>NC_136738.1:23845100-25085100 GCF_936440315.1 Barbus barbus | reverse complement strand
CTAACAAAAATTAACATAACACAAACAATTGAGCTGCATCTGATTCCACAATTCAGATCAAACTAAAGCCATATGTCATTTGTTTATTCTCCTCAAATCCATTATAAATCCACAAAAAATAGAAAGCAACATCACAAGCATCTGTTTATGACTCTCTGTGTGTTTGAATTTACTCTCAGCTGTCGCAGCACTGCAGGGCCACTTCCTGTACAAGCAAAGAGAGATGGATGGATTGCTGATGAAGTGGGTGGCTATGAAAAGACAGCCACATCACTTTCTCCGTTCTCGACCAACCGGCTAATGCGTGGAAGTGAACTTCTGCAGAAACTGAGTTGACCATCACGCATCCCCCAGTGTGAGCTTTGTGGTGCATTCTGGGAAATAAGCACCACAGGATGCCGACCTGTCTGCTGGACCCCAGCACAGAGATTAAGTCAAGAACAGGACAAGCTGTTACACTCTCCTCAGACAACCCCCAAACTAATTGTTACTTCTAAAAATAGAACAAAAACATGAGGATATCAAAAGCATGTACTTCATCCACTTTTCGCTTTTCAATATGAACTCTATTAACTTTTTCGACTAACTTTTTGACTGTTGCGCCAGTCTATGAATGCTTTTTGGCAACTGCGTACAAATTAAATCGACTACTGTACCAAGTACCTACGAGGTCAAATTTGACTCTTGAGCAAACTTAAAAAACTGAGCAAATGACAAATTAAACAGTTAAAAAAAAATTGAACCTAGATGATTCATATCACCCACTGACGCAGTTGTCACAGTAAAAAAAGAGAAACCCAACTTGTATCTTATAATCCGCCTGTAGCTGGTGCCATGCCAAAATTGAACCCCATGCCCCCCACGCAGACCCAGTTGTGATTGGTGGACGAAGTGTGGCGCTTAGGAGCATGCTCTAATTGGCTGAGAGAGGATGGCAGTTGGATGAGCCAATTCTTTCAACCCAGATGGAAGTGACAGCTCTGACCTTATTTTTTCCCAAAAAGGGAAGCAGGGAAAAAAATCTCAAACTCTCCCTGGGTGAACCAGAGACAGTTGGCAGACATCTACGCCCTTGGCACTCGAACGTCCCTGAGCAGACAGTGTGATATGTGCACCCTTATCCAAACCCTGCAACCTTTAGGGGTGTCTGTGAAGCTGTGAAGTCAAAGCCCCAAACTGTTTTGGTAGGGATTTTGTTCATGCTGTCAGAACTCCCTACTGGGGATGGCATTAAATTGCCCCAGAAGAAGATGAACATTTGCATTGGCATTCAAAGACTTTAACTTTTCTATTCCGAAAGTTCAAAATAACTCGTCATAGATCCCAAATTTGAATAGGCGCACCACGGCGGGTGGGATTAATCCTTGGAATGTGACAAGTACTGACAGTAAACACTATTTGGATAAACGAAAAAAGCAATTGCTTCTGGATGAATATTGAATCCGAACCCACACGACTGTAGAAATCCTCACTTAAACCCTTGTTTAAACCCTTTTGTACACCATTTCAAAGCTATTCAAGCACAAGACAAATATGCAAGCAAAAATATGCAGTAGAATTCATATGGAAATGCATGAAATCAATATGGAAATGCACATAGGGTGCATTCTCTAATTCCTACATTCTTAAAAATAAAGGTTCTTCACTGGTGTTGGTGGTTCCATGAAGAATTTTAACATCCATGGAACCTTTCCATTGCATAAAACGTTCTTCTATAATAATACAAATAATTCTTCAGATTATGAGAATGTTCTTCAGACTAAAAACTGGAATATACTTCATTACTTATCCAAAGATTTGACACTAGCCATTCTATAGATTTTGGACAGTTCACAATTCACAGAAAAACACAAAGTGTATGATGGGTACAGACTCAGATATTTTTAGCTTCAGACTTTGATTCTAATAAATCAGAGGATATCAGTCATGTTTGATACTTTGAGCTGATTTTAGAACACATATTGTTTTCATTTGTCATGTGTCTCCTACCAATGAGTCACACGGAAGTTGTTTTCAGCATGATTTGAAAAGTCTGTTTATGTGTGATCCACATTCATTTAGTGTGTGACGCCCAGTTTTCTCTGCAACCATTTACAAAACCGTGTATGATGTCTAGTGTTTTAACATATTTTTGAATATTTTTGAATATTTTGTAATATAATATTTTGTATAGTACATTCCAGAATTAAGAGAAAAGTTCTTTTTAAGAACTGTTAATTGAAAGGTTTGTTGGAAAACTCAAAATTGTTCTCTGCAAAGCTCCCCTTTTGGAGCCTTTAAGAGGACATTTTGCAGCTGACAAAATGTTTAAAAGTGATTAAAATGAACAAAGTGAGAACAACAAACTTGAAAAAAAATTACCTTCAGGGGTACAATATTTGTCACTGGGACAGGACAGTACCCTTAAATGGTACTAATATGTACCCCCTAAAAGGAAGTGTATGCTAACAGTGTATGCTGTTCTGTGTCAGCTGCGGCATGCGGATACATTGTTTTCATTAAAATCAAAGCGTAAACGACATATACAGCATATCCGCGTGACGCAGCTGACACAGAACAGTATACGCGGTTTGCTTTCAGTTGATACTCTCCAAAATTGCGTTAGGGTGACGCGGAGGAGACAAATTGTTGAATAAAGTTGTTATTTTTGTTTTCTTTGCATACAAAGAGTATTCTCATAGCTTCGTAATATTACAATTGAACCCCTGATGTCACATGGATTATTTTACCGATCTCCTTGCTACGTTTCTAGACGTTGATCGTGTTAATCATATTGCTGTCTATGGGAGGGTCAGAGAGCTGTCAGAATGCATCAAAAATATCTTAATTTGTGTTCTGAAGATGAACAAAGCTTTTTCGGGTTTGGAACGACATGGGGGTACGTGATTTTCATTTGGGGGACAAAATTTTTATTTTGGGGTGGAGTAACCCTTTAATATGCAACCTTTAGAAGTAGATAAGGTACAAAGGTATACCTTTGCAGGGTGATGTCAGTGCAGTACTGTCAGACCTTAAAAGTCAGATTTTTTGCACATCACCAATGCAAAAAGTCAAACTGTCAGCCAGATCGCATGCACCGCTATTAATGCATGGGTTTGTGCCAAATTCCAAATCAAGTAGTTAGAAACACTCAGCTTGCCAAGACAAGCACTGAAGAAGTTCTCCACACAGAAAGTGATCTACATCAAGAGTATGCTGGCAGTTGCTGCTAAATGCAGGTTAAATAGGTACTATCCTTCATTCCTTCCCCCACTCTTCCTCTCCGTACGGATACCTGGCTCACTCCAACTAGCTGCATTGCAGAGCTCTCAGCTCACACATACACACTCCAAAAGGAAGACAGAACAGCAACTGGACTATGTTAGATGTGGACTAAGAACTGTCCACTGTTGCAAAACGAGGACACTGATACAGGTTTTTATGGGTCTTTTTATTTGCCACAGGAAGGGGTAAACATAAACCTGTGGGTTTTATTTATATAAAGAGGCTGTCTGTCAGCCTAAGAGAAGCGGGCAGCATAAAGAGTGATACATTATGTTCCATTGAAACACAGCTGAAGTACCGTCTCCTCTTGAATTATTTACTCAAGACTCACAGTATCTGTGAGAAATTCAATGTACAATATCTTGTCAAACATTTCTTGTGTTTCTACACTGTGTGGAGAAGGCAGTGCCAGTGTCTTTAAGGACCAGGATTTTGAAAGATTCAGGCATATGATCTGTATCTTTTCTCAAAGACTATCTATAGTAAATCATCAGTTTTTGGTCTGATTCATCCTGCAATTCATTTAGCATGTTATTCTAAAGAAAAAATATATCTGTCTTGAACAAAAACTCCATCTCTGAAACTTTTCTGTTTGTTTGTTTCGGCTGATGTCATCTAGAGTAGATCATGCAGGTGGGAAAAAGTATTAACCAATAGCCTATCAGCATTTTTGGCATTATTTTAACGCCCTGGGGTCGAAGCCCGCGCTGGTGCTTTATGACCGCGAAAAGAACTAAAAATGTCTGTCAGTTTTGATCGTACAAATAAGATTAAGTTATCATTTGAAACTGCAAACGGTCTACTTTTATTTCTGTACAGTCATAATAACAACGAAACAATGTGCTTTTCTAAAATTAATAAAATTAAAAGGTTGCGTTCTCTGCCGGCTCTGTCACCTGCAGTACTGTTGTAAGTAATGCACGTATTCTTAAATCTTGCCATTATATATGCACTAATGAAGTGAAGTGAAGTGAAGTGACATACTGCCAAGTATAGTGACCCATACTCGGAATTCGTGCTCTGCATTTAACCCATCCAACGTGCACACACACAGCAGTGAACACACACACACACCGTGAACACACACCCGGAGCAGTGGGCAGCCATTTATGCTGCGGCGCACGGGGAGCAGTTGGGGGTTCAGTGCCTTGCTCAAGGGCACCTCAGTCGTGGTATTGAGGGTGGAGAGAGCGCTGGACATTCACTCCCCCCACCTACAATCCCTGCCGGCCCGAGACTCGAACCCGCAACCTTTGGATTACGAGTCCGAATCTCCAACCATTAGGCAACGACTTCCCCTAATTTAATGCTGGTTAATGTAAATAGTGCAAGTTGCATCAACAATAGCAAATAGTCAAATTAAAAAAGAGATACAAAAAAAGGTCCAACTGAGATATACTGTATCTAGATGATCTCAAGTAAACTTTTTCTCTCAAAACATTTCAAAAGTTTGAAATCCACTGTAAACTACATTCTGGTCTGGCTAAATTTTGATAAGGAAATCCCACTTTTCACAATCCAATAAACTCCTAATAGATAAAATTAAGACCCGTCCTGCATATTCATATGTAATCCTTAGTCCCACTTGGAAATACGTCAGATTACAGAAGTGAAAATGGGTTTTGAATGTCATTACATGTCTACCTTGAGGATCCTAATGGGATAACCAAACAACTAAAATTTTTAATCTTACAGTCCCATTTCCAATGTATTTGTAGAATTTTAGGTTTTTAGCAGGATCCTTTATGATTCTTTGAATGCTTTAAAATAATTCCATTAGAATCCTGCACATTCCTTCGGGATTTTTTGACTAGGAACAGTAACATCACTCATCTAGTTAACTTGAATTATCACAGAAGAGTGACAAGTGTCTCTCTGTGTCTTATTATTTTGTTCTCCCTCTGGCTTTCCTCTAGTTTTAAAAAGTAAAATTATTATTGTTTGCTGCGGGAGCTCGAGTAGTTTAAATATTCACAGTGGGATTATTCGAATCTGTGATACGAATGATACTGCTATAGCATTTTACACATGCAATTACAGCCTGCAGGCTAGATTGCACATCTGCTGTGAAACCTGTTAAAAACTGCTCTGCACTGCCTACAGTCTTGATATGGATGCTAGTGCAGCAGCGAGAGTTATACAGTAGCGAAAACGGCGAAAGGAAGAAAGAGTTATTAAATTATGTTGTGTATAGATGCCAAATTAGTTTCAAATCTTCATTCACACAGCATGATACAATCGCTGGAATATCCTCTAAAGTGTGACTCATGGCTGACTCATAAAATGAAAACTGATGGCTTAATCCAAAATATTACAAGATTAGCCTTTTGCTAATCTTTTTTTTAATTGCCGAAGATTAGTCGCATGCATTCTGTAAACAAGCATGCACGTATATCAACATGTAAATATTCAGACACATATGTGCAAACATCTATAAAATCAACAGCTGCACGTGTTTTAGTCAACTGAGGGAGAAAAAAAACCCGACAGGAATCTCATCTCTTTCACACATCTCTGTGTGGGCGTCCGCACGTGTGACCATCGACCTGCCAAGCCACGTCCTACCCATCAACATGAACATGTAAACATTCATTAGACCGATCGGAAGCACCTTCGCCTTTTTCCGTCTCTCAGAGGGCCCGATGTGCATTCAAAAGCAGGGAGAGGAAGGCTAATGAAAAGCCCTTCTGCTGCAGCTTCGCTTGAAAACAGAAGCAGAGAGAAAAGCAAAGCACTGCTTATTAACTGGCTTTTGTTTTGGTATTATGCGGGTGTGCGTCACACTCATCAGCAGCTTGAAGGGCTCTCTGCCTCCCGCTCAACCCACTCACAGCTCCTGTGTACTGGAGACTTAAAACATTCTCTCCATCTCAATCTGCTACTGTAACTCCAACAGAAACTGTATTACATTTCAGGGTTACAAGGTTTTTGGATGTAGATCTGAGGCAATTTCGTAATGCCAGATTTTGATAATCATAGTCTGCTCCACATTGCAGCTGGCCGCTTGAAAGAATATTCCATGTTCAGTACAGTCGACAGCACTTGTGGAGTGATGGTGATTACCTTAAAAAAATAAAAATCGAATCGTGCCCAGTGAGGAAATTAAATGTCAGTATTCAGAGGTTTTAAAATCACAAATTTGAAGCTTTATCATTTTTTACAGTGTTTTTAGGGTTTTTGAGGTTGGCAATGGTCAAATTGGATATAGCTTTACAAGAAAAAGGTTAATATGTTTATATTCATGCTGTTTATATCTTGTGGCTATGCTGTTATTATTAATAAACAAAACTATTAAATATCACTCTTATTCAATGAAAACAAAAAACTTGAATAAAATCTAAATATTTAAACTTATAAAAAAGAAAAAACTAAATTAGAAATGCTGCCTTGTGACTTTCACTTAAACATTTCTGCGCATTTGTCATTTTACGATTCAGAAGGGTCCTCGTGAGCGCCCCCTTTGTGGCCACACTGGTGAAGATTTCTCCACATTATCGACTGCTATCGCCTCTGCGGAATCACTTCAACAAAATGCGGAGGTGGAGGTGCAAGGGCTGAGAGTGTCCATTGCATCCTAAACATTACGCAAGAACAGAATTATAGTGCTTCTGAAATCACTACAATGCAAAAGGTGCCTGGATGATGTGCTATTTGTGTGCAACATGCATGCCTTTTGGGATAATATTGCCTACAATTCCCTACCAAGGTGTCCATCAAGAGGACTGCCTTAAAGGGAATTTGGTCTTACTGCCTAAAACTGAGGCAAACTGGGATGAATCAAAGAGCAGTGGTGCTTCATATGATATGTTATGCCACATGTTAATGTAAGAGGAGCCATAATAAGGTCTGTTGTGATTAGTCATGCTAGAGATGTGCTGCAAGGATTGGCTGGTACCTGTCTACGTAGTGGTACTCCAGTGATGATTGGTGGCGTATTTAGTAGGCGGCTTCAGGGCCCTGAAGAGTCTCTCAGTGGGGCAAGCACCTGCACAGATCAGATAAAAAAAACACTCCTGTTAGCTTCAAAATATATACATAATGATTAAAGCTGTTACTGATGAAGAAACTATCTGTATAAATGTGCGAGGAAGAACACATGGGAGTATGTGTTACTAACACAGAATAAGCTCATTAGCTCTTTAATGAGATCACAACCTAGGCAATCAGCATACAACTGCGTATGACACACACACCTGGACAACCCACAGAGACAGGCCTTCATTACAGCACACACATTAGTGTTGAATGGCACACCTATAGAATGCAAAAAACATAATTCTCTCGCTTTGCCTACACAGTCAGTGTGTCCATAGGCATGCTATTAAAATCATAATTCTCTTGCTTTGCCCACACAGCCAGTGTGTCCATAGGCATGCTATTGAAATGAATTCTTATCATGCTTGAATTTTCATTGTCACATGATCCTTCCATGCTAATTTTCTGCTTAAGAAACCTTTCTTATTATCAGTGTTGAAAACAATTGTACTGTTTTATAAAACTCAAACTAATAGTTAATCCAAATAAAAATTTGTCATTTAACCCAATATATGTTATTTTACATAATATTCAGTCACATTTATATTTCTATCATGGTAAGGTTTAGCTACTACAGCAAGCACTAACCAAGTATTTTAATGTTGAGCAGCAAGCTCATTGGCTGCTGATACAAAAAGAACCAATCAGCTTGGCTATGTGATAATGATGTCAGATTGAGTTAGACATATTGGACTGCGCCATCTAGAGTTTCATGAGAGAACTTTGGATTTAATATGCTGCCTTAATAGAAAGTTGCCTTTATAGAACATAAACAGTTCAATAGGTTTTGAAACAGCATTTATCTCCTTCACACACTCCATGGCCATAAAGAAAGCCTGATTTTCAGTGCATCGTTCTGTAAGGCATACACAAGTCTCTGATGGAGGCACAAGAGAACATCTCCACAGGCCTGAACTAAATAAAGAGCTCCAGTTATCAGCGTATGACAGCGGCCCTGACACAACAGTCATCTCTGCTTAACTCCATTCACAGCTGCTTCAACGTGTCGTTATTATGGAGCATAATGACTGCAGCTTTGGTTCCAGATAAACCTGTACAACTCCATATTCCCGTTGGCTTTTGAGGCTGTTTGCATGAGTGATAGAGTTATAAAGAGTGTCTACAGTAATAACTAGCCTAGAGAATCTTGAAGAGAAAAGATGGATATACTAACCAATGTAATGGTGTCTATTCACCCTATAAAACAGCACTGCAGTTTGGGAGTGAGGTTTACACGCACCAGCACACTTGCCTGCGTCTGTTACACATGGATGGATGTAGGATACGTTTTTAGGAATTATGCATGGACTTTTTTGGCCAGAAGTGACAGTTGTAAGTTGAAACACTGTAATAATGGATTTATTTCTTAAAAACACACATATTTTCACACAAGACTTCACAATGTTTTTATCAGCAGTTTGGACTCTCATTCTGACGGCACCCATTCACTGCAGAGGATATGATGAGTACAGTCTCAGCAAATTTTCATTTTTGGGTGAACTATTCTTTTAAAATTGTATGCTAAAAACACCAAAAATTAACCAAAGCAAATGCATCAAGTGAATTTAGACCACCACATTATAATATACGATATGAAAAAATATATTTATTTTGAGAAGAATATTTATTTTGAGATTTGCTAAAGATTGCATTTAACAATGTAATTAACTTAGTGTAGCGTTAAAATAATATTAATGCTGGGAAATGCATGTAAAAATGTTCAATAACTTAGCAAAATAATACAAATAGCAGGCCTAAATGTACCCCTATCTTTCCATCTATCTACAGTATTTATCCTGTTCTGGTGGGTCAGAGAAACAGAGTTCTGACTTTATGCTTGCGCTTCAGGGGATATGAGGTGGAAAATGCCATGTTTTCCTCTCTGCCACCAGATAATATGCAGACGTTCCACACAGTGACTCACATTGCATGAACATGAGTGCCGTTCGTGGCATGTTCACACTGAGAACTCAAATGAAACAGAGTAATTCCACCCTCGCAGGCACAGAGAGCCCCACACGAGTCCCAGAACCAGAAAACTGACATACTGCTGCAGCAGATGGGATTTAATATCCCTAACACACACACAAGCAAACAACTGTCATGCATACACACTGAAAACATGAGCACATAACAAAAAAAGTACTTTGTTCCACACTGTAATGGCGACTAAACTGAGGAAGGTTTTATTTTATTTTTTTATATATATTTTTTACATTAAAAACATTAAATATAATGTGTGTGTGTGTGTATTAAATAGGTAATATTAAATAAATGACAAAAATGTATAATGTATGCATGTGTGCATGTATATATGAGTGTGTGCATACTTCAGAAGAATTATTTTATACAATTATTTTTAGTGAATGTAATGTATTTTGTATTATTATATTTATTTTTTTATTTAATTAAATTTTTTAATTAATATTTTTTTAATTAAAGATTTTTAATGACATGAAGAAACAGAACAAACTGAGACAGACTAAATCCAGAAGAACTGTAGCAACATCTCTAAGATACTTCAAGAAACCTACCTGCAAAGCTACATGTTTAATTATTTAACAATCTACACTATTTAATTTAGGTAATAGAAGTTAATTGATAAAGAAAATCTATTTATGACATTATTTTTGACAGTATCCTCATTTTACAGCATTTTTACACAAGTGCCTAAAACTTTTAACAGTTCTGTAGCTTTGCAGGTAGGTTTCTTGAAGCATCTTGAAGACATTGCCACAGTTCTTCTGGATTTGTTCTGTTTCCGTTTGTTCTGTCTCTTCATGTCAATCCAGAGAGACTGGACAATGATGAGATCAGATCTATGTGTGGAGCACTGGCTGTTGTCAGACTCCTTGTGCAAACACAAATCTCCCTGGATTATTACAATTAACGGCAAAATGAACGTTATTTGATATTTCCTACTGACACACTACATCAAAAGATTATAATAACTGACTTAAACCATTTTTTTAGCTGGTGAAAATACTAATGTTCTAAGAATTTTGGCCACCACTGTATATGTCACACTTCACACGAAGTCAGGAAATCACGGAACGAGGAGACGAGCAATTCACAAAAAACGAGAGCCTTTAATAATCCAACGTGGAACACAGGTAGCGTAGGAGACATAGAACATCAAGAATGACGATTAGGACCATCAAACACTAACTAAATGGACAGGCTTATATACAGGATAATTGGGGAAGAAGACGAGACACAGGGAGAAAATGGGTCACAGGGAACACATGGGGAGCAAAAACACAACAAAAACACTCCACAATCTTGTAACAAAATATTTAATTTATATTATTTTAGAAAAAATATTATTATTACTATTATTTGTAGTGCATGTATTACATTGCAGATCCTTCGTAATATTACTGGTCACTTTAATTTACTCACCAAATCCAATACTTACTGGTATTGGCACTAGGTGAGTGTTAATTTTGGACCCTGCATACTAAGCAGTGAAGGCAGAGAAGGACAGCGAGCGGAGGAGGGTGAGCCCAGTGTTGTCTGGAAAAGATCTGCGTTAACCGCAGGCTCTGGTGTGGCCATCGCGCTTTCTTTTCAGGATGTCATTATGTGATTTTCAGAGCAAGCAGTGTCTAAATTAGCCCTGTGCCTCCCTCAAATAAACTCAGTGACTACACAACCCAAAAAGAGAAAGAAAGAGAGAAAAAAAGAACTGCATTAACTTGGAGAAACTCCAAATTAAGCACATTATTCAAAAACCTGAAAAAGGCAGAAGCCAGAGTGAAAAATAGACACATGACAGCAGAGCTGCTTTATGGCTGAATGTTCAGAGCAGATCTGCATGTTTAAAGCAGGAAGACTGGCAGATGGCGTAAATATGCTTCTGCTGAACTGCTATCTCACCCCATGAGCACGACACGTCCAACAGACGTTCTTTATGCACTCCAGAACATGCGTTTCTTACTGCTCTTAAACTTTATTCCATGAAACCACAATAGTTTAGTCAAAAATGGCATTATAGCAGAGTGTAGTCTCTGAAGAGTTCACCTAACAACTTTGAGATAATAACTTCCTGATCTAGTGCTCATCTGCCTGTCGTCTTCCTGACTGAGAGGAACATCTTCAGAGAAGTTGTCTAGAAACAAAAATCAAACCTGATAGAGTGGGTCTCCCTCCATTATTCACTCTCATTTATAATTCAGTTCAGCCAGCTAGGAGAAAACACTTCCAGCACACACCTGCTGCATTTTGAAAGTCAATATAAAATCCAGTTTAAAAACAGCTGATAAATCATCTCAGTAATCAACAAGTGCCTCGCATGTCTCCAGTCCATAAGTTAACGTCCTGTGAAGCGAAAAATTGCGATTAAGAAACAAATCCATCATTAAGATGTTTTTAACATAAAACTGTTACTTCCAGCTATAATACGAGTCCTCTATACATAATATTGCTTTCTCCAATCAAAAAGTCATCTCATCTGAATCAGAAGAGAAACATGCACATATCAAAATCTGTTTACAAGCTAAAAGAGGTGGATTTTTTTACTTTTTCCATTGGAGAAAGTGTTGTCATGGATTATGGCGTGTTATTTTGGGTGGAAGTGAAAATCTGTTGTTACAATGATTACAAACTTGCACTTTTTTACTTCACCAAACATTAATTAATTGACTTTAGTCCATTTAGTCCATTTATTGTGATGTTTTTATCTGCTGTTTGGACTCTCATTCTGACGGCACCCATTCACAGCAGAGTATCCATTGGTGAGCAAGTGATGAGCAACGCTAAATTTCTCCAAATTTGTTCTGATGTGGAAACAAACTCATTTACATTTTTATTCCTTCCTAACTATTCCTTGAATAAAATAAGTAAGGTCAATTTTTAAGTTGATGTTGACTTTAAAGAACTCTGTCCAGTGACCGCTATCTGCAAACCTAAATGTGCAAAATGATTAAAAGAGTTTCTGATTGGCTGAGTGCAGCTGATTTGCTGTTTACAGAGCCTGGGGCAGTCACAGACTGGTGTAGTTCTTCAGGACATTTATTTTTAGTGACATCTGTCAGGTAGTAGGGACATTTGTGCGTGCCATCCTGCAGGCTTACAGCATTAAAACCCTTTTTTCTTTCTTCTGTTTTGAGCCAAACCAAGTGAGGACACCCATTAAAAAGAACAAAAAATAAGGATCCACTTAGGACTAGTTTTTCAATATGAAGATTACAATGTATTCTTAGACATACTTTAAAAGACCACACTGCATCAGAAAATTGCAATCATAATAAAGATACCACTAAACCCATTTTAAACAGCCTTATTATTTTCCTCAACGTCAGTCATCTTATTTCACTCTTTTGTAAAGATACTAATAAAAATGACAATCTCATTTGATGCACTTTGGATTTATCTTTCATTATATTGTAATATTATCTGAGCTATGGGCTTTCCTAATATCTAAATTATGAGATTGTCAAAATGCCTGTCTCTGTCTGGCAGATGAAGGCTTGGTAATAAAGCCGGACACAGTTTTCTCCTATTAAAGAATAATTATTTGCTAACAAGCGAGGGATAATAAACATCACATTTCCGTGTAGAGTTGTTCATAAATCAAGAGAATGTGGGATTGTTGTCTTAAGAGGCAGATTTCCAACAAAATATGGTTTAAATGGACAAAGTACAGTTTATCGGGATTTTTTATTTTTATTTTAGTTTTACATTTAACATTTTTAGCTGTGATGCTTTAAAGCGGTGAGATGAGAGGCACAACTTCGCAGTCACAAAGTCAAGCAGCTGAGGTTTTATATTCTAGTATGGGATATAAATATGGGAATGACCTGAAACTGTTCACACTATAATTTCATGGAATGCTCTGAATAACTAACCATGACATCATACATGGAGTTCGACATCATACCTAGTATGACATCATACATGGAGTTCACTGAGTTCCTGACATGAGCGCTATCTGTGACGGTAGTATCCACTTAGGCTAACGGAGCATCAGTCTTTCTCAGTCAGCAGGCTGAGAACCATGCCCCTGCCCCTGCCAGACAGTGAAGAAGGGGGTGACCAATCCCCCCTTTTGGGCATTACATCATTGCTTTCCCTGCTGCAGTGCCTCCCAATGAAAGAATCTGTGTGCCTGCCAAGTAAACAATTCTGTCTCTTCACATGCTTCTATACCTCACTGAAAAGAGTTTTGATATATCATAACTGACACATGGCATGACACAGCAACATAAAAAAACGTGCACCCATCAGTTAATGTTTGGCATCATGGAGAACAGAAGTTCTTAATGCTTTCTTCACATAAAAAGTTCCCCCCAAAATGAAAAATCTGTCATCATTTATTCAACCTCATGTCATTCCAAACCTGTATGACTTGCATTCTTCCATAGAACAAAATTTCACCTTTTGTGTACCATAGAAGATAAAAACCTGATACATGTTTAGAATGACATGAGGGTGAATAAATATTTAGAGTAAATATTTCATTTTAATTTTTGAGTGAACTGTTCCTTTAAGAAAAGGAAAAATTGCAAAGCAAAGATGCACAAACAAATCCATTAAGAAACAAACACATGCACCTCTTTCTTCACAGGACTCATATCCAGCAGGGAATGACTGGAGGTCTAATGTCTGTGCTGCAGTGGCAGCTGTGAAACTACTCCACAAAAACAATCAAACTCAAAACGTGTATTTTTACTGTATTTAGAAATGACAATAACAAGAAAACAAAAGAAACCATGAACGATGTGTTACAACAGACTAAGAATGTCTCTATGTCTAACAACTCTTTGCACCAATGTTTTTTCTTATACAAATGCTGTCAGTTACTTATCACTGATTAAATGATTAATTATTAATATTATAAATATAATGCATTGATAAATGTGCATTTGTTTTTATTTCAGACTAGACTGTGCTTCAGTGCAGCAGTCAGTGTCACTGAGTAAGGCAGTTGGTTCCTGCATCCAGCCACTGATGGCAGGCAGCTTTCTGCCATTACAGCACTGCAGGAGAGGAGACAGACAGCAGACGAAACGCTCCTCCTGTGCTTCACTGGCCTTCTGGCATGATGCATGAAGACTACAGTCACCTGTATCGTGACCTTATTCAGCACAGACACAGCAGGGTGCTGAGGGACATGGATAAATGGATGAGAAAAGGTCACGTTGCATATGACACATGCTTTCTGTCATAACCACAAAGATTGGTAAAGGGGTTGGCTAAGAGTTCAACAACAATATAAACCAAGAAATCTCATCAACATCCCTTCCTCAACACTTCAGTGACAAAATGGTCTCTAGTGAGATTCTGAGATCAGTCAATCCTCCAGTACAACCACAGAGTGCTTACTGCAACCCAATCAGTTTGGTGGCATGACAGTATTTAATGTGCAACGGCTGGAAAAGCACCATAAATGTAGTCCATACAACTTTTGCACTATATTTCAAGTCCAAACCAATATTAAATGTCAGTCTATTTCTCAGATAAAGCCAAGTTGTTATTTACTGATAATCTTCTCCTCTGCTATACAGCAAAAGAAAAGCTCTGAATTTAAATTATTATTGGCATCCAAAGTGTGCCGTAGATAACATATCTAAAATTGAAACTTGCTATTGGGCTGAAATATTATCAGTGAATAATTAGTGTACAGGTCATATGAAGCTACTGTATCGAAAAGAACTACATGAAAATTCTAACTTTTATAAATAATGATCATCCCCAAAAATAAATAAATAAATACACCCGCATATTTAAAAGAAAAAGTTAAATGTACACACCTAGAGATATATAATATAGAAAATAATAATTTAAATAAATAAATAAATAAAATTATATAATGAATAATAATATATAATATAGAAAATGTAATTTATACACACACACACACACACATATATATATATATATATATATATATACAGTGGGGAAAAAATTATTTGATCCCCTGCTTGTACATTTGCCCACTGACAAAGAAATGATCAGTCTATAATTTTAATGGTAGGTTTATTTGGACAGTGAGAGACAGAATAACAACAAAAAAAAAAACAGAAAAACGCATTTCAAAAAGTTATACATTGATTTACATTTTAATGAGTCAAATAAGTATTTGATCCCCTATCAATCAGCAAGATTTCTGGCTCCCAGGTGTCTTTTATACAGGTAAGGAGCTGAGATTAGGAGCACTCTCTTATGGCTCCTTTCCACTGAGTGGTATGGTTCAGTACAGTATGGTACGGTCTGCAATTATTTCCGTTTCCATTGTCAGTTGTTGTGAATGGTACCAAAATAGCGAACTGTACCGTACCACTTTTTTGGTACCCTTCCGTTGGGGTACCTAGCACAGGAAAGGGTACCAAAAGGGTGGAGCTAAACTCACTGCAGAATGCTGATTGGTTTAGGGGATAAAGCTCACTCGTTCCGCTCTGCTGTCCATGTTTGGCTTATTTACATCAGTGTGTGCAAACACAAAAAAATATAACAGTGTATTTTATGATTTTATATATTCACACAGACAACAGCCGTTTCTCAATATACGTTCTTGTCTGTTCTTGTGGACTTGTGAAAGGTCATTGCCCAAAAAACCCGCATAATTTTCAAAATATTACTGTTATCGTGTCATGAAATGTAGTTTTAAGAGTTTTTCAGGTGGGAATGTAGTTGTTTAAAATGCAAATCTGCGGTTTATTTATAAAGATAATGCCGATTTAGGAGCTCCACATGATCACCGGGTGCTCAGTGCTTATGTATCCGCATAGAGCAGCCTTACGCACGGCTAGTCCTTCCAACATTTTCCGCTGCTTTGATGTCTCTGTAGTGATTAAACATAAGATACAATTCGTTTTGGGTATATTTAACAGACATTCGTGGTCTCATGAATCTATTATTTGTTCCTGGTCATATCATTTTGGCTGAGCACAAAATTTATGTTTAATTTTATATATTTATTTTGAACTTTACCATAGTACAGCGCTGACATTGTAGCATACATTTCACTGAATTGTTTGCTTTTGTCTTTATTTCCTCTTATATAAGCCTCTTATACTTATAATGGCTATAATTGTTCATTAAAACTGACATTAAACAAACTTTACTGTCGATCGCTACTTTCCGGCATACACCACACCTATCAAGTAAGGGTATTGTTGGCAGTGGAAACGGAAGCTGGATCAGGGTGTTCCATCCCGAATTGTACCGTACCGTACTTACTGACCCACATTGCTCGGTGGAAACGAGCCATTAACACTTTAACCTTCAACCCCATTTAGGGCCTCGCAGGTGAAAATAACCTACCTGAATTAAAATGGTAACAGTTTGTGACAAAGTGTGCTTACACAAACAAATTAGGTATCTTTGGAAAGAAGAGACTCTGGGCTTTACTATCTATCATCCAGAGTTGATAATGCTCAAAAAGATAAAAAGTTATAGACACTGACGTGCCTTGAAAAATATTTTTCCACACTGAATGTTTTTTTATTTCATATACAAATACATGAAATAAGTCCTGGAGCAATCCAGAAAAGTAATGGATCGAAAGCCATGTGTCTCATCAGTTCATATTTCAAATTTGAAGAAGATACCATGAAAAATGAGATTCCTGCAATATTTTTTCTGAAACTATTTATAGTCCCCCCACCCCCCTGTTTGAGGAAAAATAACCACCAAATGGATTGCAGAATTATACAAGCTATTTTAGTCATTATACATGTTCCTGCATAGTTTTTCAATTATAAAATAATAGACAGATTTATTTGAGCACTAAAAAATACAAAAATAATTATTTGAGTAATAAAAAAGGAAAAAAAATAGAAAAAAATGCTTTGTATATAGTATGTATACTGAAGTATTCTTCGTTATTCGTTATTACAATGATAAATATCACTGCCAGACGTGAAGTGATATTGCCAGACATGGTCATAGAGTCAGTAAACACACGCTGATGTGCTTCCATTCAGATTATAATCAAACAGATGGGCCATATAATCAATAATAGCTGATCAATGAATCACAATGATAGCCGTCATAGAGTCGCTAATAAACACGCTGATGTGCGTCCATACAGATTATAATCATGCAGACACGGCCACATTCCCCACACAATACACACACACACATATAAAAAATGTAGAAGAAAAAAAAAACAGTTTTTTATGGATAAAGCAGATCGCTAAGTTATGCCCCGCTCAGATGACAGCGTGCGTCACAGAAGCGTCACTGCCGGCAGGAGGGAGCGCCAAATTCAAATAATCTATATTCCGCTTTTCTGAGACTTTTTTTTCCGTAGACGGTCTCATTATGTTTGTAAGACCGTATTCTACAAAATCGTTTTGTTTTTTTACCACCAAGACGCTGTTTTTGAGCGTAATTTATTCCATAACGGACGCGAACAATAACTCTCTGAAGAAATGAAACGTAAACAAAGGAATATTCATCCTTATTACAACGTTATTGTTTCGCTGGACTAAAAGTGCTCGCTGGGATGTTTTTCTGTGGACCCTTACCTCTCTAACTAAACTGGGATTTCAGCAGTGGACGCGTTTGTGGCTCGTTATTACAATGATAAAGGTACGTACGGCTTTTTTACTCTGCGTGTTTGGATGTGTACTGCTTACACAAATGTAGCAAATTTGTGCCACTCATTCCTTATAAGCTTTCCATCGAAAAACAGCGATCTGTCGTCGATGCTTGAGGCTTAGACCCTCAGAATGATATAGAGTTTGACAAGATTAACTTTGTCCCGTTTCATTTATTCTATTAGAAAACAATGACACATGCAAACAAAGAGCGTTCAGTGCGAGGTCGCTCTGGTGCAGGCTAACAGGTTAAAGTGAGTGGACCTAATCTCAGCTTGTTACCTGTATAAAAGACAACCTGTCCACAGAAGCAATCAATCAATCAGATTCCAAACTCTCCACCATGGCCAAGACCAAAGAGCTGTCCAAGGATGTCAGGGACAAGACTGTAAACCTACACAAGGCTGGAATGGGCTACAAGACCATCGCCAAGCAGCTTGGTGAGAAGGTGACAACAGTTGGTGCGATTATTCGCAAATGGAAGAAACACAAAATAACAGTTAATCTCTCTCGGTCTGAGGCTCCATGCAAGATCTCACCTCGTGGAGTTTCAATGATCACGAGAACAGTGAGGAATCAGCCCAGAACTACATGGGAGGATCTTGTCAATGATCTCAAGGCAGCTGGGATCATAGTCACCAAGAAAACAATTGGTAACACACTACACCGTGAAGGACTGAAATCCTGCAGCGCCTGCAAGGTCTCCCCTGCTCAAGAAAGCACAAGTACAGACCGTCTGAAGTTTGCCAGTGATTCAAAGGAGAACTGGATGAAAGTGTTGTGGTCAGATGAGACCAAAATTGAGCTCTTTGGCATCAACTCGCCGTGTTTGGAGGAGGAGGAATGCTGCCTATGACCCCAAGAACACCATCCTCACCGTCAAAGTTGGAAACATTATGCTTTGGTGGTGTTTTTCTGCTAAGGGGACAGGACAACTGCACTGCATCAAAGGGACAATGGACGGGGCCATGTACCGTCAGGGCCAGGGCATTGAAGCCATCCAGGGCATTGAAAATGGGTCATGGATGGGTATTCCAGCATGACAATGACCCAAAACACATGGCCAAGGCAACAAAGGAGTGGCTCAAAAAGAAGCACATTAAGGTCCTGGAGTGGCCTAGCGAGACCTTAATCCCACAGAAAATCTGAAGGTTCGAGTTGCCAAACGTCAGCCTCGAAACCTTAATGGACAAAGTACAGTTTACCTGACTTGGAGAGGATCTGCAAAGAGGAGTGGGACAAAATCCCTTCTGAGATGTGTGCAAACCTGGTGGCCAACTACAAGAAACATCTGATCTCTGTCATTGCCTAAAAGGGTTTTGCCACCAAGTACTAAGTCATGTTTTGCGAAGGGGCGAAATACTTATTTGACTCATTAAAATGGAAATCAATTTATAACTTTTTTGAAATGCATTTTTCTGGAGTTTTTTTTTTTTTGTAGTTGTTATTCAGTCACTGTTCAAATAAACCTACCATTAAAATTATAGACGGATCATTTATTTGTCAGTGGGCAAACACTGTATATATATATATATATATATATATATATACAGTGCCCTCCAAAAGTGTTGGAACAGTAAAGACAAAATTGCTCTGTTGGCTGTGGAGTCAAGACATTTACAAATATGATTAAAAGATGAGTATGAGACAAAACTACAGAATGTCACATTTTATTATTGGGTGATTCAACACATAGATGTTTTACTAACTAAGAAGTTCAGCACTTTTAGAGTTTCATCCCTCTATCTGATGTGAGCATAAGTATTGGAACAGTTGCCTCACAGGTCTTTCTAAGTGATCAGCTGTGTCCTGTTGCATTAATTCTTCAGATATTAAAAGCAGGGAATGTGTCGTATCAGTTATATCCATTACTTCTGTATTCTGAATCTTGCATTCGATGATGACACACACAAACCAGGATGAAGACGATGGAGCTGACTTTGAGAGAAAAGCAAGCAATTCGGATGCTAAAAGAAAACAGGAAGTCAGTTAGAGCTATAGGAAAAACAAAGGGCATGGAGAAATCAAGAGTTTGGAAACCACCAGCAACCAACAACGACCTGATCGGCTGAGAAAACAACAGTAGTTGATGACAGACAAACCATAAAATCTGTGAAAATTAATTCTAAAAGACGTGTCTGTAAAATCACCAACAACTTCCAGAAAGCTGGGGTGATGCTCTGACAATCTACTGTCCTCAGGAGACTTTGACACAGAATTACAGATGCTACACAGCAAGATGTAAACCTCTGACCAGCACCAAAAATAGAAAGGCAAGATTAGAGTTTGCAAAAAAGCAAAAAGGTGAGCCAGAAGAGTTTTGGAACTGTGTTTATGGACCGATGAGACAAAGATGAACCTTTATCTAAGTGATGGGAAAGCAAAAATGTGGAGAAAAAAGGGAACTGCAATAATCCCAAGCATACAGCCTCATCTGTAAAGCATGGTGGAGGTGGTGTCATGGCATGGGCATGCATGGCTGCCTCTGGAACAGGCCCTCTCAACTTTACTGATGACTTAATGTATGATGACAGTAGCAGAATGAATTTGGAAGGGCACAAAACCATCTTGCATACCAATATTCAAGAAAATGCCACCAGATTCATTGGGAAGTGCTTCATATTGCATCAGGACCCAAAACACCCTGCCAGTGCAGTCAAGGAATTTATAAGGGCAAAGAAATGGAAAGTCTTAGATTGCCCAAGTCAATCTCCAGATTTAAATCTGATTGCACATGAATTTCACCTGCTGAAGAGGAGAGTAAAGGCAGAAACTCCCCAAAACAAACAGTAATTGGGATTGGCTGCATTAAAGGCTGGGAAAAGTATTTCAAAGGATGAGACCAAGAGTCTGGTGATGTCTATGGGTCACAGACTCACTGCTGTGATTGTACGCAAGGGATCTGCAACTAAATAATAGCTTTTAATCTTTTATATCTGCCTTATGTTCAACTGTCCCAATACTTATGCTCACATCAATGAGTGGGTTGAACTCTAAAAGTGCTGCTCTTTTTATTTGGTAAAACATGTATGTTTTGAAACGGCTAATAATAAAATGTGACATTCTGTAGTTTTGTCTCATATTCATCTTTTAATCATATTTGTAAATGTCTTGACTCCACAGCCAACAAAGCAATTTTGTCTTTACTGTTCCAATACTTATGGAGAGGACTGTATATATATATTGTTCCTATGATATACAATTACTCATGCTGTGATTTATATCACCCACCCCTAGTGACCCACACCATCATTAAATCACTGCCACCATCACCGTTATGTACCTGGACAGTCTGGTGATGCTAATGGCAGGTGTCTAGACAGGCAACGTCACGTCACCCTGAATCCAACTAGCATGTTATCCCGCCCAGCAAACATGCACAAAATTACATGACACACATGTGCTTCAATATTTCCAACATGTAGAGCTGTGAGCGCATAACTATTCTTAACAGGTACAGGGATGCTCAAAAACTGCAGAAAAATGCACAGACAATAGACACATCATCAATGAAGTGTTAATTCACAAAATAATGAAAGAAATTGATAATAGCTACAAAGAAAAAGAAGGAAATGTAAAGATACAGAGGGTTGTTAGAAGAAATCAGAATGCCGGTACAGCCTGTATCAGATTCTCACACACCTTATGTGCCAGAGCGTTACACACAATGACGCAGCATCTCTGCAGCACGGCGAGTAGGCAGGCAGAGAACAGGAGAGAGACAGAAAGAAAAGCGAGAAAAAAGGATAAAAAGCCTACCTGATGAGATCTGCGTGTAGGATCCTGTTCTTCAGCGTGTAGCACGGAGGAAGAGAGAGAAACACAGATGGACCTGGAGAGAGAGAGAGAGAGAAGAGGAAAGAAATGTGGCAGGTGAGCTCAAGGTGTCCTCAGAGTTCCCTCGTTTCAGTCACATGACCTCAACAGCTACAATATACGTTCCTCGTCAATTGCCAGAGACGCACATGTGTGAGTTTAGTATGCACTGTTCATACTGCCACCTTCCAGCAAGTGGGAGAGCGGTATGAGCGAGGGGTAGGGCTGTGTGTGTGTGTGTGTGTGTGTGTGTGTGTGTGTGTGTGTGAAAGAAAGAGAGAGGGAGTGTGTGTGTGTGTGTGTGTGTGTGTGTGTGTGTGTGTGTGTGTGTGTGTGTGTGCGTGACTGAGATGGTAATATAATTAACAGCCTGATAGACTGTAAGCAAGAGCAGGAGTAAAAAATTAATTAATCAGTGAGTGAGCAGAATGTTCCAGAACCAGTGCAGATGGTCTCAAGCTAAAATGGAGTGAAAATCTAAAGAATGACATTGCACAAAGGAAATTAAGGCTTTTTCTACAATATTTTAACAGTTAAAGATAATGATAGTTTCAACAGGTTTTCCCAAACACTATTACTACCCACTCCACTGTGTCTTCAATCTGATATTGTCCACTCAAACACATAGCCCCACCCCAAACTCACACCATTGGTCGAGAAGCTGAACATCAAATGTCAAAAGCCCCTTTTAATACAAGTAAGTCCACTTGACGACCATTTTTTAAACATCCGGGACGATAATTGTAGTCATGCAAGTACAGCTCTAGAAATAAAATCTGACAATGGCATCATAAAATGTTCAGACAGACAGACAGATAGAGGATTTATATTCATTTATTTTCTTTTATATTACAACTATGGCTATTGTATAGTTAGTATAATTAAACTATAGATAGTATAGTCTATAGTTTTACAGCTAACCATGAGAAGCTATCATAGAGGGAAGTACAAAGACCTTCAAAGTTTAAGTATGTATGAATTAGTCATTTTCTACTGTGTAAAATATGTTTTCTTCTAATGCTCTTTGGCTTTAATTGTGTTCAGAACTGTACTTTAATCATTAAGTGCCTGATTACAGTAAAATCTGTTGAAGATTCTCTACTCTACTCAGTTTTTTCTGCTGTACAGAAGTGATCTCTTCCCCCAGTATTCCCAAGTTGGCCACAACTGTCTTAGACCATATGAAATACCAGAGCAATGCAGACAGGAAACTTTGATTGGAAATATGACAGTAGCTGGTGTTCAGATGGCCTCAATATTGACTTCCTCCCCTGACCGACTCAACAATGCAATAAGTCCACCACACAGCTCTCTGTTCACTAGTGGGGGTGGAGCACATTTTACACATTTACCACTTTATTGGAGCACATTTACACTAGGCCAACATTGTCTTTTTTTTTTTTACTCAACCTTGTGTAATTTCAAACCCATATACTGCTATTTTTATGAAACATGGAATATAGACCACAAGTAATTTGGACCATGCCATTTATGGCTGTATCTTTATACAAGTAAAAAAAAAAGCCTGTACTTTTTTTGCCTGTACTTTAATGTTTCAGATCATCAAAGAAATGTAAATATTAATCAAAGATAACACAAGTAAACACAACATGCAGTCTTTAAATTAAGTTTTTTTTTTTATGAAGGGAAAACGAAAATCCAAACCCACATGGCCCTGTGTGAAAAAGTGGTTATAAAGCCATTTCTAAAGCTTTGGGACTCCAGCGAACCACAGTGAGAGCCATTATCCACAAATGGCAAAAACATGGAACAGTGGTGAACCTTCCCAGAAGTGGCCGGCTGACCAAAATTACCCCAAGAGCGCAGCGATGGACCAAAAAGACCCCACAGCACAAAAGACCCCACAACAACATCTAAAGAACTGCAGGCTTCACTTGCCTCAATTAAGGTCAGTGTTCATGACTCCACCATAAGAAAGAGACTGGGTAAAAATGGCCTGCATGGCAGAGTTCCAAGACAAAAACCGCTGCTGAGCAAAAAGAACATAAAGGCTCGTCTCAGTTTTGCCAGAAAACATCTTGATGATCCCCAAGACTTTTGGGAAAATACTCTGTGGACTGACGAGACAAAAGTTGAACTTTTTGGAAGGTGTGTGTCCCATTACATCTGGCGTAAAAGTAACAGCATTTCAGAAAAGAACATCATACCAACAGTAAAATATGGTGGTGGTAGTGTGATGGCCTGGGGCTGTTATGCTGCTTCAGGATCTGGAAGACTTGCTGTGATAAATGGAACCATGAATTCAGCTGTCTACCAAAAAATCCTGAAGGACAATGTCCGGCCATCTGTTCGTGACCTCAAGCTGAAGAGAACTTGGGTTCTGCAACAGGACAATGATCCAAAACACACCAGCAAATCCACCATGACCTGAATCCTATTGAGATGCTGTGGCATGACCTTAAAAAGGCAGTTCATGCTCGAAAATCCTCCAATGTGGCTGAATTACAACAATTCTTCCAGGATGAGTGGGCCAAAATTCCTCCACAGCGCTGTAATAGACTCATTGCAAGTTATCGCAAACGCTTGATTGCAGTTGTTGCTGCTAAGGGTGGCCCAACCAGTTATTAGGTTTAGGGGGCAAGCACTTTTTCACACAGGGCCATGTGGGTTTGGATTTTGTTTTCCCTTCATAATAAAAAACTTCATTCAAAAACTGCATGTTGTGTTTACTTGTGTTATCTTTGATTAATATTTAAATTTGTTTGATGATCTGAAACATTCAAGTGTGACAAAAATGCAAAAAATTAAAAAATCAGGAAGGGGGCCAATACTTTTTCACACCACTGTATATATATATATATATATATATATATATAAAACATAATATTTTTAAACAACAGCATACAGATCAGTGTTGTTTTATTATTATTTATATGCTATTATAATATTTAAAATGTTTGAAATTAGCTTTTATTTGTATATTTTCAGTTTTATATTTTAATTTTAGTTTTAGTCATTTTTAATATTTTTTTAAATGCTCATTTAAAGCTTTTCATGTAATATTTATATTTTATTTCAGCTTCATTTCAATTACAGAAAAAAAAATGTGATAGTTTTAATAGCAGTTATTAACAACACTGATACAAATTTGTAAAGACGGGAGTAAATTTTGACCAAATATTCATTTTCAGTTGAGTTATTCCTTCAAGTTATTCTCTCTCTCTCTCTCTCTCTCTCTCTCTCTCATGTTTTGCTGACCGTCATTATTAGGGCAGAACAAAGATTTGTCTTCATTCATCTCTCCCCTTCGGCTGTTCATGCTTTCTCCCATCATCATCATCTCCACAAATGTGGGATTCTGAAAGCACTGCAGACAGGCAGAGGGGCAGAGAACCCTCTAACCCTCCTAAAAACCCCACCCCAAACATCACTACGGATGGTTATCCCCCGACCGCTGAATGAATCTTCTTTCATGCTTATAGTTTCCAAGGCTCAGAGGTCCGCTTATTTTCATGCACTTCCTTGGTAACATGGGCGTCTGCCTTCCCGAAATAGCGTGTCTGATGGGTTTAGCCGTGTGTGGTGTGCCAGCGCCGCATGGAGCAGAATGAGGGTGGGCCATGCTAATTCAAAAACACATATGTCTGAGCCATGTAAAGCAAGCATGGGCGCTCTTATTTGTCTGAGTGCTGATTTGCATTGTTTTCCCTGACCACCGTCCCTAATGGAGTCTTAAGCTGTATTCCGATTCAGAGTGTTCATACACAATGAGCAGGGGGTATTTGTAGTTCACGTCACTTAAAAAAATGCATTCACTAGGAATGCCATGCAACATTATCAAAGACAAAGATAACACTTAACACTTACAGAGATTATTGGTTTCGTGAGTACACAATTTTTAGATATACTTAAAGAATTAATGAATATAATTATTATAAAAAGTTTTAAATAATAATAATAATTACTATAAAATATATAATACTAAAATAAAATGAGTATAAAAATGTACAATTATAAAAACTGTACAAAAAAAGAACAGTTCCAATCAATCATTTGCAACAAAGACCTATTAGAAACAGAGGTTGCGCTATTCTCCTTAAAGGGACAGTTCATGCAGAACTAAACATTGCCTTTTGTGTTTTGGAGAATAAATCAATTTGTACTAAAATAATGGTGAATAAATGCTAACAGAATTTGCTTTAAGACACTGTGTGTAGTGTTAGAGCTAAAGCACCTGCTTGAGGAAATCAGATATCAGAAACTATGTTGCCTTATAGATCATATATTCCCACAATGACCCTTTTATTATAATATAACAACTTCTAAAAAGAAGTGTAAAATATTTTGTCATCTCAACAACAACATTCATATTCAGTGCCTTACAACAAACAGAAACAATGCTTGTCAGAAATAGTCATACAAGTACTTGCGTCAAACAAATTGAGGGTTTTGAGTATGATGAAATAACACACTTGGGTAAATAAACCCAATAAACAAATAATTAAATAAATAAATATTATTTGAATAAATAAATACATACATACAGATATAAATAAATAAATACATAAACAAATATTATTTGATATATAAAATAATAATAATATTTAATGATATTTAAATGTTATTCAAATACATACTTTAAATAAATAAATATTTTTACCATATACACACAGAGATACATACTTTTGAAAAAACGATGTTATTTAAATAAATGTTTTTTTCAATATACTGTATAAATAAATAGCTGTTGTGTTGTCTGTCTTTGATGAGTTGTAGGGTTTTCCAAGCGTACAAATGGTATGACATTATATGAAATAATACTAATATGACTTTTAAGTAAAATTAAAACAAAAAAAACTTCTCAATAAAAGTGTCAACTGTCCAGCAATAATTGAACATGAAGTGTTGAACATCAAGCAAGATCCCTTAGACTATATCTCAGTCATTAAAACAACAAATCTATCCCCTCCCAAGCAGGATCTAGTCATAATCTTTCCTAGGCCAGCCTATCACAGCATCCCCACAGCAGATGCTCATCTATACAGCCTGAACCATGCCTCTGTTATGGTGGATCAATCCTAATTATCCTGATGGCTATTGCATTCCACACGAACTCCAGACTATGTCGAGGCAGACTAGCTGCCCTAAGGTTAGGCCTCCTGTGGGGTGAGTGTGAGGAGGAGAGACATCTTCTAATAATCCAACAAACCAGCAAACAGCAGCTGCACCTTGAATCTAATCCCCCCCTCCATCCACAGCCTCAAACATGGGCAAACTGTCAGGCGTCCCACCTGAGACCCGCAAATGTCAGACGTATTCATTATATCACACACTTCTGCTTACAAAGCTGGTGTATTTGTCAATGAGTGTCGATTTAGGCCTCTCCTCTCTTGTGAAAACTATGTTGTCTTTGATGCTGTTGTCTAATCTTACGGTGAGTATGTAGTGTACTTTGTAGAGCTTTACCTAGATCTCCAAACATGAATATGTTTCTGATTTATTTCAAGAATTCAGGCTACAGTACATTTCATTTAAAATTTCAAAAGAAATTTCCAGAAAATCTTTGGCATTCCAAAATAAAACAACGAAAACACCAAGACAGAGCCATTGACTGCGAAATGACAACTGGGAATATTGTCCCAGGCCATGGGATGTGGGACGGCCCACCTCATAAATAAATATTTAGGCTAATTTGCACTCTACTTAACACATTTTCCCATATCTAAAATCATTTCTGCACAATTCTCTCAATAACAATAACTCTCAATTTTTTTTATTACATATCAATTACAAAGCCTGCCAATGCATATGCATCAGTCTTAAATCATGGATTTTTGAATCTTGAATGAGTTGTTTCATTCAAAAGTTGAAAAAATTCTGAGAAAGTTGCAATTTAGTAAAGTATTATTCAAAATGTTTAAAGACATAAACAATAAATTACTTCCATGCACAAATTTTTGGAGACACTAGTGCGAAGTTGTTCATTTCTTTGTGAATCAAATCAAACTAAATCATTCCTGAATCAAACTGAGAACCTATGAATAATGAACTGAATCGATTGGCTGTCTAATCAAAGATTCACACCACCACAGAAAATCAGGCTTGAAGGGAGGGAGGCCCACCCATTAAAATCTGTCCCTGCCTCTGTGTGTTCAAGCGACGGCCCTAAATAAAGTAACTTGTGAAAGTGGAATACCTTGGCTTCTAGACATTGGGGCTAAATGACACAGCGGTTGTATTCACACACTAATTAAGCCTTTTGCCAAGACAATCCCCCAAGTTTTCCTCCAAAACAGCCAGCGAGCACATCTACATTCAGTCTCCACACAAACTAATTGGTCTCGAGCGAGTGTGGATGGATGAAGAGAGAGAGGCTGAGGTGTTTCACCACTGAAGCTCTTGAGAGCCAAGAGGAAAAAAGAAACAAGGCTTTCATTAACATAAAGGGGCTTTCATCTGGGCCTTTAATCAATACATGCAGGTTAACCACACACAATCACATAATAACTGCACAGGCACAAAAGCACACGCTCTGGCTGGCTAAAAGTCGAGAACTCGATTGGCTGGAACACAGCGATTCACATTCATATGATGTTACACAAACTTTCATAGATTTTGAAATTTAAATGTGATTGGGTTAATAAATTAACACCTAGTAATGGGGCATATCAGAGTATGAAGGAGTGGTCACATTATATTTTCTTTCCATTTACAAGTTTGGTTGAACTCTGACCTGCAAATTCTGTAACTCTGTAGCGTGAAATCATGCAAGCAACAGCCACAACAAATCTGCCATTAGGGGCAAGACACACTCCAAGATTGCTCTGACTGACTACAATAAATTGCTTTAGACAAAAGCATTATATTTAAAACAAACATCACAGAAACAAGAGTTGTTCCAAATATCACTGACCGACTCAGCTGTATTGACATACAAACCAACAGCACGACTGCAAACTTGATATTGCAACAGTTCAATAAACAATAAGTTAAAACTTACATTCTAGACATAATACCACCAGTTGCTTTGTCTGTTTATGGAAATAGTTGCAAAGAAAATCACTTCTTTGAAAAACACACAGAAGTGGCGTTCCTAAATGGATCATTTATAATAATAGTTCCTTGTTTGATTCCTGAATGAATTAGCGTGTTTGAACAAAACAGTTAAGTGAATGAATCAATGACTCAGTCTTCAAAGACTATTCATTAGAGTAAATTATATAATGGCACACTTGTTTCATTCTTGAATTAATTAGTATGCTGACACAACAATACACACCACAATGCACACAAATAAAGCCAGAAAACAAACAAACAAATAAATAAACAAACTGAAACTAATGCACAATTCTAAATTAAACCCATTGGAATTAGATCATTTTCTGTAGAAAATTAAAAACAGTAGGCACAATAATTCCACCTCACTTTCATGATAAACATTACGCTGGAAAAAACCTGCACCCGGACCACCTGGGACAGCTTATAATATCTGACCCTGAGTAAGAGGGACAGTAAATATTTCATGACTTCTGCCAACTGAAGTGCACTCAACACTACATTGACGGGTGAGGTAATCACTGAATGCAAACACAGCTGCACTGTAACTAAAGCATTTATAAGACTTGTCAAACAAGTGATTCTCGGCAGGGTTATATCTTGTCTCTATTAAGTATAGGATAACAAGATTACACACAGAGTAGTGGCCACACCACTACTACAGCGCAGCTCTGCGATACCTCTCCCTCCCTCTTAAAAACATTTTTCTATTCCCAAAAGGCTGCTGGATGTCTCTTCTCTATTGGGCATTTCAACCGGAAAGCGATTGTGTTGTCCGCACACAGCTGCTAAGTGAGATGGAAGAGAGCATGTCTTGAAACTGCCGTATTTATAACAAAATCAATCTCATCAAGATCATTCTTGTCTTGTGGTTTAATGTCTGGAAGAAAAAAAGCTCTCAAATATCAAAACAGAGTGCCAAAGTCAAGCTAAACTCAAGCTAGCTCAGAGAGAGCTCACAGTGCCCAAATCAAATGTTATCCATGCCATTTCAAGTCAGAGAAATGTAAAAATGGGCCAAACATTATAGATTACGACTAAAATCCCTGGAAAGATTATCCAGTTAGTTTTTATTCATCATTGAAGCTCAGAGGTGAAATTACCCAGGTTCATGATTATTAAAAGTTACGAACAGCACAGAATTAATTAGAGGATTTCATTTGAAAAATATTCACATCTCTGTCTGAAAAAGCAAATCTAAAAGCCAAAAAATTAGCATGCCACAGACAGAACGATAATAGACAGACAAGACAGACAGATGATAGATAGATAGATAGATAGATAGATAGATAGATAGATAGATAGATAGATAGATAGATAGATAGATAGATAGATAGATAGATAGATAGATAGATAGATAGATAGATAGATAGATAGATAGATAGATAGATAGATAGATAGACAGGCAGACAGATAGACAGATAGATAGATATATAGTCACTTTATAAAGGGATGCTGCAGGTTTAAGTTTAGCAGCATCTTTTTAGGAACCTTAAGTGAGTTTGTCTCTAACTAACAGCCTCCTGGACAGCAGATGGTCAACAGTACTGCAGTCAGAAGTTATCAGCAGGTATTAGATGTCTCTCACTAAGACTTAAGCTTGTTGTGATCAGTTAGAATTGTCCACTTTAGTTAAATAGATTCCTTTCGTCACAACTCCATACAGCAGCTACTGTTCTCAGTTACCCACTTTACAGGAATTGAAAAATTGAAAAAATAAATCAAGAAATACCTATAGTAATAAATAACATTACGATAAATACATTTTTAAAAAAGTTATAAAAAATTTTACAAATATTTTACACACACATAATCACATAATTATATATAATCATCTATATATATTATATTGCCAAAAGTATTGGGTCACCCCCTTCTAATGAACATGTTTGACTACTTTAGAAATTTCCATGAGTGCAAATCGTAATGTTTAAACATATAATGATATTCTAGGGAATTGTGTGCTTCTAATTTTATAGCAACAGTTTGGACAGAACCCTTTTCTATTCTAACATGACAGTGTCTCTGTGTATAAGGCACGGTTCAAAAAGAAATGATTGATTCAGTCAGTGTGGAAGAACTTGACTGGTCTGCAGAAAGCCAAGTCCTGATCCCAGCTGAACACCTCTGGTGTGACTTTAAATGCAGACCTTGAGCCAAAAACTCATCCCGCCGTCTCTGAAATTCAGCCCTAAATAGATAAACATCAAGACTGACAAATGGCCTGCAGTTGAGCCTAAAAGCTGCGGAAAAAAACTCCAATGAGCCAGAGGATGATGTCAGACCACATGGCAGGCATGACAAGAGAAAATATCATTCAACCTCTGTGGCAGCTCTGTAACACCCAGAAGGCCCACAAGCATTACCACAACATGATTAATATTCATTTGTCAGACTCAGGCATAACTGCAGTTATTAATTATAAAATAACTCTAACGGCTCACTTTAGTTGCAACAGTGATTTATTTATAAAAGCCTTCATGACACCATATCACACCAGCCAAGTCTTAAAAAAAACAAGACAGCATGCTTACTGTTAATTGTACTGAATTAGTTGCAGTCTAATTGTATCAAGCTATAAAGTGATGTGCAATGTATGGTTGAAAGGAGAGCAAAGCATGACTCCTCCACTGTGTGCATCTTATCAAATACTCGTCCCTGACACTCTTTAAAAATGTTTTTTATGCTCCTCCCGTCCCTTATTGTTTGCTTATTGTTTTGATTATGTGCATCCATGTGTAATACCAAGCTGAAACAATGTTTTCAGTGTAACCCGTCCATTTGCTCCAGCCTCATGCACATTCTTTTATATTTCATAACTGGACAGGATATTTGGCAACCACATCACAGTGATGCAACATTTCTATCTGGCAGAAGAAAAGACAGTCCATTACAGAACTATTCTGTGCATAAATCCATTGCATTGCTATTAGCATAGAATACAATAAATATCTTCATCAGTTGATGACAAGGGCCAAAATAGCCAAATCTATAAATAAAAAATAAAAATGTAAATAAATAAAATCACTTTTAACAGAAAAATAAGTATTTAAAATGCATTTAAATGTACCAGTGAAATAATATACTAATAAATCACATCTTATACTGACAATATTTGAACTGTTTATTTGATTCATGTTTAAAAATGCAGTTGAAAGCACCTGTAAAATAGTCAATTATTAAATAACTTTTTAAATGACCAATTAAACAGACATATTTAAAACTGTTTATTTAATTCATGTTTTATAAATGCAGTTAAATGTACCAGAATTAATAAATTCTAACCACTTTTTAAAGTGAAAAAAACAAACACACATACTGTATGTAAAGCTGCTTGTTTAATTCATTTTTAAAAGTGCACATGTATCAGTAAAATAATACATTATTAAATAACTTTTCCAACTGGAAAATAAAGAAATGATCAACACTGCTTATTAATGTTTAAAATGTTAGTTAAATATATCAAAATTTAAAAAAAAATGAGTCTCTGAATAATAATTATGTTTAAATAATATAACAATATGTTGGTTTTCTAAAGCTGACATAATTAACTTTTTATATGCAACTGCTTTTCTTTGGGAGCAAACAACTGTCAACACGCATAATGTCACTGATATTTTGCATAAAGTAAAATTAAAATTCACTCAAACTTAAACATTTAATTTCTTCTTGACGCTTTGTCTCTGCAAATTACTTTCAGAGTAAGCACTCCTTAAATGGCATTTCATGGATAGTCCATACTGAATAACACTACGGAGGAATTAAGTGCCTTGCTCTAGGGTACAAATGTGACACTTTGGATCTCTCCTTGCAAGGTTTGAACCTGCAACCTTTAGATTACCAGCTCAGTTTGATAACCACTAAACAAATAAATTGCTCAGAAGCAAATATAAGAATGCACTGCAATTTGAGCAAGACACACTGAGACAACACTGCAGTATTCTGAGTGAGTGCGAAAGCAAACAGAACCAAAAATTACCAGTGGAGACCTGGCAGGTCAAAGGTCAACAGGCTTCAGCGATAAACCTGTCTATTCAGCACAAGCACCTATATAAATATGACCTTACACTTTATGAGAAAGAGAGAAAGGAGAGAAGTGAAGATCTAGCTGGAGTAAATTAGTCAGCTCAAGCCTAGGCATCAAAAGGCTCCAAGTTCCTATTTCCTCTCTCTCTCTCTCTTTCTCTCCATCTCTGCCTTTTATTCTCTGCCTCCGTTCCGCTTTGTGAAAAGCACAGGAAATTCCTCTCAAGTGAAATACTCATCCCATGGGCAGATTCAGTACAGAGACTTATACATATGAGGGTGGGAGACAGCAAAGAGGGGCAGTTCTTAAAAAAGAGAGCGGGAATCCTGTTGGAAAATCCAGTTTAAACTGGTAACTGTGTTTTGAAACAAGATAGCTGGCTAGCATGTTGCAAAAACCAGGTTGAGGCAGGTATCATCTAATGACCATCTTAGACCAGCTATAAATCAGCTACCATGTTATGAAACATGCAGATACCAACTTAAGCTTGAATTGAAAAGAACAGGAAAGCTGAGTAAAACTTGAAGATGAAAATATTTTACCCTTAATATAGATGAAAATGTGTATAGACAGCATGTCTTTTTTGGGTGAACTATCCCTTTAAGACTTGGTCAAGACCAGTTAACTAGCTTTGAATGGTTTAAGCTGTGTTTTTCAGCAGAGAGGTTTTCTCCTGAGGCCATTAGCTAAGGCATTCGAGTAGCATGGAAAAAGTGCCAAGCCCCTTTATGGCTCTAAGCAATGCTCACCCTGCCCACATCAGGGGAACTTCAGGGTGCGGCCGGCAGCGCTGCCCAGTTGGCCTGACCTGCAACTGCACACAACAACTAACACAACAGGACATTCCCTTTTGATTAGCTCCATATAAAGAGATCCTACTCCTACCCCAACACAACAACTGCAATAAGACGTCCATGAAGCCCCAATTCACCTTTGAAACCTTTTGAAAGCAAAATGAAACATTAGCTGTTCCACCTAGTGAGCTGCTTTAGTGTACTGTCTAAATGGGGAGCTATCTTGTAAAACAGCATCCTAATTAAAAAGGAACATCATAAGTGACTTATTTGAAACACTTTATATATAGTATATCACATAAGCTACATAGAGCTATTCGGCACTGCCACAAGAAAGACACAACAGCAGACAAATATTGTGTGAAATGTCATTTTTTGATCAGATTGAACTATTTTTATGTGAAATATAGTACAGTTTGTTGTTGGAGTTAGTTCTAACAAGATTTGAGTCTATATACGCGCAGAGATTGCAAGAATTGTGTGTAATATCAAATTTTGTGTACAGTATGTGTGTCTGCTGAGCTGTTTAGCCCCAGAAGTGTTGTATCGACTTGCATGATATAGTCATTATTGCTTTTCTCTATGCTACACCTACAGTCTGTGTATTGCTTTATAATGGTGGCATTAATAATAATAAATGCTCTGTTTAAGAAGATGATGTCGAACATTAAAATATGTATATTTATAGTCTACATATCTATCTTGGAAACATTTTCAACTAATCTCGTAGCAACGCATTCTGGGAGATCATTATCTGCAAATGACACATGTGATGCTGCCTTCAAATCATGTCATCTTAGAAGGAGCCTTAGAGCCTTAGAGAGCCTTAGAAGGCTCTCTTTTTTTACTTTTTTTCAGTAAAAATATCTAAATTCCTTCAAATTTACTTGAGAAGCAACACGCCATAATATAATAAGACTTGTTTTTATCGACTGTGTCTTGAATATACAGTACGTGTATTTTATCTTACTGCTCTGGCAGATTCTTTCAATCATTTTTAACTTGTTTATACTTAAAACAAGTAAAAGAATCTGTCAGCACAGTAAGACAAAATTCATCCATTTTAAATAGTATATGGTCTTGCTTCTCAAATAAATTAATCTGTTGTTTCCACTATTTTTAGATACTTAAACTGGAAAAGAAGACAAAGGTACTCTGAAGGAATAGGAATATGATTTTTGCAATGCAAGTATAATAGCAGTTGCCAGCCTTGAAACAGCTTTCACTTAGAATGCTGTCTAGGCAGGCAGCACAATTTTTGGAACACAGTTTTTCTCAAAGTTACACAGAGTTCTTTAAGGATACATGAGAGTGTGTGAGAGAAAGAGAGAGTACAGAGAGATAGAGCCATGCCTTACTTCTTCAACACAAAATAAACAAAGTGTTTGGCTTAAAGCTGTAGATTGATCATCTATCTGTCCTGGGTGCTGCTGTCCGACTCGTTCCTGTGCAATTTCTCTTTCACATTTTTCTCTCACTTTCTTTGCTCCCATTCACCTTCATTCAGAGATGTGAAAAGATTTGCCCTCTTCTCTTGAGGAACCTGGAGTACTTCAAAGACACACCACAGGCAAAGTCCTTCATCTCTGCAAACTGAATTCATAATGAAGGTGTCTTCCCACCACTTAGCAGTCTAATGCCACTGCAATATTTACTTGAGTCATCTTTCGCACTAACTGTTTGCAAACAAAACCAGATTGCCAGTGCTTCACTCCAAGGACATTCCCAGGCATCAGATTGAGAATAATCTCACCCCTTTTCCTTGGTGGGAAAATTGCAAGTTTACAGCCTGGCTGGAAATAGCTGAGTAAATTGCACATTTAAGATTTTTCCCTATTGGAAAATCCATCTCAATCTTATAACTGGAACATGATAGAGTATGTATTTTCTAGCTGGTCTAAGATGGCTGCAAGCTAGTTAAAGTTGATCATTAGTTACAGCAACCAGCCTGACCATTTTTAATTGGTATGACCAGCTGGCATAAGATGGTCTGCCAGCTTGCACCAGGTAATGGCCACCAAATCATACCAGATCGGGAAATATCTTCCTTTTTTCGGGAGACAATTTTGGGCTTTTTTTGTCTAAGTGATGTAAGTTTTATACTGAAGTACCCTCATTCACAAAGCAGGAAATGTGACCCCGACCCAGCTGCTGTCCCCCTGCTCCAATCCAAAAGAAAACACAGATACTGGACACCAGATGGCCAAATCACAGTGTTTAATTGGTCTACAAAGATTTTCACTACAGCAATTAATTCATGAGTGTTTATAGGAGTATATGAAATTGTTTGCAATGGTTTAAGAGCCACATCCCAATATGCACACACACACACACACTGCAGTAGACAAGGGTCCTTTCAGCAGGGTCTGTTTTCCTCTCGTAAACAGCCGTGCTTCTCTACTAAATAGGCTTCCCCCCCCAGCTCCTCTCATATCCTCCTCACATATGGACTCCCCCACCGAGAATGAGAAGGAGGCTGTGAAAGAATTACAAGAGAGGGGGTGGATTCAGAAAGACGTGACTGAAAGAGAAACAAGAAGAAAGGCAGAGCAACGTTGAGAACAGAATTATTTAAGATGGCAGTCGAGGACAATAACAGTATGAGGCATTTCTAAAGAAGTAATGGTTAAAGTTCAACTTGATAGCATCCTTATGCTGAGAAAAATAAAAAATAAACATTTTTTTTAACCAGTTTTGTTGTTGTCCAGTTTTCTGTCTATACCTCAATCTTTCAACCTCAATCTGATCAAAAAGTTTAATCACATATCTGCTGTTTGACACTAACAATGCAATGGTAATCAGTTATCAGCTAATTTGTCCACGTACCATCAACTCAGGAAGAAAATCATTATATGTTACATGAGACAGGTTTAGACCAGCTGTAATGGCTCCATGGAATAGAAAAGCAAAAAGCAGTGATCAGCAGTCTGTGAATGTGTTTAAGGATTCCTCCCCAATTGTAAATCATCCCCACTTTCACATGCCCAAAAAAGAAAAGAAAAAAAGCCCCATGAGATCATTATCGTAACAGCCCCAGACACACATCCGGGGAGAGGGGATTTTACTAGCCATAGCTCACTCCTGACAGAGGAAGTCCCAGACTCCAGCTATAGATCTGGAGAGGTGATGAAAACAGATGAAATCAGTTTTCACGATGCAACTGAAATGAAATTGACTATACCGCTGACTCTTCTAAAGTGATCATTTCATTCATTATACTAAGGGAAATTCATGTGTAACAGCAGCTAAACAAGATGAGGCATGGAAAAAAGGAAGGAATTCACACAGCATGCAATAAATATAGAAAGAATTTTTAAAATTAAAAATAATAAATAAATAATATACACTACCATTGGGGTCAGAGGTTGTTGTTTTTTTTTTGTGGAAAGAAAATTATATTTTTATTCAGCAAGGATGCATTAAATTGACAGTGATAGTAAAGACATTTATAATGTTACAAAAAAATCTATTTCAAATAAATAATGGTCTTTTGACATTTCTGTTCTTTAAAGAATTCCCCAAAAAATCACTGTTGAACCCTTTGATGCACACGCTATGAAAACCCCTTCTAATGCACAACATGGGTCTAAAATAACCCATATTCATTTCCTTTGTTATTTCATGCCTTTTTTTGTCCTTTTGAAATCAGTTTATTTCAGTATTAATATTCCCTGATCTATAAATTCCATGATCCATTAATATTAAAAATATCGTTTTACAATGACCACAAATTAATATTTTGTTTTTTCTAGGTTTTGTGTTACTACAAGATTACACACATGGGTCAAAAATGACTCATCTATGCAAGCATAAATAAACTAAAGAATAAAGACATTTTGTTAAAATAATTATTTTAGCAGTTATTTAAACCAACACATTTAATACTTTAAATAGTTTATTTGAAATTTCGTCACACACAACTTACGCATATCACTGATAAACGATAACACTGAAAGTGAATTGTCTGTAGTGCAACTGTGGTGAATTGTAGTGAATGTGACCGAATAGATGAAAATAAAACTAAAATAAAATCATACAGGTACAGCACCATCTCAAACTGACATCTCAGTGCTTACAGGCCTCACAAATGACAACTACAGGTTTGTGCTCCTTGCAAACAGGCCTGACACTGAACACCAGCTGATGACTTGTCTGTCACCTCCTCCTCTTCAATTGACCCTTCTGTCTGATGTATAGGCTACCTGTGGCCAGGTGGTGGCTGTGTTTTGTATTTATCCCACATCTTCCCATTGCCTCTGTAATATGGTTTTGAAGGTGGGGCCTGCCCTCCAAGCACCTCTTCATATGTGGCATGACAAGCTCTCTGACTATCTCCTTGATGAATAGCCGCCATGCATTGGTCACATCACCCATGTAATCAGGGTGTTGTGCAGTGAAGTTGGTGTTGGCCAAGGATGGTCAGCGTCAGTCCTGGAGAGCCACAGTCCTGCAGAGTTTTGCTTCAACCTTGATAAAAACTCACCTGGCTTTCCATTAACCCATATACCTTGATTAGCTTGTTCATGTCATTGATAAGCAATTGATCCATGTATACACTGATTATATATTGTCGCTGTCAGACAGAAACCTTGTATGTCCAAAAACATTACTTTTCAGAAACACTAACAGACATAAAGGGTGACCAATAGCACTGATTTATGACAAAAAATAAAAATGATGAAATATCGTCAATGCCTGACAGCAATGATATATACTTATATATACATGTATAATATTATTTTGACTATTATTTTGTTAACCTAGCTAACATTAGTCAGCTAAAATAGAATATGTCAACAACAAGCTAGTTAATAGTATTGGACATTTAAAGGTCAAGGTAACCTTAGCCTAACATTCAAATTTTATGTCCAGTTATCTTCCACAGTATGTAAAAAATTTTCTGTGGTAATAAATTATAAAATGAGACTAAATGCATCAATTATACAAAAGCAACCATGTTGAGTTGTGAAATGTGGGGCAGGTTAATAGTTATCTGCAGTAAATATGTTCCTACTTGCAAGAAAATAGCAAATAATCAAAGGTTTCTATATGGGTCATTTTTGACCCATGTGTGTAAAATTGATGTAGAAATACAAAAACGTTTTTTTAAGAAGTGAAGAGAGGAAAAATAAACATAATGATTTATGGAAATCAAAAACAAGATATTTAATGAATAGCTGTAAAAATAAATGACAAAATGGATTTCTTTTAAAGATTCAGCAAAGAAACACTCAGCCATGACTGAAATAATATAGGATATGAATATGGGTCATTTTAGACCCATGTTGTGCATTAGAAGGGTAGTGACACAAAAACGATTTTTATTCAAAAAGTAAGAAAGAAAAAATAAAAATAAGAATATGCGATGATCAAAAACAAGTTAATTGAGGAATTCCTGGAATTCTGAATGATGTAATTCATTTCTTGCAAAGATATAGAAAAAATAAACTTAGTCGGGTCACTTTAGACCCATGTAGTGCATCAAAGGGTTAAACAAAAAAGCACCACAACTATTTTCAACACTGATAATAAGAAATCTTTCTTGAGTGCCAAATCAGCATATCAGAATGATTTAGAAAGGACCATGTGACACTGAACACTGGATAAAACAATTTTTAATTATAAATATATAAGTATTTTGGATCAGATATATGCAGCCTTAGAGACTTAAAATACTTTTTTAAAGGACATTTTGTAAACTTTAAAATACCAACCTAAAATTTTGAACAATAGTGTACTTCCATAGAGAAAGCATTTAATAAAAAGTGCAACAAATAAGTCTGCAACCTCAGCTACTATGTGAACATAGAGGTAAATAGACTAAAGTAAAATGGTGTAGCGAGGTATTTTTCCTAATGGTTGAGAACCCAAAGGTCAAGTTTTTAGAGGTTTCCTGATGGTCATTGATGATTCCTGAATGTGCCATTTACATTAATGTAATTTCAACATAATATTGTTCTAATTCAGGCCCTGGAGAAAGCAACCACATGATCATCATTTACAAACCAGTATGATGATTTTAGATGCTACAGGACCCTCCCAGGGAAACCTAATACTTTGGATCCACAAGTACCTTCATTAGCAATGATCCATGTCTGCATTATTTATTTAAAAGCTAATTAATGGATATAAATGATGGATCCTGACAAACAATCAAATTAATGAAGCATAATGTAAATACTGCACTCACATAAACAAGCTCGTGAACGAGATTCTGACGGACTCATAGGAGGGGGGTTTCTGTCTGCCAGGATGAATCACTTCACTCTCACGCAACTTCAGAACTTCTCTCCAATTGTGCTTCTCTTGATTCCAGACCATTCACAGGGGCATTGAACCGCCGCTTGCTCGTAGAAAGAACCTAAACATTACCATATTGCTGTGATGAAGCTCTGCTTCTGCAATCACTGCTGAACAAGGGTCTGTGAACCACTGAGCATTAACCAGGCCAACAGGAGGGGCTGGGAAAAAGCCCAAAGCCATAGTGGTGTTGGGCGTGTGACATTAAAGAGTAGACAGATACTTTGTCGTTTTTTACTAGCTATGGCATGAACAAGCCGAGCAATTACAGCCTGCCAAGCTAATGAAGTCTCCTCTTGCTAACAAGTAGGCAGCCAATGATGCTTCATCTTTGAAGATCATTAGCATTTGTCAAAACATTTCTTGAACACATCACACAATATGAATTAGACAGTGAGGTGACACTATCAGGACTACATAATGCTTTGGTGAGTTGCTAACTAAAAAATAAAGGAAAACTTTGCAAACTCATAAGGGTATCTACTTCTGTAGAACACAAAAGATATTATGAAGAATGCTCATGGCGAAGTTTTTTTGCATTCATCAGTCGGAGGTATAAAGAAGTTTGATTCACACAAGCAGCCGTTTACTTTTACCAAACATCCTGATGCTGCTGAGAGCAGTGTGAAGTGAAGTGAAGTGAAGTGACATTCAGCCAAGTATGGTGACCCATACTCGGAATTCGTGCTCTGCATTTAACCCATCCAACGTGCACACACACAGCAGTGAACACACACACACACCGTGAACACACACCCGGAGCAGTGGGCAGCCATTTATGCTGCGGCGCCCGGGGAGCAGTTGGGGGTTCGGTGCCTTGCTCAAGGGCACCTCAGTCGTGGTATTGAGGGTGGAGAGAGCGCTGGACATTCACTCCCCCCACCTACAATTCCTGCCGGCCCGAGACTCGAACCCGCAACCTTTGGATTACGAGTCCAACTCTCTTTTTATATAGCGCTTTATGCGATAGATTATTTTTAAAGCAGCTTTACCTACCTTTAACTAGTCGCAAAAGCTGAATAATCTATCAAACCCTACTGAATAATCTGTGAAATAAACAACGATTAGTCAATTAATTGTTCTTATAATCATTAGGTTAATCGATTATCAAAATAACTTTGTTGCAGCCCATCGCAACCAATGAAGTCTGTGGTTTTGGTCGCCAAAATTGGTGTAGTCTAGTATGCAGAAAGAATTTTCATTTTGGGTCAACTAACAGACATCCCACTAAGAAGTTCATGTCCTTTTACACGAGAGGACAGAGTGGATCTGCACCTCATCTGCGAAGAGACCACTGACAGCAGCTTCCCCACAGCTAAAACAAGGCACAGGATGTATACATAGTCATCCAAATTACACATGACTTCCTCCCATCCATGTGGCGGGTGCTGCTCTCGACAGGCAGCCTGCGCTTACCACATCTTCTCTTCAGACCCAGCTGGGATATCATTTACACAGCAGCACCAGATGCTAAACCGCTAAAATTCATCACCTGCCTACAGCCATCCTCATTTAATTTCACTTAGGCTATTCATTAAAAGTGATGTCTTTGGAGAAATAAGTGACTGCAGAACAATGCGAAGCCTTCCAGCATGATAATAACTAACTGCAATGACCAATGAGAAGTAATGAGATGTGTCCTCAAATTAAACCAATAATATCAAAGCAAAATAATACGATGTTAAGATCTTGTTCCTTTTTTTTTACAAACGGACACGTTGAGGTATTTGTTTTGGCCAGCTAAGCTGCTGACTAACCCTTTCCTAAATACTGAGCAAAGCGGGTTGTGCACAGGCTCTTCTGCTCCAAGCAGTGGGTGGCTGGCAACCAGAACTGTTACCAGGGCAACACTCAGAGAGTCAGTCTCCATGGTGACAAATAACAGCATTAGGAAGACCTTCAAGAGAGCGGATGGAAACAAAAACCACTGGCAGTAGTTTCTCCTGGGCTCTGAATGTCCCTCAGATGACTCGCTTTGATGCTTTGCCTCTCCGAGGATGGATAAATATACTGTAGAAGCCATTGCTATTACACAAATCCTGTATATTAAATCTGTTTCGATTTCACAGTCCACAATGATTTGTGAACTGCCTGCATCTTAAGGGCATATCAGCCTTCCAGGGTTGTGTGGCATTTGGAATTCTATTGAGAATGGCTTTGGTTGAGCTGAAACTAACTGTAAAACTGGGATTCAAATTTAAACGAAACGAAGTGAAATAAAAAAATTATTATTTTTATTTTTATACATAATTAGATAAAGTAGATAGACTGGATGGATGGATGGATGGATGGATGGATGTGTGAAATTATGTATTTAGTTGACAGGAAATGGGCCATTACCTGACACTTCCTTCTGGTAGCATGCATGAACCAAACAGGTCACAGAGGGCACAGCTCCCGCTGACCCCAGAACCAGTTTAATACACGTTCCACTGAGAGAGAGATCTATTTTTTCCATGGCAGTCAAACTCCAGTCAAACTCCAAACCTCTGGGATGCACATGTCAATAACCACAGCCAGGAAAGCAAGCAGAGCACACAGTGGTGACTCCAGATGAACAATGCCTTTACCAGTGCAAAATGTAAACGGGCTAGCTTTCAGACCTTTCAAAGGATTTTATTCTGTAAAGCTTTAAAGGAGAATGTCCCACAGAAAGAGCACAATTTTTGGAAACACCAAAAACTTGGGTTAAAAAAGTGTGTTTATGTGTTTGGCTCTGTTAGTTGAGTTTTACTCACCCTCATGTTCTTCCAAAATATTTCTTTCTTCTGTGGACCACAAAGGAATTATATATAGGACAATAACTGTGCTGATCTTTTTTACACAATATTTGGTCAAATACAGATTCAGGATATATTGGTTCTGGACGGTAATTATTTTCATGTTATAATTCTAAAAGTTATAATATGTTCTAATATTCAGCAAATAATCAATATAGTACCAATATACTATGCATCCCTAAGCTTGGGAGGCATGAGAATGAGTACATTTTCACTTTTGAGTGAACTGTTCCTTTAAGATTAAAAGAAACTGTCACAACTTAAGCACTGTCTGCAGTATGCTGTATTATTGTATGCTGGATCTTTTCAGTGGTGTTTTTATATATCTGTTTCTTTGTCCCATTATAGACCCCTGCAGATCTCATTTGAAAGGTAGTAAAGATTCCCTCATCTATTTAAGCATCACATACAAGATGAAACATTACAGACTTAAATAAATTGTCAAGTCCATTCATAAGTAGATAGGAAAGCAGACTACAGTATCTCTGAGGTAAACACAATTAATTTCATTGTGCTTTCACTTCATTTCTTCAGGTCACTCCAGACCCATTTGTCTTTTCCAAGCCAGCTTTTTTTTCTTTAGAGAGCCACAAAGAACCAACTCTCTGGGACACTTCATATTTCCTGTCTTCTCTTTGTGGGGGTTTTAGATGTACGTAATCCACTGAGACCTCACTGCAGCTCTGATTGGTCCAGCTACTACTTTCCACAGAAACCACAATAAACAAAGCTATGTGTGAAGAGAAACTACTGGTGACTTAAACAAGTTCAGAGGGGAAACACACATATGCAACACGCCAGCATATACTGATCCATTTGATCCTTAATCAAATTAATTTCAAAGACTTTCATGGCCTGTCAGCAGCTCTTAAATATAGGACTTGGGAGAATGCAAACACGTTTTTCTCAGGGTTTGGGCCGACAGCTAGAGATGCTTCAAGAAACATGTGCCTTGGATAAGCACAACAGAGCACTGACACCGCAAATAAAAAAACAAAGTCGCTTCTATTTTCAATATAGGAAGTTATGTCAGAACAAAAACACTAGAGTTCAAAATAAGTCAGTCAAGACGTTTTTTGTCACTTCTCATTATGTTGTTCCATTACCAACATCAGGCGGTGAAAACATGATCATAGCTCTGTATTGTTCCTCCAGACCCACAGAAAGAAAATAAAAGAACCATAAAATAATAATAAAAGTGATCCATATAACTTGTGTACAACATTCCAAGCCTTCTGAAGTCATACGATAGCTTTGGGTAAGAAATAAACACAATTGATGCAGTTATGTATTGTAAATGTTGACACCGTAAATAGCCATATATAGCTGTCTTTCACAAATTCATGAGAAAATTACGTTGTGTTACGTTTGATCGTTTCAGTGGATCCAGAACAAAAATGGTCTGAATGATAAAACAAATAATGACATTCAGTCTGGTGTTTTTAAATCGTTCAAAGTGAAGTGAAGTGAAGTGACATACAGACAAATATGGTGACCCATACTCGGAATTCGTGCTCTGCATTTAACCCATCCAACATGCACACACACAGCAGTGAACACACACACCGTGAACACACACCCGGAGCAGTGGGCAGCCATTTATGCTGTGGCGCCCGGGGAGCAGTTGGGGGTTCGGTGCCTTGCTCAAGGGCACCTCAGTCGTGGTAGTGAGGGTGGAGAGAGTGCTGGACATGACTTTCCACGACTTTCCAAGGGATAGTTCACCCAAAACATGAAATTAAAGTCATTAGGTTCAGGTTTGGAACAACATGAGGTTACTTAAGTTTTAATTTTTATGTGAACTATCTCTTTAAGTTCTTAACAAATTAGAGATGACAGTAAAAGATTACTGACTGATCATGATCAGTGACTTGTAATGGAGTTTACAGAGGCCTTTGAAGCTCAAAGCTTTGATTTGCTTGGATTGTTCCCAGAGCTGGATGGAAGGCGACATATGATGTATGAAGGTAGCTGGATCCTATAAACATGATGAGAAAATAAATACAATTTTGGGACACAATTTATGTGTAATGTGGAAATGAGCACAGTGTATACAAAGAGACATGCCATTTTTAATAACACAATTCTTATGACTCAATGAGTCTGGACTTCAACATGGGAACTCCCTTGCTCAAAGCTTTTTCCGCTTTGTGATTTTACTGTTCACAAGTTTTGCAGTTTCTTTTTTTTTTTCAAATAAACTAATACTTTTATTCAGCAAGAATGGATTAAATTGATCAAAAATGACACTAAATACACTTATAATGTTATGAAAGATTTCCATCTCAAATAAATGCTGCTCTTTTGAATTTTCTATTCATCAAAATATCATGAAAAAATGCATCAATTTCCAAAAAAGCACAACTGTTTCCAACATTGACAATAATTTCTTGAGCACTAAATCAAAATACTAGAATGATTTCTTAAGGAGTATGTGACACTGAAGACTGTATTGTGTCTATTTCACAATATTATTGTTTTTACTGTATTTTTTGATCAAATAACTGCAGTTTTGGTGAGCAAAAGAGACATAAAAAATCTTGCCAACCTCAAACAGTAGTGAACAACTTAACCACTCCACAGATGTGATCTCAGCAGTGTAAATTAGTGTGGATCTTCAATTTTCAGAATGATCAGACTTATTTTTGCCTGATAGATGATAAAATTATGGACAGAATGCCATATGATGGCTTTGTGTGAAGAATGGACTAACATTTAAGTTTATTCACTGATTATAACAGTGAGCTGATAACTCCAAAACTGCTGAGAATGAATGATTGAGTCAGTAAGTCAAACTCTGATTCATGAATGAATCACTTTGAACAGTGAATAGTGAATCAAATCAACTGTTTCACAGAGAAGAACCACCTCAAAAATTGAATTGTTCACTGATCCAATTCATTCAAGTTCCTAAATGATCCCAGTCATAGTAGTTCTCAGGTTAACAACATAAATTTAAAAAACTGCTAAACTGTTAAAAATTGCTTCAGTAAAATTGAATTTAGAGCAACATTTAGACTATTTTACAGCACTTACAGAAACATAATAATGACTGAACTATTGCTTTAACATACCTAATTAAACACGAAAGACGTGAGCAGTGTTTCATTAGTCAGTTTACAATCTCAACATCAGCCCTTCATAGGCACAATAAAGCTCAAAACATTTTGGAATGGAAGCTTGTGAAACTTGTTATTGACTAGCATTTGTTCCACCAAATTTTGGTCAGAAATTCTCTACTAAAAATTCAGTCACGATTCAAAGAAACCTCGAGCCACCTTGCGCTTGTGGCACGCTTGAGAGTGGTCCGCCCCCGATAGATGAGGGGAGAGCGATCTCACGGGCCTGGCTCTTTAACAATACACATTTACAGAGCGGCAGCCCACACACTGCTGCCTACACATGGGCGTCACATCTCGCCGCACATCTCTGACACCCCTTCTGGCCACACCGTTTGGAGACGAAAAGATGTGTGGAATTCTGGGTAATGGCAAAATGAGTCACTGTGGTCACTCTGTCTGTACCCCTCGGCTCCACCTACCTACCTGCACCTATTCACAACCCACACAGAAGACGCAACACACATTAACGTCTTTCAGCCCACACATTCACCTCCAACACACACACATACACACACACTTGTCTTCAGCCCACTCAAGGAACGTCCTACGCCTGCCATGGCTGCTCCTCAAATGTCTTGCAGTCTCTCAGATGTCTGTCGCACTACACAGTAAAAGCATTCCTTCATAAAAGAGAAGGGAAAGATTTCTAAATCTCTTTCTTCTTCTTGCCTTTGAGAAACAATCACTATTGTGGGCATAATGAAGCTTTATGAGAAAGTGAGAAGTGTATAAGACGTTTCAAAAAGATAAAACTGCTTCTTTATCTAATTATGCAGGCCGCATTTTTGGTACAATGACATTGTTACTTGCTGTTAGTGATGTGAAAGTCAAATTTTCAGTAGCTTTTAAAAGGATGAATATATTTTTTTCTGTATATATATATATATATATATATTTGACATTGCGACCAACTATTAAACAGTGAACTACACACACCACCATTATTGGAGATGATTATTTTTATTTTATTTCATTTTAAAGTCTCTTATTTTCACCAAGGCTGCATTTAGTATCCACAAATTCTAAATACTCCCATTCCAAACTTCCCAAATCATACCAAACATTTTTCATGTTGAATTTCATATTAGTGCTTAATATCGTTCTTCACATTTCTGCTTTTAAACCCTCCATGGCACCCCACTGATTTATATTTTTAGTGCGTTACTAAACAGTAAGCTGTTTTTGTTTACTTTTTACAAATTGTGGGATGAGTACTGATACCACAGATGCTCTCAACAGAGCTGAACTCATACTGAATATTCATTTAAAAAAATGTTTTTTTAAAAGTAATCAAAACCTCAGCATGTCATAAGGCAATAAAACAAAGCTTCATGAAATTGAGTGCTTGTTGCCACATAAAGGCGATTGGACAGCCATGATAAAAGCAGCCCTTTGGCTATGTCTCATACTGCACAATTTTAACTCAATAGCAGATCTATATCACCACAGGTCGTGCATTTCAACCGTATACTGCAGCTTTTGCCCTCTATGTCCTTGCATGATAAATTTCTTTTATTGCGTCATTAATTTTTTTATTCCATAATAGGTCTCAAAGTGCTCTTTATTTAAAGCATCCAAAGATCCAAACGTTAGCTTGACGTTAGCTGCTTCTTCCAGCACTTGTACAACAGACATAAAGTGCTGACATTAATTTCTCTGTGAAAAAACAAGCTGCTCAGATTTCGTTCCCCCATGATGTAGAAAGGGAATCTTATTATAATTTTGCCACCCCTTAATCTGCAAGTTTCCATGGTGCTGCCATTGTGTTTTCGCAAGCAACAATGGTTTACCAGTTCTAACGCCAGTACTCACATGCCATGTGACAGCTGCTTTCTGTGTGTGTGCTTCAGATGTGTGCGCTCAGAAAACCGTATATCAGAAGTTTAAACTAATATGGCTTAAAGCGCATGATTTCAGCACGACAGACATGATAATCAAAAACAAACAGATGTTTTTTAGCAGAGTATCTGAGATACCAGATGTAAAGTCACAGCCCTATTCTGGAAAAGGGGGCGGGGAGCAGCATCTCATTTGCATTTAAAGATATATGCACGAAAACAGCGTGTTTCTGTTTCCACTCAAAATAGGCATTTTCAAAATGATATAATAAATGATCTGTGGGGTATTTTGAGTTGAGACCTCACAGACACATTCTGGGGACACCTAAGAGTAATATTACATACTGTAAAAAGGGGCAAAATAGATCTCCTTTAAAAGTTGTAAATGAGCATTGGAAAACCTTTTCCAGTCCTAAATGCGAAGCAACTAGCATCAACAGAATAACCGGTGTGGTAGATCTAGAATCGCAATCACGTCTGCAAAACTAAACTTGACGCTTATTAAAATCAAAGTCTCTGGGTTACAAATAAGTAGTTTCTCAGTGGGTCACAACTGTCAGTTATACTACGCCTTAACCCCATTTCACTTCAGTAGCAGGGTTTCCCCAGCGGATCTAGCACTTGAACCGAAAGTCCAGGCCATCTTCTGCGACCGAAACCTACTGCAATACCCAGACCTCAATGGTTTACTTCCACACGAACACATCTTTGTAGAGGCTCCTTTGTGTGTTCCACAGTCTTCATTACTCTGGAGTCACATGACTACTGTTTCCATGGCAGTAGTGGCAGTGGTGACGCATACATTCAGACCATTAGAGGTTTGCGCCATTAACCAATGGCACTAATACTTATATGCTAAAGGGCTTCATTAAAAGAAGAAAAAGTTTTATGTTCCTTCAAATTCCATTTAAAGTTTTGTGCTTTTCATGCCTCACAGCTGCTGAGAGCATTTCGGTGAGCCACTAAAAGATCTGACCAACAGAACGGAAAGAATGTGTGTTCAATGGAGGCTGATAATTAACAAACACAAATAAACTGGACAAGGTCATTATAGCGCAAACAAGTCAAACAGGAAGGAATCTTCAATCGACCGACTCATTGGCGAACTTATCCTGAACGATACTTTTTTCGATACTAATTTTATGAAATCAGTTTTAATAAGATTACATTATCTCAAAAAACTATTTTTTTAGCTTGTTGACATTTATACAGACTCAAAGCCTCATCTCCTGTCCTGAGCCACTGCACAAAGGAACAACATATATCCAACACAATAAATCAGTGCAAATAATTTTAATAAAGTTCAAATAGTTTTCAGTTTACACATCTGTTAGGTTACGTTTACACTTGTGCGTGTTCGTTTTAAAACACATAGCTCAGACAGAATCATCATTTCTATTCATTTATTCTAGGTTCTTAAAGACTTCAAGAAATTTAAAATCTTCATCCACTTTCATAAGTGAGTGTTTTATTTTCTTTCACCATATGTTTTGCTGTTATTAAATTCTGGTGTAGTATGTCTAATTATTTGAATGCATAAAAACAACTTAGTTTATTTAAATTTATACTTAAAATAGCCTTATGAAATGTTTTATTTCTGTATCTGGTTTTCAAATGAAGGCATAAAACATTAATTGAATAGATTAAACATTACTCAAATCAAATGGTAAAATGCTCATGAAGTGACACTCATGAGAAAGAGAGCTGAAAAGGAAAAACGAGGCGGAATATGCTACATCTCAAGTTTCTTCACTTGAAATTAACACTTGCATTCAAAAGGGATGTGTTTAACTGATTAAAAGTGACAGAGAAGACTTTTACATTGTTACAAAAATATATATTGTTCTTTTAAATGCTTTTCTGCTTCTATTCATCAAAGATCGTAAAAAAAAAAAAATGTCATGGTTTACACAAAAATATTTTTCTGCTCAACTGATAATTAAAAATTAATAAAAAAAAAAAAGAATTATGTGACTGAAGACTGTAGTAATGGCTGATGAAGATACAGCTTAGGAAAAAATAACAGTGTCTCTTTTCTAGGATTATAGTTATTTAATTTATTCAGAAGGTGACTCCTGAAGTCTCTCTAAAAATGTTTTCTGGAGCAGATCCTGGTCTGGGACACACACACGCACTGCATGACATAAGGCTTTGGCAGTGAAGGGGATCATTGAGGCTGCAGTTATGCAGGGAGGGGAGTGTCTGATCATGGATTAGCTGTATGTCACCATCACAAATTACGTAAATCTGTGCCATAAGCGTTACATGCTGCCTGTACATAACAGACAGAAGCATCCAGAGCTCGATCTCTTCAGAGAGCTTCACTCTGCCACTCCATAGCATACTGCAGAGTCAATAAACACCATCACCCAGAACAACCCAAGGGTCACTCACTAAACTTCAGTAACCAATATGAATATCTGACTCACCTAACTCAAATCTTTCACCTGGAGTGACAGTGCAGTCACACATTTAACAGTATGAAAAGGTCTGGTGTTCAGCTCAAGACACGTAAAACGTTCAAAGGAAGCAGTGAAAAGTGCTGTAATATATTTTATGAGGTATAATAGTAACTCTGCACTGGCTGTGCACTCATATAAAATATGAAAATCCTGATGGTATTTTTAAATTGGGAAATACTTTATCTGAAAGAAAATATGAAATACCCTGGACAGTTCAACGTATTGAAAGTAAATGCCATCAAACTCAAAAATAACATAAAAAGCAGCATAAATATATTATAAAGTGGTTCATGTGATTCAAGCAGTATATCCAAATGTTTTAAACTTATTAAATAGCTTTACTTTGATGAAAGAAGTGACAATATCCAATTTATCAACAAATCCTTGTTTTGAATCAAAAGTAGATTTTTTTAAAGGGGTCATGAACTGCCTTTCTTTTTTATTTTTGTACTGTTCTCTGAGGTCCACTTATAACTTTATCGAGATTTTTGCATCAAAAACATCATAATTTAGAATTAATAGGTTATTTTCTGTCCTGTTTTTGACACCCCCCCTCATCAGAACGCTCTGATCACAAATGGACGCTGCGGATTTAGGTTAAAAATGCATAAATACTCAAACGACCTATGATAACAGCGTCTTATTGTATTCGGAGCCATTTTTATCATGTGGTTTCGGCGTAGACCTGCGTTTGCCTCTCTTATAAACATTACATGTGCAAATCAGTGGGCGGGGCTAAGCAGGCAGCGATGTAGAAGCAGGCGTTGATCTTCTTCTGCGGAGGCAGGGTTTAGCCACACTATTACATCATAGAGTGGCACATTCCACAACCTGTCGTTTTGGCAGATTGGTATCAATATAAGTTATAGTACAAATGTGTCAAAAGGCCAAGGGAAGATCAAAGGATCTTTTATAAACCATTTTACATAACATTTTATCGTCTTATGGTGTTTTTGTCATTTGGAGCTTGAAAGTTCCAGTTCATTAAATAATAAAAAAAATTGGCAAGGATATTCTTCAAAAATTTATATTCCACAAAATCAAGAATTGTATATAGGTTTTGGAAAACATGAATGTTTACAGAATGTTCATTCCTCTATCCTATTAAATGTGCCTTTCTCTGAGAATTTAGTCTTGAACCTGAACTTCCATAAACATAGCTTGTGATCATCAGACTAGTTTCATATTGTAAATGTAAAACTGTAAATGTTGCACTTTAAAACATGCCCACTGTCACATCAGCCAATCTCTGAATGGCTCACTACAGTTGCCCAGCTCAATACATCATTGAACCGTGTGAAACATGCGCACACTAAAACACTCCCAGACTCACATTTATCTTTCAGGCAGATGAGCTTACAGAGAACATCTGCCTTTATGACAATAACACATTCATCATGCCCAAACTGAAACTGATATCCAACGCTGCAAAGAAATGTTCTCCTTCAGAGGTCAGACACATAAAATTATTATAAACTGGGTGTGAAAGACCTTCATTGCTAACGCTGGCCTCCAGCCCTGGGGAAATTATAGGGATATATGGATCAGATGGGGTGATGGTTCTCCTGCTGATAACCGGCCTCCTCCTCATCAGCTGCCTACAGTGCAGGTTCAAGGTATAGAGAAAGACGCCGGTCCTTTGTTCTGCCCCATGCTTGTGGGGGAGGGTTACGAAGCGAGAAGGGCCCATGGACAGCTCAGAGTCAAACAGTGGCAGACAGATTAGACCACTAAACAGCTTAGGGCAATCCGCAATGACAACATCTAACTTGAGACACTCCCAGAAAAATCAGACATGTTTCCATCCAGCACACAAGGTCAATTTTCTGAATAAATAAATTAACAATCAAACTAAAAAATATATAATATAATGTATATATTGAATGAATGAATGATGCATTTATATATTAATAATTATTATTAATGTAAATATCAATAATAAGATATTATAAATTATGTTTCATTGATATAAAAAATATATTCTAATCAGATAATAATGAATAAATAAATATAATTTAAATGCTGTTAAATCTAGCTGTAAATCACACATTTCTTATTATAATATATATTTTAAATGTATTTAATTATAACTGTTAATTATATAATATATAGTGTTTTATTCATATAAATAATATATTCTACACAGATAATTGTCTAAATAAATAAGAAATAATATAAAATAATGCATAACTAATTAATTATATATTTTTATTAGTCAAACAGTTTGAGCTAATATACTATTGTTTCTAAATCATTTGTTAAAATAATAATATGTATTATTGTTGTTGTTGCTGTTGTTGTTATTATTATTATCACATGCATACACACCTGAGTGATCAATACAATGAAATTCAATTTAATTCAATTCCTTATAATGGTACAAAAGGCCAAACATGTAGGCTGAGGCAACACTCATTCTACATTTGTGGAATGTGCATTATCTAGTGTTAGATGCTTGCTGTAATTGGATGTAGAGGTGACCTGCTTTTGGGGAGTCCACTGGGAGAACAGTGAGATCATTGTTTTGGGGTCCACAGCACTGCAGCTCACTTTCTATGAACATTTCGCCAGTGGGATCCCATCGCTACCCTCTGAACATACTCATGCTCATTTATACAAGCCAAATGAACTTCCTGCTCTCACACACTGACTGTACCAGCTCGAAATTCATGTAAATTCATCTGGTACCAAAGGTACCAAACCTGTCAAAGACACAATGCCTTTGATAAACCTGGGAAAGTCATGTATTATATAAAACACCAAAGAACATTAAATACATTTCCCTTACTTTAAACAGTACAGCAGGAAGAGCTTTGGTTTTAATCTTATTTGCAGCAAGCAATCAAGGCAAATTAACCAAAATCCCTATGATTTCACCAATTTCAAGCTGTGCTAATGCAAGTTAAAAAACCACATGCCAACCACTGCAAGACCAATACCATAAAATCACTAGTATAGTGGCTGGCTGCTATGAGTTTTTAATCATCCCAAACCCATTTCAACAACTAGAGAACTGCGTGTCCAACATGCATACACAAATAGAGATATACAGTATATGTCAATTGTACCTTTATCTTGTGTCTTTGTCAGATTTTCAAAAGCTTTTGTTGCTTCAAAACAAAGTTTGTAATGTTGTGATTCACCTTGTAGCAGGCTGGTTTGGTTCATGGCTTGTAACTCTTTAACAAAGACTTAGATGCCAAAAATTAGATGCAAACATGCAAAGATGGGAGAAATGAAAAGCAAAAATACTTCCAGAAACAAAGCCACTGAATAAGTGTACATGCACTGTTGCAGTATACATTATTACAGTATTATATTATATATAAACTTTTTCATGGTATCATCCTTTGTACGAGTATCACCATACACGGTTGCAAGCAGATTCCTCTAAGTTCAATAAAAGCTTGGAGACGCGGTCATGTAGGGCTCCCCGAGGACTCGTCATGTCAGGACCTGAGTGGAGCACGTCCGCCTGACTCAGGGAATGTTCTAGACCCTACAGCCTCATTGATTCAGCGTGCATGAGGTGCTGGGATTAGTGCCTCACTACCATTTCATTAGAGATGCGTTATGCATACCTGCGTCTTCAGAGTGTTCACGGCCAATGGAAATCAATGATCGCAACATCATACTATGCAAATCTAATCAGGCCAAGTATATGACTCAATCTCTCTTCTGAATAACACAGCTAGTGCTTTTTACATAATTCACTTACAAGAAGTGTTTGAAACGGAGTAGATCTCCAATATCCAGCCCTTTGCCGTGTTCACAACAGGTAAAACCAGAGCACAACATCCACTCCATTACGACAGGCTGTCATACAAAGCTGCTCTTTGAGCCAGGATAAGCAGAAAATGGCCATACAAGGACAAAGACCATTCTCTTTCAAATGTTAATGTAATCATAACACTCACTGAAGTGGAGGCGAAGCAATTGTTTGAACAAAGGTTGTAATAATGTAATTGGGATTCCTTTGTTTGCACAGTACACGACTTGTTTTGTATGCTCAGTGTACCCCCATAACCCCAACAGTACAGCTCAAGGACAACTTCATCAATAAGAACTCTCTCTGGATATAACACTGGATATCTGGATATCCAGATATCCAGTCTTGGTGAAAAGTGATTCATGACAAAAATCATGAGGTTTATCACATTTTCACTTCTACATTTGACAGTTCTAATTCTACGGGATTAGAACGAATGACACGAGGGTGAGCAAATGATGACTTTCATTTTTGGATGAACTGCAGTACATGTATCATTGGGTGGGAATCGCTGTAAAAGGAATGTGCTGTTTTAAAATTGTTCAAATTTCATTTTAAAAATTGTGTGTGGGGGTCCTGTTTTGCCTAAATGAATAAAACATGAAAATTACCTATATTATGGGAACCAATAAGCATTCCAACAGAGAAATTACTTACTAAACGTACAAAATACCATCTTAATGAAATCCTAAAATTGCAAAATGTTTTGTGTGAGGGTTATGTTTTATTTCATGAACAGAATACATAATTCATTCAGTATAAAAGCAACAGAAGTCAATGGAAATCCCCACCAAGATATGTGTGTGTGAATGCAGGGGTCCAAGTTTTTGTCTCCTTTTGAACATCTGTTGTATTTGATGAAGAGGGCAGTCTACTAACAGATGGTCAAAGCGTCTGACAAGTGGTGCGGTGTTTAGACACGCTAACACTTGATAGACTTTAGGAGATATATGGCTCACACATATAGGGACACAGGGACTGCGCAGATATCAGTCATCCGGTGCAGGGCGCTACATTAAACCTCACAGCTCTGTTTTCCTGAATAAGCATGAGCCAGCAGACTGCCAATGCAGGAATGCATCATGTCTTATCAGAAAAAGCATCATCATCACTGATGGAGTCTTTTATGTAGTCTCAAGGTGATGGTGTGCAAAGCATGAACTGATTCTGATCTTTCTCAGCATTGCATTTGATGGCAAGTGTTTAAAACACATTGATCAAAGGTAACCACAACCATCTACCATATATCTACATTTCAGCAGAGACATAAACAAAAATCAATAGGACATCAAAATCAGTAGGCTACTAATAAAATAAATGGATGTTTTGGTGCAAAATACCTCAGCGGTGCTTAAAACTGGGTAGCTGTTGTTTCAGCACCATCTTTGCTGGACTGCAAAATCTCTTCTGCGACAAAACCAAATCATGTCTTTGACCAGGTCTCCTCCTTTTCATATGTAGATCAGATTAGTTTTATTAACAATACACTAATACACTAATTAGATAAAGACTAATACAGTGAGATGAAATCAATAGATTTCAGTACAAAGAAGCATTTTTAAACAGATGAAAGTGAAGAATTTAAGCACTCCTTTAAGAATCAAATGAAGTTGATGCACATTCTCAAAAGTTAAGCATCGTATCTAATGGAAATAATGACTAACAGTTTATATCAGCACCATAGCACTGAATGGAACAATGCGTCCTTTCTTAAGCAATAAGGATTATCTGTCCCATTAACATCTTCAAAAGCGCGGATTGGAGGAATTGAAATAGCAGGTTGTCAGAGAACTTCAGAGAATATGTAAAAATACATATGCAAATCGTGCTGACCGTTTAAACTCGATATTATGGCTTTCTGTAAATAATGAAATATAGCAGTTTACCTGTTCGGCGTGTTGCGTCCGCTGCAGGCTTTCTCTCGGAGCGCAGTGAAAGCCGGTGGTGAAGAGCCGCCCACACTAGATCCCGCCTACTGCCGCCTAACCCCGCCCACTACTGAATAATTACCGTAAATCACAGTGTGAACGTGCCAACTTAACTGCTGCAGTGTGTTACGTTACATATGAACGTCAATTTGAGGCAAAATGGTTAAATATTGTAAATGAGGTTAAAATATTGTAAATATTGCAACATTATTCAAAAAATCTTTATATAATATTATAAATCACATTATAGTAATATATTAATATTATAAATCATCATTATATAATTAAGTAAAATTATTTTGTGTGTGTGTGTGTTTATATATATATATGTGTGTGTGTGTGTGTGTGTGTGTGTGTGTATAAATTCATTAATTTCAATAACAATTATGTTTGAATATGCTATAATGAAAGTATACCATATTTATGTAAGTTTTTTTAAGAAATTGGTTCTTTTATTCAACAAGGATGCATTACATTTATCAAAAGTGACAGTAAACACATCTATAATGTTAAAAAATAAAATAAATGCTGCTGTTTTGAACTCTTAATCAAAAATCCTGAAAACAAACGTGTCAAGATTTCCACAAAAAATTAAGCGGCACAACTGTTTTTAACATTTTATATAATATTAAATGTTCCTTGAGCTCCAAATCAGCATATCAGAATGATTTTGAAGGATTCAAATAATTTTATTTTAAAAAAGAAAAAGAAGAAGAAAGAAAGAAAGAAAGAAAGAAAGAAAAATGCAGAAAAAAATGTTACCCGCCTCGCCTCCACACTTTACAATGGTATTGTGTATTTATGTAGTGTATAAATATATATATATATATATATATAAATGCAATTTTCATTTTTTGGTGTAGTGAAGTATCCCTTTAAGTACTAAATGCGTGACCTTAAATTGGACATAGAGGCAAACCCTTGGTAGGTTTAGGAGCATTTAACACACCCTCACTTCAAATGTCTCAAATGTTAGGCAACAGAATCTCGCACTCAATGTAACCACATTCATCTCCGGGCGGAAATTAGAGACCTATAAATTATGAATGAACCTCGAGAGGCCAGTTAAGACGCCTGACATGTTTACACCAATGTATGTTTTAGTTGATAGTCACAATGGGTTTTCTTTTCCAGCTTAGTAAACAAACGCCGCCCTTCAAACCTCAGAAGCCTGCCAGTATTACAAAGCGAAATTACAATGATATTGTTTGAGTCATGCTGTCACAGAGACAAAAATATAGTGGAGCCAAAGTGAGAGAGAGACACTCGAAGAAACAAGACAATCTTCCATCCTCTGCACTTCCTTAAATTAGAAAAGCTGAATGAAGGCCCAGTGCGCATCAAGAGCCCTTATCACTGTGGAGACAGCCCTGCTTCCAAGACAGGCAAATAGGGGTGAGACTTGGGCGTGCATTAGTATTTGATTGAGAAGAGTTAGTGTATGATTTCTGTCATCTCTTTCTCCCACAGCAGTCAGGAGTCCGGTTATATCAACCGTTTCTGACAGATCAGTGTGCAGACAGAAAACTCTCAAGAGAATGAACCTTTCAATTTACCCCGGTTGCCCACTGAAAGTGATTCAAATGTAGGGGCAAAATTGTTTATATGTTGTCAAATATTTTAATGTTAAATATAAATAATGTGGATTGAATATATGTCCACAAATGTTCATTTGTTCGAGTGCAGTGTAATTTTAGTATTAACATTTTCCACATTGTATATTGAGTTTTAACAACACGTGTGTGTGAGAATATATATTTTTTAGGTTTAATTTTAATTGTATGGTTTTTGTTTGTTTTGCTTTTAAATGGTTATATTTAGCTTTATTTCTTATTTAATTTTAAGCTGTAATTTTAGTCACTTTGTCCTTTAACTTATTTTATTTTGGTTATTTGCCAAAGCAACATTGCTAATTTTAAGTTTATTACATTAAGTTTATGCTTTTTGTCTAATATTGTATTTTATTTCAGCATTACTTTTATTTGTCTCACTTTTATATGATTAGTTTTAATCACACTAGTAGGGTTTATTTTTTATTAAATAAGTATAATATATATATTATTGTTTTGCTTTGAAAATAGTTCTATGTAGCTTTAATTAATTTTTATTTGAGTTTTAGTCATTTTAGTACTTCTACGTTTTTCAGTTAGTTGCAAAGGCAACGTTGCTCATTTTTGCTAAGCTTTTTTAAGTTTATGCTTTTTGTTTAATATGTATATTGCATTTTATTTCAGCAGTTTTTGTTTAGTTATAACAACACTGGAAGGGTCTATGAGTACTTTCTTACAAATTCTCATGTAAGTTCACCACACAAAGTGATAAATGTGCTCCAGTACATATCAGCGCACTGCACCAAAGTCCCTGTAAAACTCCCCCTGCTGGTAGAAGTAAATCACTGAGCCTCTCACTGGAGCTATAAATAATGATCTCCATTCTCAGAGTTCACAACAAAAGAGAATTGGAGAGAAAGAGAGGCCTATCGAGCTCTCAGAACAGCGCAAATCAATACAGTGGCTATGCGTCACACACCAGCTCTATTCACTTACTCTGCAGCAAAACACAGAGTTCTGACAGCTCTAGCGAGAGGGAGGTTTCTGATAATGCTCCAAAACCTAGAGAACTGTCTACCAGCATTTTAAGGCATCATAGGCTGTTGCAAAATATCTTGTTTTTGTCAAAATCTAAGGCATATGTATCTAACGTGGCATAGAGAATTCCAAAATGTACTGCAGCGAACCTAGCAGATCCTTCTTGATTAGGATGCTTTACAAAAAGGCAGCTCAAAAAGACTTCAAACTAATGTTGTGAGGAGTGTTCTGACTTTTAAGAGGTGCAGTACCAGGGTGAAAGTCATTGAGCTAGACGAAGGAAAGCAAGTGGGATAATATCTTCCCTATCTCATGGACAGGCAGTAACCTTGACCCCTACTTATAGCCAATTAGCCTTTCTCCAATGAGTGAGGGCTGCTTGTGAGATGGCCTAATCAGCTTACTGCTGAAAGAGATCAAAGACTACACACACACAAGGACTGTGCACACACACACACACACACAGGATCAATGCAATAGGATTTTGAGCTGTCAAAGCTTGACACACAGACTGGGAAGAATCAAGTAGTTTACAGTTTTCTCCACTTTGCCTCCAACAGGCTGTTTTCTTGCGAATGCATTTTTCAGGAGCAGATGCGGTGCATTAGTGCCCCTCTGTGGTTCATTGAAATATTGCATACATTTACTTGTGCTTCTTAAAGAAACAATCTGGGTTCAGCATCAATTAATATAAATTTATATGTGTTGCACTTTTTCCCCCAAAGTGGTAGACAGCTTTTAAGATGTTAACTTATTTTATTCCTCCATTGACAATGAGATGTATTTAATCTGAAATATTTAATCTCAATGACTCCATTGTGCTCATAAAATGTGATAAAGAAAGACTGTTAACTTCTAAGTGTGCAGAAGTCTAAATCAATTTAATGCAGTGTGAGGTAAATTTACACACCTTTCCAACACAGTGCTTTTCCCACAGTGCTGGATAAATTATAGTGAAAGATGAGATTTACAGTAAAATAGTAAAATCATAAATCATTTGTTCTGTTTTTTCAAAAATGTGAACACAAAGCAATAGACTGTACTTATATTGAAATAAATAACAAAATAGGTTGCATAAATAATGCAATGCTTTAGAGTTGATACTTTTAAGGGGCTGGCTTAAAACATTTAATAAATTATACTGTGGAAAAGACAGTATGATACGGTATAAACTGTTTAAAATGTAAAAATAATTTATAACAAAATCTTTTCCAAAGGGGAAAAAAAACTCAATGAGACTGAGGAAACAATGAGAAAAATATCTGTTACAACATTGTGTCATAACTTTGTAAATTCTGAAAGAATGATTTTTACAACAGAGTAGAACCATGATGGCTGATATTCTGCCTCAGTATGATGTCATTTCCTGGTCCACCTCAGATGGTGTCCTCTGGCGCTCTGGAAGTCTGTAATCAGCACAGGATAATCAGTCAAACCAATGACATGCAAGAAAAACATTTATTTTTCTCCACTGCATTTCAACACAATGTAATCTAACTTTAACTGTAATTATGCATTTTAGTGTAAAAAGTCCAAAAACCGACTCTGATTCTAAATGTGACTCCAATCTGAAATGACTTACATTATCGTTTAAAGGTTTGGGGTGGATAGGACTTTTTAATGTTTTTAAAAGATGCTCTCATGCACACCAAGGAAGTGTTTAAAATAACTGGGCTCAAAAGATCAGAATTTATTTGTAAATTTAAATGAATGCATCCTCCTGAATAAAATTACACTTTTTTTAACACTCAGGGCAGTGACTGTAGTATGTGCATGTTATTCCTAGTGTGTCCAACAGAGAGAGATTTGGCACTTTAGGGACTTGTCTAGCCTTATTAAGGTCTATTAGAAATATCCAGATGAATCAAGCCCCAACAAGAAAAGGATGGTGAAGTAATATGACAGTGATTTGAAACGCTTGATTAGGAAGCAAATATACATCTTACTTTGAGCCTTTCTCACCGCTCAATCTCGCATTCTTTCCTCATAAAAGGGAGGATATAAGACACAAGCAAAGGAAATAAGGACGTACAATTAAAGATCACTCTTATTTTCATCACCCCTCAAAGTTTCCTCATCTTCATCAGTTAGGGGGAACGTACGTCTCTTCCATGGTTGCACTGGCTACATAAGAGAGAAACAAATGAATACAAGCTTGAGAGAAAGATTTGATTTTCACTACTAAGCAAGTTTTACCTCTTTTTCATCCACACTGGCTTCTGATGAATCTTCAGAAGTACTGAAGGTCCAGGTGAAGGGAACAGGAGAATGTACAGGTGGGTGACAGAGAGCAGGATGGTCTAACACAGATGCAGAAGAACAGCTTTTCCTGGATGACCTGTGGTGGGGGGGGGGGTATCTGATCATATGTACTGAAGAATATTTGTGCAATAAGATAGCTTTACACACAGAACAAAATACACAGACCTGATCCTGTGTCTTCTGTCTTGATCCCAGCAGGACCAGCGGAGTTTCTCTCTACGCTCATAATTCTGGTGCCTCTGAAAGAAATCTTCATCTTCTATTGCTTCTGACTGAGAAAAATAAAGCCCATCATTCCACAACACCCTGTCATTGCTTCACCATTTTTTTATTCAGTTTATAATTACAAGAATGTAAAAAAGCAAACCAACCATCCCTTCCTCCTGCTCATCTTCCTCTCTTTTCAATAAAGGCAAAATATCCACCTTTCGCCAGCTGACGCGAGTAAAAACAATGGAACACAGGAAAGAAAGAAAATTAAACATGAATTCATCCACATCTTTATGCGTCAGCCAATTTACTAAATGTGACTCACTGACAATCTATCAAGAACTCTATGGGTAGGCGGTAGGAGCAAAAGCTTACATCACAGTATTGATATATATCATTAAATAATTATTTTTCTCTGGCAATTTAATACAAAAATGGTTTGAATATAAAGCCTACTTTTAGATAATCAAATGAATTAAATCATTCACAAATGAAATGTTTTTTTTAACTAAACCAAAAGATGATTATTAACAGTTTTTCTCGATCGCTAACACACTAGAACTGATTCATTTGGCCCAATTTTCCAAACCATTCATACAGTTCTCGAAACAAAGACACGTTTCTCAAAACTTTTAACACATTTCACCTGTTTGCACACACGTTCCAATTTTCTGCAAAACTCTACACAAGAACGCCATAATTTTGCACAGGTTTAACCATGTTCTCATTCAGAAAACACAGACACACAATATAATTAACTTGAGCATCAAAAAATGAACTCAAACAGCACAAATGTATCCCTGTGTGAACATTCAGTAGCAAAATTGATGACACACAGGTCAGAATCTCAGGATGATATGAACAAGAGCACAGGTGATTATTTGTTTTGGGAAATGAATCCTGGTAGTGGGAGACAAAGGGGGAATGAAGGGGATGAAATACAAAGCCCTATAGTCAACTATACTGACCATGAGGGAAAATGGCCTACAGGCTCATCTACAAGGTTTCAATACTACTTACACATACAGTATAATTACAGTACATAGAAGCAGTACTTCAGATGAGAGAACTTTCCTTATTCTATGTACAGTAAAAACAGTAGCACATGCTGTACACCCTCAATCTTTGCAGTTGAATTGATTTGTAGCCAAGTAGTCCTTACATTTACTGTATTTGTGCAGAACTGAGAGACGACTGTCCAGGAGAGGCAGAGAAGTCTTTTTTCAGAAGACTAAGAAACTGCTATAACAAATAAGGACACTACCAATACTGTAATGCAATTTAGCTGAGGATGCTGAATGAATGAATTTATTTATTTACTTACAGTAACTGACAGTATACTACTCCAGTGTGTGTTTACTGTATATTGAGTTGTTTGGTCTTTGAACTTTTCTAGTGGTTTTCATCTACTGTAAGATATCTTTACAGTTGTGTAATGAAAGTAAACTTTTCTTAAAGTTTATTGCTGAATTTTACCGTATCTGCACCCCTTTATTTATGTTGTATACTGTAACAGACATTGACTAGAAAAAGGATTCCCATTTCCCAAAAGGTGGTTTTTGTAACTCTTTTGAATTGATCTCACTAGTGTTCTCTAGACAGGAAAGTAGTATTTGACAGGTTTGTGTGTCATCTGAGGCCAAAGTTTGAGTCTGAAAAATAGGACATGTTTTTGACTAAACTATTTGATTTTGACCTGGAAGTTTGAAGTTTGCACAATTTGGTGTGCAATTTTGAGATTGTGTTTATAGTTGTGAGAAAATGGTGAATTGTTTCATGAATTGTGTGTTAGAAATCAAGAAAAACTGTAATCATCATAACAATTTCATGATAAATCTAATAATATAAAGGGAGTTAAACAGTAAAACTAACATCATATTAGCACTCAGATACGCTACCATTCAAAAGTTTCGGGTCAGAAATTATTTTAAAGAAATTAATACTTTTAATCATCAAGGATGCATTAATTTGATCAAAACTGACAGCAAAGACATTTATAATCTACAAAAGATTTATATTTCAAATAAATATTGTTCTTTAATGTTCTATTCATCAAAGAATCCTGAAAAATAATGTATTAAAAAAAATTATATTAACATTGATATTAATAAGAAATGTTTCTTTTGCCCCAAAATCAGCATATTAGAATGATTTCTGCAAGATTCATTTTTGCCATCACAGAAATAAATTGCAAAATAAATTAAAATGGAAAAAAATGAATATTTAATTTTTTTACCAAATAAATGTAGCCTTGATAAGCATAGGAGAATTCTTTTTAAAATACATTAAAAATCTTACCAACCCCAAACTTTTTTTTTCTTAAGGTGAAAAAAAAAATATATATACAGGTCCTTTTCAAAAAATTAGCATATTGTGATAAAGTTCATTATTTTCTGTAATGTACTGATAAACATTAGACTTTCATATATTTTAGATTCATTACAACACAACTGAAGTAGTTCAAGCCTTTTATTGTTTTAATATTGATGATTTTGGCATACAGCTCATGAAAACCCAAAATTCCTATCTCAAAAAATTAGCATATCATGAAAAGGTTCTCTAAACGAGCTATTAACCTAATCATCTGAATCAACTAATTAACTCTAAACACCTGCAAAAGATTCCTGAGGCTTTTAAAAACTCCCAGCCTGGTTCATTACTCAAAACCGCAATCATGGGTAAGACTGCCGACCTGACTGCTGTCCAGAAGGCCATCATTGACACCCTCAAGCAAGAGGGTAAGACACAGAAAGAAATTTCTGAACGAATAGGCTGTTCCCAGAGTGCTGTATCAAGGAACCTCAGTGGGAAGTCTGTGGGAAGGAAAAAGTGTGGCAGAAAACGCAGCACAACGAGAAGAGGTGACCGGACCCTGAGGAAGATTGTGGAGAAGGACCGATTCCAGACCTTGGTGGACCTGCGGAAGCAGTGGACTGAGTCTGGAGTAGAAACATCCAGAGCCACCGTGTACAGGCGTGTGCAGGAAATGGGCTACAGGTGCCGCATTCCCCAGGTCAAGCCACTTTTGAACCAGAAACAGCGGCAGAAGCGCCTGACCTGGGCTACAGAGAAGCAGCACTGGACTGTTGCTCAGTGGTCCAAAGTACTTTTTTCGGATGAAAGCAAATTTTGCATGTCATTCGGAAATCAAGGTGCCAGAGTCTGGAGGAAGACTGGGGAGAGGGAAATGCCAAAATGCCTGAAGTCCAGTGTCAAGTACCCACAGTCAGTTATGGTCTGGGGTGCCATGTCAGCTGCTGGTGTTGGTCCACTGTGTTTTATCAAGGGCAGGGTCAATGCAGCTAGCTATCAGGAGATTTTGGAGCACTTCATGCTTCCATCTGCTGAAAAGCTTTATGGAGATGAAGATTTCATTTTTCAGCACGACCTGGCACCTGCTCACAGTGCCAAAACCACTGGTAAATGGTTTACTGACCATGGTATTACTGTGCTCAATTGGCCTGCCAACTCTCCTGACCTGAACCCCATAGAGAATCTGTGGGATATTGTGAAGAGAAAGTTGAGAGACGCAAGACCCGACACTCTGGATGAGCTTAAGGCCGCTATCGAAGCATCCTGGGCCTCCATAACACCTCAGCAGTGCCACAGGCTGATTGCCTCCATGCCACGCCGCATTGAAGCAGTCATTTCTGCAAAAGGATTCCCGACCAAGTATTGAGTGCATAACTGAACATAATTATTTGAAGGTTGACTTTTTTTGTATTAAAAACACTTTTCTTTTATTGGTCGGATGAAATATGCTAATTTTTTGAGATAGGAATTTTGGGTTTTCATGAGCTGTATGCCAAAATCATCAATATTAAAACAATAAAAGGCTTGAACTACTTCAGTTGTGTTGTAATGAATCTAAAATATATGAAAGTCTAATGTTTATCAGTACATTACAGAAAATAATGAACTTGATCACAATATGCTAATTTTTTGAAAAGGACCTGTATATATATACACTGCCCTCCAAAAGTTTGGAAACACTCCTGGCAAAGTGTGGTTTTGGACGATATCAGCATAAATCCTTATCAGTGACCCAAAGCACACTTCCAAGCTGTGCAAATCCTATTTGGAGAGGAAACAGTCAGCTGGCATCATGTCTGTCATGGAATGGCCTCCCCAGTCACCTGACCTCAAACCAATTGAGCTACTATGGGAGGAACTGGACCGTGATGTCTTTAAAAAGTGTCCAACCAGTGTGAATCATCTTTGGGTAATCCTTCAGGAGGCTTGGAGTAATATATCAAGTCAATGTTTGAATAAACTGACAGCTCGGATGCCCAGATTATGCAGAGCTGTAATAGCTGCTAATGGTGGATGTTTTGATGAATCAAAAATGTTTTTTCTATGTATAAACTGTTTATGTAATAAAATATGTTTTCGTAGTTTGTGTTGTCCCTTATCAGTGCAAAATTATCACAAATTAAAAAGGATTCATGCCAATATTGTCCAAACCCCCACTTTTCTAGGGCGTTTCCCAACTTTTGGAGGGCAGTGTAAATTACTGACTTTGTGGAAAGTTAAAGAAAAAGAAGACAAGAGAAGGGAGGAAGAGATGAAGATAAATTATGGTAATAAAAGTAATCTATATAAGCTAAAACCCATGTATTTCAAATTATATAAAGGGGCACAGCATGTTCGTAATGGGTTTATCATGATTTATAAGGAGGAATCAGCTGTCCTATTTAATTACCAACCCACACTTTTGAACAGTAGTGTAGATCTCCTGCAATAACGGGCACCTATGTCTCTCCGATGTCAAAACAATTGTTTTGTGCAAAATCAATCAATCAATACCTGGGGGTCAAAATGTTCTTATACTGAAGTCTTTCCACTTTCACTGATGCGAACAGAGACATAGGAACAACAATGTCATCAATGCTGAAAATAGTCTCCGAGTTTCTCCTGCGTGATGAGAACTACAGCATGAAGAAGGACAGTATATGATTATCTTTCTCAAAATATTAACCTTCAAGTAGACAAACAATCCCTTCAAAGAAGGGAACATTTATCTAAGTTTGGATTAGCGCAAATTGAAATATACAGTATCAAGAGGTTTGATCAAAGGGCAGACCTGTGAGTTTCTCTGTTGTGTGGGGGTATAGTAAGAGATGGTCACATCCTCTGAAGATTCCTCCACCTGACTGTCATCACTCTGGCAGACTAGATCAGACTTGGGGGTAATACTGGAGATATCTAGAACAAAGCAGTATTACTACCTTAAACATCTTTGATGCATATAAGTCAAACACCAAGGGGAATTAAACACCCATACCCATTGTCCTCTCAGGGCAGTGCCGCCTCTTCTTGCCTTCCCTGTAATCTTGACTGTGGTGGTCTCGGGTGCGTGCCCATCGTATAGGTGTGCTCTCCCTTCTGTGCCTCTTCAAATGCCTCCCGTTTTTTGGCTGATGACTGCAATCTACAATCATTAATCAGAGAACATAAAGACATATTCCTACTTATCAGAACAGGTATATTCATAAGAACACAGAGAATATTCATTCAAGATCACATCCAAAAAAGAAAGTGCATAAAAATGATATTTTACATCCAGGTTAAAACCAAACAAAAGAAATAAGAAATTTTATTTAGCCTATAGAAAATGTATAAAGCCATACATATACATTTTTAACAGAGTTATATATAATTATATATATATATATATATATATATATATATATATATAATTTATTTTTTAGGTTTGGTTTGCGTGGACTTAGCAATCATTTGAAACTGTATTAACAATATTAATAAAGAGAGGAGATGGAAATCCTAAGGGGGCTGTAAGACTACAATATATTTTGGCTATAAATAATTTGACCCCACTGAAAGGTCACTAGTGTGTGTGTTTGAGTGTGTGTAGGTGTGTGCAATGCCTTCAGGCTGGATTTGTGAGTTACTGTGATTTGTGAGTCTGTGTTGATCTCCACTCATGGTCTGGAAGCTGCAGGACTGTGGATAGACCGCCTGAGCCACAGAGATAAACACAGACAATACACCACAAGACTATGACTAAACCCACCCTGCAGCCTACACACACCTTAGATCATCCCACACACTGGACTCCAGAAGAACTGACATTAAAAGATCATACACATCCAGCTGATGTAATGAAAACAGGAATGGAGGACGCATGAGGTGATTGCGAAGAAAATATTCCTGGCATTCGTTTTCCATTCAGTGCTTTTCTAGTTATTTTTTTGTAGTTGGTTCACTTACTCCTGGGGTGCCGCAAAGCGCTGACAGAAAATCAACTAAACAGCATGAGGTGTGTGTTTTTACTTTAGAAGCCTGTACACACTTCCATTCCAGTGCAATCACTCACTCGCCCTGACAATCTCTCTCTGTTAAGAATAGCATTGCTGTTTCTGGATCATTAGCCCCCCTAGTCAGACAATAACCAGCAGAGCAGAGAAGAGTGCCAGACCATTAATGATTAGAGCGGATGAGTCAGAGTCCAGTGCCAGGGCAGCTCACTTCAACCCCAGCATTGCATTGAAACTGTAGAGCAGCTATTGACTTCAACATGACCTTCAGATCTGCACTGAACATGGGCATCACTGTGTATTAAAAAATACTGAGGACAGTAGTGCCTAAATGATTTTAGACAAACACGCCGGTTGTGATGTTACAACATGGAAATCAAATATTTGAAAATACATTTTTTAAGTCTCTTATACTCACCAAGGCTGCATTAATTTGCAAAAATAGAGCAAAAACAGTAATATTGTGAAATATTATTACAATTTAAAATAACTGTTTTCCATTTTAATATTTTATCATGTAATTTATTCATTTATTTTTTATTATTACTCCAGTCTTTAATGTCACATAAAATCATTCTGAATCACTTCTGAAATCATTTTAATATGCTGATTTGATGCTCAAGAAACATTATTATTATTATTATCAATGCTGAAATCAGTTGTGCTGCTTAACATTTTTGTGGAACAGTATTTTTTTCTGGATTCTTTGATTAATAGAAAGTTCAAGAGAACAGCATTTAATTAAATATATTTTTACATGTTTACTAAGTGAATAAATTATATAAGTTATATAAGTTAATAAAATATTTGTTTAAATAATAAAGATGTAGTTCATAAATGAAATCTTTAATCTAATAGTAATTTGACTAATGCCTGATAATTGTGTGTGCTGTGTATTATTATTAAACTGTCTCATTCTTAGCTATCAAAATGCAAATAGCAAACTACTGAAAAAAAGAGTTTCTTTGTTTCACACATTGTGTTGATGCCCATTTAGAAATTCCCAAATCAGATACTTATGTAGATCCATTTCAGTTAGGATGCTGCCTAAGAAGCAGACAAAGAAGAAAACTTGGCAAGAACACATTTATACAAAGCATACACACCTGCATAAGGTACAGTACATGTGTTCGTGCATCACACACAAATGCCATGAGATGACTTACGAAATAAAGAGCGGGAGACTCTGTCTCTGGAGCTGAGACAGTGATGGGGAGTGGTGCGCTCAGTTTTCAGGAGGAGAGATCGCGGAAACAAACTTTCCTCAAAGTGAGAATTTTGCAGATGGAAGGATGATGGAATTTCTGATGAACAGAACAGACAAAGACAAACCTCACTTATATAACACAAACAAAAGAAAAACAATAGAAAAACAAAAGTTCACTATGTTGATATAAGGCTATGGTTATAAATACCTTGTCAAAATGTCAAAACACTGTCAATTGTAAAAAAAATTCTGGATGTTGCATTTGAGTCATATTAAAGTATGAACTCAATGCTGAGGTTTCATACTGATGACAACCAAGGGTAATTTGATATACCTTCACCACATTCCTGCTGCTACACGCAATCAGTAAAACAGCAGGACCGGCACAATGTTGACATTCTGATGGAGTAACTGTCTGATAGATGAGTGATTAATGGATTGTTGTAGTATTAATCATTAAAATCATAACATCCATTTACCTCAGCAAGAGTATGAACACTATTCTACTGCTTAAATAAGCTCTTCTCCAAAACCTAGTGAGCTGTCTACATAGGTAGCATTTCAAGGCATCTAAAAGAGCATCACACACATCGTTTGAGGAGAAGGTAATCTACAAAGCATTGTGACAGGCACAATAAAAATAAAATCCATCCAACATGGTGGACGGAGGAGGAAAAATACCAATTTTAAACAAAAAGCATTCATCTCTCTCTACCTGAGGAAAGTGATAGAACAGGATGCACTTTGCCATCTGTTCTGTCTTTTCTGTGGAGACAAGCAGGAGATGCAGGATCACAGGATGCACAACTGGGACAAAAGGAAGGGAATGACTCCAGGACCTGTGGAGAGAGAGAGAAAGAAGTAGTGGATTTAACCAAAACAGGGAGGTTTTGAGAAGTTATGGGCAAATGGGAAGAACACAACTCTTGCAAAGCATAATTACTAAACAAATGTCTCTTTCTGATGCTAAAGGCCTGATCTGCTTCTAGAATCCAGTTCTGATTTGTCTAACTGAGCATTAAAACAAATAAAAAGGGGTGGATATAAACAACCAAGTTAATAAACGCCAAATCTATGACACATAGTGCTCTGGAGAACCATTACGACATAAGCAATGCATGAAAAGGAAAATCATAGCAGCCAAAATCAGACAGCGATAAGAATCATAAACAAGGTTAAAGGAAGTGCACCAGGCACCAGCTGGAAAACAGACTCAGAGCATAGTGTGAGTCATGGTGTAATGTGAAGAGGGCTGGCACACACACAAATAACTGCTTTATTAAAGGACCAGTTCTGTACTCTGTACTATTCTGTCATAATTTACTCATCCTCATGTTGTTCAAAACCTATTTGATTTATTTTGCTAGGCTACAAGCATCTGCTTTGACTAATACGATTCAATATGATTTACATAAAAAAATAAAAAATAATAATAAATAGAATAAAAGTAGTTAAAAATTATAACATTTTCCACACTATTTTTCAGTAAATGAAGGAAAAGTGGTAAAATAATCACTATAATATTTACTTGATATTTGATTTAGTTTGCAATGGTTCTTAAATTTACCTCATCAGCAAAATCAATGCAAATTTGGTTAGCAAATTTTAAAAATGCTGCTTCTAGGTTCAGACTAAAGTATACAGTATCTGAGTTACAGGTCCAGGCAGCCCATAGAGGACACAGCAATTATAAGATTATCATCATTTATGAAAGCGCAGCTGGCCTGAGCACAGCATGTTAGCAGTTTCCAAGGGACAGAAAAGGATAGAACAAAAGCTAGGTTCTTCTTTTTGAGCTCCACTGTTGGGGAAAACACACACATATATTTAGTGTAAATGTTGGACACAGCACACAGCATTATAATTCCCACTAGTTCAGACATTATCACATACAGCTGTGTTTTGCCTTTTTTACTTAAGCACATTAAAGCTATTATGTCAAGCATTTGTGAGACTGTAGTAAGTACGCTATCGTTCAAAAGTGTGGGGTCCGTAAGTATTAGGTAATTAATAATTTCAGCAAGGATGTACTAAATTGATTGAAATTTCTTGCTAAATGTTGTTTTTTGAACTTTCTATTCATCAACAAATCCTGAAGAAAATTATTGTTTCCACAAAAATATTAAGCGGCACAACTGTTGTCAACATTGAAGGATCATGTGAAGACTAGAGTAATGGCTGCTTAAAATTCAGCTTTGCATCACAGGAACAAATTAAATTTTAAAACATATTAACAGAGAAAATAGTTATTTTACATTGTAATAATATTACACATTATTACTGTTTTTTACTGTTACTTGAGCAAAGAAATGCAGCCTTGGTGAGCATTAAAGACTTCTTTCAAAAACATTAATCATACCAACCCCATATCTTTGAACAGTACTGCATGCTATGCTATGCCGACTCATTAAAAGTTGACACTTGAAGAATTTGGCTTTAAAATGCCAACCTGTTCTCTATGAGACAACGGATCCATGATGAAAAGTCTAGGCTTGTGATAGGTCAGAAGGGGTCGCGTCCGGGCTGACACACATGTGACGTCCACCTGAGGGAGGTACTGTCGTTTGTGACATGTTCGTTTCCTCTTCTGCCTAGCCTTGTGCAAACACTGAGGTCCACTGGGAACAAAGACACCCGTTTGTGTCATGTGGCTGCAAAAGTAGGGATAAAATCTTCATAAATCTGATCATATGCTAAATAAAGAGCAAGTTTCATTGGTTCTCAGACTCATCTTCCTTCTAATTCTTCAGTGTCTTTCTCACTTTTTCAGTTTTCCGCTGGGCTGAATGATTCATACTGACATTCACATAAGATTTACATAAATTTACACAATTATGTATCAGAATGAGGGTGCTTGTACAGTGCTGCAATGAATATGAAATGCATGAATGAAATCAAGACACACTGCTTCCCCTCAGGTGTCTCTGGAGCTTACGTATGACTAAGTAAAATGATCTATACTGCGTCAAAAGCAAAAACGTGACAAGTCTTTTTCTCTAATGTGAATATCCTTTTAACAATCTACGTACGTACTTTCTTGAACAAGTAAAAATCCAACAACCAGTGCTTCAAAAACATAAATTAATCTAAATTTCCATGATGAATGACCCTGTGAGATATTTATTTGAGGTTCATTTTAGCCTGTTGATGAGCTTGTAGGTGCTTGTTTGCCTCTCACCCACTGTAAGCTGTTTTCTGTTGACCTCTCCAGCGATTGCAGGGACCTTTAGACGTAGGTGATGAGGAAGGAGAGGCACACAAAGACGGCATCAGGCTGTTTACAATCTGAGTCAGCTGGGCACTCTAAACACACACACAAACATGAATTGAGTGGGGTTGATTTAATCAGTTTAAATGAACAAATTACATAATTATCTGTCATTTTTGTCTTGTCTTTTCTATGTTTTTGCCTATGTGCCTGTGGTTTTAGATTCACCTGTCTCTCAATGTTCCTCAAAAGGCGTGTAGGGCTGCTGGGTTCCATCTCTAGATCAGAGTGCAGATCTTGCATGTTCCCAGCTGTAAATGAAAGATCCATAGTCTCTGTCCACAAGGTGTGTTGAATCTGCCTGTCCGTCAGGGGCTGAGACTCCGCCAAAATCACATGACCCTAGAGGACATGTTAGAGACACATATTTAAAAAATTAAAAACTGTTTGCATTTAAAAACACTCAAGGTGCCACTGAGAACTTAATTGAGATCACTTTTAAAATTCCCGTTTAATGATTCAATTTGAATTTAATCTGATTTGAAGTAACAAATAGATTCAGAATTGCAAATATAAATTTCATTATAATTTTTCAGTATATATTACATTTCAAAATGTTTAATAAAACATTTTCATTACTTAAAATAAAAAAGATAAATACAGGTGCATCTCAATAAATTAGAATGTCGTGAAAGTGTCAATTTTTTTCTTGTAACTTATTTCAAAAAGTGAAACTCATATATTTTAGATTCATTGCAAGTAAAGTAAAACATTTCAAAAGTTTTTTTGTTTTAATTTTGATGATTAGAGTTTACAGCTCATGAAAGTCAAAAATCAGTATCTCAAAATATTAGAATATATTTACATTTGAGTTTCAACTAATGACCATCTCTACAGTATAAATTCTGGGTATCTCTTGTTCTTTGAAACCACAATAATGGAGAAGACTGCTGACTTGGCAATGATCCAGAAGATGAACATTGACGCCCTCCACAAAGAGGGTAAGTCACAGAGGGTCATTACTGAAAGGTGTGGCTGTTTACAGAGTGCTGTATCAAAGCACATTAAATGCAAAGTTGACTGGAAGGAAGAATTTGGGTAGGAAAAGGTGCACAAGCAACAGGGATGACTGCAAGCTTGAGAATACTGTCAAGCAAGGCTGATTCAAACACTTGTGAGAGCTTCACAAGGAGTGGACTGAAGCTGGAGTCAGTGTATCAAGAGTCACCACGCTCGGACGTCTTCAGGAAAAGGGCTACCAAGCCACTTCTGAACCAGAGACAACGTCAGAAGTGTCTCACTTGGGCTGTGCAGAAAAGAACTGGACTGTTGCTCAGTGGTCCAAAGTCCTCTTTTCAGATGAAAGTAAATCTTGCATTTCATTTGGAAATCAAGGTCCCAGAGTCTGGAGGAAGAGTGGAGAGGCACAGAATTCATGCTGCTTGAAGTCCAGTGTGAAGTTTCCACAGTCAGTGATGATTTGGGCTGCCAAGTCATCTGCTGGTATTGGTCCACAGTTTTTTCTGAAGTCCACAGTCAATGCAGCCATCAACCAGGAAATTTTAGAGCACTTCATGCTTCCTTCTGCTGACAAGTTTTATGGAGATGCTGATTTCATTTTCCAGCAAGACTTGGCACCTGCCCACACTGCCAAAGGTACCAAAAGCTGGTTCAATGACGATGGTGTTACTGTGCTTGATTGGCCAGCAAACTCGCCTGACCTGAACCTGACAGCTACACATTCACCTCAAAACATTAGATTCATCGTGCTGGAGCTGTGCCGGAGCACATCCCACACAAGGAAGATAATTCCGCAAGCAGCTGCAATTCCAGGTTTTCAAACAGAGATGGTGACAAAGACGCAAAACTTACAGACTGCAGCTGTAATTCATTTAAAAAATGTGGTGGCAGTTTGATGTGCTTAATGCAAGAATTAAAATATTTACTTTTTTAATCATTCCACATATTAGTCAAGAATATAGTAAGTCAAACTTTATGATGTCTTTGTTTATGTTTTGGGACAACATTTATATTTTGACTGGACTAATGAAATTCATCTGGTGTGTCACTGTTAATAATTTGCAATTCATTCATTTCTTTTTCAGTTTCCAATTCCCCATCCTCTGGACATTGCTAATTCAATTTAAATTCTCACATGAATTGAAAGAGGGCCAATTCTTAAATTCTGAATTTTGCCCCACAGTGCTAACAGCATGGCCAAATTTCCCTCCTAATCTATAGATGCTGTATAATTTCTTTACCTTATTAGAAAGAATCTGCTGCCCGAGTTTTCCAAGCTGCTGAATCTGAGAGTCCAGCTCAGACAGTCTCATCTGCAGCCATGTCCAGCGACTGCAGAGTTCAGCTCTGTCCTTCAGCCATCTCCACTCACAGACACGACAACTACCCTCCCACAAAGACAGGGACAGAAAAAGTTAGAAAAGGTCATTCAGCTGAGATTTTAAACAAAGTGACTTACAGTACATTCCTCCAGGTTTGGGAAACCAGTGTATGAAACTGATTGTTTGCTTGCTCATTAACCTGTGATTCTAGGATGTTTCATTTTTAAACCCAAAATTTGCAATCACAGAGGCAACAGAAGAGGACCTAAACGTACAGATATTTACCAGTCTGTCTTCCTCTCTGCAGACATACAGATTAGTGCAGACACTCACACACACACACTGGCAAATTCCAGGAATATCTATAAAGCAGTGAACCCATACAAATATACTGGGAAGAATGAGATTTCCTGCTGGGGCAAGTCTTCATGATCTCTATATAAACAAACACTTTACCTCTCTAGCCAGCCTACTTTCTCTCTCTCTCTTCTCACATATTCACAGAGCATAGCCCTGCTTCAACAAAACAAACGGCAGTCAGAGAACAAGTGAGCAACCAAATCATTCCAGAATTGAAAATATGAGACCACAGATGGCTTTGTTGCTTTTTATTTAATGCCTCAAGGGTGTCCAAACCAAATAATATCACTACATAAACTCTTTATTACATTGCGTATATTTCAGAGCCAACTCAGCAGACACTGGATCTCTGCAAGCTTTGGCCCTAGTTTTTTCCGAAATAAGTGACCACAACTTAACCACTTCAAAATATGAACATCTGTGAAAAGAAAGAGGGTACTGACGTCAAACGTGCTGCTCTTGACTGGCTGAGAGCCTAATCTCAGTCCACAAAAGAGCCCTTAAGCAATTCTGTGGCCAAAGCCAGATAACTCATTTATAACCTTACAGCAATGTTCTCATATCTAGCTTATCCAGAGAATACAAAGCAATGGCCACTGGCTTGAAACTCTGATGAGAGATGGTAATTGAGATTTAGGGATGTAACGATTACCGGTTTGACGATAAATCATGATAAAATTCCCCGCGGTTAGTATTACCGTTTCATATTTTAATTATCATTAAAACCGTATTCGATTACCGTGATTTAAACAACTCGCGATAAATAAATACTGTCCAGCATAAAGCAGAGTTTTCAGTAACAGTCTCACGTGCGCACAGCAGCAGAGTAGTTTCGTTCTGAGTGAAAATAGGGCGGAAAAGCTGGGAGGTTTTAAAAGAGTGCTAAGGGAATTATACAAATTAATATATCAATGAATTAATCATATGAATGTACCTCTGAAGGATCTGACTGTCTTCAGAAACAATTCGATGGCATTTTGTTTTCATCTTAGCTCCATGTAATACCTAAAGGAAGTGTTCGCGGAGTTCACAGGAATCAGCTGTAATTCAGCTTTTCCGTATAAAGCGCCACCTGCTGCCAGAGAGTGGATTTACAGACACTTATTTACATTCAGCCTGTGTGCAGTTTCTGTCTGGCCAAAAAATTGACCAAATTTGCATGACCTGCTGTAAATTTTAACCGGTTGATGAAAAACAAACTTATGTACATTTAAACAATTCAGATATGCTATATAGGATTATTTATGGAGCAGATAAAATACATATAATCATTTATTAATTATCATTTTAATTTAACCCTTTTCTTTAAAGGCTGAAATGTGTGGTCTACCTTTATGTTAAACTTTTTCAAAGCTTTATTTGAACATTTACATTATTTATTTGAACATGCTATTAAACTGGTGTCAGTCAAATTGTCATTTAAAATCCAGACCTCATTGGTAATGTTATTGTTTTAGTGATTATGCAAACAAAAAGTCATTTTATTTGCTGTTTGTTGATTTTTAAGTATGAAACTTGGTGAAGTGATTTATGTTTCGGTACTTTTTGAACATCTCCAGCACATTTTAACAATACCGTGATAATACTGATAACCGTGATAATTTTGGTCACTATAATCGTGATTAGAAATTTTCAAACCGTTACATCCCTATTGAGATTGCTGGGACATATGGAAAAGTCACTGAAACTATTTTGTCGTGGCCTGAGGAGAGGCAGAACCAACAACCACAGCTGGCTGCTACTAAAGGGCGTTCACTTTTACAGCAATTTGCAGTAACAAAGTAATTGGAAGTCATTAATTTTTAATGACAGTTGTTGATTTGAAGCAACTTGAGTCCAATGGGATAAAGTTTAACATAGTTTAAATTTATGCATGTCAGGGTTATTATATTTAACTAAAACTAAAATTAAAACCATAAAGCATGTTTGTTACTTAAAAGATATATTCCTTTCAAAGATTGAGACTAGATGTTCTCGCATCTGCACATATGCTGCGATCTTACAGTGTAAGTGCAGAGTGGGCGAGCAAATCACAGAGAGGGACATGAAAGCTCTGATCTACGGGTTGGTGAAGGGAGGCCTGATCTCTGTTTATTTACTCATCCCAGGGAAAGGCGAGTGCAGCTGTCTGTTTCAGTGTGGCTCCACAGAAACAGGATCGGAGGAAGAGCCAGCTGCACATGAACACACCAGATAAAAAATCTTCAACATGGGGGAGAAATATGGTGAGAATTTCTCAACAGCTGTGTACTGAACAGAGTGCCTCTGTTTCTGTGAGCAAGGATTCTAAAGAAACATGTAACACTGCCAGAGCCAAATGCTTCCTCTCCTCCAACTTCTATTGGACTGTTTGTTTTCCCAAACTTGTTGTTATACTCCCTCTCTTCTTGCCAAAGACTCACGGCCAGCCTGTCATTAAAAGTTCTTTACTGCTTGGCAACTTCTAGGTAAAGATTAATTCTACCTTTCAATTAACCTATTTCAAGATCTCATCCAATGTTATTTTTTGTATTTATTTTGAAGCTAGAGACTGAGTATTATATGTTTTGTTTATAACCACCAATCATTGTGACTTGCACAGTCATACTATCAATTCTCAGTTTTGGCTACAATATATCATATGGATTCCGAATACTTCCCCTTTTGTGGTATTTTTGTCCTATGCATGAGCTGTTATTTTTGTCAATTTGAACTAAGCTGTGAAGATGAACATTTTCCCTATTGTGTTCTACCAAAAAAAAAAAAAAAGCATAGAGGTTTAAAATGACACAAGATTAACCACAGTAAATAATGCTAAAGTTTTCATTTCTGCCCAACCCATTCTGTTAATGTCTTTCATTAAGGTCTATTTCTTTCCATGTGTCTTCTTGATTAGAAGGTCAACATTAATTAAGAAGACTATTCAACATCACATCATACTCACTGTGATTCCACTGAGCTCCCTTTGGCATCTTCATGGTCCCACTCCTCATCTGAGCTGCTCACGGTGACATCTGAGTCCAGATCCTCCAGCACTCCCTGCAGAACAGCATGACCATTGTGTGCTAAATTCTGCAAATCTCTGGATTTCAGAGGTTGCCCATGGGCTTGAGGGTACTGGAGGTTTCTTATAAGAGCCTGCTCTACTGCCTGCATCTCTACAGCATTAAAAGTCTCAAAAAGAGGCTCTGATGTCAACTTAGGGGAAAGGCGTGCTTCAAGAAGTTTCTTCTTCAAACCATCCAGTTGGTGGCTATAGTGTCTAGAAGCATGTTCACCAAGCATCGTCAAAACCCTCTGTTGTAAATGACTGGCTCGATTTGCCAACGAAACGTGCTGGGAGAGATGCCACAATGACTGAATCATCAGCCCTTCCTTCAGTTCCTCCATAGTCCTAACCAATGTTTGGTTTAAAGCATTGTTCTTCCAGCTGCAATGTGGTGCTTGCTCTAAGGAAAGTGATTTGGTGCCAACTTGGCGATCGCTGGTAGAACAACCATGTCGTGTGAGGTTGTGACTGGGATCTACCACATCTTGTCCACTGTCTTCAAGTGTGGGCATGAAACACATTTGTGGAGCACCTGCAGGAGTACCCGGTGAGTTTCTGTTCAAGGAGAGGAGGGTGAGTAGTGGCTCTGGGCTTGACAGCAGAAAGGCTTTGGAACGTGAATCCTGGAACAAAGGCGATAGCAGCATCTCTGGGAACTGAGGAGAACTTTTAGAGGACAGGAGATCCAGATGGACCATGGATGGGAGGTTCTGCCAAATCATCTGTCCAAAACTATTATCCACATCCAAACCTAGTGCAACACCGCTGCAGTCCATATTTCCACTCAAAGCAGAGAGTGAAATCTGGATTTAATTAGTTTTGATTTGCTGTGTGGATAAGAGATGGACTCATTCCCTATCCCCCGTCCTGGGAGTGATGGATATGACCTCAGATCATCACTTGAAACTGTGACTCCAGCGACAGATCTGTTCAAAGAGACGCAACTATAACAGATGCGATAGGATTGTGTGAAAGTGAATAATGTTTTTGACAGACTCTAACTTTATCAATAACAATCGTAATTTAAGATGACCTGTCTAATCATATTAGAAACCTGTTAACAACTGAAAATATTTGTAAACAGAAAGACTACTAATATTTTTCGCTCAAGCGATAAGCGTAACGTTATGAAAATAACGGCAGAATTGGAAAAAATAACGTCATCGTCTCACCTTTAACAGCCGCTCATTTCAGCAAACAAAAATTCAGAGTCCAGAAATAGGCGATCATCAATAAATGATCCATAGATGTAATCCTGCAAGTGATTAAAATACTGATGTGTCAGGTTTATGAGCAGATATCGACTGATCCTGTCCGATTTTCTTACACACCGATTACCGGAGAACAGAGCTAGCGCGCGCGAGAGAGAGAGAGAGCGAGAGCGAGAGCGCGCGCGAGAGAGAGAGAGAGAGAGAGAGAGAGAGAGAGAGAGAGAGCGCGTGCGCGCCGCGAGTGAGTGTTTATGTACCCTGTTGGTTACTTTTATTGGACTCAGCTACAAATACCTACATTAAAATTGATAATATAGTTTTCAATCTAATATTTATAATTTTAAAAAATTATACGATAAATAACTATAAATAATAAACTATATTTTGTTTACCATCTTTATTTTGATCTTTAGTTTCACTTTTCTTTTGTATTAATATTTACTTATCCAGACATTTCGCCATTGGTCGTTTGTTGTAACCAGTAGCCTTTCTTTCTTTATTGCTTGCTTGCAGTCATGAAAACCGAGAGGGTATCAAGCATATCAGCCATGAGATATTTGGCATATTTGTGGCAGTTTTTAACTGTCAGGTGAAAATATCCTTACACATATTTCCAGTGCACACATTACTGTTGATTAATGATAGCAGACTTTATGATTTCTAAAGGAAATAAACCAGGTTTGTGCTGTGCAGTTTCTGGTGATGTCCCAGCCCTGGATCTCAAACATTGTTCTTCCAGGGTGGCTAAAGAAGGAGGGTTTTCCTGAGAGCTGCTCTCAATGTTTGTTTTGCTTTCTTCTCGCTCAGTGCTTGCATAGACTTGAAATGCATGTCACAAACTAAGAATAAATACATTACACACAGTAACCCTGAATAGAGTATAACGTAACAGTAAGCAATGTCTGAATTTCTATGGTCTGCTTGCATTGTGTAGTTTATATTTCTGAATAATCACAACAGAAATTAAAATCAAAACTATTTAAAGCAAAACTAAATAAATACATTTTAAAAATGAAAACATGATTCAATATTCAGTCTACAATAAATGTATTTATGGCATTTACCCTTTTGCATAAAGAGGAAAAGTGAGTGTGTGGTTTGCAAATGTCAATAGAATTACATATCCATTCAAATATCTGCAAATAATCTTGAGTTACATCATTTCAACCACAAGCCATTTTAGATATTGTCACTGAGTCAGAAAGGACTTTATGTGCATGAAAACATCCACATTTCAGAACATTTTAGACTGATTTAGTGCTGCCCCAACATCGCTTCAATTTAAATCATGCCTATAGATCCATCTGCTGCAGAAGTGAGATAACTTAAACTGAATGATTTCCAGGTTTGTAGTTTTCTGCTAATATTTTTAGCCATTAGGCGGAATTTTGACTGACCAATGCCTAAAAGGATGGTTGCCCCAAGAGTACAGTGCCATGACAGTGCAAATAAAATGTCCGCTCCGATCCAAAAAACAGCAAAATATGCAAAGAGCTTTTCTGTCATGAGCCACCTTGAAGCAAGAAAGTAGAGGACACTCTGTATAATGCCCAAGATTGTCACTTTCATCTGCTACTTTTTAATAATAAAAATAATACAGTAGACAAAAAACTAATTCACCAGAATAATGGCAATCGAAAACAAGCTAAATTTACTACGGCAAATGCCACCATGCTCATGTTAACAGTGATGGAAACCATTTTTCCACTGGCCACTAAGAGGAAGAAGTTTATTATGGGCAATGAAGGTATGAAGGCTTCAGTCCCTAAAATAAATATATATTTTTAATGGGGGGAAATTACAATATATCTGAAACAGCTGCCACTGACAAAAGTACGGTGATGCGCCTACAAACACACACACCACACTGAATTTTAAATTGTTCATAGAATTCTAGAATTCACTGAATTGAATAGTTCTATTTTAATTTATATTACATACCTGTTCTAAATTCAATGTAAGCACTATGCTTTGGCAATACATTGTAACAACTGTCATGCCAGTAAAGCATATATCGAATTGAATTGAACTGAATTGAGAGAGAGAGCGAGCGAGAGAGAGAGAAAGAGAGTAAAAGAGTAAGTGTGCATGAGTAGTGTTTATGCACTCTGTTAGTTTTTGTGATTGCAGTCATGAAAACAAACTGAGATAGCATCAAGCAGCCTAGACATGCCATGAGATATTTGTGGCAAAGTTTTTAACAGTCAAGTGAAAATATACTTATACTTAGAACCCGAATTCCGGAAATGCTGGGACAATTTTTTAATTTGAATAAAATGAAAACTAAAAGAATTTCAAATTACATTAACCAATATTTTATTCACAATAGAACACAGATAACATAACAAATGTTTAAACTGATAAATTTTACAAATTTATGCACAAAATGAGCTCATTTCAAATTTGATGCCTGCTACAGGTCTCAAAATAGTTGGGACGGGGGCATGTTTAACATAGTGTAGCATCTCCTCTTTTCAAAAAAGTTTGTAGACGTCTGGCAATGGAGGTTATGAGTTTCTGGAGTTTTGGTGTTGGAATTTGGTCTCATTTTTGCCTGATATAGCTGCTGAAGAGTTTGTGGTTGTCTTTGACATATTTTTCGTTTAATGATGCGCTAAATGTTCTCTATAGGTGAAAGATCTGGACTGCAGGCAGGCCAGTTCAGCACCCAGACTCTTCTACTACAAAGCCATGCTGTTGTAATAGCTGCAGTATGTGGTTTTGCATTGTCCTGCTGAAATACACAAGGCCTTCCCTGAAATAGATGTTGTCTGGAGGGGAGCATATGTTGCACTAAAACCTTTATATACCTTTCAGCATTCATAGTGCCTTACAAAACATGCAAGCTGCCCATACTGTATGCACTTATGCACCCCCATACCATCAGAGATGAGGGCTTTTGAACTGAACGCTGAAAACATGCTGGAAGGTCTCCCTCCTCTTTAGCCCAGAGGACACGGCGACCTTGATTTCCAACAAGAATGACAAATTTGGGCTCGTCGGACCATAGAACACTTTTCCACTTTTAAACAGTCCATTTTAAATGAGCCTTGGCCCACAGGACACGACGGTGCTTCTGAACCATGTTCACATATGGCTTCCTTTTTCCATGATAGAGCTTTAGTTGGCATCTGCAGATGGCACGGTGGATTGTGTTTACCAACAGTGGTTTCTGAAAGTATTCCTGGGTCCATTTAGTAATGTCAATGACAGAATGATGCAGATGAGTGATGCAGCGTCGTCTGAGGGCCCGAAGGCCATGGGCATCCAACAAAGCTCTTGGCCTTGTCCCTTACGCACAGAGATTCCTCCGGTTTCTCTGAATCTTTTGATGATGTTATGCACTGTAGATGATGAGATTTGCAAAGCCTTTGCAATTTGATGTTGAGGAACGTTGCACCTTTTATAGCTAATCATGTTACAGACCTGCTGTCAATTAATTTAATTAGTTGCTAGATGTTCTCCCAGCTGAATCTTTTCAAAATATCTTGCTTTTTCAGCCCTTTGTTGTCCCCGTGCCAATTGTTTTTAGACATGTAGCAGGCATCAAATTTGAAATGAGCTCATTTAGTGGATAAGTGTAAAATTTCTCCATTTAAACATTTGTTATGTTCTCTATATTCTATTGTGAATAAAATATTGGCTCATGTGATTTGAAAGTGTTTTAGTTTTCATTTTATTCAAATTTTAAAAAGTCCAAACATTTAGAATTCGGGTAGCATTACATACAGTATGCACATAAGGTATGCTATTGATTAATAGACTGTAATGTGAAATAAAAAGACAGAGGGTTTTCCTGGGAGCTGCTCTCAATGTTTGTTTTGCTTTCTTCTTGCTCAGTGCTTGCATAGACTTGAAATGCAGGTAAGCACTTCAAGCGCTTCAGCTGCTCTGAACATAAATTGGTTGTAATATGCATTCAGTCCACCAGGTGGGACTAGAACAACAGAATTAAGAGCTGAAACAACAAGGGCATGTCACGAATAAGTAATGATCTCATTTTTATGCACATATATTTCTAAAAGAGTGCCAAAATTCACATAACACATGAAACAATAACTAAAGATTAGAACAAAAACAAAACAATTAAATAAATAAATACAGAAATATTTTCTTCTTTCATATGAAAACTTCTGGCAATGTCAGAATGACATTAGGCTATAGAAAAGCTAAGTATGTGAATATCTGAATTATTGATTAAGCACACTGAATAAATAAGTAAGCAATGTCTGATTTTTACAGTTCGTTTGCATTAGAGTCTGTTTAGTATATTTCTGAATAACCATGAAAATTCAATTTTTAAAAAAAAATATTTGAAGAAAAATCAATCAATCAATAATCAACCCTTTGACATACAAAGTGAATTTATGGTTTGCAAATATCAACATTTCTTTGAGGGTACAATGATCCATGCAAATTTCTGCAAATTATGTTTTATATTATTAACAGGTCTAACCTAAAAGTGACAATTTCAGCCACAAGCTATTTTCAGTATTTACTCAGGCTTTAGACACACACACACACACACACACATACACACAAAAAAAAATTGATTGAACTATAAATTACTTAATGCGCATGAAAACATTTAACATCCACCCATAATTCAGGACATTTTTAGACTGATTTAGTTTGAGTGCTGTCCCAACAATGCTTCCCTTTAAATCACAACTATAAAAAAGCGCTGGCAGAAGTGACATAACCTAAATTGACTGATTAGGGAAGAGGACATTTCAGGGTTTGTAGTTGTCTGCCAATATTTTTAGCCATTAGGCAGAAGATTGCCTGACCAACACCTAAAATGATGGTTGTTCCAAGAGAGTACAGTGGCATGACAGTGCAAATCCAATGCCCATGCTGATCCATAAAACCAGCAAAATACGCAAGGAAGAAAGTACGCTGAAGCGAGAAAGTAGAGGACACTGTATAATGCCCAAGATTGTCACTTTCATCTGCTGCTTTTTACTAAGAGCAGAGAAAGAGCTGCCGTTTTCCTCCATTCTCTTAATGTGATTACGCAAGTCGCACTGATTGATGCCAGCATAATGCCCAGACAAAGCAAAAAATAGCAACATCTAAATCAATCTATGATAATATGTAGATTCCTAAATCTGCTGTTTCACTGGTGATGTTCACATGACCTCTGGTTGACTTTAAGTTCATTGCAAAAATTTCCCAGATAGCGCGTACAAGGAATTCAGACAGAAAGAAGAGTCTGTTGACAAGTAATGCCAAGTACACAAAGAGTCTGATGTGCTTCTTCATCCAGATCAAATAAGGCCGCTGTACAGGATCAATTTGGAAGTAGGAACACACATTCAGAGCAAGGGAGGCTGTAAAACCAGTCCACATGGCAAAGAGAATACCGGCCGCTGAAAGAATATGAATCCATGGAGCTGGATCAACAAAGTCGAAAAAACTAATAAAAAGTATAAAATGTTAGGAATAAGATTGCATCCAATAAGTGACCACAGCAAAACATTAAGCAGCGGTTTTATGCTGTTTACTGGTCCTTTCAGAGAAATAATCATACAGTAAGCGAAAAAAAATATCCATCAGAATAGTGGCAACAGAAATAGACACATTTACTATGGCAAATGCAGATGTTGACAATAAACAAAAACATTTTTTCCACTGGCCACTAAGAGGAAGATATTTATTATATATACACAGGTGGTATGAAGGCTCCACCCCTAATTTAAATACATTTAGAATGAGGGAAAATGACATCTGCAAAAACTATGTAAAATCTGAGTAATGAAACATGACATTTGGATTAAGCTATACAGAGAACAAAAATATAAAAATGCATTAAGTTCTGCAGCCTACATTTCAATGCACAAAATACTGTAGAACTTTATTTGAAATGGACATTTCTATCAGAATCATTTCCACTTTTTTAATTACGTAATGTGTAATGTCAAACTGATGTTCATGGTTATAAATGCATTTACTCTCGTCCATGGATGACTTCCATCCATCTGCATTTATTTGCATTTCGAAAACCAGAGAGCACCACATGACAATGCACACTGGTACACAAATGGTTCCAAAATTGTAATTTACTGTCACTCTGTCTTATGTACTTACCCTCGTGTCGTTCCAAAACGTATGACTTCCTTTCTTTCATGGAAAATTGATTTTAATAGAATACACTAGTCAAACATAAAAATGAGGTGGCATAGGTCATTGTACGACTCGTTCACAATATTCAAAGTCAAGTGTGCTCCTCCTCCTGCTGTGCTCTCAAATCAGATTTGGCGCCATTAGACGCACCACGCGCGAGAAGCAGCAAGTACACCCGGCTGCAGCCTGCAGATCGAGGCGGGGCTGCACCTGGGGCGGGGCTGCACGTGTCGCCCCGCCCACAATGCTTCTCATTGGTTAGTGGCAAAGTAATGACGTCGACGCCGCGGTAAACAGGAAATGCGGTTGAAACATAATTGGTAGCAATACATAATTATATAAAACAAACCTGTGAACCCGTTAATTACTTATACCTGGTAAATTTATATAGTACTAAACAATACATTGTAAATTTGTTAATCTTTGGAAAACATTTCATTTTATGTACATTTCCAAGCAAGAATCCAATTACTGCTTTTGACTTCATTGCAGTCGCAATGTCAACAAATATAGTTTATTTACAACTTAAGTTTAAGTTATTTCTATTCATGTGTATTGGTCATTTACCACTTACAAGTTATTTATGGTCGTTTTTTATTTTAATTTCAGTATATGCTTTACTGTTACATGTATTATTAACATTTAAATAAAAGTTAAATATTCTCAGCAAGTGTCATGCCTTAAGATGTTATTAAAATTAATGGTAACACTTTACAATAAGGTTCATTAAACAGTAATGTATTAACTAACATGAACTATAACCATGAGCAATACAATTGTTATTGTATTTACTAATCTTTGTTTACATTAGTTATTGAAAATACAGTTGTTTATTGTTTGTTCATGTTAGTTAACTGTATAAGTGCAGTTCATTATTAGTTCATGTTAACTAATGAACCATATTGTTACCAAATTAATAATTTATGGATTTACTTGATAATGAAAATCTTATGGTAAAAATATCAGCATTGTTTGTATATGAATAACATGCCAAGACAATTATTTATTTAGGTATGAAACGGTTTAATTCTGATAAAGAAAGGTGAAATTTGTACATTTGTATATAACACATCTTTTTGTACATATAAATGTCTGGTTAAACATGAACATCCTTTACACACTTTCTTCCTTTATAACTTAATCTCTTTTAATCATTAAACCTTCCTTCTTTATACACTTTACTGGCACATGAAACAGCAGTCTGGGTCCTCTATGCTGTCGTAGCATCCTCTCAGGTAACCACGCTTCCCATTACCTTTAAAACCTGAGCAGGATTTGAACAAGGTTTTACATGTGTTACACTCTTTATTTTCAAAAGGCACCCGCAATTCAGCCTTTGATGTTTCACTCCATTTTCCCCAGTTCACAACACCTGTATCCAAAAACACACACAAAACAGAACTCTTTCATATGCACATCTAAGATTATGTTAGCCATGCCAGTGCTTTAGAAAAAGCAAGAAGCAAGATTACTTAAAGTTAACCTTATACTCATGAGGCCTTATGGACCGAGGAAGACTGGGGCTGCGTCTGCTGGACCGAGGAAGACTGAGGCTGCGTCTGCGGCATCTGCTGGACCGAGGAGGACTGAGGCGGCCTCTGCTGGACCGAGGAGGACTGAGGCGGCCTCTGCTGGACCGAGGAGGACTGAGGCTGCGTCTGCGGCATCTGCTGGACCGAGGAGGACTGAGGCTGCGTCTGCGGCATCTGCTGGGCCGAGGAAGACCGAGGCTGGGTTGGTGGTGAAGCATGGGTGGCAATGTGCTTCAGCAAATTTGCCCGAGTTATTACAGTCGCTGAACAATAGCAGCAGTGAAAGTGGGACTTTGCCCGACATTTTAAAATGGTGAAATCTGAAAGGGCAAACAAAAGAAAATAAGTTTGTTGAAAATTGCCTAAATTTAACCTTCACTTGTTTGCATTTTGCTCTGGACAGTGGACAGTCGCAAGACAGAATTTTCATCAGCACCATCCATGTGCAAGCACATTTTTTTGTGATTTCAGCAACAAAGACCCATGGTCAATGCGCGCAATGCAGAAAATTAAGTTTACCTGAACCTTAAAATTAAATATTCTTCTACAAATTCACAAGCAATTAAATCCGAAGCATGCACAGTGCATTGCTGGCTGGTTCAGCACCATATTATACTTTAAATAAAGTGAGATAAGCAAAAGACAGTTAAACTCACCATGATGTTGAACTGCCCACTGAAAGTGATTTTTGATGTGATAATACATCAGTTCTGGCATACTGGAGTAACTGCAGAATGGGCTTATTTTGGGTTATAAATTGAGGAACAACAAAAAAAGAGGAGAGATGGAGGGGTGGGGATGACAATGACAAGGATCTGCAAACAGAAGGAAATACAGAGAATCAGTATTAGATATTATTTAGATATTATTATAATAATATCTAAATAATTAACATTTAATCATTTTATTCACAGAAAAACAATAAATTTGTATAGCCATTGTTAATATGAACTTGTCCTATATTACTTCTGCTGGTTCAGTTTTGCCACTGTATTTATTTTTAAGGGGCTTATTTTGGGAACACTATATCAAATTCATAATCCCACTAAAACCACACACTAACTTTCTAATGCTGCCTTCAAGTGCTCTCGTAAATATTGCACATGAACGCCCTCCCATTCCAAAACCTTAATGGGATGAGCTCGTAATTACAACTTCAATAGTGAGAATTATAAAATTTCCGATAGAACGTGAAGGCAGCATTATGCCATGCTTTTGGGAAACGCAGACCTGGTTATTTAAAAGCAGACCTTTACACCTTGCGTGACATGGCTGAGTGAGTAAAGTTATGCGATTTTATTTTGAAACTACTTTACATTTCCTTTTAACAACACACTAAACGGCACTTCAGAATTAAAAATTGTAATTAAACAAATTAGACAAGAGACGTAGCTCGCCTGTACTCACCATGCAGCCAAGAAGAACGTAAATGAAAAACCGCTAGAATCGACGTAATGACTTGACGCCACTAACCAATGAGAACCCTTGTAGGTGGGACGAGATGTGCAGCCCCGCCCCAGTTGCAGCTCCGCCTCGATCTACGTCATTACTTTGCCACTAACCAATGAGAAGCATTGTGGGCGGAGCGACACGTGCAGCCCCGCCCCAGGTGCAGCCCCGCCTCAATCTGCAGGCTGCAGCCGGGTGCTTCTCAGAAGCAGTGGAGTTTGGCGCCATATTGTTGTGTATTAATTTGTAGTATAGATATTTTGTGCGGTCCATTTAGCAATTTCTACAGAAGTTAAAAACTATTAGAGATAAACTATTCAACTATTTATGTTTGTTCCTTACACAAAGTTATAGTATGGTTGAATAATTTAAATGTAGAGTATAATATTTAGTTAATAAAGTATGCTATCTAGTTGTCAAAAATATGTTCTCGCGATGTTATACTGTACATGTACAACTTGTCAAACATAAATATCCTTCATTATGCTTACACAAAAGGCCAAAAGTTGTCGGAAGAAAGAAAATGGCAGATGACAACCATTTCTAAGGTACGCTTGGTCTTTTAAGGCTGGGCTTAGTAAATGTTCAGATATTAATTTTCAGTAAATCGTTGTTTAAGAAATGAACAATTACAACAAACACAAACATAAGAAATCATACTTTATTTCTCTTTTATTTTACAATACAATTCTGACTACAACGCCAGATTCAAGTGTCCATCCGCAGAGGAGGGGAAAAATGCTAATGAGGAAAGCAGTGTCTGATATTAAAGATTACAAATCAAGCACATCTCACAAGAACACACATAGCTAAAATAAAATGGACACCTGTAACCAGGTGAAGTCCATCCTCTCATGCACCACCAAGCATCCATACAAACACATGGGAGGTCCTCAGATCATACTACAGTATCTTTATCCGATACAGAAAACTTAAATAAAATAAATTAGAAAACAAAACAAGGCAGCACTGCATTTTATGATTATTACTGTTGTTCCAACAAACTGTAATACCTTGTGGCAATATTTGCTACATTTCACACGAATGCTGCATCCAATAATACGGTTTCAAAATCCTACCAGTTTTTACACAGGTTTAGTTCTCCAGCGTAAATCTCACATCATCTCTGATAAAAACTATACCACTACAAAGCATTAAAGGGATGGTTTGCCCCAAAAATGTAATAATGTCATCATATACACACCCTCATATTGTTCAAAACATGATTTTTACAAGATGGATCAAAAAAGGAGATGCTTTAAACAATGTTCACACTGCTCTATTCCATACAATGTAGGTGAATGGGGACCAGGGGCTTTTAAGCTCCAAAAAGCAGCAATAAACATACTGATTATGGTCAATAAGGCCAAGGAGTGAAAGGTATACATGTTTTGGGTGAGTACATGATATCAGAATTTTCATTTTGGAGCGAACCATCCCTTTAAGTTTTGATTAACATACACAAACAGACATACAGATGCCCCATTGCACACAAAACACAGTACAAACCAGTTGGGTACATTATTCCAAGTATAAATATGATACATTTATGGCTTTTTCCATTTGAGATAATATCCGTTTAAGGAGTTCATAGTGCAAACTTTTATCACATAAAAGTTATACTGTAGCCCAGGCATCTTAACGTGTTATTCTAATTTCACTGACTTCCAATTAAGTATAAATGCTCTGCGAGGAGCTATGAGAACATCAGTTCATTAGCTCCACACCAGAAACTAAAGTCTTATTGTGGCACTGTGTTCAAATGCTAAATTGACCCAGATAGGCCTCTGCGGCTTTCTTCCAGTCTCACAGATAATGGTCTTTTCCTGCCAGCTCAATTTCACATTCAAAGGCCTTTAGTGGTCAGCATCCAGCTCCAGGATCTGCAGCAGGTCCAACCATGCCGAGAGAGCTTATATGCAGTATCAAATTGCACGCCTGCTGGCTAAGGCCTTCAGAAGTAGTCCCTTCGCCGTGTATCGTCGCTTATGAAGGAAGGGTTCCACTGAGCTGGGTAGATGCAGGAATGCCTTGAACCGGGGAGACCGGAGAATGGATACAGGCCATTACGCTCCAGGTCAGAGTTCCTCAGTGCAGGCTAAAAGAGAACAGCAGTCACATATTAGCTAATCATGTGGAAAATTCACTAATTCAGGTTGTATACCATGAAATAAATAAAAAATAAAAAAAATAGTAATTGTGACTTTTTCTCTCACAATTCTGACTTTTTTTCCTCACAATTGCAAGTTTATTCGCACAATTCATTCTTTTCTTCTCAGAACTCTGAGCTTCATAATTCAACATTTCTGAGGACAAAGGCAGAATTGCAAGATGTTAATTGCAAGTTACCATCAATAACACAACTGCAAGAAAAAAGTCTGAATTGTGAAATGTAAACTCAAATTGTAAGAAAACAAAAGTTATTTTTTGTTTTTATTCCATAGAAGACACATTAAAATACCAAAGCCTCCATAAATGCCATGCTCATTTCTCATTTTATAATTCACTATAAATGACCAATTAAATCTCTGGAGTTGAAACTGCATGATCAAATGTAAAATTATTTTAAGCTTATGATATGTGCATATGATCACATACCGAGTAATAAATGTCTGTCATTTGCAGGAGATTTTTGGTACTGCCGTTCTCCTGCATCTCAATAGTCTCTCGGCCCCACTCCATAGACACACGATTATTCTTAGGAAACTCTGCATAGGGTGACATCTGAAGGTCTCCACTTTTGAAAATGATTTTGTTGATGTCATTTTTGTCCTTTCTGAGGATGCAGAGAGCAAAAATATTTTTGAGACATTTTTGTAGTTTAAAATTTCCCAAGATATTTATCAATAAAATAAGGAGGAAAGCTGCATATTTATTTCAAGATCTTACTTGCAGCAGGTGACTATAAGTGCAATGACGACAATCAACAGCAGAGCTCCTCCAGCAGGAGAGACCACCACAGCTATCAGCTTATAGACTATTAAACACAAGATCATTTTATCAACAAAGATCTTTTATCATTGACATTGAAACACAAGTCTGAAAATAATATAATTTAACTGAATATTTTTCACAAGATTTACATACCATGCCACTAATTTTTCTTTTTAAATATTTTAATATCAAAGATTTGATCAATAAAAATATCATGTAAATTAAAATAAAATCTTACAGTTATTGCAGTTGAAACCTCCAAATCCAAACATGCACCTGAAGAAGTTAAAAAGAAGTTTGTTTTTTTCTGCAAAAACACATATGTATAAAACACATACTAATGAACACTACCAGACAAAATGTTGGACAAAATTAACTAAAGTTGTTTCCCATGATCTTTTTAAACCTTTGATCTAAGGGCTTATCCTTACATGCCTGAAAGTGGAAATAGATGAGTTGGACCGTAAAGTGAAGGAAAGCAGCCAAATAGTGACAAGCATGCCCAGCATTAATGAGAACTCTCAAAAGTGTTTAAAAAGCATCTCAGGTGACACCTCATGAAGTTGAGAGAATGCCCAGGGTGGTTAAAGCTGTAATCTAAGCAAAGAGAGGCTAAGAAGCTTGAAGAAGCTAAAATCAGAGTTTTTATCTAAAACTAGAACCATAAAAAAAAGACATTTTTGTTTAAATAAATGTTAGCTGAAATTTATTAGATTTATTTTTTAAATGATTTTATTTTGTTTCATTTAGATTGAGTACTAAAATGAATAAAAATGAATAAATACCACATTCTAAAATCTTTAACTAAAAGTAAAGTGAAAACAGAAAATCTAAAAAAAATCAATCTAATTTAAAATATTTAAAAAAATATATAACAGTATATCAATGATACTGGATAAAATTCAAGATTTTTTAACATTTTAACTACTTCATACTTTACAGTTTGTGGTATTTCATAGTTATGAATGACTTTATCATTCTTAACTATGGGGAAAAAACATGAATCTAGTAGGTGTGTCCAATCATTGACTGATTGTTTACAGTAATATTTACTTAAAATACATATACTTACTCAACACAGCTGCCGTTAACAAGCTTGAGTCCATCTCCACAGTCTAAAAAACAGCGAATGAAATCCAAAATTCGAAATGAGAAACTTTACATTCATTTGTACAGTGGCAGCAAAGTCCCACAGTTTAAATGTATTCAATCAGAGAACTGAAATGTTGTACCTCTGCAGGTCATGTCCTCTGGGTTCTTTTTAAAGTATCCTGGTTTGCACTGACAGTACGGGGTCCCGCTAGAGTCCGTGCACTCAGAGTACTGCAAATCACACTTGGTCTTCTGGGCCAAACACAGGCTCTCCGCTAAACAGAAAGAAGTGCTTCAGAACAAATGGCTTCCCAGAGATAAACAGCGTGACAAAGAGCTTTCCAAAATATTATTTTAGGGGCTAAGAGAGCCCCCCCTCAAGACTGTGTTATCCGTGTGTATTGCATGACTGGTATTATCATATCTCTGAAGTGGTGGAGTGGAGTGGAGAATAAGAACAGAAGGGGATGGCTTTGAGATAAGAGTATGATGTAGACAGCGAGCGCTGAATGGTACCGTGATAGGAGAGATGGTGCTGAAGCTTAATGGTGCATTGTGAGTACGTCCAACTGCAGTTTCTCAGGGACATCTGAATGCTGTTGATGACATCCGTGCTGGTCACATTGGAGGAAAGTGAAAACATGCTCACCGCTGAGATCTGAACATCTCCTCCATCTCTGCACAAGGCATATGCATTCACACGTGAGATTAAAAAAAAATAATGCCCGGAATTCTAGTTAGAAATGAAAATATGAATATGCATATAAGAGTAATATCACTGAGTAATATGAATTACTTGGCAACAGGTACTGTAGGTGATATGAAGAGCATTTCTACTGATAAACAGTATCACACTGTAATAGTTTGGGGTCAGTAATAATTTTTTTTTTTTTTTTTTTTAAGAAATACTTTATTCAGGAAGGATGTATTAAATTGATTTACAATGATATGAAAGATTTCTATTTAAAAAAAAATCTGTTCTTCCTATTCATCAACGAATCCTTAAAAAAGTATCACAGCTTCCACAAAAATATTAAGCATCACAACCTTTTTCATTACAACATTAGATATTTCTGAATGATCATGTAACACTGAAGACTGGAGCTGCTGAAAATGTAGAATTTGCCATCACAGAAATAAAATACAACTTTTAAAATGCATTAAAATAGAAAATATTTAGATTGTAATTGTAATATAAAATACTGTTTTTACTGTATTTTTTGATCAAATAAATGCAGACTTGGTAAGCATAAGAAACCATCAAAAAAAATAAAATACCACAAAACATTTGAACAGTAATGTAGGCTATATTTATAAAAATGTTGGAATTTATTTTTGGAGAATCCATTTAATTTAATTTTCTAATTAATCATTTTTATTCAATATTAAAACTGTATCAGCTTAATGTTACACCCCTTAAAACTAAGTTATTTCATGTTTGAGACACATCTCACTCTGTATTTTCACATTAATTCTTGCATTAGTCTCTTTAAACGGCCCTGCCTACTGGTAGCTGTCCAAATATATCTGAAGGATCATGTAACACTAAATACGGCTGAATAAATGTTATAGCAAAATGCATAGAAAAGATATTGACACTGAGTTGACACATCAGTAGCTGCATGGTACAGTTGATAGTGCCCCGTATGGTCTATTCCTGCTGGGTCTCTGAAAGATAGAAAATAGAAACTTACTTTTTATGTAAAGTGGAACGTCGGTAACCATGGAAGATGGAGAGCGAGGCATTGAGCTGAAAAACCAATACACATATAAAATTAACCTTTACTCCATGTTCAGTACATCACATTATCATCTGCAACCAATTTCATTCTCCATTTCTATAATGGTTTCTGCATTAGCTGATTGGCTGTGGGTTTTGTGGTTGTAAGGTGGAGAAGTCAGGTTTGTGATGCAGTACAATGTCGCATACCAGCAGTAAAATCTCTCTGTGCAGCTCATGCAGACCAGAACTTCTGAGATGCATTGAGGTGTTGACGGTGAAAGTGCCCAAAAATGTCTTCACTGCAGGGTAAAGCCAAAGCAAATACAATAAGGTTATCTTAGCATCATCACCAAATTATATTTACGCACTCTGGACATTGTATTATTGTGGACAACTGTCCTCTTACCTTGTGTACAACTGCGGCCATCCTCCAAGTCAAAGCCCAGGGCACACTGACAGCTGAAAGAGCCACCTGTGTTGACACACACTGAACCCTGGGGGCACGGACTATTCACACACTCATCCACATCTACAGAAAAACACACGGCCTTAATCAATCATTGTTCATGTTTGTCACAAACCCTCATGAAAACAGACATTACTAGACACGTATTTGATTAATCATTGACAGATGATGTGTTATCATCTTCAATCTTGTTTTAAGACATGAAGGAAAATGGAAATACTGACATAGAAATAGAAAATAATACATAATGTAATGGATGTATTTAAATTCATATGATTCAATGTATTTATGTTATACTAGATTCTATTTTGAAGATGGTCACATATTATTTGTCCATAATTAATCCCATTACCACATCCCACAATATGTAGTCTAGCTTGTCACTAGCCCGTGACTAGCATGATTAAAACCTTTGATATTAGAGCATTGGAGCTGTGGCATTATGGGTAAGTCCTGTTTGTCACTGCACTTTTAAGATTCAGACATGTGACTGCCACATCCAAGATGAAAGATGGTCCCGACTGGTTCTTAGTGTACAAGTGGGTTTCTTACGCTCCGTGCAGAAGGGTCCTGTCCATGCAGGCAGACACTGACAGTGGTAACGTCCCTTAGCTGATCTAACACAGTGGCCTCCATTTGCACAAGTTTGAGGCCCACACACATGATCTACAGAGGAGAAAGAGATGGCTTGAATTGTTCAGAAGTAAATCAAATGAACAGGTGAATTCACAAACAATGGAACTGTAAACAATGAAACATTACATTAGGATTTTTATTTACTAGTGTGGTTGCTAAGGTATTCTAAAGAATTTTTAACTCTACACTATAGTTACTAGAGTGATGCTTACTAGTCGGAGTCAAAATAGCCATTCTATGGGATTTGTTTGTCTGTTTTATCATCTGCTAAAGACACTCAAAGGAATAATCCATCCAAAAATCTAAATTCTGTCATCATTTATGACTTACTTTCTTCTGTGGAACATAAAAGAAGATCATTTGAGAAATGCTGCAGTGTTTCATGTTCATATAATGGAAGTCAGTGGCCTCCAATATTCTTTTAAATATCTTCTTCTTTTGTCAAACAAATAACACAAAAAAATTTTATTTAATAACACTGTTAAATGTATTCTTTATGAAATTTTAAAATGAATGTGTTTTTTCATACAATACATTGTACTGCTGTGATGCCTTAATTCACTTATAGCATTTAATTTTAGTTCTTTTTTCATTTATTTAGACAAATGAACACTACTGTTCAAACATTTAGGGTCTTTGGGTTTTTAAAAGAAGTTACTTATGCTGACCAATGCTGTATTTATTTATATAAAAACAGTAATATTGTGACACATTATTACAATTTAAAATAACTATTGTATTTTAATATATTTTCAAAATGTGGTCTGCTTTATATTTGAAATCATTCTTTGTTAAAACAGAAACTTCAAAAGAGCAGCATTTATTTGAAATATAAATCTTTTTTAGCATTAAATGTCTTTACTTTAATAATAACTTTTGAATGAAAGTGCATATAAATTTAATTTATCAGTTATGGGATATAACTGTAATATTGGTGAATCCTTAACAAGCACCATTAATAATACCAACAAAAGTGATGATTTGAATGATGCTATTTGCAAGTCACTGTATAAATACTAAAAGTCAAACATACCTGGCGATGCTGTTGACTTAAATGGCATCTGTGTGGTTGTCATTCCCATCTCTGTGGTGCTTCTGTCGGTGTGATTCCGGGTGGTTTCCACCACAGTGGTCTTGGTTGGGGTACTCTTGCTGTAAGGTGTTGTTGCACGTCTGCCATGTGCAGTAGTGTTCCCTGGTGTTGCCGTGCTGGTTTCTAAGTGCAAGGTGGTGACGTCAGCAGAATCAGATGTACTGGGTGCATGTGATCCACCAGTAATGGAGGTAAGCGGACGTTGGGATGTTGTAGGTGTCGTCCGCAGGACCTGAACAAAATCTGTAGTAACGATAGTAGTGTGTTCTGTTTGGGCTTGCGGTGTGGTGCTCGGCTGGAGCTGATGAGTGGTGACAGGAGGATTCATTGTAGTGAAAGTGTTGGTAGAACTGTAAACAGTTGATGCCTCATCAGTGGCTTCCTCTGTAACCTGTGGCCTATGAGTTGCTGGCATGGCAGATGTTGGAACCACTTCCGTGTTGGTCTTATCATCAGTTTTTGGTACGAAGGGTGGTTTGCCAGAAAGGAACTTCGTAAATGAGTCATCAATTGTGGTGGCTACATCTTCGGGCACTGGGGGTGCAGTGGTCAGGCCCTGAATGGTTGTCTTCTCCACTGTATGGGTCGGAGACCCTTCGAGTTCCTCACGGCCAGTTGAGCTGACAGATCCAGTAGAAATCTCAGTGGAAGCATCAGTATCCAGAGAATAAGTCACTGTGGAATCACGACTCTGTTGGGATGTGCTAGTGGCATTGTGTCCACCGGAGGTAAAAGGTGGGATAGATGACACAGAGTCATCGGTTTCTGTATAAGACGTCCCACCACTCACCGACGTGGCATTCATTTCCCTTTCATCTCTGTTGATCATTGTAAGAGGGGGTGTTGAATTTGGATTGTCAGTATCAGACACCTGTTCAAAAGTCTGTCCTGTGACACTAGATTGTCCCGTCTGTGACTCAGTGCCATGGGACAACGTTGACTGCTCGGTCTCCAAAGAGTGGCCTTGAGTTGCATTGGTGGCACTATGATCAAAAGATTCAAAAGTGGATTCAGTCTGTTGAGACAATGTAGATACATCTTCCACGGTTTCCACCTTTCCCTGGGTGGCTCCTGACTTTCTCACTTCCCAGCTGGAGGTTTGAGAGACAGCATCTGAGGAGTTGGAGTCCTCAGTGTACGCAGAGGTGCTGTTGGAGGTCACAGAGAGCATCGTGCGTTCTCTGACTCGACTGGTTGTGGAAATGTAGGTGCTATCTGTGTGAGAGACAGAGTCGGTGGTGTCAACGTCTCTCAGATCCGTTACAGGAACCTCTCGCACTGTTCGAGCCTCTGTAACGGGATGGTGGCTGGTGATGCTGTGCGATGCTACTGATGGACCCTCCCATTGGGCTGTGGCATTATGGGTAAACTCTTTGTCAGTCTGCTGATGTTCAGTGGAATCATCTGAGGTCATCCTCCAGTCAGCTGTATTTGTAGAGATGCTTAAAGGTTTTTCTGAATGTCCTGGTTTGGGGAAATAAAGAACAATATATTGGAAACTATATACAAACTGAAAATAGTATTGAAATTCAGGAAAGGGGAAATTTGAGAAGCATGTCCACTAGGGTGCGCTTCATGTGGTGTGAGCCTTGGGAAACCTCATGAACTATGTGAGATGTTTTCAGAAGTGACTGCGGATGTAATGATTTTGGGTGGAGAACAATTGGCAGCCAAGCTCGTCTAACCTAACAAAAGATTGGACCCTAAAAATGGAGGGGATCTGACCCATTGGGACCTGCTGTTTCCTTCCTTCAGCTGACCTAGCAAAGTCCTTATTACAGCGTTATCACTGCCTGCATGGAGTTCATACACAGGCAAAACTATAATCAAGAGGACCTCTGATTATACAAACTATTTAAACAGGGTGGTTAAAACATATTGAGTAGCATTACCTTTATTGTCAACAAATCATCCCTAGATACTCCAAAATAAAAAAAATAAAAACATGCTTTTTACCCAGTTAATACGGTCATATCCTTATCTATAAATGCCACAAATTCACGCGAGCATTTCCATTTTTGCATAAAGGGCCGTCCTGACAGTCTGTGTTAAGTTTAAAATACCGAATGAGCGCCTGCGCGGCGGGCGCGCGCACGCGCGTCAGACGGACAGAACACAGTAGAGAGGGAGACAATTAATAGGCTTTTCAGCGCAAACATATCCATTGTGCTGAATTATCTGTTGTTGAAAGTTAATTTAAGGTTTAAAATAAATTAAAATATTTTATGAGAGTAGGAACTTTAAAGGGATAACAGCGTGTAATTGTCTGTCTGAATATAAACATGAGACGCTCCATAACGGCCTTTTACAGGATAAAGAAATGACGAGGTGACTGTGATCAAAGTAGTTCCTGCAGAACATTACTCTTACCTGTTGGTTAACACTGAGTTTGTGTTTTTATTCGTCTTTATTATTATCTTTATTATTTTAATTTTTAATAGAGGTTTAAACTATATTCAATTTTTACAATGCTTAACAAATTTATGTAAGTTTTTTAACAATGTGTTTATGTAAGGTTTGTGCCACTGCTGCTCTAAAGTAACAGTATTGGTGATAACCAAAATAATTTTTCGGCTTTCTGTACTGGTTAGTACTCCAATATGTGTAAGCTCTTTAGTAACAGTAGTAGGCTATTTTTAATGCTATAATATCATTATTGCTGTTATCTATGAAAGAAAACCAGAGCACTTATTTTTTTTTTTTGTTTTTTTTTTTTGAGTGGTTTTTTTTCGCGATACCCAATTGCAGTCAAAAAGTACATAAACAATACCAGGAAGAATGCAAGCTGTTATGAGGCCATTTTTTATTATTATGTCCAATAAATGACAATAACATTTTTAAATTTAAACAAATTTTTGACAAATTTCTAAAATATGTTTTCTCTTTATTATGATAAGTGGTCTAATAAATTAAGCACTGTATGTTTTCATAGCATTCAGTTGTCACGTTTGTTTGAAGGACATTGGGCAGAATGTGGAATAGTGTTTTTTTTTGGCCAATATTTTTTTTAATCCGATTAATCGATTAATCGAAAGAATAATGAATGTGTGCACTTGCTTGGCCATTTGTAGTTGATAAACAGGAAAGTGGGTTCAAGCGCCAGCAGAAGGCAGTGTAATGAAGTGGTCTTTAAGAGAAGCAGTCTATCAGCGGAAGTTTAAAATCAGCTCGTAAGTGTATTTACTTGTCTCAGTGTTTAGCGCATTTGCCGTTGCTAGGAAACGCTTATTTTGTTTACTAGGATGAGAGTTGCTGAAATCGCGTTTGGTCTCGTACTGTATCGTGTATCTTGTCAGTGTGTGCACTTGCTTGGCCATTTGTAGTTGATAAACAGGAAAGTGGGTCCAGCTGAATTGAAATGATCATTTGTTGGTTTGGTATAATAAAGGTTATTATACCGCGGCAGCGGTCGCGGCAGTCGTCGTGTGAAGCCCTCCTAGTGTGAAGACCAAAGAGTGTAAAGACCATCGACTCTACCGTGCGACTCCACCGGGCAGGGACACCGGCAAGGGATAGTAGTAGCTTTTTATTTAATTTTTTCATTGATATGTTTATTATTGAAATGTTGTTGTTATATGCATGTGTTAATTTTATTTAATTTCTTTATTTTCTTAAATATGTGGGTAGATAGTATTTATAGAGTTGTAACTTTTTAGTTTTAGTTACTTTTTCTTATTTGTAAGTCGCTTTGGACAAAAGCGTCTGCTAAATGACAAAAGTAAAGTAAAGTAAGTAAGTAATCGGCCAACTAATCGATTATCAAAATAATCGTTAGTTGCAGCCCTAAAGTAGATTAATATGAAAGTAATGTGTAAGATAAAACAGAATTCAAATACAGTACTGTTTGTGCCTAAACCCAGCTGCAAAAAAAACTGGAGATTTTTGGTTTGGAAAGCAAAATACATATTTCTCAACTCACAATTTTTACTAACTTTTCTCATAGGTGTATCAAAATGTGTATCGTCACGTTTCTTAGATATGCATGTGAAAGTAAAGCTAGAATAATGTGTCACATAACTGATATCCCCTATAAGCCCAAATCCTCTGATGTCTTAAAAATCCAAATGTATTTTAAGACTAATTCTGAAATGTATACTTAGAAAGAGTGGCTAATTGCCAAAATAATGTTAATATATTATGACAGCAGAACAGTTTTTAGACACCCATTTTTTATATACATTTACTCAAAACTCACTTTAAAACAATGTATATCAATGTCAATTCGCTGCATTAAATTCTATTTACTTAGCTTCACACGTGATCTCAAAATGTGGAAGTTCTCCAAATTGAATCACATAAATAAAACAAAAACAATCACTAGCATAAACTGCAGACTGAAAAGAACTCATTGGCTCAAGAAAGTGGAACAGTTTATGAACCACGATGGTCATGAGCCAAAGATCTCATTCTTTAAAAGAGATGCTCTTCCAAAAACTGAGGAAACTGAGTGCAAGTAATCTCATTAGTTCACAGACTTTGCTTGACACAGTACTTCAGCTGCATAATAAAAACATAGTTCTCTTTACTTATTACTACTACTACACTTACAATGTTAATAATAATGCATAGAATTGAGACATTTATAAATATAATAAATATATTTTATACACATTTATTACATGCAACATTTATTTATTATTAGGCTTTCCTGATTTACACAATTCAGTCTTCATCACATGAGCAATTTCTGAATGGAGGTAGAATCTTTGCAATCTAACTGCAAAACAATGCTGCTGTGCACCTCAACATAAACTTATTTTAATTTACATTTATGCATTTAGCAGACGCTTTTAATCTGGTTTACACTGTAGATCGAGGCTCTAGCAGAACCTAGTGTGTGTGCTGCACATGGAAGTCTTACCCTCTCGAGCTCCAGTGACGGACACACTGGCGGGAATGTCCGTCATCTCCCCCCGTCCACTCGATAGATCCACAGCTGTTGCAGTGGCCTCTCTCCCCGGCCAGGAGGAGGTTTGTTTTACACCAGTTGTTCGGGTAAAAAAAGTTTCGGTAACGTTACTCAGTGGGTTATCGGTATCCGCGTCTGGAGATAAAGTCTCGGCAATCACAGTATTTAGGACAAGCAGAAAGACCGTGAAAACAACACGGTAAGCGCGTCTCTCGACACACGTTTCCATTATAAAGGCGACCAGGCGGACTTCCTAATAAATAAAACGCCAAAGTGCTCTGGGTCACCATCGGAAAGTGAGTCCCTTTAACAGTTTCCCATGAGTAAATTCCTTATGTTGGTTTTAAAGTTGGTGATGATATTTCATGCAGTGAGAGTGACAAACCGGAGCAGTGGGTGACTCCTCCCCTCCGGCAGGCGATAGCGGTTTCCACCCCATTCCTCTGGATGAACGCACTTTCACATTAATGTGTGCTCAATTCGCTTTAAGACCATCAAATGATGCCACAACAGGTGGGATTCTTATTTTTCCCTCTCACGTCTCAATCAAACCACAGTTTGCATTACGCAAAATCATTTTGCAAAATATCTATGCAGTAAGACAATATAAAATATAACACGTTAAATGACATTCACAACTGACATTGATAATGCAACTTGACAATTATTTTTTAAAAGATCTGGCATTTCCTGGCAACATGTCCATAAAACAGCTAAACTTCATGCACCTGATTTAGAAATGTAATCACAGCAGTTTATTCATTATTAATGTGAAATGCACTTTAATGTCATGGTAGACTTCTTTTAGAAAGCAAGGGGACCTGGGCTCAAATCCCAACCTTGGGTTTGGGATTGACAGATCACCATGTAGTTTCACAGTATGGAAATAACAGCTTTTGATTCTCATGCTAAATCACTTTGGTTCCACTGAGAAAAAAAAGAAAGTCTAATGAGTTTGGTATGAACATGAAGGTGAGCAGGTGACGACAGATCTTCTGTTTAAAGCAACTGATCTGCAGAAGCTGCAGCTTAACTGCCATGTAAAAAGACATGCAGCATGCAAATAGATTTGCATATTAAACCTATATTAATTCTGCATTTCAATAATCAAAAAGTTGAAGTTAAAAGTTATTTTTGAAGAATTAACTTGGCCTGAAAGTGTTCTAACCTCAGTGAGGTCAATCAAAATAAAAGACAAAATGTACTTCTAATCTGAAAATTAAATGCCCATGGTGCATATTAAACCTTATTATAAGCATGTCCCTAGAGAAGATCTTGATGGCAAATTAATTCACATTGCATGACTTTGATTGCACATTCCCGATTTTTCAGACAAACATTATTAGTTTCCTTCAGATCTTCCAGGAAATAAAGCTCTGTCCTCCAAGTACTACCTGACAAATGCAGTACATAAAATATTTCAAGTGAGTGATGATTTATTCCCATGCGTCCACTGTTTCAGTCTAGCTGGTTAGCAGGGCACAGTTGTTACATGCTCAGTTGGACTGAGGATGGACTATCTTGTCTGTGGTGGTGATAAAGGAGGAGTGATGGTAACGATCACGGAAGGCAAAGTCTGCATTTTCCTCTGTTAGCTGCCTGGTTTCCATGCCAACAGCTGACAAAGAAGGTGTCACCACAATCTGGTCCTGAAGGGCCCCATTTCGCCTAAGAAGAGAGGCAAATGATTGGTAATGTCAGGTTCGGTTTTGCATACATTCATAGTTCTAATCACATCATCCACAATGGACTCTGCCACATACCCACATATCAGTTATATGTTTGTAAATGCTTTTTCGGATTTAATTGAAGAACTCTCCTAATAAGCCAAGCTAAAGAACAGTATCATTAATCAGAAGACATTTAAAAATGTTCCATTGGGCATGGAGACAATAGCTTTGAATTTATCTTCATGTAACACCTACACCTACTTTGGAATAGTAACTTGTTCAAAATATACTCTGAATTTTATTTTCTGTTAACTCAAATTAGTGTTCTGCAGAATCTCTGTAAAATAATCAATACTTTTCTTTTGGATGAACAGAAATTCTGTGTTTTCTATAAAAGCATTGTTGGAAACGGCAATGCCATTGTTGTGTATTTTATGCATCTTGTAAACCTGCCCTTAAACATCATAAAAAAATTGTAGATCAGACATCTTTTCCTAAGCAGGTAGTTCTTGGTCACACAATGCTCCAATAAGGATCACACTTTATGCTGAAAAAGTCAAGTCTGCCTGCAGAAGACTATGTAACTTACCTCCCCAAATTCTGCAGCGAGGTCTTGAGCCACCTGAAGAAACTGAAGCGAGCTGCTGCACCTGTGGGCAGAGAATGCAATTTTATATGTCCTGACAAGAAAAGTCATCATAATGATGGATATGTGCATAATACACCTCTATTTTATTTGACTTTAATTTAAATGGTTAAAATAATCATCCTGACATCAAAATTGTGGCAAACCTATCCAAAAAATGTATTTTAAGCTCTTAGTCTTATTATGCCTATTTCACTGAAATAAGCAGCGTGTGGCATCCGAAGTGTCTATTAGACAATTTTCAGTGATGGCCAACTGGGGTTATTTCTCAAATTTTCTCAAAGATTGTTCAAATCAAATAAAAGTTCGGAACAATTACAATTACCTGTTGGCAAACCTGGGCTTGTTGTTCCAATGTAGAGAAAGAGGATAAGGGCGACTGTAATGTTAATCAAGGCATACATCCACTGGATTACAAACATTATCGTAAAGGAGCACAATGCCTAAAGAAAGATAAAAACAGCATTAAAAATTTGAATTTACAAGCTTATTGCTTACAGGCTGGATAATTTTTGCCAAACTTACACCAACTAACGAAACCCAGTGGTTGCAAAATCTGGCATAGACCGAACCCTGGATTGATCTTATTTCTGATCCTTCAAGATTTGTTTCTGAACCTGTGAACAAAAGGCATGTAAGGTGAAATACAGATTTTGATCACTATATTGAGTTATGTAACATTTTGTAGAGAGTTACATACCATTTCTGTCTATCTGTTCTCTTGGGAGCTGTTCAAGTTCAACTGGGCCAGAATTAAGCAAAGACTGTTTCCTCTTGGTCTCTGTTGTCAGGTCAGACTCCTTAAGTCCCATCTGGCTGCTGGTATCATCATCTAATCCAATCGTTTGTTCCGGCTCCCTCTCATCTTTTCCTTTATCTAATGAGCCAATGCTGTTCAAGTCCAACCCAAAACTGTTCATCAGCGTTTCTTTAGCTGGAATCTTAGACTTCCTGCCCCGGGTCTTGGAGGCAGGAAGAGAAACTCTCTGTTCATCAGCGGAGTCTGTGCTGGGCAATGGAAATATTTGGTCCATGTCTTTGGTGAACTCCAGCAGTGTGCCGTTCACAGGTTCACTGATGGCTCCACTGCTGCCATAATGGGGATGAGTGCTGGACAGCAGAGATCTTCTGGAGCTTGACCTCCTGATCAGCGTCGTCCTTTGCTGGACCTGCAGCTCATGGGTTTTCACCACACAAAAATAGCAATAATCAATTATGCTGTAGGTTAGCATGAAGTTGATGGTGACGATGGGAGCCAGTACATTGACCTGACCGATAAAGATGAATGCCATGGAGATCAAGCTGGTCAGACAGATGGCAGCCACAGGCGTCTTATTGGGCCCTCGCTGTAATACATATAAAGATAAGAGAAAGGTATATCTATGGCCGTTACAAAACCTAGTGAGCTGTTATTGTCTACTTATTACATAGGCACCTTCTAAGGAAGCATCCCAACTGAAATGAAACCTTAAGTGACTGACTTTTACATGGGTAGCATCTCTGTGTGTTAATTTAAATATGATATTTATAGTAAATATTTGTCTGGTTTTTACCTGAGCTCTTCACAATGCGTTATGGGATCAGATAGGAGTGTCTAGTCATGTCTACTTCATCTGCTCCACAAGTTTTTATTAATCATTTGCAAGTTCACATTATGGATTTGGCTCCTGTACCCTCATTTATTTTACGCTCTTCAGGTTATGTAATAAGCAAATAAAAGTATCCAGTAAAACATCCCAAAAAAGACATCTCTCATGTCACCTCAGACCGGTCATTACCCAGATCCCATAAATCTCTGAGATGGAGGCGCTACTGCTACTGGCTGGCACAGCTCCAGATCCACCAGGGTTGGTCTTTTCTGTGCTTCCTGCGTTTGTTCTGGGACTTTGATTCAGGGTGATATGTCTCGAGCGAACTTGTAGCCCATAGAGAGGGGTCAGACAGAGCTCAGGCGAGGGAAAGGGTGTGCTGTGCTTTTTGAAAGCCACAATTGTTACAATTCATTCCTTCGCGTTTTTTGGAGCAAACTCTGGCACACTATAATTAGGAACCCATCCTCATCTATGGAGCTACTCATTGAGCATGAAAAAGTAAACAATTCATTAAAGTGGCACAAAGTGCATGAAAAACAAATGTTTAATTTCACTATTTATACTAAGCGAATTGTTAAAGTTTGATTATTTATTAACATCTGAGAGAACTCATAAGTGCATCCCTGATTTTCCAAATGGTTTATAAAATCACAGAATAGATTTAGCATTGATTTATCAACATCTAAATTAAAAACAAAATTAACCATTTTATTTTGTTAAGCATAAAACCACAGTCTTGCATTCCCTGTTTTGAAAATAGGCACAATATAACCACATTAATATCTCCCTATAAGCACCCACCCCTTTCCCAAGAAATCCGAGAGCAGGGATGACTCTCTCTTGGGCGATACACTGGAGGATCCTGGGTGCACCATACAGGCCGCCCATGCAGGAGGCCAGGGACGAGATGTAGAGGCCCAGCAAAAACAGGAAACCAACCAAGGAGACCTGGGAAAAAAACAAACACAGAGGGGAAGAGAATGTAGACGGCTCCACCCAGCTATGTTCCACTTGGCCAGACTGAAAAAAGCTTATAATGTGTTGAAAGTAAATCAAAGAAACAATGTGCAATCTGACAGAACCCATAATGAGAGAATGGGCAATTACAAATAATACAGTAAGATTGATTATGTGTATGAATCCCTAACTTTTGTAACACCGTACTGTACAAAATGCACCTTTTTGTAGATTCAATTTAATACTTAATATCCTTTCTATGTAGAGTCACCACAGCCAACATTAAGGAACAGCTGGGTCAGCCACAACCAGGCTACAGCCTTACACATTAATAAACTATGTAGCTTAGTTCAACAGCCCACTGTAATCTATGCTGACTGGCAGCTGTGTGTGGCTATCAAACATTAGGGTATGTGCAAGGTCAGTGCGCAACTGGGCACCGTTTTCATTCAAACAATTACACCAGCTGTAGCATTTAGAATGACCTCAAATGCCTCTGTTATGAGGGCCTGCAGATGAGTGGAATGACATCAGCATGACAATAAACGCAACTGTAATGTTTTATCTGTGGTTAATGTGCTATTCTCTAGTCTCACTTTCAGTTGAGACGAGGAGTCTTAATAGTGGAAAAACCCATGGAAGATGGCCATCCTCTGAAGCCTGTAATAACATCAGATTACCTTTTCCGCTATTAAGAAATCATAGCGCAGCGCATCTCTGGTGCAAATGGCTCCCAGTAAGAACACAAAGACGAGATACAGGAACCACCTGCGGATTTCCACAATACACAAGAGTCAATTATTCTATTTATAGAGAAATTATCTAACACACACATATACACACATACAGGTGCATCTAAAAAAATTAGAATATCATGAAAACGTTTGTTTTCTTGTAACTTATTTCAAAAAGTGAAACTTTCATATATTTTAGATTCATTACAAGTAAAGTAAAACATTTCAACAGTTTTTTTTGTTTTAATTTTGATGATTAGAGCTTATAGCTCATGAAAGTCAAAAATCCAGTATCTCAAAATATTAGAATATTTCCTAAGATCATTCAAAAAAAGGATTTGCAAAACAGAAAAGTTCAAGTTCTTTAATGTATGTTCATTTATGCACTCAATACTTGGTCGGGGCACCTTTAGCTCCTAAATTCCAGCATCAGTGAGGTGTGACATGTAAGCAATCAGCCTGTGGCACTGCTGAGGCACTATTGAGCCTTCAGCTCGTCTGAATTGTTGGATTGACTGTTTCTCGTCGTTCTTTTGAAAATATCCCAGATTTTCCAAAATATCCCAGATATAGATTCCATATGGGGTTCAGGTCAGGCATGTTGTAATATCATGGTCAGGAATTCACTTGGAAGTGGTTTTGGCACTGTGGGCAGATGCTAAAGTCCTGCTGGAAAAGGAAATCATGGAAGCATAAAGTGCTCCAAAATCTCCTGGTAGACGGCTGCATTGACTTTGGACTTGATAAAACACAATGGACCAACACCAGCAGATGCCACAGCACCTCAAATCATCACTGACTGTGGAAACTTCACACTGGACTTCAAGCAGCTTGGATTCTGTGTCTCTCCAGTCTTCCTCCAGACCTTGATTTCCAAATGAAATGCAAAATTTACTTTTATCTGAAAAGAGGACTTTGGACCACTGAGCAACAGTCCAGTTCTTTTTCTCCACAGCCCAGGTAAGATGCTTCTGACGTTGTCTCTGGTTCAGAAGTGGCTTGGTAGCCCTTTTCCTGAAGACGTCTGAGCGTGGTGACTCCAGCTTCAGTCCACTCCTTGTGAAGCTTTCCCAAGTGTTTGAATCAGCTTTGCTTTACAGTATTGTCAAGCTTGCAGTCATCCCTGTTGCTTGTGCACCTTTTCCTACCCAAATTCTTCCTTCTGGTCAACTTTGCATTTAATATGCTTTGATACAGCACTCTGTGAACAGCCACACCTTTCAGTAATGATCCTCTGTGACTTACCCTCTTTGTAGAGGGCGTCAACGTTCGTCTTCTGGATCATTGCCAAGTCAGAAGTCTTCCCCATTATTGTGGTTTCAAAGAACAAGAGATACCCGGAATTTATACTGTAGGGATGGTCATTAATTGGTCATTAATGTCATTAATTGAAACTCAAATGTAAATATTCTAATATTTTGAGATACTGATTTTTGACTTTCATTAGCTGTAAGTTCTTATCATCAAAATTAAAACAAAAATTTTGATGTAAGTTCTGATTAATTTTGATGTAAGTTCTTATCATCAAAATTAAAACAAAACAACTTTTAAAATGCTTTACTTGTAATAAATCTAAAATATATGAATGTTTCACTTTTTGAAATAAGTGAACTTTTTCACGATATTCTAATTTTTTGAGATGCATCTGTGTATGTATGTGTGTTTTGGAACACATACACATATATATACACATACACATATACATACACATATATATATATATATATATATATATAAAATTTTTCTTAAATTTAATCAAAGAATACTGAAAAAATAAGTTTTACAATATTTTAGGCAGCACAACTGTTTTCAACATTGATCAGCATACAAGAATGATTCTGAGTGTATTAAAATAGAAGTTATTTTAAATTGTAATAATATTTTTGAATATTTCTGTTTTTGCATGATCCATTAAATGTAGCCCTGATGAGCATAAGAGATTTCTTTCAAAACCATAAAAACATATCAACCATTACCAGACATACAGTACATCTCATACTGATTTTTATGCCATACACTTTTTTTTTCAGGGCATGAAGGCTTATCGGAATTCTGTTTCTCATATTTTCGTTTTGGAGCCTGCTCTAAAGTATGTGTACACAACACAAACAGAGGCTGAAGATGTACAAAGGAAGAATGAAAGATAATTTCTGTGGCAGATAGAAACATACGAGGTGCAGACTGCGGCAAGAGTTCCCACGGGGATGTTATGCTCGGGCCTCTGGAGATCAGAGCTCATGTTGAATCCCGCCATCACACCTACACACACACAAAGAGAGTTACTGTGAAAACAAGACTGGAGACAAGGGGCCATTCAAAACCTGAAGAACAGAAAGATGTACATATCAGAGCTCACTTGAAACACCTTCCTGACTTCTAACAGGAGCAAAAAGGAAACTTTGATCATTACTGATTAGGGCCTCGTTTTGCGCAAATGAATCTTTTAGTCTTTGCAGGAGGCAGAAGCTGGTTTGTCTCGTTTTTGGTAAAACAAGACAAGAATGAATTGGGTTTTCTTACATTTATGGGTTTCTCACATTTTGTAGATAAATTATCTCATTTTTATATTTATATTGTCTGTTTTTATTTATGGGATGTTTGTCAATGAAAACGGTTAATTCGAAAGCATTATGAAAGGTGGGTTGAGATACATAATGCAGACTGAATTCAAACCTGCAGAGACAATGTGCACTTAACAGATTAACAAAATATGTGAATGTTAAATAATTATGATCCTAAACATTCAAAACATTTAATAATATTTCTATATTGTTATGCAGGCTGGTCAGAAAACATAAGATTAATAGGGATTATTTCATAAATTATTTCAATAGATTCAATAGATTATTTCAAAATATTTACAGCATAAATAATATTATGAATGGGCTATAAAAAAGCCCATTAATTTTGGAAAGAATTGTTTAATTTTGCTATCTGTAATATTACACTTAATATTTTTCACACAATATTTATCAATTAAAAATAGCTGTTTTTGTATTTTATACCTCACAAAAGGATCATCATATTTGGGGTTCCTTGAAATCAAAAGTTAAAAAAAATAAAAAAATCCAGCAACACCATGCAGGCTCAGACTGAAACCTCATTATACAACAAAAATGTGTTAACTATGAGATGCAATTCTGCCGAAAAGAGAGATTTCTGGGATGTCTGCATCTTAAATCCAACCACAGCAACTAACAGACAGTACAGCTGCAAGTTTTTCAGGCTACTAAATTTATACAGGCTTATACTTCACTAATAGCAAAGATAAATCATCATATCAGCATAGTGTCATTAAATCAATGGCTATTATATCATAGTTTAGCCTTTTTGTTTGTGTGTGTAAGGTCACCTGTCGCCGTAGGAAAGAAAACCCCAAACACGGTGAAGAAAGTCTCGCCAGCTGTGTAGTCTGGCAGCGTGTTCTTACGCAGCAGATCCTCTGTATAGCCAACGAATCCATGCTCTGTAATAAACATTCGGCACAAAACAATGTTAGGAAAGACTGTTTATAACAACATTCATTTGGACTAAAGCATTACTGAGTGCTTTATGGAAAAAGTCTGCACTGACACGATGATAAGAATCAGATTCATCTCTGAAATTCTCCACAGAGTATATATGACACAAACATTAAACACACTGAGTTTTCCTGTAAATTAAAATCTTTGTTATGAAAAGCAAAAGGAAATATTTTGGCCTTTTTGAAAAATCTGATATTTAGACAGATCAGTCTAAATAGTTCATAACATTCAAACTAATTTCAGAAAACCATCCTGAAGCAGAATTCAAGTTTCCACCTCTCTGCTTAAAACACAGGCTGGTGACGACATTTACAAGAAAATATCCTCCTGTGCAAGACCACAAACCAGCACCCATGACATATAATATTGATCTAGTGCACACTGATACAATAACCCCTTTCACCCTGAAATCAAAGCGAGGGGTTCTCTGGGGTACTGTGGAACAGACGTCTGGTTTGAAATATGACAGTTTTGGACTCCATAGCCATGCACAGACAGAGGCCCGCGTGTCTGTGGCTGACCATCACCGCCCTTTATGTAATAACCCGGGGGACAGACGTCCCGCCAAGATGCGTGCAAACCAAGGGCCGGCCTTTTTCTTGGGAATACATGCCAAGTTCAATAGTTCTGCGCCTTGGACATGATGAAGGGAATGCTGGACTAAGCTCTGGGTGTGTTCACAGGCAAACAAAACAATCCAAGAACAGGCGCCGCAGAACATTTACGTAAACAGTACTGAGAGGTATCACCATCGTGCTGAACCGTCACACGAGTGGTGGCAGATATTAAAGTCTAGATAGCACTGACACTGTATGTTTCTGGTGGTTTATGTACTTGTGTACAAACAACAGTACATAATGTAAAGTAACTGCCAAAGATGGGTGCTCTTAATTGGTTAATTCACCCAAAAGTGCATTTACTCACCCTCGAGTCATTTCAAACCAGTTTGACTTTCTTTTTTTTTTTTTAAACAGAATCCAAGAAAATGTTTGGAAGAATGTTCCAGTCACTGTTTTCCACATAAAAACTGATTTTTACTGCCAAACTCCAAAAAGGACAAAACTAGCAACATTAAAGGGGTAGTTCACCCAAAAATGAAAGTTATGTCATTAATTACTCACCCTCATGTAATTAATGACAGAATTCTCACTTTTGGGTGAACTAGTCCATATGATACATTAGCTATATTCCATGATTTCCACACATGATTTCTGTGTGAGGAACAGGCTAAAAAAACACTTCATTCACTTCAAGATTGCCATTTTTCACTTGAAATCTTTCCTTTGCTCCAGCTCTCATATCTCATTTATACATTTAATATGAAGATACAAAAGAGGGAAGATTTTTAGTAAATAATGCAAAGAATTAAGCTAACATAAAACATTTTACAACAGTGGTTCTCAACTCCAAGGCCCCCTTATTGTCCACAATATACACAATATTATTGTCCACAATATACACAAGGCCCAATGGCTTTTTCAGCTGTTCATGATTTACTAGATGAGGATTAAGGATAAGGATTTAATAATAATTTAACTGATAAAATGTTTATTATTTAAATGACTTTTCCATGAAATAACATTTGAGACTTTAAGACCATGAGAACCTTGTTTTTTTTAAAAGACAAAAAGGTTGCTGAATAGGTCAATTAAAATAAGAAATATTTATATTTTTTAGTAATTCTGTCTTTTAAAATGCTTGCTTTGTCTTATTTTAAGCCATTTAAGTCACCTTGAGGCTCCCTTGGAAATTTGCCGAGGCCTCCTATTGGGCCTCTGTCCCCTGGTGGAGAACAATGACGAGTGAAGATTTGGATTATAGCAAATATGTCAACTAAACCATTTTTAGGATAATTTTATGGTGCGTATCCTTTTTAGAACTTGACAGTGAACACACACACACACAATGAAAGAAAGTCATACTGATTTGAAATTTAAAAATCTGAAATTTAATTTAATAATAAAGTCTTGAATAGAGTCAAAAGTCTAAAGTGTCCACCCTTGTGGAGACAAGGCACTCATGCAGAGTGCCTGACTATGCAATATCATGGTCCACTTCCCTCTTGGTTATCTTGTGATGGGAAAGAATGTGTTCTCTTGGATTAATGACATGTTTATCCAAAAGGAAGTCACCACCCTTTCAGAAGCCCTGCCTGTTCCAACCCTTCCAAGTCACAGTTTCTTGGCTACAAAGAGAGGGAGCTAGTAAGAGCGTAAGATACAATAGAGAGGATGAGGAGGAGGAGGTAGAGAGGAAGTGCATAAAGAAAGTTTAGGTGGACACAGCCTTAGAAATAACAGATATCAAGTACTCCAATAATACCACGCAAGCAGGAAAAAACATCCTACTTCACCACATCATAAATTACCTTGACATAATTACCTTCTTTTATGAACTTTGCTAAATCTGCAATAAGCTGTTTTTGGAATAGCAAGTGCAAGAATAAAACAATTAGCCATAGTTTAGTTTGTGACTCTTGAACCAAGCAACCTTCAAATACACTACCATTCAAAAGATTCAGTAAGATTTTTATTGAAAGGATTTTTTAAATGAATGCTATTATTCAACAAGGATTCACTAAATTGCAGTGACAGTAAAGACTTTCTTGCAAAAAATCTATTTCAAATAAATGTTGTTCTTTTGACATTTCTATACATCAGAGAATCCTAAAATAAGAGCATATCCACAGGAACAGTAAGCTGCACAACTGTTTTAAACTTTGATAATAATGCAAAATGCTTCTTGAGCCCCGAGATAAATGTCATGCCCTGAGATAAAAAAATATACACATATTCACAATACACATGCATAAAAAACCGGCCATACTGACAGCGGATAAGAGCAGGGCCGTTACTGCTGCCCTCCTTGCCACCTTTCTAACAATTCTGATTGCAGTTTGGATATTTGTAGTAAGAGTCCAGATCTGAAGATTTGGAAGTGGAAGTGATGATGTGGACTCTGCTAGTGAAGAACTCGGATCTGCTTCCTGCCTGCTCTTTTGTCTCAAGCCAAAAATGTGGGTGACACCCTTAACCCAAAACTATGAGCGCATGTCAGTTTCCTGTCCAACTTGGGGAGCTTAAATAGTGTGTCTTTGAGGTTACAGCCGAGATTCTACATAACATGAACATCACACCATCATAAAACTAATTATGTGAGTGAAAAAAAACAAGCCAATGACCTGATCAAAGACCATGAGCAGACAAGTCAAGCGATTCAGTTCTTTTCATAAAAATGTAATTGTTATACCCCAGCAATTTCTTCCCACCACTAGAGAAGAACAGAATTTACACCAAAAATAACAGTCTAAAAGCCCACAGTAGTGGGAAAGCTCTTCTCACAGTTCCTCTTGTGTGGTAATAGGCAGGAGGGAAGGGACAGAACTAGGAGGTGCTCTCGTGTTTTTAAATCTAGGACAAATGTGTTCACCGCAATGGTATGAACACTCGAGAGGACTGTGCTCACATTTTCTTCATCTTTTCCAGCAATAACATTTTTAAATGATTTAACAAAACATTGAAGTAGGTAGCAATATTAAAAGATCATCAACCCCTCTCCCATTTTGGCTACACAAGCCTGGGCACACTGGTGCCCAATGGTAGATTGGGTGTATAACTCAAACATATCCTTTATCAAGAATTATTTCACAACCAAGATATGTGCTCAGATGTTTAGTTTTCTTCAGCCTTTCCATTCTTAAACGAATAGTTCACCCTGTTAAAAACTGTGGGATCTTCTTCTTTATCCTTTAAACATATTTTCAAAGCTCCAAAACATCATGTATCGTTAGTGATGTCCATTTGACTCATTGTGCACTATTTTTAATTAAGTCTTCTGAAGCTATACAATAGCATTGTGTCAAAAATATCCAACTTTAAGTAATTTTTCATTGAAAATCACAAACAGAAAGAGTCAAATCTTTACACTAAATCATCTGATGAAGTTCACAAAACTGAATTGAGAACCAAGAACCAGATCAGTTGATTTGTGAATGAATTATTCAGATCAGTCGCAGTGGTTACCAGCTCACTGAAGGGAACGATTTTCAGTAAATAACTTAAATGTCAGTCTGTTCCTTACACAAAACTATAAAATGGCCTACAAAAGTAGACTTGGAACATAGTGCATAAGTCATATGAGCTACTTCTATATTTTTATGGTGCTTTTGTGTAGTGGCTTTTTTTTTTTTTTTTTTTTTTAAATCACCACATGAGATACGGTTTTCTGTTTGGCTGAGCAAGACTTTTATTTTGACAGCACTTACACCTGAGCTGTCTTCATTAGTTTACTGTCTTTGTTTAACAGCTACACTTGTGTCTTTGTTAAAGTTTGACAGCCACAGTCCTCGTTCACTTTCATTATATAAAAAAAGTGGCCATAATATACTTAAAAATGTCTCCTTTTATGTTCTACAGAAGAAAGACAATCAAATAGCTTTGGAAAGACAAAATGTCCAATTATTTTCTATCCCTTTAAATTGTTATGGAATGCAGTCGTGCTGGGATCTCTGTATCATCAAGGTTATGAAGCTTTCCTTGTGCTGACCACCTGGTCTTGGCTACGTGATTAACAGTGTTATCAAACTGTAAACACATCTGCACAACAGCTCTTTTTTCCTTCCACTGGCAGGTAACCCGCCCATGCGGCGCCCAGGCCTAAACCGTGCAACCCCCTGGAGTCGTGCCAATGGTGAGATCACTATATAACCACAAGGCTTAATTGAAAAAACCTGAAGGAACCAGTGCCTCCTTTTCCCACTGCCAGCGCACACTGCAGCCCGAGTCCAGCTCCTAAAAGGGGTCAGCAACACGACAGCAGCAGGAGCTGCAGTCAGGGGGTAATACCACATATTTAGTCCATTACACCCCAATGTGTCTGACTTTCTCTGCAGAGAGAGAGTGAGAACACCATCTTTCTGAGAGTCTTGCCTCCTCTCTGGACAGGAAGCCAGTAATCAGGAGAACAGGAAGAGTTGGGATGGATTTCCTGCAAAGCCAGTGTGAAAGTACATACTGACCTCATCTGAAGTGGGCAGCCAAAAAACTTAAACATTACAATGGACTAAGAATGTCTGCATGCTTGTCCTAAGAGCAAATGACTCTTATTAGATGCATCACATAATTTTTGCAGGATGCAAAGTTGCTTTTATGAATCTGTACTAAAATTAACTTGCACTAATACTTCTTTGTAAGAGGGGGTAGATTTTAGTTTAATACTGTATGTATGCTTACTTCATAAACAATTTCAACACAAGTAGATTTGAATGTCCTAAAAATAAAATGTGTGACAGAGATGGATTTCTGCGATTATAGCTTGGGAGAGCTTTAGAAATTCGAATTTGGCAACACATAATTCTTCTTAAACTATAAGCATGCTCCGTTTCATTAACACATGCTTTCAGTCTTTAAAATAAAAACAACTACTCTAATTTAATAAAAAAATATATATAGTTTAAGCTTTTGAGACTGCAGTAAATAAATGCAGTAAAACAGTAATATTGCAAAATATTTCCATTTTTATATATTTTAAAATGTAATTTATTCCTGTGCTGGCAAAGCGTCAGGGTCATTACCCTTCAGAAATTATTCTAATATGCTAATTTGGAGCTCAAGAAAAATGTATTGTAAATATCACTTTTCATAACAGTTGCTTAATAGTTATGAAAACCTTCAAAATAATTCCAGGATTCTTTTAAAAATATAAAGTTCAAAAGAACAGCATTTTTCAAAATATAAATATTTTGTAACATTATAAATGTCTTCACTGTTACCTTTGAACAATTCACTGCTTCCTTGCTGAATTAAATACAGTAGTATATATATTTTTGCCTTGTAAGGTCCAGGTCTAGGATGACTAGATGACAGTACTGTAAATAATAGGAAGACAAATCACTTCACCCTTCCTGTTACTTCAACTTCCATATTATGATTGGTGTTGGAGTTCTATAATTGTGTTTATTTTAGGACGAGATCCTGTACTCCCTAGTGGCCATGTGCACCCCTCCCAGCAGATGCAGGGCTGCTGGAGGTCTAGCTTACTGATTATACTGTCAATGCCACATCTCTACCTGGTATGCAAAATCTTGTCTTGCATTGTTTTTTAAGCCTAAATGGTTTATGGAAACGTTTTTAGGAAAAGAAAAAGTAAATAATAAATAATGTGTGTGAATTGCCAATACTACTGTATAAAAAATGAAACCCCACAGGATAGCATTGTTTGGGACACCACCACATTTATGTTACCCTGACATCTACTGGACAGTTATTGCAAGGACATGTGAACTCAGTTTTCACATACTGGCCAAATACTAGTTGAGGCAGTCTATCAATAAGAATCATTTTGAATTAGATGAAAACATTAGCAATTTCTAAAGCCACAGATAATAGTCACAGATAGTAAATAGATTTACATATACATTGCTCAACTTTTTAAGAGAGGTATCTTATGCTCACCAAGGTTGCATTTATTTGATAAAAAATACAGTAAAAACAGTAATATTGTTACTTTTTTTTCTATTTTAAATTTTAACATATTTGAAATTTTAATAAATTATTCAAGTGATGGCAAGGCTGAATTTTTAGCAGCCATTATGCCAATCTTTAACGTCACATGATCCTTCAGAAATCATTCTAATATGCTAATTTGGTTCTCAAGAAACATTTATTATTATTATCAATGTTGAAAATAGTTGTACTGCTTAATATTTTTGTAGAAACTGTGATACTTCTTTTAGGATTCTTTGACATTTCAATAGAACAATAATTTTTTGAAATACAAATTTTGTAAAATGTTTCATTTTGACAATGTGAAATTTTTCACTGTTGCTTTTGATCTATTTAATACATTCTTGCTGGATAAAAGCGCCAATTCCTTAGAAAAAATATTACTGACCCCAAACTGTTTGAACAGTAGTGTATATATTGTCATTAATAAACTGCATCAAACTACTTTTCAAATCCAATAAATGCATATCACACCACACATAAAAATACAGATATAAGAAACTGCAAAATAACAACAGAAACAAGAAAAATGTACACTGGTAAAAGAAAAATCCTTTAGCACACTGCGAATTTAGTCCAATATATACATTGACTCGTACTTATCCTCGTCTGGCAGGTTTGCCAGGAAATGTGCAAAGAAAGAAGTGTCAATATAAGAAAGGCAGGCACTGTTTAGTAGGGTCTGTGAAAACAACACTGCAGGGCAAGAATCTCTTCCTAAAGCACTACTTTTTTAAATGGAAACATTTGGTAGAGTCACAAGTGCCTGTTAAAATGAGATATAATGGTTTTATTTTTCATTTTAAGAAATACATTAACTTCTATACACCTGTGTCAGAGTTTCTTTCACTCAATGGGGGATATTTGTTGCTGTTTTAATGAAAGACTTCCAGTTAAAAACATAAAACCTAGCTGTACTTTAAGATGTACAGCAGTTACACTTACTAGTACTCTAATCTAAATGACACTTGAAGTAATCTTATTTGCATTCATGATAGCTCACCTGGGTCTAGATGGCTAAATGTCCCGATGACGAAATCCAAAGTGGACATAGCTAATATGCCCAGTAGAACCAACTGAAGGCGTACAATCCATTTTACCCCAGCCAGGTTAATTCCGAGCAGACCAATCAGAACGGCCACAGAGATTCCCCTCACCACCCACATGCTCTGTAAATTCAGCACCTGCGCAATGGACTCGGCAAAACCAGTGATGTACATCGCTCCAGCCACACACTGCCAACAAGACACATGACTGCCATCAAACTTGAGAACAGTGAACCAACCACCAAATGTATATGCAATATAACTAATACAGAAAGGAGTGCGCTCACCTGTCCAAATACATACAAGAGTCCCACAGTTCCTCCAATCCTTCCGCCGAGCACAGTGGAGATCATGGAGTAGACCCCACCGTTACCCACGCTGCAACACTCACACACGCCAACACCTGACATCACCGTAATCAAGGCGACTAATACCACCAAGGATACCAGAAGCATGCCCAGCAACACACCTGTGTTACCCTAAAGATGATCATATGGGAAAAAATTTTACATTCATTGGATGCTCATTTAATAGCTGCCAAAAAATGAGACGTATGAAAGCCTGTTTCAAAAGAAAAGGTGGTTGGGACTCTCTCACAACTTTAAGTTTATATCTCACAATTCTGACTTTTTCTTCAGAACTGTGAGATATAACGTTAACACAGAAGTCTGAATTGTGAAATTTGAATTCATGAATTTTTTTAATAGGTTCTATGATACACATTTGCACTACAAGCCTAATGAAATCTATGATAAAACATAACTTACCACAAGCCAGCCGGTCCGTAAAAAGAGCACCACCCCAAAAATGTTGATCATGCAGGTAGTAAAGACTCCATCCCAGGTGCCAAAAAGAACAGGTTCCCAGACGAAGAGCTGCACCTTCCACCAAGGCTGAGCATTACTCTGGGAACCCTACACAAACCAGTGTCACTCATATCTAAATAAGCCCCCATTCATTTCAGTTCCTCTGCTCAGGGTAGAACATTAGGTCTGAAATTATGGGTTTCTAATTATTTTTATGGTAAAACGTACTGATTTGCCATTACCTGTGCATCTTCATGGAATAACTCTTGAACTTGAGGATTCATGCTCCCTCCTGGTCTAGATTACAGTAGCTGGATCTGAGGAATGTAAAGACCTTGCTATACTAATTTGAAAGGCTTCAGTGCAGTATATACAAAGTCAATTTTAAGAACATTTGCCAAGTAGGCGATGGCCTCGTAACTTGGGTACATTTAAGCCAACGCATTAATAAGTGACGCATTAATAAAACACATATTCCGCACTTGACCAACATTTTAATACTTTAAGATAAAAGGCAAACAAACGCATTGAAGTTCACGTGACTAAGTTGTGTAGTAGGCTACTGACTTTGTGTTTGTGTTTTACTTTAACGTTATGTAGTGCAACGGGTTCGTGTCTCAGTGATAGCAGCTCTAAATAAACGGATAAACTGCTGTTTTGGGATATTGTTAAACTGTAAATTCCTTGAGTAATCATAAAGACTCACCTGCAGTCGCCGTGCTCCCGGATGCAGCAGCAGGTGGAGAATGTGAGAGAGGCACGAGCGCGCACACCTGAGGAGCCGGGTGGTCCGACTCATTTCTGCGAATCGGTTCTTTCGAACGGTTCGTTTAGATTGAACAACCGGTTAAAGCATCAAACATTTAAAAAAAATGTTTTAGTACGTTTTATTTGAAAAGTTCTGCATTTGAAGTAACTATTGAAGAGGTTCTATGGAAGTAACTAACTAAACTGACACTAACAATGTTTTAGTATAGTAGCCTATATTAAAATCGTTTGATTAATTCTTACTTTAAGAGTTTCAGCTTAACAGCTGTTTCTGTGTGTCGCTGATATTCATGGAAACGCTACGTGTGCAATAAACGTCTTTAAACAAATATCTGTTCTGTCAGCGGTGTGTGTGTGTGTGTGTGTGTGTGCTGCCAGTGTACAGATCTTATTTGCATTTCACTGTACTTCGACTAGCCTAACGGTGCAGGATTTTCAGTACTGTTTATTTCTTGTCATTTATATAACCAACTAGTGAATATTTATGTGAAATTAAAATCATTTTAATATACTTTTTTGCAAATTAGGCTAGTTGTGGTCATGTGTCAACCATTCACGATTTAAAGCCATATTTTCAACCCCAGTCCACATTTTTGCCAGTTTGAATCTCACAAAAATGTTACATTTAAACCCATAGTTTTTTAGCAAAACAACAAAAAAATCCTGTTAAGGATCATGAGTAGCCTATTTAATTAAACCATACAAATACAACTGTGCATAATTTACATTATACACTTTTTTTTAAATGACAGATTTTTGCATTTAAAGTGAATTGGGAGAAATATGCTTAATTGTATAAAATATATCTGCAATCACAATACAAAAAAAATGTTAATAGTCATAAAGGGAGGCTTCATTTACTTTAGACAAAATGTTTTTTTGATTTTTGTTAAAAATGAACTAGACATTTGGTTTCATGACATTCACACACAGTAGTATTTATACTAAGGCGGCAGGGGCCACCCATTCCTGTGATGAGTGATCATTGCATATGGAAAAAGCACTCAACAACTTGATGTATTTGGAAATTTAATATTACACAACAAGAGGCACACAATCAAAAACATCCAATCAGAACTTTTCCCCATGTCTTAGGCAAAGTATTGCATTGAAGTATGTTCTATGGAAATAATTCGGCTACAATAAAATGGATACCTATAAAAATATAACCAGTGTACAGAGACAGTCAGAGGACATGCACTCCCCAATAAAATTCTGAATAAAACTATTCAGAAGAGCTTTCTTATTACATAACCCATTCAGTTTCCACTCAAATTAAGCTTGAAAGAAAACAATGATCCACCGTCAGTAACACCAGATGAGACTTTGATGCTCAAAATACCCAATCAATAAAAAAATCTAGTCTAAATGGATATGTCCTTTTACCAACAGCAATTGAGCTTACAAAGTTTTTTTTTTTTAAATGCACAATTTACTAAAAGGAAATAAAGCAAAAACAAGACATTAAGGTCTTCTGTCAAATTATCATTTCACTTTTAACAATTTCTGGAGCATCTGTAGCAGTAATTATTGATTAAATATTTATAATGCAGATACCACATGATATTGAAACGATAAATAACATCCTAAAAACTCATCCTCTGAGGGTGTATGAGATCCATACAAGGTTTAATCAAATTGTAATTACTAAAACTGCATTCAGAGGCAATTCTTAGAGGACAGTACATTTGTAATTTTACAACCAAGAACACAAACATGATTTTGTCACAAAATTTGTGCTGAAAGTCATCAGGGAATGAAAAAACCAAAATGGCAGCAAATATTAAATCATGTTGAACTCTCTCTCCACTCCAAGAAACGTGCACAGCAAAATGCACAACTTAAAATATACTACCTATTTACAACATGTAAAAATAAAGGGACAGTAAAGGAATGTTTAGGCACACATATAATAGACCATAATCAGAAACAGTAAAATGTCTTTGACACCCAGAACATACAAAACACAGGACTGCTCTTAATGGGCCTCGCTTACGAAACATAAGCAGAGCGAATGTGTGTAAATTGTTTATAAAACCATTAAACAATTTACATGTTTTTAAAAATGATTTACAAAGAAATGGGTGTACAGTTTGGCATGATACTATGAATATAAATCATAAAGCTAAGATGAATCAAAATACAGTTTTGGGGCATGCAGGTAAATTTCTATAAACAATCTGAGAGAACAGAAACAAAGCTTATAATTTACATGATTAGTTATTAAGCTAACAATAAGAGATGTGCAATTAACAAATGTGCACATATACATATTAGTACAACTTTACCAAACATTACACTTTATTTTTTGTTCTATATTAATCCAATAAGTAACAGCAAGTGAATCTGATACAAAGACATATTTGCTAATGGATGGGGTGTTGGGAGACAAAGCAAAAGCATAAAAATATGATCTCAGACCATACATTCTTAAATCATCTTTCTTGATTTCATTCAACACTGATATAGATTATATCAGATTTTTGAATGTGCACATTATGAAGACGGAAGGTGGTAATTAAAAAGAAACTGCCCACAAGCTGAAAGTGCCATTTAAAGGGTAATGTTTGTTTAAAGGGTAATCTTGAGTGCATCTGGAAACTCAAGAAAATGGACTGTGAAGAAATTAAAACTTCTTAAGGAAACCAAAGTGATGAAATGCACACTTTTTTACAATACAAAGTATTGTATTTTGACTATTGTAAGTCTGAACTAACCACTGAGTCAGGCATAATGATGACAAATGAAGAAGTGCATACCTGTTAGTGCTGTTGCCTTGGACAACTGCTAAAACTGCATCCCCGAATGTGGGATATGTGAACACAAACCCTCTACAGATGCTCTCCAACTGAATGGCAAGACAGTCTCTAATGAAAATGTACTGATTCCCACAGGAGGAGCATGAGAATATCTATTTTTTGATCCAGTAACCTTAGGAGAAATGTGCAAAAATATTTCATGATTATATAATCTCATTATATAAAATTATGGGCTAGGTCCATACAAATCCAGTATGACAATACCTGCAGATTACTCTAAACAAAATGTGTCTTGGAGAGATTTTTTTTTTTTATGGGAGCAGAGAATGCAAATATATATAAAATATTTCAACAAGTAATTAAATGCACAAAAAGATTAAATACACAAATTAGCTTACAGTGACAGGGGTGAGAAAAACATTACTCATTTTTTTAAACAAAAGTGACTTGCAGTACATCGATCACAAAGTGCCTTACTCAAGTCTAGGGAATTAAATTAAGGTCCTTTCAGCACCTTTCCAGACAACATGTTACAAAATACAAAAACTGATTGTAATGCTAGGCTAGAGTAGTTTCTATAGACCTTCATTATTAGGCCAGTCCGTTGAGCCTGATGTTCCAGCAAAAGAACTGAATGCTAACAAGAGGCCAAATCAGAATTGATCTTTATATAGCTTTCTCTCGGGGAAGCTACGTTGACCAAATAATTTAGACTACTACAACAGTATTGTTGTAGTAGCTTGAATTCTTAGTTTTAGAACACACAGGCTAGTTAATTTGGCAAGCCATAGTGAGTTTGTCCCAAGCACTACATGTGTAATACACAAATAATGCAATGACACATAAAGAGCATCCCATAGTCTGATAATAAAATCTAATGCGTGCATCACTCTGCTCCTTTTGATTCTCGCACATGCGTGATTGTTTAAAGATGGAAAATCATAGGTATTTGCACAGAGATCACATTGCCTTCACTGACAGAACTATAAAGTGCCTTTAAAATGCTTTAAATCATTAAAAGCTCCAATTTAGCCAAAGGTTTGGCTGCTTGTAGCATCTGGAGATGAAGTTAGTTGAGTTCTTGTTTCACTAACAAGAGAGAACTCTGGGAAGTCCGTTCCTCCATGACCTCTCAGGCTAACTTGCCCACTGGCAATGCTAAACTGTGAGGATATTCGTGAGCTTGGGAATTGAGATCGAAAGTTCTGGTCAAAAGTAGCAATCTGAAATGTTTGACTAATGCTTTGCGCATCTGTTTTTTTGGGAGAGGTCACTTGATCGAGGAAGTCCTCCGTTGGTGAAACTGAGGAAGGGTTTGTCTCGTCACCTGAAAAGGAGAAGGAGTGTTGGGAATCTACTAAAAGGCTAAAGTTAGGCTTCTCCAAGGTGGATCTCAATGGCGAGTTCATGCTCGGTCTGAACCGGGATGGGGAGGTGAACTGCTTCTCTGTAGAAAACAAAGGCTGACCAGCAAGACTGGCACTGTCATTGACAAACGTAAGACTCTGGTTGTTCAGGTAGGTGTCGTTCTGACTGGTCCTTTCCAGGGCTTGCTGGAGAAACTTGGAGTACTCCTGTAGAAGGCTGGCCTTCTCGGCCGGGGGTGCTTGTGAGCTGGTTCCCAAAGTCTCGGTGGGGCTGCTCTCATCGGAAGAGTTGATAGAGATGCTGGATGTGACCTCGGTGTCCCCCACACTGAAAGAAATCTCTGCTTGCCCATTGGCCTTATTGGAGTAGTGATCGAGAAGAGTCTGCAGGACCTCGTCTGGAAGGACGTTCTTCTCGCTACTGGACTTGATCTCCACGTTCAGCGTCTGAGTCTCAGAGAGGATCGTGGCGGGAACGGTCTCGTCGATGACGCTCACTACAGCTGCCTGAGTGACAGAAGGCTGTGACACGATGCTGCTCACGTTAAGCGCATAGTCTCGACTAGTGTTTGCCGCCTGAAGGTATCGCTTCTTCTTGAGAAACTGCATGGCGTCATCGTAATTTGTGCTGCTCCCAGTTGGTTTTGTTTGTCCTCCTTGTAGGGCGTCAACAGACTCCATGTCAGGATTGGTCTCGACATCCAAAAGGCCTTTGTTGTCCACAATTTCAAATGTGTATCTCGTTACTTTGCTCTCTTCGAATGAGGACAAGGGTGAGAGGCTCTGGGGCTGTTCTAGGGCTTGCTGTTTCAAACCTCTTCTGCTGGCGATTTTCTTCAGCACTAGTTTTGGAGGACTGATGATCTCATCAATAGACTCCTCCCCTGCAAGATGCCTGTTGCCAGGCGGGGAATCAGGGAGCTCAACGGAATAATCTGTCACAACATACTCGTCCTTGACCTTGGAGTCTACAGTGTAAAGAGGAAGACACTCGCTTTTGGCCAGTTGGTCTTCCGTCTTCTCCTCATTACCAGCTTCAACCATTTTGTCAACAATTGGACTTATAAGCGCAACCCGACTTTTATCAGAGGTCTTCTGACGTTTCTTCTTGGGAAGCATGCATTCCTTGGCAGGAAAAGAGAAGCCCAAGCTCTCTGAGGTGCGAAGAGGGCCATCTTTGGCAGCTGCTTTCTGCACCTTCCTGTCCTTATTCTCATGGCACATTCGTCTGTGCTTTAGTACTCTGTCAGTTCTGGAGAAAAACTGTTGGGAAAAATATACATCATGTTTCAGACTGTATAATGCATGCTAACATTTTAATTGCACAGAATCAAATCTGATTTGCTTTGAACTGCACTTACCTGATGGCAATAGTCACACTGGTAAGGCTTTTCCCCGCTGTGTGTCCTCTTATGTCTCTCCATATGGTATTTCTGAATAAATTTCATTCCACACTCATCACAGCGAAAAGGTTTTTCTCCTAAAGGGGAGACATAACAGGCAAGTATGTACCATATAAAGAACAATTTAGGCAAGTCAAGTAGGCCTACTTTTTGCCTGCCAAGACTTGATGGAAAAAACTAGACTAACCCTAGACTTGTTTTCTCAGAGTATAAAGATGTAACACAAAAAAAGGCTTGCAATGGACTACATTTATAAATGGATCATTGACTTTGAAGATTTCTGTACATTTTCTGTACTGTACATTCTTAAAGAACATATCTTACAAAACCTAGAAGAGAAATCTAAATGTCACTTTTTTTCCACTGGTATAATCCCTTTCTGCTCACCTGTGTGGATCTTCTCATGTCTCTGAAGCAGGTACTTCTGAATAAAGCGCATGTCACACTGATTGCACTGAAAAGGCTTTTCACCTGCAAAAAATAGAAATTTTTTCACCATTTCGTTCTTTTATATGACAATTATTCCCAAAACACATTACACCACCCACCTGTGTGAATGAAGACATGTCTTTGTAAATGGTAGTTTGTCCGAAAAGCAGCATTGCAGTGGTCACAGACATGAGATTTTGGGTTCTGGTGCCCAAGGGAGCCATCTTCATTAATAGTGAGAATCTAACAAGATGGAGGAAATATAGTTCAAAACTACCTTAACGTTTATGCCTGTGCTTCTTCAAAACTCCAGAGTGGTCATAATACTTTATGTCCTTGGCTAACCATAAAAGGACATGATAAATGTCAGTCCAGCTTACTCACATATGTGCATCACAGTTTTTAGTATAACAACATTTCTATGAGTAAAAACAATCACTTCAGTAGGAAAGCAGCCTTGAAATAAATAAAATAATATATAAAAAGCAAGTAGACAAAATAAGTAATTTCAGGACACTTTCAAACTCACATTAAACTTTAAATTATTTTACCACCGCTGCTTTGCACTGTAAAGTGTCTCACTTAGAGAACTGGTATTTTAGAGCATAATGGTATTTTATCAGCGGCATCTCTGATGCATTATAGTAAACCTTCGCAGGCGAGCGTTGCTTTCTCTTCTTCTTTTTGTGACAGTCAGATGGGTCCCTCCCCGGTTTCTTCTCCTTTTTATTCAGAATCAATGAGTCTGGCACTTTCATCTCCTGCTTTATATTTACCTAACAAAAGCAACAACAAAAAAATGAGTTAAATTCATTTACTGAATATACTTATTATATACATAATTTTATAATGATACATTTAATTTTATACATTAGTTTTTATTGTGATAATATTGCCATAATACTGTTTAATTCCGACATATTGGATTTGCACAACTGTTTTTTTTTTTTGTGGTTCATTGACAAAGCTGTTGGAACTGGCACAAGTAAAATAAAAAATAAAAAAGTGAAAAAGTGTTAAAGCGCTGCAGTAATTAGCTTTTAATCAGCTATACACTTACTGGCATATTGAGTGTATAGTGTAATTTATGGGAAATTCGCTGTGAGAAAGCTGCTTCATCCTGTCTGTCATTTTTCACTGTCTCCTCGTGAACCATCAGGTCATCCTGGGATATCAGATCATGCGAGGTCAAGCCTCCACCTGCCAGGTCTTCGTCATCATCTTCATCTTCGTCATCATCCTCTGCCAAAAGGGGATGGTTAGCCAAGCTCCGTTCCCCAAGTGTCATATCCAAACTGCCTCTTCTTCCTCTTCCGTCCACCCTTGAGGGTCCCAGACCTCTGGATGAGTGGTGAAGCCCCACAGGGCTACATTTCATAAGCATCCCCTCCAGCTTGTCATCAATGTTCATCGCTGAATGCTAAGCAGTTGAGCTGAAGCTACATAAGAGACAGGACCAACATAAGGATTTCTATCAGCAGTTGCGTTCACAGCACTTCCTCTCCGTCGACCTGTCTGAGAGAAACAACAAGCTTGAGTTTAATGGCAACAAAACTCACATCCCCCCTTTTGACAAACAGGAGCAAAACCTGACGATAAATGTTCTCCAGGATGATAGGAGTTAAAAAAAAAAAAGCATATTGTGCTTCAATGGATGGACATCTGATCTTTTGAACATCCTAAAACATAATTTCCAGGTTTAAATAAAAAAAAAAAAAGCATATTTTCTTTTGGACCCCAGTGTTGGTCTAGCCCAGTGGTTTTCAAACCTGTCCTGCACATTTTGTATGTCTCCCTTATCAGACACACCTGATTCAACTCATCAGCTCGTTAGAAGAGACTGCAAGACCTGAATTGGGTGTCTGTGACAAGGGAGACATACAAAATATGCAGGGCAGGGATGCTTGCAGGACAGGTTTGAAAGCCACTGGTCTAGCCTATATGCACAATCAAACAAAAATCATTTTCATCACCTGCTAGGCAGAGGAAAATGACATTAAACTCGATCTGACTTGACACGTCTCGAACAGTCATTGTCAGAATTGCTACTGGAGCATAAACTGATTTAATAAGGAAGCATTCATGTCAGATTCATGCTTCTACATCTCATTATGAAGAACTGACTCAAAATGGATTGCATTACATAATTTCTAACTGGTTTAATGAGGCTTATTTATTTATATATATACAAAACTATTATCAATTTAACTGTGATGATACTATTGAACGAAAATACAAAAACTTTGCTCAGTACTGTCAGCTGTAAAGCTGTTTTATAGCTGAAATTTAAGTTGCTTCACAATAATTGATGAACACTGCAACACTGGCGTTGTTACTGAACAGAACTGAGATGAATAATGACATTTTTCCTCTGCAGAGCTGCTAAAAAGGAATTGAAATATTTAATACTAGATGAACTTAGCAACACTGACAATGTTATTTTTCTGTGTATTACTGTGAAACTGCTCTGGAACAATCTGTATTGTATAAAGAGTTATATACATAAACGACTTAACAATAATTAATGTTATTGACCTCATATATTTTAATATGAATATTACAAATATACATGATTGGGATTAATTATTAACCCAGGATGACCTTTACATAATTATTCTCTTTTCTAGGAAGGCATATGAGCTGGTTGGCATCCTGCGGTTTTGTCATAACAGATGTAACCAGATGAGACTGTCATATCAATCTTATTTTTATAGCATTTTCACAATATTGTTTCAAAGCATCTCTACAGATCATTTTCCCTCAAGTCAAGTTATATATGACATTTCAATCATCAACCTAAACAAAATACAACCTGCGTATTAAGTGAATTAACGTATGATTAAAAAAATGGCCAAAGATAAGAGTCTATGTATACAAACTTAATAATGCTGCGGTGCATAAAGTAAAAAATAACCTGAAAGTACATGACTGTGTTTACAGTGACACTGGCTGCCTGTTGCCACTGTCAGAGATACAGCTGCGCATTTAATTTGACGAGAGCTTAGTAAGACTACTGTATTTTAATAATGACTTTAGTGTATTTTAATATATGACTGTAGTTTAAAATCGGCCTGATCTCATCTCTACGCTGCCGTTTCACCACGCACACAGAGGCCGGACTGCAAACATTTTCACGGCTGATTGTAACGAAGAGCCTCGCAGATGAAGAGCATACATACCGCATGTGTCTTCAGTGCAGCGCTGGCGGCGGGTTCGAGCCGCTCATGATGTGTTTGTCAAACTTTACTGCGATGCTGCGACTAGCATGAGAGGCTAGCGAGCTACATTCCATCTGCAGCTGCGGTGCATTGTGGGATCGCGACGGACCCGCTCTAATGAGCCTCAGTGACAGTGTTTGCTTACTGTTTGAAATATATATATTTAATAAGTGTAGCTAATAATAAAGAAGTAGTATGTGAGATGTTATATTAATTGATGTATCTTTCAAGACTCGTAATAGAATTACGAATTTCAGGGATTTTTTGTTTGTTTGTTTTGTCAGAGACTTTTGGTGTTAAATAAATAAATTAATAAAATTAGTATTGAAAATATTTTAAAATATTAGTTGTGCAGACTAAATTTAAATTATATATATATATTATAATGTATAAATAAATTATTTTTATGTAAATAAATTTTATATTTTAATGATATTTTATTTCAGGATACGCATATTATACGCATACATATGCATTTTATAGTCTGATTATCTCTGTTCAGACTGTACATTTATTTTAATGACTTGACAAAAGTCAATTAAAATATATTTTAATGTTTTTTACATTTCAAAATGATGCACTGTATTGTATGTAAAAACAGAAATAAAAAAAATAATTATGTAAAAACAATAATAATAAATTAATTAAATGCTAAATACACAAAAACAAAACAATTCCTCTCAATAACTTTTTTTAATTGTTGAAATTGTTTTAAAAAAAACTTTTTTAATTTTATATATAAACACTCCCAGTTTCTGTTAATAAAAAGGTTAAAAACAACCAGTGTTAATTAAACCTGCGACATAATTACAAGAGAAATACCACAGAAAATAGATCCAATATTGTTGAATATAGTCTTTGAATAATGTTGCGAACCACTGCCCTAAAAACAACTTCAACAGGTCAAATAGTGGCACTTAAATATAAAAACATTAATTTCTGATTATGGCTCAATTTGATAAGATATTTACAGTAACTGGGTAAAAAACAAAGTGTTCACTCATTTACCTTGTTGAAAGCTGTTGTAAACCTTCAAAGAAATTCAAATTCAAACAGAACATCTGACCACAGCACAGTCTGTTATATCAAAGGCTTTGGTTATGAAATTTGTTCATAAGTATAACACACCACAAGAGAGAAGCATTACAACCCAGAAACAAAGCGAGATTCTTCCTGAGAAAATGGCTGAGAGGCTGTAGAGATTACTACAATTGATCAGTTTAAAGAAATGCACTCTTTTTACCAATACACAGCTCATGTTACAGGATGTATTCTTTTTCAGTGTTAAAACACTTCAGAGATTTAAACTTGATTAAACTTTTGGTAACACTTTAGAAGAGGGAACACTTATTCACTGTTAACTGCGACTTTTCTTAACTTATTAATAGTTATTAAGTTTAGGTGTTGGTAGGATTAGGGATGTAGAATAAGTCATTAATATGTGCTTAATTAGTACTAATAAATAGCTAATATTCTAGTAATATGCATGCTAATAAGCAGACCCTAAACTAAAGTTACCAAACTTTGAAATATATTTGGTTATGTAATTATTACCTGATATACATAAGCATTCTCATACATGGTGTATTTTCATAACACCTCAGGCAATTTCATATACATTGAAATACAATCAAACTGAACTCCGTAAAAAAACAAACGACCCTCACAACATATGAAAAAAGTCAAATGATAGTTTTTTAATTTTTATTATTATTACCATTAGTGTTACACAATGATTTTAACAGTATATATTCAAAAGGGTTTTCTCTGCCCCACTTCAAACCAAAAAAAATGAACCGAATGACCAGGGGTCAGGCTGAGTTACACATGCAGCTCTAAAATGAGGAAATTATTACATCCTGCCTTTCCTGTGACCTTCGTATTCCTTCAGGCAGATTTATATCAAAACACTGACCCACCCACTCATCATAACAGATGACAAATATGGCATTCATAGTGAAAGCTGAGGCAACAAAGAAAATATGCAGAGTTGAGTCTTGAATAGGACATAAACAGCATATTAATATTTCTCAGATGAACTGAACCATATAAAGGGAGGGGATAAGTGGCCATAAACAGCTTATGTTTTTATGGCTGAATGTGGAGAAAAGTGACTGACCAGCATATTATGATGAATTTATTCCACTTTGTTTGCTGTATGGGCGTCAGGGCAAATTTAGTTTGCATGCGAATAAGACAAGTTACTTTCCTTTCATAGGAAATCTGACTTTTGGTATCGCCAGGTGATAAAGATCATTTTGAATGTTCCACAGAAACTGGACACGTTCCAGATGCGCGAGATCACCATTATGAGGAGGGGTGTGGGGTACGATAAAAATGCTGCTGGATTCACTAAGAAAACCCACCCTCTCATTTTGCCTTGACAGTTTTAATCTGTGCTTTTGTGTTTTATGGTGAACTTAAGTAGTAAAAAAATTATGAAAAGTAGAAAAAAAAGGAATGATTTTAACACACATTTTGGCATCAAAAAGCATAAAGACATTAACAAATCATACAGAAGTGATTCCATAGTTCAAGATTAATCAATACTAATTAAGTCATTCTTTTGTTTCTGTCTGAAGTGTTAAGTCATTGTCCGTTACCTTCACAAACTCTTGTGTAGGTCAAATTAGTGCAGTAACAAAAGTAACCAGGTCTAAAATCTGGCTCGTGAACATGGAAATAAATAAAACAGCACCCCATTTATTCATTATTTGGACTCTTAAACTAGTGTAATTGATACCTATTTACACCAGAGCACCTGGTGCAAGAGGCTGACAAATGTTTAGGATTGAGAGGAAGACTTTAGTCCCCATGGTCAGTCTCTAGGAGTGTGTGCTTTTCTGGATTGACATCTCCAAGGCCTCCTGGTGTTCTGGTTGTCATGGCTGGAACCCTCACATCTTACTGAAGCACTCTTTAGCGTTGTTCCACACTTGAATTCCCTAAAAACAAAACATGCTTACTTTTTAATATATAAAGTATGCCACTTCTCCCTTGTGCCTAATCAGTAGAGACTGGTGTTTTGATTGTTTTGCAATGACAAAATGTTTTTTTTTTTTGCTAGCTTTGATGCTACTCACTTTTTTGCACATGCTGATCTGCATGATGGCATAGCTGATGAGAGCCTCTCTGAGATCGTGGTCTTTCTGCTCTTTAAACCTCTCAATGTCCACCCATGCACTTTTCACAAACTCGCTACAAAAAAAAAGACAAAGATTCTTGGTGTGAAATAGTTACTCAAATGTCCATATAATTACTCATGTATATATCCTCAAATCTACATATTTTTAAGAAAGCTCTGAATAATTAGCGTGTTTTGGGGTTCAACTCACCCTTATTAAGTGAGTTTCTCAGGGATGCAACAAAATGAGCAAAGAATGTGTATTTGGAGCATATCTGTATATTTCATCATTTCTGAAGGCAATGGAGTTTTGTTGAGTAATCTTCTCAGCTCATAAACCACCTAATTAAGTAATTTTCTGACAACATTTATTGCTTTTCGTCATCAGCAGTACATAAATTTAGTTGTGTGGGAATACTGCACTGCTTACTCGCATTCTGCGTTTTTTTCTTTGACCAGTTCCTCTCCTTCTTCAATCTGTGTCTCCAGCATTTTCAGCTTGGCCTCTCTCTGCTCTGGGGTTTCTTGTCCAAACAGTTTACTAGTCATTCCCTTCAGAGAGAAGGTCCGTATCGTCTACACAGAAAAGAAAAAAAAGAAGTAAATGACGCCCATTGGCTGGAGTAAGCCACACTCTTCCTCCCATGTTTATTTGCAGAAAGCTGAAATATGGACATTTTTACTCCCATTTTTTTGGCTGAGTGGGCCTAGTAATTATTCATATCACTCAATCGGGTCAAAATGTCTTTTGTATGTCGTTGGCTTTTTGTGCTGCTCAAATGTTTACATGTTAAATGTGCCAATGAGGTAATTCTCTGCAGGCTCTATTCATGCAAACACAATTTTAAATGTATAAAACATCTTTTTTTTTTTTTTTTAAACATGCAAACCCCAACATGTTTTAAAGCAAGGATGCCCAAACCTTTTACTATGAAGGACCAAAAATCAAACTTGATTGAGGGCTGTGGGACAAAAGTAAATGCTGCATTATATCCAACTATATTAAAATTTATATTTTTAAATCAAACACATTGAAAAACAGAAAATAAATGCTTTATATATTTTATACGTTTAATAATTGTTTCCTCTATATTGTTTCCTCATTCTTGTGCTATGACATGAGCCCTGGTTTATATAAATCTTGCCGGAAAGTCCCCTATTCCAGACATAAGAGGGGTGATGTGGAGTTCTCCCGTCTCTGAGTTGTGTCATGTGGTCAAATGGACACTGACCCCTGTGGCGAGTTCCTCCCGCTGCTGTTTCTTAGAGGTCAGATCCTGGGCGGCCATCTCTAGTTCATACTGTGTCAGTTCATGCTTCCTACACACTGCCCTGTGAAAAAGCACATAATACAGAAAATATGCTAAATCAACCATAAAAGCAGATCATCTCATTGTTTCTTAGGGAAATTGTTGAACTGAAAGCCTAGGTGCCCTGCAGTGTGATCACTTTCAAGACAACTGGGAACTGATGGAAGTTTGTGTATTCACAGTGCACAAAAACTTGCATGTAACTTAATCAGCCAGTGGGGGCTATCACCTCCCAAGAGTTCAGTGCGAACAGGGCCCATGTACATTTCTAATCAACCACACTGTTATAACAGCTTGTGTTTGGTATGCTTCAGATCACATTTAAAATAGTTCAGGGAAATAAATGACCACAATTCTCATTTTGAGTGAACTATCCCTTTATAATAAGGCAACGTAACAGCAATGAAAATTGTACCTTAATGCATCTGCATAGAAAAGGTACTCCTTCAGCTGATCAGCATAATGCTCCTCTTCCTCTAGAATATCATCTACGGACGCAGCATAACTGTAACATACAAAAGGGTAATTGACATAACATGTACATGAATTTCACCTAATGTGGTCACAGATGTGTGTACACTACCGTTCAAAGGTTTGAGGTCAGTAAGATATTTAAAAAAATAAAATGACTTTATATGTTATATTTGTTTTCAGCAATGATGCATTAAATTGATCAAAAGTGACAGTAAAGACATTTATAATGTTACAAAAGATTTCAATTTAAAATAACAGTTCTTTATGAACTTTCTATTTGTCAAAGAATCCAGAATAAAATTCAGAATCCAAAAAAAATTCAGATTTGCCATCACAGAAATTAATTACATTTATAAATATATTAAAATAGAAAACATTTATTTGAAATTGCAATGATATTTTACAATGTTACTGTTTTTTTTCCCCAAAAAATAAATGCAGCCTTGGTGAGAAATAGAGACTTTTCAAAAACATAAAAAAAAAAAAAAAAAAAAAAAAAAACATCTTACTGACCCCCAATTTTTTTTTTTTTATCAATGCTGAATAACAGCTATTTTATAACAGCTCTGATCATGACCAATCCAATTATGAATGACTGAATGAATGTTTAGGTCAGAATCATCTGTTTTATAATATTAGTTGTTTTGAGTCTTACTCAGTATATTTTGTCGTAAATAATCTTATCTTTTTGAACTTTTCAAGTTCCAAATAAAAAGATAAAATAAACGGATAATATAAAGTTATTTTCATTTAACTTTTTAATATATAAAACACTTTTCATTGAGTTTCTAGTAACCATATCTTTTTATATATACTGTGACCATGATATTTTGCAATATATATATTGATGATATCAGGAGTATTTTGGCCATTTCTGGTGAAACTACATGTGTTATCCTCTCTAAATCAGACGAAGAGCCTTTGGAATTAAAGCAAAATCCACAGCTGAGCCTGTTTGGGGTATTTTGAGGAACTTTGGGAATAGGTGAGCAACATGATCCATAAAACAGTCTGACGGCTGATGATGGACAGGTTGTTTCTTTCAGTGCGGAGACAGACAGGCAGTGCACTGGGCTCTGACATTTGACCTTCAAGTACAGCAATCTGGAATCCATCAGAACAGACAGCGATACAAAACCAGTATAGAAACAAACGGGGCTGGTTAAAGACTCACTAAGGACACTACCGCGAGAGCGTCCCTCCCACAACATCATCAACGTTGAAAAAAAAATGACCACTAAACGTTTTGGCCATGGCTCCTGGAGATTCACAGCACAGTCTGCCAGCCAAATTAAAACCTGAGCCTCCCAAGGGCTCATCTTACTGGCTACTTGTTATGGGGGGGGCCATGAATGGAAATCTGAGAGGATCCAGATCAATCTGGCAAATGTGTTTTACAGCTCAGTACCAGAAGCACACACATGTAGAATCACGAGAGAGTCACGGGGTGTATCATACAGCACCTTCATATTTCATGTCCCTCAATGAGCTCTCAGAGGGTAACAGGATCGTCCCAGGTAGGAGAAATACAATCAAAACCAGCTGCAATAAAATCCTGCACTAATCCTATAAAGGTACATTAGAACGGCTCATTGCGTGCGCTGTGAACTCACGCGTCCATGTGATGGCCGGCGCTCTGCAGCCCATCTCCCATCTCTTTCTCAATGGCACTCCACTCACTGTCCAAAACAAACAAAGACTCACATTGAACCACTGCAGCTGACCGCAGCTGCACAATCACAGCCCAAAAGATTTACCCCAAAAATGCTTCTCACGAAAACGGTTTACAGAGCACGTTATAAAACATGTCTGGCTCCTCCAAAATGAGGGTACTTAATTGTAATTGAACTGTGTACTGATTGTACTGTGAGAAAAAATCTTGAGCAACTGATCTATTCATCACACAATGACTATAGTTTCAGAAAATGTGAAATATAATGCACAGGTCGTATATAGACTGTTGCTATATGCTGACCACATTTATATGCATATAAATATTCGGATTAATTACGGAATAGTGTTAAATTAAGGGGGATTAAGTATGCCAAATTTACAAATGTAATTTATTTTTATTTATGTTTTTTTAAAAACAATATTACTGTAAAACATTATTACAATTTAAAAGAACTGTCTTCTACGCTAATATATTTCAAAACGTAATTTATTCCAGTGATGACAAAGCTGAATTTTCATTACTCCAGTCTTCAGTGCAACATGATCCATCAGAAATCATTCTAATTAGCTGAAGAAGCTAAAGCTAAAGAAACATTACTTCTCATTAACAGTCTTTGTTCAGGAATACAGTCTTAACCAAAACATAATCAGAGATTGATATGCATATAAATATGGCCATTATATGGAGAAGAGAAGCCTGGACATACTGCAAAGCATCTCTTTTTGTGTTCCACAGAAAAAAATAAGCCATACCAGTTTTGACATGACATAAGTAAATTATTCATAAACTAGGCCTATTCCTTCAAAGAAACATTACCTAAAGACTCTTCCATAATTTCCATGCACTTTGTAGACTCCATACAGGCGATCAGCTGCTCTCTAAAAGAAATGAGTAAATGATTAGATATATGAAAAAAAAAAAAAAAAAAAAAAAAAAAAGGCCAGCAAATTTTTATTAAATTCACTCTATGACTCTAATACAACCAAATATAAACCCAATCAGAAGAATTTTGATGCAATAAAAGTCACTTCAGAAAAATAATTAAACAAGTTGCCTAAAATCATTGTTTTTCTTTAGTAAAGAAGGGTGCTTCCTCAAAAGTATTCAAATGAAATCAACAGCATCGCTTTCCTTACCATTTTTATCCCTTTAACACCTAATATATACAGCACTAAAATTAGGCATTTATTGGAGTGAAAGAAATTTTTCCTGAGAGATTGAGCTGCATATTCAGCTGTCTTGACTTTGTTTACACTCACCGCCCGAACTCTCAGCAGCTGCGAAATAACAGACTGCAGCTCATCACCGTAGTGTTTCATTTCTGCAAATCTCCTGTGAAACACACGCACGCACACACACAGGTCAAGGTTAGTTTCAGTGTTAACAAACAGCACAGCCATATCTTTATGCATTTCATGACACTGCGTAACACGGTTTGCAAAAAATTACTTACTTGTCTGGATTCTTCACTCTGAATGTGGCATTTAAAGCCTTTAATCTTGAATCGGCCTGTAAGAATGACAAAGGCCAAATGTTGACAGACAGATTGATGTTTGGGTTTTGTTTTTTCAGATAGTGTAAAACTAAATTGCAGGCACTCCTTACAACAATCTTTTCAAACGACTGAGATCAGATAAACACTGCAATATGGCAATAATATACATTAACATAAAACACTGCGGCTCTTTCGGGTTTGATCCAGAACGATTCAACAGACTTCCTGTGCCCGTTTACATAAACTACAGCGTACTGATAACAGATTCTTCACCGCAGTAGCAATTCAGTTACTTCACACAATTTTTATTTGAAATCAACACATATTTAGTCAGCCTCATATCAACATACGAATATTGACCTAAGAGAGAAAGAACCCAATGAACTGGAAGGTGCTGATATACCTTTGCCTGAAATCCCGTCTCAAATACGGTTTCCTTCCAACCATTTTCCTGTGGGGCAGAGAAAGGATGCAATTTCTGACACTGACAAAGTGCATTATCAGCATGAAATGCCAGTTAAAACATATTTTTTTCTTTTCAAATGGCAAAAGTAACATTAGGTCTGTCAATTTAACAAATTAATTTATTCAAATATTTAAATTCACAAAAAATCATGAATTGCTGGACTGTAGGATATTGATAAGCTTACACTACCGTTCAAAAGTTTGGGATCAGTAAGATTTTGTATTATTCAAGTATTAAACTGTAAATGCATCACAGTTTCCAAAAAAATATTAGGCAGCACAACTGTTTTCAGCACAAAAAAATGTTCAAATCAGCATATCATAATGATTTGTGAAGGATCATGCGATACTAAAGACTGGAGTATGGCTGCTGAAAATTCAGCTTTGCCATCACAGGAATAAATTACATTTTAAAATATACTTAAATAGAAAACAGTTATTTTAAATTGTAATATTATTTGCCAATGCTAATGTTTTCACTATTCTCACTCAAAAAAAAAAAAAAAAGACTTTCAAAAATCTCACCGATCCCAACTTTTGAATGGCAGAGTATATTATCGAAATAAAATGAAAATATTGGCTTCAAAAAGCCACTTCTTATAATCTATAATATTTGTACTTTGTTTGTCTGCCTTGATAATTTAATGGGGGTTTTTTCCAGCAAAACTTTTTCATTGTTATTGTATATGCAATTATATGCAATTATTTATTTAATTAATTTCTATTTCTACTAGGCTGTCAATTGATTTCATTTTTTTTTTTAATTGACAGCATAGTAGAAATAGAAATTAATTTACTTAGTTAAAGTTTAAGTTAATTATAAATTAAAAATGTAAAAATCTTCACATCAAAAGATTCAAACACAAGGAAAGGTCAGTAACAAAGATGCAAATAGAACGTCTATTTCAAAGTGTGAGTGGAATGCCACTGGTTTAATGCAACCTTTGCTTTGTCCAGACAGCTTTAGCGAGAAGTCTCTACCTCAGTGAGGAACGAATAGAAGATCTTGTCACTGGACAGGACTGGGTGTGAGGCCACTCGGAGCAGGAAGTTCTCTAGTCCCACCCTACGCCTCTCCACAAAGTCAGGGTCCATATTGTCTGCTGACAGCTTGTGCCAAACAAATTCAGCCTGTTGCAAAAAGTGCAAAAGTGACGTTACAGTGCATGAATACAAATCACATTTACAAGCAGCAGTAACCAAGGCATCTTGTTTGCATACCCGTTTTTCAGATAATGGCGGAACCACCAAAAATGGATAGGTGACTAACAAATAATTTCTAAGGAGCTCAAACTCGCTGTAACGCCTCCACAGTGAATCTGGGACAGGATTCGTCCCTTCTGATGCAGCATCCACTGGCCTAAAAACAAAGAACAAATTAACATACAGTCAGAAGTGGATATAGCATTTCAATACAATCTTAGAGTTAGGTTTGGTATGAACTTCTTTAAAAATAATAATAAAAACACTTCTATCATGAAATGTGGGGTTGGTTTAAGCTCATTTTTAAACAAAACTAATCTGAAATAAACACAGCAGAGATCTACGAGGTTTCAAGTTGTGGCTCTAGTTTATGAAAGTAGTCATTTTAAGGGCCTTTCCAAACACATGCCAAAGGTTTAACAGCGCTGTGTAATCTTGCTTCACAGTGCATAAAGCCATGAATGCTCCTAATTTAGGAGCAGAACTCCACTAAATCGCACTGCAATGAAGGAGCATGTATATGAACTCTCCTGTATTAAATAAACATCACTCCAGGGTTGGAACAGGGGGAGGGGGGGGGGGGGGGGATCGGTAGAAATTTCCCCCGGGGGATAAATCACGTGATTGCGTTGTGCCGCCCCTCTGATCAGGGCCCTAGGAATCATCCTTGCCCCCCATTACGACGCCCCTGCTTACAGTGAAATAATCAGGCATCCCACAACTTTGAATTTCAATGACTTTTCCAGATGTTTCTTTTTAGTGATCCACAGATTAAAAAACAAATGTAAAATACATAAATAATAAATAATACGCCTTAAGATTTATTTATTTTCAGCAAGATTGTTACTTTAAGAAATTAATAAATTAATTAAGTTCTTTTGAATTTACTATTCTATGATGCAAAAAATGTATCACGGTTTTCAACACTGATAACAATAAGCGCTTCTTGAGGACCAAATCAGCAATGATTTCTGAAGGATCATGTGACACTGGAAACTGGAGTAACAGTTGCTGAAAATCAAAGAAATAAATTACTTTTTAAAACAGAAAAAAGTTATTTTAAATTGTAATTATATTTTACAATGTTACCATTTTTGGTAACACTTTACAATAAGGTTCATTAGTTAACATTAGTTGACAACATTAGTAAACATGAACTAAGAATGAACAATACTTCTACAGCATTTATTAATCTTAGTTAGTTAATTTCAGCATTTACTAATGCATTATTCATTATTAAAATCACAAGTTGTGTTTGCTAACATTAGTTAATGCATTGTGAACTAACATGAATAAACAATTTTCATTAACAAAGATTAATAAATAGTGTAATAAATACATTGTTAATTGTTTGTTCATGTTAGTTAATAAATTAACTAATGTTAATAAATGACACATTGTAAAGTGTTACCCCATTTTTATTGTGTTCTTCATCAAATAGATGCAGCCATGGCAAGCACAAAAGACTTCTTTCAAAATAGGCATTTAGTTATTATTCAATTATTAATCATTATTAATTTTAATTAACTTCATTTTAAATTAATTAACTGATTTTTTAATGGCATAAATATTTTACCGCTAAGTACAACTACAAACCGTAAATAATCCATGACTTTTCCAGGCCTGGAAATCACACTTTTTAAATTCAAATTTTAAATTGTTGGAGCCGTCAATAATTCAGATGGAAAAATGCAAAAACAATTCAGAGATACAGAGGAAATATACATTGGGGGAGGGAAAATAAAAATGGGGAGACTTTGAAATAAGAGCTTAACTTCCCGAGGGCTACAGAGAAGAAATGGGAGCATATAATGTGCTCCATGCTAATAATCCATGATGAAATCAAAGCACAAGGAAGGTAAGGATTGGCTGGGAGGCATTCTCCACTCAGACTGTACAACTTTCCCCAAGATCAGTGGCACCAAACTGCTCTCTAAAGCCCACAGTTTGCGTGTGCAGTATGCCTTCCACATGGTCCTTACAAAAACACGTCCTTCCTTTTATGGGAAGGAGCAACAATACAGCAGTGTTTAGTTATCTCCATGATTCAATATAGGCAAGAATTTTTATGTTAACACAAGTATCACTATTACTACTGTTTATATACTTTTAAGGTTAGGGGCTTGAACAAACCCTTAACCCTGAGCATGTAACTCATCACGTAACGTTTCTGCTACAGACATCAATGATGCCTCAAATCATACGGCCTTCTGAACAGAGGTGCATACTGCACTGGGTCATTCAGTGTCAAATCAACCAAATTTCTGAATTTTTTGAAAACATGCTGCCATTTTTCTCAAGCCATTTTTACCCCCCTGTAATTTGGCTCTGAATCTCAGGTGAAAATTGCCATTTCGACCCCCCTCTACAAAATAGTGGATTATTCAGTAAATATTCATCCATTACATTTATTATTTTAGCTTTCATTACTATACATGCCTGTCTTTCTTCAGTAAAAATATTAGCAAAATCTAAATTTGAGCCAGAGACCTCTGGTTGAGTTGGCACAGAATGACCCTGTTATTCACAAACAATCAAACTTGTGATCTTCCTTGCGGGACAATAAAACAGCGAATAATCCTGAAGAAGGGACCTGAGCCATAAAGATTATAATCTTTATATAATCTTATAATTCTTAATAATAATAATCTTATAATAATCTTTGCACCCTAGCAACCACAAAAAAAAATAAAAATAATTGTAGCTCAAACTGTACGGCATGGTGCTAGCAACACCAAGGTCATGGGTTCAATTCCCAGGGAATGCACTGGTTAAATTTGAAAAATCTTCAATGCAATGCAAGTTGTTTTCGATTAAAAAGTCTGACAAATGCATAGATGTTAACGTAAAAAACTAAAGATAACTTTTTGCATGTACAAGCACCGTTATCATTTACTTGACACAATTTAAAAATCTAGTTCTGGATGCTTTTCCAGTTACAGGATGTACCAAAAACACATTTGAAAATGTCTTGGTTACAGACAGTGATTTTATAAGTTCAACCACTAAGTATTGTTTTTGAATCATGTGATAATATGTTACTGCACTCTGGCCAGTGTGTGTATTTGGCGCTGCTGGAAACACAGACAAAGCACATCTGCCTGAAGCGCTGACTCATCACCCTTTCCAGAACGACACGTCCCTCTTTCCAACGCAAAGCTAGGCGCGGTGACGGGGCGGGTGAAAGCAAGAGGTGAAAGTGACACTTCTTTTGCATGTCACTTCCTGTCCAATGGGATACTTCTGTTTTGTTCTATAGAAAGAACATTAAAGTGACAGATCCAGACACAGGAAGAAAAGGTCTAGGGAAAACATTTAAGTATGAAGTGGACTTAAAAAGAGGAAACCCGATGGTCTCTACCAGTCTGCTGTAGCTTCCACAGTTTCTGAGCTGGTCTAGTTATGCTGTGAATCTTTGATGTTTTGAGTTAGTACAGTGTGAGCATAGTTCAGTCAGAAAGTCAATGTGTAAACCTGCTTTATCTAAAGTAGGTTATCACATTCACAAAGAAAATGCACATTATAACCAAAACTGATCTTATGCAATGGCTAAAAAAAAGAGTTTTAGAAGCTCCATACTTCCAGCTGTATACTGACTGCATCCACCATCATTATTATCTCACAAAAGGAACAGCTATAATACTTATGGCAAGGCAGGGTTTACGTGGCTACTAATTTTCTTTAAATAAGTATTTAGTTAATGCTTGTGTCTCATATAGGCTCAACCACAGTATAAATGTAATTTATGTCAATAGAAACTCCATATGCATAGAATAATTAATCAGTTGTCGATTGGATGGAGGCAGATCTTAATGTGAACTTGCAGTCGAGCATATATGATCAGAAAGAAGTCTGGAAAGATCAAGTTATGTTTAAAAATTATGAGGTAAAAATGAAAAAAATATACATGCACAGATGACTTGTTTATGAAAAGATCTATAACATGCATTTAGAAAGACAAAAAGAAATTGTGTAGGATTAATTTCACACAGCAACACTGGCACAACCAATGCGTGGTTTTGGGATGGGACTGTTTAACAACAATCATTACTTCTGTAATTCTGGTGAAATTACACATTTCACCTGTAATGATGAGTTGTAGCACTGTGTGAAAGCGAAGTCAAGTGTCTTACCTCGTCTCTATAAGATACACTGTATAAGTCTCCTGCATGTTGACAGCATTCTTCCCGGTCCTCTTCTCTGCTTCAGCCACACCGATCTCCATCTTCTTCAGAAGATTTGTCCCCGTTTCAACCATCTGTAAATTGTGTTCCAGAGAATCACAATGTTCAAAAACACTACAATATCCTTATGATACTTCCAATGCAAAAAAATGGTTCATGGCACTATTGAGGTTGAGATTTAGATATTAAAATAGTTGAGGATGCGCTTGTAGATATTTCTACAAGGACATTTTTTTGGAAGATAATGATATGTCTATACCTTGACTTGAAGATCTTATGAAAAGGGTCTCTCCAGTAAACATAACATCACTAATCTATTATATAGGGGCTTGTCCATTTAAAAAAAAAGAAAAAAATTGCAAAGAGTATTTAATTTATATCTCTTGCCCTGAACCATGACTGGATTCTCGCTATTGTTAGCCAGCTGTATAATGAGGAATGTATTCACAAGTTCAAGTGAAAGATTTAATTTTCTCACAATATTATGAACATATATTTTCACATACATATGATCACAATAGTATGAAACACCACCAGATACAAAAAATATGTGACAAACAATGAATCTATACAATAAGTTACTGAATAAATGGAGACTAAAAGATGGTTTCACAGTGATTTTCACCATGTTTTGTTTTGTAGTGAGTGAAAATATCGTAGTTTTAATGAAAAGAAAACCAAATTAAATTGTGCATTTGTGTTAATAACATTGCTGTGATCATTTCTGATTACTTTCTCAGTGTAAATGTAGCTATAATTAAAAACTAATAGCAGACGTTGGACATATTTTGTGCCATGTCTCAAGTATCAACCCATAAAGAAATTCAACTAAGTATGGAGCGGTAAATACGATCTATTTGTTGATATATCGAAAATCTACAGATTTGCATATAACACAAGGATGGGAAGTGACAGTGTATGAGAAACTACGTGGCAAAGGCTCTTCGTTGACAGCATAAAGTAAAGCAACTTTCTACTTATGAGCATTTTTTTATTCCTCATTCTTTTAGTTCATAAACACTGTAATAAAAATAACATCAACATGTATGTAGTTCGTGTAATGTCTTCGCAGAACCTGCTGATATTAACAAAGCAAAACACTGATCACGCGCTCGCGCACGCGACATCTACAAAACAGCACATTATCGCCACGCCGCACAAAAAACATTCTGCTATGGACTTTACCGTGTTCTTTAAGTTGTTTTCCGACTCTGAAGGAGTCAGATCTGTGTTTCCAATCACCGCTATATCCTCGCTTCCTGAATCCGCCATGGTTTACCAGTCTCGCGCTTGCGCGTTTGCAACTTTCACTGGGCGTCTGTGCGCGTGCACGCGTGCGTGACATCCAGTGGAACATAAACTGGCATAAATGTTTATTAAATTTCGTTCTTGCTTGAGATTGTTTGAATAGACTGTGATTAATTTAAACTTTGAATAAAGCAATCATAGGTTTGGCTTATGAATGGATGTGCAGCAATAGGCTATATAGGCTTTTATTAGAATGATTTCTGCAGATTATTTTCCAATTTTACCTGAGCAAACAGTTCAAGCATTTCCTAACTGTGTTTAAAAGTCTTAATATCACACTGAAAATATATTTGAATACATTAGCTTACATCTAGAGGAGCAAAAGTGCTGAATCTGTCACTTTTTCATTGTTTTTTTTCCCTTTGTTTAAATTAGGCCTGTTTATATTATTATTATTATAAGAGAGATAGAAAGAAAAAGAAAGAAAGAAAGAAAGAAAGAAAGAAAGAAAGAAAGAAAGAAATGTTGTACTTTTCACTACAAGCTGTTAGTTCATTGTTCCTTCTGTATATATTGTGAATCGTGCATTAATGCGAGTTCCTGGGCGGATCCGCTCTCACTCACATCTGGATTAAAAACATCTGGATCCGCCTACACGGAACTCAGTCACACACACACACACACACACACAGTCCTGAACTCTCTTATCTGTGTCTGTCACGAGCAGATAAAGAAAATAACGGCGTCGCTTCAACAGTTTGGGATCTTTGGGTTGTGAGGTATTATTATGGGGCGCGGAGACTGCAGATTGTGGGCTCCAACATCTGTTCTTCTGTGTTTCTGTCGTAAGTAGATCTTCACTTCTCTCGAAGCTTTCATTGTCTGGAGGCTCCACGCATCAGAGCTTTGTCTTGAAGTTTGTGTGCAAAACTTTGTTGACACTGAGAAGAGAGTATCTAATATAGCTCTTTTGGTTTTCTGAGAGACTGCAAATGCAGTAAATTACGGTATATTCAAGTTCAAGTGTGTTCGGTTTACTTGAACAATACAGTTGTATAGTTCGATTGAATAGTGCGAGTTGAAGCAACAGCCACAAATGGTGGGTTTGTGCACATTTGTCTTTATAAGGGTTCAATGATACATTAGTAACATAAGAAATAAAATAATATATTTTTATTATTTTTGAGCAGGAAAAAATAAGTTTATAATCTACAGTCTTAAAAATAAAGACTTATTGCCATCTGGTTCCAGGAAAGAACATTTGAAATCCAAGGAAACTTTCCATTCTGCAAAGGGTTCTTTACAGTGAAAAAAAAAGTTTGATAGAATTTTAAAATGTTCTTCACACTAATAAAAAAAAAAATATATATATATATATGTATATATATATATATATATATATATATATATATATATTAAGAACTATTCACTGAAAGGTTCTTTGGGGAACCCAGAATCATTCTTCAATGCATAATCGGAAAAAAACCTTTTGGAACTTTTATTTTTAACACTGTAGCATTCTGGAATAAATATTAATGGTCACACTTTATTTTAAGGTCCAATTCTCACTATTAACAAATCAGTAACTATGACTTTTGCCTCACAAAACTCCTAATTTGCTGATTATTAATAGTTAGTAAGGTAGTTGTTAAGTTTTGGTATTGGGTATGGTCATGCAGAATATGTGCTTTACAAGTACTAATAAAAAGCTTAATGTTAATAATAGGCATGCTAATAAGCAACTGTGAGAATTGGATCCTATACTAAAGTGTTACCATATTTATATTTCATATTAATACCCTAATAGTCCTTCTTATAATCCCTACTGAAATGAAATATCAAATTATGACCATATTTTAAAAAGTTGGATCGTATCATGCTTGACAAAGAGAAGTCCAAAACACATAATATGTTCATCGTATTTCCTATGTTGTTAAAAAAATGTCTAAGAGTCACAGTATAGTATAAACAGCAGTTTGACATCAGTGAAAACCTTTATATTTTCAGAACAGTACTTAAAAGTAAGATGGAAAAGTATACCGCATACATGACTATTTTGTGAAATTGTACACCAAAAACTAGTCTTAATTAAAAACAGATTCTCAATGGGCATAAAAGATGCCATGCACTGTGACCACAAGAAAACAACACGATGCTAGGAAAGTTCCAACAAGGAAACCAAATCTTAAGAATCCAAATGATCTTTGCACAGCAGGGGCTTCCTTAAAATGATTTGGGTGTGTATAGAGTAGCTCCACTTACAGCAACAATTGTGAAATATTACCGTGTGGGTGGAGAGAAGAGAACCATCACCTCCCAGTCTTGCTTAGCATTTCCCATCTGTTGTCTGAAACACCTCTGAGAAAAAGCTGGGAAATATAGAGAGGTCACTGTCAGTGTGTGCGATTGTGAGCACACAGAGACACTGTAGGCTAGATAAAAATACAAAGACATCCATCTAAGATCCCTTGATGAATCTCTCTGCTTTGTCATCATGATTGCCCACAATGGCAATATTGTAATGACTTAAACAGAGGGTGCGATGCTGACAGGTCCTTACTCAACCCCAGTGACCTCTCAGTGGACACAGACACTCCTTTTCTCCTTTGTTTGCCTTGAGTCCAAGAAGTTGTTCTTAGTGGGCATGGGTTTGCATGGTACCCGTGGAGGAGAAGCATCTTGTTTTCAGTGATGATAAATGGTTGATTCTTATTATTTGGCATGAGATAACAAAACATTTCACTGCAATGAGGACAGATTGCGTCTCTTATCAGTGAGTAATGGGGACAGGCCCTTCATCCTTCTTAGCACTGAAATGGAGTGTGTGTGAAACACAGTCAACACTACAAAAACAACTTCTGTAGACATCTGTATGTCATGAATGCGACAGTTATGCGAGTGCTGCGTTCACTGTACTGTTATTCATTTAATATCAGGAAATGCTTTCAGGGATCAAGCTGAGTTTAAAAGGAATTGAAAAACTTGGAAATCTGCCACCCAGTGGGATAGTTTGATTATTGCATACTTGGGCCCCTGAAAATGCTTTATGGCATGTAAAGGTATATGGAAGGGGGAAAAAGTGTGTGTGTATACTGTATACATATATAAAAATGTATTTGTATGTATTATATATATATATACATACACACACACATTTTTAACTAAAACAGTATAATTTTATAATATAAAACTTTAATATACACATAAATATTTGCTAAATATTTTAAATATATTTTACTGAATTGCTACTATATATATTACTATTTAGTGTTTTAATAACAACCCTGAAGGTGGTACTAGAAAACATTCCAAATATTATAAATATTATATAAATATTATACATCATCATACTTATGAATTACAAATAAGTAAAAAGAGGGGAAACTTGCTTGAGTGCAAACCAAATAATTGCAGGGCAGCATCTCTTGTAAGCACGCGGCCATTGGTTTTCCCTTAAGCACTGAGGAGTTGTGCTATAAACTTGGCCAGTATAAGCACTTCTGGCTTCAATTTATTTCTGGAGCAGTTGCTGCAGAGTTTAATTACTTTAAAGTTTATAGAACGGGGGTTTTTGTGCTTAGCCTGAAGTTTTTTTTTTTTCTTCAGTTTTTCTCTTTTTCTCTGTTGTCTCTTTCTCCCTTCATGTCCCTTGCTCCTTCATGCTAGAGCTCTCCCTCCCTCTCTCTCTCTCTCTTGTATATTCGGATGGTTGGCATCAGTGGACATCTGGAAGTCTGTGTCAAATATCTCTGCTCTTTCCTTTAATACTGTTTACTGTAAGGTCCCTGCACTCCTTCAGCGAAATGGCTCCCACCCCTCATCTGCTTTTAATAAACAATTAATATTGTCATGATGTGGTACTATCAGGACAGAGGAGACAGTGTGCGTGGGAAGGAATTCAGGCTTATCCCACTTAACCACAGGACCTCCTGACACTCTCATGAATACACATGCTTTCAGTGATGTGTGCACCAAACCAAATACAACCCAGCACGCAAATACACACACCAGGCCATATACTACATTCATCCAAATCCAATTAGAGATTTATGAACTCCAGATGGGTCATGTAGCTCAAAGATTTGCTCTTAAATACAGTCTTGATTGCAGCTGTCATTACAGCTTTGATTCTTATGAATTTGCATTGCAACCAGATTCATCATTAGACCATTTTGACTGCTTTTACTGCACTCCTTAGTTATTTTGCTTTTAGGCAATACATTTTCCAAGGCTATCATAGACACTTTTCTTTTTTTCTTTTTTTTTTTACATATTTTTGTTGAGTTTAGGCCTAATTTATTATTATTATTATTATTTATGGTCATGCATCTTTCTTGTAGTTACTCTGCATTTTTTATTACCTTTATTAATTATTGTATTAAGTTTAGTATACAAGTTTTATTATTTTATTATCAGCTACCTACAGTCTTCAGTTACAGCTATAAGAAAAATTGGCAAAATGTTGCCTAGTATTTTTTATACTGCATAAAGTATGAAATCTTATTGGCTGTCCTTATTGCAGTGTTGCAGGCGCAGAGTTTCACCCTCATAAAGACTAACCTCTGTAAGTGGTGTGACCACTCGAGTCCCGTATGTGAAGACAACGTCTGCATGAGCAACTGCAGTCTGACCTCTTATTGTACTCTGGCTGAAGAAGTGTGTGTAGCGATATGGTAAGTCCATGGTTAAATTTGAAATATGCATAAGTGACGTGCAATAAAAATGACTTTTGATAGTATGAACCCTGTTCTCTGTTTGAATACACAATTGTTCCATGTTCTTGCACACTTAAATGGCTTAAAATCTCAGAACTTCCGATAACTTCAATAATAGTCTTTTTAGAGGCAGCATAAATACCTATATAACTACTATATACAGTATTAAAAAACCATAAACAAAAGATGTGGTAACAACATAAGTCATTCATGTACAGTATTCATTTATATATATTACTACACTGACAAAACATACAGTATCATTACATGTCATCATATAAACACTAACTGCACTGATTTAATTAGTTGTAAGTTAGTTAGTAGTTAATTAATTGTAAGCTGCATGTGTTTGATTCACTAAAAAGAACCGGTCTATTAGAGTAATTTATTTTGTTCAGCAGTCAGACTTCAATGGTTGTGCTAGAGTTTTTAAAAAATTAACCATGGTTTTATCATAGAAATGTGTAGTAAGCGTGCTTTTTTGCTGTTTTTTTATTTTTTTGGTGTACCAACTACCAATTGTATAAGGCTTCAGAAAACCATGGTTACTTTTCATAAGGGTTGATTCATTAGATAAAATCAGTCTGTAAGCCTATTTATTTGATTCACTAAAAAGAACCAGCTCATTAGAGTCATTGGTTCGGGAGTCGGAATTCACTGCTAGATGTTTTGTTTGTGATTCCTTAAAAAGAACCGAATTATAAGAACCATTTGTTCTGTTATCAAACATCACTGACCACGTTTTCTGTTTTGCACTGTGCAACTGAATAAATAGTACAGGAAACTCTGTCAAGAATATTTCAGTATGGTGTTCATTAACGGAAGAATCCACATGCGAGTACCATTATCTGGACGAAATATGTTTTCCAAAGTTTGCTACTAAAATGCCAGTACATTTCAATACTGTCGCACTGAATAAGAACTTAGCTGCCTTGCAGCGCTTGGGATCTGTGGTGTAATATGGGTTGCTTTTCAAGAGATTTCCTTGTAAGTCAGTTCCATCCTGCTCAGTCTATGAACAGCTTCTCGGGGAAGCCAATCGAGGTGAACTTTGATTGACTGCAGTAGAGGCAAGCTGTGAGTAAAAAGAGAGGCTCTTCTCTGAGAGGGGTCAAACAAAGACTCCCCTAATGCTGGATAAACAGCAAACACATTTATAACCCTCAGGAAAGTTTAGACTCTGGCATAAAGAACAAAGTACACCTCTGAGCAGGGATTCCCTGGTTCAATTTTATTCTAGATTTCATCAGAGGAACATAAAAATAAATTTTTCTTGAGCCTGTGTTTATCTTTCTGAAGAATCAGGTCACTTTTCTATTAAAAGATGGGGGTTTTTTATATAATTTTTTCTGGCAGGAAGAAGGACAATGTGAGCGTGAGTGTGCGGACACTGTGTTATAATCCTCAGGATATGCTGGAGAACATAATGCTGACAAACTACTCTTCCAAAGAGTGTTTGATGACACCTCAGCACTCTGAAGATGGCCTGCTCTTCATCTGCGGCTGTATTGGAGATCATGAGTGCAACGACAGACTCGTCTTCGAAAAAGGAGCCAATGGTGTGTTCAAATGAATACTTCAACACTGATAAAATGTCTGTTTTCTGCCAAAACATTTTGCTTTGCAATCCAAAACCACAGATCTGTTCCAAAGTGAGCTTCCTATTGTACGTAGACAGCATTTTAAGGTATCAAAGGTGTGTTATGATTATGCTGCCTTGTAAAATACCTTTATTTGGCCAAAAATCCTTTAGAAGTATCAATAAAAATAAGATGAATACTAAACAAAAAAAGAAATTAAATAAAAAAATGGTAGGGGTGGAACGGTACACAAACATGACGGTACGCTACTTACCTCAGTTTGACATCATGGTTCAGTATGGTTTCGGAAGAGCAGGGGGAAATACGAAACATAAAATTGCTTCTTTTTTAATAAACAGTGGTTTACTGAAAAAATAGTTCCTTCTTTAAATAAATTCAATTATAATTAGTTTTCTTAAAAAATAGAAATCTACCTCAGATTATGCTCTAAACTAGGGAGCTCTTTTACATTACTACAATTAACAACACAGCACAAACTTAAATTTAATCACTATTTATTTATAAATATAATAATCAGTACTCAACTTAAAAAAAAAAAGCATGCAAACATGTAAATTGTACAGTGCAGTTATTTAACTTCAAAATGATAAAACTTGTATTTGTTGTTGAAATATATTAATTTACAAAGTAGCTGTCATAACTTGTTTCATAACAGATTTATTTAAACATGCATTAAATAGGTTAAGACATCAGTAACGTAAATATAATGAGAATATAATCTAACATTTCGCAAAATGCTCTTCTCTAGACTTCATTTTAGCAAGTCTCTAGAAAACAAACGAGCTGTGGACTCTGATGACTTGCCTGAGGTAAATGAAATGCCACATGACATTTTGTTTATAAGCTGTTCCCCTTCAATTCGGTCACTTCTACATTGCTATGGGAAATACATTTTCCTCGACTACTACTGAAGCCTTATTGAATCAGGCCAGTGAAACTGGCCAATGGCGTTCAAGCGCGCAAAATATGAGCAGGAATCCCACTTTATATAAGGCAGTGCTTGTACGTCATCCATTCAGAATCTTTTTCTTCAGCCAACCTTCTACTAGAAACAAGAAATCTATCAACAAGAAAAAACTACTCATCGTGATCTACACGCTGCAGCGGACACGCCTTCTCTTCCCCTGCTGTGTTCCGGTGAGCTTCGGAATCAAGGATGACTCGCGATTGCCTCTCCTGCGCGGAGCCAATCGAACTCCGTTCATCAGAGACGATTCTGCGTGGGTTGCGCACACGCAGAGGCGGCGCTTGGGGGGTCAGACTGCCCCCACTGCGGGGATATGAGTCTCCGGACTCTCAGGCTCTGTGTGGCCATCGTCCAAGGGGATGAACTCGCCCAACTAACTGCCGCGCTCTTCCTCTGCAGCCTATTTCGAGCCAAGGAGGAAAGTGCCGTGAGTTTCTGATGCGGATCTGTCAGGATCAGGTGATGAGCCCACGCCTCACCCCCCTGCTGCAGGTCCCCATCCAGTGCGCTTCATGACTGCTGATCTCCGCCCCTCCCCCGACACTGAAGATGTGGTGTCTTTCGGTGCCATGGTGGGCACTGACGAGGAGGATGATGCCATTTCATTGGCAGCGCCTGCGAGAGAGGAGTGGTCCAACAGCCCGCTGGATTACACTGCGCCCCACGGCAGCGACGCAGGGGACCTCCATCACAATGATGTTGAGCTCCTAAGCGTCCTGTCCAAAGCAGTGGATGAGCTCGGTTTGGAGTGGGTGCCTCCTGCCGAGCCGGCCAGAAGCCGTCTGGACGAGTGGTACCTTCAGTCGGATCGCGGCCGAAAAGACATCCCGCCGAGACCCAGCCCCTTTTTCCCCGAGGTGCACGACGAGATAAAAAAGTTGTGGAACGCACCGCTCACCAGTTGTGTGCATAATCCGGGATCCTCCCTCCTGTCTTCTGTGGACGGAGCTGACCAAGTGGGGTATGTCAAAACGGCCCTTCTAGACGCTCCCGTGAATCCCTCAGGTCTCTTCGGAACGGCGGTGGAGACGTTCACGGAGCGCAGAAGCAGTCGAAAGCCATTAGCCACTTCCTGCCAAAGCGCGCCGGCGCAAAACCTCCTACGCGTTCCTGCTCCTCCTCAGCACAGCGTGCGGGAAGACTCAAAGGCCCAGAGACCCGCCCTGACAGAAACGGTGGACCACCGGCACCGGAATTGAAGCCGCGTTCCTGATGCTGTCTTTCGGAGGAGGAAAGCTGCACCCAGTGCTGAAGACAAGCCACTGAAGAAGTCCGCTCGCGCCGCTGTGTGTGTTCACCACGCTCACCTGCCTCTTGCGGGTGGCGAGAGCAATTGTCATATTTGTGTTTTGACTGTTCCACTATGCAGTGCAATAAAGTCGAAAAACATACAAAACTCACCTCAATATCTGGGCAATTTTCCTCCTCTCACTCCCCTCTCCCCCATCACTCACTCTCACACTCGTGTGGTATTAAACTCCCCGCCCCCCAACGGCGAGTTATCTCTCACGTTACGCAGTCTGCCTCGCCGGCTGTCACAGTTCACAGAAGCGTGGCAGGCACTGCCAGGGGAATCAGAATACCTTCCACATTCAGGTAGCCCCCCACCACAGGCGCTTCCTGAGATTTGCATTCGAGGGGATAGCGTACCAATTCACGGTCCTGCCCTTTGGCTTATGTCTGGCCCCTCGTACGTTTACGAAATGCATGAACGCTGCTCTCTCTCCTCTGAAGCAGAGCGGAATGCGCATCCTGAACTATCATGACAACTGGCTAGACGGGGGAAGTCGTGGCCTAATGGTTAGAGAGTCGGACTCGAAATCCAAAGGTTGCGGGTTCTAGTCTCGGGCCGGCAGGGACTGTAGGTGGGGGGAGTGAATGTACAGCGCTCTCTCCACCCTCAATACCACGACTGAGGTGCCCTTGAGCAAGGCACCGAACCCCCAACTGCTCCCCGGGCGCCGCAGCATAAATGGCTGCCCACTGCTCCGGGTGTGTGTTCACGGTGTGTGTGTTCACTGCTGTGTGTGTGCACGATGGATGGGTTAAATGCAGAGCACGAATTCCGAGTATGGGTCACCATACTTGGCAGTATGTCACTTCACTTCAATAGTCTTAGCCCAATCAGAGAGCGTGCTGCTCAGCAACAAACTCAGAATCCTCACTCATATTCAGAGCTTAGGGCTGACTGTAAATATGCAAAAGAGCATGCTGGTACAGAGCCAGAACATCTCCTTTTTAGGTGTGGAACTGAACTCAATCAATATGCAAGCACGTCTGTCAGAGGAGCGCTCACAAAAACTGATCAGCTCTCTCACAGTCTTCAAATTAGGTCGTTCTTTCCCGCTAAAATGCTTTCAGAGGACGCTCGGCCAGATGACTGCTGCCTCGACAGTGTGCAATCTAGGGCTCTTACATATGCGACTGCTTCAGCTCTGGCTAAAGAGCCAGGTGCCACAGAATGCATGGCGCACGGGCACCTTGCGCATCAAAGTGACGTGCGACTGTTTGCATACGCCAAGTGATCAGGAGAGAGAATGTTACGACAGATGCATCGAGCACGGGCTGGGGAGCCGTATGCGATGGCAGCCCAGCCTTCGGGACGTGGTCAGAAACGGAGAAGTCATGGCACATAAACTGTCTGGAGCTCCGTGCTGTACACCTAGCGCTCGAGTGCTTGCTCCCAGACATTCTTCAACGTCACGTTCTCATCAGGACGGACAGCATGACAGTGGTAGCATTTATAAATCACCAAGGCATTGTGAACTCGCGGCCACTGCTGCGGCTGGCGAGAGACCTCCTTCTGTGGGCAAATTGACACCACCTCTCCATCCGGGCAGTACATGTCCCCGGACGCCTGAACTACGTCGCGGATTTACTGTCGAGGGGCGGGGTAATCCACGGGGAGTGGAGATTACACCCTCTGACAGTCAAAATTATTTAGAGTGTATTCGGCAGGCCGGAGGTGGACCTCTTCGCATCAGCGGAGAACACTCACTGCCCGCTGTTTTATTCTCAGACACACTCTCCCCTGGGAGTGGATGTACTAGCTCACAGCTGGCCGAAAGTACGCAAGTATGCCTTTCCTCCAGTGAAACTTCTGCCTCGCGTGCTTTGCAAAATTAGAGAGGAAAGGGAATCTGTTCTGTTAGTGGCACCGAAATGGCCCAATCAGCCGTGGTTCCCAGAAGTGGTGGAGATGCTGGTAGCCCCCCCGTGGAGTATCCCACTGAAGAGAGACCTCCTCTCTCAAGCACAAGGAACGATATGGCACCCAAATCCGGAGTCATGGAGCCTTCATGTCTCGACGGAGCTTGCCAGTAACAGATGCACTTCCTCAGCGCGTGTTGAACACTATCTCTGAGGCTAGGGCTCCTTCCACTAGGCGTCTTTACACACATAAATGGAAAACTTTTTCAAGTTGGTGCGTATTGCGGGGCGAAGACCCAATCAACTGACCAATACCAATGGACGCACAAAAGGACTGCCTGTGTCCAAGCAAAGGCTGTCACACTGGATCGCTGACGCAATTGCTTTGGCTTACAGCTCTAAGGGCGCTGAATGTCCGATAGGGGTTCGGGCCCACTCAACCCACAGACTCACGTCATCCTGGGCCTGGGCAAATGGCATGTCTATTCAGGACATTTGTATGGCGGCAGGCTGGTCATCACCCAGCACTTTCGCGAGGTTTTATAAACTAGATGTGTCGTCGCTTGCCTCGCATGTGCTGTCAGTGCGAGCAACGCACACGCCTACTCAGCCTCAGCTATGATGTGAGATGTGTATCAGTGGTTTCGACTAGGTCGTATACACACTGTATTGATGCACCACCAATTCAATGCTGTCCCTAACAGTTTATCACAATAGTTCACCACGTGAACTACGGCCGTGCATTATAACACATGATTTCATTGAAATTAAACAATTTCAACTAATCTATATGTGAAAGCGCCGAAGCCGCCGCCATTTCACATTCTCTGTTTCACCGGCGTTAACTCCGCCCCTGGTGCGATGCGACATCATCTAGTTGCCGCGCCCCCCCCCGACTCTTACATGGTTTCAACTAGGTCCTGTAGACCTGAGCTGTGTTTACTAAGAGCGCCAATTTCATTGCTGCTCTCAATACGGCTCCGGATGTGAAACTTGACATACTTAGTCGAGCCAGGCTCCATTGCTGTGACACGGCGGGATTTTATACGTTCCAATGTAGAGTGACCGAATTGAAGGGGAACGCTCTCGGGTTCCCCAAAATGAGGGAACGACACATTGCTCTTATTGCCGTGTCACCGAGCTCAGGATCTTAGAATGCAAGTTGCTTCAGTCAAAGATTCTGAATGGATGACGTACAAGCACTGTCTTATATAGTATGGTATTCCCACGCATATTTTGCACGCTTGAACGCCATTGGCCAGTTTCACTGGCGTGATTCAATAAGGCTTCAGTAGTATTCGAGGAAAATGTATTTCCCATAGCAATGTCTCGTTCCCTCATTTCGGGGAACTGAGGTTTCGTAAGTAACCAAGAACGTTTTACTGATGCCTTTCCGCGGTTGAAAAACTGACTAAGCGATTACATGAGGCATGTTCATTCATGTTTATTTCGCGTTAAAACTAATAGTAAAGAGGCAGGGATTATCACGCTCCGCTGCCGTTTGAACTGATTCGTTTACAGCAATCTGTCACACCACATCAATGAGCATCAAAACAGCATTTATTGATGGAATTTCCTAAAAATTTAAAGATTTTCTGACATAGTTTGAAAGATAAGACTTTGTTTCTTATCAAAACTAATAATATATAAAACTGGAAGTTTCCAGTGAAGTTCCACTCGTACAGTGGTAAAAAAAAAAGTTGTATATTTTCAGTACACATGCATTCCGAACTGAAAGATTACTGAATCTATTTTACCAAACCTAAACATTTTCGGTATGAATACGTGTACATTTACACCCCTAAAAAATAGATATAATTATACACTCACTACTAGTTTAACCATTATATTTATGTCATGTACCTTTTTTATTAAAACTATTAAAAAATATTACTAACTAAAATTATTTTTGAGCCAGTCTATTTGTTGCTACCTGAGTATGCCATTCAAATCAACCACTTATAAAGTAACATTTCAGTTAGCATGCTCCCTTAGAGGGCAGCTGCCTTTATAGCAAGACACTTCTCTGAGGTCTGCAACAGAGCCCGTGTGTGCTAATATATTAAATCACCTTTGTTTCCCAGGATTCTCAAAGCTGAAGTCTAAAGACGTCATTCCAGTAGTAGTCATAAGCTTGGTTCCACCCCTTCTGGTAGCTGTCATTGCTACCATGGCTTTTTACCTTTACCGCACACGTCAGCCTGGCAAGAAACCCAAAGACTGGGGGCCACGACGCACCCACTACCAATCTCTAGATCCCGCCGAGGGCCAAGTAAATGGTAGCAATTACCGTGGCAAGCTGCCGTCCCTCAGCGATGACGTCAATTCGGAAATCTCATCGACTTGTGCCAATAACCTAAACCACAACACAGAGCAGCTGCCAATCCAGCTGGAGGGGCTGGTGGGTAAGGGGCGCTTCGCAGAGGTATGGCGGGCACGGCTCAGTCATAATGAGGGTGGGCAGTATGAAACGGTGGCAGTGAAGATCTTCCCGGCAGTGGAGTATTCCTCATGGTGTAACGAAAGAGCCATATTCTCTGATGCCAATTTAAAACATGAGAATATAGTGCAATTCCTGACTGCTGAGGAGAGGGGCGGTACTGCTGCCACCCCCCAGAGGCAATACTGGCTCATCATGGCTTATTATAACATGGGAAACCTTCAGGACTTTCTGGCTGGTCATATCCTCACATGGACTGAGCTGTGTTCACTGGCAGGCTCTGTGGCGAGAGGCCTGGCACACCTGCACAGTGATACGACGCCCTGCGGCACACCAAAAGTGCCCATCGCCCATAGAGATCTGAAGAGCAGCAACATTGTGCTGAAGAACCACAGCGAGTGTGCGCTCTGTGATTTCGGACTGGCTCTGCGACTCGACCTCTCGCTTACCGTAGATGATTTTGCCAACAGTGGACAGGTAGGCACAATATTGGCTCTGATTCAAAACCTAGTGAGCTGCCTTAGTGTCTGCTACCTATAGGTAGTTGCCTTCTAAGGCAGCATCCTAAACAAAATTGAACATCACAGGTCACTGATTTTTGTAAATTTACACAAAAAAAAGTTTTTTGTTGTTAAGCCAATGACACAATACTCTGATATGCATATATGTGACCCTGGACCACAAAACCAGTCTTAAAGTGACTTAAAGTGTCTTAAAGTTTTTCAAAATTGAGATTTACACATCATCTGAAAGCTGAATAAATAAGATTTCCATTGATGTATGGTTTGTTAGGATCAGACAATATTTGGCCGAGATACAACTATTTGAAAATCTGGAATATGAGAGTGTAAAAAAATCAAAATAGAGAAAATCGCCTTTAAAGTTGTTTAAATTAAGTTTTTAGCAATGCATATTACTAATCAAAAATTAAGTTTTTATATATTTACATTAAGAAATTTACAAAATATCTTCATGGAACATGATCTTTACTTAATATCCTAATGATTTTTGACGTAAAATAAAAATTGATCATTTTGACCCATACAATGTATTTTTGGCTATTGCTACAAATATACCCCAGCGACTTAAGACTGGTTTTGTGGTCCAGGGTCACATATAGAGCACAGAATAAGGAAACAATGTATTTTGGGTAAAATAATGCATGTTTATCAATACCTTAAGGTACTAAGTGAAAATAAGTACACTACTAATAGTTTGTTGTAAGTAACATTTTTAAATGCTTTTGAAATAAGTGTCTTTGCTCACCAAGGCTGCATTTATTTGACCCAAATACAGTAAAACAAAAAGGTTATATTATGAAATTTTATTACAATTTAATGAAAATATACATATTTAAAATGTACTTTATTATCAATGTTGAAACTTGAAAGCAGTTGTGCTGCTTCATATTTTTGTTGAAACCGTGATACTTTTTTATGATTCATGATAGAACGCTCAAAAATGCTGAATTTATTTGAAAAATAAATCTTTTGTAACATTATAACCTTGCTGAATAAATGTTTTTATTTAAACTTTTTAACAGTAGTGTATATTTATAATAAATATTTAGTTTGCTTCACCTGCCATCTTGGATTGTTGCTGTACATAGGCAGCAATTATATGTGGAATAAATAGTGCCTGGGAACCAGATTTCAATAGTTTCTGCCTTAGAATTTGTAGTTGCAAAGAACGTGCATATGATGCCTGCGGAGGCAGCTCTTTAGGTTTCGGAACAGAGACGTAGTCTTCAAATGTTGCATCCGTTGCACACACAAATAAAACAACCATTCCAAATCAAATAATTTCTAAATGTATCATCTGAGTGGGCAGAACTGCTCTGGGCACAGTGATAATTTCTTCAAGCTTTTTAAGTGTAACATAAAAGCTACGAGATTGATTTGTTTAGGTTACAGATGTAAATCACATGAAACCATTGATAATTTAATTTGGTGCAGTTGTCTGATTTAAATCACATGGTCTGTGTTCTGTAGGTGGGGACCGCACGCTACATGGCCCCTGAAATTCTGGAGTCCAGGGTGAATCTAGAGGACTTGGAGTCCTTTAAACAGATTGATATCTACTCCATGGCCCTGGTGCTATGGGAAATGGTCTCTAGGTGTGACGTCATAGGAGGCAAGTAAAGCTCTCGATGTATATTTGCTTGAAAGATGCTGGAGGTTAAAACATACTGTAAAAATTTAAGCATATTGGTTTTCTTTTTAACAGAGGTAAAGAGTTACGAACCCCCATTTGGCTCCAAGGTGTGTGAGCAACCTTGTGTAGACAGCATGAGAGACCTGGTGTTAAGAGACAGAGGACGACCAGATATTCCAGAGAGCTGGACAACACATCCAGTGCGTATTCATAAAACACATACAAAATAAGGGTATACATCAAATTTATTTCTGAAACTCTTTTTTTATTATGATACAACACTGGAGAGTAGACAGGAAGCAAGGTGGGAAAGAGAGAGGGGGGCAGGATGGGGAAATGTCCTTGATTCGAACTTGGGACGCCCGTAACACAACGGTATTATATGTCAACGCACTTGCCCACTAGGCTATTGGCGCAGACAGAAATTTTTGATTTTAAATATGTGCATTTAAATATACATTTAAAATAGAAGGCTTCTTATTAAATATACATACTTAATTTAAAAACAGTTTAAAAAATATTATTTTTAAAAGTATTATTAATTTAAATTTATTTTAAAAAGCCAGATATTTTAACACATTTAAAAATAAGTTTATTTACTTTTTTGGATGTTTAATATATGTAAAAACACAAGTACCTACTTTAAAAAAAAAAAAAAAAAAAAAAATTGACACCTTTTTTTTACATACACACATACACGCATTATTATATATTTTAATATATACCCAATATAACGTATTTTAGTTAGCAAGAATGTTTAGTGTCTGTGGAACGAAAATGATCGCTGCGGAGTGAACGAGTCTTGAGAGAGTTGTGAGGACGTGGGCACAGCCTCTATAAGCGTGTTTGGACTCGTCTTTTTTCACATAATTGGACACTTTAGAAAGTGAATAAAGATGTTGCAGTTTAGAGTCAGCGATATATTTATCTTATTTTAATAGCAAAAGATTTTAAGCAATTTAGTTTATTTTTATTTTTCGTTTTTTGTTTGTTTTAATAGCAATATCTGGCAACACTGTATCGTCGGCACTTAAACTGACAGTAATTAAAAAAGCCCACAAACAGGTTATTGCTGACAGGATACAACATTCAGTAAGGTAAACAGAAAAATATATTATCTGTCAGAAACATTATCAACGCTATCAAAAACAGTAGCGTTTAAAACTAGTACACAGATCTGTGGAACAAGTAGGTTACAGAATGAAATGAAATGCACAAACACTAGCTATGAAGAAGTCTATGCTATGTCATTCAGTAAATAGCTAAAAACATTCATAAGAGCACTAGACAATGTTATCAGCTATATTGCAATGGTTATTAATAAAAACTATAAAAGTAATATGTATTGTTGCATGAATAATAAACAGCTGATAAAATTATCCACCCCTAACTATATTAAAGTATAGTTTTTAAAAATTTTAATGCAATAAATTTTGCACAACAACCCCCAACACACCACCACACCCACACACACACACGCTACAGCCATGCCTGTATATAAATATATCTATATCTACATATATATCCTCAATAAATTTAATGTATACTGTTATAATAACAAATTATTACATGTTTTAAATATAATTAAAATGTATATTATTACATGTGCACACATTTATACAATTAATAATAATTATAATATTTGAACATATATAACATTATATCCTAATAAAAATAGACACTGCCATACTGAAATTATATTCACAAGCTTCTTAGAATGTGTTACTGACATTTGTGCCTGTTGTTTTAGGGCATGCAGCTCTTGTGTGCGACTATAATGGAGTGCTGGGATCATGACCCGGAGGCTCGTCTGACAGCACACTGCGTGGTGGAGCGCTTTAATACTCTGGCACAGGAAGAGCTGGAGAACTCCATCTGCACCCACACACCCATATTGCCATCTACAGAGGACCAAAGCCCATCCCTTCCCTTCCTTCCTCCCTGCACGGACCACAGCACTGGCATCCGTCTGCATGTTACATCTGACACACAGTTCTCCGATTCCTCCAGGCAACCAAGTCAAATGTGACCTGCTTGGAAAAATCAGACTTCTTGTAATCCATATTGAATCATTATGTGGAGCTGGTCTCCGTTTTTCTTTAAATGCTAATCTAAACCGACGGACAAAAGAGGGTTTCTGTTCTAGCATATCCTCGTTTACTTGTGTAATGTTGTTAACGGATGTAGTGAAGGATGAAAAGGCTGCTTTGTGCCATGAAAAAAAGAAAAAAACAGCTAACGCAGGTGGAGAGAAGTTAAGGGTACGTGGCAGAAAGCTGCTAAGAGCACAGTTATTTCTAACATGTTTTCCCAAAAATGTTTACCACACATAATTTTCTGATTTACAATTTTCCATTGCCCTTTCTGACTCACTCATGAAATCCACATGATCTTCCCATAAACTCAGTTTTGGGGGGACTTCAATTTGATTAACCACAGAACCACAGACGATACACCAGCAACATAACTGCTGTTTTTAGACATAAAAAAGGCCAGTTTCATTTCATTGCTCAAACACATTGTAGTCCTTTCAAATAATTTTAGAATAACTTCAAAATGTGATCTGAGCCTGACATTCCTTTTGCTCTGGATGAGTTGCTTTGCACTGACCCCATTTTAACCACTGACCTGATTACTTTAAATGAAGGCTTTTTATCTGGGATCATCAGTGTCCTGCTTCAGATGAGCCTGTTCATTCCAGACTTATTGATTATAATCAGTTAGCTTATCCTAATTAAAAGAAAAAAAGCGACTTTTAAAAGATTCCTTAGACTCGCTTCTGATTCAATAAGCTAATGATTTGTTACATCAATGAGCTTGGGTCTCAGGCAAAGAGAAAAGCCTGAAACTGACTTGTCTAGTTTCTAAAGAGCCTGCATTTACGCTGCATTTTTTAATTTTTTTTAAGCAATCTGAGGTTCACCCAAATTCTACAGAGGGACAGGGAAAATTCATACCAGATTGCACACTGGAAAAAGAACTGATGGAGATAAATACTTTCTGTGCAAATGTCAACATAAACATATGGCAACCTGTTGTGCTTTTTCCATTACTGGAGATGAGGCAAACAAAGATGTCATTTTGCCCATTCCTAGTGTGAACTGGCTTCACAGCTGTACAGTAATCACTTTATAAAATGTATATGCATAATGTGTCCATTGACTTTTTTAAACAACATTTTTGGGTTACATTTCACACTACTGTTCAGAAGTTTGAGGTCAGAAAGGTTTTTACATTTTTGAAAAAGGGTTCTTATGCTTACCAAGGCTACATTTATTTGATCCATTACATTTGATCCAAACATTATTACAATTCAAAATCACTGTTTTCCATTTTATTATATTTTAAAATGTATTCCTGTAATGGCAAAGCTGATTTTTCTGCAGCCATTACTCCAGTCTGCAGTAATCTTTCAGAAATCATTCTAATATGCTGATTTGGTTCCTTAAGAAACATTTCTTATTAATGTCAGTGTTGAAAAGCTGTGCTGCTTAATATTTTTTGTGGAAATTTTTATACTTTTTTATGACTCTTTGATGAATTGAAATAGCAAACGAACAGTACCTGTCACTTTTCATCAATTTAATGTTTCCTTGCTGAATGTAAGTATAAAACCCTTACTGACCCCAAATGTTTGAATGGTAGTATATAAGGAAAACCGTATTATATTTTTTACTATTTCTAATCACTGTTTTGTATAGAAACCTGCCTCAGAATAAATATAAAACTGGTAATTGTGAAAAGGTTAACATTTAAAATAATGCCGAGTCAAACTTTGAGATATGAAGTAGCAATCACAAGAAATAAAGTTGCATTGTAAAATATAAATAAGTGACACTGTGAAATATATAGTCACAATGTAAAGTTGCAAATGTGCGATATTAAGCCACACTATGTGAAATACAATTACAACAAATAAAGTCACAATTGGGTGAAATATGGGTGAAAATTGAGTCGCAATTACCTTTATCATTATTTTTACTCTAAGGCAGAGAATGGGTTCCTTAGTTTTGCCTTTCTTAGGTTATTTTAAATACTCCTTCAATGTGACAAATCAAGTGCAAAACATTCCATATTTGAATTAATATTAAATCATGCATAATTCTAATAGAATTATCAAAATGTCATTTAGCGTGTCACACTGCAGGACATTTCAACTACCATGGAGCTTCTTATATACCAGTTATTGTGAAATATTTGCAAATTTTCTTGATACCACACAAGACACAGTCATCAAGTAGATGGAAAGAAATTTCACCAATAGTTGAAATCCTCCAATATATTAATTTTATTTGTTCAATCATATTTTCTGAGGCTACAGGGAGTGTATTTAAAACATCAGTGTAGTTGATGGCTCAGCAGAATGATTTGAGTGGAGAGCACAGCTGATGTACCAAAAGCTTCGTGGGAATTCTGTATTTTGCTGACAGGAGAATGAAAGAAGATATGTACAAAGGCTGTGGCTTCAGTCTTACTCTGTTTTAATGAGAAAGCTGACGGCTGTGAGTTGGAACGGGAGGAAGACTAACACAAATAAGGCACCACAAGTTTCTCAGCGCAACCAATGCCAGGGCTGAAGCAGAGATTATGAGAGATGCAACACTTCAGCCAGCACCGTCACTCCAACTGTTCCCCGCTGGCAAATTGAAAAATGAAGCATTTAAACAGAAAATCTTGAAGAACTTTGAAACCTCAAATTTGACGTGGTTAAAACGTTTACAAAAAGCTATTATTAACATGACCAGCTAACTAAAAACCTGAACCTTTAGCAAAGAATAGGTGCTATCAACACATCTTGATTGCACCTAAATGAGTTTGCTCAAAAATGAAAATTCTGGCATCATTTACTCACCCTCATGTCATTCCAAAGTTCATACTATATTCTTATTTTCTGTGAAATACAGAAGGAGATGTCAGGCAGAATGTCTAAGCTGCTCTTTTGCAAGAAAAGCGAATTGTGACTTATACCTCCTTTTATAACACCATAAAAGTGCTCTATAAATCTTGTATACAACAAAGTCTTCTGAAACCACATGATTGCTTTTTTTTCAGCAGGGCATTAAAACTGTCTAACCTAGTTTGGTGGCCTTAGCTGTTCTTCCAATCTGACCAGCTGAAAAGTGCAGAAGTCCCCTTTAAAACCAGGCTGGTGTTTTGGCTGACTAAGCTGAGAAACCATCTAAGACCACTAAACAAACTGGTTTTAGATATTTTTTCCCCAGCAGGACTGAAAAAAAGACTGAAATCTAGTCTGACAGGCATCTAAATGAAAAACTCTTGAACTGAATAGAGCAAATTACATTTAAGCCTGAAATCTGACTTTTAATGTAGCGCACAAGTAATATGGACTGCAAAGAACAACATAAGGGTGAGTAAACTAAAATTTAAATTTTGGGGTAATTATCCCTTTAAAAAAAACAATGTTATCAATGTCAATCGAGGTAGAATCGAAGTGGAACATAGCAGTACGAAGTCATAAAATTAAACTGCATAACTTTGACAGATCAGATAGGTGTCTGTCAGAACGTTTGACAGAGCTTACTGTATCTCCAATAATACTGTCTAATCGGGTTGTATTTACACATATTATTATGCATATAGAGAATATTATAAGGCTGGCTCTTTTCTAGGTCTAAACAGTTAAAGTGCTCAACATAAGCATTAAAAGGATAGTTCACCTAAAATGAAAATTTGGTTACATTTATTCACCCTTATGTCATTATAACCTTTGGACCCCATTGACTTTCATTGTATGAAAAACAAAAGAGTTAAAAAATCTGTGTTCCACAGAAGAAAGAAAGTCCTACAGCTTTTAAATGACATGAGGGTGAGTAAATGATGACAATTTTTGGTGGTGGACTATCCCTTTAAAATCTCTCTGAAACTAAAGCCAACATAATTGTTCACTGAACATCAAGCAAAAACAGAAGATCAGGCCTGAACCCGAACACTTCCATCTGGCCCACATTTTGTGTATAGCGCCTGTAAGCTTCATTTACCAGAGCGAGAATGAGAAAAAGACAGCATAATACGAAAGCCAAGCCAACGGTTTCTCTCATCAACACTCCAGCTGCATCTGGCTAAGCAATAACAACTCACATCTTGCCAGTTATCAACGCAACTAGACGCCTGTCCTTTTCAACTCCACCTTCTTGAACGAGCTCCTTTAATCCTGCATTTCATTTGATATCATATAAATCATGATAAAGAGTTTAAAAGAATCAGAAAACTTTGACCGTACCGTGGTCAAATACAGTACACCACATTATGGTTAGATTAAGAAGTTCACCTCAAACACAATCCCACGTTAAGAACCGGCACACTGTACTCCGCCCTCTTTACGTACGACACTCGTTAAGGCAACATCAACAAACAATATCTGTGTGCGGATTGAAGAAATCATTCACTGTGTAGCTCTACAAAAGAAAAAAACCTTACCACCGAAGGATGCAAAATATGAACATCAGAGTGCAAACCCGCAAGTCCACAAAGCGTGTTACAAACACTCAAACTGAAGTTATGTTTCAGGAATCATACAAAGGAGAGTGTGTGTCTTCATCTGTAAGAGAGGGAACACCGGACCAGAAGTTTACTGCAGCAGGAGGCTGTACAATGCCTGGACTCAGGTCTTAAAAGGTCAGAGGTCATGGGCTTTGTGGAGTGGACACTGGGGAAGAGCTATGGGCTGCCGTTTTCCACAGTGGTTGGTAATAAACCCAGCCTTCACCCTAGAAAAAGACAAAAAAATTAGAGAACTTAAAACACAATACCAAAGTTTTTGCAATTAAGTGGGACCAAACCAGAAGTTAGCATTACCATAATTCGCCCGATAAAAAGCCAATAGGATTTTTACATACATGTATGCTTTTGATTTACGCCAGAAGATTACTGTAGCTTCTCATTGTGTTGTATGGCAAGATAGTCTTCACAAATGAATGCAACTGTTTCGAAGCCCAAGTAAAACTGGCAAAAGTAAAAAGCCAAAAGTAGGCTTTAAACAAACATACCACGGTCTCATGACTTTAACGTCACCACCACTAAGCTTCCGACAACTCTTTCAATCTTCATTTAAATCCACTGGTTGGAAAATTTGAGTTAGAATAGTTTGCAAGAGCATGATTATAAACACATTTAGGCTGTAAAAGCGGATGACAGAGTAGATGAGTTCTCCTGATGAGTGAGGTGACATTTAATGTTCCTGACGACCTCTGTAGCCCTGTTTTTACCCAAGCAAACAGCCTTTTTCAAGACACACAATAACTCAAAAAGAAACACTGATGTATTTGATGTTGTAGAATAAAGTGTGACAATATCTCAAGCTTGCATCAACCTCAAACCTTATTTCAGGCCAAAAAACCCACTGACTTCAGGACGATGGAACCAGAAGTTTTAGGACTGCTTCCTGCAGCACTCCATTCAAGCTTCACTTTGACACTCAGCACACAGTGTTGTTTCTTACCCATTTCCAAGTGAAACTGGGCATTAATTGAGACTAAATGTACCATGAAGCTTCAAATGTAGCCAAGAGTGGGATGTGTTGAAAAGTACAAGAATCTGTCACATTTCACGGACAAATATTAATTTTATTTATAACAACATTACTTGGAAAAACCACAAACAGTGGAAAACAAGCAATCCTTAACAAGAGTTTAACTACAATAACAGTACATCCAAAATATCTTTGGTAACTTTTCTTTAATAAACTACTATTTTCAATATATGTAAATTATCATATGATTTTAAAAATAAGATGCAGATATGTTCTTACTTTGTGCTCAAAGTATTTGGTCCTCCATGCTGTCTGTGTCTCTGCACGATGCCTTTCCTCCTTCCTCTGCCTTTCTTCCAGGAGGCGCTTGTGATCCGTGGCTTTATCCATATCTCTTTCCTTGAGAGACTCAGTCACATGCTGCCACAGTCGTCTGCAAGGAAAAGAGTCACGGATTAAAGACGGAACCGTCGCACCACATCAACACGCTTTCAATAAATGCTTCTGAACACACAGACAAGACAGCTATGGAGAAATTATGATTTTCACTTACAGTCCCTCAAAAAAAAAAAAAACTGTTACATAACCTGACCCTCATTCTGTTACAAACCCATATAACTTACTTTCTCCGTCCTTCTCAATATAATTTTTTAAAACTATTCCTTTATATCACTTGGTTTACTGTTCAGTTTGCTCATTTAAAAGACATGTGACACCATATTGACATCATATCGACATTAACACTGTTGACTGTAAACAGTAAATCAGTAAACTGATTGGCTGGTGTTACCTGGACTCGTAGGGTCCTTGCAGCTCATTGGGCCGTACTCTTTTTCTGGTGACAGGGAGTTTGGTAATGTCTACGACACGTGTGTCCCCGCTGGTGTAGGTAAACTCCAGCACGCCGTTCCACTCGCCCTGCACTCGGCACACCACGGAGTTGGTGGGGTTGTGTTTGACCTCCGCATTCACTCTGAGGAACAAAGCACAGGTTTTTGTTACAGTCCACTGGCTCAGCTTTCTGATTAAAGTGCTCATATAATAAAGAACCCAAATTAACTTCATGTTTAAAAGTCAACATAAAATGAAAATTCACCCCACCCCGTTTATTTTTCCAAATTCATGTTGCTGATTTTTTTTTTGATAATCTGTTTTGGATATACACAAGAGATCCTATCACTTAGTACTCCTCAACACTCCAAAAAGACCATTTACTGATACTAAAGCTGGCGTCTAGATACTTTTTCAGCCAGTTGCACTTGTCACCTTCATTTGTATAGAATCCCTGACTATTTCAGTCTGATCTTTGCTAGATTGTTTTGTGAACCTGCTACAATGTAATGGAGCAGAGCAAACTATACTGGCCCCCACAGCAAACCCACACTGAAGTCTTTAAGGCAAAGTACCAAAAAAAGACTAATTCTAGGGGTCAGAAAGAAGTTGGACATTTTTTTAAAGATGAATAAAGTCTACCTTACATTTTTCTCATTGAATACAGTGTTCTCTCACTTTTCTGGACTACAATCTAAAGTTGAAAAGTCTGGGGTCCGAAAGATGTTTTTATGTAAGAAGTCTCTTATGCTCACCAAGGCTGCATTTATTTAATTAAAAATTCAGTAAAAAAATAAGATTGTGAAATATTGTTTCACAATATTAAAAAATAAAAAACCCTATTTGAATATATTTCTAATTTTAATTTATTCTCGTGATGTCAAAGCTGAATTTTTAGCAACCATTGCCTTCAGAAATCATTCTAATATGCTGATTTGATGATTAATAAACATTATCAGTGTTGAAAATAGTTGTGCTGCTTAATATTGTGGGAACAAATGTCTTTACAGTCACTTTTGATTAATTTAATATATCCTTTCAATGGTAGTGTATACTAATGAACATTTCTTCAGGGCTGCTGTATAAATTTACATTGAAAACACTATACTGTCTCACAGAGATGGAAAATGGAGTCATGTAATGTGATCCAGTGGGATCCTGACCTGTGCAGCTTGCCCCCATAGAAAGGCTTTGTTTGGAAGGTGATGACTGCAGAGTAGCCTGTCTTGGTGCAGTTGACATTGACCTTTCCTCCCAGTTCCACCCAGGGCACAGTGAGGATAGAGCGGGCGTAAGCAGAGGGCAGACTGAAGGTGTATTCCTCACCATGCTCCAATAGGTGTAGATTACCTGCGAGCACAGGAATTAACATTTCTAATGATCAACAATGGACATGTGAAAATGAGTGCAAAGCAGGCGAAACTCACCTTCTCCGATCATAGAGACGCCAATGGACATGCCCATGAACTTGCTCTTGGTCCACACGTGGGTGTTAACGCACATCTGTCTCTCTTGGCATTCTGCATAGAAGCCTGACACAGGTGGATGGTGGGAAACTTGCTCAGCCACAAAGCGGACATTGTAGCAGTCTGACGCACACAAGCTCCCTTCTTTTGGGACTGCTGATGGAGGCGTTGTCGCTTTGGGTACTTTCCAAGAGCAGTGGAAGGTCTCTCCGATGATGGGGTTGTAGGGCTTCTTGGCAATGGCACCTTTGCGACCTTCGTGGAAGGAAGTGAGGTAATACTCCACAAATCTGACCATGCGGTCCATCGGGCTGGAGCCATCGGTGATGGCCACGAAAAGGTCTGGATGGGACATGAAGTCTGCATACATTTCCAACAAGGAGCGCTTCTCCAGAATGAAGGTAGGCAGGACCACCTATAAGCCCATTTAAAATACTGCATTATTTCATAATGAATAAATCGTACAGTGTAAAAAAAAATTGATGAAAGCATATTATTGGAGTATGTTTTACAAGAAAACACTATTTCTGTATTTCTACTTTAAAAATGCGTTACTTGCCATTTCTTGGTAATTATGCATGAAATGTTGCAGCAATTTATGAGTAAAAACTATTTAAAATTTTTTAGTGTATAACTGATTTAATTCAAAGTGGTATGATTAAAAACTTTATCTGAGGTTTGAGAAAGACACAAGATGAAATGAGAGCCATTAATGAGATGGAGCTGATATACCCTGGTGAGGTCCATGCCCAGTTTGAGTTGAGAGAGGAGGTGCAGAATGACGCTGCGCTCCTCTTCAACAGCACCCAGATCCTCCTCCTCGGTTGGAGTTGAATCGTCTGCCTCCTGTGTGGCATCAATCTCCTCCTGCTCCTGAAACCCAAACCAAACTTCATGATCACATCCTACTTAACCAGTAAAACACTATAATCACAAGGACAGAACTAGCCCTTTTTTTTTTTTTAGAGAGAGACCTCAAAGTCTCTACAGGGTTTCTACACCTTTTGACCAAAGACCTTTCCATAACTTTTCAATAATTACATTTTATAGAGATAGAGACTTAATTATCTAATGAAAAAGTCAATAGAGAAATATATATTTTAAAAAAATGCATTTTATTGAACTGAGAATTTAACTGAGAATATACATTTTTTAAATTGTTAATAGACATAAAATTAAAATAAAATACAAATATTATATGATAAAATAATAAAGAATGATTGGCAACTAACAGAAAAAAAAAATGTTGAAGTACGTTGAATGCGTTTATGATATTTTGTATCCTAAATATGGCTTGAGTCAGTCTTTCCTTCAGTGCAAGTCTCTGATCTCTTTCCTATTTTACCATGCCATTAATAAATATGATCACTTAAGTAACAGCACACCTATTTCAATAGGTTGCACAATATGAGGCATCATTTGTACGTGTGGGACAAGTTACAGTATGTTTTTGTTTGTTTAAAACTAAAACCCTAAGTATGAGCAACAGTAACACCACTAATGACACCTGCCAAAAACAGCTTTATATAATGTAGAATATTTATATATTTTTCTGTATATGGTTGTTTTTGAAATGTAAATCTATCTGTTATGCTGCCTAGAGTGATTGATGATACAGTTATGTGAAGCAAAATATTATTCAAGAATATTCAGGGGGAAAAAACCTACAGCATAGTAAACATTTAACACCACAGTCAAGTTTACTTAGGTTAATAGGGAGCCCTGTCTACAGTCTGATTTTCAGGAAGGCTCAGGACAGGTGTTTGTTTACGTGAAGGTAACTGAAGCAAAGAATTACTCTTGAGATTCACAGTCTGAGTCTTTTCCAAAAAAAAAAAAAAAAAAAGACTAATGCCCACCAAGGCTGCATTTATGTGATCAGGAAATACAGTAAACAGTAATATTGAGTAATATTTTTTGCTTTTAATTTATTTCAAATTGTAAAAATATATTCTGAAATACATTCATAATGAATAAATGTAAATAATTCATTACAATTATTTCTGTGATGTCAAAGCTGAATTTTCAGCATTACTCCAGTCACATGATCCTTCAGAAATAATTCTAATCATTCTCAGCTGATTTCTTCTTATTATCCTCAGTGTTGAAAAAATGTTGTGCTGCTTAATATTTTTGTGGAAACTTTTTAGGATTGATTGATTAATTGAATTTTCAAATTAACAGAATTTTTGGTAAAGTAAAAGTCTTGTCACTTTTGTACATTGATCTCCATGAAAAGTGTCAGCACAAGTGTCAACATTGTGTCTCTGTGGTGCTATAAAAACACTGATGATAGCTTAAGCATCCTGACCAGCCTGCTACTGCTGTAACAGCACCGGCTCAACCAATTGCGTAAGATCAGGGCGAGAATTTTTTGTGGCCTGACCAATGACAGACAAGCTTTTAAGGCGCTGAACTACTGTACACCTGTGATTGCAATACTAGGACACTTGTTTGAACTTGAAAAGAACCGACTAAAATCACAAGTGCTGCTAGTTCTGAGAAAAGCATCAGACCATGTGATTTGATATATATATTTTTTTTTTAATCTAATGCAACAACACTGATACATATTTAAAGGAGACTTAAGTATTCAAATACTTCAGTACATTTAGTCATTATAAATTAAAAATATGTCTAATCTAAGACAAGCTCAGATCACTTTATTTGAACAATCACTTTAGTGATCAAGACACACTTTTTGACCAATGACTTCTGAAGTAATGAAAATTCATTTGGACTTTTAAAGATTATTCAAACTCAAGAATTATAAAAATAAGTTTATATAAAGCAAATCTTACCCCAGCGATATCACAGGAGTCCATTTCTAAAGGTTCCAGAATGGTTCCCTCTGTTTTGACATCATCTTTGGTGATGCTGGGTAGCATCCCTCCATTCTTCAGGATGTCTGGAAGTTTTGGCTCCAGCCACTCGAGTGCAGTGCCTACAGGGCACACAAAACTTGGCTCAGGGGTGTTCATATCAACGGCCCACCAGCACGATGCCCACAAGCCAACAGCAGCCTCTAATGCCACAAGAATTCTGGGTGTTTAGCGCTCTGACAACTGACACAGAGCTCTGAGTGGAAACCTGAGCCCAGGGTCTCACCGTCTGCACGGAGTCCTGCCCATTGTTGACTTGTTTGCTTTTTGGCACAGAGACTAATCTGGTGGTTTTTGTTTTGTTCCAGTCATTAGGAAGTTCAGAAAGTTCACAAGGTGGCTCACTACTTTTTTACAGTAGAAATGCAGGTGATCCTGGAACTGTGGGATGTTTACATCTGGTTTCTTTCTAGTCAGAGAGTACTAAAATATGTATGTTTCATGACTGGGTAGCATTAAAGTCACTTGATAGCTAGCAGGCTTCAGTTTTACAAAACTCCAAGGGTTTTTGGGCCAGAAGAGTCCCCAAACATGCAACTTCATCCAAGAATTGACGACGGTATGGTAACACAATTTGGTAAGTCTGTCAACCGCTGCGCTTGAGTGACGCCAGCAGAGCTCTGGTTACCTGCAGAAGTCTATCAGTGGTGGATACAGTTCCTCATTAATTATAAAACAATATTCCACTCCCTGAGCAGTGCTCTAGGTCATAAATGCTACAGGCACAAACATGACCTGAGATTATTAGATTTGCGACCACAAACGCTTGTGGTTTTTCTATAATATCAAATGGAAAATTTACTACCATTTTTCTGTTTAGCTATTGGTTATCTTGGTACACCCAGACAGTGTGACGTGAGCAGAAGGGCTTGTGGCATTGTGTATTTTGATCGTATTGCATTGACCTGGATTACACCTAAGGATCAGTGATTCGCAGTGAATATGTGATTTAAGGTATTCAATAACTGTCTGACAGCGGATTTGCAGAAAGAGAGTATGTGTGGTTCTCTAAAAGACTCTACATTATTAATCTTTGGATTGCATTTCGGCAGCCAATAGACGAGTGTTACACAAATTCTACACTATGGTGGTTTTCAACAAAAAGGGAGGCTGTACTTGCTCCATTTTTAAGTTAAATCATGACATGGCTTTTGTACTTTAAACAGTTGATGCTAAAAGATGAATGCATTTAAATACATGACTAGTACCAGACTGTTTTATAAGTGAGGGCTGTTTCCCCCAAAAGCACCGAAAGCCTATGATCAACTTACAAAGTTTTTGGGCAATGCAGTCCTAGACAATTAATCAGTGAATATTTATGTGATAACTGTGCATGAATGGCCAATAAAAGTGGGTAAAATCTACCAACAGCACTGCAAAGTGAAACTACACATTTTCTGTACAGTTTTATTTGTTAGTAATAAATTGTGCTATATCAGCATTATATCAGCCACCCTGCTCTCTAGACAGTGATATCAGTCAATAATAATAAAAAAAACATATCACACCCATGTTTACACATCAACGATGCCTATTTGGTATTCAGAAACTTGGCAGAATCCATTCAGTGAAAAGCAAATACAGTAATAATATATACAGTAATATTATTCCTAAATGCCAAAAAACATTGATAAGTGTAAATATGGGAAATTGTGCTAAACCTTGTGCTCTTTCTGATTGTACGCAGCACCAGCAGCATCTTGTGACTGAAGGTTGTCGTCACATTCACCGGTGCTCAGCAACATTTTGCGTCATTTCAGCAGGAATTGCACAATTAGGAGTTTTACATGGGGCAAAAAAGTTCCCCATGCTGATTGCGCTCACATTCAATTTGGTCAAGAGAATTTGCTGAGTCGACCAACAGAAAGCTAGTTGACTTGAAAGAGACTTCTGTGTGAGCGGTGCTTAATGCATTCCTATCTTTTTTCCACGTTTTTTTATTTCACTGAAATTTCATTAATGTAACTGCGCCTTCAGTGCACTAAAGCACAGCATCTCATTTCAAATGTGAAGATGATGTTTACATAAAGTCTTAAAAGCACAGCAAAAAAAAAAGAATAATTCTAAGGATCAGGGAGAGGGTGGAAAATGGTAATGTAAAGCTTAATTGTTACTAACCTAACCTAAGCAGACCTTAATGTTTAAATATATAAATATAGGATAGGATATATAGGATAAGGCCACTCTAAAAACAAAAAAAACTTAACAAAATGCTGCAGATTTTATGCTAAAATCTTGTCAAGAAAAGCAGAGAGCAATACAAAAAGAGACCCATGCTCTATGACAAATAGGAGCAGCACCAATCGATAATTTCTGTGATGGAAGCTGTGCTTATAAATAACCCTCTTACTGTCTTTTACTGGAAGAGAAATGCATTCACTTAACAACTAAGCACTGCAGTAGCATGAGACAAAGCATAAAGTAAAGTCAGGTCTGGTAGAGCCAGACAAAGGGAAAACTGTCAAGCATTAAGAACCTTTTCTTTTTTAAACGTTATATATATATATATTTTTTTTTTTTTTCGCTTTTCTATTATCCATTATACACTGGGCATTCACACAAGTAACGCAAATGTGACATAAAATGAAGCGATGTAAAAATATCTACTGTTACAGTCAACATAATGAAGAAAACCACAAGAATCAACACACAGATTAAAAAAAAAAAAAAAAAACACTCACCACTGAGGGGAACTTTCTGCCGAGCCACTTGTTGGAGCTGGAGGATATGCAGGCAGTCGCTGAGGCAGGTCATGGTCGCCAAAGAAGTAGCTTTAAGCAGCAGCAAGTCTTGGTCCAAGGGAGAGGGACCCTGGGAGGAGGGCAGTCCCTCAATACTCTGGATCAGGTCTCTGTGCTGGCCCTGTGCCTGGCTCATCATCTGAAGGAGGAGTAATTGTTGGTTAATGAACATCCTACACCTCAAAAGTTCAGATCAGATAACTTATGAAGTTACAAAGAGACTATGCAACTAGGCCTCTAAAAGCATCACTCAGTCTCACCTCTCTGGCCTCCAGCAAGTGATCAGGCAGCAGCGACTTCCTGCTGGAGTAAAGAGATGAGCCAAGCTGCAGTTGGGACAGGCCCAAGAGGGCGTTTGAGTTCTGGCTGATCCTGTGTTGAGATCCTGGAGAGCTGCCACTGCCCTGAGATGCCATGGAGAGACTGCGAGTCTGGAGCGGTGGGTTTGTCTGGGGGATTATGGATAAATGCTGAAAAAATTTTATCACCCAGAAATGACAAGTTTATCATCATTTAGCTACATCCTTTCTCTCCAAATCTGTACTTTCAAGGAACACTAAAGAAGAGTTTAAAAAAAAAATGCTAGAAAGTTGATGATTTTGACAGCAAAGCTCCAAATAAATGTAGGCATTATGATTTGTGGGCTATAATCAATGTGTTCTGATGTTTTGAGAAACAGACCCAAAATATAAGTCATTATTCACTGATTATCTTTCCCTGAGCTGCATCTCATCCACTCACATACAGTAAAGTCAAATATGCACTGCAAAGTCACATCAAACAAGCTTGTTTTTTAACACCATTACGGTTTCTTTGTTTACCATCATGGCAAAAACTTGTAAAGTATCAGACTTAATGTCAACAATGCCAAATGGCATTGTTTCTCTAAAGAAAGCAGATAAAATGTATCAGTTCTGAATGATATGATGGCGAAAAAAATGGACAATTTTAAACTCTGAAATAACTATTTTCAGGGCATTGTAATTTAACAGATTGTTTTTTCCAGTAACTTAAATCACTGAGCAGTATGGTGGTGTTAACTGTATTACAGGTGTCTGGATGCAAGTCTCACTTTGCCCAACGCCTCTGTGTGGTGCTGCGCACAGATCTGCAGTCGGCTGACCCAGTGCTGTCGCTCCTTTGCATCTGAGGCTGAAGTTACACAATCAAGTAAGAAATATAAATTATAATATTTGGATAATGTTATCTCAGATCAGACAAGTGAAACATGTTAATATAAGCCGCATTTTTACAAAACAAACAACTTGCGGTATAATTAAGAGAGCAGAAGTGAAACCATCTAGCAAAAAAGAAAGGTTGAAAGAGATCATGAGACAACCTCTAAGTTTGTATTGCTCTCCACTGATGGCATTGACAGTGAAGGTGTGTGAATCCTCATCGCTGGGGGAAATCACCGCTCCGGCTAATGGCAGCGAACCCCTGGGCTTCTGATTTCTTGACTGCTCATTCACAAAATATTCCAGCAACCCTGCCTCATTGTTGAGCACAAAATATCTATAATTGAAACATAACAGTTTAGGAGTTAATTTAATATTTTAACTACTGCATTGTATGTACCTGCAGAATTCTAACGATTCCCACCAAAATCAGATTAAATAGATACTTTTGACTCACCGATACTGCCATCCAGTCACAAGATTGGTGTACTTCATCAAATACCCATCCACGTTTTCCATCAGATCACTTCAAAAAGAAAACATCATGTTGTTAAACAACTAGTGTGTGCAAGATTTGCATACTATTACCTAAAAGAATATATCACCGAATCAACCCTAAATTGTATAATATACACAAAGACCATTCACAGGATGCTGTGATATAGCCATACAACTATGGTCAGTCGTGTTTATGTATATATAATGAAAGTGAAAGGAGACATTTCATTTTCTGATGCATGCAAGAAAGAAAATCAAACGGGTTGGAAACACATGACAGGAATAATATCAGAGTGACGTGTGTTTAAGTCCAGTTTACTCCGGAAATTGAATATTGTACAAGCTCCCCTCTTATATAAAAAAAGTAGAATTTGCTATTTGATATCGACCTGGCTCACAAGTAAACACTGTTTGTTTGTAAAGGAGCTGTTTGTGTGAAGTAACTCACCTGTACTGCCAGGATTTGGAGCCTGTCCTACAGGAACTCTGTGAGCCGCCGTGATGCTCCAGCACGGCTTCAGTCTGCATGATCGGATCCTTCCTGTGATCTACAACACTGCTATCACTTCACCTGCCGCACTAAACACCGACCACCCGGTTTCATATGGCGGACCTCAAGGCAAAATGACCGCTGCTTTAATCATCGCACTAGTTTAATGCTCTGAATTACAGAGGCACTGGCATGTTTGTCTCACGCAGCCATGACAGAGCGTCAAGTCATTCGCGACCCGCATCATGTGACAGGAAGTGGTCTTAAAAACACAATTAAACCGCACAAACGGGATGATTTGATTATACTTATTTTATTCATAGCATATCTATTACATCAGTATAGATAACTAGAATTTTTTTTTTTAGTGTTTAATGTTATTTTACATCCGAACCGCCACATAATCCACCTTTCAAATTAAAAGTCCTAGGTGGAGATCAGCTCTCATTCTGATTGGCCAGATGCAATGATACCACCCTAGTGACGTTCAAAGTCAAATTATGGTGTAATATCATGTAATATATATTAAAATAACAAAATATTGAGAACTTTATAATTTTTTATTGTCAGAAAAGCTAAACAAATACTTTTTAAAAAAGATAATTCATGTTAATTCACAGTAACATTTCTGTACTTTTTTGACAAATTTTACCAAAATGTGTCAAAAATTTGGTAAAATTTTACCACTTTCAAACATTGATTTAAAAAGTAAAAAACAATTAATTTTATTGGGAAAATAAACAACTGTTAACAATGAAATTGTTCTGTTAACATCTCTTTATTGTGTATCATTAAAACAGAGCACTAATGTACCATATACAATAAAAAACAATGAGAGATTGTGTGGTAGATTTGTAGTTCTGCATAGACTTGTCTTTGGTCTTACAACAGTCTCATGGCCTGGCATTTTCCATTTCTGAATTTCTGTTTATCCTCATACTGGCTATAAGTTGTTATTCTCTTCTATAGTCATTTATATGCATTTTCACTTGTTGTAGAATCCAATTTATCAAAAGAGAATGGTTTGTCTGATTCCACACATTAATATTACTGTATTTTCCAACCAAAACATTCAGAAATGATTACATTAATTAGTAGATAAATAAAATAAGTGAAATAAAGAAAGAAAACAGCATACAAAGACATCTAATGAAATGTTTGGTAAAAGCATTACAAGTCAAAGCAAAGTTTACATCTGAACATTGGGACATAAAACAAAAAGAAACAAACAAACAAAAAACAATAAAATTTCTTTGATAAATTCACAACTTCATTAGAAAGTAAAATATCCTGTCATTTTTCAAGATAATCTCAATTGAAATAGTGCAAGACGTGCTTACTGAGGTCATGAGAAATTCAAATATAAGCATTTTCAAATTACAAACTGAGTTACAATTTATAAAGAACTGCTATTTATGTAGCAATAATACAAATAAATAATGATAACAGGTCCTATAATGATGATATATATATATATATATATATATATATATATATATATATATATATATATATATATATGAGCATCACAGTCCTTTGTGACAAATGAATAGTAAATAACAGAAAACGCATAATTACATAAATTAAATAATGTTTGTAAATGTTCCAATGCTACCAAGTGTCAATGCTCGCAGTGATGATTAATTTTCAATTTTCTCCTATACGAGCTAAACACAAAAGCTAGCTTTCAATATAAAAAATGATGTTCAGACACACTGTTAAAACGATATGCTCATACTGTCCTTGAGTCAACACCATGAAAGGAAAGGCATTTCAGTTGAGGTTTGATTGAGTGTACAAAACTCCTTCAGTTGCATTAGAATGAACCGTTAAAACTGTAAGACTCATTCAGTCCAACATTTCAGAATATAAACTCCAGAACTCTACATACTGTAAATATGAATTCATACTATAATCACACCATTTTTTACAGTTTCACTATGAAATCTGCAATCTCATTTGCTCCATATTTCACACAATTAATCTCTTCATCTTAAAACGCAAAATAAAATTCTTAACACATCAGCAATCAGTACTACAATAGAAACAATATATTTACACAACATTCCATATGCAAAGGCTCTAAAATAGTGTTGTATTTAAAGCTGCCATGTTCGTCTCTCAGCAACTAATACTGTGGCTTAAAAATGAAAGCACTGTATTACCTAACAAAAAGAAGTCAAATATTATAATGAATGGCAAAGGGTCAAATCTTATGAACTGTCATTTTGTAACTAAATACATGGATTCAGAGCAGTATCCACAAAAGTTCCTCATTCAACATTATAAAAGAACAAGTAAAATACCAGATAATTACATAAGACGCCTTCACTAGTCCTCGAACACCTAAACAGTAACAATCTAGTCTCTAAACTATCACATATACAGTGCAACTCCTCTGTATTTATTCCCAATTTCATTTTTAAAATAATGGCTACATTTTGAATGCATTAAAGCAAGTTACAATGCAACTACAGTAGGACAATAATCACCACCTGCTTTCTTGTGTGTGTACAGTCACTCAGCCCATATTTTAAAAATCAAAAGTTTTTTTAATGGAATATCTGTGCTAGATATTCGGTTTAAAAAAAAAAAAAGGTCTGATAAAAGAGCCCTGTGTCACCTTGCTACTGTAGTGAATTGACACCATGACAAATTTTATATTAGCATTATAAAAAAAATAAACTAAAATATTCTAATCCAACTAATCAACACGCTAATGTCATATGATCTCATATAAATGTCTATATAAGCACTTTTCTCAAGGGCTTTTAGTGAGTTGATTGTTATAAGACAACAGAGTCTATAAAGATCTGCAGCCTTTGTAGGACCAAAATCTGGCAAAACATTTCAAGGTAAACAGAATCAGAATGACAGTTATGCCAAATAACTAATTGCAATAAAACTAAAATGCACACGTACAACGAGGTCCACAAGCCTGAGATCACTAATGAAAATGCAGTATTTAATTTAGTACAAAATGTCTTTGAAATTATATAATATCATCATAATTTGAGAGGAAAGTGAAATTAAAATGAAAATCATTTTTAAAAATGTATTAGTATTTGGTTTGTCATCCAGCAGTCGAGCCATGGTTATAGCTTATTGGTGTAAAAATCACACCAATAAGAGAAACTAAAAATGAAAACAAAATATTTAAAAAATAAATGGATAAGATACAATGGTATCTTAATGATACAAAAAAAGCTGACTCGAGCTGCTTGTGAACTTGAGAATGTGTGTAAACTTATGTTCTCCAGCATGATTTGAGAATGATACAAGGAGCATCAAGAACATCTGACTTGTCGGTATAAAGAGCCCCATGATCAGTGTCAACTTTGTGACCTAGAAAATTGTGTCTTCATTTACATCATAGTTTACCTTTTTTTGAAATATCTCAATCCAAAAATGTTCTGTTTTCCTATAAACGTAAAAAAAAAAAAAAAAAAAAAATCATTTTTAAATGGAATCTCAGACTTCTGGAGCCAACCGCGTATTATTAAATTAAAACACATTTAAACCCTTTCTAAACTATGTATCTTGTACAAGAGCAATATTCAAATTTCCATAAATTATCAAAAAAACAATTAAAAATCAGCACTTGCATGGACCTTAACAGAGATCAGACCTGCACTTCTCCATGCAAAATCACAAGCATCGTCAGTCACATGACCTGATATACGCTGATCAAAACATTTCCAGCAAGTAATTTCACGAAACAGAGAAGCACCATGAGCAGAAGAGAAGTGAGAATCTCTCCCATCATTCTCAACCAGATGCCTATTTCATGACCCAAAATGCTACGGGTCCATCAGAGAGACAAAGAGAACATTAGTTAGCACCTGCATAACCATGACTATGGCTTCACATTGGATCAATAGCTCGCTGGCACCTGACAGCCAGGCAAGGAGGAGTGCAATCAATGGCTTTTCAATCCCACCTACAGTCCACACCTCCACATAGAGAGAACAGTTATCAGATCACAGACTACACTGTGGAAGTGATCGCTGTTTTGCTCTCCACAGCAGCTAAACCTCAAGGGAAGCCTGTAGCATAAAGGCATCCATATTCACCCAATCAACTGGGAACAAATTCAGTCCCTGCCACAAAGGAGGAAGCCGATCAGCAGTGGAGTAAGAGTTAACAGGAGCTGCCATAGGTTCACCACCAAACAAGAAGACCTGGAACAAGGATCTGAGGAAAAAAGAATTATTGTAATATGAAAGAAATTAGCCTTTTTTTTTGGCAAACAAACATATTTGTGACCCTGGATCACAAAACCAGTAATAAAGATCAATTTTTCAAAATTGAGATTTATAAATGGTCTGAAAGCTGAATAAATAAGCTTTCCATTCATGCATGGTTTGTTAGGATCGGACAATATTTGGATGAGATACAACTATTTGAAAAAAGAAAATCGCCTTTAAACTTGTCCAAATGAAGGTCTTAGCAATGCATATTACTAATAAAAAATTAAATGTTGATATATTTACAGTAGGAAATTTACTAAATATCTTCATGGAACATGATCTTTACCTAATATTCTAAAGATTTTTGGCATAAAAGAAAAATCTATAATTTTGACCCATACAATGTATTTTTGACTATTGCTACAAATATACCCCAGCGACTTAAAACTGGTTTTTTGGTCCAGGGTCACATTTTACATTGTTTGAACCTTGTTATGTACCTGGTTTAACTTATGTATTCGGAAAACTTTTTTTCTTGCTACATTTCACACAATTCATGTTTATAAAAAATAAATAATTTTATTTGAGACAAAATTAGTGGCTTCAGTAACCATAGCCCATTAGTGGCTTTTTCAACCATAGCCTAATTATTTGTAATAAATGTTAATACATTTAAATTTTAATTTTAAATTAAGTGTATGATTTATGATTTTTATAAAAAAAAAAAAAACTTTGAATTACCATTGTGTATGAAATGTACAATATAAATAATCTTGCCTTAAAATTAAAAATACTTATTTTTATTTAATATGAATATTTACTTATAAATGTTTACATTATTTAATATGCATTATCAGTACTACTACTAATAATAATACATATTTATGTATAAATACTGTGTGCGTATGTGTATATGATTGACAGTAACTCACCTAAGCGGGCACTCTTGGTGGTGTTTTGAGGGGGGATCTCATGAGGGAGGGGGCAGACGCTGCAGAAGTGAGAGCAGGTTGGGCAGATGAGCTGTCCACTGTAGACCCATCCATTCATTCGTATGCTCATGCTGATCACCTGACCAGTACGAACACATGGATAGGACTCATTCTGCACCCAGACCAACAACCCTTGGGTTGTACAAGACACCTGCAACACAAATCAGTTTCAGTACACATAAAGCATCATTTTCCTTATGTTGTAGTGGTACATAATTCCCCAGTTGAAAAAAAGAAAAGACAAAAAGTTATTTACAATAATTTCATTTACACACATTTATCATTTATATTATCCGTTTATCATTAAGAGAAATTATCAAATGTGTCTGTAAAGACATTTAATGTCTATTTTAAATATATGCATTTATAACCGTTTATTGAAAAAAACATTTTTTCTAGGCAGTTATTTTGAATTGTAATAATATGTAACCGTTCTTACTTTTTGATCAAATAAATGCAGCTTTGGTGAGAATAAGAGATCTTTTTCAAAAACATAAAATCTTTATGACCCAAAACATATGATATATATAGACACACTTCTTATTACCCTATAGCAACCACTGCCCCAGTCAGGGTAGGTCATTCTTTTGGTGCACTGCTCCATTACAAATGGTGACTTCTGGTGCAGACATACTGATCCTGGGCCATACTGTTCTGCCCCATAGTTTCTCCATGTGGCTAAAAAAGCAAAACCCCAAAAGTCTCAACTACATGCAAAAAATACTGAACAACAAGAAGGGATAAGCAAATGAGACCTTCCATTCTGCTTCTAAATGAAGAATGAATGGCATCTCACCTGGCTGGTTCTCCTGTATCCTGCAGTAAGAGCTGCGCTGGTATTCCCCACCCACATGCCAACTAAACTCCTGGCTAAAAGGACAGTAGTCTGCGATCTCTACAGCCCCTCCATATGCTGGTAAATCTTCCTCAGGGACACCAGGGATTCGGTCAAAGTACTAGAGGATGGAGAGGGTTTATTACATTCAATATAAAGGCAGTCATCTTGTATTTAACTGTAAACAACCAGTCAATTTTATTTCTATAATGCTTTTCACAATACAGTATTTCAAATTAATAAGAATTGAGTGAAGATACAGAGGATTTTTACCTGCATTTCTGCTGCTCTTACCTGATACTCTGCAGGAAGCACATGAGGAAACTTCTGCAGGTTGCACACGGCCACTGCCAGCTGGTCCTGCCTGCAGGTGAGCTGTAAAGGTGCGCTCCTCACAGAATCACAGTACGGGCTCAGGGTTGGCCTCCTGTTTCAAACACACAAGGTAAACACTCAATAGGAACAGATGTCCAATCAATGACCTAAATCTTTACCAATATGCTGCATTTATATTTAAGACTATGAAACTCCAGTTTCTCTGGAGAAGATACAGTAAGACAGTGGAGTCAATCTGAAATAAAGAACTGCTACAAATGTACAACACAATCTAATTTGTTTCTGTACCACTAGAAACATGAGTTTGTATTCCCAGGGAATACATGAATTTATGAAATGTACAGTTTTTTATGCAATTGTATGGCATGTTGATAAATGCATCTGCCAAAACAAATAAAAGTACATTGTCCACTTAATACAACAACAACAAAAAAAAATGTGCTAGATAAAAACAAAGTTTTATTACGCATCTCATGTATCAAAGCTTACGTATGGCGATGTTGGTCTATCCAGAATTTACAGCTTTTCATCACAAAGTCGCAACCCAAACCTCTTCCCCACTCCAAGTTCTCCGCCATACTATAATTGGCCCTGTACCACCTTCAAACAGAAAATAGCACAGAGAGGAGTCAATCATAGGACAGTCTTAGCATTCTAGTACTTAAATTACACTTAAAGGGGTAGGTAGTCCACAGAAAAATGCTAACTCTTTCAACATTTACTCAGCCTCATACATACATACATACATACATATATATATATATATAAATAAATAATAGATATAGAGGAACGCTGAAACAGTTTCAGGTCCCACTGACTTCCATAGTATTTTTTTGTCCATACTATGGGGAGTGAATGGGAACCAAAATTGTTTGGTTACCAACAATCTTCAAAATATCCTCTTTTGTGTTGCACAGAGCATACAGTTTGAAAAAATAATGAGGGTGAGTAAATGATGACAAAATCTAAATTTTTGGGGGGGGGGACTATATCTATAAATGTAAAAGTTTACACCTTCATAAGTGAATAAACTGCATTAGCAATGAGCAACAATACTTCTCTTACCCTGTATCCTCCATTATGGCCAAAGTAATTCTGGAAAACACTCTGTTCTGTGTGTGAGATCCGGTCATTGCCTCATTCTGTTAAAATAAAACGTGCTGAATTCAATTTAAAAGAAAAACAAAACAAAACTGTACTGACACTGAAATAGTTAAGTGTTCATGAACACCACCAGGGAAGATTTGGTTTCATTACCTCTAACAGACGTTTTTCCCAGTGGTTGAGCTCTGTGCCAGCACCTCCCTGGTTCTCCAGTTCCATGCCCTCTAGAATGGGGCAATTAAAATGTCTCCTGGCTTCCTCCTGATAAAACATCAAAACAATTAATGTAGCTCAATTTGACTATTTAGATGGTGTTTCTTTAAAAAGGAAAGAAATACTTACAACTACACGTGGGGTGGCCAGAAGATGGACCGTGTGTCTGACCATGTGGCCTCCATGGATGTCCCACAGCCGAGTTGCTCTTTTGATGACTTTATCACTCCACTGATATAACCCTAGACTGAGAGAGATATAAAAAGAAATAAGCACAATGCTATTCTTCCATTCTGCTTCTATATATACACAGGTCCTTCTCAAAAAATTAGCATATTGTGATAAAGTTCATTATTTTCTGTAATGTACTGATAAACATTAGACTTTCATATATTTTAGATTCATTACAACACAACTGAAGTAGTTCAAGCCTTTTATTGTTTTAATATTGATGATTTTGGCATACAGCTCATGAAAACCCAAAATTCCTATCTCAAAAAATTAGCATATCATGAAAAGGTTCTCTAAACGAGCTATTAACCTAATCATCTGAATCAACTAATTAACTCTAAACACCTGCAAAAGATTCCTGAGGCTTTTAAAAACTCCCAGCCTGGTTCATTACTCAAAACCGCAATCATGGGTAAGACCGCTGACCTGACTGCTGTCCAGAAGGCCATCATTGACACCCTCAAGCAAGAGGGTAAGACACAGAAATTTCTGAACGAATAGGCTGTTCCCAGAGTGCTGTATCAAGGCACCTCAGTGGGAAGTCTGTGGGAAGGAAAAAGTGTGGCAGAAAACGCAGCACAACGAGAAGAGGTGACCGGACCCTGAGGAAGATTGTGGAGAAGGACCGATTCCAGACCTTGGGGGACCTGCGGAAGCAGTGGACTGAGTCTGGAGTAGAAACATCCAGAGCCACCGTGTACAGGCGTGTGCAGGAAATGGGCTACAGGTGCCGCATTCCCCAGGTCAAGCCACTTTTGAACCAGAAACAGCGGCAGAAGCGCCTGACCTGGGCTACAGAGACGCAGCACTGGACTGTTGCTCAGTGGTCCAAAGTACTTTTTTCGGATGAAAGCAAATTTTGCATGTCATTCGGAAATCAAGGTGCCAGAGTCTGGAGGAAGACTGGGGAGAGGGAAATGCCAAAATGCCTGAAGTCCAGTGTCAAGTACCCACAGTCAGTGCTGCTGGTGTTGGTCCACTGTGTTTTATCAAGGGCAGGGTCAATGCAGCTAGCTATCAGGAGATTTTGGAGCACTTCATGCTTCCATCTGCTGAAAAGCTTTATGGAGATAAAGATTTCATTTTTCAGCACGACCTGGCACCTGCTCACAGTGCCAAAACCACTGGTAAATGGTTTACTGACCATGGTATTACTGTGCTCAATTGGCCTGCCAACTCTCCTGACCTGAACCCCATAGAGAATCTGTGGGATATTGTGAAGAGAAAGTTGAGAGACGCAAGACCCAACACTCTGGATGAGCTTAAGGCCGCTATCGAAGCATCCTGGGCCTCCATAACACCTCAGCAGTGCCACAGGCTGATTGCCTCCATGCCACATTGAAGCAGTCATTTCTGCAAAAGGATTCCCGACCAAGTATTGAGTGCATAACTGAACACAATTATTTGAAGGTTGACTTTTTTTTCTTCTTGCTAATGAGTGGTTTGCATCTTCTGTTGTAGCCTCTGTACTGGTGATCATGAAGTTTTCTGCGAACAGTAGATTGTGATACCTTCACTCCTGCCCTCTGGAGGTTGTTGCTGATCTCACTTACAGTTGTTTTGGGGTCTTTCTTGACAGCTCTCACAATGTTTCTGTCATCAACTGCAGTTGTTTTCCTTGGTCTACCTGTTCGATGTCTGTTACTTAGTACACCAGTGGCTTCTTTCTTCTGCAGGACATTCCAAATGGCTATGGCCAATGTGTGTGCAATGGCTCGGATTGATTTTCCTCCTCCTCTCAGCTTCACAATTGCTTGTTTTCCACCCATAGACAGCTCTCTCGTTTTCATGTTGGTTACACCTCTTAACTATAAATGCAGTTTGAACAGACAAAACCCAAATCTGAAACTGAGCATAGACATTCAGTGCTAATTATTGATTGAATAATCAATGTGATAGGACACACTGGGCAACAAAATACACCTGTCAGTCACATGTTCCAATACCTTTGCTCACATGAAAAATTAGTGGGTTCAAACAAAAGGTGATATCTTCTAAGTTGTGTGTCAGATCCAGATGTAAATACCTGGAAATAAAAGGCGACATGTAAATCTCTTGTCTGATATTCATCTTTTGATGTCAAACCCAAATGTTTTCATTCTACAGCAAAAATAAAGGAATTGGCTTCACTGTCCCAATACTTTTGGAGGGGAATGCACATATATCAGGGGGTCATGCATTTTTTTTTTTTTACCTACAATAATAACAAATTTTAACCTGTAATAATCATGCAATATAATTATCACAATGCTACAATAATAAAAAAAATACAATTAACTTTTTCCTATTATTTAAATATTTTTTAATTCTATTTCAAACAGAACTAAAAATACAAATATAACCAATCACCTTTCATTGTATGCAGGTAGACCACTTGCAGAACGTGGTGTCAAAGGTTTCCCATCATCATCATGGTAAAACGCAAAGAGTCCTGCAGAAAAACCCTTAAAACATATAGAACATATAATTGAACAATAATGATAAACTATAAAGCTCTCCTCATGCAGATGTGCAGAGTTTAATGTTGTTACCAGGGCATGTATGATCTCGTGTTTGACAGTAGACAGCATCCCTTCAAACTCCTGAGGTTGAATAGAGATCATATTGGGACACAGATTGGCATATCCAGCGATGGGCCTACATTAAGAAATTCTGCTGTTACTGTCAGCAACACACTGGACTATTTCCACAGTATACTCGCAAATTTAAAAAAACAAAAAAAAATCACCAACATTCCCATTTCATTAATTATTGCGATCACCTGTCCAGTTCAGACTCCAGCTGGCAGTACGCTGCATAGGCTACAATGTTTTCTTGTCCACAGCGCTCTGTAGTCATCGCACTCACGTACAACACAAAATCAGCCCTGACCACCCCCTCACCATCAGGAGGACCAGCGGGGCCGCAGGACTTGCCAAACTCGCTGCAAACCCTGCATTGCTAAAGGAGACTTCATTCTATGAATCAAAAATTCTCCTGCAATATATTTATATTTATCAGTATTAGAATTCATTTTATCCATAAAAATCCACTTAAAATGGATCTTTAAGTAGGCATGGTGCTTCTGTACGTATATTTATAATTGCTACCAAAATGGAAAAAAAGTTGAACAAAATCACTATGTTTTGATGTTTGTTTGTTTTTTGGACTAATCCTTATGGTTTATATGCAGCAATTATATTGTAATAAAAAAATAAGGAATAAATCAAATAAGGAAGGAAATATTTTTGGCCAGAAAATTTGAGGGGGACCTACCTGCAAATGTTGTTCAGGGACAACAACTGGGCCACACTTAGTGATGTCTGCACACGGTCCCTGACAGTAGCGATGTGGATCATCTCTTTTCCTAAGGTACTGATTGGTTGCACATTGTCTAATCATTAAGAAAAAAAAAATATTGGGATTACAAAAAAGAAACTGAGATTAAATATCCACCAAGCTTCCAGAAGGACATGGCTGAGTGCAATTTTAAGAGGATTTGCTGTCAGACAATACTAGCTGAGAAGAGAATTACCTGCTCAGTAATATTGGACCTGACTGCCTCCGAACCCTGAAGGCCTTCTGAAGATAATCAATGGCCTGTGGGAGGAGCTTGTCCTTGAAACAAAGCAGAAAAGATCATTACTGAAAAGATCAATAATGTATGCATGCATCCTATTTAGATGTGAAAGGCCATTTACAAGATTTAACATAATATTTAGCTTTAATTTTTAATAAAACCTTGACTACAGAAATCAAAATACCTTCACAAGGCTGCTTTTGGCTTCATCTAACCTGTGTGAGCAGTAAAGATATTAAGTCAATGTATAACAATGACAATGTTGCATTACTGTACTTAATAAAATACAAACTAACCCATCCAAGCTGGAGTCGTACTCTATTTGGATCTGTAACTGCTGGTCAGTGCTTCTTTTGGTCAATCTATCTGGCTTCACAAACACTTTATGTATGACCTAAAATGGCAAACAGCAGGCATTATTATGAGTACTGATAAAATATTTCATAGATTATTTGAGCAGTGAAGGATGATTTTCATTGAACAGAAAAAAGCTAGGACTGCTATATAATTTCTTTATGTACTACAGAAGAAGTCACACAGATTTTAAGGCGAGCAAATGATGGCATATTATTAATTTTATGGTTAACTGTCCCTTTAATGCGACAAATAAATGTATTTTACCAAAATGGAAAATTCCGCATTCATTTATTCACCTTAAAGTCACTTCCTTTCTTATGTGGAACATAAAGGAGACGTTAGCAGATTGTCAGCCTCAGTTATTATTCATTTTTAGGGGATAAAGCACAACATGGCATGATATTAAGAAGGCACAATCTTAAATGTGGTATTTGAGAAGCAGAAGAAAGAACAACAAATAAGAGGGACTGACCTCTGTGGGTAGAGGCACTTTATGGTCACAGGTGTGCGTCTGTGCGCCGGTGCTGATGAAGATGAAGATGATGATGGTGTTAAAGAGTAACGTTAAAGCAGCTCTAAATGATCGAGGCTGCCGCCATCCTGAAGCCATCATTCACTCCGTGACTTTAATATTCATATCTCCGTCCTGTCACGCTGCAGAAAGCACTTAAATACCGCATAAAACTGAAGGATGTTCCGTGAAGAATTCAAATCAGCTGTTCATTAAACCGGCTTCATCCATAAACCCAGAGCAGCGTGAACGCGGAAACAATGCTTCAGCATGTCAAAATAAAAGCCCGCGCCCAATATAAATGCAGTAATAATAATAATAATAGTTGTAGATACTGCTATGTTTGCTGAGCTTACTATGTATTAAATACTTTGCTCAGCAGGGCTGTAACGTTAGTCGGACTCAGAATGAAAATACCTTTCTAATACTGCATAATATATACTACATACCATTAAAAAAGTATTGTGAGACAGAACTCATTACGCATTATTTGTCACATTACTCATGTTTATTATTAAAATTATTACAATAATAATTTTGTACATATCTTTAACAGAGCAAACTACTGAGCAGCAGTATGCAGTGCAAACAAGACTGGGTATTACAAAACATAAATCAGACACAAAACTGCGAGCCAAAATATTAAACGATTTATTATAAGAGTACAGAAAATTACATTTATTTACAGAATCATCTACAGGATACAAAGACCTGGTCCCATGGTTAAATATCCTGTAGATCAGTGGTTCCCAACCATGTTCCTGGAGGCCCCCAAAACACTGCATGTTTTCCATGTCACCTTAATTAAACACACCTGATTCATATCATCAGCTCATTAGTAGAGACTTCAAAACCTGAATTGGGTGTGTCAGACAAAGGAGAGATGTAAAATGTGTTGTGTTGGGGGGCCTCCAGGAACGTGGTTGGGAACCACTGCTGTAGATAATATTCTAAAGACTTTGATAAATCAGTCCTACTTTCTAAAGAGCAGCAAACAGGTTTGTTTCAAATAAGAATGGACTTTGATTGGATACTGCTTATTTCAGGCACAAGTACACAGTATCTGACTCAGAGTTTGAGTTTCCCAGCCAGAGGGCTGCAGGGGTAGAGGCGTGAGAATCGGCCCAGCGTCCACACAGGAAACACATTCCTGTAAGAGGTGTAGCTGATGGCACAGCTTTTATTGAACACTCCAGAAATATTCTCCTGAAAACAAGGAAACAACCCAAGCACATTTTATTAGACAGAGAGCGAGACCTCAGATTAATTTTGGAGATCTATTAACAGTTTTGCTCACCTGTGGCCAGTCTCCATTGGGCAGCTGCCTATCAATCAGAACTTGAATGCCTCGCTCGATCACGCTGATGTCAGGGTACCTAAAAATGACATTTTTTAAGTAAATTAACCCTGTTTTGGAAAAGCAACCCCACTGAACATCATTGTTTTCCATGCAATTTGCCATAAATCAACACTTAAAAAACACTAAAGAGTCAGGAAAAAAGTTATTGTAGGTTGTCAAAGACTACAATACGAAATACATGACAATTTTAATAATCAAATTTGAGAATGATTTTCTAAAATGAGTTTAACGGTTAGTTTTTGGTTCATATTTTGTTTGGATCTCAATTACTAGACTGGTGCTGAACAGAAGCATGAGAAAGCCATTTTACCCTCACAAGGGTTTGAGAAAAAGATATAAAAAGGTAGAGGAAGTACAAATAGCAATAGATATTACTTACACTAAGTACTATTTATACTTTCTTGCAGTTATTTGTATTTGTAGTTATGGTGTCTGTGCAGCTAATTTTGAACACAAAAAATATATTGATTAAATTGACCACTAACAAAATAGAAATAACACAATAAAAATAACGGACAATAAAAAATAATCATTTTTTAATGACCTCACATGTTTTGTATTTTTTAGTCACAAGCTACAATAGAGGCTCTCTGTTTTTGCACGAATCTTTAATTTTTCATAATGTTGATTTTTGGCAAACTGAATGGAAACCAATGTGGGTCAGTTTGCCCCCAACACGAAAGTTGTACCCAGTTTTGAACAGGAGGGCAGTTCTGTAGAGGTATCTAAAAAAATACTTCTGATGTTACCTGACAGCCATCAACCCCAGCAAAGCCCAGCAGGTGTTGTGGATCTGTGAGTTCTTGCTCTGAACGTAGCGCCGCTGCTCACATGACTCAAAGTCCTCACCCCAGCCTCCATCCTCCATCTGCTTCGACAGCAGGAACTCACAGGCAAGTTTCACCTCCACACAAACAGACCTGCAACACGGAAAATAAATTAATTAAGGGGTTAAATAAAGTGCAGTAAAAGAATATGAGTTGATGATTTATTAAATGAACATCAATATGAGAAGAAAAACCAATAACATACCCATTTTGGAAAGTGTGGCCCATACATGCAAATGCCTCCAGACCAAACCAGACTCCATATGTGAAACAGACTCCCCAGGACCTAAGACAAGCAGAATACTTCATAAAAGAAGCAACAGAATCATATCTCTGATTATATATACCAATGCCTACCCTTCCCATGAGCCATCAGGTGTTTGAACCCTCCTGCAGTAGTCCAGTCCCTGCTGAAGAGTTGTCCTATGTGATCAAGAGACGTGGTTTAACCAAACTATTTTTCTAACCACAGTATGCTGAAATATTGTGTTTGGCTGTACCTAATCTCTTCTGCTCTGTGCTCAGGATATACGCTATGAAAGTGTTTCAGTGCCTGCATTACAGCTGAGGTACACTCAACATACGTGTAGTCGATTATTATATCACCTGGGAGAGAAAGAGGTAGAATCAGAAATGTCAAGACAGATGAAAAATGCACTGAGATTTTACTGCATGCTCACCAAACACTTCAGATGGGTTCAGCAGCTCCAGCAGTTTTCCACCACGTTTGGTCTCATACGTGGCAAACCCTCCATCAGGATTTCTCATGCTCAGCAGCTGAAACAAAATCAAAATGTTAAAAAAAAAAAAAAAATTCAGCAAGGACACATTAAATTGATCAAAAGTGATTTATAATGTTAATGAAGATTTCTATTTCAAATAAATGCTGTTTTTTCTATTACAACTTTCTATTAATCAAAGAATAATGGCAAAATGTTTCAGTTTCTACAAATCATTGTAATTCATCATTGTAATAAAAAATGTTTCTTGAACACCAAATCGATATATTAAAATTATTTCTGAAGGATCATGTGACACTGAAAACTGGCGTAACGGCTGCTGAAAATTGAGCTTTGCCATCACAGAATAAATTAAAATTTAAAAAATATTATCACAGAAAACAGCTACATGTCTGAATTGTAAACAAGGCTTTTACCACATTGACAGCATCAAAGAGTCTTTCAGTGGGAACTTTTTCTTTGAGGAAACCGCACTGCTCCTGCAGCAGCATCACAGATTTCAGTCCTTCCGCTGTACAGTCCGCAACTATCCAACCACAGTCCCGCGTGCTGAAGGGAAAACCTCCCTGAATCACACAAACACACACTCATTAAAGTGTTTAAGAGCAGATTAAGAATGGTTAAGAAGGTTGAAATGCAATACCCCAAAATTTACCTTGTTCATTTGTCTATAGTATTTCTTGTATTCCGGAGGATTATCTTTGATCTATAATAATAAAAAAATGATTAGACCTCACATAGACACCAAATTATTACATTTCAGTGGGGGCCAAAAGTTCGAGACTACAAGTTCTATTTCCTTTTTTCAACTTCTATTTTGTTTTCAGTCAGTCAGTCAGTCAGTCAGACAGACAGACAGACAGACAGACAGACAGACAGACAGAATTTCAATTAATCATCCTCACCTGTGTCAGATCAAAGAAATTATGGGCTTGTGTGAGGCACTCTGTAAACCTGGGGATGTCCTGGGCACCTGCCTGTTCAGAAAACAAGGCCAACTGATCAATCATCGGTTATGCGCTGGTTTTGGTTTTATTAATAAAGATACAGTATATACCTCAAGAAATGCTTGTACTGCAAATGCAGTGTCCCATAGCTGTGATCCGTTTGTACCCTGATGGAAAATAAAAATTTATATGAGTGATAATTGTTATTAATATTGTTAATAATATAATTTAACTGATCAGATAAAACAAACTTTAGAACGCAAAAATGTTCTTCATAATGACATCTCACCTGCATTTTCATGCCATCCAGACCCAGCCTGGAGCGTTGAAAAAATAAAAATGATAAAAAGAAAGACAGAAACCACTTATTATTATCATTATATATAATATAAGCAGGAAATTACTCAAATCAGATCACAAACCATAGATAGTCAGGAATCCTTGTCACATGCTCCTGAAAGGCAGGTGATGTGGGTCCATCCACATACCAGCGAACCAACATATTGATCGTTTTCGAAATCTGACAAAACAGGAAATTAGTTTTGTACACAGAGTAATATTTAAGAATGAATATTTATTAATGAATAGTTCTAATAAAATATGTACAGAGAAACTGCACACAATAAAACCAGGGATGTGGATTAATAGAGTCAATATTACTTTATATAAAATAAAATGTATTCTCTCACCGGGCCAATGCTGATACACTTAGTGAAGCGATCGTCTGCTTTAATATGGTCATAAAGCTCCTTCACAGCTTTTTCTCTCAGCATAGTGCTGTGATGAGCTTCATACATATTCAGGATCACTGGAAGATCAAGTTTGATAGTGTTATGTGACTTAACTGAAATGTAAAGGGTAAAGGATTATTTTTTACAGAGATGTTACACTTCTCTCACAATAGGCGATATTAAGCAAGGGGCTGTGTGGTGTGTACAAGTCACAAGCTGCAACGTTGTTCCTCTGAGCTGGCCAGTCAATAGTTGAGTATTCCTGGACGTAGAGCTCCTGTTTAACACCCAAAAAACAAACAACTGTGACTGGATAGCAGAGTTCAGGCAAACAAGCCTGCTTTTAATGTGGTCTCAGAGTGGCCTCTAGTGGTGAAACTTCACCTGTCTTAAACTGAGTATCAGTGGATCTTCATCGGCAGACAGCCTGACGGCATAGCAGTAGCTCATGGGTAGGTAGACCTGCCGACAGTGGCACCATAAAGTGGAGGGATGTGCCGGTACCCAGGAAGGGAACAGCCTGATGGGAAAAAGTCCAACTATATACATTTTCAAAACAAAAATGACACTTAATCTGTTAACTAATGTACTCTCGGCATACCACATCTCTGGAAAGAGCGTATTCATCCCTTCCCAGCTGTATACGTTGAGGATGGCCAACCAGAATTTACCCCAGGAGGGTATGCCGACAGCTCCGCCTGTAACAGAGCAGGACAATACTGAAACAAAACACCATATTATTTCATTTATTGGGTTACATATGAACATACATGTGACTGTTTGTATATCAGCAATCGCAGACCTTTGCTGTGTAAATTATTCCTTGCGCGAACCATATCTGGATCATCAGGCCCAACTCCCAGAATTCTCAGGGTGGTGTAACTCAAAGCTGTTCCAAAAACAGTAGACTTATCTTCAATATGCCTGGAAAATTAATATTTGTTTTATTTAATAATTTCATTATTATACTAGTGAAGTTAAACATTACAGGGACAAAAGATATTTTGAAGAATGTTGGTAACCAAACAGTTTCTGTTCCCATTGACTCTCAATGTATTTTTTGTCCATACAATGCAAGTCATAGAAACTAAAACTGTTTGGTTACCAGCATTCTTCAAAATATCTTCTTCAGATGAATTTACATTTATGCATTTAGCAGACGCTTTTATCCAAAGCCACTCACAAAAGAGGAATAAAGTAATTTGTTAAAGAGCCAATAATATTCCTAGTACACAATGCCAGGTTTATTAGATAACTAGATTAGGAGGCAAGATAATGGAGAAAAAAATCAGCATAAAGGACAAATAATCAAACACTACCATTATGTATAAATGTAATAGCATTTCAATTGTTTTATTTTTGCATTACAGTAATAAGATTGATTTCCTTCTCTCTTTATTGCATTTTAATAATGAGATGATTTCTTATTTAATTCTTTTGATTTGTGAGTGAAATATAATTTGGATGTTCCTTGCAGGTATTATGAGATTCACCCCATATAATAAAAGACAGTTATTAACACTCACAGGCCCCAGCCTCCGTCAGACAGCTGCACAGAGCGAAGGTATCTAACCATTTCCTGCTTCCATGCATCTGGCAGAGGGATTTTAGCAATATGACAGGTTATGAGCAGACCTGAAAACCATCAACAAATAGACAAAAGGACAGTTTAGCTTTAAAAATTCTAGGTTTCTCAGAACCATTACTATTTACTTCATTAGTGGCAATTTTTAACCTTAATAATGCATGGGTTAATCACATAAAAAAAATTCATTTTCATATAATGCTCGACTGATTATATTTATATTATACATAATTTATTATTTATATATTATATATTATACACAGAAAATTTACTTTCATCTAATGCCTAAACAAAGAAAGTCTGTCCAAATGGCTTATTATAAATGAATGACCTGGAAGTAAGAAAAGTGGTCCACCATAATCCCCAGCCCAGTGTCCATCTTCAGCCTGGAGACAGCTGTAGAAGTCCATTCCCTTCAATGCAGCTTCAACTGCAGTGTGTGCGGCAGGGGATGCTGAGATGAACTCACCCTGAGGTCAAGAAGAACAGATTAGATATGAAAATGAATATAAAAGTTGCACCGTACTTGTCTGTAATGTTTTTGTTTACCGTGTCCAGTCCCAGAGAGTGAGATTCCAGCATGCTCTGCTGTCTGTCCACGCTACCTGCCTCCTCAATATACCTCCAGGTCTGTCTGCCCTCCACATTACTCAACCTCCAGCGGCTGAGATCTGTCACTGGATCAGTCTTATAGGGGCCTCCCCTTCTCCGCAAACACCTGAATCAAATATGTAAATGTTACACTTAGATGGGCATAGTAACAGTAGTACAGTAACACTTTTCAAGCATTTAACAAACCTTACAAAAACTGACGTGCATCTAACAATAACAATGAAAAGCTTTTTTTATTACTTTATTTAAATTATAGTTAAGTTTGTCAGTACAAAACAGCACTGTAGGAATACTGGCATTGTCTTTCTCAAAAAAATAAACAAATAATAAACACCTTGTAGTTTCATGACTTCATAAATTATATGTTATAATAAAGCTCTAGCATCTACAGATATGCATATAGTCTGCATTATAGGACATTGATACTTGTAATAATAATAATAATAATATACTGTTTATTAAAACCTAAAACGTCGAAAATTAATATATTAGTTTCTGTTTAACGTGTCTTATGGGAAAATGTATTCATCTCATATCTGCGTGATTTTAAAATATAAGCATTCAGAAATATTAAACAACTGTACTCACGTTCCCTCTGTCATCTTTGAAGAGCATGAGCAAAACTTTTAAACTAAAAAGCACCTGTCATATTTCAGCTGATGGAGACGGTAAACGCCTCCTTAAAATCAGCCTGGGAAATGTAGTTCTTTATTCCTCTTAAACCGTTCATGGAAAAGGGGCTTCGTTCTTAAACTACGTTTCCCATGATGCTTAGCACTGCCTTCCGAGCGCGATATCGTATGGAGAGATATGACCAGAGGACAGGCCCTCCAATCACGTTAGGATCATAACAAAATGGGCGTGACTTGCCAGTTCACACCTATCACGATTGGAGTGTCATGAATAATTAATCACCTCATGTTAATCCGTAATTCAAAGGTTAGTCTGTAGTATGAACAAAAACATCTTTAAAATATGTTAGTGTTTCTCAGTATAGTAGGCGGAAAAAATACACAAAATCAGTAGTTTGATAAAAATAATCTTTATGGTTGTCCAAAAATAGACATTTAAATATAACAGAATAATTAGGATGAACAAAATACATTCAACTCTATTATTCAGAAAGCGGGAAAGTATGAATGAAAACAAATGAACAAATTCTAAATTACTGTTAAAGTACAACGAGATACACACGTGAAGATTTAATTAAATCTAATGGATGAGGCACATGACTTAAGCATTTTATCAAAAAATATAAAATTTAAAACAGCAAAAATAAAACTACTGAGACCACTAAGCAGCAGACAAAAGACATTTTCTTTCAAATTGGGAGACTAGAAGTGGCGTTCAGCAGCTGCTGTTATATTCAAACATCTTCAGTTCTCTACAATGTCTAAAAGACACTTCAACTTGAGGTCACACACACGTTCCTCCTCCTCCTGACTTGACAACTCTCTTTTTAAGTCCTGCAAACGCTGGAACAAAGATACCGGTCTGTTTTTTTCACAAGATGCAGCAGTCTTCTCAACAGAATCTTTTGTTTCCACTTCCTTCAAATAAAAAACAAATGCAGGTTTAAGGCATTTATAATGAAAGCTGCTTTTTAACTTCATACTATCCATGCTAGAATACTGTACTTGTATGTGGAAGGTAGCAGCAGGGCGCTTGGAAGAGGAAGTCCTAACTAGGGGAGGCGCAGAGAGGAGGGTGGAGGGGAGGAAGAGAGGAAAAGAGGCAGAGGACAAATGATCCGCTTCAATCCTACGCTGAATCTGCTCTCCGACTCTAGATACACATGGAAAAACAAAAGAATAAATAGACAAAATCCGATAATGCATCATTATATCATCTTGATTTTGAGTAAAACATGTTTAGTGCATTAAAAAAAAGTTTAAACCTAACCTCTGGCCCTCAGCATTCATCTCCTGAACAGTTAAGAGAGTACGCTGAAGTCGCTCCATTATGGGACTCTGTGTGCTGTCTGCATCAAAGAGTCTGTTTATTTTGCAAGGAGATATTTTCTCAACCAGATCAGCTGTTTCTGTTTCCTTTAAAGAGCACAAAAATAGAGACTTAATGCAATTATAGTAATGCAAGTATATTAATCCAGTTGTGATGGTGTCTCTGGTATAACTCTACCTGTATGTCGACAGTCCCAGCAGCAGGGCGCTTTCGGGAGGGGGTCATGGTCATTGGCACAGAGGTCAGAGTAAGAGGAAACGATGAAGGGCATAAAGGATCCGCTTCAATCCGACACTGTATCTGCTCTCCAATCCTACAGACACATTTTAAGAAATGGTTACTACAAACATCCAAGCAAAAAAAGCCAACAACTCTAATATTAAAATTAATGCTAACCTCTGGCCCTCAGCGTTCATATCACGAATGGAAGAGAGAATCTGTTCAAAGTGCTGCGATATGGGAATTTGTGCAGCATCACGAATAAAAGGCCATTCCTCTGTGTTTATGTGACTCTGAAACAGCTTCTGTTTGGGGAAATGTCTGGCTGTGGCTGGGGGCCTGACTTTTGACCTATCAGAAAACGTAGAAATTTAGTTTGAATTTTTTGATGCAAGGCTGTTATGATAGATAGATATATATATATATATATATATATATATATATATATATATATATATGATTATACTGTGAATAATACATATATAAAACAGTGATAGTTACACTTCTGAGGCCTGCTGTTTTTCCTGATATGTCTGTTTCACAGCCTCTATCCAGCTATCAGGGGGTTGGAAACACTTCAGGCTGTCTTTGTTAAAATATACAAGAATCTCGCCATCATCCATGAGGGCATCTGTTATCATAAGAGTTAAAACATACATTTAACAAAGGAATATGTTCAAAGCTAATTGGCATTATGTTACCAATCTGTTATTCTCACCTTTTGCCACCAAAGTCTCCAAATTCCAGTCCTTCATGCGATGCTCTACACACAGGCTTATGATGTCGTCCCAAGGAATTTCATGAAAGGACGGTCCAGTCATCCCATAGTCATCCTCATCTGCACCACTCACATGAAAGTATTGGTAGCTCACTCTTCTTAGCAGGTTCTCCAGGCGGGACATTAGAATAGGTTGGCTTAAGGGTGAGGTAGAGATCTGGGATACGTACTGGAATATTGAGGCACACAAATGCGGCCAGGAGGCTGAGAAATAAGAAAAGAGATTAGTTTTGATTCCTCTCAATTAAGATAAAAATACTAAAATGTACAATTTCAAGGATTGGAACCTACCACTACTTGGAGGCAGATACCACTGAGGAAGTTGCCGGCTGAGGATGGTTCTCTTCAGCCACTCTAGGTGTACTGGAGAGTTCCAAGCCTGATGAGGAATCAGCTCACTGTTCTCGGGGAGAGAGAATTCGGGAGGTGGCCAGCAGAGACCAGACAGATGCTCTGATGAAACCACACCTGCTAGGAAACTCAGCACACTGTTGCAGAGATTCACGATAGGCTCCGGATGCTGGGACAGAAGACCTGTATGTTTCCTGTCCTGTTTGTCTCGTTGTAGTCTGGAGTAGAACTCACGGCACAGGCCTAGCTCAACAACCTGCAGAAGGGTCTGAGAGGACAGGGCTGGGCCAGCAGGAGAATGGGCGGCAAGCCACCTGATGACATAACTCATCTGAAGTGGATCAATTATATAAAGAGAATGTGTAAGTACATAATACATGCTACATTTTCAATAAGCATTCAAGACATCAATCCTCATTTTCCTTGATAAGAAAAAAATTATAAGCATCTAGATCTATCCATGCTTCCACCAAACATTATGTCCAAGAGTGGAAACTACTTTTAATTTTAGATACTCTTTAAAAAAAGTAAAATGGAAAAAAAAAAAAAAAAAAAATTTTAAAATGATAGACTAAGCAATCATTATAAATTATTTGTTTAAAAAAAAAAGGCAACTTGAAATATTTTTTTACTTTATTAACTAAGAACAACTTTCAATATTTCTTTGCAGACTAACCTGCTCTGAGCCTTGCAGGTCAGTGAGGGTTGCTGGTACGTGGACAAAGATGTATTCAGAGATGAGACCATCTTTGACTAACATATTCAACATGAGTGCTGTGAAAGAGAGACAGTAAATTAATAAGACTGCAGTCTTTAACAGTCTTGTCTACTATACTAAGTCTTTCCTTCAAAACTTGCCTTCTTCCAAAGCATGATCATTGGTACCACCCTCTTGGTTGCCAGTGACCACCACAACCAGAGGTACAGGAGAGTGCCAGCAGCTGGCCTGCTGCACCTGCCTCAGCTGAAGGAAGGCAGAGAGCAGGGACACATCCTCATCCTCTTCACCCTGTCCAGCACTGTTAAGAGAGGGAAGTAGCATCAGCAGAGCGCTGGTACCATGGAGCTCCTTCTGTTCCTCCAGCAGACACTGGTCTTCTGCACTCAGAGGGCCATGGCATGCCTGCACACAAACACAAGGGTTAATCATGTCAATGCAGAGACATTTGGATAACTGGATACTAATGAGCATTTCATTAGCTGAAATTTTCCCACTGTGGTCCATTTTCTCCTCAATACCGCACTTTAACTGGGTAAATAATAAAAATAATCTTTTGGGAAAACTATTCCTTCAGAAGCTTACTTTTATAGCAATGTGAACTTCGTGAGTCTGCCCCCTAATATTTGTCAAGCTGTGACTAATGCACAGTGTTTTCAGTTGCCCTTTCTCACTCTCTTCAGATTGGATTCCTCTACCCAATTTAACCTCAAGCCAGTCTGTCAGAATCCTGCATGGAAACAAACATAAAAAACAAAAGAGGTCAGTTTTAATTTTACATTTTAAGAAGTTTTCCCACAGTTTCGTTCATTACCTGCTGGCGTAGCTTATGTCACTATCGCAGTTGCTTGGCAATAGAAGCGTGGCTTTCCAGAAGATTCTGTCAGGTGCATTAGGGGTGCTTTCTGCCACAAGAGTGGGCAGGTCAAGAGGCATCCATACACGCTCACTGCCAAAGAAGGATAATCAACCATTCAGAAAATCATGGTGATATAAATTATCTGCATTCTGCACATCTATGCCACACTTTATCCCCACTGTACTTACCTCAGTAAGAGATTGTAGTAGTAGGACACTTTCATTTGATGAACTGCTTCCTGTCTCATTTTCAGCAAGCTATATTATTAAAATTAATTGCCAGGAACAATCATTGAGTTGCATTCAAAAAACAAAAACAAATCAAAGCACAATAAAAAAAAATAGAAATCTTCAATAGCAGACCTTGTGCAGGAAACCGCCATGTTCCCAGAGCTACCCAGGTTGACCATCCCCTGGGCCAGGAGGTCCAGAGAGGGGCTCGTAGGGGCACTGGGTACGAGAGCCTTCAGTTTGAACCGCGGATCTACACAGCCAGGGGCTGCAGGGAAACCACGCATCTGTCTCTTTAGCTGACGACGCACGGCTACCACATCACGCCACCTAAAGTATATGCATACAGGTTTATAAACTTATTTGCTCCAGGGCTTCCTTTATACACATAAAGATAAATAATAAGCTACTCAAACCTCTTGATGAACTTGCAGATGCGCCTCAACTCATTGTCCAGGATATCTTGTGCCATTGCGGCCAACTCCTCAGCCAGCGTCTCCTCTACTATGCTGACGCATTCCTCCGCTGAGCAGCGGGCAATACGAGCTGACTTTTCTTCTAAAGCAAGCCTGGAAATGAAGAAGAGCATGACCAATTTTGCACATTCACTGGTGAATCATGAATACTTGTCAAAAGTCAAAAGTTTCACCCAAAAATCAAAATGAAGAAACATTTTGCAGAAATTGAGCTTAACAATTAAAAATGTCTTAATGCCTAAACATTTGCATTGTAATATTATTTAAAACGAAGCATAATCCCCCAAAAAAACTCCTTCCTATAATTTAAATTCATATAAAAAAATATTAGATTATTTTTTTTTATATTATGTCAGATAAAACATCTTATAAATGGCTTCATTTCCTTTAGTCAAAACATAATTCCCCCCCCCCATTTAATTTCAGTGAGAAATGTGACTTGTACATAATAATCCCTTACAACTGTTAATGAGGAAGCCAAAGGTGACAGACAATAGCAAAGAAAACCTCAGGGAGATATTTATGTAGGATGTGGTACCTTATTTCAGCCTCTGCGGTCGCTCTAATGCTCTCTGTTATCACCTCGTCACTAATTTTAGCACACAGCTCACCGCTGAACTGATCAAGAAATGCTTCCTTCCTCCTGACATCAAACACAAAAAAATGGAAAAAGGGTTGAAAATGCTCTGGCTACTAAACATAACCAGAAATGCCTGAAATGTCTTTTTTTGCAGCTGCACAAACATTAACACATCAGGATCGTGTATACGGAGAAAACGGAGTTACACCCTAGATTCATGCAATGTGAGAGACCATTTCAAAAGGGAACTTAACATACACAAACACAAAACCATTGAATTAAAAATAGTGCTGTCAAACGATTAATTGCATCCAAAATAAAAGTTTGTTTACATATTGTGTGTGTGAACTGTGTATATTTATTGCATGCATGTATATATTTAAGAAAAATATGTTACGTTTATATATTAAATATCCATATAATTTATGTGAATATAAATGTATACATGTAAATACATGTAAATATTTTCAAAATATATGCTGTAAGCGTGTCTTTCTATATACATAATAAATATACATAGTACACTACACACATATATTATGTAAACAAAAACTTTTATTTTGGATGCGATTAATCGTTTGACAGCACTAATTTAAAAAATTTATGGAGAGGGTCTTTCACATACCTGGCTTCTTCCAGCTTGCGTTTCTCCTCGGCGATTCTCTCCTTCTCAGCGATGATCTCTGCCGTGGATAGTTCCCTCAGCAGCTGATTTAAGACTTCAGTCACAACTGTTTCTAACTCACTGTCACTCACACTGCAGGACACACATGAGCAGACACATTAAGAAACAAACCTTATGTCAAAAGTTTGTTTTGGCTTTATGGAAGTGAAATCTTCTGGCTGACAAATAAAACCTGTGGGTTAGAAAAGAAAAAGTTCCTACCTGAGGGCTGCAGACACATATTCAGCTGCTGCACGAGTTATATCAGAGACCTCGGCTTCCACTACCTCATTAAGCACCGCATCCACCTCTGCTATTATATCCTGCCAGAGATCATAGTGTCATTAGTGAGCCTATGTATGTACCATATTGTAGGATTTTGCAGTTAAGACTGAAAACCGTCTCACCTGATCTGTGTATGCTGGTTCTAGTTTTGGTGGAGGAGATGGAGGTCGGACTGGTTGTGGGGCTAACATGGGTTGGAAAACCAGTAGTGGCATCACAGGAAGAGATGATTCTGTTCGGTTCTTCTCTCTGGTTTCCTCCGTGTCGTCAGGTTTTACAGGCTCTGTCGTGCCAGGGTGGTCCACCAACAGCCGTGGTTCAGCCAGAAGCCTTGTTGTCACCTGAAGCCTGGAGTCAGGGTCCATCAAGGGCTTCAACTCCTGCCTCTGTGGATGAGCTGCCAAAGACAGGGATTAAATATCGACAGTAAGTGCAAATATATTCTTATTTTCACTAATGAACTAAGAATCAAAGAGCATCAATACTCTTCAGGGCAGCTGGTGGAGGCTCAGAAGACAAGCCGTCTCCTGTGTACTTGTTGTTGGAGTTGAAGCTGCAAACGGGATTGTGCTGGGGTGGGTTGGGCAGTGGTCCACCGTTCACCCCCTCACCAATCAGAACAGTTCTCTTCTTCTCAATGACCACAGACTTCCTCTGCGGTAAAGAGAAATCAGGCTCCTGATAGGTTGTGCGACTAAGTTCTACCATGCTGGATGAGAGACAAAATAAGGCGTTAGTTTCCAAACATTCTGCATCTCCAAAATAACTTTGGACACTATTGCATTGAGAAAAGAACTTCGTAAAAAAATAAAATAAAATAAAAAGTTAAAATCAAGACAACAGAAAATAAGTAGAACATACCCATCATTGATAGTAAGGCCATGCTGTTGAATAAAGTCTGCGGCTTCAGTGGCATTGCGGAACATGAGCATTCTGACAAAGTCTTCGAGTGGGAAAATGGTGGATCTTTGGGATCCAACAGTAAAGGCCACATTGAGGATTTTCAGTGCTTTGCTTCGCACCTAATCAAACAGAGACAAAAAAATTATAATATTCCAATTAAAGAAACTCAAAAGGTGTAAAAAATGCCTAAGTATTTCATAAATACTGGCTATAGAACTACCCTCTGGGTAAGATGCATTTACCTGATTGAAGTATCTGTGAAGAATACAGCTGCTCAAATAGGAAGCTGCACTCACAAGTTTGAAGAAACGGACAAAGTTATTGCTGTTGAGTGCTGCAAAGGCCTGCACAGCAAAGCCAACCTCTCGAGACTCCCGTACCTCTTTACGGAACTGCTGCACCTCACTGCATTGACACAAAACAAATCCATCTGTATCCTTTATTCCATCGCTGCAAATATGTATATTACAAATGTGTATTTCTCATTTACATTTTATAAGCTTATGAACTGAATCCTTAAACTTAGTATTGTTAGTGAAACAGGCCTAATCTACTGTTTGAACTAAAGGAATACCTTGACTATTGCAATGTATTTTTGGCTTTACTGTCAAAATAAAAGATGACAAAAGCAAGGATTTACCGAAGAATATCTCCGTCATTGAGCTTAAGCAACACATTGTATTGGCGGAACTCTGCTTCATTGGGGCAGTACACCTCTTTAGTGTCTAGGTCTTGATACATCTCCTTTAGACTCTGCAGGCATTTTGTCATATTCTCATTGTTGATTTTTGCGTCAAAAGACATCATGGGTTCCTGGCAGAGGTGATGGGCACAGTGAATGTGGAAACGGGTACATTTCTCAATGAGCGATACCGTTTCTGGATCACATAGATGCTGCTGGGTTATGTCCTGCAAGAGAGGTTTAGACACATGATTATTACAAAATAATATTCCCATTGACATTTTATATCAATCAGTTTGTTTTAAATATTTTAATTAAAATCAACAGTTAGACACCTTAGAAATAAGGCTTTAGATCAAGCAATTAAAGTTGTTATTCTCACCTTCCGAATTCCTCTGGTTCTGTTCCAGACAAAGTCATACCAGTCACGGTAATTGCCCTCACCCTGGTCCATAATCTGGGTTACAAGGTAGTCCATAGTCATGCTTAGCACAGGAAGTGGTCTAAGCTCATGAGGGAGTGGTTCTTCCTGATCGGCCGAAGACCTGCTATACTCTTTAACAGCAGCAAAATGATCCACCTAAGCAGAAGGGGAGGATTTAGTCGATTTACAAAACATTAAACTTTGGCCAAGAACTCCAATGAAAACATGGATTCCAGATCATTACTGGACTGTACTATGATCATCACAAACCTTCTCTGTATCTGGAATAACTTCAAAGACACTCAGCTGGTTGCGGGTTTCTCTCATATACCGCTCTTTCTCCGGGCACATATCAGGGCATGTTCCCACAAACACTTTGGACATATCCAGGTCTGTTCTTTTGGGTCGAGCTTTAAAGACAAAAAGATTGTTTATTGCCAAACAGATAATTTATCATTTATGTTTAAATATAAATATAAATAAAACACAGAATTTACTTACTACATTTATTATAATAAGTTCAGTACTAGATTGTACCAGAGCAAATTAAGGCTTTACCTTGCCGTAAAATCTTGTCTCTCTGCTCTAGGAGGCGGTATTTCTCCTCTGCTGTTTCAGCCACCTGACCAATCAGAGGCTGCAGTACTGAGGGCAGGTTAATAATAGGTCGTTCTACGCGCCGTTCCTCTGAGACTGACTCCTGTGGTGCCTCACTCTCAAACTGGAGTGTTTTAGCAACAGATGATTTTTGGATTGGAGAGCTATAACATAAAAACAACAAGCAGAAATAAATAATTAGGCCAAATAAGAATCACGGGGACTGCTTGATATTGCATGTCTTAAATTACCTTTTAGTAAGGGAGCCAGTGGTGCTGATGGGCACTGCTCTGGGAAGAAGCTTGCGACTAGGGGAGGACTGCAAAAATGCAGCCCCAGACTCTGAGTCCCCTGTCACATCTTTGACTTCTGAAGGTCTAGCAGCTTTTTCACTTGGACCTGTAAATGACAATCATTTCATAAGCATAACAGTATGAGAGTTAACATTTAGTGCTTCTGCTAAATTAAGGCTAAAACAAGGTATAGAATCACATTTAAACAGCAGCTCTCATGTTGAACATGTCTCCAACGTTTTTTTCAGATGTTCATCAGTTTAAAGCAAAAAAAAGCTATCATGTCCTAATTTCCTGTGACCCCTGTGTTGTTAAATTAGATGTGTATTGTAACTTTTAGCAGCCAAAAATGTTTTGAAAAAGTGAACCTCGAACAAGTTTAGTAGGGCCAGAATTGTTACAGTGGAGGTTTCAGTTCGAAGCAATGCCAAGCATTATATGACATTAAAAATCTACATTTTTATTGTTGATAAACACTGTTAATTTATTTAAATCATATTTTCATCCACAATATATTTTAATTTAAATGTTTGAATAATCAAAACCTTTTTCATCTTGCTTTTGTAATACTGATGAAATAAACGTAATTTTCAGCAGTAATTTTATTGGTGACATTAACACTGCACTTAAGAATAGCCTTTGCAGTTTAAAGCCTGGTACACACCAAGCCGACACTGACCAACTAGTGGCGACGAAAGCAGACTGCGGGGTCGGCCGATGTCGGCAGCGTCTTGGTCCAAAGTTGCCCTGACACACCAAGCCGACAGTCAAGTAGGGTTTTTTTTTCTTGCGCACTGGTTCGCCAGCTGAACAGCAAATCAGATGGCCCGACTGACTGACGAGCTCCGACACCGATTCAACATGTCGAATCGGCCGAAAACAAGCCGACGAGGACCAACTTCAGCCGACAGGCGCAGAACACACTGAGAAAACTTTGTCAGCCAACCGTCGGCTTGGTGTGTACCAGGCTTTACAATACCACAAAGCCAAACCAACATTTTACATTTAATGAATTAAGATTTTTACTTAATAGTACTGTTACTCACTTTGCTTTTTCCTTTGCCAAAATATCTGAATTTCAGTCCTCTGGAACTGCTTTCCTTTCTTTTTGGCTTTGGCTGCAGATGTCTGGAGGGCAAGAGAGAGCTCATCTAATTAATCACAAACACATTCATTAAACGTAACTACTTTTGTGGCAATGAGCATTTTGTATTATGTATCCAACTAGACATGCTCACATGATCTTGAAAATGCACGATGGCCAGATTCTTTCGAGGCCTGCAAAACACCTTAAGCACTTTCCCAAAGTGCCCAAAATGCTGTATGATGAGGTCTTTCTTGTTGAGGTTGGGTGGGATGCCTTTGCACTGTATAACAGTGGCGTCAGTAGGAGAGAGACCAGCCAAACTGTCTGTGCTCTCCTTTCGAGAGGCACGTCTACCTGGAGTGTGTGTCTGTGCTTCAGGCTTGAGTGCTACAAAGACAAGTGATCACAAAAATGTTAGCAAGAAAAATTATTTCAAAATAGCTTAGGATAAAAATTTGGTATATTACAAATCCATATTATATATTTTTATTTATTTTTTACATTTATCAGATTCAGTCGATATTGAATATATAATGATGCATTATTTTTTTAACAACTTTTTTATTTTAAGATTATCTTTGATGTCACCAGACACACATCAAATTATTTTTAAGAACACTAATAATTAAATAACACTGTTAAATGTAACCTTCAAAAAAAACTAAAAATCAATATCCATTTTATCATATTGTACATTAAAATGCTGTGATGTCTAAATTTACTAGTAGCTTTTGAGTTTGTGTTTTGCTTTTTGTAATTTACTTTTAATTCACTTCAATTAATTTTTACAACAGTATAGAAATTTAATATATGTCAATAACGTGAAAATCTAATTTCGATATCGGTGCGCTCCTGAAGAAAATCACACAAAAAGACATGTAACTTACGAATTTCCTCTGCTTTTTTCAGCACTGTGGGACCCTGAGATCTTGGAGGTGTAGTGGCCACATCACTGCCTGGACCGGGTGGATCTGGTCTATATGGTAGATTATCTTCTCTATTCACTGGACTGGCTTTGGATTTTATTAGCTCAGACATTGCATTGTGAAAAAGCCCTCTAGCTGGGCCACGGGTTCTCAGCAGCGGGCGTTTGGCGGGTTGTCTTGGTCCATCTGCCCCAGCCTCACTACTATCGCTTTTAGTTGCATTTGGATCAACCGGCTCCTCTTTACGTTTTATGCCAAAACCCACAAAAGCTGTTTCTCCTCCACTGCTCTGTCCATCACCTGCATTATCCTCCGTTCTTTGTGGGGCTTCAGTTTTTGGGACCCCAAATCCAAAGGATCCAATGCCAGTACCAAACGCAGGTATTTTGTTATCTGATTGAGGATGAAGGCTCTGTGCTGTGAAGCTGAAGGTGGACGGAGTCGTGGGCTGAGAAACAGCCGTACTGCTGCTAGAAGGGTTGGCTGGCTGAGAGAAGGTGAACTGAATGCTGCTGCCACCACCTAGCGTCTCCTTTTGTGAAAAATTAGCATTGGAAAATGAGACAGATGGAGCTGCTGCTGGCTGTGAAAAGCTGAAGCCCAGAGCGCTCGGCTTTACACATGAGAACAGCGAACCGCTGGAAGAATTCTCCATAGTACTAGTTACAGGCTTGGACGATCCAACCGTTTCAGAAGCTGATGACAGATTTGAGCTGGGAGGTTCGGGGCTGACGCTAAAAATAGGTTTGAAAACGGCATCATTGGGTGGCTTGAAACTAATCTGGTTCCCACCAGTTGGATTATCAGTCCTACCCCCTGTTGAGGAGCTGGATGTGGCAGTGGGTACAGAGAGGGCTGAAAGCTGACCAAAACTGGGCTGGTTGGTAACAGTGCTGCTGAAGCTGGTCAGAGATTGCGAGGCACTGGAGGAAAGACCAAATGCAGAAGACTGACCAAAAGCAGAGGTCTGATCAAAAGCAGACATCTGACTCTGTCCTGTAGCTTGAGAATATGAAGGAGGTGGTTGTCCAAATCCAAGTGTGCCTTGACCCAAACTCGACTGCCCAAAGGTCGGGGCTGTTCCCAGAAAAGTGAATGAAGATGTCTGCCCCAATCCTTGTGATAACCCACCGGTCTGGCCAAAACTAGGCATCTGGCCGAAGACAGAAGCCTGTGGTGTTGGTTGGCCAAAAGCTGGCTGACTAAAAGCAGAGGGCTGTCCAAATCCAACACCCTGCGCTGGGTTCTGCTGGGCAAAGGACTGAAATGGGTTTCCGGATTGATTAGTGGTGTTCGGTGCCTGAAAGGCAGTTTGTGGTCTACCAAAGTAGTTTGAAGGATTCATGATGGCTGAACCAGCAACTGTTAAGATTTACTGATGTGATTCTGGGCAAATCACCAGCTGGTCATGACCAACGTCCTCTGAATCCTCTAAAACAAAGATACAAAACAGTTACCTATGACTTTCCAGTTTATCTAAAACCAAATGTATAAGTTATATAACAAATAATCTCTGCATAATATGTACAAACCCAAATTAAACATGTTTTAAGAGCTCAAATAGGAAATAAGAAAGACGAATGCTGCTCTAAGTACTGAACGCTGTGTACGTTTTAACTTTTCACTCCCAAAACCAACCACCCGAATGCTAATAATATTTGTATATACTTCATATGTCTACATTATATATACAACAGTCAAAAACACTCAAATCGAAAAAGAAGAAAACAACAACAACTGTAAATACTTCGGTGCTGTTCTCGCCGCGGACAGACAGGATGTTGATTTCTCTTCTTCGTGAACTGGCGCCTCGATTCACCGAGAGTCTCGAGCCATTGCGGCCTCTACAGGCAGGTAAGCGCATGACACCATTACACGAAGAGAGGTACTGCAGGTGAATGGGCTAAAATAAACGAGCTTTTAAAAAAATTATCCATCTAGGTTTTATAATATGCAAATTAGACAATAGATACGCACACATTATAAATATACTACGATGTCACAACTTAAAGGGGAAGTCGTGGCCTAATGGTTAGAGAGCTGGACTTGTTGGATTGGATTGGATTGGATTGGATTCAATTTATTGTCATTGCACATGTAGGTACAAGGCAACGAAATGCAATAAAGAAGAAGAAATACAGCATAACATGAGGAAAGAGAGGAGAAAAAAATTGTCCTCACACTACGCTCCTGAACGAGAGTGCAGTGTGAGAACAGACAAAAACCTCAGCATAGAGCACAGTCAACACAGGAACATAACTTGCATAGTAATCCTAGTTCAGACGAAACAGCCATCCGGCCAGCAGCCATTACAGCGCAAACACACCCGTTATCAACTGACAGGATGAAGCGACGAAGGCGTGGGATGGGGGTAGGGAGGTGACAGAAGAAAAATGCGACCGCCTTCGAACAGAGCCAAACGAGAAATTTGTAACCCAAAGGTTGCGGGTTCGAGTCTCCGGCCGGCAAGAATTGTAGGTGGGGGGAGTGAATGCCGTTTCTCAATATGCGTACTTGTCTGTACTTGTGTTCTTGTGGACTTGTGAAACGTCATCAGTCGCTGCCAAGTACTGTTCCAATTCAAAGTTCACATCTAGCCAAGTCCAGTTCAAATCCCCGGATGTGTTCTTGATCCGCCCCTTTTACCGAGGATGCATCGAGAGGTGACTTGTGCGGACTTGATACCGGCCATAACCCAGAATTCAGTTCGTCCTCCCGTCCTCGAGAGTTCGTTCTTCTGAGTCGAACTTGGCAAGTCCAAACTCGAAAGGACGGAAGTCCAGACTCTGCGAACTTGGTATTGAGAAACGGCCAATGTCCAGCGCTCTCTCCACCCTCAATACCACGACTGAGGTGCCCTTGAGCAAGGCACCGAACCCCCAACTGCTCCCCGGGCGCTGCAGCATAAATGGCTGCCCACTGCTCCGGGTGTGTGTTCACTGCTGTGTGTGTGCACGTTGGATGGGTTAAATGCACAGCACGAATTCCGAGTATGGGTCACCATACTTGGCTGAATGTCACTTCACTTCACTTCAAAAGTAAAAATGCAGAAAGTTTTGAGTGGTTTAGGGGTAAGTTTGTACAGTATAAAACCATTATGGAATATCCCTACTTAAAACATGGAAACTAGTGTGTGTGTGTGTGTGTGTGTGTTAAAGGTGATATATGACGTGAGTAATTTCATTTGTTGCATAATTTTATTTGCTTCTATCAGTTGCATTCCAATAGGCCTATTTATCTGTTGTAGTGATAAATTATAAATATTCACAATAAGTCCCCTTCCACTACAATAGAGAGATTTTGCATTCATTAACAGGTTTAATTGATTTTTAAGTTCATATAATACATATATCAGCATAATGAAATACAATTCACAACAATTTAATGGCAAGAGTTATACAAAATTGGTTGAGAATTATTTTTTTTTACATTGTTATACAGAGTCCTTTATATTACATATGTCTAAGCACGAAATAATTATATCCAGACAGAGGTAAAATAGTTGCCATAGTCACATGATGCACACTAGCTGATCATTTTCATATATGTACACAGGGAGCTTATATCTTGCTGAAACGGTGGCATTCTTTAGCTATGGTTCAGAAGATGTCTCCTGTCGCTCCACAAAGTAGAAGTTCACCTGTCTGTCTGGCACAAGCACTCCACGAGTGAGTGCCCTAACCTCACCTACAGTTGGGTCTGGTCGGATTTCAAACAACTTGATTAGCTGGAATGAAAAGATACAATTAAAATACAATAAAAAGCAAAATTTACGATGTAATATAAATATCTGGAACAAGTTTAAAACCCCTTACCCTTGCCAAAGCCAGATGCATCTCAAGTTCAGCAATGCGACGGCCAACACAGCCTCTGACTCCAAAGCCAAATGGGATTGACCCAAATGGGTTGGGTCTCGTTCTGCCATCTCTGAGCCAACGATCAGGTTTGAACTTTCGTGGCTCTGGGAAGACTTTTTCATCATGGCTCATTGCAAAGTGGCACAGACCGAATGATGTCTGTTTAAAAAAACAGTTTATTTAGTGATGCCAGTTTCTGAACTGGCAACTCTTCTTTTTTCATCCTAACAACATTTTACCTCTTTAGGGAAAACGTGTCCTCCAATGACAATATCATTTTCTGTAATAAGACGAGAATTCATGGGCACCACAGGGTACATCCTGCACATGAAATTACAGAGATTATAATATACGTAATAACACAACTGGTTAGTGACTTAAGAGACTTAAGCTATATACACACATAAAAAATTATATTCAAATATATTTTAAAATATGTTTAACTTCTGTGATGGCAAAGCTAAATTTTCAGCAATCATTTAGTCTTCAGTGTGTCACATGATCTTTGAGAAATTATTCTAATATGCTGATTTGGAGTTTAATTATTATTAATTGTCATCATGTGCTAATCAGGGTTCTTATTATCAATAGTTTTTGCGGCTTAATATTTTTGTGGAAATCGTAATACATTTGATCATTATTCTTTGATGACTAGAAAGTAAAAAAAAAAACAGCATTTATTAGAAATAAAAATGTTGAAAATTTATTTATTTCTTTTTTTTTATCTTGCTCTCCCCAGATTTTAAAATGGTAGTGTATGAAAGTTTATCTAAAACATTAAGTTGCTCAACTGTTTTTAATATTGCTAATAATAAGAAATGTTTGCGCCAAATCAACATATTAGAATGATTTCTGAAGGATAATGTGACACTGAAGACTGGAATAATAACTGCTGAAAACTCAGCTTTGAATAAATTAGATTATTCAATAAATTAGATTTTCTGGCTATATTTAAATGGATTTTTACTTATTCCAAACCTTCGACCAGTATATTCATAGTATATGCCGAATTTTCTGTTTGGTTGGAATTCAACATAATTCTTAACCTTAATGCTTCCTTGATGACAGCTTTGAGATAAGGCATGCTGTTAACTTCCTGTGCTGTTGGGATTCTGTCACACTTCAAGACTCTGGTTACATCCTGATACAGAGCCTCTTGAGCTTCTGGATCTCTTGAGAGGAGATACAGCGCCCACAACATAGTGTTGGAGGTCTAGAACATGAAGGATCATGTTGAGGAACAAATACAATTTCAAAACTCATGCATATTTTGTTTAAACACCCAAAGATACATTAAATGTCTCTTACTGTGTCCACTCCAGCCATCAGCAGCTCAGAAATACTTCCATAAACGTCTTTACTGCTCATCATTACATTGGAAAGCAGGTAGGTGAGATACTCCCCAGCAACCTCCTGATTAGCATCCACGCGCTTCTGAATGGCCTCCATCTTCATGTCAATCATTTTTCTGGCTTTGCATAATCCATAAATACAATACATCACCAAACTGCCTGTATCTCCTATAGTCTATCTCAAGAAGATGTGTTAACCAACAAGCTTACCAAATTTGAATATGCCTTCCCAGCCATTAATGTACCACTGCCAAAATGGCAAGTAATTGCGTGTCCAGTTTGGCAGCAACACCACATGAATGTTATAGGTGAACATTTGTGCAATAGAATTAATGAAATCTTGTGTCTCGGCAGGAATCTCTTTTTCCAGGCAGCCAATGCGTGTCTCAAACAGAATGGATGAGATCCCTAAATGAGAAAATGATCAGTAAAGAACTACATAAATTGGTATGAGCATAATATAATAGTGTAGTGTGAGGATGGCTCCTAATGATCTTCATGGGAACATGTAGCTATTAACTGCATTGTGACAAATCAGTTCCACCCTTGTGAATCTGTAAGCAAGTTGTATGTTCTGTTGTCTGATTTGATATCATTTCAAGTGCTTATGGAAAGGTAATACCTTCAAGGGAAAAGCGATAAAGCTCCTTGGTCAAGTTAGAGACGCGATCACCAGTGGGGCTCATCTCCCGCAGATAGTAAATGCGTTTGATGAAGTCTGTGACCACTGAATTGACCACATCTCCATACTGAACAGAGTCCTTTGGATGCAGCATGCGTTTGTTCAGCACTTTCCGCAGTTTGTACCATTTCTCTCCTGCTCTGTTGAAGAATATTATGATCTTTTCAGAACGACAACAATAAACAGCACAACTTCATAAGTTTATATAACATCACACAACTACATAAACCAAATGCACTTTGGCCTTATCAAATCTCCAGACATAGTCTTGCATAATGTATGTGTTACAAAACAAACCTATGTTACAGATACAGAACAATTGTGTCAAATATTTTTACTCTGTGAAAGGGCCATAGCTGATGCCTTTCATGTCACGGTGCTCTCTCCACACATTCATGTGTCCTCTGGAAGGAAACTTCTCATCTTTTCTAAGGAGTTCCTCCAGTAAGTCCACACTGTTTATGCAAATGGTTTGGAGGTTTCCAGCATTCACTTTGTACAAAGGGCCATAAACCTGGCTTTCGTATAACTGCAGAGATGAAAAACAAGTGGTGAAGAACAAAGAAGATGCCCTAGTGATGAAATATCTGGCTGATTTTGAGATCAACTGCACTGTAATTTTTTCAGAGCAACAAATAAAATTCAGACTGAGAAGAACACAATAGTATACTGAATGACAGTTGTTTCCTTTCTATTCAAGGTAAAAACAGTGACAGTCTGAATACATAAAGGGAGGCATAAATCATTTGCAGTCACATGATAAACAAACCATGGCTGTGGAATCTCTCTGTACCTGCAGCTCATGCATGCGATTCATGTACCCTTTAAAGATTATTGTGTACAGCATCCTAAAGGTATTGATCTCTGGGAGGTCAGCCACAGTCTTGAGCTTGCCGTGGCTGCCCTGGACAGTGACAGAAGCAGCAGCATTACCCACTGCCCCTCTCCTGACGTCTGTGGCCACTGTCATGGGCCTCAGAAAACTGAATGCGATCCTTCTTTCTGCAGAGCTCACTGCAAGACGAACAGCCATTATGGAAGTGGAGAGAAGAGTGAGGGAAAACACTGATCACGTGGGAGGGAATGGGAGGTGGGGCAAAGACTCTAGTTAACCCTTCACTATCTGCTGTAATGTAATACTGTGTGTGGATTTATGTTTTTAAAGGTGAAACATCATTATCATAAACATAATTATACTGTAAGAATAGTAGCATCAACTGGAAAATTGTCTGGACTTTAAAAATGTCATCATTTACTCACCCTCATGTTGTTTCCAACCTTTTTCTTTCCTCTGTGGAACACAAAAGCTGCTCTTTCTCAAACAATGAAAGTGAATGTTGACCACGGCTATCCCTGGTACTCTGCTTTGGATAACAATAGTATGAACATTCTGCTAAATTTCTCCTTATTTGTTATACCAAAGAAATAAGGTCATGGAATTACATGAACGCTGGGGAAAGAATGACATTTTCATTTTGGGTGAACTATCCCTTTAACATTCACCTTTCTTCCAATTCCTACAGGGCATAGTGAACAAACACAAACAAAAGGTTTTGAACCTTTTCAGAATCACATACCTGTGTTTACAATGGCTGTTTTCCTTGAAATAAATGTTTTTTGTAGTACATTTTTTCTTTCAATCACCTAGAAAGGTTAGATAACGTATATAATATTGATGTTATGAACAAAAAATAGATTTCATTCTGAGCTAAGTAAATGTGTTCCACTTACGCAATTACTGAACATAATTTGATATACACAAAGCAAATCACTGGTCCTTCTGCAAATGAAACATATGACTGTAAACAATGGGAAAGGCAATTAGTTTATACTGTCAGCTGTTGTTGCTTAACCAAGAACAACAACAATAGAAGAAATGCACAAATTGTCATGGTGTTCATGACTATTTGGCACTTCATTCCTTATTGCTGGATTTAAAAAATGCACAGAGAAATTTTAAGATAAACTAGAGCATCTATTGATGACTGGATTTTTCATTAAAAAAAAGTATATATACAAACCCGATTCCAAAAACGTTGGGACACTGTACAAATCGTGAATAAAAACAGAATGCAATGATGTGGAAGTTTCAAATTTCAATATTTTATTCAGAATACAAAATAGATGACATATCAAATGTTTAAACTGAGAAAATGTATAATTTTAAGGGAAAATAAGTTTATTTTAAATTTCATGGCATCAACACATCTCAAAAAATTTGGTACAAGGCCATGTTTACCACTGTGTGGCATCCCCTCTTCTTTTTATAACAGTCTGCAAACGTCTGGGGACTGAGGAGACAAGTTTAGGAATAGGAATGTTGTCCCATTCTTGTCTAATACAGGCTTCTAGTTGCTCAACTGTCTTAGGTCTTCTTTGTCGCATCTTCCTCTTTATGATGCGCCAAATGTTTTCTATGGGTGAAAGATCTGGACTGCAGGCTGGCCATTTAAGTATGGCCAGGGGTGGCCCGAGGGGTGTCCAAACTCGGTCCTGGAGGGTCACTGTCCTGCAGAGTTTAGCTCCAACATGCCTCAACACACCTGCCTGGAAGTTTCTAATATATTTAGTAAGACCTTGATTAACTGATTCAGGTGTGTTTAATTGGGGTTCGAGCTAAACTCTGCAGGACAGTGGCCCTCCAGGAGCAGGATTAGACAACCTTGGGTTAGGGTAAAGGGATAGAATACAGTTTGTACAGTTTAAAAACCATTACATCTATGGAATGTCCACATAAAACATGTAAAACAATGTATGTGTGTGTGAGCATTTGTGAAATGTGATAAATTAGTCATTTAATATGCTTTATATTTCCATTTGTTTAATTTCTATTATATTTATCTGTTATAGTGATCAGTTATATTTACAATTCCCCTTCCAATAATACTGAACAATAACAAAAACAGAGACTCTGGATTAATTAAATTTTTTTATTGATTTTGAAGTTCATTTAATAAATTAATATATCAGCATAATGAAATACAATTCACAACAACAATTTAATGGCAAGAGATATACAAAACTGAGAGGGAAAAATATTTTTTCATAGTGTAATGCAGGGTCCTTTATACTGCATATCCCAAAGCACAATAGAAATATATCCAGACAGAGGTAAAATAGTTGACATTCACATGATTCACACTATCTGATAATTTTCATATACTGTATGTACACAGGGAGCTTATATCTTGCTGAAACGGTGGTATTCCTTAGCTATGGTTCAGAAGATGTCTCCTGTCGCTCCACAAAGTGGAAGTTCATCTGTCTGTCTGGCACAAGCACTCCACGAGTGAGTGCCCTAACCTCACCTACAGTTGGGTCCGGTCGGATTTCAAACAACTTGATTAGCTGGAATGAAAAGATACAATTAAAATACAATAAAAAGCAAAATTTACGATGTAATATAACTATCTGGAACAAGTTTAAAACCCCTTACCCTTGCCAAAGCCAGATGCATCTCAAGTTCAGCAATGCGACGGCCAACACAGCCTCTGACTCCAAAGCCAAATGGGATTGACCCAAATGGGTTGGGTCTCGTTCTGCCATCTCTGAGCCAACGATCAGGTTTGAACTTTCGTGGCTCTGGGAAGACTTTTTCATCATGGCTCATTGCATAGTGGCACATAGTGAATGTTGTCTGTTTTTAAAAAAAACAGCTGATTTAGTGACACCAATTTCTGAACTGGCAACCCTTTTTTCATTCTAACAATGTGGAGACAGTTTACCTTTTTAGGGAAAAAGTGTCCACCAATGACAACATCATTTTCTGCAATAAGACGAGAATTCATGGGCACCACAGGGTACATCCTGCACATGAAATTACAGAGATTATAATACGCAATTATACACTACCAGCCAAAAGTTTAGAATAATTACGATTTTTTTAAATGTTTTTGAAAAAAGTCTATATATATATATATATATATATATATATATATATATACACATACATACACACACAAATATATATTCAAATTCAAATATATTTTAAAATGTATTTTTAAGTTTAATTTTTAGCATTCATTTAACACTCCAGTCTCCATCCATCAGACATCATTCTAAATTGGTGTTTATTTATTATCCGTTAATGTCAACTAATAATAATGGGTCTTATTATCAAAAGTTTTTGCCTCTTAATATTTTTGTGGAAACAATAATATATTTTCTCAAGATTCTTTGCGTCATGAATTTAGCCTCCATGGTTTCTCCCACTCACCACCAGAGGGTTCCCTCACCTGAGTATTGACTTTTTTCCGTCCTGGACTTTTTTCCCATGATCCCTGTACCTGGCTGGAACTGATTGACAACCCCTATCCTGTTTGTATTTCTGCTGCTGCTTTTAATAAAGCCACAAATGGATTCCAACTCTGTTGTCCCTTCGTTACAGAAGACATCACCATCCGCGAATCCAGTGGCGCTTTTTCAGCTGACTAATGAAGTCTCTGCTCAAGCAAGCATATTAGCAGCACAACAACAGCAGCTCAATCAATTAACATCCCTAACAGAGGAGCTAATAAACATGCTACAACATCTTCACCTGCGCCAGTCCCGTCAGCACCACCAGTTAGCTCCGCAGGCAGCTAACCCTGCCCTCTCAAGCACAGTCCCCACCAATCCATGGCTGGCTGCTTTGAATTGGGCTACAGCAGTGTGGAACAATGAATGACCCATATTTCCATAATTGTTGTGAAGTGTTTGAATTCCCAGAAGATTGTCTTCAGAGAATTGTCTCTCCAGCTGTCTGCAACCAGTCAGGTTGCAGACAGCTCGATTGCCTCTTCACGTCAGGAGCTGCTTGAGCTCAATTTTAAATAAAAGTATTTATTCTTTTTTATCTTGCTCACCCCAAATTTTTAAGTGGTAGTGTTTTGCAGCCCCCCCCCCCCCCCCCCACTGCACAACTGTTTTTAATATTAAAAATAATTTTAAAAAAAGTTTCTTGAGCACCAAATCAGAAAATTATTATGATATTTGAAGGATCATGTGACACTGAAGACTGGAGTAATGGCTGCTGGAAATTCAGCTTTGCTATTAAACGAATAAATTACATTTTAAAATATATTCAACTAGAACACTTATTTTTAAATTGGAGTAATATTTCACAACATTATTGTTTTTACTGTATTAAAAAAGTCAAATAAATGCAGCCTTGGTGAGCATTAGACTTCTTTTAAAAGGCTTTTTACTTATTCCAAACATTTCACCAGTAGTGTATAGTATATGGCAAATTTATAGTATGTGTCAAATGTTATTTTGACTTCTTAAACATTTAATATATTAACCTTAATGCTTCCTTGATGACAGCTTTGAGATAAGGCATGCTGTTAACTTCCTGTGCTGTTGGGATTCTGTCACACTTCAAGACTCTGGTTACATCCTGATACAGAGCCTCTTGAGCTTCTGGATCTCTTGAGAGGAGATACAGCGCCCACAACATAGTGTTGGAGGTCTAGAACATGAAGAGAAACATATATAATTTAAAAACTTGTAAATATTTTGTTTAAACAGTCAAAGATACATTAAATGTCTCTTACTGTGTCCACTCCAGCCAACAGCAGCTCAGAAATACTTCCATAAACGTCTTTACTGCTCATCATTACATTGGAAAGCAGGTAGGTGAGATACTCCCCAGCAACCTCCTGATTAGCATCCACACGCTTCTGAATGGCCTCCATCTTCATGTCAATCATTTTTCTGGCTATAATCCATAAGTACAATACATCACCAAATGGCAAACATGCCTGTATCTCTTATAGTCTATCTGAAGAAGATGTGTTAACCAACAAGCTTACCAAATTTGAATATGCCTTCCCAGCCATTAATGTACCACTGCCAAAATGGCAAGTAATTGCGTGTCCAGTTTGGAAGGAACACCACAGGCATGCTGTAGGTGAACATTTGTGCAATAGAATTAATGAAATCTTGTGTCTCGGCAGGAATCTCTTTTTCCAGGCAGCCAATGCGTGTCTCAAACAGAATGGATGAGATCCCTGAATGAGAAAAATATTAGTCAAGAACTTCACAATTTTTGTGGGTGAATGGAAAATGTGTTAAAAATTGGTTGGCACATGTGATAAATTGGCATGCACATTAATTGTAATAATAATATAAAGACAATAATTTGTTTCATAAAATGGATGGATAGTCATGATTTTAGCCATGGTAAAATCTATGATTTTTGTTGTATGGCTGATCACTGTTTTTGATGCATTTTTCAGGGATCATATAGAATGATAAAAAGATGCCACTTAGTGAAGATTGTCAATGAAATAACTTAATAAAACTTTCAATACTCTAAAATATTTTATGTTTAAAAAAACCTCTATAATATATCCATAGTATTTTAATATGTATGCAAATGTTTAGTAAAAACAATAATCCCCACAAGGACAAGCTGTATTATGAATATTTATGGTCAGAAAGATTATGTTGAAACAAATTAATACTTCTATTCAGCAAGGATCCATTAAATTGATCAAAAGTGACACTAAAGACATTTAGGTAACACTTTAGTATAGGGACCAATTCTCACTATTAAGTAGTTGCTTATTAGCAGGCCTATTATAAACATATTGTATTATTTATTAGTACTTATTAAGCATATATTCTGCATGACCATATTCTACATCCCTAATCCTACCCAATACCTAAACTTAACAACTACCAACTAACGATTAATAATCAGCTAATTAGGGGTTTATTGAGGCAAATGTCGTATTTAATGGTTTGTTAATAGTGAGAACTGGACCTTAAAACAAAGTGTGACCGACATTTCTAATGTTACAAAGATTTGTAACATTATATTCCAAATAGATGCCATACCTTTGAACTTTATATTTATAAATGTTGATACAAACAGTGATACATGTTTTTTTATAAGCAATTAATTCATATAGTAGTGTCAGGCTGGCTTCTAATCATCCTCATGGGAACATGGCAACATCTATTTCGGGCATTGTGACAAATCAGTTCCACCCTTGTGAATCTGTAAGCAAGTTGTATGTTCTGTTGTCTGATTTGATATCATTTCAAGTGCTTATGGAAAGGTAATACCTTCAAGGGAAAAGCGATAAAGCTCATTGGTCAAGTTAGAGACCCGATCACCAGTGGGGCTCATCTCCCGCAGATAGTAAATGCGTTTGATGAAGTCTGTGACCACTGAATTGACCACATCTCCATACTGAACAGAGTCCTTTGGATGCAGCATGCGTTTGTTCAACACTTTCCGCAGTTTGTACCATTTTTCTCCTTCTCTGTTGAAGAATGTATGATCTTTTCAGAACGACAACAATAAACAGCACAACTTCATAAGTTTATATAACATCACACAACTACATAAACCAAATGCACTTTGGCCTTATCAAATCTCCAGACATGAATAGACTTACACAATGTGTTACAAAACAAACCTATGTTACAGATACAGAATAATTGTGTCAAATATTTTTACTCTGTGAAAGGGCCATAGCCGATGCCTTTCATGTCACGGTACTCTGTCCACAAAGTCATGTCTCCTCTGGAAGGAAACTTCTCATCTTTTCTAAGGAGTTCCTCCAGTAAGTCCACACTGTTTACTGAGATGGATTGGAAGTTTCCAGCATTCACTTTGTACAAAGGGCCATAAAGCTGTTTTTCATATAACTGTAGAGATGAAAAACAAGTGAAGAACAAAGACAATGTGCTAGTGAAGAAATATCTGGTTGATTTTGAGATAAATTGCATTGTATCTCTAAATAGTATCAGAGCAACAAATAAACATCAGACAGAGATCACAACTAATACACTGAATTACTTAAAAGTGTTCAATTATACAAGAGAGTTGTTTCCTTGCTATGCAATGTCCTTAAAGGTAACAACAGTGACAGTCTGAATACATAAAGAAAGACATAAATCATTTACAGTCACATGATAAACCAACTATAACTGTGGAATCTCTCTGTACCTGCAGCTCATGCATACGATTCCGGTACCGTTTAAAGACCAGTCTGTACATCATTGTAGAGGTATTGATCTCTGGGAGGTCAGCCACAGTCTTGAGCTTGCCGTGGCTGCCCTGGACAGTGACAGAAGCAGCAGCATTACCCACTGCCCCTCTCCTGACGTCTGTGGCCACTGTCACGGGCCTCAGAAAACTGAATGCGACCCTTCTTTCTGCAGAGCTCACTGCAAGACGAACAGCCATTATGGAAGCAGGGAGAAGAGTGAGGCAAAACACCGATACTGTTTCACATGGGAGGGAGAGGGAGGTGGGGCAAAGCCTCTCTAGTTAACCCTTCACTATCTGCTGTAATTTAATACTATGTGTGGATTTGTTTTTAAAGGTGAAACACCATTATCATACACATAATGATACTGTAAGATTATTGCCATCAACTGGAAAATTGTCTCCACTTTGAAAATGTCATAATTTACTCACCCTCATGTCATTCCAAACCTTTTTCTTTCCTCTGTGGAACACAAAAGCTGCTTTTTTTCAATGAAAGTGAATGTTGACCACAGCTATCCCTGTCCTCATACTGTTTTGGAAAACAATAGTGTGAACATTCTGCTAAATTTCTCCTTATGTGTTAAATCAAATAAATAAGGTCAAGCAGGTTTGGAATTACATTAAAGCTGGGGAAACAATGGCAATTTTCATTTTAGGCGAACTATCCCTTTAAATTTCACCTTTCTTCCAATTCCTACAGGGCATAGTGCAAACAAAAGGTTTTGAACCTTTTCAGAATCACACACCTGTGTTTACAATGGCTGTTTTCATTGAAATAAATTTGCTGTTTAGTACATGTTTTTCTTTCAATAACCTAAAAAGGTTAGATAATGTATACAATATTGATGTTATGAACAACAAAAAAATGTAAATGTTATTTCCCACTTTTACTGGATATGATTCAATATACACAAAGCAAATCTCAGGAGAACCATAATATACTGGTCATTTCTGCAAATGAAACATGACTGTAAACAATGAGAAAGACAATTAGTGCATAATAAATAGTGCATCTGTTGTTGCAATAACAGTAACAACAGAAGAATTTTATTTTATTAAGGATTTTATTACACCAGTGTGTAAAAAGCCTTCATCCAGGTACAAATTTCAAAGACTGATTCATTAATTCTGTTTATCACTCGCCTGTCGCTCAGTCTGCATCATACAAAAGTCTGTATTGTCTGTATAGGCTTCACTCCATCTCTGCAATGTTTTTGATGGAGCCAGCCGGGTCTGTCTTGTAGAGCATGAAGTGTCCTTGCACCTGAGCGGCGCTGAGTTCTGTGTGTGCTTTCAGTGCTTGCTCGGCGAACCGCTCAGCCTCAGCTGCAGACTCCTGAGGGTAAAACCTCCGGAACATCTGAGTCAGCTGCCAGTGAGAGCAGTAGCCCACATACTGCTTCAGATCAACACGGCCAGGTCGGATAAGAGCCGGATCAAGTCTTTAGCACACGGAGGAGAAAAAAAGAGAAAGGGGAGAAAAAAAAAAAAATACCATGTTATAATAAGGAAAACACAGGTGTTCATGACTATTGGGTACTTACTAAAATATATAAAATATACATATTTTATGTATTATATATAGATTATATTGATTTTATATGTTAAATATAAAAGATAATACACATTTCGATTCAATTATCTGCTAAAATCTGCTTATCGCCATCTTGAACTTTAAAACAAACGTTTATTACCACTAATCTTCGTTGTGTTAATTGAGGCAAAAGGGCAAGACGATAAGGATTTTACATTTCAACATACATCAAAACAAAAAAGTAATGCACAATGAACAAGCTGCAGTATTGCGCTTTACCTCTCAATGAAATTAGTTGTCATGAACACAATTCGGGCCTCTGAAGATGCCACTCCATCCAGAGCATTCAGAAGTCCACTGAAAGTGAGTCTTCCCATGCCCTGATAGGCCAGTGGATCTGTGAGAACACGTGGCTGTTAATGCCATGGCTAGAGACCAATCTATTATCATATTTATTAATCGCATGTGGTTGTATTTACATCATATTCCAAACAGACAGTGAGAATTCAGAAGCACAACAGTCTGTGACACATACTCTCTGTGGGCAGCATCTCCCGGCTGACGAAGGCTGCATCCACGTCCTCTAGCAGAATGATGCTTTGCTGTGGAGCGACACTCAGCAGGTGGTTGAGGCGATCATCAGACAGGCTGCGGTCACTGAGACTCATCAGACAGATGCTGTAACCCAGCTCGCCTGCTAACGCAGTTCTGAAATACAACCAGAAATGTAATAGTACTTGGCACTCCAAATTGTACATTTAACTGATTGCTTTCTTGAAGTCATTTTATACCATTAAAAAAAAAAAAGGTTCTTTCATGGCAGTATAAAATTAGCAACATATACTATTGCATTTTGTCTAGTAACAGATTATTAGAATCAATAAATACGCACATATATACATAATATTATAGATATATGTAGTACTGTTCATAACTTTGGGGTCTCTAAGATTTGTAATATTTTTAAAGAAGTCTCTTATGCTCACCAAGGCTTCACTTATTTGATCCAAAATAAAAACAGTAATAATAGTAATATGGTGAATTATTATTACAATTTAAAACAACTGTTTCCTATTGTAATTGTAAGTTATCTCTGTGATGGCAAAGCTGATTTTCAGCAGCCATTACTCCAGCCTTCAGTGTCACATGACACGACCCTTTAGAAATCATACTAATGTGATGATTTGGTCCTCAAGAAACATTTATTATTACTATCAATGTTGAAAACAGTTGTGCTGCTTAATTTTAATTTTTGTTTTTGTCAAAAGGATCCTTTGATGAATAGACATTTCAAAAGAATAGCATTTATTTGAAATAGAATATAAGAATATCATTCGATCCTCTGATATTTATATTCACATTGTTGCAACTTGTGACTTTGTCTGCACCAATCTACACTCTGTATACTTTATCAGACACTATTATTCATAGTAAAATCTACTATAAACAAAGCAACTGTGCTTACATGAAGCTGCTCTTTCCACAGCCTGGGGGTCCATACAGCAGATATCCCCTCCTATATGGAATGCCTGATTGCAACATATTTATCAACAACATTGGAACAAAGAAATTAATCTAAACATAAAACAAACAAAAAAAGCAACACTTTTATTTATTATTAAAATATTTCACATTACATTAGAGGTGCACAGGCATTTTTTTCCTAATATATGCAAGTATGAAAAATGCTTTTTTCACCTCTGTCAGTGTACCACGTAGGATTGCCAGTGAACTCCTTTACATCATCCACAATCCTCTCCGCCACACCATTCTCCAGCACTACTGAAGACAGAGGTCGTCTTCGCCTTGGAAACCCAAACGGCCTCCACTCTGCTCCAAGTGCAGTGTACATCACAGTTCGGCCCTCTTCCTGCTTTAAAGCAAGTTCACGAGCTGCTCGGACACAGAATCAATCATTAAGGCTGCGACATATTTTTGAAGAATTCAGCTGATGGGAAATTCACAGCAGGTGCTGACACAACACTGCCGAATGAGGGAAAAATGAATCTAGATGCTCATACCTTCTTGAAGTATGTTGAAGAATATTTGCCGGTCTCTGCCCAGAGCAGTGAAGGTGACGGACTCCCAGGGCGTTCCAGTGTGCAAGTCCACCATCTGCTTTTCTCTGGTCCTCTCCACTCTGATCCACTTCCTGCCATACCTGAAAACACAAAGCCTCAGTCAGAGACATGAATAACTATGTGCTGGATTGATCTCTGAGAGAAAGTCAAATCAGCAGCACATTGAATGTAAACTGCCCAAAGTAACATCACAATGTATTCTGATCGTACCAAATGATGTGGTTGCCTGGACTTGGATGGAAGTCAAACTGTGTATGGACTCGTCCGCTCTCATGCTGCATGTATGAGGTCTCAACACTCAGATGCTGGGTGTGTTTGGCATGTTTAGTGATCCAGCTTAAGAGCCAGTGATAACTTTTGTCTCTGCTTGGGACCTCCAGCGTGATCATGTAATTTCTTCTGAAGAAGATCATGCCGACCTGTGCCCCTTTTCTGGCAACTGCAAGTGCTGTGCCAATACCAACTAGTCCAAATCCTGCCCCAAAGTAAGGGTTGTCCTTTAGGGCTCCAATAAAATCTGACAGGGTCATGATGAAGGTGTTTTCAGGATCTCTTATTCAGTCAGGAAAAGCTTTTTTGTCCCTTCATTTGCAGCCTACATTCACAGCAGAGGAAGTGAAACCATTTTCATTTCAATTTTGATGAGAGCCTTGAGACTGATAAAACATTATAGCAAGCTGTCACTGATCAGGTGTCCTTTTATTTAAATAAATGCAGATTTAAAAACTCTCTATAAGTTACTTACGGCAGAGGAAATATCACACCGCATTTTACAAACAACATTCTTTCTGTTTGCTTAAAAAAAACACAAAATACGCGAATAAGATGCAATAAAGCAGACCCTTTCAACCCAGCGTTGTCTCTCATAGATGATTGAACAAATCGTTATTTTGGGTGAGTCGAATCTTCTCCATGACTCGGTTGAACCAATTCACAAATCAATCCTGCATTAAATTCGCTTTATTTTGAACCAGTTATTTCAGGCGAACTGTTCAAAAGAACCGATTCACTCAAATGAAATCACATGGCGACCTCAGTGTTGTTTCCGTTGTTCAGGAAAATAGTTCCGTGTGTGAGTTGTGTTTCACATTAATAGTTCCGTCGTGACTGTTTACGACGCAGACGCGTTATGACACTTTTAGGTAACTGTTATTCTTATAAATAACTCTCTGTAGATTTTGTGTATTTTAAAATAGATTATTCTCCAATATGTGTACTAAATTATGATGTCAGAATTCAATTTCCTCTTTGAACAGAAGAATTCTAGAAATGACGCCGCTTAGTTGGTTTCCATCCACAAAAGTGAAGGTAATTTCTTATAAAATTTAAGTCATAAATAATGTGTATAAACATAATGCATGCGTTATCACGTTTATTCGTCTCTTGATGAAGAATATATTCGCGTAGCTTGCTTTAATTGAACATATCTGCTGCTTCTTGAGGATGCGTTGTTTGTATGTTTAACAGAGCAAATGAAACACGAACGTCCGCGCAGGAGGTCCAAAATTTGTTTAATAAAAACACATTTTGTCCAACAAAACAAGTTCACATAACATTTAACGCACTGGATTAATTGCTTTATGTTAACAGACAAAACACTGATAAATCAGCTCTTTCAATCTCAAATCTGGTAATCCAGAAGTCAGTAAATCACATTTTGATCTCACTGGTGATGCAGAACAGTGGGAAACGGAGACATTTAATGGTCCTGATGCTGTAATAGAGTTTTACCCCTCTCTAGAGTTGATTTTATCCCTCACTGACTGATGAACGAGTTTGACCCAAGCATGGACCAACAAGAGCCTGGATGTGATGCAGAGCAACTCGAGCATGTGGAAAATAATATAGCAGGTAGACCAGAAGGTAAAGTACAACAATACTTATAAAATCACGTTTTATTAATTATATATTTCAGTAAGGCATAGGCCTTTGGCATGCATGGGTCTCTGGAATATTTGATTTCAATTGGTCAGTTGCTAGATTCACATATCTCATATCTGTGCCTCCTCCTTAAATAATTACAACTCAGATTAATGCTTTATGTTTGTTTATTTGTATATAAATATAATGCACAATCAGTCAGTCTTTACTGCAAAATAAACCAAGACAGGGTGATCTTTGAAAGAGTTTATTTTGTGATGTTGACAATATTATCCCACTTATATATTGCATGAATTTGTCTTGTTTTAGAGCTTTGACAGTTTACAGATAATAAAAAGTGTATTATTTTCTTTTTGTTATAGCTTTGTCTCAGTCGAAGGGGACGGATATGGCTGTGCAACCTAGAAGCAAGAAAAGTGTAACCAAAAAATTGAAAGCATCAACAAAAAAGGGGAAAAAATGTACTACCATTACCCAAGAAAAGCCTTTATCTAAAGGTAAATGTAATAAATGTCAAAATATGTAATATAATTGTAATCCCAGGTCTGACTTATGGCATCTTTCTGTTTAGTTGGACATGTTGCAGAGGGCTCCGAACACATGTTTCGCACCCACATCTGCTCTGAATGCAGACGCTGCTTCAAGACACGCTCCCATTTGATAGAACACATGCGCATTCACTTTCCCGACCCCAGTCTGCAATGTCCAACCTGCAAACACTACTTCACCAGCAAGAGTAAGCTACGCATCCACATGCTGAGAGAGACGGGACAGAAACTGCACCGCTGTCATCTATGCGAGTATGGAGCGGTGGAACGTAACTCTCTGCGACGACACCTTGACGCCGTGCATGGGCATCAAGAAGATGATGCTCTCAATGGAGAGCTGTTCAAGTGCCCAACTTGCCACAAGACTTTCAGTCAGAGTCAGGCATTAAAGAGCCATATGAAGTCCCACAATAAGACACAAAATGGACAGCCTTTGCTTTGCTTCCATAAAGACTGCTCATTTCAGTGTACAGAAAAGAAGCAGCTTCAAAAGCATGTGTTAGATGCTCACCAAGTTGAGGCCGTAGAGTGCCGTCATCACGCCTGTGGCGCCTTCTTCGGGAGCCTAGAAGACATGGAGAAACATTTCCGCACACATCAGGCTTATCACTGCCCCCATTGCGACTTCTCATGCTCCAATAAGAGCCTTTTTCAGCAGCACAAAAGACAAGGACATCCAGGGAATCAAGAACTGAACTGTAGCTTCTGCCCTTTCTCAACTCTCAACCCTGTAGAGTTCGATCAACATGTTGGTCACTTTCATGCCAGTGAGAAAACACACCACTGCTCACAGTGCAGCTTTGTAACAGCTCACAAAAGGGTCCTGAAAAGACACATACTGATGCATACTGGTAAGATATTCAGTTGTTCTACTTAGTTATTATAAGTGTTTATAGGTATTCACTCAAAAATGAACATTTGTCACTATTTTTTCAGTCTTGTTATTTCAGCCCTGTATTATTTCATGAAAAAATTCAAAATTGGATCATGATTGGTTTATAAGTCTCTTAAAATCTTCTCAAAAACAACAAAGTAGTCCATACAACATGTGTGGTATATTCCAAGTATTGTGAAATAATACAATAGCTTTGTGTGAGAAACCAAATAAAATTTAGGTACAGTATCTTCCCCTCTGCTGTAACTCTCAAATTTCATAGAGTTTGCACAAAGCTATAGTTTAGCTGTAGAAAACTTGAAATACTGTATAGGAATAAATCTACTGGGACTACTTTTATGATTACTTTTGTTTTTTGTCCTTAAGTATAAATCACCATCTGTTTTTATTCTTTGGAAAAGAGCAGGTTGGACATCTTTGTTTGCATTTCACAGAGTAAAGAAAATTATATAGGGATTTAAACAAGAGTAAATGATGAAAAAATTTTGGTTTTTGAATTAACTATTCCTTCAGAATTACTCATTGACCATTGATAGGTGGATACAAATTTTGTATTTACAGGTGAAAAGCCCCACAAATGTACACTATGTGACTTCAGATGTCGTGATGAGACATACCTTTCAAAGCACATGCTGACACACTCTAATGACAAACAGCACATGTGCTCCGAATGTGGATATGTTACTAAATGGAAACACTACCTTAGTGTCCACATGCGTAAACATGCAGGAGATCTAAGGTATGCACCTCGACTGAAATTGAAATAAATATGTTAATAAAAAGAAATATTTCCGTTTACTGATCTGCCTCTCTTCTTTCTCAGGTACAAATGTAATCAGTGTCCATATCGTTGCCATCGCATCGACCAGCTGAACAGCCATAAACTCCGTCACCAGGAAAAATCCTTGATCTGTGAGGTGTGTGCATACTCCTGCAAGAGAAAGACTGAACTGCGCAGCCATATGCAGCTCAAGCACTCCACAAATGCAGATCCACAACCTCCTGTTTACCAGTGCAAGTTTTGCCCTTACGCAACAAAGTACCGGCAAGCCCTGCATAGCCACGAGAACTGCAGGCACACTCGGACACGCGTGTTCCGCTGCGCACTCTGCCGCTACACCACATTTAGCAACACCAGCCTCTTCCTGCACAAAAAGAAATCCCATGGATATGTGCCTGGAGATGTGGGATGGCTTGAGAAATATGCAGAGAAAGAAAAAGAGCAAAACTCTGCGGATTTGACGCACAACTTTTTCTCCAAAACCACAGTACCTCAGACTTCAAATTCAGAATATAGGGAAGAAACAGTTAATACAAAGGAGTCTAATAGGACTATAGATGATTCAAAAGACTTGTCTGTAAATGAGAATGAAGCAATAGTAGCCACCATTGGAGGACCTGAGGAAATGACATTAGTACAACAGGCCAGTCTTGATATTGAGTCTGCGAGAGAAGAGGCAAGTAATCCAACTGATGAAGAACAGTGTGGCTCCCCACTTTTTGCTTCCCAAACCAGTCAGAGTAGTACACAAATGGTACTTGCTGAGACAGTAAATATACATGACACAGCATTTGATTTTGAATCTCACACATTGCATACAGTCCACCAGAACTTCCCACAACCATCTGCTGCTGCTGCTGATGATGATGATGATGACAATGAAGCTTACTGTGAAGATCAAAGTGACTCTGAAGACCTGCCACTGGTGACAGAAACTGAAAGGAGCACAGAGGGTCTCCATCAGGAGAAATGTGTAGAGGCCTCGGCTTCTGAGACTCGTTTGCAAGTCATGAGAAAACAGGATAAAGACCAGGCTGAAGCCCTTGTACTAGAGGGCAGGGTGCAGATGCTTGTCGTCCAGACACGGGGCAATATGTATCAGTGTAGCCGCTGCTTCTATGTGACCAAAAAGCAGGCAGCATTAATCCGCCACTGCAAGTCGTCCTGCCAGGTCATGAAGGCAGGACTACGCTGTCAGGACTGTGGCACGCAGTTTAAACAGCAACGTTCTTTGAACACCCACCTCCGGAAGTGCCGGTCATTGCAGAGGCACAGGAAGAAGTTTGATTTTGCTAGCACTGTAGGTACATCAGGGAGTTGTGTAGGTAGTTCAGGGAGTGATGCGTCTATACAGGAACAAAGTGCATCTCTTAAATCAGGATCACTCACAATGCATCCTGAACTTGTTGCTGTCACTGATTCTACAAATTCAAGAGTACAAGGTTCAGCTGAACCTGAAGGCTCACTGTCTCCTATCATAACTGCTGTAGTAAATGAGACTGATTCACTGACAAGCACAACTAAAGGAGGGCAGGCAACTGTCGAGAGTAGAAACAAGCTAGCAGAAGAGGAGTTGGTAAATGATGAGATCTCTGGGTATACTGAAGATGATGGCAGGTATACTTGCAGAAAATGTCCTTTCTCATCTGTTAGGAAAGTCACAATAGATCGCCATTGTGCAACATGCAGCGGAAGCACCCATAAGGTACATCTGGCTGAAACAGGAGAGCAGTTTGAGCAAGAGGATAATCCTAGTGACTCCGACCATGATCAGGAGGACGATGGGGCAAATGACTCAGAAAGAGATTCAGGAGAAGAAGAGAGATCTCAAGACCCTCGATTCTCATGTCCTAACTGTCCTTTTCTTTGCCACCAAAAGAGAGCTCTAACAAGTCATCAGATAAAGGGCTGTTTAAAACCAGGTGAAATACAGTGTCCTCAGTGTTCATTTGTTGCCAAATCGGAAAAATCTCTCAACCATCATATCCTAGGTCACAAGAAAGACAAGAAGGTTACTAGAGGTAAAATATCCGGAAACCTGCAGTGCAATCTTTGCTCCTTCACCTGCAAGCAAGAGCGTTGCCTGATACAGCATGTTGCTGTGAAGCACGAGGGAGTCCGTCCTCACCAATGCCGCTTCTGTTCATTTAGCACAATCCGTCGGTACCGCTTGGAGGCCCATGAATCCATGCACACAGGTGTTGGGAGGCATAGCTGTGAACTCTGTGGCCAAACTTTCGGCACCACGTCCAAACTACGACTGCACCATCAACGCATACATGACAAACAGGCAACACACTTCTGTTCACTTTGTGACTACAGAGCTTATAACCTCAATGACATCAACCGCCACAGCTTGAGTTGCCACACTGGTGATCTTAGTTACCATTGCAGCCAATGCAGTGCACGTTTCAGCTCCGAAGTTGCCCTGAGGCAGCACTCCAACCGAGCACATCCAGATGTGAACAGCTTGTCTTGCACCCAGTGTAACTTCACCTGCAGCTGCCAAGCTGCTCTCAAAGCGCATATGCAGCATGAACATTTGGAAATCAAGACGAAAGATCCTCAAAATGGTACAGAAAAACAAAGCAAGATATCCATCACCCATCAATGCTTGGTTTGTTCCTTCAACACCCATAAAAGACTCCTGCTGGTCCAACACATGTTAGATGAGCATGAAGATGGACCAGCAGAGGAGAAATCTCTGAAGTGTGATGTCTGTGGTTTCTCTTGCACCCACCAAGTGGTGTTTGACCAACATGTGCGGTCGCATGGAGGAACCTGCCTCTTTAAGTGCACTGAATGTGAGTTTTCCACCAGGAACAAACAGAAGATCACTTGGCACATTCGAATCCATACAGGAGAGAAACCTTACCGGTGTGAAAAGTGCAGTTATGCATGTGCTGATCCTTCAAGACTGAAGGTATGAAGAGCTATTATCCAAGATATTGATTGAAGGTTTGGGTATTTGGTTTTTGATGTCCAGTTCTGCTGGTGCTTCCAATTCAATTTATCTCTCTTTATTTTAGTATCATATGAGGATTCACATGGAGGAACGCAAGTATCTCTGCCCAGAATGTGGCTACAAATGCAAATGGGTCAACCAGCTGAAGTATCACATGACAAAACATACAGGTAGCTATGTATGTGCTATATAGTCTTGCGCTAAATGTAAAGTTCCTGCACACCTTGATGTTCATCCTTCTTTCCAACAGGCGCTAAACCGTACGCATGTGAGGACTGTGAGTACCGCACCAACCGTGCCGACGCACTGCGAATCCACCAGGAGACACGCCACAGAGACGTGCGTTCCTTTATATGTGAGAAATGCGGAAAGGCTTTCAAGACACGCTTCCTCCTCAAAACACACCAGAGAAAGCACAGCGAGGAGCGACCATATGTGTGCTCCATATGCCAAAGGGCGTTCCGCTGGCCTGCGGGTCTCCGCCATCATTACCTGTCCCACACCAATCAGCTGCCATTTTATTGCCTCCACTGTACATATCGAGCCAAACAGAAATTTCAGGTAGTGAAACACCTTCAGAGACATCACCAAGACTTGCCTGTCCAAGATGGTGTGGGTAAAGACCAAGAGGTTTCTAGTATGGGTACACAAAAGACCTGAATTAGGGAAGAGGAAGAAAGACAAGAAAATGGGGGGGGCATGTAACTGTGTTTCTGTATGCATTTCAATTGACATTTCTTCATCTGATGTAGTATTACATATAAAGTATTACATATAAACATAACCCTCATTCAAACCACAATGAATAAACATTTTTACAATATATTTATTCCTGTTATTCCTGTTTATTCATTTACATGGCATTTTCTAAAGATAAAAACAATATTTACTTGGGCGAGTACATACATAATGGGAATATAGTCATTTACTTCGAACACTTGCATTTGGGTTATTTATAAAAGGCACTTAACCATGCTCCATTACATTAAGATCATGTACAACCTTAAGGATGCATATTCTGCCATGACTGTATAACCTTCGAACAAACAAAAAAATGCATTAGATTTTTTTTTTTTGGTTAACAGTACACTTAGTATTGCATAGATAAGCAACTAAAAATAAAATTAGCTTTTACAGAAAAGGCTTTTCTGCACTGTACTTGGAGTTCTATTTCGACAACAAGGCACTACTACTAACACCATGCAACTACTATAGAGGTACTCTTAAAAAATAATGCTAGTTGCTATACTTTTTTGTTCTAATGCAAGAATTAGTGATTAATAGTTTTGATTTGTTCAAGTGATTGCCAGCATTTATTCAAGTATTTTTTTAAGCAAAGCACAAGATAAAATGTTTTCTTTACCTTTTCTTTACAGATTTTTCTAATAAATATTTAAATACTGTAAATAAAATGAGTAGCATTGTGAACACCTAGAATTACAGCTCTGCGATTTTGATATGAACATAGATGGAGGATGGATGGATACTCATTCCGTCTTTGGACAACAGATGCACATGACGATATCCTGTAAAAAGAAGCTTTTTGTTATTTACAAGAAAGCCAAATTCATTTTCAGTGATTTTAGAGAATAGACCTAAAAACACTGGGTCTCATTCACTAATAATAATACTAGTAATGTAATATGTTTCAACTGGTTCTAAATTTTTACTTAAATGAAAAAAAATTGAGAAAGTGCAGGCTTATTGATGAATGAGGATTTCTGTGTGGAAACATTCACACACAGGCTGTGTTTGCATGGTTATTGAATAAGACCCAGTTGTTTTTACTTATATATTATAATAGGCCTACCTGGTTGAATACAGGTAAAAGGTATAGTGTATTGCCCTATGAAGTCATTCCTTGATGCTTTATCATAGTCTTCAACTACAAAACGCACCAGTGCCAGCTCAGGGGTGTGGATTGTGAACTGTAAGGATTCATTCCAATGTGGGTTGAACCCTGTCCAGATGAAAAAAGTGGAAAAATCACTGCAAGCATCAGGACATGAATAGGATTCCTATGGTTTGTAAATTAGGGAAACTTGTCATCTTAACAGGTAATGTGTTTCCACATTATTAAAGTTACAAACACATACTGTATTATGCACAATTTCCATATGTCTCTCTTCCAGTAATTTGGCAACACTTCAGTCCATTTAATTTTCATTTCCTCACCATTGTTGTCAATGTATTTGGTCTCCTGTTTGGCTTGATCCAAAGGAACGCCATAAATTTCCACCCTTACCAGGGGGTCTACAATGGACCAGTCTTTTTGCTTTACTTTAGGGAGCTGTTGTCCACTAATAACCTAAAAAGAGATGAAAACAGAAAGAATCAACAAATAAAAATCTCAAAATAAACTTGCGGAGGGAACACAAATATTGTTCAATACCTTAACATAAAAATGTAGAGGGTGGTAATCATCATGTTCCTCAGGATTTTCAGGATCAAAGAGTCTCTCTCTTTTGCGAAGGATCTCAGGTTTTAGGATGTAGCCGCTGCAGCCATTCTGAGTAAACAATCCATCATTAAGATCCATTTCCTTCCCTGCTGTCTGGAAGTTTAATGCCACTATGAATCAGAAATACATTAAAGTAAATACACTGGCCACTTTACAACACATTAACTGTGTCCCTGTTCCTCTTTACATAGAGTAGTTTTATGTCTGCCATGCTCACATTCTTCCTCTTTGTACTACTGACCAAATGGTGTGTAATACGATATCTACCATACTAACCAATCTGGCATCCCATGTTCCACATGTCTACTGGACAGTAATTTGATGAATCCGTCCTCATTCCACTTGGATACACTCTTGTCAGCTGCCTGATGTTATGCAGCACAAATTCTGAACCTGACAGACAAAAAAATCTGAATTCCTAATACAAAAATTTTATTAAATTTTAAATTATTCTTACAAAATTGTATAATTTCTATTTCGATCATTTAAAAATATATATTTTGTATAGAAAGGAAAAAGCAAAAAGCTGCTTAAATCATTTTGTGTTCCACAGAAAAAAATTACAGCATACCGGTTTGGAATAATATGAGGTCCAAACGATCCTTTTTAAAATAATTTCTAACCTGCTTCCTTTGAATATTTATGGGCTTTAGACTCAGAGAACGATGACATCTCATAAGGCTTAGCAGAGGCGCGGGAATGCTCAAAGCTGTGGAAATGTACACTCTTACAGAACATTAGGTCTGAGAGCTCCTTACATAGATTTTGCTTCGATTTCTACAGGGGGCAAAAGCAAACGATCAAAAACAATGTTGAACAAAGGGGCGGAAAGCACAGAGAGGCCTTTTCCTCAGTTTCTCAATATTTCCACTTGTACCTTGCGATTTGTTGGCGGACTCTCCGTTACTGGACTGTCCTTATTCATTTCTGTTGCCTCGTCCTCATCGCTGACTTCACCTGTGGGGTTCTCTGACTCGTTGCCAATCTTCTTCCCTTTTAACAGGATTTTCCTCTTAAGTGCCTAAAAGAAATGACGCAACAAATAGACCTGCTTGGCATTCCTAATAATATATTATTATATAAGATGGAATTTTTAACAATTTACAAATAAAATATATAGACACTTAGGTCTGAAGTGAAAATGTTTCTATTTTACATTTTTGTTAATTTCTAAAAAAAAAAAAAAATTCAATAAAAATGATATTATCTGCATAACAATCAAAGTGAGAAGTTGCAAAATTTGCATTGTACAAACATTCTTTTAATTTCGACATTTAAATGTGAAAATACCAAACTCAATTTGGTCTCGGACTTTTGGATCCCTATTAACAGATATTTAAAAAATCTATATCCTATAATAGGTGATACGAACCTCATGTCTTCATATGTGACCATTAATAGTTAATGAAAGTATCATGACTATAAGACAATATAATATTTTAAGATCCATGGCAGTCATCCATGTTTTTCAAAAAGAAGTCATTAAGAGCAGATAAGTTAAGTGCATAAGGCACTGAATAGCTCACCTCTGGAGATGGCAGTTCGCTGGAGACTCCATCTACTGTATTTGTGAGTAGCATATCACCCAGAATGTCTTTGAAATATCGAGCCATGACTTCCTGTTGCTCTATGCTGCAGTGGTTTTCAATGGACAAAATGAGTGGATACTCAGATGCCTAAAAGTAGGAAAGATGGTAAGATTAATACATATGGAAATAGATTATTATGTATCTGTGCAAATAATTAATATTAATATACATTAATTTCATGCAAACAACAAAGTAAATCATTATGAATAGATATTGATATTAATATAGATTTTTTAAATATAGATCACCTTGAAAGCATAATTTGCAATAGTAGTAATCACGTCTTTGAGGAGAATCTTAGATGTCAGTGTGTGTCCATGATAAACTACCGGCTCCCCATTCGATCCATTCCAGCAGTCCACCTCTACACACCTGCAACCTCGTTTCAGTGCCCTTCAGAGGTTCAACCCAGCACAAATAAACAACCACAGTCACGAACACAAAGAACAAAGCGTAACACATTCAACTAGGCCAGAGATGCCCAAACCTGGACCCCCGGCCAAAGTTGGCCCGGCTGTGATGACCTTTGATTTGGCATGCTGTTCCACACCACAAGAGGAGGGAAAAAAATGAAACATTCAATCTTCATTTCGAATGTATGTTTTTGTTATTTAAATTTGTGTTTCATTATTTTGAAGTTTTACAAAAATAATTTTTATGAAACATAGTTGGACCTAATGCTCTATTTGGGCATCTCAGAGCTAGGCAGTTTTCATTTCTATTATTGAGCAGAAATATTATTATCACATGTATGAGAGATATTACCACATACATGCTCATACAATGCTTTTCCGCAAAAGATATCATTAAAGATCTGTGAAATCAAGTAGAGACATGGTTGTATTACCATGAACAGGCAGAACTCACTGGATGTAGGCCTCAACGCTGCTTGGTCCTTTTAGCTGGTCCTCCATCAGATAAGTGTTGTGTGATGAGGAGATGTAATAGTGGGCGAGAGGTTGGCTCATGTCCTGAAAAAGGTCCTGCCGCTCTGGATTGAAGAGGGATCCCTCAGGAGACGTCAGGTACATTTGGAACCCATCGACTGACATCGTGTGATTCATTCTGGCTGTACCATAAGACAAAATGAAACATCTTATCTGTTCAATTTTTAATCATTACTCATGAGTAAAGGACCACTTCACTGTTGCTCATGCAGCTATCTAGATTAAGTGCTCAACTACTCCATTATTAAAAGAACATCCAAACAGGCAAATAAAATAATTTTTCAATTAAATTTTTAACCCTCAACTCTTATATCTGAAGCAAGGGTCTTCAACAGGGAGTATATGATGCCTAAAGGGTCTACCATTTACTGCTCAGTCTAAAAAAGGTTATTTTTGAAAGAAAATATCATTTAAAAAAATTAATGAATTAAGCTATAAACACTATTAAACTAACTCCAAGCAGAGCAAAAGTTAAGAAGCTAAGGTTCAGCTAAATATTTCATTGAGCCTACCACATTAAAATGTATAAGTAAAATGTATCAGAATTAATTATATAATCATACATATATAACAAAAATGATAACTGAAGAGTGTAGTATAGTTGTTGATGGAGGATCATTACCTGTGTCTGAAGGCTCATAGCGATCGATCAGCTGAAGGGCATGTTCATAACTGCGCTCCCCCTCTAGCTGCTCCTCTCTCAGGAACTCCTCCAGATCACACTGGGATAGACTCTGTCCATCACTGGAATAATCCTGGAATAAATCCAGCACCTCTGTTCTCTCAGTAAGCATTTTATAAAACTTCACAAACTCCTGATCTTCCAGGGTTCCTGACTCAGACTTATCTGCCATCTGTGAGAAAACGTCAACAAATGGCAATGAGGTACAACATGGTGAAAATTTAGGATCCAAAATCACATAAGCCACTCATAATTACCATAAAAAGACAGCATGCATGTTCTTCATTCATGTCCATGTTCATCATTTTCAGTAATTTTTTTGCCTCCTTAAAATTAATTCTGCCATCTTTGTTTAGATCTGCTTTCAAAAACCAGTCTGAGATCCATCTGAGTGGAATGGTTTAAGTTGATAATTTAAGTTGTCCGTCCGTCCATCCTTCTATCCTTCCATGCATCTATCCATTCATCCATCCATCCAACATCCATTTAACTTTTTCTTAATATTTTAACATGTAGTTCTGAAAAGCTACTTCAAAAGCAGCAGAAATGAAGATTTTTTTTAACAAGGATACTGGTCAAGTTTGGTGCTCTCATCCATGTTCTCCATGTTCTCCATGAGGGATCTGATGCCCTGAATCCAGGCCTGAGCTTCCTTTGCTGAATCAGCAACCAGGTCCAGGTTTCCGCTACGGCCACGAAACACCAGAGTGAAACAGCGATCAGTGGGAAACTCATCTGCCACACTGAGGAGCGCCTCGGACTGATGTCCCTCACGAACAGCCTCCACATCACCGATGGAGACTGAAAAAAAATATAAGACAATATAACAAAGACAATATAAGCTTTTGTTTTTGTTTAGAGCACTTCTTCTTACAGTTTTCAAAAAATGTGAACTAGTGCTTGAAAAGGCAAGCTTCGTTATTATTAATTCTTCATGCTTCCTATTGTTCATAGGGAAGTAAACTACTGTCATGGCTGATCTATTTCCCTGACATACCCACTTATAGTACTTACCACACATATACCACTAATATACTCCTTTTGGATTTAATTCAAAATTACCTTGAAATACAGTCAATAATTGATGATACTTTAAGACCTTTATTTTCTATGCAATTGCTAATGGATTGATCACAAATAAGATGTTTTGTTTTGGCAGTCCATACATATTTTCGTAAATAAATCAGTAATTTTTAGCCCATCTTCGATCAGTTATACACACTTTTATAACTAGACCTGAACTACTGTAACATGATTACTGAAGCATTTAAACCAAAACATCAACTCAATAAGAGCTTACAGGAAGAATAAGAGTTTATTGCCCAGCTGGATTTATACGCTATAGTCTTGCAGTCCTCCTGAAGTTTGTAGTGCCGCTGACGCTTCCACATACGAGACTTCACTTTGCGCAGAAACATGCCTGCCTTCATGGCTTCAAGGTTTTGATGACCCTGTTCACCTGCCATAGAACGAGAAATAGCCTTCAGCAATATTCAGAAACACCAAACTTATTTTAAACACACACACAGGATGACTTACAGCATGTTTGAGGTGATTCCATTTTCTATTAGTTCACCTTTTCTGCAGACACAAATGAACATTAATGTATCACCATCTCATCAAAAAATCAAGTCTATCGATGCTAAAGACCTGGTGCTCATGTGTGGTTTGAGGTGGTGATAGTACTTTGGGAAGGGAAGTTTTGGATGATAGTGAATTGGTACTGTAGTATTGTATTATGTTATTGACAACTGGAGGTTGTCTTAGTTGTACATGCTAGAGAAGTCAGATTAGTTTTGTTGTAAGATTAGTAAGATATATTCATATTGAGAATTTCCACAACACTCCTTATGCACTATGATGAAACAAGAGCTCATAATCTTTTGTATCAGTGAAATCACAGACATTCTAAATAAAATCTAGAAATAGGCTGATTGTATAACCATTGTAGCCTATTTTACAATGGGGAGACAACTTTCTAGTTAATTTCCCCAAAGGAAAAACATGTTCATTTTGGCAGAAGTAAAGCGGTGCAGTCAGGCGAGTCATGAGTCATGGCTAAATATGTCTCTGAGATCCACACAATCCTCTGCTGGCATCATCATTATGTTCCGTTATATCCCAAGTGGATAAAGTAGAATCTAATTTTGCTCTTTCCTGCCATTATTTGGTATTAAATAAATGGATATTTTATAGCATTACCAGACTAAATGAGGCCATTAGCCAAAAAATGCATTTACACAATCCTAAAATACTGCAGTAGTTACAGTGCAAATGAAAACCATATTATGCTCTAATGTAAGCCCCTAGTAACAGTAAATGCTGAAGAAGTAATGTTATAAACACACAGCAAATAGAGACTGGAGAGGGCTGCAGACAGCTAAAGCAAATACTGAGGAGTGACACAGAAAAAGAGGATAAAGAGAACTCACCAGATTAAAGGACGTCTGATGAACTGACATCTGGTGGAGCTGAAAGAGCTGCTCGGGGAGGATGGGCTCTGCTGTGTCTTTGGCTGATGCATGCAAATGGCTGGGAAAACAGTGCCGCAGTCCCGGGCTACTTCCACTGTGATGCATAGCCAGCCTCCCTCTTACACTCCTTCCTCTGCCTCAGCCTCATTCCTCCCTAGACACTCCCACTTTTCCTTTTTTATCCTGCCTTATTTAGGTGCAATAGTCTGTTTTTTTGCTCCTGCAAAAAATATAGCAAAAATCATTTTCATAAAAACTAATTCTACATTAAATACAGAAAATTTTGAAACATCTATGTTATAAACAATTCATACATTTTAAACAATTTTACACCATATAAATATAAAAAGTCTACATATAACATTACACAAAACACAATTGTGTACATTGCAATAAATACATGAATTACAGAATTATAAATAGACAGAATTGTGCACAGCCTTCAGGGGCACTCCCTTGAGAGTTTATTTCCAGAATGTCAGTCCATACTTGAATTATAAACAGCATTTAAATATAATTTGAAAAATATAACAGCATTATAACATCATTTAGACAGCCAAGCATACAAAATCGGCAGGATATACAGAATGGGGAAGTCTTTACCAAGCACAACATACATTTACATTTATATTTACATAAAATCATTTGGCAGAAGTGACTTACAAATGAGGATAGATACAAATACAAGCAAAGCATGGAAATGCTGTCAAAACTTATACTAGCTGCAAAACATTCTGGTTTAAAAACACCAAGATCAACGTCTTGACTGTAAACAGCTTTAGAAGCAAAGCTGTTTGCTTTGTTGAGCAATATCGCCACAGCAATTCAAAACCATCAGGACGTATAAGCAGAAATATCATAATGCTGAGTGTACATATTTAAAGTTAGATTCTATTAGCTTTATTTTTGCCCAAATTAAACATAAATGTAGGCTTTAAATCAATAAATCAGCTTCTTGATTTGACTTTTGTTGAAGGTGATTCGTCCATCATATTAGTTTTAATTATATGACTATATTTCTTAAATTTCCACCTGATCTTCAAGAATTATTAAAATGCATGTAAGCAATATTGCACATATGTTCAGGAAACACACCTAAATGCAGATTTTGTGATTAGTTAATATGATAAATTGTAGGTGCTTCACTAAATGTAATCTGCACACATGGGTAATGTTAATCACTGTTTGGGTACTTTATAAATAGTTTAAATTATTTGCAGAATGGATTCAACAGCATGCACAGAAAACATCCTGACTGAACTCTTCAGGCCAAGGAGGTCAATTAAGGTCACTGTCACATCCTCTGTAACAAGAATACAATTCATTGTGGTCCATAGAAGATGGACAATGCCTACATGTTTATATCCTGCACTCAAAATATTTAATGTAATAAATTCATTTCATCACAAGTCTACAGAACAGCCACTTTGTCTTACCACTGTCATTAATCAGTGTCACATCTCTGAGCTCCAGCCATAAAAACAAACACCAGAATTGATAAAAAACCATTGATTATTAAATCAGTTTTTAATATTGCACTCATACTCTTTAATAGCAAGCTGTTTCGACTGTGACACTGTTTGCGTCACGTTATTCATCTCACGTGACACATCGTGATCATCATGGCGGCCACCTCTGTGTTTCAGAGAGTGAGAACGGGCTCGAAAATCAGAGCCCAATATGATCAGGAGGGCAATCTCATCAAGGTAATACTGAAAACAAAACACTTAAACCCTCACATGCGCAGATTTGCGTTTGCAGTCAGCTTTTATTGCTTTTAATGTTATGCATTTAACCAATCACTTTAACGTATCACCTACATAGAAGCGTATACATGTTGTTTTCTTCTTGTAAAGAGACATAAAGTAACTTACACTTATATAAATGACGATAAACGCGTTTGCTAAATCAATACAATTAGCCTAATGTGTCTTACTGGGTGAAGAAGTCCTGCGGTTTACTGTAACTGAAGTTTATCAGTAATATCAATTATTGTGCATTAAGAAAATAAATAACAGGTGTAATAATATGTGAAGTATCTGCAAAGGCAATTTAAAAGCTCATTGTACAATCAATTCTTTAGATATACTGCCTGAGTTGATTTTTATTTAAAAAGTGTTTTAATTGGATGAGACTGTATATATTGACTGGTGTATGTGCTGTGATTGACAGGTGGAGACACGTGAGGATGAGGAGCAGAGTGTCAAGCTTGCTGAGATTTTGGAGTTGTTGCTCGCTGCTGGTTATTTCAGAGCACGCATTAAGGGACTGTCACCCTTTGACAAGGTATGGAGGACTTTACACACCTGTAGCAATCAAATTACAGTGTGTTTTGCACACCATTAGTTTAATTATGAACAGTCTCTGATTGTACTTTAGGTGGTTGGAGGAATGACCTGGTGTATAACTACATGCAACTTTGACATAGACGTTGATCTGCTTTTCCAAGAAAATTCCACCATTGGTCAAAAAATGTGAGTTTGTTGAATAAACATATGAAGAATGAAAACTGAATTCTGGTTAATGTGATTGTCTGTATCTTTTCCATTTCCAAGTGCTCTGACAGAGAAGATTGTGTCAGTTCTGCCCAAAATGAAGTGTCCTCACCGATTAGAGCCTCATCAGATCCAAGGGTTGGATTTCATCCACATCTTCCCTGTTGTACAGGTATGTACACCTTCATATCTTTCGCAGCTAAAAGAGCTGAAGACCTACATTACAAAAAACTTAGCTGAGTGATCAGTATGATTTTTAAAAGAAGTTTATTTTTGCTCTTCAAGGCAGCATTTATTTGATAAAAAAGTGAAAATAGTAATATTGTGAAATGTTATTACAATTTAACATAACTGTTTTCTAATAATATATTTTTTTAAATGTAATTTATTCTTGTGATGGTAAAGCTAAATTTTTAGCAGCTATTACTCAGTGTCACAGAAATCATTTTAATATTCTGATTTGGTGCTCAAAAACATTATTGTTATCAATAAAAGCAACTTTATTATTATCAGTGCTGCTTAATATTTTTTGTGTAAACCATACTACATATTTTTCAGGATTTTTGATGAATAGAATTCTTTTGTTACATTATAAATATCTTTACTATCAGTTTTGATTAATGCATCAGTTTCTTAAAAAAGAAAACACTTACAGACCCCCAAAATTCCAGTATATATATATATTTTTTTTAAATAGTGACTTGCAAGAAAAAAAATGCAAGAATACTTACAATGCATCTTTTGGGGCATCTATAGTGGCTGGTAAAGAAGGCGATTGAAACCCGGGAGGAGATGGGAGATTATGTCAGGTCATATTCCATTTCTCAGTTCCAGAAAACACATGCGTGTCCTGAGGTGAGACAACAGGCCAAGACTGAAATACAATTACAGAGTATTAACACTGTGAACTAATCTTTGAAGTCTCAGTAAATGTGTATGTTTTAGGATGAGGAGTTTGAATTAAGGAAGGAGAGAGCCATCAGTACTGTGATGAATGTGTGTGTAAGTATCCGATAAGCTTTTATACATCAACAACACATAATGAGCTTTGAATTATGATGCTTGGCTGACTGGGTTTAAATACAGCTGTAATCCCCCAAATCCCCCCCCCCCCCCCCCCCCCCCCCAATGACAAACAGCAACAGTACTTGTGTGCCATTAGTTCCTTTTCCTTGTATTTAATAATAGTACATTGTGAGATGTTGAATATGTTGTAAATTGTGTTTGGGTGTAGGAGGTTTATGCTCCTCAGAGGCGTTATAAACGGCAGGTGGATGCTGGGGAGCTGCTGGATGAAGAGTCTCGGGTTCATTCTACCTTGCTGGAGTTCGGCAGGTACTCTATCTCTTCTTTTACAGGACCCGGGAATTTTGTACTCTCCTCATGTCCAACTGGAAGTGAACCAAGGATTGTTACTGTGTTGTGTACTTTAGGCTTTTAAAAGAGAGCAGTTCCTTGAGGAGTTGTTTATACACTAACTTTCAAATGTTTGGAGTCAGGAAGATTTTAACACTTTACAATAATGTTCATTAGTTAACATTAATTAACTACATTAGATAACATGAGCTAAGAACTGAATTTATACAGATTAATAAATAAAGTACTAATGCATTATTAAAATCACAAGTTGTGTTTGTTAACATTAGTTAATGCACTGTGAACTAACATGAACAAACAATGAACAACTGTATTAATTAACATTAACAAAGATTAATAAATAGTGTAATAAATGTATTATTCATGGTTCGTTCATGTTAATTAATACATTAACTAATGAACATTATTGTAAAGTGTTACCGGATTTTTTAAATGTTTCTGAAAGAAGTCTCTTACGGTCACCAAAGATGCAATTATTTGATAAAAAAATACAGTACAAATTGTTCAAATATAATGTAATATATTGGAAAATATGATTTATTACTGTGCTGAAATTCTTTGTCACATTATAAATGTCTTTACTGTCACTATTGATCAATTTAATGCATCCTTGATAAATAAAATTATTAATTTCTTTAATAAAACCTTAGTGACCCCAAACTTTTGAATGGTAGTGTATGACAACATGTAGCAGATACACATTCAAGAGTTTGAAGAAATGGCACTTTGATTAAAAACACTGTACCGAATTTGTAGTGTTTTTGTTTAGTATATAGTACATTTAGTACCAATTGGGGGGACCAGATTTATCCAGATTCTTTCATTCACCCTCTCTTTTGTTTCCTTCATCTTCACTGGTCTGTTTCCTGACACATTGTAACAGTATATCAGGGTCAAACTAAATCTCCATTAAAGGCATCTATTAATTCTGTAGTCCTATCATCTTGTTCATTCGCTTCTCATTTTCTTTCTGTCTGTCTCTTTTATTTCACTCATTAGTCCGTGCCTTCTCATATCACAATACATGCAGTGAGTATGACTGAAGCTTAGATTCTGGGAATGGAATTGGCTTTGCATCAACTGCATTAATGTCTTTATTTTTGCATCTGCCCAAGTGTTGTTTTTCACACATTGCATCTAAATGTTTTGTTCATGTGTAATTTCCTGTCATGTGGTGCGTTGTGCCTGTAGTGTGATGTGTTTTGAAACTGACTCTTGCAATGAGCCGCATGTTGTGTGTATTGTGAACATGAAGCATTTCAAATTCCTTCTTTTCTAGGCGCTATGGATTCAGCAAACAGTCTAAAGCAGGCACTGTGAGTATCAGATGACCAAATCATCACATAAAAAGTCCACTCAGAGAAGGTTACAGTTAAGCAACTGACTCCATGGATGTCCATGGATAAAATGGATCTGAAAAAGTAATGGAATTTTATATAGTGGATATTTGTTCTAGTTCAAGCTTTGCAGTTTGCTAGAATTGGCTAGACGTTGTTCTTTGTGAGTGCAGTCTGTTTAAATATATGTATCTAGTAATCTTAAAAAAGTGGAAAAGTAATGGGAATATGTTGGTAATACATTGATCCAAGAGGTGTGGCAGCTTCTGGTAAATTTAGTCATTAAACTAAATCATAATTCTGCTCTGTACTTCAAAAGTAATCTTGCAAGCAATACGTTTGATTCAAAATGTTGCATCTTTCAGTTCTACAGGCAACTCTGTACAATCAGCAAAAAAACTGTGTTGATTTTTTGTATGCACTGACCCTAGAACCACCACTGTGGTGTCCATCTGGGTATAATAGATCACAGATGGACAGTAGGGCTTGGCACTGACCTTTGTTGCTTTTGATTGGTTGTTAGTTTGATCATGTGTCGATGTTTCTAACAGGCAGTGGAGCAGAAGCAAGTGTTGGCTCAGGGTGTGCCTCCTGGAATGGCCCAGGTGTCTGAAGAAGAGGACCTGCAGGCAGCAGAGGAGGTCAGTTAGGATCATATGAAACTACACTTGGCCTATAAAAACTCTCACTTGTTCTTAATCACCCACTCTTTATCTGACCAAAGTTAATGTTCCATTAACCAATCGGATGGCTTTTTTACAGCTCAGAATCAAAGCCTTGATGACTGGAATGGCTGCCATGGCAACTGAAGAGGTACATTTCTAAACACTTAAAACGCAAAAGAATTTAAAGGGATAGTTCACCTAAAAGTTCAAATTCTTACCCTCGTGTCGTTCCAGACTGTTGTTACTTTTTTTTCTTCAGTGGAACATAAAATAGTATTTTGAGAAATGCCTCAGATATTTTTATCCAAATAATAAAAGTAATTGTTCTTCAGTGTTGTTTGGTTCCCAACGTGTCCAAAAATTTTGTTTCGCAAATTGGTAAAGAATTTGATAGAACGACATCAGGATGAGGAAACAGTCACAAAATTGACATCTGAGTAGACTGTCCCTTTAAAGGAATAATTTCCCAAAAATTTTTTTAAGTAAATGGTCAGAACGACATGCAGTTTCAATAACCATTTTCAACTCTGTGAAAACTTAGTTTAAAGGTTAATTATTTTCTTGTATGTCCACTCCTAATCAAGGCAGCCTTTAAGAAAAAAAATTGAAACCGTTAGCAGTCTCATTATTTTACACTATTTCTGTGTGTGTTTTAGGGGAAGTTGTCAGCCAGCACTGTGGGGCAGATTGTTGGACTACAGTCTGAGGAGATCAAGCAAATTGCCACTGAATATGCCGAGAAGGTGAACAGTGATAAAACTCCACTGAACCTCTTGAAAACAGTCCCTTTATTTTTACACCAAGAACAATGACTAAAATATTCTCATTCTCAAGTGTGTTCCAACCTTCTACATTTATGTGTGATTGGGCAGGCGGAGCGCTCTGTGGAGGATCGGCCGGAAAGATTTGGACCTGCGCAGCAACACAGACGTCAACTGGCATCACTCAACAAACAAATCACTCAAAAAACAAAAGAGCTTGAAGAGGTAATACACGTTCATACCTCACATTACAGCTTTGAGAATACTGATATCACAGTCATTGTTTCTTTTTTTTTGTTTATATCTTCGTTTCTTGATTTATTCAGCTGCAATCCAGACAGCAGGAGGCTAGAACGGCATGTGAGGATGCTAAAATCAAACTAGCCGAGGTGAGACAGTTAGGCACAGACATATACTGACAGATAACTGGTTGACTTGGACCATTAATGTTTGTGTTTTTTAGGCCTCAGCACAGACTGAAAAGCTGGAGAGAGAGCTGAACTCACTGGAGGATGTGGAGTCCCAGACGGATTCTGGGTAAGCAAACAGAACACTTGAAATTATCTAAACTGAAGGCACACCGAAATTTTTGCATGCTAAAAAAATAAATACAACCTCATATTGTGTCAATCATGTTTACACACTGCCTCCGAAACGTCCGTCATAAATTTATATCATTCATACCAAAATTTGTTTCGATTTTCTGCGCTTTCTCATCCATAGCAAGCATTCTGATAGGAAAGGGTGATGAATACGAAAAAACGCATACGAAAATTACGGAGTCAGTGTTCAAGGACCTTTAGGCTGCAAATCGCTTGCTCTCTGAGTAGAATCTTCTGTTGAATAAGCACTTCTGTTGCATATTCGAAGGCAGCCATGTTTTTCAGTTCAACTAAACCAATGCAAAATCTGAGCGAAAATCTTTCGCCCTCAAAAAAAATTCCTGACTGTGTGGATTCCTATTGAAGTTCACTGAAAAACAGTAAATGCGGGTTACATAGTTTAGTCTACTTATAAATGGATTATTTTGTTCTTTTGTATGCTTATTAGAGCTTGGCATCACGCTAACACCAAAATGTATTGAAATCTGATGAGAACAAGTAAAGCCAAACAGCATGATAATTCTTGGGAAGGATCAGTATCCCTGTGTTGCATTGAAGTATTGTTTGTTTTTATCTTTCAGGTTACTGGAGAAGCTTCGTGCTTTGGTGGCCATGAATGAAAACCTCAAACATCAAGAGCAAACGTTCCGCTCACACTGTCGCGTATGTTATCATGACAACCCTGTTGCTGCAATAATTTGGTTTGTCAGTAACGTTTAAGATATGAAAATATCATTAAACGTTATGTGTGTATAGGAGGAAATGACCCGTCTCCAGCAGAATATTGAAGAGTTGAAGCTGGAGTATGGAGAAGAAGGAGATGAGAAGAAGGTGCCTACATAGTCATCCTAACTGAAATGGAACCTCAAAAGTGACTGATTTGGAACGCTCTTCATAGGCAGCAACCCTTTCTGGTGTTAGGCTGCTGCTATGCTAATGGCATAATAGTACATATCATAGACAAATACTGGACAAAAACCCAAAAAGATTAATTAGATATAGCTTTTTCCTTCACTCTGTCACTTTGTCCACCTCTTTCAGTTGTCATATTTCTTGTGCCCAGTGCTGCCTTAGCAATTTGACCAAAATAAGATAGCTTTTGAAACAATCTTCCTAATGGGAATGTGCCAAAATTTTGGAACAGAGCTGATCTGTGTGATTCTTGTTGATTCTAAGACTTGCCCTCTGCATGTGTGTTTGTAGGAGATGAATATGTTGATTGATCAGCAGTATACTGTAGACCGAGAAAAGCTGCAGAAGATCCGTCTGCTTATGGTGGGTCAAGTTGAACTGATGGTTTTACTCAGCAGATTACTAAAGAGATTCTTCATTCTCACTTTACACTTTACTCTACTGCCTCCCACAGGCTCGGAGGAACCGCGAGATTGCCATCCTGCAGAGAAAGATTGATGAGGTTCCCAGCAGAGCCGAGCTGACCCAGTATCAGAAACGCTTCATTGAGCTGTACAGCCAAGGTGCGTGTGTTTAAAGTCGGGATCCATCTTTTAAAGACCATTTTTGACCCCATATTTTTAATTAAAATATAACTTGATCTTCTGGTGAAACAACAGACTTCTCCAGTCTTTCAGTCTGCTTAAACTCTGGCCCTTTTGTACAATTGACCTCAAACTCACAGTCAGATCTGCCTCCATCCAATCAACAATCTATAGTTTCAACTATATTGAACAAAGACCTGCATTACATTATTTTCTTTCTCAATAATCTGATTACTCAGATGTAGGTCACAATACAAAAGATCTCTCACTGCCTCTATAGATTTAAGATGTTGGTTATAAAATAGATCCAACTTAATGCGCTGAAATCAAAGCTGTGTCTTTAATTATTCATTTGTTTTTCAGTTTCTGCAACACACAAAGAGACTAAACAGTTCTTCACGCTCTACAACACACTGGATGACAAGAAGGTTTACCTGGAGAAAGAGGTATCAGCTTTATCCGTGCTATTGGGAATTAATTTAGTAGTGTTTCTAAAAGGTGTGCGGTGAAATTGAGACACTCTTTTCTTTCACAGGTCAATCTGCTGAACTCCATACATGATCATTTCCAGCAGTGAGTTTCAAATAAAACTCCTGGGTCCATGTAGAAATTTCCTAATATTACAGCAAGAGCCTCAGATTTTTGTAATGTCTATCCTGAAGGCAGAGTTGAATGTAAAGTGTATTTGTGTTTTTAGGGCAATGGCTTCGTCAGGAAGTAAAGAACAGTTTCTCAGACAAATGGAGCAAATTGTGGAAGGAATCAAACAGAGTCGCATAAAGGTACAAAACCAGACTACTATATCATATAACAGATTAAATCTTATAATATTATTTCCATTTTGCATATGAATTTGTTTAATTCCATTCTGGGGCTTTGTGGTTTTACCCCATCAGACAGGAACATGAATTCCATTAGTGTGTTTTTCTAATGTGTATTTGTGCACATAAAGATGGAGAAGAAAAGACAGGAGAATAAGATGCGCAGAGATCAGCTGAATGATGAGTACTTGGAGCTGCTGGATAAACAGAGGCTCTACTTTAAAACCGTCAAGGACTTCAAAGAGGTAAATACACAAGTTTATAGTTTTAAATTTATTTCTTCCCTCCTCTTTTACATAGGGTGTATAGACATTAATCTATTGATACTTGATATTCTGGACTGAGGAAACAAACGGTCTTGTCTGTTGCAGGAGTGTCGCAAGAATGAAATGCTGTTATCTAAACTGAGAGCAAAGGGAGCGTCGTAATAGCTGGATTTGCACCCCCCCCCCCAGATTCTTCTAGGCTCACATGTAACTTATGTACTGTTAAAATGGAAATGTTTTGTGCCTTGATGTCGCCTTATTTAAACCCATAATGTATATAACACAAATTCCCTTACTAATCACCTTTGTTTTTGTATCAGGATCATAAAAATCTGCTGCCATAAGACCAAAACACATTAAAGGAGAAATGAACTACCTTCTGATCTGACAGATTTATTTACTATAGTGGTTTCAGACCAGCGAGGAGTCACATATGATACACTGATGGTAAAAGCAACCTGGCAAATTGCCTTGACCTGTAAATAACATTACAACTGAAATGTGCAATTCTTGTGCATGTTTTAAAGATGGCAGCCTTATGGCTCCTAGGACTGTACAATATATAGGATAATATATATATAACATTTTACAAAATACTGAATATAAAATGAATCAACCTCATAACTATTATATTAATGTGCTGCTTTTTATTTGACCAGTATGTTTTCTTAAAAAAATTTTTTTAATAAGGATAAATGCTAATATATACACATTACAGTTAATTGGTTGTTAACTGGTATGTCAATTCCTTTTGCATCGCTCTCACACACAATATATATTTATGTGGCATTTTACAGGTTTTAAAATGTAAAAAAAAAAAAAAAAAGGCATTGAGAATCATATCATGCCATTTGAAAACAAATACAAATGAAAATCAAAAGGCTGATCTATCAAACCCTGGTTGCCACTACGTTTGTAGGTTCAATCTCATGTGGAGAGAGCAGACAGCATGAAGAATCATATACAATATAAGCTTCTATGTTTAATGAGTTGGGCCAGTAACAATAGAAATTCAGCATTATATAACGGCTTCTGAAAACAGTTTTCTGTGCAGGCATGGAATGCAGTCTGATCAGAGCTCTTCTCAAACGATTGAGAACAAATTAACAATTGTGTAGTCTGACAGTTACTCCATATAGAGGTGCATCACAAGGAAGACTGATCTTATTCTCAGCGTGAGAACTGTCTACCATCTCCTTTCCTTTTGTTAACGTGTTTGAAGATCTTGGCCTTGTGGACGTTCTTGGATTTCTGGTAGCCAAAGCCTCCGCCGCCACCTCGCTTCTGCATCTTCACCCCTTTACTGCTGTGAACGTCTGAGAGAGCGAACGGTTAAGGAGCAAACACACGAAGACTCAGAACTTATGAATACTTGGCCTTGTACTGCTAATAGATCTACAGTACCATTCAAATGTTTCCAAAAAATATTAACCAGCACAACTTTTCATCATTGCCCATAAAAAAAACAAAAAGTTTCTTGAGCACCAAATCAGCATATTAGAATGATTTCTGAAGGATCTTGTGACACTGAAGACTGGAGTACTGAAGCTGAAAACTCATCTAAATAAAAAAAGTTCATTCAAAAGTTTATTCAAATTGCAATATTTCACAATTTTACAGTTTTTACTGTATTTTTGGTCAAATAAATGCAGCCGAGCATATTACCGTCCCTGAGGGGTAATGCACATACAACCATTAATTAAACATCAAGAACTCAAACCATTAAGTAACAAGTTCCACATGCATGTAATAAAGTGCAAAAAGGATACTGAGGTCCACAAAAGGCGGCACTTTAAACCCAAAGGACATTGCCACTTTCGGGAGGTCGAGCGTCTCTACATTATAGATTTGTTTGAGGGAATGAGAGTCGTAAGCTCTGACGTAGGATTTGTAGGCCTCCTGAGCTGATTTGTGAAGGTAGTAGTTCTTCTCTATCAGCTTCTCCAACTGCAAAAGACCAAAGCAAATACCGATTTTAAACCGGTTAATTAGGATTCAAAGGGGTTATATTTGAAATAAGAGAATAAGTTCAATTTCACTGAATATGAAGTCTCACCTGAGATTGAATATCAGATATTTTAGCCCAGGAGAACTCAAACTCACTCAGAGGGACCTTTAGAGGAACACAAGAGATAAACAATGAGAATGAATTTCTTCATATTTTAGTATCACTGATATACTATTATACTTTGTTAATATATTTTAATTTTATTTTTATATTTTGTTTTCACTTTATTTTTAGTTAAAGATTGTCATTTTCTTGTGTTTTTGTCATTTTTATACTTTTAATATGTGCGTATAGTATTTATTCATTTTATATATAAGTTTAGTTAACGTGTAAAGTTATACTGAGTATTTAAACTCCTGTCATGATCATACAAAGCCGACACATACTGAAAGCCAATATAAAACCATAACTACAGTGACTTCATACTTTGGCCTGTTTGAGAAATCGTAAAAAGCCGAGCTCCTCTGGTCTTAGGATAAGGAGGGCATGTCCTCTACCATTAATACCACGAGCTGTTCGTCCCACACGGTGGATGTACTCCTAAATATCAACAGAAAAGTCACATAAAAATCCACATACAAGCACATATATCTATCAGCAAGGCTGGACTGGGGGGCGTGACTGCTGTACCTTTGGATCATCGGGTGGGTCATACTGAACAATCCAGTCCACCTCTGGGATATCGAGACCTCTGGCAGCCACGTCCGTACAGAGGAGAATGCCAGAGTCTGCGTTACAGAACTGGAAAAACGTTGTGGTTCTCTTCGTCTGTTTCTGCTTCCCCTGTAAGACCGTGAAAACAAAAGCATTCATCACACTGCTTCAACGGCACTTCCCATCTAGCTTTGTGTGCGTATGGCTCGGTGACTCACGTGAATGGCCATGACGGGCAGATCGATGTAATTGAGCAGCTCATAGTGGTACTTCACTGACATACAAGACGAGAAGAACACCATCAGCTTCTTCTTGCAGTTCTTCTTCAGAAACGTGAAGAGCAGCAGGAAACGTTTTTCCGAAGGACATACGACATATCCCTAAAAAAAACAAGGTCAAACTCAAATATGATTTCACACCCACAACACATGATCAACTGCTACTGATAAAGGAGTGAGACAGGTGAGCAGTTTACCTGTTCTAGTCCTTCCACGGTGGCCGTGTCTTTGTTGTCGTCCACCCCCACATACAGCGGCTCCTTCTTGAGAGAGATTCGCGCAAGATCCTCCACCTTACGTGTTTGTGTTGCAGAAAATAACATGGTCTGTCTTTTTTCTGGAAAGAAAGAGAAATATTTAAGGACGTGCAAGAACCCTGATTAAAGGAAGTGATTTCAGAGTGATCGGGTTAGTTGTTCTTACTAGGCAGTAGTTTGATGATCTGCTTCAGTTCTTCCTCAAAGCCCACCTCTAGAATCCTATCAGCCTCATCAATGATCAGACACTGAAGGTTCTTAAACATGAACCCGGGGGTGTTCTGTGGAAAGAATAAGACGTCAAGTACACGCCACAAACCCGTGTGGCAAAGCTGTTGATTGTAAAAGGCCTTACCTGCAGGTGATCAAGAAGTCTGCCAGGTGTAGCAACCATGATATTGACTCCATTGGCGAGTTTCTGGGCTTCAGCAGATCGGTTGCTGCCGCCCATGATGAGGCCGTATGTGTGCACATGATGAGTCATCAGCTCTTTTAGCACACCATACGTCTGCATGGCCAACTCACGAGTGGGAGACAATATGACCACTCCAGTCCCTGATACACACACCAGAGCCATGTCACACCTCTAAGGTCATAGTTAAATGTATGCTACGACTATAACAGTCAGAGAATGACAATATGTACACTCACCATTTCTGGGCATAAATTTGAGTTTGTAGATAAGCTCAATGGAGGGAATCAGGAAAGCCAGAGTTTTACCGCTTCCCGTTTTAGCTGCCGCCAACACGTCTCTGTTGTACAAGAATGAGCACATATCTCAAACATTTATACAACCAATAAACAAATGTGATGATTACTGTACTGTACTGAAACCCCACAAAGTCTGATGCACCACAAACTCACCTTCCTTCCAGCAGAGGTCGTATGGTCTTGTGCTGGATCTCAGTCATGGTTTCAAAGCCCATTTCCTTCACTCCCTTCAATGTATTTTCACTGACCACTTCAGCCAAAGACACAAATGACTTGTCCTCAAACGCACCTGAGAAAGTAACCAGTGAGGAAATCAAATCATAGTTACCTACTCATGTCTATGAGAAAAAATTAAAGTTTCTATAACAGTTTTTTTTTTTAGAAGAAAAAATGTTCAATGTAATTTTGTAAAATAAAAAAAAATAAAAAAACAACTGATTTGTTTGTTCTTCACCAGCTAATTGAATAAAAACAGCTTCAGTGAAATTAAGATTTAACTTATCTGTCCATTTATTTTAATAGTAATAAAACAACCCTCTATTTTTGTCACTCAATTACATATAAATGGTACTTTTTAAATTATACAAAAAATAAAATGTCTAATAAATTTGTTTATTTTTCAGCGAGAAAAATATTTCAAAAGGTTATTTTGTATTTCAAATAAAGCAAAAAAATACAGGTGTTCTTTATCAGTTAACTTAATAATAGGAGCTTCTGTATAAGTATCGTTTTTTATTAATAATAATAAATCATGCATCTTATATTTTGTCATTCAATAATATGCACAGTAAAAAAAAAAATGGAATTTTTTCCTAAAAATAGCCAAATTGATTGGACATCTCATTATTTTTCCCACTGAAGAGTGGATAACTAGACAAACTAAACCAGGCACACCATATATGACTCATAGCAGACTGTGTTTAACAGTGTCTCAGGTTATATCATGTTTACCTGTGAGACCAGTAGGAAGCTCTGGTCCATCTTCATCACTATCATCCTCTTCTGCTGAATCCTCTGTGTCGTCATTTCCATTCTCAGGCACCTTTCCAGGCTCTTCACATTCCTCCTCCCGTTTCTCATCTTCTCCATCTGATGCTTCTGTTGTCTCTTTAACATCATCCTGCTTTTTGACCTTTTTCACACCTACAGGACCAGATCCATTACTACACAGAATATACATCTCAAATGCTTTAATTAAATTGCATATTTAGCAGCTCTAGATACAAATATTGCCCACTGACAATCCCATAGTGATTAACCTCCAATTATAACATCACAGCAATATTAAATACTCACTAGATGCTGAGTCTCGTGCACCATCCAATTTTCTTTTCTTCTTGGTTTTCTGTGGGGTTTCGTTCATCTCAGTGGAGATGCTTTGCTGTTCTTCACAGACGTTTGGAGCAGAATCAGATTCGTCCAGCACAACTTTTACCTCTGTCAGATCAGAAACACATATAGTGCATTTCATCAACTCCGGTATAAAGAAAAGTGTACGCACACTCAACATGAGGAGTCGGTTAATGTGTAATGTTAAAGTTCTTCAATACAAATAACGTTACTATATAATACATAAACACCATTATAATTATGATTTTATTACACTTATATGTCATGTTGTTAGTTTAAACACAACTGACTACAATATAAAACCAAACTTTACGAATGCACCGAGCAATGTGATTATCACATGCTACATCCGAGATAACGTGTGAATTCATTAAACACCGCGTTCATCTTTACAATTAAAGAAAAAAAAATCACCTTCGCCGTTTTCCTCTTCTTCCTTCTGAGCTCTGAGCAATTTGCGTTGTTTATTTTTATCATTTCTCTTCTGAATTTTCTTGCGGAGAATCTTCATCTGCATGTCCGCCATGGCTGTAGACAAACACGTGTGCGCGCTGCGTGGGGTCCTTCGCTCAGCTGACTGACTCATATTATGCCTGACTAAAAATATTAAAGACTCTTTGGGTTCCGTCGTTGTCAACAGGGACACCGTGTGCGTTTTGACCATTTAATTTCCTATTTGAAAAAAATCACGTGAAAGGACTACTCGTCGTTTTAGGTTTAGTTTAACGAACAGAAAACTAGAATTTGGTTCAATTTCTCATTTTTCGCCAATATTCAATTCGCACATGTGGTTATAAAAGCTTGATTGGTCATCCCACAGTATCTTACTGAAATATTAAACAAGGGGGTTAAGTAAATAATACAAAGACTTGTTGCTTGTGTCCTGTGTGCGAATGGAGCTTAGTAATAGACCAGTAGCAATTAAATAAATATTAAATATTTCTTCCTTGTATGAGAAACATTGGCATACATATATTTCGGTTTGGCTGACTGCAAAATACACTTTGCTTGAATCATTGATGCTCTCTAGTGGTGGAATGGAGAAAATATTTGATCGATTTGGACCTTTATGAAATTTAACATGCTATTAAAAATGACAGAATTCTCCCAATATATGACTCATATATCACTAAAAGTGTTGTAAGGGTTTACTTGCATTGAAACACACTGAAAACTATTATACTACAAATGATTCAAATAACCTCGTTTTATGGTATGCATGTGTTGCTAAGCACATTTGTCTTTTGTCTGTGCCACTACAGGGGTTGGGAACTGCACTGAAATGGCAAAGAACACAGTGGGTTTAGTGCTGAGCATTGAAGTGTGCAGCTTTCCACATCATGGAGTAACAAAATCAGCCTTACTCAACTACACTGACCTCATGACTACACAGGAATTGGAGGAGAATCTGGGTAGAAACCAATTTCTTTTGTCAATAAACTCATAAGCACATTTCACAAGCTGAACCTAGACGACCTACTGATACACATTATCCCAGGGAAAAGACTTGTAGCATCAGTCATGCAAAAAAGAACTATGCTCACATTATATACAAAATACACAAACACACACACAACCTCTGTTAGTGTGGTACTTTGTAACACTCAAATATACACTAAATTTACTACTCAAATGTATATAACACTTATGGCATTTTTCCTGCTAAATATTTTTTAAAGCTTATCAAACTGAAGCGTTCATCAAGACAAGGCTACCAAACAAACAGGTGCTATCAAACAGTTAAAAAAAGCTTTGTGAAATATACATAATCATTAATCAGTTACAAAAATATGAATCTCAAAAGCATTGTGACAAAGCAAAGAAATAAGAGATCCTGAGCAATGACTTTATTTTGATGTCTTCAGTCTGTGATGAACAAAAGAACCAATTCTCTCCAACGTTATTGAGAAATTATTATCTGCTAGCAAGGGGAATATTTAGGGATCTGTAAAATCCATGTTTGTGCACAATAGTGACATTAATATTAACACCATTATAAACAAATATAAGAAATTGTGTGTGTGTGTGTGTGTTTTAAGGCCATCAGCATCATAAATCATGTATTTGGTATTTCATATCTAATAATAAAAAAGAAAAAAAAGTGTGATGATGGTTTGAAAAGAAGAATGCCACAATAACACTGTTATATAATAAAAATAATTACTTTTAAACAGAAATGTATAAACTGAACATGACTTACATAAAATACAAAATAATATTTTAATTAGTTTCAAGAAAACGTTTCACTTTAAAATACAGAACAGTCATCTACAGCATACAAAAATGATCCACATTCATTCAGTTCACATTCCACCAGGTGATATTTAACTAAGAAACAGGCCAGTATTGTGAAAATTTGCTAAAGGCACCAGTAATGCTCCAGTAGTCTCGGGTCACTTCAGTACAACATGGTAGCCATCACTACTTTCACCTGCCATCACAGGGAACAAAACACAGCCAATATTAAACACGCATGTTTCTGAAGTGTACATGCAATGGAGAATCAGAGACATACTTTGACTGTGATATTTGAAGTGATCATTTTTGCTTTATGTTTTAAATAGTAACTTGTTTTTTTACAAAGACATTTCATTCTAAAGGACTCTTTAACAGTTGCCTGTTCAGTGAGTCATGAAGGTCAGAAGTGTGACTCAACTAGATGCTACCTATGATTTCTATGCATTATATAGAATTCCTGCTTATCGAAGTGTTTGCATTTAATGTCAAGTCGGCAAATATTTAGCCTTCAGAACACACTTTTTTTGTGCAATGGCAATTTTCACCACATAACTCCAGCTTGATAAACATGCGGCCCAATCAGTATAGTTAAGATGAAAATAGCATGTCCATGAAGTTACCTTTCATAGTGCTGATTATGAAGCTGGTCTCTTCTGTAAAATTCTGTACCATCTAAAATAAAAAAATTCCAAATACATACAGAGTGACCTGAATGCATTGTAACACAATTTACTGATTTTTTTTTAAGTGTATGCTTGAGCTACTGTATTTCCTGGCACACTAATCTGTTTTAACAATCAGTAACTGGTTTCAGTTATGAATTTAAGGAAAAGAGTGTTGCTAAAGACCAAGCCTATCTTGCTTTTTGTCTATTTTTGGAGTGTGTGGAAAAGAGCAGCGTCAACATTCTATTAAATACCCTTTGTGTTTTACAAAGAACCAGTGTTAGAACATTTTATTTGTGGGTAAACTAATATTGAGTCCTACACATGACGTGGGCCATATGTCATGGCCACAAACTAAGAATTAGTTCCCACAACTTAATTTTCCCTCATTTTAATGAAATGGTAATATGTTGCATTGTTTTAATTAAATCAAACCAAGGTAACAAATTACTGGCCACAATTAATTAATTGAGGGAACATTAATAAGTCATGGGAACAAATTCTTAATTTTTGACTACAATAAAATATTAAATAAAACAAGGCAACGAATTAATAAAATGAGGGAAAGGGTTCTTTACTCGTCACAACAATAAATCAATTTTTGTCTGCATGTCATCTGTGAAGCTTGTAAACTAATCCTAAAAATAAATGTCAAAAAATAAACGTAAACTAAATTTATTCCGGATATACAAATGTAGTGTAGTGTACCTTCGGGGTCAGTCATTTTTTTTATATTTAGCAATCAAGCACTAAATTGGTCAAAAGTGACAGTGAAGTCATTTATGTTTCAATTTCAAATATATATATTTTTAAAACTTTCTATTCGTCAAATAATACAAATAAATAAATTAATTTTTTTCTTTTTTTTTTAAATCACAGTTTCCACAAATATATTAAGCAGCTCAACTGTTTTCAACATTAATATTAATAAAAATGTTTACTGAGCAGCAAATCAGCATATTAGAATGATTTCTGAAAGACCATGTGACACTGAAGACTGGAATAATGATGCTGAAAAATCTGATTTTCCATCTCAGGATTAAATTGCACTTTAAAAATATATAATAAAATAGTAAAAAAAACAGTAATATTGTGGAATAAAAAATTTTCTGTGTCAAATAAATGCAACCTGGTTTAACATTAGAGATTTCTTTCAACAGAACTAAAAACTCTTACCAAACCCAACTTTTGGATAAACTACTCCTTGGATAGGGTTATATAACCAACAGTTCCCAAAAGATCTGTAATCTCTGGAATGCTCTACACTTTCTGCCCTCTTACCTCATCTGAAACCATGACGTGGATCCCCGCCGGCCCCTGTCTGTATACACGACGGATTTGCTGTGAGGGAACATTATATAGATTGGCTATCTTCTCAGCGAGCTCAAGGACAGTTAGGTCCTCTAGGCAGAGAGCATGGTACACTAGACAAAAACAATTATACAATTAAGAATAAATGTAATGCTTGTTTTGCATGTCACAAATATCATAAAGGATGCTGTGATGTCTCCTACCATCATCACCCGCTGCTTTGGTGTGCAGTTGGTTCCTGTTCTGTAGCTGGGATACATAGACAGTGAGACGAGGTTGTATGCACCTGGGGAACATTGGCAGGCAGTGTTGGGTACATGTTTGGACACATGTTAGGATAAATCGCAAGGGTTTGAATAAGTATACAGCTCACCTTCCTTCGATTGCATTGAAAAGACGGATGCCATCAGCAGGACCACAGATCTGAATAAAGTCTTCTCTACTCATTTTCAGCAGATCAGAACCTGAAACATTAACAAAGCAGTTCAAATAGTAGTCTAATAATTAAAATTGTGTAATTTCTAGTAAAAACCTGAACACAATGAATTTGTTTCAAAATGTAGTGTATTGCGTATTATTGTGGATGAAGTGAGAGAAATGTTGATTATTAATAAACTACCATTCAAAAGTCTTACTTTGTAAATGTTTTTCAAATAAAAGTCTCTACTGCTCACCAAAGCTGCACTTAGTACATCAAGATACCGAAAAACTACTGTAACATTATATTTTTGTAACACAATATATATATATATATATAGGTGGTGTTTTAAAATGAAGAGGCCGTACGTGTGTGTGTTTGTATATATGTATATGTATACTATTTTTACCATTTAAAATTACAGTTTTTTTTTGGGTGTTCAAGAAGCATTTCTTATAATTATTTCTTATAATTAATGCTTAAAACAGTTATGCTTCTTAATATTTTACATTTTACTGTTTTTACTGTAACTTTCATTCTGTTTAAGGCATTTTGCTAAACAAAACTATTAATTTCTTTAATTTTTTTTTTTAAATATCTACTGAACCCAAACTTACTAACGGCAGTGTGTCATTTTAATTCATTCAATTCTTTAAATAATAGATAAAAACAGTTAAAAATCATTTACCGAATATTTGTGTGTTCAGTGTGTATTTAATGCTTATCTGAGTATCAAGTTGTTAGTTTAGCAACATGTTAACTCTAAACTATTACATTTAAATTAAACAAAATCGAAAAAACAAGTTTTAGTCGAAATAGTGCCTTCATAGGCAGTTCACTAGAATTTGTAACAGAGCCAGTAGCTGTAATTCTCACTGAATATTTCATCTCACCCGAGAAGCCAGAGAAGAGCCTGCAGAAAGAGGAGAACCTATTATGATGGAGCCACTGCTGCGTGTCCTGCATGGAGGACGATGGCAACAAGTGCTACATGGCAAAAAGAAGAAGAATAGCATCATCCATGTCCTCAAACACAAACCTATAAAGATAAGAGAGTATGGCATTAATGTTTTTAACCTGCCCGCTATACTTACATCAGAGCAGCTGGGCAAAAGTAGATCCCCCTGCTGGTCTGGAGAGCAGTTTCTATAAACGCAATAAAACAGGAAAGCAGTTGCTAGTTATGTTCATGTTTAAGAGTTCATGATGTGATTTCATTCTAAATAAGGACTCACTCCTCTGGGAAGCTGTAGGACGTGTGAGAGCTGTGATAACCAGGAGATGGAGTGTTGCTCGTTCTGCTGACTGATGGGGCTTCAGGCCAAGGGGAGCACTGAAAGAAAAAGAAATAGTTTACCTATGTTTGGTGACTGTTTCGGACCCACCTCTTGACCTTATTCTCAATATGGGTTGCTTTGGTCCAACAAGCCATCATGTGAATTCCAGTCAAATCTTGCTTGTGCGAGAGAGCTTAATATTTCACTATGACCAGTCAAAGTAAAGAGGCACTCACAGGAGACATGGAAAATACAGTGGTTATAAATGTTTGATGTAGACCGCTAGCTTGAAAGATTGCAATCATTAACATATAGACAGATAATTCAACCAAAAGTGAAAACTGTCATCGTTTACTTACTGTTCTGATACTGTATTGTTTTCTGTCTTCCTTGAAATACAAAATTACATATTAGGGAGAATGTCAAAGCTGCTCTTTCAACAATGGTGATTAATGCTGTCAAGCTCCAAAATGGAAAAAACACCATTAAAGTGTCATAAAATTAGTCCATATGACCCGACGTATTGAAACGGAATTGCTAAAAGGTAAATGGAACTGGTTCTAAAATATCATGACCAACTTTGTGAAGCCCTGTTTCTGTTTTATGGAAGGTAACAATACAGCTCTGAAATGATATCAAGATGTCTAATGACACAACCAAGCTCAAATGCCACCAAGACAGATGTCTCACCTCAGTTAGCACAGTCGTTTTATAGGATGGTTGATATTTTTCTCTATCCTGAGGACTCTTTTTCTCAATCTTCTCTCTGTCAGTCTTGAGTTTCCGATCTGCACCTTTTGGCTTAAGGAGAGAGAAAAAACATTAAAGGGATAGTTCGCCCAAAAATGACAGCTCTGTAGTTATTTACTCACCCTCATTTTGTTCTTCTTTTTTCTGTGGAACATAAAAGAAGGTATTTTGAGAAATGTCAGTATTATTTGTTGTCCAAAAATGGAAGTCAATGGGGCCAGTGTCCCAGCATTCTTTAAAATATCTTCTTTTGTGTTCCACAGAAGAAGAAAATGCATGCAGGTCATGACATGAGGTTCACAATATAACATCTCCGCAAAGCATACTGTGTATCACTTATCTTTTAAGAGTCCATAAGATGCTCTACCTTGAAGACTTTGACCTGGCAGCTGGCGGAGCAGATGTGTTCAGTGTATTCTCCATGCTTGCCGGCTGCGAAGTTGTCTATCTGAATGCGGAAGGGGACGCCTTTCTCTCCTCCATGCTTTCTAGGAGTGAACTCAGTGCTAATGCAGTTTACCTGGATATAAGGAAACAGAAAATTTACCACTGGTGTTACTCGCATAAAAAAAACTAGCATATAGGGAGGTCAGGGAGAGAGAAAACATGTACCTGAATGAACACGGAGGCACTTTTGTCAGGATCCCAGAGAAACTCTATGGTGTTGAGCTGCAGTGGATGGGCCCGCGGCTCCATTATGCCCACTGACAACGGGATATCTGACCATAACACATTGAACATAGTAAATCATGACAAAACGCTAAAACATTAGATTAGAAATGTGTTTTATTAGGAAAGCAGGTCCCACCTATATCCAAGATTCTGTCTCCTGGTCGGTTCCACCTCCATCCCTCCAGCTGCTGATGCTCTGTGTACTGCAGCCGTCGGTCATGGAAAACAACACGCACAATGCTCTGAAAACAGCATAGGATAGATTGGTCTCAAAAAAGCACCACACGTTGCCATGATTAAAACCAAGTATTATTTTCTTGCATTGTCTTTAGTATTTCATAAAGCTCACATTTAAGACTTCAATATTTACTTCAATGTTGCCACAAATGTTTACAATTAGGTTACTACAAGCTACAAAATAGAAGTGTATTGACTGCATTACATTTTTAATTTGGTATGTTGCATATTGTTTTTTTGCTTTGGCTATGGCGCATTTGTTACCATGTTGTCATTTAATATTTTTTATATGTATATTTTTAATAATAATGTCTTTGTGTCACATGCCTTAAGACTGTGGATGTAAATTAGCAATATTGCTATAATCCAGCATATTTACATTTTGCATTTTTATACTCATGTTCATTAACAATCATTGTCGCTATTGAACAAATAAACCTTGAATAGGCCTCCTGTTGGACAGCACTTAACTAAAAACTTAAAAAAAATTACCATTACTTTTTGAAAATGATTTGAGAATATTTCAAAGAACATCTTACACTTCACTATAAGAACATCTGACCATCTCTACAAAAGTTCACATCATTATAAATGTATAAATACCACAATGTTTGACATTTCTCAAAACAATTGTTTATTTTAGGTTTAACATAAAAAACTAAAGTAATTAATAAAAACTAAATGCTATGAATGTGGAGGGGAAGATTTAGCAGTACTCTAGTTTGTAAACACCTACCTTTACATATTTACTGCTTATATCTGCATACTCCACTAGTTTCCTGTCAAGCATACGGATTTCGTAGGACAGACCTATAGTGCATTAAAACAAGACAGATTAAAATGAAAAGGCAATTAAAGGCCGTAACCAGGGTTTGAAAATTAGTGAGGTCCGAAGTAAGGTGTTAAGAATTGTGCTATAATAACACCCACAAATGTACTACATATAGCCTAAACTTCAAAATAGACAGACATGTAGATGATTGTGAAATATTTTTTATTCAATATAATGTTTTACATGTTACAAACTATTTACAGGCTATTTGCTATAGTGTTTCTCTGTGTGTGTGTGTGTGCGCGTGTTTGTGTGTGTGTGTGTCTTTCAATTTAGGCTTTTTTTTAAGAAATACATCTAATGTATTTTGCCGGAACCTTTTTGCCATTCTACACTCTCTCTGTTCTGTCTGTTTTGGAGGATAAATATTGTTAAATTAGACCTTCTTTATTGCATCACAATGGGCTATGTAACAATACTGATTACTGTAATAGATTTCCATAATAAACATTGCTATATGGATAAGTAATAATAACTTTGGCTGTGCTCTAATGCAGTGGTTGTCAACTGGTTAGGCCATTGAACCCACATTTTACCATGGACATTAAGCTGCGACCCTTTTTTTTTTGGAAATTGACATACATATATATATACATATATATATATATATATATATATATATATATGCCGTCTGAAAATTTCTTCTAGAATGATAATTTTTATCAAGCTCGTATATTTAAGTTCAGTAATTTCACTTAAATGACAATTAAAATGACCTATTAATTGTCATTTAAGTGAAATTACTGAACTTAAATATACGAGCTTGATAAAAATGACCATTCTAGAAGAAATTTTCAGATGGCACTTAGAGGCTTTTGCATATATATATATATATATACACACACACACACACATACACACTGTATATAAGAAAATGCACATACTGATGAGAATGAGGTATAAGGTGACAGGTAAAGGTAAGGTAGCAATTCCAAAACAGTTTTTGTTAATAAGTTGGTATGTGATGAGACCACAGTCATTTAGAAATACATTACAAAAAAACACAGTGAAAATAAAGTGGCATTTTGAGGGTTAAGGTCTGTTACCATGGTAAATTTGCAGTGTAATTGAAGAGTGCGCGCAACCAGCACAGTATGACTGACAGGACTGGAAAGTTTTTTTTTTTTAGGTGAGGGAATTTTTATTTTATAACAAGTTATAAAAATAACGTTAGAATAATGACACCGACATAAAACTTGACAACATCTCATTTGACCGTAGATACTGAATGAGGAAAAAGCGTTTTTCTCAGGTAGGCCTACTGATAGAAGAGTCAACCGCTTTCACGCACGTCTTTCAAAATAATAGTCTAGCGTCAGAAAAAACAGAATTACGTTTGTTGTTTCTTTGACTGCACACTCCGCGACCCACTCAAAACGTTTTTGCGACCCACCAGTTGAGAAACACTGCTTTAATTAATGTTTTTTGATGACTTAAGGTTAACTAAAGAGCATGAGACGTCTGCTGGCCAGTAACGTTAACGTTATTTGGCATAGTAAGTTAGCCTATTTCATTCTGTAACAAACAGATTTGTATTATGCTATTGTTTTTGATAGTGTTATACATTTCTTTTAGATATTAACGATGATCACTGCGTTTGTCTTACCGATTGTGGTATCTTCCTGTCAGCAATTAAGTTACAGATTGTCTATAAGCTTTTTTTATGAATGTACAATGTTGCCAGATATTGCTACGAAAAACAAGCAATTACAAAAAGAAAGAAAAAGATATCCGAAATAAGTTCAAAGCTTGTGTTTTGTAAATAAGAATATATCACTAACACTAACGTTGAACTTTCCACTTTATAAACGTCCCAAAGTGTCACAATAAATTGGAAAAACGAGTCAAAAACACGTATAATAGGTGGATCTGGCAACAAACGGAGACTGCACCCGCGCTCTCACTCAACGCGCTCTCAAGCGCCGTTCACTGCGCTAGCTTCTCGCAGCAACATGAATTGCAAACACTCATGTGATATGAGGTGGTTTAAACGGCTAAATAATCATTCAGAGAGCTTGAGATTTTATTTTTGAATACAAAAAAAAATGACCGAGGTCCGGACCTCGGTGACCTCATAGCTGGCTACGGCCGTGGGCACTCTTTGTTACATCGGAGAACACTTTACGCGCAATCATGCAAGAATATGATCATATTTCAGAACGTGCTTTGGTATATATCCAAGTGCCACGGTAGCCTATATTTCAATAAATTCCCAAAAAGCAGAAAAGTCAGGAGATGTAGCCTGCCATACCTCACGATGAACAAATGAATCCAGAATGATACATTATTGTAGATAATTGACGTGGCTCTTCAGAAAACAAATGTTACTAGCTGCTTACTTACTAAGCTGTCTAAACGTTTTCTTTATCTATATAACGTTACAGTACTTTCTTAAGTAGACTTTTCAAGTATACTAATATTTTTAAAGATATAGTGAAATATTTGTTAATGATTTAAAATTGTATTTATTTAACTTTTTTAAGTAGTAAAATTTTAAATAACATTTTACAACTTTAAAAAGTTAAATAAATGTATTAATAAAATATCTAGTCTACTAAGCTCGCGTGACTGAACTGACCTTGTATAATTAGTTTGCGCGTGTTGTTGATAGGTTTCAGGATGGCTGTGCCAAAACAGCATACTCTCTCCAGTTCGGTGACGCTCTTATCCAAAAATATGAGTGGTCTAACTCGTGGTCGCCGGTGAGGGGACAGTGAGGGCCGCAAAGGCTTTTCTGAACCCAACGCGTCCGCTGTCTTTTATGGTCGCGTGACGGCCGTCAGGTGACCCGTGAGTGTCCCTCTCTCTGCACCGACGCTCTTCGGGACCACTCGTTTAATAACAAACACAGCTGGTAAAACTGATAATGTGCTTTATTAACTAGATTATGCAATATAATGTTTGAGTGCGCGCAGGTGTTTCTGTAGCCTACTACATTTTTACATCTGTATTGTTGAAAAGCCTTGATGTCAACTAATGGCAATACAAAAAATTGGATATTTAAATGAATCTCAAAAACACGGTCAAGAATGTCCTGGTTGTATTTCACCGAAACTTAAAATAAAAGGCATATACATATAAACAAGTCCAAATCTATTTTGCTTAAATAAAAACCTACTTTTTTAAACCATAGGTCTACTATCAATACACCATGACAGTATTTTTATGTAGTTTTTGATAGTGGTTGATCTTGATCAGATTAAAAAAATCTGTCCGGACAGCATGATTCATTATTGCTTTACAGAGAATTGTACTTTTTTTTTTTTTTTTAGAAAAATGTAATTTAACATCATTTGTTGTCATAAAAAAATAACTTCACAATGCAAAATAAAATAAATTATTTAAAAATAGCTTCAGATTCTTAATGGAAAAAGTAAATTGATGTTTTGACATGTAACCTGGTCATTTCTTTTGCACTGGACTCACTAGGGCTGCGTTTACACTGGCAGAAAAAAATCAGATCTTTTGCCCACATCTGCCACAGATCCGAATTTGATGCACGCGTGTAAACACAAAAATCCGCACGAGATCCGATTTTTTTCGTAGGGTGACTCGAGGGTGCTCATAATGGCATTAAGAGTTTGAAATAATCATCACAATAAATTCATGTTTCTGGTTGTTTTAATTCTAGGCCAAACTTAGGGTGGTGTAAATCTATCACAAGCCTTTGAAAAAAAGAAAAAAAAAGAAAAACAAAACAAAAACAAAAACTGTACATTTGGACAGGACAGGAAATGAAATAACAAATTTATAAATACAAGAGTGTATCTGTGTCCAAAGACAAAAAGTATAATATGCGTAGTGAATTATTTGATGGAATACCATTAGAGGTCAACATTTGAGGAAAACCAAGGGGCCACGTTTAACTTAATACTTGCATCGTTGATCCTCACAGTTGGCTTTGTTCTTTCATTAACAGATTATTTTTACAAATAGCCCCAGTCTAAACCAAAATGTTGGTTCATGGTCTGAGCCGGTTAAAAACCATTAGAAAGAAATGCTGCAACAAACAAGGGTGCGCACACTTAGCATACCAATAAAAGCCACATGCCCCAGTATATAATACTTAAGGAAAGTAGGGTGCTTTCAAATGTCTGTCCTTAATTTCTAATATGGTCTGGTTCACAGTCTGAGACAAAGACATTTTGGTCAACACTGTGAGACCCATTTGAGCTTTGCACTTGTCTACTTCCCCACACAGGCAACATATTAATAACAATAATAATAATACTGTATTTACAGACCGACCAGGTCGCTGACGTGGCACAAACAGCCAAACCTAGGTCAGTCGCGGCAGCACAGGATGGTTATGTCGTCAAAACATGCAGGCTATTTGTTAACGTGCAAAAGAGTGCAACATCATTTTTAGCTTAATTTTCCCATTTATCCAATGGGAAAAATCTCCAGATGAACAAGGAAAAAGAAAGAGTTCAGAGCTTTCAGAGAACTTAACATTACCTCTAGTTCTTGAGCCAGATTAGAGGGTTTTCATTAGTGTCATGGACACGTGCTGCGCAAACTTGCAGCGCCATGCTTTAGTGAAGTATTAAGAATGCCTGTGGACACGTATATCTTAACAGTCTGAGTTTTGAAAACAGTAAAAGGAACGTAAGGCATAGTAGTTTGGAAATTTCCATCACAATCCTCTTGCTCCAAGAACAAAGCGGTAATCACTTTCATTCATTGTTTCTTGTCTGAAGATGCTCCTCGTCATGTTTCTGACTCCATTGAGTGTTTGTCAACTTTTAAATGTCCAAGTGCGTTGTGGCTTGCACGTTTACTCACAAAACCTTTCGCTTTTTTTTTCCAAAGATGAAAAGAAAAGCTCTACATTCAGAAGTTTGTCCTTGGATTCTGTAGTGAGCCCCACATTTTGAACACATAATCCATCCTATAATAAAATCAACACAATTGCTTTACATTAGCCTTTTTAAAGACCTGGAAACAAAGAATTTCCTACACTTTCAGCATTACGGGATGTGGTATTGCGGTCCCATGAAATAAAATGAATATAAGAATGTTTTAATCCTACATTTTTTTGGTTGTCATTGTAGCCAAACCTACAAATTACTAACATTTTTCTCTTTTCTTTACATTTATCACTCGGCCAGCCAAATGATCCTCTAGCATTAACTGAGATTCAAGTGATGTATTAGTTAACCCAACTGTGCCCGTTTAAAATATCCAAATAACTCAATTAAACCTTTAACACCACTTGCAAACACGAATAAGTTATTACTAATAAATGTAGTTAACGAATCATCTCTTCAGAAGCTGAAGACAGCTTGTTTGCTCCAATTAAGGAAGCTATGCCAATCATGGAAGATCTGTTCCCTATCAAAAAGCCGGCATGCATTTTGCTTGATCCGAACCCCTTTACATTCAATGTTCCACAGATGGAAAGATGCATGAGACATTAACTAAGATGCTTTCAGGAGTTGGACAAAAAGAAAAGTCTGATTGCAGTGAGCAACGCATCTCTCTGGGAAAATCCAGCAAGACTGATGAAGCAATAAAAAAAAAAAAAAACGATGTCTGGAGGAGGCACAACTATGTTCCCAAATGCACGTGTAGGGCACTGATTAGAGTACATCCGGCTAGCTGTGCGACGACACGTCTGAAGAACTGCTGCTGTTGCTGTTGGTGGTCTGGGCCCTCTTAATATACAGATTTAACAACTTCATCTGTGGAAATAAAAGCCAGAGGGAGAATTTCAATACAACATGCTCTAATACTCATACAGACCTCTGACTTGTTTCGCAGATAAGAGCATGTATTTACACTTTCTAGTTATGTTATCTTAGAAGGTCAGGGTTAATGTGTACTTTTGCATTGTGTCTAAAAATGTGAACATTTTCTCTTAAGGGCAACGTAGGGGATTTCACAAAATATTATGCAACAAATTGACCATTTCACAGAAACAATACTCAGTACAACACTATCAATATCAGTATTTTGAATGTGATGAGTGGACACTTTATGAAATTTAAGGCAATTAAGCCTTAAAAAAGTAAAATTAAAAAAGGATTCTTCAGTACTGTAATGTGAAATGATTTACTAATGATTTATTTAAATTATTATAGTGTTTACACACTATGATATCTTCGATTGTACTCAGTTTATGTCATTAATTTCATTGTATTACAGTTATGAGAGAAGTAAAATTTTTGCTTAACTCTTGACAAATATATTACAATGCAAGAATTCATATTATATATTTTTTTTCTACTGAAAATTAGATTTTGGGGTGAAATGACCTCAAAGAGTTCAGATGTAATTCACCCTTTAGTTTTTGGTAACACTTTACAATAAGGTCTCATTTGTTAATGCATTAACTAACATGAATTAACAATCAATATTTTTTTACAGTGTTATTAACTTTTGTAAAATGTTAATGTTACTGTTAGTTTTCAGTCCATTAACTAATGTAACAGATACAACTTTCGATTTTAAAAACGTATTAGTAAATTTTGAACTTAACCAAGTATAACTAAGTACTGTGCATGTTGACTAACGTAGTTAACTAATGTTAACAAACGAAACCTAAATGAAACCATTCTATAAAAGTGTTACCATTTTTTTTTGGGCTGTGCTGTGAAGCCCAAGTGCAATGAAAGTAGACCAAATATAAAAACTTTGACCAGCTAAAACCAGAGGAGGGCACAAATAAAAAAAGAGGACAGAGTGATAAGCAGGTTGAACAGAGTGAACTTTTTGGTGGCCTTTGAGTTGGCGTGCATGTGAACTTACCTTGCTACCCGTGAGCTGGGCCAAGTGTGGCTTCAGCTCCTCACCAATCACAGAGTAGATGGCCACCAGACAGAACACACTGGCCTTGCGAACACTACTCTCTGTGTTATCATAGCCCTGCAGACAGATAGATGGTTTCAGCATTAACATCTTCACACACACACACACACACACACACACACACCATCAAGAGTGCAAAAGTACAAAGTGTTGCATGTTGACTATGCTCCCAAAGTTCCCAATGCAGACTATGCTAAAATACTTAATACTGACCCAATTTTGTCCAGTGGGGTTAACAAAAGGGCTATAAAACGTAGTCACTGAAAAGCTCTCATCTCGATTCTCATTCTCCATTCTGGTACATTGAGTTTGGGTATACTGTATATGCAATGTATGCAACTACTTGCCCAGACATTCAAAGATATCTCCGTGAACCTGATATCAAGTTGGAAGTAGTTCCAAAGTGACAGAAGCAAAGAGATGAACTTTTTAATCATAAAATGCAGCCAATGTGCAATACTTACTTGTAGGAGGCCAGGGATGATGTCTGGCAGGAGCTGATGCAGCGACTCCCTGGCAATGCGCTCAACCACTTTGGTCTGCATCTTAATAGCAGCCAGGTTGATGGGATAGTCTGCAGTCTGTACGATGGGACACAGCACTTTGATGCATTGCTCTGGGTGAATGGAGCCAGCTAACGTAGAGGCAGCCTCTTCAGCTGCCCTAACCACCTGCATATATACCATCAAGAAGGCACTTGATTGAGTTTGTGACGTTTAACAACCTGAGATCTAACATCAAATTGGATGGAAAAAATAGCTTCATTGGATTAGGTGGCAGTAATACAGATGGCTATTTTCAGCACAGTCTTCAATCCGCATGTCAAGGGAATACATATGAGTACATTTCAGAAAGGAACTGCCAGTAGGCTTTTTCTTCACATGCCTGCACTTCATTAATTTACTCATCTAGGTGTTGTGTTTGTTGACTTAGGTCACTGCATATTAGATGTAACCAAGGTGCTCAGTGTCTGCAGGTGCAGGTGTTGGATTTAAAAAGGGATTAAAGAGACCAATCAGCTTTACTCCCAATGAGACGGTTACAAAGAAAAAGTCACCTGGCCAGCCTGATTTCTCAGAAACAATGTGGTCACATGCTAGAGGTATTATGGAGTTTAATTTAAAAGAATATATTCCCATACTAAAATATATTCATGCACTATAAAACCAGGTTTAATCTGATTGCATTACTATACATAAAATATCACAAACTGCCACTCAAAAGTCTGGGTTCAGCAAGATTTTTTTTTTTTTTTTTTTAAGAAATTAATTTTATTTAGCAAGGATTAAATTGTTCAAAAGTGATAGTTTTAATTTTATATGTATTTTTATATTTCAAAAGTGATAGTTTTAATAAATGCCGTTCCTTTGAACTTTCTATTCATCAAAGAATGGTGAAAAAAATGTATAACGGGTTCCACAAAACATTAAGCAGCACAACTGTTTTCAAATGATTTCTGAAGGCTTGTGCGATATTGAAGACTAGAGTAATGATTTCTGAAATTTCAGCTTTGCCATCACAGGAATAAATTACATTTTATAATACACTAAAATAGAAAAGGAATTATTTCAAATTGCAATAATATTTCACAATATTACTTTTAGTTGTGTATTGTTGGGGAAATAAATATATACATAAAGACTTTCACAAACATTAAAATACATTATTTTATAATTATAGTATAATAATTTATGGATTTTTTTCTTCCCCTTCAAACAACATCATATTATTATTAAGAAAAGTCTAGCTTTCAATATAATAAAAATATTTGTGAAAACTCCTAAGAATTGAAATGACAGAATACCCGATACATTTTACCCCTGCTATAATGAACAAACAACTCAAAGCAGCAATGAGATACTTTATTCACAAATTTTTGTAGTATGATTTTTCAGTATGATCATCATGATGTTGTACTGCTTAAATATCAACTGGAGGCTAAAACAAATATTAGTTGATAAAGGTGGATTCTAACCTCTTTATGAGAGTCCTTATGAGCTTCTAGTGTTTTCATGATTGTGAGTTCTGCATAGTTCTTGAAGCGTGCTGGCTGGTTCCTCAGAATCTCCTTCAGAACCCGTATAGCCAGCGCTCGGATAGTGTGCTGAATAAACAGACAGAATGCATAATAACTTTCATTATTAACCACTTCAAATACACACACACAAAAGCAACTGGATATATAAAAAAATATTAGGTTTAAATAGAATGTGTCAATTAAGGATGCAAGTTATATGATGCTCTGACTCACATCCTTGTCCCCGAGTGTCTCCAATAGCAGCAATAGGATTGTTTTGAAGTGTTCGTCCCACACAGCCAGACTGTCCTCACGAGCAATCTTCAACAGCTCGATCAAAGCCCCCTTCCTCTCCTCCACTCGCTCATTGTGATTAGACAGCTCTTTCAGTAGGTCTGCCACCAGATCTGTACGATTCAAAATGATTCAAGTCAGAGCTGAAGATGAGCTGTTGAAAACAAGCTATTGTTCTACTTTGATTCTACTGGAGCACTTTTTTTTTGCTCATCTGTTTTAAATATATGGTATTGTATATTACTGAATCTTATGAAACCTGTCAAGAACATGTATGGGTCATATTTCACCTCAAAAGATGAAAAAATTATAGTATGCTTAAACTATAATAAATAATAAAATGAAAAAAAATATATATATATTAAATATAAATAATAAGATACATCATATATTAAATATAAATAAAATAACTTTAAACTATTAAATTAAGTATCTATACATTATGGCAGTACTTCAAATTCAGTATTATTTAGGACCCTGTAGGTGCATATTTTAATTAGCCTTTAATTTATACTGATTTAAATTTAAAAACAGTTATTGTAATACACTAAAAAATACTACATTACAAGAATGACAATTACCAATAAAAAAAAAAAAAAAAAAAAAAAACCTTGGTCCTAAAAATAGGATTTATGTTCTTTATACAAAATATAATTTATTTTTCTCAATTTGATTTTGGGGTGAACATGTTTTTATAAGATTTCACCCTTCTATATCATTGTTAGCCAGCAATGTGCAAAGTAAAAGTGTTTAGATGTTAGTTTTAGTTAGTAGTAAGAACGGTTTAAGTGTTCACTTAGCTTAATCACTCAGGTTAATCATATTTGCTTCCAAGTTATAACAATGTGTTACAACAATGTGTTTGCAAACAGTGAAGCTCTGTTAGTTGTACACCAAAACACATGTGAATCAACACTATCGTTCTATTTAATTAGAACATGCAGTCATCTATATGACCGTATTGCCTTATATTAGTGAAGGTGGCCTGTAGCAGTTATCACAATGACCCTGTTAGCAAAGCAATAGTGTCATATAAGATAGGTTGACATCACATCGAGACACTGAGATAGATGACACTGAAAGAGAGGAGGAGGAAGGGGAAGAAAATGAAGAAAAGTGCAACAGTCTTGTTCAACTGTGCAGGTCTTTACCAGCAGTAAAGCCCTTGGGCAGTACCATCTTGTTCTCACCACAGTCTTGCCGACGGCCTGTAGAAGGGGAGGGACAGCAGGGGAAGTGATGACACACAAACTCCACTATCCTACGTGCTATACCTGCAACGCTGGCACTTACGATTACAGGGGGTTAATCACTTATTTATGTTTTGTTATGGTCTCTGGTCATCATGTTGCTCAGACTGCTGAAAAACGTTAGAGTTGAGTTGAAAAGTGTCATTTCTGTGTCTGCGCACTTTTTCAGCGATCTTAGTCAAGAAAAAACATCTGTTTCTATGTAATTTTTCAAGAAGATATTTTTTTCTCCTTAAAATATATACATTGAGAGTACAGGGATGATTAAAGAAAGACTCGATTATGCTTACAGAAACATAAGCTCAAGAAACAAACTAAAAACCTGGGGTCTATTGTCTGACATCTGTATTGAGGATCATAAGATACAGTACTCTATTTGAGGCCTAGTCGTCATAAGATGCTGAAACATGTAATAAATAAATTTAATCACATTTTCATTCATTTCATTTTCATTTAATCACATTTTTTTTTATATGCAACCATATGCCTGGATAATTTTTAGTGTTTATACTCAGATCATGAAGATTTGGAATTTCTTGCTATTTTTGTCTTTCTTCAACTTAAAATGATTCTTTAAACAATCACAGACAATGGGAGCAGTATGGAGTACAGATGATTGTGAAAGTGAAGGTATGAGCTTTGAGTGGCGTATTGACTCACAGTCTCGGATCTGCTCCACGTCATCATCAAAAACAGCCTCCTTCAGGGCGCTTTTGTCATAGGCCGAGATCGTGTCTCCATAGCCATAGGGTGCGAACTCTCTTGACCGCGGCACAGCAAATGACCGTGGGGACGGTGTGTTAAGTAAAGACGTCTTATTATCCAAAGCAGTTCGACCCCCTTCCATTACGTCCAATCCCAGTCTTGCATCAGACCCCGGAGATGCCCCTTCTTTCCCAGCCTAAAACAGGAAGAGAGAAAGAGTGTTAAATATGTGACAATTAGAGCTGCACAATTTGTCCAAAAAAATCAAATGTGGGTCAGCAAATCAGCAAAAGTGAGTGAAAAAGAATCTAAAAGAACCTAAATTACATGAGGCTCTGACCAAAACCTAAGAGTTATTTTTGGAAATCTAAATAAATAACTAAATAATAATAACAATAATGTATTTTTTTTCTTTTTTTTAAGTATTAAGTATTTTATTACATTTGTGGGTTTTTGCTATTATTATTACTGTTATTATCTTTATTATTATTAATTATTAATAACAATTTTATTTGTTTTTTTAAAGACCCTGTTTCATGTCCCCTATTTGTGTTTTTTGTCATTATTAATATAATTTATTTATTTTATTTAATAATAGAAAAAAAAAAAAGTGTATTTACTATTATTATTATTATTATTAACAATAATGTACTTCTTATTTTATTTAATAATAGCAAAAAACAAAACAAAACAAAAAAAACAAATTGGGGTTATGAAATTCCCCATCTGCACACTTGTTCCTGTTTCCCAAAATTAAAGCACTCACAGCATCATCCTTTTTTCCATCGCGTCTGATTGGCTCATTCAGGTCCTCTTGGCTGCGGTAACTGAAGCTTTGGATGGCTTCTGTGACACCGCGCAGCGAGCTAAAGATCTCATCAGAATTCATGTTCTCTGTGTCATACTCCAGCATACTGAAAACAGAAATAGAGGGAAAAGAGGGAAAAACATTGACGTTGGATGGACTGCAAACAACTCACTTAAACAAGAAAGCTAAAGTATACAAAATATCTAAAAAAAATTTAGTGGACAACTCCAACATGCACCTACAGGTGAATAAATGGATGCTGCAAACATAGTGAGTCAGTTCATTCCTGTGCAAAATCTATTTTACATACATTCCTCCACATTATATTGTTAATATTTGTGCATACAAGCGCCTGTTTGGCTGGGAGTGGGTAGGAATCTAAGCACCCATCCCGCCCCTCCTCATCGTGTTAGGCTAGCTGGTGAGTTACCTTGGTGAGAGTGCGCAGCGGAAGGCCCTGAGGGAGGGGCCAGCAGGAATAGAGGAGTGAGACGGAGGAGTAGGAGGAGGAGGAGAGGGAGAAGGGTGCTTTAAGTGCCCATCGACACTCCAACCCCATAACCGACTGTGCCCACAGAACGGCCAGAGAGGGAGAGAACAGGGCAGAAGAGGAAGAGAGATAAAAAAAAGAGTGGTCCAGTCCGAGTGTTGTGGTTAGCAGCATGAGCTAATAAGTTTAAAAGGACCAGAAACCCCTAAATCGTCATCTAGATTGTTCTGCAGACCTCTTCAAAATAATTTTAGACCCTTCATAAGAGGGAATGACTAAGTGATATGGCTCCCACCCCAGAAATGCAGAAATTAATTTTTAAGGGTTTCAGGTTATAAAGGGAAATTTTGAAGAAAACAACACAGCAAGTCCCAGTCAGACATTTAGTACATGTTAGAGTCATAAAACAGGACGACAGGCTCTTGGAACTGCTGTAGAAGGTCTTCGTGCCCAGAGTGAGATCATGCATTAGTGTGGTCAGCATATGGGAAGAGGATGTGTTACCTGGGTGACAGACCCCCATGGGAACAATTTGTGGGTGAGGTGAGAGGACTGGTCCTGCTGGTGGGGTGCCGGGGTGGTGTGCGGCCCATTGTATTGCTTGGTGAACTCTGTGAAGGAGATAAAGATAAAATTGTAAGCTTAGGGTAAACAACAGATCAGCTACAAAACAATATTACTGGCAGATATTTACCACTGTCTTTAAAGATAAACTAAAAATACTCAATTTGCTCGAACAGACTGACATGTCAATTTCTGTCTCAGAGAATAGTGTGAATTACTTGATTTACTTTAATGAAGATTTTCAAAACTGTTTGGCAAGATAATGTTTATTTCACATCAACTATAAAATCTGAAAATGGCATCATAAATTCAGCTTCTTTAGCTGAATTCATCTAAAAAAAAATCCAATTAATATGTTAATATGGGATTGGGAAAGGTCCGTGAGCCGGGACTCAAAGTTGAACTGTTGTTGCTCTGCCCACGAGGCTATCGGCACCAGTATATTGTTTTTACAACAAAATATAACTGACAAATGTATAGCATTCAAAAGTATTTTGTGCAAGAAATTAGTATTTTCATTCAGTAAAGATGCTTTATAGTGACAAATATTCAGATATATAGTACATACATTCACTTAAAATTACAATGCTGTTCTTTTAAAAACTTTTATTCGCTGCACCAGTTTCCACAAAAATATTAAGCAGCATTTCAACATTTCTGAAGGATCATGTGACATTGAAGACTAGCTTTGCCATCACAGGAATAAATTATTTTAAAATATATTCAATTTGGAAAACGGTTCTCTGAAAACGCAATAATATTTCACAATATTACTGTTATTACAGTATTTGTTGATCAACTAAGTGCAGCCTTGGTGAACAACAGAACAGAACATAATACACAAAAAATCTTTTGAGTAGATATTCAATCTTTTAATATAAAATCTAATAAGAGATGAAACGGGAGATCTTACCACACTGCTGGTGTTGCTTGAGTTCTTCAGATGGTTATGCAGGAGCTTGGTGGCTCCATCCTGGAATGTTTTAGGCAGAGCTCCAAGCAGCATGGTGAACTCAGGAGTGTTCAGCTCAAAGAGTGAGATCAGCACCACCTGGGCGGCCTGCACAACACAGCATGTACCTCATGAGACACAGTACAACCACTAACACTGCAATGAACCGGAGCGCACTTATACATGCCGAGAAATGCCGGCGGTGATAACTCAGATCAGAAAGAGAGACTGTATAAGGAACTGTGACTGCAGTGCAGAAGACAACTGGACCTGTTATGGCACCAACACATTAGAATTTATACTGACATTTATGAGAGCAGGTCCAGCTTGATTTCACAAACAAATTTCTATTTGTCAAAAGCTCTATCAGAGCTTTCTCTAGTGTGTAGGTGCCTTCAACTTCGGGGATGGGAATCAAAAGAGACAATTCTGGTTCCAATTTTTCTCCTTCTCATTTCGTAGCGATTACATTAAAAATGATTTAGTCAGGAAGAAAGAAAACAGCAATTCTTATTGCGTTTACAGCATATTGTCAGGTGTAATAATTTCAGATTTCAACAACTTGAATAAACCATCATTTAAAATTGTATAAAATTGCATTATATAATTCTTGGTTAATTCTGCTTGGATAAATGAACAAAAAGACGTCAAACAAAATATCACTTTTGTCGTAATGACAACAGTAGTTTAACACAGGCGAGATTCCCAACCCTGGTTAATGTGGCTCATATTTCACTCAGTTTACAATTCTGTTTAATGTTAAACACATGCAAGAAAATTAATTCACTCTGTTATTCTGTGAAAAGAAACTAAAATATCTTAAGCAGTGGAGAATTGCAGCAATTAAGATATGAAAGGAAACTTTAAAACACACTCAATTATTAATTTAGCATTTAAAAAAGATTGCTGCTCTCTTTAGACTTCTGGAGAATTGCATGTTAAGAGATTGTATTCAGCAGTCACTTCACAAGGCAACGAGACAGATTAGAGTGAGGCGAGGGCACACGGTTAGGTGCATCGGTGGTTACGTGCTGGTTGTTGGTTAGGCCGTTGGATTGGCACTACCTGCTTGCACCTCTCTTCCAGGTGACCCTCTCCAGGAAGTAGAGCTGTAGTGCTGGGCCTGCCTGACAACTCCTCAAATGCCCAGCTATGAAGAGTCTGGGCCATCGTGTCAGGGCAAGTGGGTAACAGACAATAAAAGAGAAACTGATGACCAGTGGTTGTCTATAGACAGCAACTGATATTGGGAAGAAATGTCCTGCATCTGTTCATTGTGATTAACTGATGTTCAACCTACATTTTAAAACTAACAACCCAGTAACTGAGATAAAAAAAAAGCTACACTACATATACAAAAACAAAGCCTGTCCGAGGATGATTCATAAAGGGATGGTTTTCTGTCATCATTTACTCACCCTCATGTCCAAACCTGCATTATCTCTTTCTTAAATCAAACACAAAAGGATACTTTTTAAAATCAAATATGGCACAAGCCAAAAGACATGTGAGAACCAATGATATTTAATGTTATTGAAGTCGAACCCAACGCATCAGGTTTTACAAGCGATAACTTAACTATAAAGCCTAATGTATCATATTTGATACACAAGTTCTCTCTAAATTATCAACATGTTCAAAACCAGTTGTACAGAATCTGCTACATGTCGTTTGTCATTGGTAGTTCATCATTTTTTTAACAGGAAGGCCTTTAATTTTAAAAACATCCCTCTTCAGGCTGTTTGTCATTTTTATGTGAAATCTTAACTGAATTGTAGTTAACATGATCAAGTAAACATATAAAGTATAGCAATACATTATATTGTTAGTAATATTTCATGATGAAACACCTACTGAACTAAAGCAACTTGCTTTTTTCCTCTTCAAGCATAAACACATTTTTTCCTATATCATATCACTTGAGCCATTAAAAAGCCTGATGCATCAAATACAATACAACAACAAAAAACATATATGCAAATATAATGCACATATTATTATTATTATTAAGATTTGACTAAAGGTTCAATAAGCTGCTCAATTAAAAAAAATCTGGCTATTACTGCATTTCTTATGTTAGGCTTTGCAGGGTTAAATTTAGGTTTGTTTCTTACATAAAGCATTGTATGGCTTCTGAAAACTTGCTAAGATATTTGAAATGTAAAAAATCAAAGCTATTTGGAATGACGTGAGAATGCCCAATAGTAAATGATGACAGAATTCACACAGAGAAATCTGTCAAAATCAAACTAGAAAAAACTTTTTAAATAAACAAACAACTCAAATGTCATCTTATATTTTGAGCACCATTACAGCACTGATTTGTGCACTGCCTGTAAGCACAACTCCAAAGAAACTCACTTTTCTAACATCAGAGCTCTTGGGTTCTGTGGTCCAGGTGATAATACGAGACACAGCTAATCTTGTCTCACTTGAGTTCACAAAGTCTGCAGGGTCCATCTGCCGTGCCAGGGACTCAATGTATTTCAGGATGGCCACCTTCACCTGCATTATGACACCAAGATAATAAGAATTAACATACTCGGTACAATGAATTTGCAGCTGGGGTTTCAAAGGCAATCATGGTAGGCAACATCTTACCTTCAGATTGGGGGTTTGAGTCTGATCAACAATGAATCTCATTAGGATGTTAAACTGCTGGTCAAAGGGGAAAGACTCCCTAAGAGAAAGGGGAAAAAAAAAGAGAAACAAGACATCAACCTGGTGGCACAAAAAGCTCTAAGCTTTGTGCCACCAGGTTGGAACAAAAAGAACAAAGCTAGGACTATCACTTAAGACCAACCTTGTGATGTCCAGAGCCTTTTGGACCTTAGCTTGGACTGAGCCCAAGAGGTCAGCTCCCATTTTCTTCAACAGCTGAGTGAGCAGTACAAAAAGCCAGTCCTGGAGATCCTCTCTGTGCACGGTGATGAAATCCACTAGAGTCTCTAAGAACATGCTAAACACCTGGAAACAGAACATCATACATCATGCCAATGCTGTGCTGCAGATCTTTTTATAAATGTACCAATGGCTTTATATGCCTGTCTCACAAAAAAAATAAAAAAATAAAAATAATACTGATGCCACAATGGATGTTTGGCAAGGTTTTAAGTGTGTTGCTGGATAACAGGTGCTAATACGCTGCTAATAGGTTCTAATACATTGCTGTAATGACAAACTACTGTCTTCAAAACGTTTATGTAGAGATAAGTAATAACAGTAACACTTTAGAATAGGGAACACTTATTAACTATTAACTACGACTTTTCCCTCAATAAACTCCTAATTTGCTGCTTATTAATAGTACGTAAGGTAGTTGTTAAGTTTAGCTATTGGGTAGGATTAGGGATGTAGAATAAGGCATTAATATGTGCTTAATTACTACTAATAAATGGCTAATATTCTATTAATATGCATGCTAATTAGCAACTAGTTAAGAGACCCTAAAATAAAGCGTTACCGTAATAACTAACTAAATCAATTCTAAATAAAATTAAAATAATTAGATTTCACGATTCTGAATGTTTTAATACTTTCAAACAAATCCATTGTTGACAGGCAAATAAAATAAGAAATATCTGGATTTGTAGTTATTTTCGAGTTTGTTTTGTCTTATTTTAAATTGATGTAAAGTCATCTTGACGCATCCTTGAAAATTTGAGGAGGCCCCTAGTGGTCCCCGGACCCCTGATTGAGAACCACTCTTCTAATTCAAGGAGTTCTTTGTTCATTGTACATCTAATGAGGTGTCTTTTTTTTGCCAGTTTCTTCTGGCCACAAATCTGATCACTTATAATAATATAATAAAATGATAGCACATGTCTCCTTAACAGACAGCATGGTTTAATACACTGTTGCTGGTTTTAATGTGATGTATATTAAGAATAAACCCATTTATGTAAGAATAGAACACAATTAATCCATTTATATAACAAAATGGTTCAGGTATTTGTAATATCCACTTACTCTCTATGGTTAAAATCCACATCAAGGCAGACCATGCAAACAACAGGAAAAAACACATTCCATTAGTGCAATCTCATTCCATTTTCGAGTTCAACACAAACACACTGTTTGCCAGACAAACATGCTGAATTTAACAGAATCCATAGTGATGAAAGCTACTTATTTAGTTTATTATAATATGATTAATTTAGGATAATTTCACATGATGCAACGCATTTTAAAGTAATCCTTCAATCTTCTATTTGGAACGCTACCATTAATCCAGCCATCGTAAATAGATTAAGTGTGATCAAAGCAGCAATGTGGAAAGGATGCATTCCTCACACAGGTTACCTTGCTGTGAGGATCAGCAAACATCCTGGTGAAGATCTCACATAGCCTCTTGAGCTCCACACGGCTGAAACACACACAAATATGATTAAAGGACTGTTCGCAATAAGAATAAGACCGTAAAAAGCAATTGCAAGCCAACTGGGACTTTGCATATGCATCATTTTAGAACAGCCAATGAAAAAATACACTAAATGAGCATCAAAAGAAAACTTGCCAGATACTGACTGACTACTTTCCACTTGCTGACTTGGAAAAAAATAACCAAACAACCAAAAACCATTTGTGCCGCTCTGAAGGCCCCCACCTGAGAATGCGCTGGCTCTTCAGCAGGTTCTGCAAACCCAGCAGGCCCTCCTTCCTCTCGGACCAGTTGGAACTGGCGCAGTGGTTTAGCACCTCAGCGACGTCCTCTGTCTGACGCAGGTAGTGAGGAATGCCTCCGTTACGGGAACTATAGGAACGCTCTGAGCAGGCGCTGGACGCGTCACTGTTGGCATCATCATCAGACTCGTACCTCCTTCTCAAAGGCTTGCGCTGAGGAGAGCATGGAGCAGATTAGCAGGTTCACGGGAAGTTGAACAGAAGACCAACAAAGGGAGTTCATTCAACAATTTACCGTGCATTACTCAAACATATAGCAAGTACGCTGTTGATATGGAAAAGCCATGCAGCATTAAAAAAATAACAAGGGTTTAGGTTCGTTTAACACTAACTTTGGGAACTTTCGGCCAAGTACACACTGCAAAGTTTTAAGAGTGAGAACCACGTATAAAGGTGGGAATGAATCCTCTAAAATATTGATTTCTGTGTGTACAGAATAATGCAAGGGTCACTCCTAACTTGTGATGATCTTAACAATAGTTTGGCTCATTGAAGCCAACATGAAAGCAACAGTTTAACCTGATCACTACGGTTTAAAAGTTTGGGATCAGTAAGACTTAAAAAAAAAGAGAAAATAAATTAATACTTTTATTCACTATAATGCATTAAATTGATCAAACAATACTGAAAAGACATTTGTAATGTTACAAAAAAAATGCTGTTCTTTTGAACTCTATTCATCAAAGAATACTTAAAAAAGGATCATGATTTCCATAAAAATATGAAAGAGCTCAACAGTTTTCAACTGTGGTAATAAGAATAAATGTCTCATGAGCAGCAAATCAGCATATTAGAATGATTTCTGAAGAATCATGGATAAAATAAAAACTATTATTTTTATTTGAAATAATATTTCACACCACTAATCTTCTATTAATGTATTAATGATCAAATAAATGCAGCCTTGGTGAACATAAGAGACATATGTTCAAAATCTTACTAACCCCAACTATTGACAAAACAATCTATCGATGAGAGATGTATTAAAGCACCTTTTTAGTAAACTACCATTGACTACGGCAGAGAGGGATATAAGAGAGTTACAATTTGTTAATGCATCAAAATATTAACAACTAGTTGTCATTTTAATTTCGAACACACTTTAATGATTTGGTTGCACTTGCTGGATTTTTCGGCAGTGAACCTGGTTGTAAAATTCAGTTATCATTCCCATAAATAATTGAACTCTGTAAATGGAATTAAGCAACTTTAGCTTCCAGTGTATGTGACCTTTGAGCTCTTCAGCTGCCACAGCACTGGAGCGTGAAGGAACAATTCAGATATTTGCTGCGGCAGTCATGAATAATTCAAATCGGACACAGACAATTTCCAGCAGTTGGCAATGCATTAACAAACACTTGAGTCCCTGTCATTAGTACAGTGTGCGCAGATGACGTCAGTGAAGAGCATGGTACGCAGGGTAATTACATCTACTTATGCAGCAAAGGGAATGTGTCATGCTGATGCATAACATCTGCCCTTCTTACAACTTAATCCTGCTGTGTTGTCACATGTGAATTAATGATGATATACATTTTCCAAAGCAATAACACTGGATGACATAAACATAATAAAATGAAGAGATTAATGTCAAATTGATAGCAAAATTAATTAAATGCATCTTGTGGTGCTTGTGCAAGAAATGATGGGACTGTGGAGAGGAGATGGTCATTGACCAAATTAATGAAAGAAGCGCAAATGTTTGTGGTGCACAAAATGCTCAATGTTTTCTTGACAGTCCACAATGGAAGTCATTCTGATTAGTGAATAAAAATGGAAATACAAGCAGTATATAAACAGAGGCACTACCTTATTCCTGGAGTCTCCTAACAGCTGAAGACAACCAAGAAAGGAAGAGCAAAGAGACGCAGAGATTTCAAAGGGAGCAGAGTTGTTGCAGAAAAGACATAATCTGAAAATTGCACCCTCATAATACAGCTAGGCAGTTGACATCCAAGGATAAAAAGGGTTTTTCCCACACAATGAACACTTCCATTTCCTAAAATATTTTTCTGTGGGTGTTTTTAGGGCCACATGTGACAAATAGTTGAGCCATAGAGAAGAATCACTATCCTAGATCAGATAATAAGAATGAGGAATATTTCAGTTCATCCTATTCATGTCTGTGAGAGGAGACCAGACTTCTTACCAAAGCATCAGCCACAGCAGCCTCCACTTCTGTGCCAGTGTTCAGCACCCTCATAGCATTGACAGATGCAGAAATGCGAGCCTGATGGATCAGGCCAAAGCGATCTGTAGGGTTTGAACACAGAATGAGACAGTGAGAATGGAAAACGATGAATTACTAAATACTTACCTTCTACGATATAACTTCAAAGTCATGTCATAAACATTTTTTCAACTAATTAGGCAAGAGAGACAAAAAAAATAATAATTGAGGTTGACATGTAGAGATTGAGAGAATCAAGACAGTCTAATACAACCCAACACATAACATGAGACAAGTTCAGAAAGGACAGAAAAAGAATTATGGTTGCTTAAAAACTCAAAGAAGGTGAAAGTGTGTAATTTCAGAATTTTAAACACCCATCCGCCATTAGTTTACCAATCCGATAGGCCTCTCCCAAACTGATGCTATTAGTTGAGCCAATGTCATAATATTTGCCCAGTTCAGCAGACTGAAATTTTGTTTAGTGGCACTAGTGGCCCAGAAATGACACATTTCACCTTTAAAGCTACAATGATCAAAAGTAAGAAGATAATTTAATAAATAAGTAAATAAATGAACCATACTGCTTTAATAAAGAAGTTTCTTGGAAAATCAAGTGCCAAATATATGTGAATTATGGGTCCCACAAAACAATGATTAAATTCAAACATTCCAAAAAATTAAATGCTCACAGCACAAAAAGCCAAATAAAATAATCTTTACCAGCAACAACAGCAAACCAAAGGTTTTTTTTTTTTTTTTAAATAACTGGATATGGCAAGAATACAAAACTTCATATGATGCAGATAAACGCAAATGCAAATAAATCAACCTCAAATAGGATGGATGCTGATGTTTATGGTGAGAAAAGAGAGCAAAGACACTGGAAATATAATTTCACAAACGAACATAATTCGCATCTACATCTAACAATGACATGAAATGTGAAGGTTGTATCTTGATCTGGCAAAAAGATAAAATATGAAGGCATGCTTGTTATTGGCCCTGTCTGGGGGGGCCAGGGGAGGGTTCATGCTGGTCACCTGACTGACCCACGGGTTCGGCCGTGGACAACGCGCTGGTGGAGCGAGAATGACGTCGGGAGGCTGCAAGGGGACAGGAAGAGGGGTGACACCCCAGGGACGGTTAGTGCTACACTAAAACACAGATCACCATCCGTGGCAGCAACACGAAACATCCAATATGCGAAACATAACTAGTCACTACACGAGTGTGAAACAGACCGTAGACTTATCCATCTCCCAAAGACCACATTCACATATGCTGGTAGCAGATTAGCAATGAATACACAATGCAATGTGCATTACAATCAGTGTTATTTTAGCATTATTAGTATATATTAATATTAAAATGAGCATTTATTTTATATTTTAAATTTTTCATTTGAATTTTTGTTTGTTTTAGTTTTATTTTATATTTCTATTTTAGCTTTAATTTATTTTATTTCCATTTTTGTTTTAGTAATTTCAGTAATTCATCTTAAACTTATTTTATTTCAGTTAGTTGTGAAGGCAACATTTCTGATTCAATGTTTTTTAATATTTACTTTTATCGATTTTATTTTACATTCCACATTCATTTCAATTAACACTAAGTACTTTTAATATTTTAAGATGACAATAACAACAACACTGATTGCAATACTTTGCTGTGATTGTTCCTCCCTGAAAATTATTTAATCAGTTAAGATCAGACCAGCTGTTTTTATTCACAATTTAATACAAAATGCCATATAAATCCATTTTTACGATCAAACCATCCAAACCTTTACTAGATGTATTTACAACCTCAAAGACACAGCGGCACAGATTATTAAAGCACCTCAAGAACATATTAGCACATGCATAGAGGCAAGCAAACAACAGTTCATATGCCACATACTAGGAATAATGACCATAAATTGAGGCCAAACAGAATCAGAGGGAGAAGGTTTGTGATAGCGATTTGGAAAGTATTGGCTGTTTTTGTTGTTTTGACTCCATCAGCCACTTTTGTGCTTTACTCACCAAGAGGAGTGAAGCCCCGAGCGGGGCTTGTGTCGCGGCTGCTCTCGCGACTGGTGTCACGGCTGCACCCCTGACTCATGCTGGGGCGGGGGATGCGACTGCTCCGGGCTAGCGTGCGATAGGAAGAAGTGGCAGGAAGAAGAGCTTTACCACACAGCCTGGCTGTTAGAACACAGGTTAGGGCATTAGTGAGGCCGTAGAGTCAGAGAAAGAGGGGGGAGGGTGGGGTTGGGTTGGCCATTCCTGGGGTCCTTCTGCTTTAGAAAGGTTAACCATTTTAGACTGACAACATTTAAGGAGTTTCTGAACATGCAGTGTTAAAGGTGCACCAAGTAATTTAGCATATCTCTAGATTTATATGTTTTCTCAAACACGACCAAACAACCAAAGCCTTACACTTTATACTGACACTTGTAAACAATATTAAAATGATTACATGTGACACTGAAGAAATGGCTGCTATATATATATATATATATATATATATATATATATATATATATATATATATATATATATATATATATATATATATATATATATATATATATATATATATATATATATATATATATATATATATATATATATATATATATATATATATATATATATATATATATATATATATATATATATATATATATATTCACCTTTGCTAATACAGGAATAAATTACATTTTGAAATATATTAAAATAGAAAAGAGATATATTAAATTGTAATATTTTACAATATTACTGCATTTTTTTATCAATTTTTTTGCAGCCTTGGTGAGCATAAGAGACTTTCAAAAACATTTTAAAAAATCTTACCAACCCTTAACTTTTGAATGATAATGTATTATAAGTAAAAATAAGTTTTCTTGCTGCTATAAATTTAAATTTGAAAGTTGGTATATAAATTGTAGCAGTCCATAATGAATCATGTCATGTACAAGACAAATGATTATCAATTCATGAATCAAACTCTCATGAATCAACACTGACCATTTCTGACACAGGTTTCCATGCATCACTTTTGAAAAATTATATACCTGCATACAGTTTCTGACAGGTGATGGGTGTGCTGGGACACCTTCATTCCGATTGGTAGCTGTTGTATCGCATCACTGGTCTTTCGCATAAAGTTACATTTTATGTTGTCATGTGATTAAATATATTGATAACCGTCACCGCCACTCATGTCGCCACAAATCATTGAAAACAAATGAATTCTGGCCACTTTGTCACTGCTAATCGTTGTCAGTGTGAACGCCACTTCAAGAATCTTTTTTTAGGCCATGAAAAAGTCTGGAATCTTCATCTCAACATGTATAAATAAAATATTAAAAAAGTGAAACACTATTTAGGTGTAAAAAAATTGCTTGGTGCCTCTTTAAATAAAAACATACACACAAAAGACTGCATTAAGCATTAAAGGTGCAAAAGGTGATTGTCTTCAGAAACATTTTGTGTTATGCTGGTTGAAAGTCTCTTCACATCCCGATAGCAATCATTAAGTTAAGTGGTCTAAATGTATTTATATATTCTGTGGAAGGCGTAGGACCAAGAAATGTTCGTCCAATCAAAACGCTGATTGGCTTTCCTACATGCCTGTCAACATATGTATTTGTATACTTCTGTGCACCCGGTTCGCGCAGACAGAATACGTCATCAACGTGATCACGTGCGCCGTGCAGACAGAGCAAGAATGGCAGGCAAACATCAACAACCTGCCCTTCTTTCCTGGTATTGTAGTACTTTTACTAACTGTACTATATAGTATTCTCACCAGTGAATGACACATGATGTATTATAGTAATGGTCGTTTGATCTGGTCATGTTCGTGTGTTCAGGGGGCGTGGCGTTGGACGTGATTTGTAGGGAGGGAGGGACGTTCACTTTCAGTGCTATCAAGCTAAAGTTAACATTTTCCAAGATCTCCTACTGCACCTTTAATAAACTTGTGGGCATTACAAAAATTAAATATCCTCAGTTTTGTAAAAACAAATGGTTTTGTGCTTCTTGTTTTACAGATAACTTGCTGTCAATTTAATAATTGTTAAATAATTGTCTGAAGATTTATTGGTCAGATCTTTAAAAGGACATACACAAACATTTCTCAGAAAAGTCTGACAAACACAATGACCTCAAAACAAACCCATAAAAGCTGATGAAGAATGAAAGCCGTTAGTCAGCCGTGTCATCATTCAACAACAGGTAAATAAATCACATACAAAAGACAGCAATGAGTAACCAGTGAGCCTGTTTTGGAATAAACACTTGCATCAACCATTTAAATGAATGCTGAGCTTCTTTCACACACTGAAAATACATTCTGTCTATCTGCACTGGTCCAATTTAATGGGATTTGCAGCGAACAATGATTCAGCAAATGAAATTTAAGAAAGTTTTCTTTCTTTGGCAAATAAGCTCTGAGAATTCCTGCCATCCATGCTTACCACGAGGTCCTACCATTTCCATCAAAATGTAGCAAACAATCTCTATGTTGTAATGCATATTCTTAAGGAATTCCTCAAGGAACTGGTTTAGGTCCACTTGAGTTTTGTAATTAAGTTGTTTTATGTATGCCGATGAAGTGTCTACTGTATGTGGACATCCGTTTTGTTAAACAGGAGATGTAAAAATGTGTTGCCCCTACCTATGCCCAATCTGCTGGGGCTGGTTTCACGGCTGCATCCCTGGCTTCTTGGGATCCTTGAGTACTTGTCTGAGGGAGTTGTTGGGGCAGTGGCTCTAGGAACTCTGCCATATGCGTGTCCCAAGAGCTTCCCTGGAGAACTGGATCGGCTGCCGGCTGCAAAGGGAAATAATATCAGGACTACTATAAGGAACATGGTGACTGATTATTTAGCAATTGCCATTGGGTCCCCTCTGCTTAGTATAAAATTTACATTAAAAATAAATAAAATAAGGCAAATTTATTTTGTTTGTTTACATTATTTGATGATTTAATGTTACCATGATTGCAAGAAAATGTATACTATCATTCAAATGTATGGGTTACGTATATTTTTTTTGGGGGTGAACATTTATTCAGCAATGATGGGTTAAACTGATCAAAAGTAAGAATAAAACATATATAACGTTACACATTGTTTTCTCATAAAAATTCTGAATTATGTTAAATAGTATTTGCCCAACAATGGTTTGAAAACTAAATCTGAGCATTTATTTTAATGCTGTCTATAAGCCTTCCTTTATTCACATGGCTCGGCTGACAAGAAAAATCTCAGATTTAGGTGAACAAAATCTTCACAAAGAAAAATGAGATGTGTATCCAAATATATGAAGACGAGACCTCAGCTCTGATGAAATACATACAAACAAAGAGACAGACAAACAGAGTGAGCTTGGATCCAAGGTCTATTCGAGCTGCAGGGAAAACAGTAATCTCTACAGGCATGGTGACGTGACATAATACAAGCTACAGACACATTTGCAAACACATACAGACAGACATCAAAGCAAAAACAAATACCCAACTATCATAATGTCTGACCTCTATTTGAACAGAAATAAAAAGATTAAGCTAAAGCAGGACATGCAACATTATGGTAGACGTGTAATTCATGCAGGGTTCATATTGAGGGTATTAACGCAGCTTTATTCTGATGAACGGGGGGCTTACCACTAGTGGGGTTAGCTGATCTGGATCCTTGTGTATGGGAGCGAGGCAACGGACAGGTGAAAAGTAGCCAGTTACAAAAGACACTTGATGTGACGCATGGTTACCCAGCATGCATCAGGCAAGATGTTGTTTATTCGTGCTCTAGAAACTTCAGTCTACACAGTTAATGCCAAATAGTGGCTTTAACTGTAATTGTGGAATAAACTCCACATTCAGCAGGATGCCAAACTGGGATGTGAAAACATTAAATACAAAACTGACAGAGACAAAAAGGAAGATGATAGTGGTGGCTGACCAATAGTTATTTATCTGTATCTGTAACAGTAAGGTTGAAGCTTCAATCTGTTTACGCTAGGAAGGTGAGTTTCATGAAAACATGTCTAGGTACTATTTCAACCCCCACAAAACAAACAAACAAAAAAAAAAGAATAAGAATTGGCGGCCTGTATTTAGGAACATGATGATTATTGTGTTCCCTGTCAAAAAATAAAAAAATATTCTCACTGATGATAATAATAATAATAATAAAAGACGAAAAAAAATTATAATAAACAAATTATATTTTATATATACATTTTTTTTTTCTTCTTTTATTATTATTATCATCAGTGAGAATATTTTTTTATTTTTTGACAGGGAACACAATAATCATCATGTTCCTAAATACAGGCCGCCAATTCTTATTTTGATTTGGCTAGAGATTATTTTATTGTGTCAAAAGAAAGAAATTGAAATTGTGGAGTGATATGAAACATGAAATTAGCATAGCTGTAGTGATATGAAACACGAAATTAACATAGCTGTATATAGCAACTTAAATATACAGTTTTTGTGGCAATTATAAAGAAATATATGTGCCAGCTGAATGTAGTGACAGCATAATGACTAATCAGAATAAAGAGAGCCATGTAATGGTGTTTGTTAATTTCACTAACAAACATTAACATTGCAACATATACACAATATAACACTAAAGCTTTTAGTAGTAAAGCCATGGTAGATCATAAATAATATCATGCTATGGTTCTTTAAAAAAAAAAATCCATCCACACAGACACTTACGTTGGGACTGAGAGACCACTTTAGCTCTGCTTCGACCACGGCTGTCTGTAACAGTGCTGTTGGCGCTGACCGCACTCCCTGAGCTCTGCCTTCTCGTCCGCACACGACCTGTAGGGATAAAAAACAGAGCATGAGAAGAGGTGTTAAAATGCCTGAGAGGAAGGAAGAGATGTAGAGTGACTGACACAAAGAGAGACAGACTGAAAGGTTTAAACAACAAGGGATACTGAGGACAAACAAAGATTTCCCTGATGAAAACAATCAAAATATACTGACTAAAAAGAATTACATGACATGCTCTACTGAGAAGACCGATGACTGGTGGAACACAGAATATTATTAGCTTCTGAGCAAACCTATCTATCAAAAATTTCAAAAGTTTGGGGTCAATAAAATTTCATTTTTGGAAAGAATTTAATACTATTTTTCCTCAAGGAAGCATTAAATTGACCAAAAGTGACAGAAAAGATATCTATAACATTGCAAAAGATTCAAATAAATGCTGCTTTTGAAAACTGTTCATCAGACTCATAAAAATGCATCATGGTTTCCACAAATATATTAAGCAGCACAACGGTTATCAAAACTGATAAAAAATAAGATGTTTCTAGAACACCAAATTAATATATTAGATTTATTTCTGAGGGATCATGTGACACTGAAGACTAAAGTAATGGCTGCAATAAAAACGGATATTTTAAAATGCAGTAATATTTCACAATCTTACTTTGTACTGTATTTTTGATCAACCAACCTCAAACTTCTGAACAGTAGCGTATCTACTGTGTTCTTGTAAACCAAAAAAAATGAGTTGATTTTTCACACAAATTTCCTGTATGAAATTTCATATGCTCTATGCTAACCTCAGAAGAACTCAAACTAAACCAAACACACCTGTATACATGGTTCCCACACTTTTGACCAATTAATTTCAACAACCAAATGGCACAACAGATAATATGAAGTACAAGGGACCATTTTCATCTCAAATTACCCCCGTCTGTTATTTATCGTCAAGAAGGGGGGGGGGTACAGTGCCCTCCATAAGTATTGGAACAGTAAAGACAAAATTGCTCTGTTGGCTGTGAAATAAGCCAACAGAAGACATTTGAAAATATGATTAAAAAATGAATATATGAGACAAAACTACAGAATGTCACATTTTATTATTAACTGTTTCAACACATACGTGTTTTACCAAATAAAAAGAACAGCACTTTTAGAGTTCATCCCACTCATTGATGTGAGCATAAGTATTGGGACAGTTGAACATAAGGCAGATGTAAAAGATTAAAAGCTATTATTTAGTTGCAGATCCCTTGCGTACAATCACAGCAGTGAGTCTGTGACCCATAGACATCACCAGACTCTTGGTCTCATCCTTTGAAATACTTTTCCCAGCCTTTAATGCAGCCAATTCCAATTACTGTTTGTTTTGGGGAGTTTCTGCCTTTACTCTCCTCTTCAGCTGGTGAAATTCATGTTCAATCAGATTTAAATCTGGAGATTGACTTGGGCAATCTAAGACTTTCCATTTCTTTGCCCTTATAAATTCCTTGACTGAACTGGCAGGGTGTTTTGGGTCATTGTCCTGATGCAATATGAAGCACTTCTCAATGAATCTGGTGACATTTTCTTGAATATTGGTAGGCAAGATGGATTTGTGCCCTTCTAAATTCATTCTGCTACTGTCATCATACATTAAGTCATCAGTAAAGTTGAGAGGGCCTGTTCCAGAGGCAGCCATGCATGCCCATGCCATGATACCACCTCCACCATGCTTTACAGATAAGGCTGTATGCTTAGGATAATTTGCAGTTCCCTTTTTTTCTCCACATTTTTGCTTTCCCATCACTTAGATAAAGGTTCATCTTTGTCTCACCGGTCCATAAACATAGCTCCAAAACTCTTCTGGCTCACCTTTGTGCTTTTTTGCAAACTCTAATCTTGCCTTTCTATTTTTGGTGCTGGTTAGAGGTTTACATCTTGCTGTGTAGCATCTGTAATTCTGTGTCAAAGTCTCCTGAGGACAGTAGATTGTCAGAGCATCAGCCCAGCTTGAAAAGTGATTTTACAGACACGTCTTTTAGGGTTCATCTTCACAGCTTTTATGATTTGTCTGTCATCAACTACTGTTGTTTTCTCAAACTCTTGATTTCTCCATGCCCTTTGTTTTTGCTATAGCTCTAATTGACTTCCTGTTTTCTTTTAGCATCCAAATTGCTTGCTTTTCTCTCAGAGTCAGCTCCTTCATCTTCATCCTGGTTTGTGTGTGTCATCATCGAATGCAAGATTCAGAATACAGAAGTAATGGATATAACTGATACAACACATTCCCTGCTTTTAATATCTGAAGAATTAATGCAACAGGACACAGCTGATCACTTAGAAAGACCTGTGAGGCAACTGTTCCAATACTTATGCTCACATCAGATAGAGGGATGAAACTCTAAAACTTCTTAGCTGGAAAAACATCTGTGTTGAATAACTCAATAAAATGTGACATTCTGTAGTTTTGTCTCATATTAATCTTTTAATCATATTTGTATATGTCTTGACTCCAAAGTCAACAGAGCAGTTTTGTCTTTACTGTTCCAATACTGTATATCATGCAAACAGGTCATGCAAACCACTAGCATAGTCAGATCACCAGGTGTACAGTTGTTTATTGACAAATGGGACAAAAACACTGCTCAAATCCCTCCGACAGCACAGAGAGTGGACATTCACACTCACACACAAACATATACACATACTTCTTACCATCTATTTTACCAGGTGCACCGTCTTTGGGGCAAAAACACAAAAACAAAAGCAGGGGAGTGCAGGGTGGAGGAGAGGAGAGGCATAAGAGGCAGAGGTTAGAGTCAGTTAAGCCCATGGAAGCGTGGAAGACAGGGATCTGCTCAGAAATGGACCTTGCATGGAAGCACAAGGGAGCTAGTGAGTGTGACTGCAGGTAAGGAAATAAAATCTCTTTGATCATTTTTAAGGAATCATGGGATTAGAAAACTGTACAGAGAAAAGATTTAACAGACAAAAGTAACAAGCAAGTTAGTGGTCAAACATTAAGTGGTGAGTTCTGGGACGAATACTGAACATTTCTCACGAAGACCGTTGCATTATTAAGCTTCAACCTTCCCTTGTGCACTGAGAAAGTAATAAGCCACAAAAGTACAAAAGTAAAAAAAAATTACACTTTAGTGCAAAAGGTTTGGTTTGTTGCTTTCATAAAATGCCAGAAAGCAATATGATGAAGGAAAATGTAGCTAAAAAAAAAATAATATAAAAAAAAGAAAAGAAAATGTAAGCAATACTTAGCCAAGAAATTATGTTGAATAAATAATTGTATTATCATTAATAATACTACTATTCCAGGAAGTAATTTCTAAGTTACTTCAAACACATAGTCTTACCCAATCAGAATTTGTCAATAGAATTTGTCAACAAGTCAGAGCAATCATTTTATAAAAATATTATTCTCATCCTTAAAATAACTAAACTAAACTTTCTTTAAAAAAAAAAACCCTCAATGGATAATAAATCTGTGGCATACACTCGTCGTTTGTTCCTCATCACAGAGCAGCTTAATAGCATCTATGCTGTCCATCAGTTTTATTAATGGGCTGCTGCAGCCATAAAAGCCACTGATTTTTATGGCTATTTTATTAAAATTCCTAATTAAGGATGAAAGAGGAGAAAAGATGGATCGAGTGTGATGGGGTCTCACCCAGGGAGGCGTAGGAGCCTGGAGGCAGAGCTGCAGCGGAGCTGAAGGGAGACTGGGAGGTTGCGGTGGACATGCGAGATTTGGCACTGGAGGCGGCGTTCACGTCTACATCACTGCGGGAACGCTGGAGGGCACCAGGGGTTGAGGACACCCGTGAGCTGATCACTTTACCTGAGGAAATGTTACACAGGCAAGAGTTACTGAGATTGCAATATGGCATGTTTGTATATATGTGCTAAGCAGCTGCAAAAAAGTGTTACTTTACTTACTTCTTGTAACAGGTCCTCCAATGACACCTTTCACTGTCAGCGGGCGACTGCAGGAAATGCAGATAAAAAGATTTTAGCAACAGCAGTATGATTAGAATAAAATTAAATTAATCAGTAATTTCAAAAATATATATTTGAATATCTTTCAGCCTTTTGACAAGTTTCAATATATTTTACCAATATTTGTGTCAAATAGATTTTCACCTAAAACAGTAAAAATCTAGGTAAAAAAAAAAGTTATTTTTGAAATCTAAACGCAGCCATACTCACTTATTGCAAGACAAAGAGGGAAAGTGAATCTACTATGTTCTTTTAGGAATTTAATAGCAAAAAAATTAAATAAAAAATAACATTAAAAACTATACTCAGAATATTCAAACTTGTTAATTTACTATAGCAAGCAAGTGTGAATATTGATTGAATCTACAAATCATAAATAATCAAATTACAACATTCATTTGCTTGTAACTCCTTCTTGTCATGCTTTTTCTTTCCATTATTGTGATTATGACACAGCAGTGTTTGCTCTTTTTTGATGGCAGATTGTGATCATTAGAGCTGTCGCTCATCACACTGGTGCTAATGCAAGATGAACTCACTGCCTCTGAACAACAAGGAGACAGTGTAACAGATAATGCAGTCTAATATTGAAGATGAGATCACTGCTTTATATCCAGAGGAGACTCAACATGCTAGAAAACACAGTTATCAATCTGTGCACGTGGTCCGTCAGCCAACTGGCAAATATTTCGCAGATTCCAACAGGGACAGCCATTACTCACAGTTTTTGTTAGCATGGGATAGCAGACACCACAGAGACAACATTAATGTATAAAACAACTTAATTAAATGGTTATATACAACTATTCAAATGTTTGGGTTTGGCAAAATATTTTTGAAAGAAGTCTCTTCTGCTGACCAAGGCTGCAATTATTTAATCTAAAAATTTAAAATGTAATATCCGTTTTCTATTTTAATATATTTTAGCATCATTACTCCAGTCTTAAGTGTCACATGGTCCTTCAGAAATCTTTTTAATAGTGTTTTTATTTTGGTGCTCAAGAAACATTTATTATTATCAATGTTGAAATTAGTTGTGCTACTTAATATTTATTTTTGGGCAAAATGTGATAACTTTTTTTCAGGATTCATTGATGAGCAGAAGGTTCAAAAGAACAGTTTTTATTTAAAATAGAAATACTTAGTAACATTATAAATGTCTTAACTGTCACTTTTAATCATTTTAATGCATCACTGATAAATACAAAAAAATGTATTTCTTAAAAAAAAAAAAATCTTAACCCAAACATTTGAACGGCAGTGTACAGTATATGCAGCTATTTGTGAAAATGTAGTCAAAACAGCAATGCAGATACAATGTTTGCTATTGTATTAAATATTCTGTACCAATTCATGTATGGTGGTAAGTGAAATGTGTGCATGTCTTACTTGAGGCTCTCCTGTGAGCTTGATGAGGAGCGGTCAGACTGTGGTAGAGACACTATACTGTCAGAACTCTTCAGGTGAGACTGGAGGGCCTTCTGATAGGTAGACTCCAATGCCTGAAACAGGTGCTCTGCCTCTCGACTGTAATGGCCATGGAATCCCCAGTAACACCTATAAACCAAACAGACATTTTAATGATCAAGACTGATATAAACGTTAAATGCATTATCAAATCAAGCAATGTACTGCTCACTCTCAAAGTACTGCTTACGCTACATCTAACCAAACAACACAAAAAGGCAAACAGACTTACTTTCTGGCCACAGATCTGGCCTCTGAGTCAGCGTCATGGATCCCCTTCTTGATGGTCTCAGTGAGAACTGCCACATGTCTGGGGTAGTAGGGAAACATGATGAATACTGTTTCTTACAGTCTGCAGAACCAACAGTGAATTCACTTTGTCTCCTTTGAAACTTTCTGGACCAGACGCCAGACCTTTTTCTCAGTTCTCCAAAGGCGGCACAGTGGGAAAGAGAGGATAAGGGGAGTCCAGACCTCCTTTTAAAAGAGCTCTTGGCTATATTGCCATGGAAACGGCTGGGACGCATGGTTGCCACACATCCCTGGCTCATCAATTCAACCCGCGAAAAGAATCATCAGTTGCCCGTTCAGCCGAGCTTTGATAAGTAACACATGTTTTCACCAGTTAAATGTCACAAAAACAGGAAAGGGAGGGTGTGACAGTTTTGTCCGCAGAAGGAATAAACACAAACACAGACTCATACACATACTAAATTCTATGAGCAAAAAGCACTTCACAAAAACTCACTCAATACAACATCAATCATTTTCCACTCACCTCTCCAGAGTGTGTGTCTGCCATTCTTGCAATAACAGGTCTAAAAACTCATAACACCGTCTGATGGGGTGAAAGTGAACAAGCATTTGTATAAGAAGACAATGGCTTTCTAGTTTATGCTCTGCAAAAAAAAAAAATAGATTTGCAAACAGTTCTCTCAAGAAGTGCTAATTTACCTTCGAACAGCCACAGATTTAGAAGTGCAGTTGCTGGTGATGATCGGGATAAGGCGTGGAAAGTGTGTTTGCTGAGAAAGACAAAAGTGTAATTACAAACCTTGGTGCAAGAATATTAAACTAATAAATAAAATGTATAATAGAATATACACATGTCCAAAAGTTTGGGGTTGGTAAGACTGTTGTGAAGTCTCTTATGCTCACCAAGGTTGCATATATTTGATCAAAAATACAGTAAAAACAGCATTATTATTAAGTATTATTACAATTTTAACTGTTTTCTATTTGAATATATTTTAAAATGTTATTTATTTTTGTGATGGCAAAGCTGACTTTTCTGCAGTCATTACTCCAGTCTAACATGATCATTCAGAAATCATTCTAATATCCTGATTTGGTGTTTAAGTAACACCTCTTCATATTATTATTATCAATGTTGACAACAGCTGTGCTGAATTTTTGTGTAAACCAAGATACTTTTTTTCCAGAATTTTTTTGATGAGTACAATTTTCAAAAGAGCAGCATTTATTTAAAATGGGAAAATCTTTTGGTTATACTCTGTATGTGACATATAATTGTGTATGTGACAAATAAAAACTCTTGAATCTTTTGTAACATTATAAATGTCTTTACTGACACATTTGATCAAATGTGTCCTTTGCCCCCCAAATTTAAAATCACAAAAATGCTATGTTGAAGCCTTTGAAAGGGTCATTAAATACATAGTGAGGTACATGTGCTGCAATCCTAGTGAGCTGCCAACCTAGCCAGCATTTAAGGCTTTATATCTCTAATGTAGAGTCTGCTCCAAAAGGGTCCTAATTTTTGGTCAAATACTAAGGCAGCTTTCAATGGACTATTAATGATTTTTGTTGTTTTCTTAACAATGTGCTAATATCAAAACTGAGTTACTTCATATAAGGAGCATTATGTGTGAAGTTACTGCCTATGTAGAGCATCCCAATTCAGTCATTTATGAGGTTCCAAATAAGGTAGGTGCTACCTTAGAAGGTAACTGCCTGTGTAGACAGCAAACAGCGAGGCACTTTTTGGAACAGAGTTATTGTGTCATTCTTTTTATTTATTTATACATTTATTCATTTATTTATTATAGTGGCTACTTAAAGCACTAAATACATGAGAAAATGAGAGAGAAAAGTAAAATGTATCGAATTGTCTTTTCATTAGAACTCACTCGCAAGATTAGGCGGATGACTGCCACTCCAGATGTGGCCATAACTTTGGCGCTGTTGGGCACCAAGTTGAGCAGTGTAGGCATAATGCTTTCAGCCCCATGATCAAATTTATTCCCCAGCATTGAAGATAGATGCCTGAGAGACAGCAAAACACATCAATCAACAAAACATGAATACATGTATACGTTAACTTCGGGTCTAGATGGAAATTAATCAAATTTGTTTGACATTAAGGCATGGGACTTGTTTAAATATCCATCAAGTGGCTGCACTTTAGCAGAAGAGCTGTCCTGCACGCTCCAGTCAGCTCGGTTCCACTTCATTAGAAACACATTAAGACCCAGAACAATTAAAGACCCACACTGAGCCATGCTCAATCACAGAGACCCGCACAACAGCTTCATTTACTCCTTTAAACAGCACTTTCTAAAGCTGTATCCCGATGATATTTGAGATAAAACTTGAAGCGGAATATGATGAAATACCTGAACGACTGGATTTGTGATAAATTGGCCTGCTGTTGAAGTGTGAATCAATGAATATCTAAATGTGGCATCCTACTAGCTGACTGTAAACAACTCAATTTTGGTTGTTGATGTCAGACTTGAACACTACATTAAATGAATATCCTAGAAGAAAAAGTGGTAGGAAAGAATGGCTTCATACCCTAACGTGATACAGGCTTCTCGAACCACTTGAGACCGAAGATCTTTAGCCGACATCTTGAAGGCACCTTCTAAAAGCCGTAGATGTTGAAGGAACCCCTCGTGTTCGGTTGCACCAGCCAGAAGCAGCGACCGTACTTTCTTCAGCTAAATACATGATATAAGAGTTTCTTTAGTGCCTTGCTGAAGACACATTCTTCAAGTTGGGGTGTGCATAATGTCGACAAAAGTAGCAGTGAAACAGATCAGGAATAACTTACAGCAGTGACACGGTGTTCCCAATCTTGCTTATCATCTGACAGAACTTCACGGATCTTATTTAAGGAGTCCTCCAAATCCTTACTGGAATATATCTGAAAACGAACAGCATATTTATTTCTTGCACTGTGTATTTAAATGCAAGGAGTCCAAGAAAAATAGCATGATCTTTTTATTTTTCACGATGCATTACCTGAACTGCAGGTACATCTTCAAAAGCCTTGATAAAATCCTCTTCATCCACAGCTCCTGCACTGACACCATCCTTTCCTGAGGAACCACAATCACAAAATTTCAAAAAAGATTTAGTAGTCAGTGCCAATACTCGTGAAACTGTACAATTCTCGATTCTGATACTAAATAATTAGTTTTTAACAAATCTATTGAAAAATGTAACAGATCATTTAAATAATCTTATATTAATATTAGCGCTGATTAAATCGCAACCAAAATAAAAGTGTGTTTACACATGTGTGTATACTGTGTATATTTATTATGTATATATAAATACACACATGTGCATGTATATATTTAAGAAAAATGTGTTATGGTTATATATTAAATATATAATATAAAATATAAGAATATGAATATATAAATGTTCAAATGTAATATTTTAAAAAATATATACTGTGTGTGTGTATTTATATATACATAAATATACACAGTATTATACATATATTATCTAAAACTTTTATTTTGGATGCGATTAATCACGATTAATCTTTTGACAGCACTAATTAATATTAGTACTTATTATTATAAATATTAACTAAGTAAATCAAACAATGGCATGTATTCTTTTAGTATTTCTCAGTTAAATATTGATTGAAGCTTTTAATGTAATTGTGTATAAATAAGAGGCTGGATTTATTTGATCAAAATACATAGCAAAATATTAGTACAATTTAAAATAACTATTTCATATGTTTTAAAATGTATTTTATTCCTGTGATGGCAGTCATCACATGACCATTCAGAAATCATTCTAATATGCTGATTTCATACTCAAGAAACAGTTTAATGAATAAAAACGTGAAAATAACAGATTTATTTCAAACGTATTTATTTAAAAGTTAAAATAAATATTTTGTAACCTAAATGTCATTGTCATTTTGATAAATTTAATGCATCCTTGCTGAAATATACATATATATATATATATATATGTGTGTGTGTGTGTGTGGATGGGTGTGTCTGCTATTTAAATCCATCACAAAAACCACAAGAAAATTAGTTTAAATCATCAAAGACTGTTATATAATGTAGAAATATGCAATATGCCTCTTACTCAGCCAACAGAATCCTTATTTATCCCCACTAATTTCTCAATGTTTTTTTAAGATACAAGCTTTTCAATAGATAATCTCTCTGTGAACAATTACATTTCTCCTTGTTCAACATGTTTATGTGCAGTGTTTATGAATGTCTACAGTGTTTACTGTGATGAGTAATCTTACTTTAGTTTTTCAATGGTATCCTGGGGTTGAGCTGTAGCAGCTGTGGTCTTACCTGGAGCCCTGGATCCAGAGGCAGAACTGGGTCGTCTCATTGAGCCCATGCTGCCCCCTCTCCTGCTGTTGGAGAAGCCCTTAGAAGAGGAAGAGGAGGAGGACCTGCCCCCATCTACAGAGTCCTCGTCATCAAAGTTCTTATCTGTAGGGGACACAAGCAACATTGATCAGTGGTTCAAATATTTTCTCTCTACTCTCAGTCTTGTAGGTTGTCTGAATAACTAGTTTGACTTAAGAAATCACTGTCTCCCCAATCGGATGTTTCGTAGGCCATGTTGAGAGATGGTGACACAAATGTATCAGATGGTAACACAATTGTCAAGCTGATTTATCTTATCTGGAAGAGCAAACAAGGAACACCGCAGGAAACACTCTCTTCCCGTGAACACGAGAAAAGGCTCACATGTACTTTTCCCAATATCTACCTGGGTTTCCAACACCAATTACCACTAATTTGTCACAAAGACGATCATAACATCATGCCAACCTGCATGTTTTGATTATAACACTGTCTAATGAAGAACTTCATACTACAACTCCAAACCAAAGACCTTCTTTTGGCGTTCAAACATGGCAGCAACCGTTCCGGAGTGATGTCTAAAGCAAGTTACAGTTCAGAATACGTCTATGAGGAAATTCATAGATTAATGTGAGGGATTCTGGAAGTAAGGTGAAATCAAAAATGAGCGGACGTTCACACATTCCAGCAGTTTGAGAGGAAGGGGGTGGCACACCAATCTTTCTGAACAGGAAGGAGCAACAGGATGAATCTATTCTGCTGCCTCATTCTTACAGAGCACCAGTGCTGTCCATACAATTTTGTCTGATGATTAAATGTTATGCAGATTATTGTCAATAACAATCCAATGTCAAGTTTACACACATTTTTTAAAATAATATTTTTGGCCATTTCATGCATTTATTGGATATGACAGTATAGAGATCAGACAGGAAAGCACGGGGCGGAGAGAGGGGAAAGGGATCGGCAAAGGACCTCGAGTCGGGAGTAGAACTGCGACTAGTCTACGCTATATGTTGACACCTATGAGGCCATCAACTCTGACAGCTTATACACATGATTAAAAAGTCATTTATTCACAATGAACTTGGAAACATCAATAAATTGCTTGATATAATCCTAGACATTTTTGTACACAAATGAAAAAGTACTCTAAATGATATAAATATATGCAGCACATATAATTATGTAATTCTAATGCTAATTTGAAAGAAAAATAAAATGTATATGTCATGACATTTCAAGTGTTCACTTACTTGACTGGTAATATGTGATTGGAGTTCATGTGCACAACGATTAAATCAAATAATCATGATGAGGCGATTACGTAATAATCCTGACAAGTCTACAGAGCACACCACAAACAAACTAGTCAAAGCAAATCAAGGCAGTCAGAGCTAGAGAAAAAAATATTTCAATTGATATTTTTGTTCCAAGTACACTAGTCTCCAGACTTTAATAAACACACACAAGACGACAAAATACGCAAAACATCACACACAGTACTACAAATGTACTGCACTGTGGCTCTCTATGGAGAGACAAACAGTTTAAAATAAAAATTGTGTTTAAAAAGCAAAGACGTAAAAAGCAAAAAAAAATCCTCTTTTATATGCCTTCCCCGGCAATCCAAAATATGTTGATTATTTAAAAATACGTTTCAAATTCAACCTTTTGGTTGATGGCTAAGTGTGCAACAGATGTGTCAAATCAATGCACATGCATACAAAAACTAAATAAATGAGTTGGAGGTCATTTCTCAGCATTTAGCTGAGATATGTCATTCAGAGGGAGCCAATGTAGGCGGAGGAATGCATACGCAGTCCGTTCTAGTTAAACCAGCTGAGAGGTATGCTGAGTGCTGAAAAATACAGCCCAATATCATTGGTGGGTGGTAGGGACAACAGAACATTTGTATGCGTCTAAAACATCAGTAGACAGCGGCAATATGCCCACAAAAGACATCTTTCATAAGACAGTATGTGGGCAGGCAGCTATTGACAGTCAAAAAACGGCACAAAGGCATCATTCACGATCCTCTGATATTAAACTATCAGTTTTAGCTGGCGCTCAAGCAGCGAGTTCAATGTTTCATATCACTTAATGATAACAATTTTCTTTGATTTGAGAGCCTATAGAAGCAGGCCGCCACTGGCTCAACAACATGCTCTGTAACTCACTTAATTGGCCTAGAAAATCAAATGGTTCATCATGAAACTGCTGCGCAAATCAATCTAACAACAAGCTCTTACTCAATTTAATAGGAACGTCTCCCTTGAAGCAGAAATGGTTAATCTGAACTGGACATTTTTTCTGTTTTATACTGCCTGAAGATTATGAAAGGCACTTGAAGATCAAAGTGGCAACCTGTCAAATTAAATAATAGGAAAGACCTAGTCATACCTTACCAGCACTGGTACACACACATACACACACACACACACACACACTCTTGCTGCATAAAATTGAAATTCACCTTTTTCCTTACACAAAGATTCTATTGATCTTACTGTGAAAGATTAATCCAAGGTGTTGTATTTTCAATAAAAAAAAAAATTGAGCTTGTAATGTTTAATCAAAATGTCTTAATCTGAATTTCCAGTGAAGCATCAGACTTCTCTCTGGTGACATATGCAAACATTTAGTTCGCTTAGCGTTCTACTAAACCTCTAGGATAAATTAAAGTGATAGTTCACCCAAAAATGAAAATTCTGTAATTAATTAATTACTCACCTTCATGTCATTCCAAACCTGTAAAACCTTTGTTCATCGTCGGAACACAAATTAAGATATTTTTGATGAAATCTGAGAGCTCTCTGACTCTCCATATACAGCAATGCAACTACCACGTTCAAGGCCTAGAAAGGTAGTAAGGACATTGTTAAAATAGTCCATGTGACATCAGTGGTTCTACCTTAATATTGTGAAACTACAAGAATACATTTTGTGTGCAAAGAAAATAACGACTTTATTTAATAATTTCTTCTCTTCCGTGTCAGTCTTCGACACGTGTTCGAGAGTACCACGACATGGTTTAGAGCGACATGAGGGTGAGTAAAGGGATATCTCACCCAAAATGAAACTTCTGTCAAAATTAAAGTGTCATACAGGATTATAACAACTTCAGGGTGAACAAACAACAGAAATAAAATTGTGGTGGACTATATCTAGCCATAGTCACCATCTGTACAATTGTACAGCCTCTTGTTAATCAGCCTCTTTCAATAACAATTCTTCACAGAGCTAAAACTGACCACAAAATATGGATTTATACAGAAGGGCTGTGTGGAGATGGTGATATTTATTTACTCCTGCTGCTCTCAGAAGTGAGTAATGGAACGGGCCATTAATCTCCTCGCCACTGAAGTTTTGAGTTTGAGAGATGTGTCATTTCAACCGGGGAGGGGATATAATCTTTTCTGCATGACCTGCCAACTTTGAACAATGTGCTTCCCCGGCTCCTAAATCAGATTTTTCACATGCGACTGAAGGCGAACTATGTTTTAATCCAGAAACCATGTTTACCAAAGGAACCGTTTTGTTTACCAAAGGAACAAGGGATGCTTACAGACCTGTGAAAACACCTGTCAAAAATCAGTGCTCACCTTCACGGCCACAGTACCTGCCACTGTGCCAAGTGACAACTTTCTTTAGCTGCTGATTGGACTGAGACGATGACACAGCACAACATGTCAGAGAGACTTTGAACATGTCAGCACAAAAAAAGCTTAGAACCCAAGTGACGTTTACATAACAGTGCTGCAGGACATGAACTCACACACACAAACGCCCCGATCCATTAATCTCACTCTCAAACTGTGCTGCCGGATACAATATTAAGTGTGCACTGTTTATAAAAAAGATGAACTGGTAGTGTAAAATTTCCATCCCTTGATCACCTCTAACTTTCGGAACACCTGCTGCAGTGTGTCCTGAGATAAACACAGGGTGTCCTAGACCGCACTTCTACACTAATGCACGTGACTCAAAACCTGTATTATGTTGACAGTATGTGCATAGTGTGCAAAGGTGACAACAAACGTTCAGAGCAGGGTACTTTGCTGAAGGTGAATGAAGGATTATGCTCTGAACAGAACACAAGTCCTAGTTCTGTTGCATCACTAAGGATTCAGAATGGAAAGGAAACATGCCTTCATTTGGTATTAAAGCAAGCCAAGGAAGTGTTATTGGTGAATTAATTTTATTTAAAGTAAACATGAAATCAGTTATAGATTCCTGTTCTTATTCCAAAGACAAAAATAAAAATTTCTTCAATGTAATTACTTCATCTACAATGGCTTTATTTTTGGCTAGCATCACAAAGGCAAGGAAAAATATTGTTAACCACCATTAAATTGTTATTTGAGCATTGTTTTAGGCTAATGTTGTACGAAAAAAAATGTGATGCTCATGCTGTGAGACGATTGGATCAATATGCTAATGTTAAAAAGTACAAAATAGCATAAAGTCACACCTAAAATGCTTTAGATGAGCAAAATAAGCAAATTCACACCCATAATGCAGTTATATTTACTGAATGCATTGCAACAACATGACAAATTTTAACAGACTGAAGAAACAAATGTGCAATTCAGGTGTTCAATACATGTTACAAATCTAGTTTATACACATTTATACACAGATTAGAGGTTTTATTTTTCCAAAACGACAACATCTATAAACGCATACACTGCCTTTCCATGTCAAAATGCTTTGAAAACCAGCTAAAGAGACAGGCGAAGCAAAAACACGAATTTTAAAATCTCAGAAGCATTATCATCTGCAAACACAAAAACACACAAAAAAAAAGTTGTCCCCTTGGCATAACAGCAGCTGGAGGTTTAAGGCTGTTAGTGCCCAGCACTGCTTTTATTCGTCCCTGACATTAAAGCCGCCATTCCATTCCAATCCTTACCTTCTCCGGTTGTCATAGAGCAAGTGTCTCTTCAATTCACACAAAGACTGCAAATACAACAAAGCTCCAGCTTTTTTACAGTCTCTCTCTCGGGTCTCCGCCTCTCCCTCCCTTTCCCTTCCTGCTGCTGTGGTCTTATGACTTCACCAAAGACAAGAGCCACCCAACTCTTTTAAATAAAGGACGTAGACAGCATTTCCCCTGTAAAAACTGAATGTGATGTACAAACAGTTGATCTGGGGCCATTTGCTTGTCATTTACTTTGCTGTTCTTTAATCTTTATGCAAACATCTTCCTTATACCAACTAAAGTCTTGACAGGAAAGAGACTCCGGATACTGTGGCCCTCACACAAAAGATTTACACAAAATATTAGCAGTGCAAATGAAAGACATTTCCTATTATATAATGCTATTAATATTTGTGCAGAGACAGCACTTATTAAAAAAAGGAGCTGGGCTGCAAGTGCTGCATCTACACGAAAGAGTCATTTATATATAATGAATAATTATTTCTCTATAATTGTGACCCTGGATCACAAAACCAGTCTTAAGTCGCTGGGGTATATTTGGAGCAATAGCCAAAAATACATTGTATGGGTCAAAATTATCGATTTTTCTTTTATGCCAAAAATCATTAGGATATTAAGTAAAGATCATGTTCCATGAAGATATTTTGTAAATTTCTTACCATAAATATATCAAAACTTCATTTCTGATTAGTAATATGCATTGCTAAGAACTTAATTTGGACAACTTTAAGGCGATTTTCTCAATATTTTTCAAATTCCAGATTTTCAAATAGTTGTATCTTGGCCAAATATTGTCCTACCCTAACAAACCATAAATCAATGGAAAGCTTATTTATTCAGCTTTCGGAGCTCTAGTCTGAGGTAGGAAAAAGGAAAAAGAACCTCCAAAATACCTTAAAAAAAATCTTCCGGTAATTGAAGTGAAGTGACATACTGCCAAGTATAGTGACCCATACTCGGAATTTGTGCTCTGCATTTAACCCATCCAACGTGCACACACACAGCAGTGAACACACACACACCGTGAACATACACCCGGAGCAGTGGGCAGCCATTTATGCTGCGGCGCCCGGGGAGCAGTTGGGGGTTCGGTGCCTTGCTCAAGGGCACCTCAGTCGTGGTATTGAGGGTGAAGAGAGCGCTGGACATTCACTCCCCCCACCTACAATCCCTGCCGGCCCGAGACTCGAACCCGCAACCTTTGGATTACGAGTCCGACTCTCTAACCATTAGGCCACAACTTCCCAGATAGTAACCAATAATCAGATAGTAACCAACATTACTTGGAAATCTCTGATTAAGGCTTCTCATTACAGTGCATCTAAATCAGTGTCTGCCAAAAGCACACTCAGACCATTGGTTATAATTTGTAAAACTCTCACAGTTCCAATACGGCAACAAGATTCATGACAAATTACTTTATATGGCGCAACCAAAGATCACATCAAAGCTTTTCAATTTCAAAATCAGCATGACATTATTCTATTAAATAAATCAAAATTCAGAAAAAGAAGACAAAGTAAGTCCCTTTGAATCTAAAGTCAGAGAAACATACAAAGTGAAGGCACTGCAGCATAAAACGAAGAGTATCATTCTCTCTCTCGCACTCTCGCTCTATTTTCCTCTCTTTCATGTGTAATTCTAGAGCTGACCTTCACCTTAAAAATGATGATAGATTCATGTTTTCTCTCAATACATTAATTCTGCCTGATTTCACGGACGGTTCAAACAGATTTACAAAGAAAACTAAAAGTCGAAGAGGCGATCGCCCAAATAAACAGACATTTCATTTTCGGTGAAATGACAAAAAATCCTTATGCCACAGATGCTGCTTTCAACAAACCACTGAAATGTAAAATGAGTCCAAATCCTGCAATATAATGTGCACAGGGCCGCAGGGGAGAACAGGAGGAGGAGGTGGAGGAGAGGGGGACTCAGACCTCGCTAATTCTGTATTTCAAACAAACATGTTTCATAGCCTCTATTACTTATAGATCTGCAACTGTTGTGATTCAACTAAAGGCTTCATCTGACAAAAAAAATTAAAATCCCTGCCCTAACACATCATAAAATTCAAATAGAAAACAGTTTCAAAACCTAGAGAGCTGCCTACGAAGACAACATATATTTATATTTATATAATTACAGACATGCTTCTGACACGAAATGTAGTTAGATATCTTAGTTTGGACTAAAGTAGCATCACATGTATCCTTCACAGAAAAGGCAATCCCATAATGCACCGTGATAAGCTCAGTGAATAAAATCCATCCAAGATGGTGGATGAAGCAATAGAAATGTTAATTATAAATATAATTCATCAATCCCCAAAAGTATAGATTAAAATAGCAGTTCAATCTAATTTAAAACTCCACAACATGGTGTCTATGTAGACTGTTACAAATGGGTCACTTATGAGGTTAGGATAATGTAGGCAGTAAGTTTTGGAACACAGCCAGGGTAAACATCCAAGCTATGATGTTTAAAAGCCTGTTTGGACACATGAATTATTGGAATTTCTAAATATATAAATCCTACCTGAACCTGAGGAGTGGATCATGTTCCCAGATCTTTGGACTTCATCAAATCTGCTGAAAATTACATTCAACCTGTATAAAAAAAATAAAATAAAAAAAATTTAAAGTTAAAGATTGCTCAGTTACAGAAAAAAATAACTAGACCTTTAGAACAGTAACTCCTGGAAATGTGACTCGGTGCACACAAAACAATCCTCAGACACAGGTGTTGCAAATCTAACAAAAAATGCTCTCACCAAGCAGGGTCAATGTCTGTGGAATGGAAATACCTTTCATTCGGTCACTCCCTTTGTCCTGAGATACCACCTGACTACACTGACTGCACTACTATTTAACAAACGCTTAGACTATTAGCTATGGACATAATGACATGATGACCTAACTCATAAACTATGGACACAACATGTCGGTTACATGTTCGGTCTAAATGTGCGGTTCAAGGCCAGAAAAAGCTGCAATGAGGACTAGACTTTTTGCCGTTAGCCATAAGTCTGGCTGAGCAAGACTAGTTGTGATGTAACGGTTGATGTGTCAAATTTCAGCATGGATGGTTTTGTGATCCTGTCAGTGTAAGGCAAGCTTTGCACCAACTATATTTGACCCCAAAGCAAACCTGAAAGTCCAGAAGTAAGTGTAATATATGTGCGCAGAGGTTAGCCAATCATAACAGAGGTCATTTAAAGGTCTTAAAGGTATAGACACGAAATTATATATAATATCCTATTATGCTCTTTTACAAAGTCTTGATTTTGTTTTGGGGGTGTACTAGAACATGCTCTCATGCTTGGTGGTTCGAAAAACGCATTACTTTTCACATAATTTACATTGCAATACCTTTCTCCTGAGCCTGGCACAAACGGCTCGATTAATTCCGGGTTTGATGAAGACCCGCCTTCCGAAAAACGAAATGTGGTTAGCTGTCCCAGTGCGTTGTGATTGGTGAAAAGCTTAGACGTGTTTCAGTACTGCCCCGCCCCTTGCCAAAGCAGAAAGTTTGTCAATATTGCCATATCAGTTTGAGCCATATTCAGACCCTGAGAATATTGTGAGAGGATTGTGCAGAACCTTTGCACGCACGGATATTGCAAGACATAGAGTGGTAACGTTATTGTTTTTTTTTTTGGCTAAATCACGTTTTAGATAGGATACCAACAACCACTTAAAAATAACTACATTTACTATGTACAGATAAGTGCAATGGTAATATGTATTATGTTTATTGTTCTTTAGTTCTAACATTATAACATGAATTGCAGTGAAACTGTTATACAGCTGAATTTATGCAAATTCATTCTCTGCCAGCGGGAGCTGGAGCTGGAGCCCCCCCCCCCAGAAACGCTGCGCACAAAGCAGAGCTCCTCTCACAAACGCTGCTTTATCAGACATTACATGCAAGATGAAACGAAAATGACATCCAAAATTTTCTGAAGACAGTCGGGTTCCTTCAGAAATACAGTGATATAAAAACACTGGGTTTTGATTTTGAAACGTGCAGTGCTCATGTTTATTCAACGAAGTCAAAGTCAGATGGGGTATCTATACATATCTATGGTTCTAACCACGAGCTCGTCCCACCCCTCCCAACCATTCGAATTTCTGTGGGTGGGATTTATTTGAATGATATTCTAATGGGCCGCTTTGTGATATCACAAACACCAGAAAACAACGCTGTAGTTCAAACGAGCCGTTCGTTGTAGTTCTTGAAAAGGGATTTTTTTAAAGACAAAATATCTCCCTTTGGAGTGGACTTTGAGATTTGTAACTTTGTACATCTTTTTATGCCCAAACATACACACTGACTAAAATTCAAAAAGTGAAAAAACATAATAGGACCCCTTTAAAGGTCAAAGAGATAGTTACGTACAACAATACTATAATTCAATGAAAGTAACATTGTAAGTGGATCAAAAGAAAAAAAAGAATGATTTTAATTATAGTATGGCCTGTTTAATGAAGCAACAATTTGGGAAACATTTAAGCATCCTCAAATGACAGCAAACCATGTGAAACTGAACCACGAAGCACCGCTCTCTAAAACTCCTCCCACTGCGTATTCACAAAGCTGCGGATGTTTTCATCCTGTAAAACCCTCTGAGAATCCTTCATCCTTTACATCCCTCTCAGAAGATTGTCTGTGCGAGTCAGATGCAGATCCCCCGAGCCCTGCTCATTAAAGCAGATTCATCGTCATGTTCTCAGCTCCCTGTGAGGGGATTCGGCCATGCTGAATTTGGACGGGCTGCCACATTTCTCTGCCTTGCAATGTGGCAAAGAATCATTTTAGGTTATAAATAGGGCTGAGTGATAAAATGAATACTCAAAACATGCATTTATGATATTGATTAAAAAGCAACATTGTGAATAGTGTGATGATGTAAACGTTCAAAGCTCTAACTGCCAAAGTCATTAAATTCTAACTAGGACAAGTAAGTAAAAGCCTTGTAATATTAATGTTTAAGAGGATTTTGTTTCCAACAATCTTGCTGTTAGGATTTTTAAATAAGGGCATCCCTGCTGACAACCACTGACAAATGCAAACATTTAATCCTACAAGTCCATCATTTCTGCTTTACAAAGTGTCCCACAACAGAATTCTGAATTGCAAATGAGATGGGATGCCTTTTCTGCAGTTAAAAAAAAAAAAAAAGAAATGCTGCTTGCTAAACCCTTATGCACTACAGTGTTCAAAAAGAGATTTCTTCCTCTATTCACTTCATCAATGCAGACTGACTGCGTGCCTCTAAATTAAGCTGAGAAGATTTGAATTTTGCAGATACATCCATGGCAGTCTGTGAAAAACAACAGCGCTGAAAAACTGTCAGGCTGTCAATGCGCTTAAGACTCAAAATAGATTTTGAACATTTGGAAAATTAAAACTTTGTTGTGCACGCTTTATTTATGCTAAATGTGGGCTTTAGTGAGAAAGCAACAAGAGTTTGATTCTTTCATAGATCCCTCCAAGGGCCATTTTAATTGTGTGATTATAATTTTTAGTAACAGGATTTGGTCTAGTCCCAAAGAATTTGGGCACAGATGTGCATCCAGCCAACTGAGAAGGCAGCACGGAAATGTTATTAATCTAATAAATCAAATATAATGAGTGCAGCTCTCGGAAATGGAAATGAATTAGCATTAGCTTAAAATATTTTTGTATGACCCAAATGATTGTATTAATAAGATCTGGTGAATTTACTCAAAAATACCAGAGTTGCAGTACATATGCTTGAGCCTCGATGCTCACAAACGAGTTGCCGGTTTGACGTTGTGTCCGAAGTCACAGTAAACTGTTTTCCCCAGGCATGTTCCAATTGAGCCTGCCCTCAAAAGTCTTAAAACTATTACCACTGAGAAGATCAGAGAAACAGATGCCTGCATGGTCCCTGGAGACATGCACAGATTTTAAGTGGGAGGGGCATCTAACAGATGTTACAACCAAATTCAGACCACAAGCAAATGCTGGCATGCCTTCCTCCACTCCATGCACTTCAGTCAACTCTTGCTGTGCAGTACCATGGCTGGATGCTTTCTTTTGCAGGCTCAAAGAGCAAAACATCTGAGAGTGGCACTATGAATGCCATACTTTTCTAAATGCTAAATCACGAATTCAGTACATAATTCTGTAAGCATATAATGTTAGCCACTAAAAGTATATTAGTCTCAAGTTACAGGGCAGAGCCTGATTCTGGGTCTGGAGGGAAATCAAGACCTAATGACCTGTATGAATAGCCACTTTAGCCCTTTAAGTGAAAACGAATCATTACAGCACTAATAGAGACTGAATCATGAATGTTTTCACTCTGTTTAGAAACACTTACTAGTGGGGGAAAATATCTGTCTAAATGTATCAATGCCTGATAAAAGCAAATGAACAGATGCAGTGTATATCTAGAGGGGAAAAAAAACCTTCAAAACAAAAACACGAGTCCAAAATTAGACAGAAATCCATCTAAATTAGAAAAGACCCTGGGAGTGACCTGAAGACTAACTACTATTGTAGAAGTAATGCTGATGCATTGTCTGTGAACTGGCAGAGAGTTAATAAAAAAAGGAAGAGCTTACCTTGATTGCGGCAGTCCTTTTTTGCTAAGGTCAATCCTAACCTTTTCTCCAACATGTCTGTATATTTCCACAAGGCAGTTCATGGCCGCATCCCGAACCTGGACAGATAATTGGACTAGGGCTGGGTATCGTTCAAAAATGTTCGATACCGATACCGATACCTTGAGTTCGATACCGGTTCCTGAACGATACTTTTTTCGATACCAGTTTTATGAAATCAGTTTTAATATTATCTCAAAAAAATATTTTTTAACGTTGATATTTATACAGACTCAAAGCCTCATCTCCTGAGCCACTGCACAAAGGAAAAAAATATATCCAACACAATAAATAAATAATTTTAATAAAGTTCAAATTGTTTTCAGTTTACACATCTGTTAGGCTACGTTTACATTAGTGCGTGTTCATTTTAAAACACATCATCATTTCTAGGTTGTTAAAGACTTCAAGAAATTTAAAATCTTCATCCACTTTCATAAGTGGGTGTTTTATTTTCTTTCACCATATATTTTATTGTTATTAAATTCTAGTGTAGTATGTCTAATTATTTGAATGCATAAGAACTACTTAGTTTATTTAAATTTATTCTTAAAATAGCCTTATGAAATGTTTTCTTTTTCCTCAGAAATTCTGTGTTCTGTATCTGGTTTTCAAATGAAGGCATAAAACATTAATTTCATTTCTTTAAATTATTGAAAATCAAAGTTTATTTATTTTGGCAAACAAAGGGGGTTTACTATTAAAATGAAAAAATGGAATAACTGTTGTGTGATCATTACTAAAAAAATAATAATAATAAAGTTTTAATAATTTTAATAGTAGCCTAGTAGTAGCAGTATGTACTGTCCGCTGAACAATATTAATATATTTCTCCCGCAGTGTCTTCCAAGTGAAACCGAACTTTTATTTTGACGGGTTGCCTGGAATACCTTTACAGTTCTGTGTGGATGATATGACGGAAGTTTTACTCGAATCAAACTGTAAAATGCTCATTAATTGACTCTCAGAGCAGTTCTGGAGCTGTTGTTCATGCGTTTATGTCCTCCTCATTTAGTTAGGCGGCAGACGCTGAAATCACCGCGAGCGTCACGCGAGCTTCAGTCTGTGTGTAGTAAACAAACTGCGCGATATAGAGAGCGGACTGCTCCGTGCGCTTTTCGAAACGCTCTCGCGGATATCAAACACTGATCTATCAGCGCCGCGCCGCTTCTAGTCAAACACACCTAGTGCTGCAGGATTATTGGCTCACTGACGGTGATGAGATTAACCCCTTAGGTATCGAAATTTGGTACCGAGCGACTAGACGTTTTTCGATACTCGGTTGTATCGAAGCAATTCGGTCGGTACTTAAAAAGTATCGAACTCGATACCCAGCCCTAAATTGGACAACTTCATATTTTCACTAAATTCACTCATTTTAAACAAGCCTCTAAACTGTGCACTCGTAAAAGTAGAAGCTTATATATTATGATATATAAGCTTATATTTAATATATATTATCAGTGATAAGAACAATACGTAAATGTTTTAGGAGGAGTCTTAAATGTAAAGCAATTACATTGCTATTTTAATGTTTATTTTGCTATACGAAATGCTTTCCACTGCATCGGTTAACAATATTCATTCATATTGTAAAATCTATATTCACTTAATAAAAACAAATGTACATTTGTTATATTTCCACCAACTCCACATCCAAAGCCACCACCAGAGGTCACTATAGCTTTGTGTAATATTGCTGCCTTCATCCATTGTTCTGTAAAAAAACCATGTCATGCAAATCAGAGTTTAATCTTGAATGTCTTAGATCACGACAAATGCACATACCTGACTTGTGGGGTCTCCGAGTAGATTACATATATGTGGTACAATTTTGCTCAGGGTTAAGCCTTGGGCACCGTATCTGAAACACAGAAGTGATCGCGACAGGGAGGGCAGCATTAGTGCATCATGCGGGCTTGTGGTATCTTTGCCAAGTTCAGCTTTAATGGGTCTTCCTAGAAGAATGTGCTGCTTTATTCTTATTTTACTAACTTAATATATCTATTCAGCAGAAAAATTCAACTATAAGTGGGAATTTTAAACATAAAAGTTAATGTTGAATGAAAGCTACAATATCCAGACTGAGAGGACAATGGGGCTTACGTGTTCAGAGTTGAGATGAGACAGAGACACACTCCCTCTCTGGTCCGGTTGTTTTTGTGTTTGAACCCCCCCAACATTCGGTCCCATATGTACTGTGAAGACAATCCAAATGTAATACTTTCAATCTAATACAATTAAATGGCAGCTAATCTCATTATGAGACCTCCCATCAGCCTTTTGATGGAGTGTAGAGTTCAATTCATTAACTATGAAATCCCGTTTAAAATGCCACAAAGGCGTCTCGCAAGGGTACTACTGAATGGAGCAGGTAGTTCAGATCTTACATTATAAATATTGTTTAGGCTGTCATGTTAATTTAACACAAAGACAAAATACAGAGATGCATGTTTGCCAGTATAATGCACCGTGTACACACAACAGGACAGCAGTGTTAGCTTTAGAATGAACTGAACATCCTGGAATTAATATTTAGGCTAAATAAAGACAAGTACTACCTGAGGAGAAGCTGCCTGCTCCATGATCTTCAGCAGCAGGGTTTGATCTTGGTCTCTGACTTGATCTTTGGCATCGCCTAACCGATCTATCAAGCTGGGTAAAACTGGAGATGGAGAGAACAAAGATTAGATACTAAGAATGTGCAAAGTTCTTTTCAGTCAACTAGTTGGAAACTTCAAATAATGAGACCTTCAGTTTACGTAATAACAGGTATATTTCTCACAGCAGACAATCTGAAGAGTGACAGTGATTGCCTTGAAATTCATTGATGAATGCAGTGAATTTGTAAAAGCAGTGTTTGATGACTGCAGCAGCGACGCATTTAAAGCGGATGAATTTTAAGAAGCAACTTCTCAGAGGGTTTCAGTGTATGCTGACAGTTTCAGCACTTAAACTACAACACTCTGTCTGCAAACTCAAACTTTGTGCAGGAAGCTGTCTCTTCATTTAAGCACCGCTGCTTAAAGTAATAATAAAAAACAAATCTTTAGATAAACTATAATAAAAATTAAATTGTCATACAACAATTCTTATTTTTTGAGGAAATAAAATCTGACAGAGGAATTTTTACACATTTAAGATATTAATATTCCTACCTGTACCAACTTGGGGCCGAAATCGGTCCTGTAATCTCGTCACGAAGGCAGATAGAAGGTCCATTCCCAACAAAGCCAACTAAACATGAAAAAAAGCATAAAATTAAACAGAGACAAAAACTATATGTGCATTTTTATTCATACAATATACAACAATCTTTAATTAGCTTTAAAAATCTTTAAGCAACATTATAATGTTATTGTCAATTCAAAGCATCACAAAGAACAAAGGAAATAAAAAGGTACAATTAATGAAATGGCTGCCCATCCCCCCCAAACCGAATGAGTAGAGCAGAGGATTATGGGTAACAAATAAGACATCTGAGTCTTAATGAGCAATACAATGGACTATGGATAACAGACAAATTTCAGATGAATCCAAAATAGCATATTACAAATATGAATACTAGTATTAGAAATACAGCACATTCGCATACTACCTTAAGATTAGTATGATAAACTTAGACTGAATGAGTAGTGCAAAGGATTATGGGTAACCATCTAGAAATCCCAGTCTGACTGGTGCAAAGGATTATGGGTAAATCCCTAACATCTCATTTATTTTCTCCTTTCTCAGCCTTTTTTGACATTACAGCCACAGTGTTGCTTTCCAGTAAAGTTCATTAGACATATTTTAAACATATTTCACGCCAATGGTCTACAATTTGGTCTCTCTTTTATTCCAACCATCACAGAGAAGATTGGCACAAAACAAACACACTGCAAAAGCTCCACACAAGTACTTAACTTTCTTTGTCATGGGGTTGAGGACTGTTCAATGAGCGTTTAATGAGAGCAGGCCTGCTAACACCATATCAACACAAATGCATCACCTGACTTCTTGAAAGTCAGATAATGGTGCAATTTTTGGAAACCTTAAGTAAATTAAATGATAATGTAAATGTGAAAAACTATAATTCATTATCCATTCACCACACTCACTTATTTTATTTTTATTGTATCATTTCTAATTTGCACATACTTGACCTGTACATACATAGTTGTCTATATTATATATTGTGTTTTGGATATTTGAATATTATTCTTTTAGTATATGTGTCCTGTCCTGTTGCACTGTGGACCTTCTGTCACTACAACAAATTCCTTGTATGTGTAAACATACTTGGCCAATAAAGCTTCTGATTCTGATTCTAAATCTTCACAAACAAACTGATTTTCAATGAAGACTGGGACTACCCGTTTGCTCCACCAGTGGAAAAAGGGGAGTGTCTGGGAAACCAATTTGAACAGTCATTAATTTAGCAATTTCCTTTAGTGTGTAATTTCACGTTTAAAGTTTATCTCCTGTCATTCGTTTAGTACTGCCTTCATGATTTATTTTACGTATGTATTTAAGCAGCTGGGTTTGACTCTAATATATCTACTATAACACATATCTACTATAAGTCTTGATCCTTTGTTCTCACCTATACAGAAAATGACTGTAATTATGCTGGTGACACCCAGGACTGAGACACAGATAAACCACATCAGCTGAGAAGAGTATTAAATGCCTTAGAGGTGGTGTAAAAAAGGCAAGTCGTATCATGAGGCACTGGGTAGCACACAGCTGATTTCTTTGTTGTCCTCCTCCTTAACGCACACATCCTCAAATTGATCAAAAGTGACTGTAAAAGCACTTTTAAAATGACAAAATTTTGAACTTTCAAATTTGAATTATTTAAAAATGTTCTTAATATTTTACAGTATTATAGCAGCAACTGTTTTCAGCTTTTTATAATAATAATAATAATAATAATAATAATAATAATAAAAACAATTCTTGAGAAAATCATATCTATGGAAGCCCGTTTCTACCACTGAAAAAAATTGCGAGTTATAAAGTCAGAATTGCGTGATATAAACTTGCAATTGCAAGTTAAAGTCCAGTTTTGAGGAGGGGGGGGGGCGGCTGATATGTACTCAGAATTGCGAGTTTATCTCTCATAATTCTGACTTTATAACTTGCAAATGCAACTCGCAAATGAAGATCTGACCACACCCACTATTTACCCAAGGACCTCCCACTCCTCCACAAAACTGTAAGCCCGCTTCCTCCCAATGTGCAATCCAAACCATCTTGGGCTGCCAAATTTAAACATAACCTATCCCGCTATTTATATCTTTCCTATCCACCACAATAAAAGAAAGGAGCCAAGTGCTATTGTTCTCCTTGCTGAGCTTTTGTTTCATCTCTCTGTGCTTTCTTTTGCTTCATTCCTTCCTCTGTTTTCTCGTTAGCGGCTGATAGGAAATACACAGGAGTGTGATCGATCATTTCAGCTTCTGCTCCAGGCACAAATCAATACCACAAGAAACAATTACATAAGTCTACGCAGACTCCGTCACACCTGGCCAGGCAAACGGTGAATAGCAGGAGAGAGGAGGCATACATCTGTCAGAACACACTAACAAGAAGAGATAACGAGATATGTTTCACGGATATGTGCTCATTCCCCTGATCTCTTCATCTTCAATTCATACTACTTTGCTAATCAGTCCAACAGCGCCTGTACATCCCTCCCATCCCGCTAAGACAGGGTGTTCAACCTTTTTTGGTGCACGCCCCATTTTAAAAGGGTCATGTCATGAGGAATCAGATTTTCCTTGATAGTTCTTTGCAGTAATAATAATAAAATTTTCCAAAATGGAGATTCTCATTCAGAGGGTCAAACACAGGTTGAAAAATGGTCAAGTATTATTAAACTGACTGTTTCTTCTTTTTACGTATGTGTGTTTGTGTCACTCCCTTCCTCGTTAAATAATTAAGCTATAACACAGGATGTTCCAGATGACAAATTACATTTTAATTTTACCAGTCAATTTTTATTACTATTGACTTTTCTTTTTAGCATTTTGCACCCTGAAAGCCCATTATGAAAGCAAAAACTCATTCTGCATGAATGTCTAACTTGGATCAATATTTGTTTCCTATGAAAACAAAGGTTCTGAATCATCAAGTTCACCTTTGCATATTTGTTATAGCCTACATTTCTTGCAATATTTTAAGCCCAAGACAAACTGCATTTTTTTTTTATCTACCACTGTTCAAATGTTTGGTGCCGGATTAATTTTTTTTTTTTGTTTGTTTTTGTTTTTCAAAGTAGCATTTTAAGGCTGCATTTATTTGATCAAATATACAGTAACAACAGTAATATTGTGAAATATTGCAACTTAAGATAATTGAGAACAAAAAAAAGAACACAGAAACCAAAACTATAAAAATGCTAGAAATAAGGGGGAAAATATCTATAAATAAGATACAACTCTATGAAAACCTCTGCTCTATGATTTCTTTGGTGGTGTGTTACCAGGATCATTCCAGATTGATGTAACTGGTAAAATAAGCTCGTCCTAGATCCTCACAGGAACAGCGTCCTCATTAGGCCTGTCCAAATGGGAAGACTTTATCCAGGCCAGTGAGACCGCAGGACTAAATGATCTGCAGGGCACAGGGTGAACACTGTCTGTTGAGGTAATCAATGTTCAAACTGAAATACTACTGAAGACAATGGTGAAAGACTGTGTGTAAAAATAAAATAAATAATGCAGTATTAGTCTAACAAAAGTCTTACCAGTCAGGATGCATTGCTAAAGCTATCAGGTCTCTTATTTGCATAAAACTGAACTCTTGTTAACTTTGCTTCATTGCCAACAACCACTATTGATCATTATGTCAAATGAAACAGGAATCTAGTTTTGCTTCTAGGTTTGCTCGTTGGTGCCAGCTTTGTGAGCATTCTCTTTGACTTTCCATGAGTCAAAGAACAACAGCTGGGATGAAGTCAACAGGCCCAGACACGGATGCAAGAAATCAACATATGTCCGCTCTCCATGTGCTGGGCCATTATTATTATTATTATCATACCTGCCACCTGCCCACCACCAAGATTAAGTAATGGCTATGCACTCTACATTAGCCTTTTATTTGGGAGGATTTTGAGTTCAAAGGCCTTTATTAGATAAGCTGGTCTCAGGTCAGTGCTTGAGGGAGATTCGAGGCCAGCTGTAATATAAGACTAATGTTGCACCACAGCAGTTCACAAGTACTAGAGTGACTCCCTGAGTCACCGGTAAAAAGGGCCCGAGGGACGTCAGGAGCAGCTAAGTGGAGTCTAAACAGTGAAAACACCTACGATACTGCAGGATAAATAGAAATTCACACCACACCAGCACAGCAAAAGAAGCACGTATAGTGAACAACACGTGTATCACAAGACGCTTTCCCTGCTTTAACTTCTTTTGAGAAACACCTGAAATGAGAAGTCTTCTCATCCTACGCAATATAAATGCCTCCCACTATACTTTTGACTGGCTCGTCCATTACTGTACAGTCATGTTTTCTGAAATGATTGCATGTTTCGCTGCTCATAAGAGCCCTTATGATCATTGTGAAACTCCAAAAAGGACCCAAAAACAATAAAATAAGCAAATAAGCATTAAAAATAAGCATGTTAATCTAGAAAAATGTGCGCTATTGAAGTGTCTATGTGGATTGTGGAAGCTGAACAGTAGCGCACTCACTGCATGACAAATGGAGGCGCGGGTGCGCTCACTTGCTCTTAAAATACTCCCTCATTTTTGGTCATACAGATAAAAGTAATACATCTTTTGAGTCTGTAAAGAACATTTATTTGCATGGACAAAACGCTGTGCTTTTGTAAAATAATTAAAGCAAACTGGATGCGCTTTCTGCTGTCCCGGTCTCTGTGAACTTGAGCGCGAAACTCCAAAACTCTGTGTATGCTTGCCTTACAGACATAAAAAAATATCTATAAAGAGCAAAACGTCTACTTTCAAATAAACCACTTCAAATGGAAAACAAATATTCTACAAATATCCGTATGAAACATGCATACAGGCACATCCACTACTGTGGAGATGACAAGTCCGTGTCGCCGATCTCTTAAACCGAAAACAAAGCTATGAAAAACTATGCTTGTGCATGCGCAAAGAACGAATTGAGTTCTGTTTCGTTTCTTGTTGTGGTTTTAAATAGACATTATAGTATAGACATTATGTAGCACACCCCTTTTCAGCACTGCGCTGATTGTCTTCTCTCTTCTGGTTTATATTTCCACAGCATGAAGGTAAGGTCTTACAGATTATGAATGAACCAATCATTTTAAAATCTCCCCAGTTTACTGACATTTATGTTCATGATAATGTTAGTTAACTCTGCAATAAGTAAACCCCCTTCACCAGCAACTTACTCTTTGATAGCAATATCACAGAATATTTCAAAAAAAGTTGGGGAATTCCTGGGCTCCATGCGAGTTGTAGCATCTAGCATCTCTAATAGATGGTATTGGCTAGGTAAAGGAGTGCAATTATTCATAATACAAAGGTGGACTAAAACACATCAGGGGAGCTGTTAAGATCTTCAGAGAGCTCATGAGACCGATTACTGCAGGCATGAGCGCTATCAAAACAACATGCACAAGCCACGAGGAAATAAATCTAGCCTACATCAAAACAAAAATCACTGCAACTAATGGGACTTTTTTGACTATTTGAAACCAGGACTGAAAAGTTATACAAGAAATACACAACCAACAATAATATCAAGCTAATTAAAATTTCTAATTAAGAGTGAGGCATTGTTCAAAGTACCAAAAAAAACATTACTATCCTTTCTGTGACCTGTGTGACCACTATTAACCGCATCCATATTTAAACATGCATTAATTTGAGAGAGCTTATCAGCGCTGCCCTGATCCCGACCCCATCACCTTCCTTTTTATGTAAGAAGGAGAACACAAAGAACACCATCCACACACACTTCTCACAGAGATCACTGTGGTCCACTGGGCTGCAGAACTGTCTACAGGCTATTTAAAACATTCAGCCAGCTCTCATATATGCACTGAACACACTATCTTCTGTGAAACGAAAAGACAAAAACAATCTCATTACTTGTTAGTACAATAAATGTTGCTGTTACTCTAAAGCTCTTCAAATTAACCAGCCCTGCAGCACACTAAACAGCTTGTGGATCTTGATAATGGCATCACTAAGAAATTGCCCTGATAAAACAGCATATTTTCAGAGAAAACAAAAACAACTTCTGAAGAAACACCCAGAGGTAAAGAAGAAACTTCATTTTCTGAACATTAACCCTTTACAAAAAAGTAATATGGCAGTACCATGGGACAGTAACTGTATCAGATGATATACTAATAGCTTGGTACTAAATACTTATATTCATTTTACATAGGGATGTAACGATATTATCAATACCGTGATATCACGATAGCAAAACTGTCTCGATATTATCCTGGTCATATGACGATATGAAACAATATTTCTTCTGGGCAAAAAGTGTAGTTTTTTAAATATATTTAAACTTCTTATTCACATAAAAGGTCTTGAAAGTTGTGTTTTGGGCCATTATGTTTTGGCAAACTAAAACCGCAGGCACATTATGGCTTAATCCCTTTATCAAGTCTATTTGCGCTGCGTGTTTCAAAGTGAAGAGCACAAATTGTTGAGGCGATCAGCTCGTTGTCCGGTGTTTTCCGTGCCTCAGAACAGCTCCGTTCACAGTGAATGAATGAAGTGAACTTGTTTATTGCACATGCTGTGAGTTTAGCGCACATTTGGGAATGCAACAGCCACCACCAGGGTTTATTTTCGTGGCTAGATTTGTAGTGAGACACGTTTTTGTAATCCCGTTTTCATTGAAGCTGGAGTTTTCCTTCAAAATAAAAGCTCTACTGCCGTTTCCGTCAAAATAAAAGCTTAAAAGTGCAGTATGAACCGCTGACATCTAGCGGTTTAAATGCAGTCCAAATTCAAAATATCTCTTTTATGTGTAGAAATTAGGAAAGAAGTATTGTAATTTCCCTACTGTAGTGCAAAGCAAAAATAATACCTATGAAATATTCATTTTCATTTATTGTACAATGCACTTGTTTTACAATATATGGCCATTACTGTCATTGTTGTTATTATTATTCAATTCTAATTTGTTTGGCTTCTAAAACACCAGTGTGAATGTAATTTAGACTGAGACAGTATATCACAAATAAAAAGAGGGTTGAGTCTTTTTATAGGGACTTCATAGCGCGATATTATCATATTGTTACATCCCTAGTATTTACACATTACTCCAAAGTATTTCTAAAAAAATACCATGGTAAAACCTGGTTTGTTAATTTATGGACAGGCATTCAGTAATAATCACAAATCAAAAAAATGCATTATAAATGTTGTGTCAAATTCATTTTTGTTGCATTCAAAATTATTGATTTTGTGTGGGGTTTTTTCATTAACTTTGAAAAAATAGTGCAGAATGTTATGCATTCTGTACTGCAGAATATCAGCATAACATTAAAATAATTATCAGTTTATTGGTATTGGGTAGAACTGCAATATCAGCACAGCCATATGAATCACTCAATATTGTTGTGCAAGTAGACTGACAAAAAGCCACTGAAAATCAAGCAGCATCAACTGGGTCCGACTATGACAACCCGAGCATTTCCTTTTTCCTCACAATAACATGGCACACAAGCCTACACTTAGAGGTCAGAGGAAAGATTCCAACTACTTAGAATATACACTCAAGAATGTCCTCAGGGCGAAGCGGGGGCTGTCTTGACACAGCGAGAAAGGAATGTGGACAATCCTTGCCAACAAAACAGAAACCTGACGCAGGCAGAACAACTTCAGCTGATATCCAGCAAAGAACATTTCCTCTTATCAAACACACACATGCCGCTTTCACGACAGCAGGTGCTGACCAGCACAGGAAATCTGAAGTCAGCTGAGTGTGCATGAGTGTAGTGTGTGTGTGTGTGTGTGTCAAAGGCAACTTTCTCTAATCCATCAAGTTGCTGGGGTGTCCAAAGCAAGTGTGTGGTCCGTACAAATATTGGTAAAAAAGGCACGGCATGATGTAAGCATGGCTCCATTTTTAATTGCCTCTCTAAATAACACAACTTTGAATACTTCAGCAGTGAGAGCGATGGTGGGTCAGCAAAAGACTGTAACATCGTAGACAAGTCACATAAGTAAATGACAAAACATCGTAGACGTAGCATATAATGACAAATACATAAACATCTGTCTAAACACTCTCACAATTGCAAGAAAGGAGTGACACTAGACTAACAACATAAAGGCCAAACTAAAAGCTAGCCTATATTCTGAGCACTGTATTATCTTATAATGCAGGGTGTGTGTGCGCATTATATATGCACAATATATAATGGGGGGGGGGGGGGGGGGGGGAATTTTCCTATTCATGTTTAGTTTTTCCTTTTTTTGAAAAGAAATTGATGTATTAAATTGTTCAAAATGATAGTAACGACTTTTATACTATGCTAAAAAAATGTTAAATAAATTTCTATTTTCCATTCATCAAAGAATCCTGAGAAATATGTATTAAGCTTTACTCAAAAATATTATGCAGCAGAGTTGTTTTCAACAGTGTTAATTAGGACTGGCTCTATATGACTTTTTCAGAACCGATACCGAAAAAGTATCTGCCGATACCGATACCAGCACAGTTTTTTTTAAATCAGTGTAGAATTTCTAAACCTCAGTGTGTGTTGACCTGCTCATCACTCTTTTGTGTTTTACACACAATCTACTAAATATGGACAACAACAAAACAACAGAAAAACAACAAATTAATGAATATGTAATTATAATCTATGACAAAAATACTTTGATAAACGAGGTTAGTGGATAATTCAGTAGCAAAGGTTACTCTTTCATTGCGCAATCATATTATAAGTTGCGATTTTCTAGGCTGATATGGCTAGGAACTATACTCTCGTTCTGGCGTAATAAATCAAGGAAATTTGCTGCCGTAGCATGAGTTCAGCAGGCGCAGTGATATTATGCAGCGCCTGAAAGTAGTCCCCAGCTATATCATAACTAGTTTTTGAGCACCAAATCAACACATCGCAATGATTTCTGAAGGATCATGTGACACTGAAGACTGGAGTAATGGCTGCTAAAAATTCAGCTTTGCTGCCACAGGAATAATTTTTAAAGTGTCTTTTAAATTGTAATAATATTTTCAAATGACTGTTTTTACTGTATTTCTGATTCAATAAATGCAGCCTGGTGAGCATAAGAAACATAAAACATTAAAGGATCTTGTAATTTCCTGCCACTAAAAAGACGCTGTTTGTGCATTTCAATTAAGGGCAGATCCATGGCCTGGATCACTGTATGCTGTCCAAGTCAACCATGGAAAACACAATCAGGTTCTATCAGGACAAACACACTAATGCACAAGCTGTACTCTAAAACAAAGACCCTAATGGACAGTAGCAGACAGCTTAACAAACAGGTGACCTTGGCATAAACCAAGATCCTGTAGCTACCAAAGAAAAGAATTACTAATAACAATAAGACAGAGCTGAGGAGACTGTGGTTGTCACTATGTGGCAGTGGAAGTGTTTTGGTCATTTGTGCTGTTGAAGTACAGCTGAATTAACAGCTCTTGACACTCCCTCCTCTCACATCCACATCAGCACCTCTGCCACATCCATTCCATCTCACTGCTCGAGGAAGACTGACAAAGAGATGTCTGCACCAACAACAAAGACGTGCATTAAGCTCAGCGATCAGATCAGCCGAACGGAGGGCTGAACTCTATATGGGCGTGAAGTTCAGCTCTATTTCTTTCATAAGACTGGATGAGCTGATAACACACTGGTTGTCCTGCTGTGATGGGGGTTGTTTGAGATACACCATACTGTGATCCAAACTACCTCTATCTCTAGCACTGACAAAGTGCGGTTTCAAATAAATTAAAAAAGCAACTAAAGTAAGATCTAAAAATGTAAAACTTATTTTAAACTTTATCAACAACAGTAGTGATACCAATACAAGTAAAATAAAAATATTACATGAATAAAATTAGTTTATTAATAATTTTGAGCATAATTTAACTAATTATCATTTTCATATATTGACTTTGAATTAAAAAAAAAAAAATAACACACTTGGTAGTCAATGGGCACAAAACTGTTTGTCTTCCAACATTCTTCAAAATAGCTTCTGTTTCTCACAGAAGAAACAAAGACATATACAGGTTTGGAACAGCATTAGTAAATGATGACAGAGCTGTCATTTCCGGTGGACTATTCTTTTCAACACAAACAGTCTATTGTTTGTCAGTAGTGTGCACAAACTGAAACATTTACAGAATTTGAGAGGCTGGTGTTCTTGGCACAGACTTCAAATTTTTGTATAATACCTACTATGAAATATAGTTTCTTTGGTCTGATCAAGCACAAGTAAACTGAATGAAATGCTAACTACACAAACAAATGGATGCTTTAATGGTCTATTTGCCAAGTAGGCCTTGATGGTTCCACATCATTTTCTGACTCTGAAAGCAAACCATTGAAGGTCTACTACAAGTAGGTTTAGTGTGGCTGTTCAGCACCAACACACTTCATTAGATGCCTCTTCATAAAGGGAAGCATTGATAGAGCACAATGGCAGAAAGAAGACAGAGAGAGTAGAGCAGAGCGATACAGAATAAGAGATACAAAGAAAAAGGCCAGAATTAGGAAGAAATCCAGCTCAAACAAGCCAGTAGAATTTCAAAAGGCCAAACAATGTTTTTAAACATAATTTGCTATATCAAGGATAACACTTGATATGACTAAACACGGAGATCAATATAAAGCCCAGGATCAATGCTTGAGATCCTTATAGCCCTGATTCTGCAATTAAATACATGCACACAATAATAAAGGAATTATCTTGTGTGTGTGTATATGTATGTTTATACAAATAAGGAGTCATAATAGAGGATATGACTCTAACCCTATGCTAATATAACAACATGAAAAACGTGAGGATTTCCACAATTATGCACAATGAACTCAGATTAAAACTAGGTGATTATACATCTGTGGGAGGAAAATGATTTTGAATCCCATTCACTCATCGTGAGCAACGATGATCATGTCTTAACATGATCTGAAGCTCATACATATCTTTTCTAAGTCTCCAACACAAAAACAAACAATGGCACATGATAAGCTATTATTATGTCATACAAGCACATAGGTCTATTCAGAGGACAGAAACCACTCATTTAGTAAGACTGACAAAAGCACAAGGCCAAAGAGATGGGTTACATAAAAAGACAGTGCTCTTTCCCCCACTATTTAGTTACAATACAGCCGTACAAAAAACCACAGGCTGCTATGTTCATGCTCAAGCAGCGGAACAGCACATCTTATGCAGTGGCATTGGAAAAAATCAAGCAGAGGAAAAATGGGCAAATTCAGCGCCTTTGTGAGATGTTACGTATGCAATAATAATAATTAAAAAAATAATAAAAATAAAATCCAACTATAAATAATTTAGGCAATTTTTAAACAACAAAAGGGTGAATTCAGAACATCTTTGCAGGATGTTGTTCATTTGTCTATGTAAAGTATGCAATAAAAACAAAAAAAAAGACACATTTTTTAAATACATGCAATCTTCAATAAACAAAAATGGGTTAGTTCACAGCACCTTTGTGAAGCATGCAGCAAAAATCAGAAAAAATGCAATAAAATATAAATAAAAAAAAAATAGATATATTAAAGTGCCCCTATTATGCTATTTTTAAGGTTGTTAATATTGTTTTAGGAGTCTCCTAAAACAAGTTTACATGCATCCAAGGTCAAAAAAGGCATAGGGCATTTTAAAATATATGCAACTGGAACAAACCAGAAAAATTCCTGCATACGGTCATAGGTTGCAAATGTTATTCAATATCAATGTTTAAATGGTTAATGTCTGAAGAAGGCCTTTGAATGAAATGTTTAATAAAAACAATGCAAAATACAGTTTCATGGATGTTAAGAAATATTTATAGTCAGAAAATTGGATTAACTGATAAGACCTGATCCAGTTTAATCAATTCAAAACTACTGACAATTATGGAACTTCAAGAAGTTATGGAAGTTAATTGTGGGCCTTAACTGCAACGCATGTGGTAGAAGATAAAAGGCAACCCAGATGTGTACGAAACTCTCTGATGATTTTAGCAATAAATATTTGAGAGGTTAAAAGCTGAGGAGAGAGGAGAAGGGAGGGCAACAGCTGGGCAGAGAGACAGAGGTGGAACGTTGCCAACTAAATCAGAGTCTCGTCTTCCGGAAGCTTTAGTAGCTTAAGAGAGACAGACCACAGCAGCCGCTCTCTGCATGTAATCATTCTCCCACTGTACTCTGGTATCCCATCACCCCCTGCGTCAACAACATCATGGCGCTCTCCTGCCGCCAGCCTGGCTCCGTGTACATCACACGCCGTTCAGCGACAGGCAAGTGGGCCGCACATGCTAAATAATCTCACTGCAGTGAGGGAGGGGGAAAATCAGCCGCAGCTGAGGACTGAAGAGTCGGCAGTGCTGTGGTGTTCATAAACGGAGGATGGAGTGATAGAGTAAGGTGAGGAGACAGAGAGACAGAGACTAAAGGAGCTTGAATAATGCAAACTGACAGGACAGAAAAGCATGAAAAAAAGAGAAGAAATACAGAACAGACGAAAGAGACAGTGAAGAGATGATTAGTTGTTGGATATACTGCTATTTAATTAAACTGAATGTATAAAAGGATTGCTGATCTTCACTTCTAACTATCCATTAAAATCTAACATTATATTTATATTATATACAGTGTTCAAGCAATGTTCTTTTTTTTATTTAGAGCAAGGGTGCTGTTAGTCAATATAAAGTAAATAATACCAATTTAATACAGGTTTAGTTCACACAAAAATGACATGAAGATGAGTAAATTATGATAGAATTCACCAAAGCTGCATTTATTTGATCAAAAACACATTAATTTAAAATAACTGTTTTCTATTTTAATATATTTTAAAATGCAATTAATTCCAGTGATAGCAAAGCTGAAATTTTAGCATCATTACTGCAGTCTTCAGTGTCACACGATCCATCAAAAATCATAATATGCTGATTTGGTGTTCAAAAAACGTTTTATTATTATCAATGTTAAAATAGCTGTGGAAATAAATTTTTGTAACAATGTTAGAGTCTTTACTGTCATTTTTAATCAATTTAATGCATCCTTGCTGACCAAAAGTATTAATTTCTTAAAATCTTACTGACTGTAGCGGATCTTACACAATTCATTATTAGAGATTATAGATTTTTGGCTTTTTTTTTTTTATTAATCGGCATCGGCTGATTGTGCTGCAAATTTGGCCGATTAATATACAGACGCGTCTGCAAGAAACACGTGATGCTGCCTCGTGCGGCAAGCAGATTGCCATTCCACTGGCACAACGGATAACCCTGTGATGTCCCCTCCGCCTGCTAACTTTTTAAAGAGAGAACTACCTGGTAGAGCTGTGCGATTAATCGAAATCGAATCGCTATCACGATTTGAGACGTTGCGATTTGCTAAATCGCAAAGCCTGCGATGTGGACGCCTGCAATTTATTTTTATTAAATAAATTCAATGCACACAGACTGAAGTAGTTTAAGTCTTTGGTTCTTTTAATTGTGATGATTTAGGCTCACATTTAACAAAAACCCACCAATTCACTCAACAAAATCTCAACAAATTAGAATACTTCATAAAAAAACATTTTTAGTGAATTGTTGGCCTTCTGGGAAGTATGTTCATTTACTGTATATGTACTCAATACTTGGTAGGGGCTCCTTTTGATTAATTACTGCCTCAATTCGGCGTGGCATGGAGGTGATCAGTTTGTGGCACTGCTCAGGTGGTATGGAAGCTCAGGTTGCTTTGATAGCAGCCTTCAGGTCATCTGCATTGTTGGGTCTGGTGTCTCTCATATTCCTCTTGGCAATACCCCATAGATTCTCTATGGGGTTCAGGTCAGGCAATGAATCTAAAATATATTATAAGAAATGTTTATTATAATGTTTGTAAACATTTCACGTCGGCATTAGGCCTATTTCTAAATGAAATAAAATGCGACTTATACGTGACTTTTCTCTCTCTCTCTCTCTAAAAAACGCAATTTTTTTTATACGCACAGCATATTTGAACCATGCAGCAAACCTTTTTAAATATTCTGATAAATTACTGAAAAAAAATGAACATCCCTGAGATGAAGGGGGGGGGGAAGAGAATATCGGCCAAACATATCGGCCAAAACAATTGGCATCATATATCGGCCATCGGCTGCCCTGATTTCTAAATATCAGCATCAGCATCGGGCAGACAAAAACCCATATCGGTCGATCTCTATTCATTATCAATGCTGATAATTCCAAAATGGTCAAATATCATTAGCCTTGCACATATCAATCAAATAATATTCAGGAGCCACAAAAATGTTACTAAAAATGTCAACCGTTCAAGCAGAAATGTGAGAAATATCGAATTAAAATAATCCCATAGAAAATAATTTTAACACCATTCGATTCTCTATTTTTCCTGTATTCATTCTTGCACAAGCTGAATAGCATGATGACATAACGTGCAGGGTCCACATGTACCACCTCCCAAATATAGGATGACCTCACCAACTCAACATTCCAGCACGCACTAAACAAACATTACAAGAGGTTGTGCGACCTACTAAACTTTGAGTCTTGCTCAAATGACGACAACAACATTCTCCACTAAAGTGGTTGAAAACAAGACATGATGCTGATAAATGTTTAACTAACATGGACATATTAACACATGGCAATGCTAGTTAAATGGTTTCCTGTCGGTTTATTATGTTTCTCTTATTTCTGTATATTATTAGAGAGAGTTACAAGAAAGCCAGTTACAGGAAAACTTCACAAAAAGTGTCAAAACATCACGTCGCTTTCAAAAGCATTCGTTTTTTTCCAGTTTTGCTAAAGGCACAGTTACTTACAACCCATTTCAATTCTATAATGTGACCTGTCACAATGAAAGAGATACTGAATGAGTAAGAATTCAGGGTGGGACTTTTTAATCTGCTGGGAATTGATTTAATCGGGAAAAGTGGTTTCTATAGTTTTCCTGTGCAATAATGTGCACAGATGAATCGTTCACAATAAGTGAGGCTGCATTTCCCAGAAGTATCATAAGCCTTGCTCATAGAAACCATATATGCCAATGTTCTCTAGTGATCAACTAAAGCTCACAATGCTTCTGGGAAATGTAGGCATGTGTATGAAGTAAATGTGGTAAATGTCCTAGGGATTTTAAGGTCTAGGCTAATTTTCTACCACAAAACAGCCTAATAAGTAACGGTCTACAAAGCATCTGAAAGTGAATTTAATCAGGCTGGCAATAGCCAACCATTATGCCAAAAAGCTTGTACCCAATGCCATATGGCTTTTGTTTAAAAAATATGGAAAACAGTAAAAAGACAGAGAAATCGAAAATGTTTTTGTTCAACTTCGAAAGCAAAACATAACGCTTAACAATAAAGGGAGGTGCCATACACAACAGTTGCTTTCTATGAAAGTCACATCTACCCCCCACTATTACGAAGTCAAGGGTGGTACAAAGGACACAATGCTTACATCAGCTCATGAACAAACAAAAAAGAAAAAAAAAATTAGGAACACCTTCTGATCAATAATCAAAAATTCTGATCAAAAATTAGCCTTCCTAACACGAGGTGATATTTGACTCAAAGTGATTTACAGGGGCATTTTCTTTTTACCTTTGTAATGGCATTTTTCTAATTTTATTAAAAGTATGTCATTATGTCAAATTCAAAAATTTATATTTATAAGCTTTATGGAATTTTCTGATTTATATTAAGAAGTAAAATAAGACAAATAAGTTAGCTTTCATATAAAATTAGTATTAATAAAACATTTATTTGTACTACAGATGTAGTCTCGCGTAGCCAGACTACAAGGCCCGCCCATGAGACCGTTTGACTGACATGTCAAACAACCAATCATAGTTCGTTTCGTTTAGCGTCACGTTTTAGTCGCCTCAATAACAAACCGGTGTGTGAAACTCTTGGATGTATTTTTAAAGATTATATGCCACGAACATTAAATAATTCACATACTTTTGAAAATCCAGCGTTTAGTTGACCCTGATAAGCGTTCGTCGTCACATTTGTAAACACGACAGCGTTTGGCACCACGGCATCATTGTTTCCCGGCGGACCGAATATAATCGCGACACTCACGTCTCTCAGAAATCCGGTTTAATTGAACCAGTCAGATGACGACTTCGACATTCCTGAAGTGTTTCCAGAAAAGTGTGCCATATGCAGCAGACGTTTAGCCAACGTTCCGTGGGCGTGACGTCTGAGGCTGAGACTACGACAGATGTGGCACAGAAGAACACAAAAGTGGTTTGTAGGTACGTTTAATGAGGCTCAGGGGTGGCATGAGTGCAATTAAATTCATAAATTCATGTTGAGATTAATGTTTTAAATATAAAATGTTGCATATAGAAATATTAAATTTAAATAACTGAAATTCTACTTTAAAAATGAAACTAACAACGCCAGCAGGAGGCGGCATATCAATGATTTTATCACTGAATCATTTATTCAATCGATTCGTTCGAACGGCTGATTCATTCAGGAATGAAGCAAGTAACTGTGTTTATGAATGGGTAGTCATGAATCACTGACTCACTAGATTCGTTTAAACACACAGGTCATTCATGAATGAAACACCGCTGTTTTCGCTTTTAGAAATGCGCAGCGGCTGAGCTGTGACTTTATTTTGAACTATTTTCCTGGATAAAATGGCACAAAATCAGGCAGTAGTGTTATATTCAGGCAACATAAGTCACTTAATATGAACTTCTTGTTTATTGAACTGTTGTATTAAATCAATATCGCATTTGCACACTCCCTTAATAATCTTGAAAAGCTGTCACTCTAGTTTATCGCGATCTGTGGGCTCAATTCAAGTCCTGCTTTGTGTTCTCTGCTAATAACCCGACTGTGAATTATGCGAGTGGCGTCACTGTGATGTTACTGAGAAGATGCAGCCGTGGCGGGGATGATTTTTGGTGTGGCGACCCGCCACGGCTGAATGAATGTAGCCGAAACACTGGAGGTAAATGCAGATGCAGAAAATACAGAACTGTAATTCAAATTTAAGCAGAATTAAAATGGAAAGAAATTCAAAGAAATGTATATAATAGTTGTAAGTGTAGTTTACCACAACAAATATAAATTTTCAGTATGATTTACCCATAAACATGTTATCATATACACAATATATGGCATACGTCCAGGCACAACTGTTATTCATTTTCACTTATTTTTTATAAACGTTGCCAATAATTCTAGCATTGCTTTATATCTCACTAGTCAGCATAGAAAAACCAACCATCAGAATTAATGAAATATGGAGCCTTTTGATACACAAATTTGCTATTAGTACACTTGTAGCTCAATATCTCCCATAATGAACATTACATTTTTATTTCTATAAAGTAATCTGAAAGCATTTTTGTGTTATGGCAAAATCAAAATCTCTTTTGATAATTGCACAGGTATAAAATAATATATTCCACATATTTGGGAATAAATATGTGTAAGTCGTCAACATTAATGATTAAACTTGTTCTGGACTAGTTAAAATAAAGAAGTTAAATTCAAATTGCTAAATCCCTCTTTGAATTGCAATACAATAAATAATTTTTCCTGTCATTCCAATTCAAATTCCAAAGTATCGTCCAGTGGGGTGTGGCCAATTCAATACAAATTCATCATGAACTGAGAGAGAATTTTTTAAATTCTGAATTTTGCCCAACCCTGGTCCCCTGGTTAAGAGTGCCATTCATTACACCTCAGTAAATAATTGACTCACTAATTTTAAAAACGGGCAGGATGCTTGGGTTAAGATGAATAGTCAATTGATTTATAGGCAACACCTAGAGGCTTAGTGCTACATGTACTTGCCAAAACAAATTCATCTAGATCCTGCATGAAAGAGGATTGACAGCATTTTGTCCTTCACTGGCTAAACAGGTCCTTTGGATTGAAAGTCTAGACAGCATTAATGATCACAGACAGCACTGTGGAGCAAACATGTCAGTACATGATTTACTCTTTGATGGGGCACAAATGCCTTTATTAATCAGCTTTAAGCTCTACAACACCACCATTAGAATAGAGATAACCGCAAATGCTTTTAATTCAGGTTAACCTATCACTTATCAGAAATGTGAAGGAATAACCACAACCAACAGGACAAAAGTTTTATCTTGTGTACAAACCAAAAAGTGGTGAACTAAAAAGAATACGCAATTTCTGGAAGAGTCAGATAATCAATTCTGTTTTACTACAACCAACACCATGGTGAAGCCTGGGCTGTCAAAGCTTGTAGAGTAACCGAGTCAGCATTACTTCAAAGACTAAACTGTTTTCTGATACGGACACACATCACACGTGAAGAGACAACCTCACCCAATCCCTGCCCGAATACTTTCCACATTACTCCCAACATCAATTGCTGTCTACTGTCAAGGCTGGTGCTTGTGAATAAAATGCGGCGTGAGCGAATTCATTTGTTCTCAGGCAGTTGCAAGCAAGTACTTACTGACATCCAGCAAAACCTGACGTTAAAAAACACTTTCCTGAAATAACCCTCCTAGCATTACTAACAAAACTATTAGGGTTGGGCAATATATATCAAACAATCATAATATATTCACAATGATTTTGCTGCTAACATTAAATGAAGAAACGTTGTGAATTTTGCAATGATTTATTTTCATGTGCTTTTTATTTGGCCATTAACTTGCTATAACACAATTTGTGCAATCCTTCCTTGTCTCATGACTTGAAAGAATAAGACAAATGTTTAATAATCATCTCTGAAATAAACCTAACTGCATTATTAATCAGTTCAAACTAGGTCTGCAAAACGATTAATCGCAATTAATCCCATTCAAAATAAAAGTTTGTTTACATACTATATGTGTGTATATTGTGCATATTTATTATGTATATATAAATACACACACATGTATATATTAAAAAAAACTTGTAAGCGCATATATATATATATATATATATATATATAATAATATAAATATTTTATAATTTTATATAAATATAAATCTGTTTTATATTAATAACATATTTTTTCTTAATATATACACATGTATGTGTGTATTTATATATACATAATAAATATACACAGTACACGCACATATAGTATGTAAACAAACTTTTATTTTGAATGGGATTAATTGCGATTACTCGTTTTGCAGCCCTAGTTCAAAATGTGATTTGAATCATTTCAATCTACTTTGTTATAGTGTCTGTTTGGTTGAAATGAAAGAGTGGGGAAAAATAATTAAGAAAATACAGATAAATATTAAACTACATCAGTAGATAAATATCGAATTACATCAAAAGGCTGATAAACAGAGACATTTCAGATTTCACCCAGTCTTAATGGCAGTAATAAAATATTATCCATTCATGGAATCACACAGCAACTGGCTGAAACATGAGACTTTATGAAAGAATCATCCTGCAGATGGGTTCAAATGAGGTCATTCATGAAAAATGTGATCCTCGTTCAATCTAAGATTCAAATCATGTGACTGCAAAACCTTGTGCTGACTTGCAACCTTCAGCATTAGGCTTCTTCTAACAAGAATAATTCACACTACATTCATGATGTTACAGCATTAAAATGTACACAAAACACAGCAGAGCTAAGCTTCATGACGCTAACCGCTTGACATAACTGCTACTCTATGTTTACAAGATGCTTGAGGAAGTGACATCTTCAGACAGGGTCTGAACACTGTCAAAATAATATACCACAATCAAAAAAACCAACGCAGAAAAAAAAAAAAAAAAAAAAAAAAAACAGTCAGGCGGCTCTGACTCAGCACTGCAAAGCTATTAGGTCAAGGAGAAATATTTGAAATACAAATCTCACATGGATGATTCTTAAGAGGATTTTTGGCATGATTCCCACTAAACACTTTATCTCCATTAATTGCCAGTGTTAGCGTTTGATTCTAGGACATGAAACCAGTAATTGAGTATAAGCCATCTTATTTCTCCCTACAGCCTTCTTAAATGTCTACTGTAGACGGCTTTCAATATAAGACGCCTATTGCATAAATAATCATGTATAAAAATAATAATAAGATTATGGTTAGTCATGTAATTTAATCTTTGCCTGAATTCTTCGAGCACAAGACCAGAACAAAAATGAATATCAACAATCAGCCTATCATCTACACCTTTAAAGGCCCAGTTCACCAAATAAATAAGTTTTTTCTGACCTTCACTTCAATTCAAAAGGACGTCCTTTCTTCCATGAGGAACTATGAAAACCTTTTTGCATTAGATGTAACTACACAGAAAACAACTGCATAGACATTTAACTAAACTATCATTTTGTGTTCAACAGAAGTAAGTCATACAGGTTTGGAACAACATAAGGGTGAATAAATGATGACCAAATTTCCATTTATGGGTGAATGAATGCTTTAATCATCATCTAAAGACGTGGACACAAAGTGAAGTCTCTCATTGTGTCTGATCTTGAAATATGTCAACATGAAGGGCTGTAAATGTTCCAGTGACCTCAAAAGCCAGCTCTGTTTCGCTCAGGGGATCAATTTAGGCCCTCAATTCTATGCCAGACAACTGCCTGAAGGTGAATTCCAAAAGAAAAGCCCTTGCTTTATAACCCATAATACCAAATCCAATTGAAACACCACCCTGCACACTATACAGCCATCAAACTTGCAGAAAATTACGTTTAAGCATCTAGATGTTATAAAATAGTCTCTTACCTTGAAGTTGCTGGAGTTGACCCAAGAGGTGGCGATACCGTCCACCATTTTATCCAGCGCAGTCTGGTCACTCTCCAGGTCGTGACACTTGTCAGCATCTGTGATGTAGTTGATGAGCTCTGGACCCATCTGCAACCTGCGGGCCACATCTTTCTGTAGAACTTGGGTCAGACAGTACTCCATATTGGGCTCCATGGCCTATGATGTCCTGCCACCACCCGTGTGGCAGTGGAGAGGAAAAACTAAATAAAAAAATAGGCCTTTAGCGTGTACAATCCAGGCAAAGTAAGAGCACACGCCTATTAATATCCTGTGTTGATGAACACTATGAGTGCCACAGGCTGACAAGAAGCTGAGCAGTACGGATGTCAACTCAGGAATGCCAACGATGCACCATATGTGACTAGACAACAGCTGATGAGGACTGCTAATTCTCCTTTTTGTCCCTTTAAGAAGCAGCCAAACCACTAGCAGTGGCAGAAGAGCTCTTGGTTGTGGTGGAGCAGCAGGAGTTGTGGTAACTAGAGCAGGAGAGAGAGGGTCCGGAGGAGCATTGCTTCATAATTCAGAGGTCCTCCCTGCTCAGGATGAGAAAAGAGAGCTGTTAGCCGTGTACCACCTCTGGATATCAAATGCCAGTGTGGCTGGACCTGCATTTTTGTCAGCTCAGATCAGCATCCACTTACGAGAAAAGCAGAAAAGCCCTTTGATGGTGACATAACTCAAAGTCCGGCTTGCATTCCCTTAACTATTTATTTGCTGACCACACATCAGCTGCACGGCTTTGTGGGATACAGCAAGAGAGGAATTCCACTCATATTAAAGTCAAGGGGTAGTTCACCCTAAAATGAAATTAACTCGTCTTTGTCATTTTAAACCCATTTAATGTTAAACAAAAAGGAAAAAAACACCATAAAAGCACCACAACAGCACTCTATACAACTACTAAAGGTCCTGACTGTTTTACACAGGAGTAATGCCATCACTATGATACTTGCCTCCCAACTACATTGAGACAAAAATCTGCTAAGGCATCATGGGAATAATCTAGCTGCAATCACAGTTGGTCACTGCAAAGTGCATTACTCTGATAAGCAGATTACTTGATGACTACAATTTTTCTGAAAGACTTCATGAAATGAGCAAAAGATACATTCTCCATTGATCAAAGCAGAACATTGAAAATGATGAATGTACTGGTTACTGAAGTACATTATGCGTGCGTGTGTGTGTGTGTGTGTGTGTACAGTGGAGTACAAGATGAAAGTCTGAGACTTAAAATACCAGTTTCAAGATCCCCAAATAAATGTAAAATAAATACAATAATGCTAATAATAAATACACTTAAAAGGAAGAACATTTTCAAAGTAAAATAAATAAGAAATATTTAAGATAAAATGTCAAATAAAATGGATCATTAGGTTTTACACAAACTAACTCATGCAGAACCAGTTCATCTAAACAAATATAAACAAATCTCACTTTTAAATTAAACTTTTTCCATGCAAATTTTTATGCAGATAATATTATCAAATTTAGAAAAATGCAAACTAGAAGAAAGATTTACTGGTGATCTCAGACATTTGGTCCTCACTGTGTTTGTGTTTTTCTGTCTTCAAGGTTTTGTTTTTGCTTAGTTTACACATTACAAGTCTGTGCTTGTACTTCATGTATCTAAGCTACACAATGCTGAGAGGAGACCTTGACTAATCTCCTTATTCTCCATAGATCAGAATCACAGGAGTTCATCATTTATGAACCGTGATGTCACCTTAATGTAAAACACACACATTACATGCTAATTCAATGATGTCAAGCATGATTTACCTGTTCCTCCCACAAACCACAAATCACAGGCCTCCGATTACAGATGAATTCATCTCTTTAGTGTTTAAGCATTAACACGTCAGTCGATTTTAAAACTAGATAACTAGTAAAGAAAGTAACCCTGCTGTACACAAGCTAAAACGATAATGCAATAACCTAAATACTAACCAGTGGAAATATGGGTCGAAATAGTGGAAATATGGGTCGAAATCTGATTTCAAGTGAATGACAGGTCCGACATGTGCATCATTATAAACATATTTACATTGACGCTCACGTAGTATCTGTCATTCACCAGGTTTTAAAATACCTTATCGTCTTTTATATATGTTAACAATTCAAATATCAAGCCCCTTATGATTAAATAAATTTCAGTATTTAATTATCAACTGTTTTCAGATCATATCTGGATGAATTTGTTTCTTTTTCATTGATCATCTAGCCGGTTATGCTAGCTCTCACTAGCCGACCGAATAAAGTGTAAAAACTCCGGCGATACACACCAAACCGGTACATGTAAACGACAAGCTTGGTTGAAATAAAAGGTTATATACTCACTCAGCCGAATCTAGCGGTGGTTTCTGTGTGAAATGACACGGGTTGGGTTATTAAAGGTAAACGAGGTTCGTCTCTCTAGTGCTGCTCCTGTAGACACAATGATGGAGCTGGAATGCGCATGCGCTAAACACCTCTGCTCTATTACTGATTTAATGTAAAATCCGCTATTTTGATACAAACGTTGCACCATTACAAACATGTTTCACTTTATGTCATTATGACTGCTAGCCATAACGGCTAGCTTGTACCGCTTTATGTATGTACAGTATGCGAGTCATTTCTCCATCTATAAGCACCTTTACCTTTGTAATTACCAATATTTGCTCTTATATATTGCAGGTTTTTCCACACAGTAGCCAACAGATATTTAGTTTACACCCGCATAATAGAAATCCTCTGGTTTCCTTCTGTCTCGCTGCCACATGGTCATTTTTCCTTGTGTAGCTAAAACAATGAACCTTTATGGCATGCTATTTTAACATTGCTTCCTAAAAACATCTATTATTCTATTTTAATTGCCTGCAAGTAATCTAACAACCAACAGCATCTCTTTTTCCCAACTAGCTAACAGACACTAGTTACTAGAAAATTTTAAATTGTACCTGGTAAACATTTTTTTTTTCATCTTCTTTCAACTATAATTTTAACTATGCAGAAATCAATCATTACAAATAACAAAGCAATCGAAACTAATGATATATATCATTTTCAATTTGCCATTACTAATAGAACAGCTGGGATAGTGACTAGTAGCAAAATAATACAAAATATTTCAGACCAAAGAAATGCAAATCACCGTTTAAACGACTGAGAATATAAGTAATGAAACTGAATAATATATTATTATATTGGTTCATTTATAGCAATTGAAATATGTGCTCATAACACAAACAGATATTAAATATTAAGGAACAAATGTTAAAGTGGCTTGCCATATCATTAAACTCACGGCGAGGGAAAACGACTCCTGGCTCCATCTAGTGGTCATTCTGATATAAGCATTTCCATTGATCTTCATTTTTTCCATAATACCCCTCAACTTACATGTAAGCATCTTTATAGTGACAATTTACACAAAAAAATGTTTACCCAAAATAGCTTTAAAAAGCAATAAAGAAATGTATTTGATCCCTTTTGTGGGTTAAGCACATGTTTTACCAATATGTCTGAATATATAGTACTGGACAGAATAGATAACACCAAAATAATGTGTCAGAAATACATCCTCCCTACCATTTAATTTTTAAATGAAGAATATATATTGTGTATTACACAGTCCTCTAAGGTTGCTAAAGGTAATCGTCACATCTGCATAAAACACACCTCAAAACAGATGCCTGATAATCAGGATAATGTTTGTGATCCTCTTCTCCAGCCACAGGGGAGGACTGATCTAATCACATACAAATGGCTCAAACAGTGAGTCCAGTGTCCCATCTAAAACAGGGACTGAAGTCTTTTATTCGTCATTAAATTCTCCTTTTAAGTCGTATGCTCCTCTTTAACCTCCTCCTCTTCATCTTCATCAAGCTCTTCCTCGCTATCTTCCACATCCTCGCTGTTTTCTGGAACGGATTTGGCTTTGATGACTATTTCGTCATCAACATCATCGTCTTCAACTCTGATCGACTTCCTCCTCTCCAAAACTGATGGGGTGCACACTGGAGTGACATCCTAAATGCAAATAAATTGTCTATTAGACACTAGTAGCATAATACTACATATCCTAGTCATTTTCTACAGTAATTGTTGGCACATGGGTTTCATTGTGAGTCACAGTGACTGACAATAAGCTTAAAATGTACCAGTTTTTGTCGGCACAGTTATCTTACTTCAGTCAATGGGTACAACTGAGGTAATTTTCAGTCTGTGCCAAGCATATGCCCACAAAATCAGTGGAAAAAATGTATTAAAAAAATGAATTGAAATACTTAATCTTACCTCACTGCATACTGAATCATCGGCTTTGGATTGGGCTTTCTTAGCAGGAATCCGAGCTGCCTGAAAAAAGGGAAGAAAAGACAACATGGTAAAACTGAAATACAACAAGCATCATCTTAAAGGAATAGTTCACCTAAAAATAAACATTTGCTGAATTTATTCACACCACCCAAGATACGAGTTTGTTTGCCCTTTGGAACGGATTCAGAGAAATTTAGCATTACAGCCCGTGTTCACCAATGGAACAAGGATTGTTTCACTGGAGGAAGTGTTATTAGAGACTCATATTTTTACCAGAAGTGAGTGATGGTCAAAATATCAGATAAAACTAGTGATAAAACTAGCCCGGTAACCCATATGCAGAACCGATATTTACTTACTGTTATAAAGTCTATAAATGACTGAGTGAAGTAAGAACATACTTCACTTGGGGTTTTCCTCTTTTCAGTCTTAAGTGTTGAAAATTTGCAGTCTTTCATGTTAAATTTAATCTTCATATCACAACAATAAAAACATTTATAAAAAGCATCAGCAGCAACAGCACTAATATTAACAAAAAGCTAAATAAATGTAGAATGTCTTCTGTTTTCAGATGGAGAAAATAAAGGACAGGAGTCATGACTTCATTTTAAACTACAGTTTTAGTAGGTTTATAAGCCGTTTAATAGGCCTATAGAGTCAAGAATAATTCACTGGATAATGTTAATTCACTGAATAATATTCTCTGGAATATTGGAACAAACTTTTTTTTAATAAATATATCGTTTCTATTGCATTTCTCAACTGGAATGTTATATCAGAATTATTAATGTTTTTGTCCTTCTAGATTATGAACTGCCTGCTGACAGCGCGGTTTATCTATGCATTTACAAAGAACTATACTCAAACTGCGATCGCTCGCGGAGATAAATAATTTCCATTGAGTTGTATTTATTTAGATGTTTATTAGTGAAATAATGGTTATAGAGTAAATGTTGCTACAATTTAAGGTGTTTTAAACAAGTGATTCTTATTAAAAGTTACATGCGGAGGCCGTGCTGGAGTATTTCCTGAGCATCAACCCGCTGAGCAAACAGCAATATGAAGCAGCTTCACGAGACCAATGATGAGCAAATATACAAGAGAGAGAGAATTTAATTCAGCGCTTTTAATTCCAACATGCGCTCATTCATGGCTGTATTTTTGAACTCATGCAAAGTTACGTCCTTATTGGGAGAGGACTGGACGGTTTTAAGTGTGTCGAGCTCGTCCGTCCGCACTCATCTGCGGCGAGTATACTTTGAAAGCTGTGCAGACTCGGCTTTGCACGAGATGGGACGGAACGCGGAAAATGAAACGTACCCGGGCCGTTAGCCTATGTGACTCCGACTTCATGAGACTAATGATGAGCATAGACAACAGAGAGAGAATTCAATTAAGTGCTTTTATTTACAACATGTGCTCATTCAGGGCTGCATATTATTTAATTCAGGCAAAGTTATTTCTTTATTGGGACAGGACATGAAGGATTATTTTATATGACTCCATGAGTTGCTCTCTATTTCTTAGAGCCAAGCTGCATAAACTACATAACAGGCATCTACGTAATGCATATAATTTGTGCATTAATGGCTGTTATGTTAAATAAAGTTTACTAACTACAGCAAATCAAGTACCCGCAGGCCGTGGTTGTTGTCTCTCATGGTGATCATGCGCACAATTCTCAAAACACCCACAAGATGGCAGCATTTATCAGTGAATCCGATATTACAAAACCGATATCCGATTATGGTAAAATGCTTCAATATCAGAAAAAATATCAGTAAATTGATATAATCGAAGGTGATTCGTCTGCGATTACGACCGCGATATTGCCTATCTTGTCGGTGAACTACGGCTCTGTGTAGTAATTCCGGCTCCATTTGAAAGCAGGTGATGGTGATTTACTGATGAGATGCTCATGATAATCGAATTCGATTTAATTGCACAGCCCTAATTCTACATTTCTCCAAATCATTTCCGATGAAGCCTTGGATAGCCTAAAGGTTAGTACATTTTCAGCAAAAGTTCATATTTGGCTCAACTACTCCTTTAAATGTTTTGATTAAAAAAAACACAGTACTTACAAATCCTGGGAAATCATAGTCAATGCCCTTTGCCGCCAGTCTCTTGCGTAGCTTAGACTCGTTGCTTAAAAGCTTTGAACCAAGTTTCTTCAGACCTTCTTCCGCATGCTTTTTGTTATAACGATTAACTGCAGGCTGCGTCGGCTTCTTGAAGAGCAACCTGGAACCTGCAAATATCTTTTCATGGACCTTCTCAGGTGGCATCACATGACCTATACAGGACAAAACACAGTAATGTTTAGACAACATATTACGTAAGAAAATATACATGCAAAATCCTTTACGCTCTCAACTCACACTTTATGAGCCGTTCTCCGATAAGGTAGTTGTTCATGGTCTCAGCCACAATCTTAGCCACCTCATCACACTCAAACTCAACAAATCCATAGCCTTTGCTCTTTCCAGTCTGTGAAAGATGAGTTTAATAATACTTGCATTAAAATCTTTAAAGCAAGGTATTATCCACTAGTATGACGCTTGTGCGTTTGCAGTGTTGGCACATTGGTTTTATTGCACAACAAAATAGTTGGAAATAAGCAAAACGTACCTTATTGCTGTCTGCACAATTATCTTATCCAAGGCAACAAATGCCAAAGATAATTTTCAGATTGTGCCATTATGTTAAACAGATCAATTAACGTTATATGTACATACAAGCAAACATCCCAAATTCTAAAGTCATTTCTATTTTAAAATATTTGGAAGCCATCCCAATGGGATCAAACATGTTTTCTTTAAGAATCCTCTAAAAATCAAATAGGGCCTTATTGAGTTAACCGAATCCAAGAGGATCTTATGCGTTTCTTTATGGAATTCCTATTAGAACTCTCAAATTAGCTTCAAACAACTATAGAAATTCCATCAGAATTCCTTTAGGATTTGTATTCAGCCACTTCATTAATACTTTTAATATATAATTTATGAATCGATTGTATTATAGATACAGTGCTCTAACCCAACTGATTGTATACTACAAGAAAGTCATACCTTTTTACTCCTGGAAACTCTTATTCGTGTGATTTTGCCAAACTGTTGAAAGTAAGATTTTAACTGAGGTTCAAACAATCCTCGAGGCAGATGACCAACATAAAGCACTCCCGGAGAAAGCGACTGAAACTGAGGGAATAATTAATATTATATTCAGTTCAAAATAATAAAATACGCAAGTCAACTAAGTTAACGTTAAACAGAAATACGTAGTACAAAATTGAAAAACGTGCAGGCTTTGTAGAACAAATAGGTTTCTTCAATTCAAATAACCTCATATTGGCTATTAAAGATAACTAAATTTAACTTAAATCATTTTTCAACGCGAAGATAAATGATGGTTGGGCTAAACTCGAGCCACATGGTCAGCCGCCATACCGTTTTAGGACGATTCTTTACTCGCTGAACCTTCTTCTGAAACTCTGCTTCCTCCTTTGGATTCAGAGCCAGTAGATTCTTCACCGGCTTCTCTGATGATTTGCCTTCTGTCATGATTAAATATAAGATTGATATAATAAATATATCTATACGTTTCGGACCTGGTGTCGTGCTATCTCTCCTAAAACCACGTTGTGCTTCGTTCAGGAAGCTGCTAAGGTTCAAGAAGACAATTCATAATAAAAGTCCAATACAAAATAAACGTTTTACCTTTTTTAAAAAATAAAATAAAATCTTTTTTTTCTTTGCTCTATTGTTCTTATGATATATGTTGATAACATATGTTGCTATTTTACAGTTATGGGTTAATTAATATTTTTCATCTACTTAAATTAAAATATTAATACTAATAAAACTTTATTGTTTCGTTAAGTTTTGCCTGACTGGCAGTGGGGTTTTATTTTTATTTTATTTTATTTATTTATTTAGTCATTTAGCAGACGCTTTTATCCAAAGCGACTTACAAATGAGGACATAAGAAGCAATCAAAACCAACAAAAGAGCGACCACGTGCAAGTGCTATTACAAGTCTTAGTTAGCCTAACGCAGTACAGATAAATATTATTATTATTAATTTTTATTTATTTATTTATTTTTTAATAAAAAGACATAGATAAAATAAAATTAGAATAGAGAGTGCTAGTGTTAGAGGGTCAAGTAAAGATGGAACAGATGAGTTTTTAGCCGTTTCTTGAAGATGGGTAAGGATTCGGCTACACGGGTTGAATTGGGCAGGTCATTCCACCAGATGGGAACAGTTAATGAAAAAGTCAGTGAAAGTGTTTTTGTGTGTCTTTGGGATGGTACAATAATGCGTCGTTCACTTGAAGAACGCAAGCTTCTAGAGGGCATATAAATCTGAATTAATGAATTTAGGTAAAGGGGTGCAGAGCCAGTGGTGGTTCTGTAGGCAAACATTAATGCCTTGAATTTAATGCGAGCAGTTTTTGGTAGCCAGTGCAAATTGATGAACAGAGGCGTGACGTGCGTTCTTTTCGGCTCATTAAAGATTAATCTTGCAGCGGCATTTTGGATTAATTGTAGAGGTTTAATAGAATTAGCTGGAAGACCTGCCAAGAGAGCACTGCAATAGTCAAGTCTGGACAGAACAAGAGCCTGAACAAGGAGTTGTGTTGCATGTTCTGAGAGAAAAGGCCTGATCTTCTTAATTGTATAATGCAAATCTGCAGGACCGGGCAGTTTTAGCAATGTGGTCTGAGACATTTAGCTTATCATCAATCACAACTCCAAGGTTTCTGGCTGTTTTTGAAGGAGTTATGGTAACTTAGATGAGCCTAACAGGAAGGTGAGATTGTGATGAAGCGATGGGTTAGCTGAAAATACAAGCAGTTCTGTCTTAGCTACCACACAAATGGTTTATATCTTTCATACTGACTCATTGTGCATGGGTGAATTTGTAGTCACAGATTGTGAGTCAGAAACAAATAAACAATCATACTTCAGTTAGACAGCTTGGTGCTGACAGTCAGTCAGTCTTCAAGTGCCAAGCAGTGTCCTAAAGGAAACATATGGCATGTTCAGCATTAATCACTCATTAAAGTTCATTAATTGCATGACTTGTGGAAGTTTCCATGTACCTCAGTTATGAAGATGAGAAATGTGATGATAAAGTATATCTGCAACATTAACGTTAATGATTAATATGTGTGTGTGTTTGAATCACAGACCTTTTCCGAGGTGCAGCTGAGGCTGGACCTCATGACATCTTAAAACTCTATAATACTAAAGGCAATATCATTAATATTTCCCCACAACTGGCCCCAAATAGTCCGCACTCCTGCTATAAACTGGAAGTGGTCCCTGCATACTGTAACAGTGAGCTGTTAGGTATTCTCCACCTTAGAACTAGAGAGTTTGAACTACTGTATTCATAAACTTATGAATGAACATAATGTGATAGATGCCACACATAACCTATGTTAAACTCTATCCAGATTCCGATCTGGCGGTTGCTCTGGGATTTGACCTCTCTTCTATGGAAAAAAGGTAAGGTTGGGACATATTTGAAATTAGTTGTTTTAAATCTGCATTTTAGAATGATTTCTGAAGGATCATGTGACACTGAAGACTGCAGTAATGGTGCTAAAATTTTAGCTTTGCCATCACATGAATATATGACATTTTAAAATATGTTAAAATAGAAAGTAGTCCTTTTACATCTGAATGATATTTTGCAATTTTACTGCTTTTACTGCATTTTTGTTCAAATAAATGCAGCCTTGGTGAGCAAATAACTTCTTAAAAAAAAAAATCTTAATCATTCCAAACTTTTGGTTGGCGGTGTTTATAGGTAATATTTATTTTGTGTGTTCTGTATTTATTTTTTTTCTCTTTTATTTAGTTATTTATTTATTTATTTTTAAATTAAGGACCTTACTATCTCTAGACCTGCGCAAGACCCGCGAAGAATGTGAGCATGTCAGGGAAAAGTTCCTCCAAATGAGGTGACATTCCCAAAATTAATTTTATTCTAAAATTGCATCTGATTTATTTTCTCTAGTTCTCTTGAGGTTTCTGAAGAGGTGAGACAGTATCTTAAAACACCAACCTTTGATAACTGGTAAGTTTTTAACAAAACAAAGCATGCTAACAGAAATGCACATACATTTTTGTTTCCTTATGTTCACCATACAGACTAGTTTTGGCAATTCCATATAATTATTTAACCCGGACATGACTCGTTTTTGTAAATAACTGGAAAAAGAGGAGTCTTCACAGTAGCTGCAGCCACATCAAAGTCCTGCACCTGTCATACATGAATAGGAAATTGTTAGTGAAGCAAAGCACAACACTTCTAAATTAAGCATAAAGAACATGGTGGCGATCAGGCCTTTCATCTGCCCGAAGGGCTTCATATTAATTTCAATGGTCCTGCTTGAGGTTTATAAATCAAAAGCACTTCTTGTGAGCAAAGGGCTGGAGCTCCATGTTCATTAATGCAATAGTCTTCCAAGTGGACTTGTTGAAAGCAGGTTTCAGCTTCAGATTAATACAACAAGATATGATTCCGTCTAAGGGGTTAACAGGAAAATAAAGACTTTGTGCTGTTTTAGGCAGTGGGAGGATGCTGAGATCATGGTGCTGCTCCAAGCGATGTACACAGATCTGGACTTCATCTCCACCTTCAACATTGAGCTGGATGTGCTGCAGCAGTTTCTTTATGAAGTGTACCGACGCTCCATCTGCTTGATTAATAAATGTCATGCCCCAGACATCATTTCACTCACATCACTGTTGCCAAAAAGTTTATTGTAATTTTACTGGAATCAGTTGTCTGTTTTCCTTAATTGTCCCATCTCTATCCACAGGGTCATTGTTGTAGTTTACCAAAGCCATAAAAAGAGAAAATTGTAGTGAATGTGTTCATGTTTTTGAAGGTCAGTGAAGGTTGGAGGTCAGTCATCTGTCCATCCAACCTTAGTCGCTGGGGTATATTTGTAGCAATAGCCAAAAATAAATTGTATGGGTCAAAATGATCCATTTTATGCCAAAAATCATTAGGATATTAAGTAAAGACCATGTTCCATGAAAATATTTAGTGAATTTCCCACCATAAATATATCAAAACTTAATTTTTGATCAGTAATATGCATTGCTAAGAACTTAATTTAGACAACTTTAAAGACGATTTTCTCAGTATTTAGATTTTTTTACACCCTCATATTCCAGATTTTCAAATAGTTGTATCTCGGCCAAATATCAAGTATTGTCCTACAAACCATACATCAATGGAAAGCTTATTTATTCAGCTTTCAGATGATGTAGAAATCTCAATCTCGAAAAATTTACGCTTATGTTTTATGGTCCAGGGTCACTGTAAAAAAGCCCATGTTCAGTTTATGTTCATTTATTATAAGGGCTGTGCCGCTATTATGTTGGTCATTGATTTGAATGTGGAGGCGTGGCTTACCTCAGCGCGCGCGCGAGAGCGGATCGTTTTTTCGGTTTGGATCCTGAGGGAAGTTCAAGTCCTGCAATCTTCCCTGAAAGGCAGTAATATAAGACCAATTAAAATCTCTTTCTGCAGCGCCTTCACTTTGTGAACTGCAGGAAAGAATCTTTGTGGTCTTCATTGGCAACGGATGGTATTAAACTTCGTGCTGAAGTTTCCTTGGTGACGATTCTTGAATGTGCGTCATTGAAGATTGTGAGTTACATTTGAGTATTCATTATATTATTATTGTCACGTATTCACTGTTCAGCTTGATGTATGGCTGCTACATTATAATTTATGTTATGCGAGAGTGTGGTTACCTGATTGTGTGTATGTTAATAATGGCATACGTAATCAACCATTATAGAGTTGTAACATCTCAGCGGGTCTGCCGTGTTAATGGCATATCTATACAATTTTCTGTTACTGATTACCTTATTTGTTTATTGTAGAACCACATTTGAGAGTCATACATCGAGTGATACACATCCTAGGTCTACTTGCATTTATTGTCACAGAGGATTCATCATTCATCTGAGGGTCTGAGACGACAGCTTCACATCACTGATAGGTTGCATTTCGAAGAGACTAACACGGACTCTTGTAATAATTATTTTCACTGACGAATCACAGACCAGCTGTATCCTTGAAATTCAACTCTGTTGAAATAATTCATTGTGTATTTGTTTATTATTTTGCGTAGGCCTACGCTCTTCATATGTACATTTTATTTACATTTGTGTGATCCTTTGACTGTACATATGTACACATTGTATTTGATTTGTTATTCAACCTTATTAAAGTAAAATAGTACAACATAGTAAGTCTACCTGCTCTTCATTACTCTCGTAGTCATTGGACATCAAGATGTGGTAATCGACCCTCTGAAACGGTTGGCATCGTATTAGTAATTAGTGCAATACAGTTCCCTTTCTACATTTAATGGTCCTTCGAGCCGGATGCTTTAACCGTCTCAGCGATGATGTCCAGACTCAGAGAGGGAATGATAGAGGATGAGGTGGTAAGGCCACGCAGAATTACTCGTCAGCCGTTGTATCTTCAGGACTATGAGGTTAGTTATCCTCAGAGGCAACTCACATTTGCAGATGAGCAGGTCAATACGGTAATGAATGCCGATATTCTCTCATGTATTCGTGAAATGAGAGAGGAGAGTAAGCAGCTGCGGCAAGATGTGAAACGTATTTCAGATATAATCGCTAGTTCTCCTGTGTCAGCTCCACTACAGGTTTCATCACCCTCACGGCAATCACCTAGTGCGGGAAATGAGGTATCTTCTACACCAATGGATACAAGTATGTTGGCCTCACATCAGGATGATCGAAATCCAGGTCAATCTGAGTATGTGCCGTTGGCGCCTCCTAGGGATGATTCTTTGCATGCACGTCGTGATGGTTATCAAGATCTTATTGAAGATCTTACTAATCGTCTAAAAAGAGTAGGTGGACTGAGTGGTAGCCAATTACATTCAGGTCAGTCAACACCTCAGTATACTGAACCTCCTCATTGGGTGAATGACTCACCGCCACACGTTCCTGGCCGAACTGCTAAAGTTCGTGGGTTGCAGCAGAGTCAGTTGAATCCTCCTTATTGGCAGTATGATGATGACATGTTGTTGCAGTCCCATCCGTCATCTTACCCCCCTCGTGTTTTTGGTCGTGCTCCTGCAGATGCACATACTTGTCATTCGCATTCAGAGTATCGGCCCATTAGAAATCTTCATGATACATACTATGGGGACCAAGTGCACACCTTGCAAGGAACTGCCTTAGCTGACCGTTCTAGTCCTCCATTTCAACGTGATCTTAAAACTGAGAACTATCCTGGCAACGAACGGCTATATCCGTTTGATCGTTCATATCCAGTTTCGGATCAAGATCTTAACCGTTCTTTGCACACGCTGCCAGTGCAATATCGTGGGCCTACACCAACAATCCCAAATTTCATTCATGATGACCCACGAGAGTTCGCCAGACTTAAGCTCGCTTTAGGCAACGTACTGCCTGACGACGCTTCTGAATCTTTTAAGTTTCAAATATTAATGGATCATTTGAAATTGGAAGATGCTTTACTTGTTGCAGATTCTTACAGTCACAGTCGTTTTCCCTTTAGTGACACTATGCGAGCTCTTACCGACATGTATGGGCAACCGCATCAGCTGGCATTGCAGCGGATCACCAGTTTGATGGATGGACCCACAATTAAGAGTGGAGATGTAAAGGCATTCAAGGGATTCGCTCTTCGTGTGCGGGCATTAGTGGGAATGTTGAATCAGTTGGGTAGCCCAGGTTGGACTGAGTTGAAGTGCGGTTCTCATGTATCTCGCCTCTTAGCTAAGTTACCTTATGACCTAAGAGCCAACTTTAAGAGATTTGTTAACCCTCTTCAGACTCCGATTCCTACTTTGCTTGACTTGGCAGATTGGCTTGAATATGAGGTTCGCGTGCAGGTGGAGGGAACCCAGTACAGCTCATACCCTGATTATGAGAAACATGCCCCCCGCAAAGACAAGAAGTATGGTTTCCCACCTCGAAAACTGACTACCGTTCTGCATGGAGGCGAGCATAAGGGAGAGTCAGTAGAGAACTCAAAGACAGTGTCAGTGTCCTCAGATAGGATGCAGGAGAAGCCCAAAAGATATTGTCCGTTCTGCGATACCATCCAGCATTACATGAATCAGTGTTCAAATTTTAAGCTTTTGAACAAGGAGCAGGTTGAGGATTGGATCAAAATGAGCCGTAGATGCTGGAGATGCGGCCGAAGTCATCAGACCTCAAAGTGTACATTGAAAGCAAAGTGCAAGAAATGCGATAGAAAACATCTTGAAGTTCTTCATGATGTTAATGCCAGCACAGATTCAAGTGGGAAAGGCAACATCAAAGAGTCAGAGGGCATAGGTCCCGTGAGTTCCACTTCTCAGACCTTGTATCTTGACCGTTCTACAAGCGGAAAGCAGGTGTTACTTAAATTGAGTCGAGTTGTGATTCAGAATGGAGACAAGTCGCTAGAGACCTACGCTGTACTGGACGACGGTTCAGAGCGAACGATTCTGCTGCATGAGGCCGCTCAGCGTTTGGGCCTTCAAGGTACAGTTGAAGATCTAGCTCTTCGTACTGTGAGGCATGAGGTTCACACCATACGGGGAAGTTCGGTGTCCTTTTCTATAGCTCCAGCTTCGCAACCTGACAGATCATTTCAAATTCATGGAGCCTTTACAGCCAAGGACCTAGGTCTTGTCCAGCATACTTATCCCATCACTGACCTGCAGCAAAAGTATCGCTATCTTAGAGACCTTCCCTTGGACGATATCAATCAAGCTCAACCATTAGTGCTTATCGGTTCAGACTACCCACATTTGATCACGCCGGTGGAGCCAGTGATATTGGGGCCCAAAGGTGGACCAGCAGCTGTGCATACGAGACTTGGGTGGACATTGCAAGGTCCATCAAGGTTTCTTCGCCCTTGTCTTCAGCCACAGGAATGTCTCTTTGTTTCTTGTGTGACACCAGATTCTGACCTCTTTAACCAGGTTGAAAAGCTGTGGAAACTGGACGTTTTGCCTTATCGATCAGATAAGGTGGTCACACGCTCGCGTCAAGATTCAGAAGCCATCCGCATTCTGGAAGAAAAGACCATCAGAGTTAGTGTGGATGGAGTCAATCGATACGCTACCCCATTACTCTGGAAAGAGTCACTTCCCCCGTTGAATGCACCAAAGGAAGCTGTCCTGGCTCTCCTATGTAGCACGGAGAGACGGTTATCCAGAGAACCACAAAGGGCCGCCACTTATAATGCTGAAATTCAGAAGTTGCTGCAGGCAGGCTACGTCTCCCCACTATCATCCAAGGAGTGTGAATTGAGTCCTCATTCGTGGTACATACCACACCATATGGTCCATCATAATGGTAAGGACCGTATTGTATTCAATTGCTCCTTTGAGTTCCAAGGCCAGTCTCTGAATGAGTAACTCTTACCTGGGCCTACTCTCGGGGCAAGCTTGTTGGGAGTTCTCCTCCGCTTCAGGGAGCACCCTGTAGCTGTTTGTAGCGATGTGCGAGGCATGTTTCATCAAGTCCGTCTCCTTGATGAGGACAAGCCTTTCCTCCGATTTCTGTGGCGTAATGGCAATACTGCTGAGCCTCCAACAATCTATCAGTGGGAAGTTTTGCCCTTTGGAACCACCTGTAGCCCCTGTTGTGCTACATTTGCCCTTCAGTTGCAAGTAGGGAATTACCTTGAACCAACAGATGAGGTGCGTCAAACTGTTGAACACAGTTTTTATGTAGACAACTGTCTAAAAAGTGTACCAAACGAAGAACAGGCCGAGAAACTAGTACACAGATTACAGCACCAACTAATGGAGGGTGGATTTGAGTTGCGACAATGGGCCAGTAATGTTCCTACAGTCATTAACCACTTCCCGTCTGAGCTAAAATCAAAGAGCAGTGAGATCTGGATTAACCAAGAGACAGCCAATCCTCAAGAGCGTACCCTCGGACTGATATGGCACTGCAAATCTGATACTTTGTGCTACAAACCATACCAGAAAGAGGAAGGTGAAACCACTATGCGTAAGATTTACCGCACACTCGCAAAGCAATACGATCCCCTTGGGTATCTGATTCCTTTCACTACAAGGGCTAAGATCATTGTGCAATTGCTCTGGGGCAAAAAACGAGGCTGGGATGACCCTTGCCTTCCTGCTGAGTTACTGACTGCTTGGCAACAATGGGAGAATGAGCTCCCTCAGCTATCAGAGATCTCTCAACCCAGATGTTACAGCTCCAGCATACAGAATGCAGTCAAGAGCCGCAGTATTCATGTATTCTGCGATGCTTCTGAGAAAGCTTATGGCTCTGTTGCGTACTTAAGTACCGAGGACGATCAGAACAATATCGAGGTAGCCTTTTTGGCCGCAAGATCCAGAGTCGCGCCAAAGAAGCAGCTCTCCATCGCACGCTTAGAACTTTGTGCTGCAATGACAGGAGCACAGTTGGGTGCTGTATTGAAGAAAGAGCTGACCTTAGACATCCACAACGTTATGTATTGGTCCGATTCTACCACAGTCCTCACGTGGCTGCAATCTGATTCTTGCAGGTACAAAGTATTTGTTGGAGTCAGAGTCTGTGAAATACAAGAGTTGTCTGATCCAAAATCCTGGCGCTACGTTGATTCGTCAACTAATCCCGCTGATGACATCACACGAGGTTTGGCATTGACTCAACTGGCTCAAGACACTCGCTGGAGGAAGGGTCCAGCCTTCTTGATGCAATCCAGCTGCAATTGGCCAAAGGCACCTGAAGGTCAAACCCTCGATGATAGTCAGGAGCTTAAGAGACCTGTATTCAGTGGATTGATTAGCGAGACTGCAACACCTGCCCTTCCAGACTACCATCAATTCAATAGCTATCAAGAGCTATTAGAAGCCACAGTGCAGTCCCTGCATGGGGCGGCTGGTAGTAGAGAACCACCCGATGCAGATGAATTCCATGATGCAGAATTGACTCTTCTGAAGCATTGTCAAATGCAAGACTTCCCTGAAGAATTTGCCTTGCTCAAGGAAGGAAAGGCACTCCCAACCAGCAGTCGGCTGATAGGACTTGCACCTGAGTATGACAAAGATTCCAACCTGATCAGAGTTGGTGGCAGACTTAGAAGATGTGACAGCTTGGCCAAAGATGTTCTACATCCTGTGGTTTTATCTCCGACTCATCCAGTGGTGAAACTCCTCATTAAGCACTATGACACTCAACTACTTCACCCTGGTCCTGGTCGGGTGTTCGGCGAACTACGACGGAAGTTCTGGATTTTACGAGGGAGAGAGGCAGTTAAGAAACATCAGCGTTACTGCCCTGAGTGCCAAAAGTGGAGGGCTCAACCAGAAATTCCAAGGATGGCAGACATTCCACCTTCCAGCCTTAGGTTATTCAAACCTCCCTTTTATTCCACTGGGGTTGATTGTTTTGGTCCCTTTACAATAAAGGTGGGTCGTCGTACAGAAAAAAGATGGGGTATTCTCTATAAATGTCTCACCACTCGAGCGGTTCACCTTGATCTACTTACTCATATGGACACTGATTCATTCTTGTTGTCCCTCAGACGCTTTATTTCACGTAGGGGAAAGCCCTATGAGCTTTTATCTGACCAGGGAACCAATTTCAAAGGTGGGAGTCGTGAATTGGAAGAAGCTTTCAGTCAGATACAACCCACTATCAGAGAACAACTAGCCAAAGAACAGATCAGGTTTCGCTTTAATCCCCCCAGTGCTCCTCACTTTGGGGGCTCCTGGGAAAGAGAAGTGAGGTCTGTGAAAACAGCCCTACGGACCACCCTGGGTGCTCAGATTGTCACTGAAGAGGTTTTGAGGACAGTATTAGTAGAGGTTGAAGGCATCTTAAATTCAAGACCTTTGGGGTATGTCTCCAGTGATGTGGCTGATCCAGATCCTGTGACTCCGAATTCATTGCTGATGGGGCGGCCTGACTCCTCATTACCTCAGGTGGTCTATCCTGAGTCTGATCTGCTCAGCCGGAAGAGATGGAGACACAGCCAGATTCTCAGTGATCACTTCTGGAAGCATTTCGTGCATGACTTTCTGCCTACCCTACAGTCACGTCAGAAATGGAATCGAGAGAGAGAGAACCTTACAGTTGGAACTGTAGTCCTTATAGCTGACGAGCAGTCACCGAGAGCGCTCTGGGTGACTGCTCGTCAGCTATAAGGACTACAGTTCCAACTGTAAGGTTCTCTCTCTCTCGATTCCATTTCTGACGTGACTGTAGGGTAGGCAGAAAGTCATGCACGAAATGCTTCCAGAAGTGATCACTGAGAATCTGGCTGTGTCTCCATCTCTTCCGGCTGAGCAGATCAGACTCAGGATAGACCACCTGAGGTAATGAGGAGTCAGGCCGCCCCATCAGCAATGAATTCGGAGTCACAGGATCTGGATCAGCCACATCACTGGAGACATACCCCAAAGGTCTTGAATTTAAGATGCCTTCAACCTCTACTAATACTGTCCTCAAAACCTCTTCAGTGACAATCTGAGCACCCAGGGTGGTCCGTAGGGCTGTTTTCACAGACCTCACTTCTCTTTCCCAGGAGCCCCCAAAGTGAGGAGCACTGGGGGGATTAAAGCGAAACCTGATCTGTTCTTTGGCTAGTTGTTCTCTGATAGTGGGTTGTATCTGACTGAAAGCTTCTTCCAATTCACGACTCCCACCTTTGAAATTGGTTCCCTGGTCAGATAAAAGCTCATAGGGCTTTCCCCTACGTGAAATAAAGCGTCTGAGGGACAACAAGAATGAATCAGTGTCCATATGAGTAAGTAGATCAAGGTGAACCGCTCGAGTGGTGAGACATTTATAGAGAATACCCCATCTTTTTTCTGTACGACGACCCACCTTTATTGTAAAGGGACCAAAACAATCAACCCCAGTGGAATAAAAGGGAGGTTTGAATAACCTAAGGCTGGAAGGTGGAATGTCTGCCATCCTTGGAATTTCTGGTTGAGCCCTCCACTTTTGGCACTCAGGGCAGTAACGCTGATGTTTCTTAACTGCCTCTCTCCCTCGTAAAATCCAGAACTTCCGTCGTAGTTCGCCGAACACCCGACCAGGACCAGGGTGAAGTAGTTGAGAGTCATACATCGAGTGATACACATCCTAGGTCTACTTGCATTTATTGTCACAGAGGATTCATCATTCATCTGAGGGTCTGAGACGACAGCTTCACATCACTGATAGGTTGCATTTCGAAGAGACTAACACGGACTCTTGTAATAATTATTTTCACTGACGAATCACAGACCAGCTGTATCCTTGAAATTCAACTCTGTTGAAATAATTCATTGTGTATTTGTTTATTATTTTGCGTAGGCCTACGCTCTTCATATGTACATTTTATTTACATTTGTGTGATCCTTTGACTGTACATATGTACACATTGTATTTGATTTGTTATTCAACCTTATTAAAGTAAAATAGTACAACATAGTAAGTCTACCTGCTCTTCATTACTCTCGTAGTCATTGGACATCAAGATGTGGTAATCGACCCTCTGAAACGGTTGGCATCGTATTAGTAATTAGTGCAATACAGTTCCCTTTCTACAGTCACATATATATATATATATATACATAGTGTATATCAATTTTAGGGTTTAATCGACTGGCCCAACAGGAAAGGTCCTGGCCACTAATATCTGGCTCCATCTATTTGTCAGATGTATGGACTAATATGGCTAACAGATCTCAGAAGCAAGATCGACAGTATTGATCTCCTCATCATGCTAACCTCAGCTGTCTGTCACGGTCTAGATCACACCGGCTACAACAATGCATACCAGGTGAGATAGCTGTCTCAAGATCTGCTGCTTTTCAGTACACTGTATAAACCGATGGAAGTATCTCCTGTTTCAGATTAATGCACGCACTGAGCTCGCCTTGAGGTACAATGACATCTCCCCACTGGAAAATCACCACTGCGCTGTAGCTTTTGAAATCCTGGAAAAGTAAAAAAAATTGGTTCTAGATAAGTCACAATGGTAGGCCTAAACTTTATATTTTGAATGTTTAAGCTTAGACTTCGAAAATCTCCTTGACGTACCATGATATAGAATGTTCAGAATTTATGTGACTTTCATTTTTTAATGTAAAAATGCATTATATATGTAACTTACAATAATTTGCATGCTGAATTGTAATTGTTTTTTTCTTTCTTTAAAATATTTAACCATTAATAGTCATCTTCAAACTGCACATTGGAATAGTTATACTAGCATATTACTCATACCACTTGTGTACTTTGCTCTGCAGTATGTATGTATAGTATGACTATGCACATTTTCTATATGCATGAAAAACCAACTTTAATTATTTTTCAGAGTGAAAGCAACATTTTCCGAAGCTTGCCGACAGAGCAATACAAAAGAATAAGAGAGGGCATAATTAAGTATATTATTTACTCTTCTATAATCTCCAAAATCAAATCTATATCAAACCAAACACTAGGTGAAATCTTATCTATTCTTGCTATTGATATGACCAGACACACTGAGATCCTCAACAAGTTCAAAGCCATTCTCCCTGTGTTCGACTTCAGCAACAAAGATCACAGAGATGTTGTAAGAATGATATTCATATAGGTCTTTCAGTGATCAAACCCAGAAGACAAATCTATATTAGCAACATTAAACGTTCAGCTTTTAGGGCTGGTCTTGGTGACAATCCACTTAAAGGCACATCCTGTCTTCTTTAACAGTTGATGATGATCATGATTAAAGTAAGTGACATCTCCAATGAAGCGAGACCCATGGATGTGGCTGGACTGTCTGCTGCAGGAGTTCTTTAATCAGGTAAATATTGCAAAATTTTTATAATAAAAAAAAATATCTCCCAGTGTCATGATGGGAGCAGTACCGTACAATTTTCATTTTAAACAACAGTATTTTGTGTTTTTATGTTATCTAATGTAAAACGAAGAGTTTTGACATCTTTATCTAGAGTGACATGGAGAAGTTGGAGGGTCTTCCTGTCACTCCATTCATGGATCGAGACAAAGTGACCAAACCGTCTTCTCAGACTGGATTCATCCGCTTTGTTCTCTTTCCTCTCTTAATGTAAATGCATTTTATGCTACTTTTACCATCTAAATATACTGTGTATATATATTCAAAAGAGGGTTAAATAGTTTCACTAAATATATACAGTGGAGGCCACAAAGTAATAATACTTGTATTTAGTCTTTTTCTAATTTTTTATAACAACTTTCATTACAGATTCAGCATAAGCTGAATGAAAAATTCAGTTGAAAAATTTAACATGAATATCAGAATATGTGATATGTCTCGTGTTTGCTTTAATGACAGGGTGTGGAATAAACCTACTTAATGAAAGTAATAAAATCACAGTGTCTGCTGAAATTTTTATTGAATTGTTTTAAAATAAAAATTCATCATTTTTTATCATGAATGTAGTGAACATGCACAGTTAGTCCAGCAGAGGGCGGTACTAGAAGCTACAATTTCATAGGCATGAGAGAGGAGGCTATAAAGGCAACTGTACCATTAAATTATGAAAGTGATTGTCACTGCTATGTACATCATAGAAATTGTTATAAATATTGACTGAAGTAGGCCTGACGTCACTGATTCTACTGTGCATCTGAAAATATGCTGTTAAAGAGTTGAGGGCCAAAAACAGAAATCATCACAGCACTCTTTTTACATTCAAATTTATTTAACAAAAGAAAACTTACTTCATTTTACACATCTATTTCCCAAAAACCATATAGTGTCTCTTTAATCTGACGATGCAAATTGAATATTATGCATGCAGTTTTGTATTTCTCTCAAATACCGTCCTGCACAAGTAATACCCACAATTCCATTTGAACTCCATTTGAAGCCATTAAGTTACAGAGGCAGGTAAAGCATTAGCATGCAGCACTGTACACATTTGCATAGTAAATGGCTATCGCTTATTTTGGATTAATTTCTCATCGTCCTTTACCAACATATGCCATTGCATGAAACAGAACTTTGACTGAGGAAAAAAAAATCTATTATTCTCAGGAAGGAAGGGAAAAATTGTTTTATCGGGGCAGTGGATATAGGAAGTACATCATTTTTTTTTGTACAAAATTAATTAATTCTGATCAGTTGTTGACAATTTACCACACAAAGAATGACATTTAATACTAAATATAGGATGGAAATTCTTAACACACTTTTTAATAAATTAAATCCACAGAGCTCTCAAAAACCTTGTTTGCAAAAGTTGGAAAAAAAAAAAAGTACATGTACCTTATTATAAAGTTAAGGCATAAAGTTACTGGAAGGGAATGTATTGACTGAAACTGAAATTATTAATAATAATAATAACAGCAATGGTGGTCCTGAGTGTTGGCTACAATACTGACACCAAAAGTGACCGAAGGACCTTAAGGTTATGGAACATACACCAAAATATGTAATTATTTACAAATCAAGTTATCTACATATAGGGGGGAAATCAATATTTATATGAACTATCAGATAATCTGAGGATGTCTACAAATAGAAGGAGGTTTCATAAAGAGACTAAATAATGTCTAGATTAACTAAGTGTTATTTTAGGCATATGATCTAATAGTCAATAGAAATAATGATATAATATGGATAAAAGCGTCTGCTAAATGCATAAATGTAAATATGAATACTATTTCAGAACAATACTGTCGACTGGTTCCAAATTAGCTCTTTATACATGTACACTCACCTAAAGGATTATTAGGAACACCTGTTCAATTTCTCATTAATGCAATTATCTAATCAACCAATCACATGGCAGTTGCTTCAATGCATTTAGGGGTGTGGTCCTGGTCAAGACAATCTCCTGAACTCCAAACTGAATGTCAGAATGGGAAAGAAAGGTGATTTAAGCAATTTTGAGTGTGGCATGGTTGTTGGTGCCAGACGGGCCGGTCTGAGTATTTCACAATCTGCTCAGTTACTGGGATTTTCACGCACAACCATTTCTAGGGTTTACAAAGAATGGTGTGAAAAGGGAAAAAACATCCAGTATGCGGCAGTCCTGTGGGCGAAAATGCCTTGTTGATACTAGAGGTCAGAGGAGAATGGGCCGACTGATTCAAGCTGATAGAAGAGCAACTTTGACTTAAATAACCACTCGTTACAACCGAGGTATGCTGCAAAGCATTTGTGAAGCCACAACACGCACAACCTTGAGGCGGATGGGCTACAACAGCAGAAGACCCCACCGGGTACCACTCATCTCCACTACAAATAGGAAAAAGAGGCTACAATTTGCACGATCTCACCAAAATTGGACCGTTGAAGACTGGAAAAATGTTGCCTGGTCTGATGAGTCTCGATTTCTGTTGAGACATTCAGATGGTAGAGTCAGAATTTGGCGTAAACAGAATGAGAACATGGATCCATCATGCCTTGTTACTACTGTGCAGGCTGGTTGTGGTGGTGTAATGGTGTGGGGGATTTTTTTTGGCACACTTTAGGCCCCTTAGTGCCAATTGGGCATCATTTAAATGCCACGGCCTACCTGAGCATTGTTTCTGACCATGTCCATCCCTTTATGACCACCATGTACCCATCCTCTGATGGCTACTTCCAGCAGGATAGTGCACCATGTCACAAAGTTTGAATCATTTCAAATTGGTTTCTTGAACATGACAATGAGTTCACTGTACTAAAATGGCCCCCACAGTCACCAGATCTCAACCCAATAGAGCATCTTTGGGATGTGGTGGCACTGGAGCTTCGTGCCCTGGATGTGCATCCCACAAATCTCCATCAACTGCAAGATGCTATCCTATCAATATGGGCCAACATTTCTAAAGAATGCTTTCAGCACCTTGTTGAATCAATGCCACGTAGAATTAAGGCAGTTCTGAAGGCGAAAGGGGGTCAAACACAGTATTAGTATGGTGTTCCTAATAATCCTTTAGGTGAGTGTATAATGTAAACCCTCACATTCTATATGATTCAGAGAATGTTACTGGTATAAACAAGACAAGTGAATATTATGTTCAAAGTAGTTTACAGTTTATGAAATATTGCACACAGACAATAGAGTGGACAGGAGAAGTGGGGGTGGCAGTGATCAGAGAATAAGGACACTTTACCCAAACTACATTAACTTCTACTGGCCCCTCAACTGCAGCAAGAAACGTTTACTGAATGCTTTCTAATGCTACGTACCGTATATACTGAAAATAGCCTACGGACAGACAGAGTTTCTTTCCTACTGGTTCTGTACGCGGAAAATCCAAAAGTTTATTACTATCAAAGCTACCTCTTCAGAACTGCTCACAGGTAGAACTTACAGCAGAATGGAGACTGGATAAATCAAATCATTTCCACACCAAACGTATAGTATTAACACTCAGATGTGATTAAACCTCAATTATACGACGCCACTGAAGGATATGGACCAAATGCTTTTTGCAACACAGTAACTATAAAACTGAATCAACACTGCTTTTGTTCTCTCTCTCTGAGCATTACGAACACACAACAGTGATCTCTGAGAGGAAACACTGTACAACACAACACAATTAAGATAATCGAATCAGGTTGCGGAATTGTCTTGATTTGTAGTATTAAGAAATGAGTCGAGAAAAATAGAAACGTCAAGATCCAGACAAGATTTAAATAACTGTGCTAACATCAATTCAAGCATTGTCTGGACTGTTCATCAAACATCATTTAGCATTTTTCAGTGAATAAATGACAGTGGAGTTGGAGAAATATCTAATACAATAGACAAAATCTGATGGTTTTTGTCATAATCATGTAAGCCAGCAACACAACCAAGTAGTTTTGCACATGCAAAGGCAGGAATGACACCTGATTTGTTCATCTGAGCACTTCAGTGTGTGTGAACAGCTTTTGCAAACAGGCCTGATGAAAATATTTTTTTTTACAGATAAAGCAGCTTTTATGTTGTATCTTAGTCTAAAGTCTCATTTTAATTGCAATACTTAGTGTACCTGCTACGGCAACCAGTAACTATGCTATAGTTATAGTTCAAGACTAGTAGTAGTCATAATAATCAACGACTTGTTTTATAAAGCTTACTAGAACAGAGGAACTTTATGGTGATCCACAGACCTGACTAGGGTAGGTTTACACGACAACAGTGTACTAAAAACAGAAAAGTTTTGCGTTTTTGAAGTTGTGTGTACACTGTACAGACAACAACGTTGTCAAAACGATCCCCGTTCACACAGATTCGGTAAAACAACTAAAAATGCTGTATTATGCATGCCAGGCCAGTAATTGGCAATGTCACTTTGTAAAGAAACAATATACGCAAACACGTAATACACTTGCGCATCATAATTATTACAAATTCACGTTTTTATAGTTTACACAGAGGCGATAATGATATCGTTTTTTTTTTTTAAACTTGCACTTTGATTTAAAAAGTTTGCATTTTCAGGCCCCCAAAAGGCCGTTTTCGTGTAAATGAAGGGCCAAAATATTTAAAATGTCCATTTTTAGTTGAAAATTGTGTCGTGTAAACACTCCCTCAGTGACAGAATGCATTTCCACTGAGCTGCCATATATTTCAATGACACAGGCTACTGTGCCGTTTCAATCAGAGTGTCTTATGAGCTCAACAAAACCCCTGGGAATCTCATAAAACATGCTCAGGTCACATTTCACCAAAATACAAAAAGAATAAATAAATAAAATACATATAGCATAAAGAAAATATAGTTGAATGTTTAATTTGTATTATAATATTATGTTAATGATAATTAAGCACAATATTTACCCTTTAAATTCTTATTAATTTCCATAATATGTATAGGGTTTTTTAACCCATTATTCTGAATAACACTATTTAATGCAATTATTGAAATTTAACAAATACTATCATGATGCATAATTCTTTACAATGTAAACAAACAAACCAAAAATCTAATTTTGCAGTAATTAAAATAGAGGAGGGGATGCTTAATTTTCATGAAAATAATGTCACAATTTGAGTCTTAATGGTCCTAGAACAGGCTTCATTGTATTGATATTGTCTATATTTATTTTTATATTTATATGATTTTTTTCTTCAGATTTTTGGGTGAAATATAATCTGTAAATCTTATGGTTTCATGAGATTCATTCATTTACCATTACTACCAAGTAATGGAGTAATGTAAAATGATCAAATCTACCTGATACTGGTACTCTGGCGCAATTTTTTGCAACAACATTGTAGGCCTGGGAAAAGCGCTGAGTGAACTATAGGCATTATGGTGTACGTAAAAAACGATAATACGTTGCTATCTTTTGTATTTTGCTCAGAAAAAAAGTGTTTGTTGACACTGTCTGCAGAGATCATTATGAAAATAGACTGTGGGAAAAGAAACCTCTTAGATTTTGGCACCTATGAAGCATTCCTGCTTCGTACCTGAGGCTGTTTGGGCAAAATAAGAGACCATCTAACATAAATACTAAGACAGGAAGAAACAGAACGGTGAACACATGACACTTCCATTGGCTACTGAAATCGTGCAAAAAGGCTCTATGCTGATTGGGTCTTGGCACTGTTGAGAATTTCTGCATGGCGGCACTAGTTCAGGGTGAAAATTAGCATGCTACCACAAAATGTCCTGCAAATATAGACAGTGCAGGGCTTTGGTTAGCAATTAAACGCAGGGCTTAGGCCTCTACTAGGAGAAACTGGATGGACCGGATGGTACTATAGTTGTCACTCCTCCAGAAGAGCAACTTATCTGAACCATTGCAGATAAAATCAGCACCTCCAACTGCCTAACAAGAGATGAGCAAGGGCTGCAAACAACTGCCTTACATAGACGGACCGGGTGCTCGGATTTAGCTTTTAGTTAAGATGGCCCATATATGGGGACCTGTGTTGGAGTGAACGCAATGCACTGCATTTTCAGAAAGGGTTTACGCAATTACATGAGATTTATGTCATAGCTCTGGCTGTAGTGGTTTGGATGTTCAGAGTCTGTGCCGCGAGTCGTTACTGTAGCCCCCGGGGGAGCCCCGGTTGCGGTGAGGTTTGTACGCGTCTTGATAGGGATCATGGTAGTCCTCCTCTACCAGAGGGTAATGGTCTCGACTTTGCTGGGAGCTGGAGGACAGGCGGTTATGACTCTTCTTTTGCCGCTCGTTGTTGTGGTAGTTCTCATCGGACGTCATCAAGCTGCGCCGGTCCATTGGAGAGTTGTCGCTGATGTGATTGCTGTTTTTATTTCTTTGGCTCTGTTGAAAGTTAATGGATATTAGCAGCGGAACAAATATATTACAATTCAAAATAAATACAAAATAACCCTTTCAGAGGACCGTATTAAGCAATTACTTTCAACACAGCAAGTTAATTCTTAATTCCCACAAACATAAACATAATATTTCAATATACTTTATTTTTACCATTCTGAGCATTTTTTGTTTCTGAAATTTCATGCAAATCTCCAGAAATCTCCAGTTCATTCCTATGGTACATTCTATAAAGCTTTCAAGGCAACATTAACCAAGGGGGGGGAGCTTATCAAGGACTTTCGACACATTCTAATCAGCATATGTCGGAATATTTAAAACGGAGTCCCATGTCTCCACTCACCTGTAGTCCAGAGATGGCTGTGGGGTACGGTGAGAGAGCAGTGGAGCCCAGGTTGCGGCCCAGCAGAGGGTTCAGAGGAGTGCTGAGGGAAGTGTGAGTTGCACGCCAATAGGCCTCCAGATACTCGGACAGATGTTCACATGCATCCTCGAGCTGGTTCTCATCCAAAATTATGTCAAACATTTCCTGGAACAGGGCAGGAACAGCAATGTAGTCAGTGTTTTATATGTCACATCTTTTATTTTCAATGTATTCCATTCAACCACCTCCCTCTATTTTGACGCATAAAGCCAACTTTTCACAACCCAATCCAATCTCAATAAATACAAATCTAATTTTGTCTTACTGAATATCCTGTGTTACTGTGATACACTACTGTTCAAATGTCTGGAGTCTTTTTGTTTGTTTTTGAATCAATACATTTATTCAGCAAGGACGCATTAAATTGATCATAAGCGACAAAAAAGACCTTTATAATGTTACAAAAGATTTCAATTTCAAATAAATACTTTCTATTCATCAAAGAATCCTGACAAAATGACATTTTCAAAAAAAGTACTAAGCAACACAAATGTTTTCAACTTCTATAATAAGAAAAGTTTCATTATCAGCAAATCAGCACATTAGAATGATTTCTGTAATATCATGTGACACTGAAGACTGAAGTATTGACTGCTAAAAATTCAGCTTTGCCATCACACAAATAAATTACATTTTAGAAAACAGTTTTTAAATTGTAATAATATTTCAGAATATTACTGTTTTACAGTATTTTTAATCAAATAAATGCAGCCTTGGTGAACATAAGAGACTTCTTTCAAAAACATCTTACTGACCCCAAACTGTTGAGCGGTAGTGCATGTCACAAATTTGAAAGTAAAATGGACTTTATAAGAGAAGAATCGGATTATGTTATGTCATTCTGGATACTCACTGGAGGACACTGAGCTAGTTTGTCTGCTGCCACCAGCTGTACATTTAAATGCTTGCTTTGAGACTTCCCCCGTGATTTGATCAGCCGTTGCAATACCTGTAAGCACACAAATGCAATATCTATTGTAGTCATAAGTTACATAACATAATTCAACTAACAGATATTGTTAATACTTGTTAAATTTCTTTAAAGTCTTTAAGTAAGAAATGCAACCATTTTACCTTGGGAGAAGACACTTTGACATGGACAATAATGGGAGCTAAAGAAGTCTTGATGAGCTGGGCTGGATGGTTGATCGTGTCGGCATCCAGCACAACCAGCTGTAGGGATCTGGCCAATTCAAAAATTCGCTCGATCTCACTCTGAACCTCCGCTGCCAGAAAGAGAAAACATTCAGCACAATGTCAACATGCTGACTTAGAAGCAGTAAACATGTCTAACATTAATGAATTAACTTGCATTCAGTTAGAAATGCTCTATGCTGACATACCCAGGTTGGATCTGGTGTTGGATCTCTCAATAATGGCTCTCTTACTAGGGTTATTCAGCACAGATCTCTTGGCCAAAGAGATGTCTGCGGTTACTCTTGTGATTGATATCCTGAAATTAGGAAATAAATGTACTGAAATCATGAACACATGGACAGGAAAGGTATTCAAAATCAAAAACACATTAAAAGCAGTCCCTCACCTGCCTTCAAACCTGTGTTTCAGGAAGTCAAAGAGCGCTTTCTGCATCATATCTGTCACCTGTGTTCAAACCCATGAGGACAGGAGAGCAAACACAATTATAAGCAAAAAGAGATTTTTATTTGAAAGATTCATTGGAAAAACTGAGGAAAATATCTAATTTACTTCAACAGCGTCTAGCCAGGAAATGCCAAAAAGTCTGTCTTAGAGTCACCCGAAAATTTGCTGAAAATGTTCTCATTCCATATCACCCAAGATGCAGATGAGTTTGTTTCCTCATCAGAACAGATTTGGAAAAAAAATTGCATTACATCACTTGCTTATCAATGGATCCTCTGCAGTGAATGGGTGCCGTCAGAATGAGAGTCCAAAGAGCTGATAAAAGCATCACAATAACATCACAAGTAATCCACACGATTCCAGTCCAGTCTTGTGAACCGAAAACCTGCATTCAAGAAGGCGCACAAAATATGAGTCCATAATGCTTCCTCCTGTTGTCCTCTCCTGACTCAGACAAGGCTACTTTTCACAGGAGAAAGCAATTCATTCAGATTGTCACTTTATGAGACATTAATGGATGGACTGGAGTTGTGTGGTTTACTTGTGGATTATTGTGATGCTTTTAGCAGCTGTTTTTACTCTAATTCTGAGGGCACCCATTCACTGCAGAGGATCCACTGGTAAACAAGTGATGTAATGCTGAATTTCTCTTAAGTCCGATGATGAAACAAACTCACTTGGGTGAATTATTCTTTTAGATAATGTTTGTAAAGGAGCAGATGACATATATTCTTAAATAATGAGCTTAAATGATCAAACACAGCTGTTAATCTTTCACAGATCAATCACGATATATGCTCCAAGAAATATAGTCTAATATTCATATGATGCATACTAACACACTTGTCACACTGATTTCAGGGATGGTGGTTATGTTTTATTCCCCTGTTTCTAATTTCAAATCATGCTCCATTTTTGAGACTGGCATGTTGTACCCCGAAGGTTGTTGCCTTGGCAACTCTGCTTGGAGATGATGACTGCTATTCAGTGACAAACCGACATCCCCTCTCGCTCGCTGCTTAAGAAGTGATGCCCTGGTTACCATGTCTAAATATATACACACACACACACATGTTGGTTTTTGTGGTTTATGGGGACTCTCCATAGGCGTAATGGTTTTTATACTGAACAAACTGTGTGTGCTATTGCCCTACACCAACCCTACACCTAAACTTAGCCCTCACAGGAGACTTTGTGCATTTTTAGATTTTCAAAAAAAACACCATTTAGTATGTTTTTTAAGCCTTTTGAATTACGGGGACATAGGCAGTGTCCTCATAAACCACCTTCATATTGTAATACCTCTGTCATACCCATGTCATTATACAAATTTGTGTCCTCATAAACCACATAAACATGCACACACACACACACACAGTAGGGATTGGGGGAGGCCTACCTCATATCCCTTAAGTGATGGGCCAACTAAGACCACCGGCCTCATGGAAGGGACCACATCGTATGGAGGAATGTGCTCGGCCTGCAAAATATCAGCAATTTGATGTGAAACAATATGCCGTTTATTTGCACTACAATAACCCCATGCTGACTACTGCATGAACACTGCAATAGCTTGAAACAGATGTTTGTTACAACAGTATAGTATTTTATAGAATTAATAGGATTGACAAATGAAATAAAGCTCACTCACCACTTTCTGTTTCTGTTTACCTGTGATGATTGAAAAGAGGAATTTTAAAAAGTAGATTAAAAGAAAATCTGATGAATCTATTCTCTACTTAAAATTCAAAATAAAATAAAATAAAATAAATTGTATTTAACATTTTCAATGCCTAGCATTCTTCCTGTATGGTTTTAGTTACACTAAATTTCACTGGGCAACACAGCCTCTCTACAGGTTGTGTTTCTCAGCCATATTTATTTTGTGTCAAGGGGCATTAACAAGATATGAAGCGTCAATTTAAAAAAGCATTTAAAAAAACAGACATGTTTTCCCCTGGTAGCTATTGGAAAACATCAATTTATTCTGTAATTTCTGGACATTTTATAAAACCAGCCTGTAAATCTGAAGTGAACTGGAACCCTTCACTAAAGCTGACCTGCAGAAGCAGGGTTGGGCTTGAAGGTGCCTGACACCATTTCACCCAGACTGGAAGAAGAGTTCCCACTGGACTTCCTATAGGGGCAGAATACAAAATAGGGAATGGAGGTAATTAAGGACTGATAATTAAATAGTTAACAAAAGGGCTCACCCCATTGCATGTCTAATTGGAATCCAGTTATATTCTAAGAAATAAATAATTAGTACTTCTTATTTTTAAATTAACTTTGCATGAAATATTGTGGCAGTCAGATCAAGTTTGGCATTTTTAAAGGGGTCATAGGATGCGAAATGCACTTTTACATGTTGTTTGAACATAGAAGTGTGTTGGCAGTGTGTGTACACAACCACCCTATAATGATAAAAATCCACCCAGTGTTTTTTTTATCTACTAAAATCATTACCCCTTTCTCAAATCAAGCCGTTCTCAGCTTCTTGTCTGTGTGACGTCACACAGACCCAGGCCCTCTCACGATAGTTGATTGATAGTAGCGTTTCAGCACAGACTGGACTGGTGTCTTACGTTAGACCCGCCCTGAGTGAGCTGTCATCAGTCCGCCATTGTTTCGACGCCGGAGCAGATGTAGACAAGAACGACTCCTAAGCGATTGAAGTGTTTTATTGTTGGATGTAATAATGAACATAGCAGTCGTCATTTACTCCCAACATCTGAGCTGCTGAAGACGCAGTGGATTACGTTTGTTTCTGAAGAGAATGCTCCCCCGATCTACCTAACTGTGTCTATGTTCGCGCGAATCATTCGTGATCCAGCTTCACCAACAGAAGAAGTGAGTATACGTTTTTTTTTAATGAATCTTTGCAAATCACCTTTCCTTATAACGCGCTAGTTAGTAAGTTTCACGATGAATGCTGCTAAAGTTTACCGCCTCTCAGAGACCGGCTCGGAAAAGAGGGACAGGGTGAGCAGAACTCATTTACATTTACAACGGCTTGCTCTGAAAAGAGCTGTTTTTGACAGGGTAAAAAGGGTGCTGTTTTACACTACCATTGAGAAATTTGAACCAAAGTATGTTATAGACTTTTCATTAAGACCTTAAAGAATCATATCAACTTGTGGAAAATGGGCATCCCATGACCCCTTTAATGTAATTTTGTGTAAGCTAGAATGTAATTTTGTTAGAAGCTAGAATATGCTATAAAGTCAAATTTTATTCTTTATATTGTGTTTAAGGTAACCCCAGTAAAAAGTAATATATTTAGAGTATATTTATTTCATACTAAGTATCGTTCAAATATACAATATTTACTGATTATCACTTGAGACTTGTATCACTTGAAACTTTATTTGGAGTACTATTTGTGCACAATGCACATTTCTTAATATTAAGACTAAAATGTGTTTTAATGTCACTTTTAATGAGGATTGTATGATCTTTGAATAATATTGGTCTTTAAATGCAAGATATTTAAAGTGTACCTGATGCAATAGTTCCACTTTAGCACAATCAAATATACTTCAGAATATCTTTAGTTGGACTTCAGCACTACTTCCGCACAATTGAAGTGCATTGCATACAACATTTGTTGTTCCAATTTAGCAGACTTAATCAGTTTAGTATACTAAAAGTACAGTTGCAAGGTATTTTTATTACATATGTAAATATGTAAATGTACTTAGCATGAAATAAATGTATTTCAAATACATTTTAGTATATTTCTTTTTCACTTCTTTCAATAAACACCTACAACTATGACCGATCATGCTCAGTATATGAAAGGACACTGCGCCAAAATGAGTTGTCCCATGAATAATCACCCGTCCTGTGTTCTAAATAGAACAATGCTGCAATGAACAACGAGGTACAAAGGCATTTATAATCATCCTGAAATTTGGCTTTTGAAATTTGCACAGTGGAAACCTACTCAGTATATTCTTCTTTGATGATAATGCTACTAATTTTTTAAATAATTTACCACAAATGGCTTGTCAGCAAGACAGATTTGCATCTTTGTGTATTTAGCCTTCAAAACTGTTTAAGGTTCAGCATAACACTCATTACTCATACATATATTATCCTGTAAGTCAGTCTTACCCATGGAAGCGGCCCCTTTTTTGGTCCTGCTGTAAGCGAATGCTCTCTAGCTTTAAGGGACTGGGGATGAAACCGATATCACAACCTTCCTTCACCAGTCGCCCAATCCACCAGTCATTGTTGTACTTCTGTGGAAATACACAGAGGACAAAGGAATTTGTTTAAAGTCCATTATAAATGGATTAAGCTAGACAGGCTCTCATTAAATAAATGCCCTCTTCACCTCCTTGATGTGAAGGAAGTCTTTAGCATCAAAGGAAATGGCAGTGCCAGCGACAGGAACGTCTTCATCCAGGGCACCACAGTAGCTGACGTTTGTCCTCACGGCAAAGGCCACAGCTTTGGCCTGAGACAGATTTAAATCACATATTGATGAATAGTATATCAGTGTGCTTGAGCAACCTGATAATAGAAATTAATAGAACTAGTTTCTACAATTTGCTATTTTAAAATAAAGAAAATGGCACAGGTACAGGTAGCTCTGGTTAAGACAGTCTGACCTTTGCCCTCTCCAGCTGAACGGTGGCCTGCTGTTCTTTCTCCTGCCGGCCACCCTGCTCCTCATCCAGAGAGACATCTGAGTCGGATGGTCTGCTAGTGTAGGAATCGGCGGAACCCTGCACACACATTGTGAATACCTATCAATTTATTGCCATTTACACAAAGGCACTTTATGTAAAACAACCTCAAGAATCCTAAAATGTATCTAGATGATTTAGAGTGGATGTGTGCTACACCAAACAAAGGATATGTGGGAGGAATAGCCTTTACTTTGCTCTTGCTTGTCCATAATGACACACATTTGTATTACACACATAGTAATTATTGTTTTATCTGAATGGGTTTAGACTGCATTAAAAGGTTTTGTTTTAAATAACTATTCATTACAGTGCATCAAGCAGAAGATGCTAGTTTGAATAATCTTTCATGTTAAAGGGTTGGAATTTTTTTTATTATGTAAACCTTAAGAGCATAGAAAACCTTAAAATAGAAGCAGCAGTAATAGTGAAATTACACTTTATCAAGGAGAATGTGGTAAGCATGAATGGGTTTATGGGCTTGGGACTTTAAATGAAGGGTACATTAAAAGGATATTTAGTTATGTATCACTGCTATATTTCTTCCATCACTGAATAAAAACAGACAATTTCAGATTCTTAAATTTATTGCTATAATTATTATCCACTACTCTTCAAAAGTTTGGGGCAGTTTTTTTTTTTTATTAATACTTTTATTCAGAAAGGGCATACTCAATTGATCAAAAGTGACAGCAGAAGAGATTTAGAATGTCACAAGAGATTTAGATCCTAAATAAATGTTATTCTTTTGAACTTTCCATTCATCTTAGTATGCTGAAATGTTCACAGTTTCCGCAAAATTATACAGCAACACAACTCAATAATAAGAAATGTTGCTTGAACAGCAAATCTGCATATTAGAATGATTTCTGAATGATCATGTGACATTCAGCTTTGCCACTACAGGTAAGAATTACATAAAAAATATATTAAAATAGAAATTATGATTTTCAATTGTTGTATTATTTCAGTATTACTGTTTTTACTCTATTTTTATTCAAACAACGCTATATATAAAACAATAAATGACAGGTAAAATACAAGAAATTCCACCATAACATAAATGTTAAGGCATCGAAGAAGCACACATCCCAGCTTGCATTCTGAGGAACCTGAAATTATGAATACAGAGTTAAATTCCTTTTAGTCACTTCATGCGTAACACTTCATGTAAGAGTGCAGTAAACAGGTCTAATGCTGACTTCACTGTGTTTGCAAAGCTGAGAAATGGATGTGCAGATGTTGATGCACAGGCTGATGGAAGCATTGAAGGAAAGAGGACCAGATCAGTTAGAAAATGACTGAAGCCGACAGCCTCAGAGTCAGATGGATGTCTTGTTCAAATGTATTACAGATAATGAAAAGGAGAGAGGATCAAAAGTCCCATAGGAAAGAAACCCCAAAGAGATCTTTTTAAAATATCTATTTCTTCACATAGACAGCGATGAGATTAATTGGAGAGCATTTTGAGACCTTAAGCATATGCTTCTCAGATGTTTCTCATTTATTGAGAGCAAGAGATGCAATGAATGCAAGATCAACATGTGCTTTGATCTACTAATCAAAAGATTGTGCTCAAAGCTAATAGACGCCTTGAAGGTTCATTAACCCTGTAGTTGTGTCCCATAAGAACATACCAACTAATATTATAATCCACTAATATTCTCTTTATCAGTGCAATATCCACTGATAGAAGCACTGTCATGTTAGAATAGAAAAGGGTCCTGTCCAAACTGCTGCAATAAAATTAGAAGCACACAATTCCGTTGAATATCATTATATACTTAAAAATTAAGACTTGTACTCATGGAAATTACTAAAGCAGTCAAGCCTGTTCATTAGAAGGAGGTGACCCAATACTTTTGGCAATATTGTGTATCTCAAAAAATTATTTGGATACGTTTCTCAGCAATAATAGGCACTTACAAATTCACTGAGGTAAGGACAACTTCATCTCAGATCCCTCAAAAATAAGTGATTAACTGTCTTCACCCTTAAAATCTTTCTGTGATCTAGCTTCACATTTGCTTAAAACATATAAATAAGTTAAGATATCTGATTTTACTCAGAAACCTTTTAAAAAAATTTAAGTTTGGTGCATTACGGTTTATTGCATCCTTTGTACAATCCATGTATCATGTACACATGGTATTTCATGTTTCAGTCAAATATTTTAACTAATTTACTTAAAACCCTTATAAATTACTATAATAATGAAGGTAGTATAATTTAATGTGCCATATTATATTACAATATATTACAAAAAAATGTCTTCCAGCTGTCAGGAAAAATATCATCAATGTATCCCGTTACGCAGTTTGACGGATGATGCCCATGTGTGTTTTTTCTGTGCTGGGTTTGGCCAAAGCAGTCTGATCTTGTTATCATCACATAAGCTGTAAAACACACACTATTTCTCAACCACCTATCTGCAGAGAGATTTTACTGCATTAAATCTAATCGAAAGCAAAAAAAAAGAAGATGGACAAACAGAAAACTGTACAAGTATCTGACAGGCACAGAGCTTTATAGTACAGTCAAGAGCAACTATGACAGAATCAGAAACAATGACACAGAGTCAACAAGGCACAATAAAAGAGGAAAATGATGGTCACTATAGGGATTTAGTTGCTTTGACATGATGAAAAACCACAATCTTTAATACTCTGTTAAAATTACATTTCATTAATATATGTCAAATAAATCATGCATTTGCACCTTTGAAAAGTTGGGGGTCAGTAGGATTTTTTTTTTTTTTTATTTAAAATAAATAAATGCATTTATTTGATTACAAATACTGTAAAATCACATTATACAATTTAAATATGTGACCCTGGACCACAAAACCAGTCATAAGTGTCAGTTTTTTTAAATTGAGATTTATACATCACCTGAAAGCTGAATTAATAAGCTTTCCATTGATGTATGGTGGGATATTAGGATGGGATAATATTTGGCCGAGATACAACTATTTGAAAATCTGAGGGTGCAAAAAAATCTAAATACAGAGAAAATCGCCTTTAAAGTTGTCCAAATAAAGTCCTTAGCAATGCATATTACTAATCAAAAATTATGTTATGATATATTTACGTTAGGAAATTTACAAAATATCTTCATGGAACATGATTTTTTGCATAAAAGAAAAATCAATCATTTTAACCCATGTAATGTATTTTTGGCTATTGCTACAAATGTACCTTAGCGACTTAAGACTTAAGGTTATGTGGTCCAGGGTCACATATTACAAATTAAAATATTTTTTTCTATTTTAATATATTTTAAAAATTGAATGCAAAGCTGAATTTTTAGCATTCTTCAGTGTCACATTATCCATTAAAAATCATTCTTATAGACTGATTTGGTACTTAATATTGAAAACAGTTGCGCTACTTAATATTTAAATAATAAACAGTGATAGATTTTTTTTTTTCAGAATCCTTTGATAAATGGAAAGTTCAAAATGAAAAACATTTATTTGAAATATATATCATGTATATTTAAGGATGCTGCAGCTAAATTAGTCTCTCACAAAAGGATTTCTTTTTACAAAAAAGAGAAAGAAAATTCTTACATCCACCATATGAAGGTGTTTATTTTTTAGAATGGTCTGCCCCCTCTTCCTTATACCATCTCTGATCTTGTCCCGTCTGGCTGTAGACAGGTTGAACAGACTGCAATTCCAAACCTCTGAACAGATTCCAATTCTATTTTGTGCTGCTAGCACAATAAATATGCACTTAAGCACACAAAACTCAGAACTTTAAGAAGTGTGTGTTAAAGATGCTTGATGATTCTTTAAAAAGCAATCTGGTATATTGGCACAAATTGAAAGAACCTTGAACAAGGGACCCAAACAAAGATAAAGGGCTGAAGAAAGAACAAAGACTAGAGATACAGCAGTTTGATGAATCTCAGATGCCAGCACACACGCATCCCAGTAGAGATGCCTCATCAAAGAGAATCTGATTCTATTCCTGGTATCTCCTCAAAGGTACACTGAAACATTCATTATGTCTAACTGTATGATATCATCACTTCCGCAAGTTCATGATTACTCACTTTTGCCAAGACAGATGTCTAGCACTGTGGGAGATGAAGGAAGTAGATGAAAGGTGCACACAATGTGTCATTCTTTTGTCTAAAGTAACTTGGCAACTCAAGATGAAGCAACTACTGTGAATGGAGGCTGGCAACCCTGCTAAAAAGACCCACTTTGACCAGCTCAGAATTGGTTCTGGTCTACCCGGTGGACCATCAGTATCTCTAGATCTCCATCTCTGTTCACTTAATGACTAGACACGACAAGATACTTCAGTTTTTTAAGCTCACTACCCTAGCCAGCACAATGCCCACACTACTGGTCATCACACTAGATCATGGACCTCCATGGCCAGGATAGTCATGTGACCAGTGTTACAGAAGGCGATGTGCACTGAGGCGAGTCAAGAGACAGGAGCTGCATCTGCTCTTGATGACATCAAAGCCCCTGTGATTCATCCTCGCCGCAACTCTTTCCATCTTCTCATTCCAGCACGCATTAGGACCACTGAACCATCAAACTATTCGCTTTAATACTGCAACACAAACAGTTTGAATCTTTAAACTGAGCTTATGCACAATGACTTTTACGAGTCAATAAACACTGATATATTAAGGCCCATCATTACATTTGTATATTATCAAGTTCAGCTGGTGGTTCACGGGTCACAAGGTCTGATCTAAATAAAAACAATGCTAATTGCAAATATGATGCAACTTATAAACATGCAGTTGATATAGCAAAAAGGCTTTTAAAAAGAAAATCATGTCACTATTTACTCTCCCTCATGTCGTTCTAAACCTGTATGGCTTTGCTTCTTTTGTGGAACAATGCTGGTATCAAATGGTTTTGGGCGTTTACAGAATCTGCAGTCAGGCAATCACTTCACTGTAGAAAACATTACACCCCATGGCCAGCTGGTTTGCTTCTTCTATGCTGCCGACTCAGCGATAGCGATGGTTGGATGGAGAGAGATGGCAGGGTGCAGGACGAGAACATTTCCCCAGCAGATGATAGCACAGTTCCTCTTTCTCAGGCTGCCAGCACACTTCAACCTGAGGTCAAATATTTAATTTTCAAGCAATGGTTTAAATGGTTTAATTGTTAAACAGTTATCATCTTTTTACATACAGTCATGTATAAATAACTAATTTTGAAAATATAAAATATTTCAATACTTTTTTATAAAACTAATTAAATTTTGAAATCAATCAAAATGAACATTGGCCATTCAATGTTTGGCATGACACATTGATTAGAGGGTCATAAATACATTTAAATACAGAAGGCATGATTCATCTGCTGCACTGTCCAAGTCAATCCCATAAGACAGCTTCTCAGAAACGACTTGGACTAGGTAAATTTTACGAATTGCAAGCTACTGAGGTATTCAAATTAAAATAGTTCATTTAAAAGTTACATTTTAGTTAAAACATTTTTGTACTTGTCTGATTTTTTAGGAAGTTCAACTAACAGAAGTCAAAGTTATGCAAAGTTATTCTGTGCCTCGGCTATCACAACCTACTTAGCAGCAAGACCCAGTATAAATGACCCAGTTGATGTTTATTTATTACCACACACTAAAATCTATTAACCAGTGCTTCCAACTTCAGTATGAGCCATGATTAGTATGTAAAAACAGCCCACAAATAAAAAGAAAAAAAAGTGATTATTTAAATTAAAAAATTTAATTAAAAAAATCTAAATATTAATATTTTCCCAATTAGATTTTTTTTTTCTTCCCCTGAGAATATCTGACCACCATTTTTCCCCACTATTTTTACATCTTGGTTTTAATAGATTGTCTCTTCGGACTGTGGAGAGTTTTGAGCTCTGCAAGTTCTGCAAATGTTTACTTAGTAATCTCTTATTATAACAAAACACAAAAATAAAATTTTTCATGTTATGACTCCTTGCTGTATATGCATACACACACACACACACACGCACACACACACACACAATACAAATATTCTTATACATGTTCAGCATCTATTAAAATAGATTTTAGTTACTGTGTTTAAGAATCCTTTTTAAGGATTTCCTTAAGAATTTCCTTTTTTCAGGACAATTTAAGTTAATGTCTGGGGACAGCTTTGTCCCTAAATGACAGTATAGACAAGTAAACCCACACACAATGGCTGAACCACATGCAGCTTTCATGTACTCTGCCTCAGTGCGTACTCCATTATCTAACCATGTCAAGTGTGTGGGCTTGGGTTTGTCAAGCCACACGTTCTGCTTATCTTCAGAGATTGTACGCCGTGAACATTTTTCTGTGATGCCAGTGAGTCTGAGAGCATTTGGGGCACTCAAAGTCCACTACGCTGGTAGATCCTTGCCCTGTATTTCTTTGAAAACAAAAGCAGTTAAATCGGTCAGTGAAAAAGCATCCTCCAGTGAGCAGATATACAGATGAATCATGAGGGCTGAGGACCAATGCAGGCAAGAGCAGTGGGTAATTACAGATAAATCTCTCCACTACACAGCATGAGATCACTACCATTTAGGGCCACATCTGATTAAAGCAAATACTTAACCATAAAAAGAGATGATGATGAAAGCTTTGTGTCACATAGTAAGCCATGAAAGGTACAGTACTTCTAATATCTGACTAAACTGATCTTTAAATCAGCTGCAACCCAAAATTGGAATTGCGTCCTTGAACTGTTCCCTTGCTCAGTCTGAATTGTGAACTGGTTGCGAACCTCAAAGCAGCACTTGAAGAAGCAGACATTACTAGTTGTAGATTTATAGAGCCAGATTTTAAGATTGGTTAGATATTGAGAGAGTTATTACAGTTTACCCAAAAAATTAAAACTCACTTATTATTTACTCATGTCATTGCAATATATGCAATTCCTTCTTCTATGTAACACAAAAGAAGATCAGGAAAAAAAATCTGAATAAAAGTCATACAGGTTTGGAACAACATGAGGGTTAGCAAATTAATTTTCATTTTGGGGTGAACTATTGCTTTAACTGCTCTAATTCTGTCCAATTTAGTTAACAATTCAATGAAAATAATTAGTTTAAAAGAACAGTCGCTATCATCCATTTTTATCAAAACATTTACCTTAAAACTATACTGAAAACACACTTCCGCTTTAAATGCAGTATGAGATAATGTTTGAACCGGTAGTTTGAAACTTAAGCAGTTGCTTTTATTAGAAAGCAATTCCAAATATAACAGTGCAGATATAGTTCGCACAATTAGACTAACAATATGGAACACCATCAGTGTCATAAATATAAAAAAACAGGATACACGAAACAATTACACGCAACGAATAGTACCTGCTTGAACCCTCCATTACCTTTAATATTCAAAAGCTGTAAGGGAAGAGGAGAAAAGAGAGGCAGACACAATTAGACCACAAGGCTATATTAAGATCATCAGAGGCCACCAGATCTGAGCTACTTTGTCATTATTTCATTCTTACGACATAATTTCCATGATATTTCTGCACCATATAATTCCAGAGAAAATACTTGCTGCAGGGTATTAAATTGTCCTCCACATAAATTAAACAGCCTCTCAGCATTTCACAGTAGAGAACAGATGCTTTGCTAGACAGACAGACAGACAGACAGATAATCTTGTCTGAAGAATCTGGATTTCTAAACAATTTATTGCTTATGGAAAGCAGACAAAATTCAATGTACCCTCCTGATTGAATCCCCCCACTGGTACATGGTGTGAACTCCTGCTGCCTAATTGACAGAGCTAAACTGGGTAATTCACCGCTGGCAAGATGGGCATTTAATAAAAACGAACTTGCGAACTTGTCCTTTAACTACGTTAGAGTGCTTTATCAGTTAGGTGAACGGAGATAAATTATGATGATTTCCTTCCAAGAGCCACTGATCAATGAAAGCCTAACAAAATGCATTTGGTATTTAGAATGGAATGTTATGTTAACATATATGATGGTATGTGACAAATTCAGATTTTCTGATCAATTGTTTTGTGAGGCTGTTAGACAGTCAGTGACACACCTACAGTAAATAGTAAATGCACAACATATTCATCACAAAAAAATCATATTTTAAGTGTAACAAAGTATTTAAAATAAAAAATTGAACTTTTCTGTTGCATTCAATTATGACAAATGTCATAACGATGAACAATCAATGTCACTTCGAGTGTATACACTTAATGTCAGTGTCATTATTCTATCGTTATTTCTTTAAGTTGTTACGAAATAAAAAGTCTCTGACCTCAGAAAAACAAACTATCCTGTCCTACCAGATGTTATATCGTGTTCTGCACAGCGCTGCTTCAAGTCGAACACACCTATTAACAGTTCATGTTAGTATTGTATATTCACCATGGCAACTGTTGTTTGCATAACCCAAAAATACTGTTATTTTCACTTTGTGTTATTTTGTATATGTTTATATGAATGTGGTGGCTCAAACCAACTTAACTGTATTAACAAAAACTAGTTTGGGACTGCTATTTAATAGCCTTACGTTTATAGTCTGTTTATTCAGTATTAATCATATTCTTAGCTTAATTTTTGTGAAATAAATTTGCTTTGTTTTTGTTTTTTAAAAATATATATATATAATATGGGAAATGGGTCAAGGCTTATATATTTTATTTAACACAGTCCAGTATTTAAAAGAATGCTATTAAAGAAAGCTTTCACGGACTCTTCATTTTATTTTATTTTATTAATGGAACTAGTTTGATGGGCACTTTATTTCAAAAAGTATTTTTCTATTGGACTTTTTGTGGCTGTTTATGTTTACTGAAAACTGAAATAAAACAGGAAAAAGTACCGCTAAGATGTGTTTTTTTTTTTTTTTGTATTGTGACAGTCTGTATATTAAGTGTATCATTCAACTTTTTCCCATGGTCTAGAGTTAAAAACAAAAAATAAAAAAAATCGCAACAGCAATATCAAATCGCAATACTTGTAGAATCAAAATTCTTAAAAAAATTAAAAAATAAAATAATAATTCGCAATACATATCATATGGGCACCCAAGTATCGTGATTGTATCACATCGGGAGGTAAGTGTATCGTCCCATCCCTATTGAATACACACAATTGATTTATTGATAAGGTTTATGGAAAAAAAAACTTCCTTTTCTCAAACCATCTTAGTTCTAACTAATAACACCAACATTCATTGAAAATAAAAGGCCTTCTTTCAGAACAACGCACAAGTCTGAGCTGCCAACTTCCTATTATGAAAAGTGCAAATGTGGAAGAGAGATGTTCACGCGAAAATTCGTTTTTCCTGTTCATGTTCTTCCAAAAACTCTGTTCTTCTGTGAAACATAAAATATATTTTGAAAATTGTCTCAGTGGAAGTCAGTAGCCTCCAATGTCATTTGATTCCCAGCAATCTTTAAAATATTATCTCTTGTGTTCCGCAAAAGAAAGAAATTCATATGGGTTCGGAACAATACAAGTGTGCGTAAATGAAAACAGTCTTTTCAATTATGGGTGGATCTTCTGAGGAACATAAAATATATTTTGAGATTTGTCTCAGGGAAAGTGTTGTTTGGTTCTCAGCATTCTTTAAAATATTGTTTGTGTTAAGCAAAGCCATATGGCCAAAAATTGATAACATCATATCAATTAAATTTCCAGCTCTGACTTTTGCCAATGGTAACACTGAGTGGAATGTGGATAGTTTGTGATTAAAGTTAAAAAATAAGGCTGCAAAGTGTTGAAACTTGTGTCTGGCTGACTTAGGAGACTGGCTTTGTTTTGGCTGTAACCAGTACAGACATCAATGCTGAACATTATTGCTACTTTCATGGGATTTGTTTATATCTGATCAAATGAGGCTGATTAAATGATCCATCCATTACAAGCAGAAACAAAGTGGCACTTTAAGCAAGCATTCCTTCTCAGAGTAGCTGAGGCCACACTGAAAATCTAACAAAAACAACAATGCATGCAAGCTAAGAGGAACTAAACCAGTAAGCAGTGTGGCATTATTAGCGACAGCTCAATGATACGGAATAACAGGCTACCACAACGACTGATGCTCTCCCCCGACTGCTTCTTCCACGATGCATCTGAGAGGCAGAGCGAGGTTTGGAGAAAGAGTGGAGGTGACAGCGAAACAAAACCTATACACATGCACACACACATACAGATCCTCTCCCCTCCCCCAAAACACTCACTGGGACCAGTAGCACCATCCACAAGCTGAATTCCTCCAGCCATCCTCAGAGCATCTGTGTGAGCATAGAGTCATAGAAAACACTGTGAAGATGCACACATAGACCCTTACTCACCACCTCCGAGTCTTCAAATCCATGCAGGTACAAATTGTCGTACATGGAGGTCTGATATTCCCAAGGGATCACCTTAACGATCAAATGCAAATGTGGGATAAGGAAGCTCCAGCGAGAGTACGTCTAACAGGGCTCTCTTACAATCCCCTTGCCCACAATAAGACCACAGAAGGAGGAACGTCAAGCAGATGGCAATCGCCCCTTTCGCTCCTGAAGCCAGCGTATTGTATTAATGAGGATGAAGTGTGATCGATCACATCATAGAGAAGTGGGGCTCTCCCCAGAGACGGCAGAGACCTGGCATTTTATCAAGCTTCCACAAACAGAGCAGGAAAACAGAGCCTTCCTCAATCAGAAGCTGATGACAAAGCAGCGAGGCTGTCTTCTGATTGGCTGAGAGGAGCTCCAGTAAGAAAGGACAAGTGCTCTCTTCTGTTGAATGTTAAAGGAGGAGGAGAAGGGGTCTGCAGGGTGCTGACAGCATTCCACTCCTTGACCAATTTTTCCTCTCCGTTTCTATTTTTGACCATCTTGGATCTCACCCCATCTCTTTCTTTCATCCATGTTCACATATAGACTCCACTATTCATTTCACAATTCATGCATTACTTCACATACACTGTAAAAATTTGGTGTTTGCAAAATTAAACTGGCAACAGCTTGCATGGCTTTTAAAAAATGCCTTAATTTAATTCATTTACTTGAGTGAATAAATTTTTTTTTAAGAAAAGGAAAAAAATATTAATTATATTGTAAATAAATTATTATTATTATTATTACTCACTATTATAGTAAAATAAAAAAAACCTCAAACACCTTGAATAAAGTCTTAAGTCGCTTTAGATTAAGGTGTCTGCTCAATAAATGTAAATTTATATTATTATTATGCGTTTCATCTGTGTGAAAGTGCTTGCTGTCTTAAACTACTGACAACATTTGAGACAAAACCATACCTTAAAATGCCAAACGTAAACCTCCACAATTGAAACAAATGAAACATCAACTAACTGATCATTTTGAGTTGAAGAACAAATGCATCCTGACAACACAACACAATACTAAATATGATTCCCAACTCAAAGGTGCGAACAACTGCAACCACATTAATTATTCATGTTCTAGAGCAAATGATAAATGGAGCTAAACCACAAACCATTTTCTAATGTAGGGCTATGGCCTATTTGAGTTAAAAAGCTAAATTAGGAAGCATGACTGCTGTTCCTGAACTTTAAAATTGAAAAACTACAATAAAGTGAATTTTTACAAAGCAGTAACATTTTTCAGCATTATTAACAAGTAAAAAGATCTAAACAATTTACCAGTATTATGCAATGCAAATACATGCCACAATGGCATAACACAAAAAAGCAAACAACAAAAACCCATCCATATAAATGTCCCAGGTTCCTAAATATCTGTAACCACCAGTTTACATTTACATTTATTCATTTAGCTGACGCTTTTATCCAAAGCGACTTACAATTGCTATATATGTCAGAGGTCGCACGCCTCTGGAGCAACTAGGGGTTAAGTGTCTTGCTCAGGGACACATTGGTGTCTCACAGTGGATTCGAACCTGGGTCTCTCACACCAAAGGCATGTGTCTTATCCACTGCGCCATCACCACCCAGTTTATGGCAGATATGAATGATGAAACATAAAATGAGAGCTTGACATGACCATATTGAACCAGACTGTTCTTTAGTGGGTGTATCAATACCTCTGCTTTGTGTAATTACATTCTCATGAATGTGGAGAAGCAACATCAACCCCATCTTGGGGTCACTGATAAGAGCATATAAATTGCAGCTATAACAAATGTACAGCTCTTTTTTGTTTTACCCCAAACCTGAACCTGTGCTTCTTTTAAATATTACTGTTCAAAATTAAATCATCATTGCTCCAATAAAATACATGATGCCCCTGGACAAACACAATTAGCCCAATACGAGACATATTTCCATAGAGATTTATGTATCATTAAACATGCAATTTTTTAAGGTTGCGTTGCATTTCTAATTCTGTTATTGGTTCATATTTCCCTTGATATCCCTCCAGCTACTGAAATAATAAGAAAACCATGACCAATCAGGTCTTGTCAAGTAATTACATGGAAATGAACTGACGGTGTTGCTGTTAATTAACCACGGCTCTCTCTCGAGTATAACTCTGGCACACATCGCCCCCTGTAGTCTGCTTTTCTACTGGAACAAATTATATGACTAAAACACACTCGCCTCTTTAATCTACTCTTAATCAAATAAACTCATGAAGAGTCCAGACATCAAAAGAGAACAAGAGCAATTAATACATTTCTCTGTTTCAACTGGATCCACCGAGAAGCATATGATGAGATAATAATGCAGAATGTAATCTATTATTAAAAATAAATATATATGTTGAGATCCACCAATAAAAGAATCTTACTATTATAGATTATGTTTCGTAAAATGTACATGCATACTGAAATTATTTAACAATGCATACTTAGTTAAATGAAATAGCCTATCCTTCAGATCACTACTGATATTTTCACATTTAATTTAACAAGCATCTTTTAGTTACTGTGGATCAGTTATCAGAATGAAAGAGCAGATAAAACAAAACAAATTTCTGTTACTAAATAAAGTGCATCTTAATATCCTACCCCTGTAATAATTTTTGTTTCCTTTTAATGCTTAACTGTCATTTGAATAGCTGTAATAATTCTGTGATTGTTTATTATGCGCCTTGTTTCCTGATTCCACTATTTAATTTAGTCAGGAAAATCTCTAAAATCTGATATGTCGACATCTGATCATCAAATCAACAATCATGCTAATCTTGGCACAGCAGGGAAGCAAAGAAATAAATGAATTACTAAAGAGTTTAGGCATGTGACCTATACCAGCAAGATTAATAATTTATACAAGCTCCCAATGATCAGGAATTTTAAATGCGTCATTATGGATAACTATAAAAACAGTAACTTCCAACAGCTTGGGTTAATAAATCATTTTAAGTCTCTCTACATCAAAATAGGATTGTTTCAGCCATAAATTCAAGGCAAGTTCAAGTAAGTTTTTATATACATGACTATCTGCAGTCTTGTCTTTAACCTTGATCTCAGCAGGTTTTTACCACCCCTGGATTTTCTCGCCTCATTTGAGCAGATCTCGAAGACACAGACAGGTTTAGAAGCAAGATGTTTCCTCTCAGCAGCACCCTATATGCTCTATAATAATATTTCATATACATCTGGAGATGCATAGATTCATTTTCCAGAGGACATGGGAGCATGCATTAACCTCAAACCTTAAAAATGCAAACTGTACAGAAAGTTTACCATCTAAATCTGAGGTTCTCATAAATGATTGGGAGGCCTAGAGTGAGGAAGAATTTAACCTAAACCTATGATCATATCTAAAAATATATACATATGCAAACTTTATAATGTAGGGTGTCCTCAATGAAGGGTCTTGGCTGTGAAACCACTTCTATGGCCAGAAATAGAGTGTCCTGGAAGTCAGTCAAAAAGCTGAATTCCCAAGGTTCTTTGGGGACCTAGATTCTAGAATAATTAGCAAATAGACTGCAGCATGAGCTGCGTGAAGGTGACGGAACATACCAATAAGTTAAAGCTATTTTCTCATTACAGCACTAATGAAACTGCAACTATAATAGTTCATTAAATAAAAATTTGTAAAAATATAAGAAATTCTAAAAACGATTCCGTAAAATAGATACATTTTAAGACATGTAAATTCACTGCAAAATTGTTAAAACAAACAATTGTAACAAAGCAATACAAATATTTTATGGTTATATATTGTTAAAATGATAGAATGCATATAAATTTTCACTTAATTAAAGTAATCCGTCTGGAAAGAGGCATTAGCTGTGCGAATCATATTTATTTCAATTACCTTAATAATATAACAAATCTAAAATATCAAATAGTCAGTGCTTGGAACATCACTGTTTTTACAGTGAAATTTAGAAAAGAATTACAGCAAATGATGTTTGGTTACGGTATAGGAACGCAGGCTTATTCCTGTCCACATTATGATTTAATACACAAAGCATTGCCTTACAGCTGCACAAATACTGCAGGGAATACTGCACAGTCCTCAAACACATGAACAAGGGTAGATTCAGGGACAGCTAGAAAATGCCACATTGCAGGCATCAAGGTCATTGGTTTCCCCTGGGATACTTTCTTCTTCTCTGCAAACTCATATATCTAGATGCATCTGACAACAGGGATTACATCATATTTCCATATTAGGAAAATGGACTCTATGATTTCATATTGCATGTGCTGAAAGAATATTTACAGGCTTGATTTCAACTCCAAAATCTCTTTTTTTTTTTTTAGATGTTATGAAGATCCAAGCCAGCTCTATTCAGCTAAATGTCGAACAAGTTCAGTTGGAAAGGTAGCCATGAGCAATTCATATTCATCTGATGACAGCAAGGACTCGTCTGTTGCTTGGAAACCAAATAACCTGTTCAAAAAGCTACACAAGAGTATAATTCTTTGAAAAATCACACAGAATATATATATATATATATATATATATATATATATATATATACACACACACACACACACACACACACATATATATATATATATATATATATAGAGAGAGAGAGAGAGCTAGAGAGAGAGAGAGAGAGAGAGAGAATGTTTGCTTTTGAGATGTATTTGTGATATTTTGAATGCAGTGCTTCATTTTGCAAGAAATGTGATGCATTTTGCATTTTGTGTGTGCAATTCTTGGATTTGCGTGTAAAGTTTTTTAAAAAAGAGGCAAAGTTTTGAAAATGTTTAAGCAGTTGAAAAAAAACTCTCAAAATTCTGACTTTTTTCCTTGCAGTTATGAGTTTATATCGCACAATTCTGACTTTTTTTCTCACAATTCTGACTTTTTTTTCTGAAAAAAGAACTGATGTTAACTCACAATTCTCAGAAGACCGAATTATGAGATATAAACTTGCATTTGTGAGAAAACAGTCAGAATTGTGAGATAAACAGTTAGAATTCTGATTTCATATCTTGTGATTCAGATTTTATTTCTCAGAATTGCGAGTTTGTTTCTTGCACTTTTGTGCTTATAGAGAAAAAGAGTCAGAACTGCGAAAAACAAAGTCCACATTGTGAGATAAAAAGTCAGAATTACCTTTTTTAAATTTTATTTTTATTCAGTTGCAGAAACAGGGTTCCATAGCATAGGAGCATATTAGTTGAAGTCAACTAATGCGATTGAACATATGACACGTTTTGAACATATGAATTATTATGCAAAAATTCTAATGAGTCATTTACACTGAGTAACAACCCCTCCAAGTGGGAGCATGTTGTCATCATTGGCAGATTTGAAAGAAATATGTGTATTATGGATAAATGCGAACCCGTTGGCTTCTATAAAAAGTATTGCGTAACCCAGTTTTACACATTAGGCACATGGAAAAGAACTGATGTTAACTCACAATTCTCAGAAGACCGAATTATGAGATATAAACTTGCATTTGTGAGAAAACAGTCAGAATTGTGAGATAAACAGTTAGAATTCTGATTTCATATCTTGTGATTCAGATTTTATTTCTCAGAATTGCGAGTTTGTTTCTTGCACTTTTGTGCTTATAGAGAAAAAGAGTCAGAACTGCGAAAAACAAAGTCCACATATTAAAGTGCATACTCAATTATCCACTGAGAATATTAGTCACTGTTCAAAACTCTTCAAAATGTTCTACGCAGAGGTAGCTACCCTTAAAACGAAGTCTCGAACAAAAGAGTTCAATTCATTGCAAAACAAAAGCAAGTGTGAGAGTGCTTCAGAGAGTCATATCACAAAGCATTTAAATGGAGACATTATATTTCCATAATCTACATCATCCCCTCTCACCTGGCGGAGGATGAAGCTGGTCGATGTCGTACTGCCGTCGGATCTCTTAAGTCGACTGCGCCGTGAGTAGGTTCCTCTGTTCACCTGCGGCAAAAGAACAAGCCATTAATCTATTCCTTTTCTACCGGCAGAACAGGGACACATTCATACAAACACATACACCCACTTATCCCTCCACAACACTGTCAGAGGGGTCTCAATGGGGTCTGTTAGCTGTTACTGTCAGAATCAAATGAACTGGCAAAGCATTTCAACGATTAATCACTTGCATTAATCATCGCTGTTTTATATGTCAGTATGAAACCTACAGCTAAACACAGCAGACATAAGGCTCTTTGACCTATCCTGGGTGTTACGTGACTAAAAGCTTGACGGATAAGGAGGGTCTATTGATATAGATGTCAAAGCACATCACCACAAGGAAGCTGAACTCTGCAGAGCCACATAGACATCAATGCAATGTGTTGAACAGGCGAAACTGCCCTTCAGTATGGGTGGCCGCAATGCAGTCCTACATCGAACCACTTCTGAGCAGATCATGCGGTTAAAATATATAGCGGTTTGAGCTGAACGGATGTTTCCAGTAGTTTGTTGTGCAAGAAACATAAATGTTATGGCCATCTGCTGCATAGGAAGCACTGATGCTTAAAAACTGGGTCAGGCCATGCGTCCTTTACAGGGAAATCAATGAGAACATTAATTATTTAGCAGCATAATTAAAGACCAATAGATCAAACTGGCATGCATTAATCTTTAGCACATTCGGGATTTGGTTTTAATGATCCTTTAAATTGTATAATCAGCCCGTGTAGAGTAAAATAAGAGTTCACCCCAAAATGAAATTTTTCTCGACATTTACCCACCAATATGACTTTCTTGCTTCGGTAGAATACAAAAGAAGGTGACAGAATGACAGACTCAGTCACCATTTACTTACACTGTATGGTACAAAATGCAATGAAAGTAAATGGTGACTGAGGCTGTCAGTCCCCAACATAAAAAAAAAAAAAGTAATTTGAGTTTGGAACATCATGAAGGCGAGCAAATGATGGCCATTTTTTATTTTCAGATGTACTGACCTTTTAAGCTATTATTCCACATAATACATAAGTTTAAAACACAAAACATAGGAATTTTACTGTGACACTACCATGGTTTCTTGACTATTTATCATGTTTTTTTTTGGGGACATGTATCATGTCGTTCCTTCATGAACATCCAATTACAATTGCATTTGTACCAACAATAAATGTAACAACATCAAGCTGTCCATCAGAAGTTAATGGAAATATATAAGGACATTCAGAGGTTTCTATTACAAGTGGAAAAACACAAATATAACATAACAACAATGCAAGTGTTTGATGCAGATATGCTATATATATGTATGCATATATATATATATATATATTTATAATTACACTCACACATACACCTGCACAACTTGTATAAAGTACATCTATGCAGTGTACAGAATTCAAAGATAATGTTTGCAATGCAGTGTTACAGATCATCTCTGCTTCAACATATGATACGTTTTAAGCATATGAATTATGAATATTCAAATATTCAAATTAGTAATTTCCTGTGAGTAAAAATCCTTTAAGTGGGGTCATGTTGTCATTGTTGGCAGATTGGAAAGAAATATGTGTATCACGGATCAATTTAAAGACGTTGGATCCTATAAAGACAAACAGAACTATGTGTGTTTGGTGCACCAGTCACCATCGCATTGTCACCTTCTCCCGCGTCCCTACCTGAAAAATCGGCTTCTGGACCCCGTCGCCTATCCCGTGTCGGGTGTAGATGTGCCGGGACATTTCTGCGAGTTCATCGGTCCATGGAGGTGGCTGCCTCTCGGTCCCGGTCCAGTGGCTCGGCGGAGGAGGATACTGAACTGTTTGCTCCAGTTTCGCTGCGGTGTCCGCGGTCCGAAGAGAGGCTTGTGCGCGCTGAGCTCTCGGTGACTGATGCGGTGTGCAGCTGTAGTGAAGCTCGGTCACCACTAGAGCAGCAGCACGAGCTACTGTAGTGTATCTAGCTGCTCGACAGAGGTCATCAGATATTATGCAGATATTAATCAGTGTCGTTGGCAAGATTCCCAAATGTCAGTCTTTTTATCTGCTGAACTATAATTCCCTGGTGGACAATCAATTTGCAGCCACTTACATTTTCATATCAAACTGTTTTGTGTTAAAAAAAAAAACTATGCTGCTTTCCGAATCTCAGTCATTATTATTATTATTTTGTTTTAATATGATTAAACGTGTTTGGTATTTATCACTCACTTTTGTGCCACTCCCTTTTATTCACCAATAAAATAATAATAATTAATAAAGTTTTTATTTTTGTAAGTGAACAAGCCCCTATTCTTTAAATAAGACACTCTATGAGGTGCTAGGGAGAAAATATTGCTAGCAATTGCCAGCTATGTCATTTAAAACAAATTTCTCAAATTAGTTGACTCTAGCCATGAAACATGTTGATAACTATAAGAGCAAAAGGTGAAGGTGATATAAACACACACACACAATGATTATAAATTCTGTCTACTATTGTTGGCTGTTATCTATCATTTGCAAAAGGCTGTGGGAAGATAATACAGCCAAATTCATACTTTAGTACTTATTCTCATGTTCTGGTAGTAAATACTTAAAAGATTATACTGTAAAGATAAATGAATGCTAATGTAATGCGTGACCCATTTTAATAATGACAATAATAATGTATCTCAGTGGCCTCCCAGGTATAGATTCATCAGAACATCAGATGAAAAATGAGAATTACTGTAGGGCATGTCTTTTTTAATGGTGCATGCTGTATCTACAAAGAGCTGATAAGGAAATAGTAAATTGCAGGGGGATTTATATCATACACAGCTGTAGCTGCTTTTCCTACAGACTCTATGAGGATTCACCCATGAGGTTGATAATTAGTAGCATATCAGCTGTGCAAGAAGATTTGAACAAAACATAACCAGATATGATGCACATATTATGCAAAATAAAACTGAATAATTAACATTCAGCATCTCCAAATCAGTTTGGGAGGACGCTGGTAAAGTATATCCACAACAGAAAAGCAGATTTTGAAACACAGGTAGTTTTTATTTTCTGAAGACTATAAGAGTTCACTGTGTTACAAAAGGAATCTGAAAAATGAGCAGGCAGGATACAAAGAAATCTTGATGTTACAAAACATTGAGTCCATGAGTACAATACAGACTTCGCTCTAAATCTCTTAAAACATACAGGTTTACAAATATACAGCAGCTTTTGAAAAGGTTTTTTGAATTGGTTTCTATGTTTATTCCGTCTCGTGAAAGAACAAGGCATCTGGTGGTAAATAAATGTTTATAAAGTTAAGGTGCAATACAGACAAAGCAGATATTTAACATCTAATGTACAATATTTTTTCGAGCAGTTTATGAAAAAAAGAAGAAGACAATTTTCATTTATATTTTACTACATTAATCCCATTTTAATGAGAATGAAAGCTGTCTATATGTTAAAGGAATTATACATTTCCCCATTTCAGTTCAGAAGAAATGGGTGGGTATATCAGAAAAGCACATTTCTTCACGTACATAAGAAGCAAAAAACAACAATTAATTCATCATTTCCAGCTGAAGAGTCATAGATCAGAAGAAAATTACACTGTATGCAGTTTTACATGCCTTAAATTAAGTCAAACAACAGCAAACACCCACAATGCAAACACAAGCAGTACTTGCATATTATAAATATCATTATACAGTGAAACATGGATTGACCATAAAGGGATTGCATTTGTGACCACTGTCAGTTCTAAAGCACAGTTTGCAAAGGAATTTATGAATATTACATGTAGCCTGTAGTAAACCGTGGCCCTACTAAATCGGTCCCATAATTTTGGAATCACTAACAGCAGAATGAAGCTAAAACTGTCATTTTGATCGTAAGAGTTTATAGAAGTGCTCGGAGTATTGGCACATAAATTCATTCCAGATTTGGTGATCTATGTATAATCTTCTTCATACAATCATCCTCTCTTACAATGCATAAAAAAACCCACATTTGCTGTGAAAGGCAAGAAATTAAAGTCTAGGATCAGTTAATCCAGAAATAAATGAAAATGGCAACAATTAATCATAAGAATTGTGGAACAAATGAGGAAAAGTATGCATGTATGTGCATTTTACCATTTTATCTTATATTCTCAATCAGCAAAAAGAAGAATATGCTGGTGATTATCAAAGATGACAAAAAAATATGTTTATGGTTAGTGTGACTCATTCCATCAACTCTGAACACCTGCCATAAACTGCTTCATGGGTTAGTAAGTGGGGGAGAAAATGACGTGCTTGCTTCCTTTCAAGTGGATTACATCTTTGTCCTGTGAAGATAAATGTCAGCGAATCTTTGCATACCCCCTGTCATCAATAGAGACGTGAGAGAAAAATACTCTCGACCTCAAATCACCATTTGGAATTTGCATTGAATATTAATGGCTGTGGAGTTAGCCTTACAGAAGGGGTTGCTGGTAGAAGGCTGCTTGTTGCTGTTGAGGTGCAGGATGGGCCGGAGCTGACATCGGATAGGAGGTTGGAGGCAGACCATGATTAGCGTTCTGATAGGCAGACATGTCCATAGCCATGCTCATCTGTGGTGGGTAAGGGGCGGGGGCTCCAGGAGCTTGGTTTACATATGCTGCATTCATGGGGCCACTGCAGGAAATAAGAAATTTGCAGAAATTTAAGGCGAGTTTTCCCAACACCACTATCATGCTGATACATTTTAAACAAAGATATCTAAAAAATGTTGACAAGTACACTGCCCGGGATCATGTGCTGATTCCAAAAATAGTATCTGTTTTGCTCTAGCTCATTGCATTTTCTGAGAAAATCTGATGTGCATTTTGTCTCATTTTTGCTTTTACAACCATTTGTAAGGTGAGGAAGTCTTGTATTATACCTTAAATCACCAGAAAAACTGCCACTAAGACATAATCTTCCTTTGAGCCAGGTTTAAACTATTTGTACAATTCTCATCTGAAGACATTATTTTATGCCTATTCCTGATTTCAAGGTTAGAACAAGCAAACATGACCCCTATGTTCACACGATTCCAGTACATCAATTGACATCTCATGAAGCAAAACGCTTTGTGTTTGTCCATCAAGACATATTTAACTTCAAACAATTAGTCCTCTATTCATAATATTGCTTTCTCCAGAGAAAACGTCATCTTGTCTGAATCAGGAGAGAAAACAAGCACCGTGTACAAGTGATGACAGTCTAAAACAGTTCTAAACAAATATATATGTGGATTTCGATGTGAGAAGACAGTGGATAGACTGTCATTTTTTCAGATTACAGACTCAAATTTTGACCAAAAGTGACGGTTTATAGTTTAAACACCTTAATGATTGATTTGTTTATTATAAAACGCAGCTTTTCACATCACAAGATGTTAATTGATGGACCGGATTACTTGGGAATTATTCTGGTGCTTTTAACATCCACTTGAACTGTCATTCTGACGGCACCCATTCAACTGCAGAAAATCCATTTGTAAGTAAAGTAATGCTACATTTCTTCAAATCTGTTGTGATGAAGAATCAAACACATCTACATCTTGGATGGCCTGAGGGTGAGACAGCTGTCAGCAAACGTTTGTTTTTGGGTGAACTATTACTTTAAACAAAGATAGTAAACTAGTGAAGATGGAGAATGGGAGCTTCTGTGCGTTTCCGCTCAGGTGCTGGTTTTCTCATCGTTGTCAAAATAGGAGTCCCACTACTGAAAACTGCATTTATAGAAATAAAAGACAAGGTCAAAGTTGCTTCAAAATTAGAGGTAGACTAGTCTCAGCCTCAGATGTCACACCCATGGAACGTTGGCTTTTTAAGACCTTTGTTAAGACCTGCACAAATAAAATGAATACCATATAAGTGGGGTAGGACAATGTCTATACTACTTTTATTAGAAATTAATATTTTCCAATAATTTTTATGGGCATTTTTACCTTTAAGCCATTTTTTTCTTAAAAGTGTGCATCATCGTTTGAGTCAAATTCTGGCATTTGGGCTATTACCAAGAAAATTAAATCAGTATCAACAAAATGTATCTTTGCAATGCATCTGAAGTGGCATTTAAATGTATTTACACACACTTTAATGCAGCTCAGAGGGACATAGATTGCTAACCCGCAGTTTCAAATGCATAAATAATGTTTTGATATTTGAAACCTAAAACATTGAAAACTGATGTTTGAAATTATTTTAAAAAATGAAGATAGTTTAAATGTGAAATTAAAACCGCCAGCAGGTAGCAGCGAGCCAATGCTAGTAAGTGAGTCATTGTGATTGAACTGAATCATTTAGAAGGTTGATTCATTCAGGAACGAATCACCGTCATGTTGCTCAGAGATGCAAAACAGTGCTGTGGCTGTGTTTGGAATTATTTTTGTTGGAGAAATAGAGCAAAAGCAGGAAATATGGGGTCTAAAACAAGTCTCTTAATATTAACTTGTTTATTGAACTGTTGCATAAAATCAAAATCCCATTTGTAATCATGCTGACTTTTGGAGAAAAGAATGGCACTCTTCGTGTGATATTAACTATATGAAATGATATACCGTAAATATAGGCTATACATTTTCTGCCCCCATATCTTAAATTATGTGATCTTTCTAAATGTATTTTAATAGATTGAATCGTGTAGTGAAACTCGTACGCGCACACATTCAGCCATATCGCAATTCTGGACTTACCCAAATTTAAGACCTCTTGATCATAATTAAGACTTTCTTGTACAATTTAAGAGTTTTTAAGACCCAGCGGAAACCCTGTTAACGTTCTGCCTAGAAACAAGGATGCCGTGGCGCCAAACTCCCTAACGAAAGAAGAAAGCCGTCGTGTTTACAACTGTGACGACAAATTTTTGCTTATCAGGATCTATTTACAGAAATATTTAAAGTTCGCGGCATAGAATCTTTAGATACGTCCGAGAGTTTTACATATCGGTCTGTTATTGTGGCGCCCCGAAACGTGACGCTGAACGAAACAAACTGATTGGTTGTTTGACAAGTCGATCAAACGGCCGTCGATCAATCGGCCTTGGCCAATAAATCCTGCCATAGATTCCAGAACTTCAGCCGTTAGTCTGAAGGTCTGGCTACACGAGACTAGATTACCTGATGTAAGGAGGTTGTGCTGGCTGGCTGGTGGGCACTGAATTAACTTGAGGAAGGGAGCAAAGAGGGCCAGCTTGGTCCGTAAGACTATATCCCTGTGGAACACCAGAGGACATGTAGGCTCCAGATGGCTGATAACCCTGAAATAGACAAGAAATAAGAAATTAAGAAATCAGAATAACGACATAGACTTAAATTTTTTTTGTTTGTGTCACAAAATATAATAGACTGAATTGGCACTAATACATTATTTAAATGGCAAAGCAAACCTGCATAGCGAGATGAGTAGGGGCTCCTGGGTAAGTGCCTTGGAGATTCTGCATTTTGGCGTATGCATTGTAAAGAGGAGCCTCATTCATTAGCTGGTTATAGAGTTCCAGAGCCTCCAGCACTTTCACATTCAGCTCGGACAACTCTGAGTGCTTCCTGCAGGGATGAGAGAGAGAAGTTTTCCCTCATAAGCAAAAGACTGAAAAAACAGCCAGCCTATTCTGGGGTAAGTTTTGATTTCAACAAACCTGTCGATTTCCTGTAGTTTCTCATCAATCATTGGGTTCATCTTTTCACAAGCATCTAGAAGAACAGAACAAAAGATTAACACTCTGGAATTGGGTCGAATATCATTTACTCAGTGGAACTCTCAGGTTCAATGATCTTGTGTACAATGTAACATTTGACAGTAGAATTGTGTAACTGTGATAAAATACCATGATAATGCATTATTAACATCGCAAATCTTTTAAAAAATATTTTCATAAAAAAAAAAAAAAAAAAAATTACATTTACGTCACCTAGGAAGTAAAAACTAGTTCATGCTGCTGTGTAGGGGTTTCTAACACAACAGAGGAAGTGACAAGAAATTTGACATTTTTCTCTTTTCTGACCAATGTAATCAATCTCTCAATATTTTTTCTTCTTTTGGGAATTCATAGAAATGCTATTGTGTTTTTTTTTCTTTTGCTTTTGAAGCAAATGGGAATGCAAAACTATATTTGACCACTGTAGAAGTTTATCCAACTATCATAAATTCTGTTTCTAAGAAGCCTCGAAAAATAAAAACGGTCCATAAGAACATCATATTCTGGTGAGCCATGTAATGATGTGACCTAAAATTAATTACAATGTCATATTTCGTTTGTATGCCTCATCCCTACACATAAAAGTAATCAACGTTAAACAAGAGCTCAAGAAGGGTCTTCCTGGTACCTTCTAATGTGATCAGCTCTGGGCCGTCAGGTGAGGCATCTGCAGGGTCTGTGTTCTGGAGCAGGTAGAGAGTTTTGTCCATTTTCTCCTGTAGGTAACAGAGTCAACGATTAACACAAGACAAGAAAATCTCACTAAGAGCCTGTTGACCATATCAATTACACTTCTCCAGATAAGTGGAGACGTGGCCGAAGATCATTCGGTACTCACCTCATCTATATACACAGGCTCAGGCTCAGCTTTGACTTCAACGATGGGCTCCTCTGGTTCTACTGTCTTCTCTACATACATGACTACAGGAAAGAGAATCCAGGAGATATGCATGTGTAATTAAAAAATGCATTATGCCTGTACAAAAAACAAGGTTATAAAGTGTATTACCAGGGTCTGGTTCGGCATTCAGGTTGGTGGTGACAAAGTTTGATGGGAAGAGGCCTACTCCTCGATGATTCTCTCCTTTCCACCAGTTTGGATCACTGTTGGATAACAGAGACATTACTTTTCAATGGACAAAAGGTTATGGGAAATTCACTTTTAAATTAAATTATTTATTTTTCTCTCTTTTTTTGAGACACACAAAACTTATAAAACACAATATTTATTCAAAATTGATTCAAATAACATCCTTGAACGATCAGTTTACCTGTCATCAAGGATGATCACAAGCTCTCCAGCCTTAAAAGTGAGCTCATTGTCTTCAGCTGCTTCAAAATCATAGAGGGCACGCACTTTACGGGACTCTTTCCCTCCGTTGGTGTTGTAGGGTGGATCAGCTATCATGGTAAGGGGTCGTGTCTCAGTTTGCGGTTTCTGTTCCTGTAGAGACAGCTCAATGGCTGCATCGAGGAAAATACATACACTCATTATCTAGCTACAGAGGACTATAGTTTGACTCCACTGTTATGATGCCAAAGATTTTTTTTTATGCTTTGGCAAGGCCAAAAATCATTAGACAGACAAGACTAAATAAAGCATAACTATAAAAATGATATGAAAGTAGCATTAAGAGCCTTCCTCACCTTTGGCCAGATCATCATCATCAGGTGCTCTGCTGGTGGCAGGAGTGCTGTTGGGCTTTGTGCTGGAGCTCTGCAAGTAGAGATCACATTATAACTGATTTGTAAAAACAACATGATATATATTCTTATCTATTATATGTACATACACACTATCGTTCACAAGTTTGGAATAGGTGCAGTTTAAAAAAAAAAAGGTTGCTCACCAACGCTGCATTTGTTTTAATCAAAAATACAGTAAAAACAACAGTATTGTGAAATATTTGTACAATTTAAAAGAACTGTTTCTATTTGAATATATTTTGATTTTTTTTATTGTGTTGGTCCCACTTTTGCTGCCAAAACATCCTTGACATCCTTTTGTAACATTATAAATGTCTTTGTCATCCCTTTAGATCAATTTAAAGCATCCTTGCTAAATAAAAAAAAAATGTTTCTATAACTATAATTTCTTAGCTTTGATTACAGGAATAAATTTTGCACAACATCTGTTGTATGAACAGAACTATAATGCCATCTATAGGTGTACTAGAGCAAAAAAAAACTGATACTAACCACACCATTTACATAAGTAGGTTTTTGAGATAACATTTATGTGATGACCTTTGAATGACACAAAGTCTTGTGAGTGAACTAGTTCATGTAGTTGGTACTCATTAACAGTTATGGAAATGTTTACATGCACTTGTCCTTGTCAAACAAAATGGTCTAACAATAAATGAAGGAAAAGGATAATAAAGATGAATTGACATCTCGTGGACCATGAGGGCAGTGTGGCAAATGTGACAGGAAACTCCATTCTGTTTGCTTGATTCTCTTGTCTCAAGTTTACACACATGCTGCAGCATTCCAGACGCACCTAAATAGCTAAAGTGTTAGCAGACATGTCATGTGAGAAACAGTGGTCATGTTTAGTCACATGATTCATTTACGATCCATCTCTCATACAGAGGAGGGTAACTATTGGTATACTTTTAATGTATCTTTAAAAACAACATGACCTTTTGCAAAGATTGACCAAACAAACCAGTAAAAACAAAGAAATATCATCCCAATAATAAAGTAAAAATAAAAAGCATGTGATTGCTTACACACTATCATTCAAAGGTTCAAGAGTTCAATCGATCGAGAGAGTTTTATGTTATTAACAGTAATATTGTTAAATATTACTACAGTTTAAAAGAACTGTTTCTATTTGACTATATTTGAAAATTGATTTTTTTTTTCCAGAGATGGCAAAGCTGATTAGCTGGAGCATTATTCCAGTTTTTAGTCTCACATGATCCTACAGAAATCGTTCTAATATGCTGATTTCTTGATATGTACTCATTGATATGTGAATCTTTTTTTTTTTTTCAGGATTCTTTGATGAATAGAAAGTTCAAAAGAACAGCATTTATTTCAAATAGAAATCTTTTGTGATTTTATAAATGCCATTTTTAATTAATGTCCTTGCTGAATAAAAGTATTACTGTATAAAAAAAAAATTAAAAATAGAATCTTACTCACCCCAAACTTGAATGGTAGTGAATGCTATACAGTTATTATATATTAATTCATAAATGAAACCAACTACAACTTACATAGACTTACAAATATATTTTCCTCCATTTTAAAATGCAAACATTTGACAATATCAGTCCCAGAAACTTTGAAAGCACATTGCAATGACCTACACTGCAGACACAGCATGACAACAAGGTGACACAGATACATCTGTCACAGATTTCTGTGACCTACCAGTACAGGAAATACAAAGAATAACTAATGAACTACGCAAAATTAGGATGGAAAAAACGCTATGAAAGTAAACCCAGCCAAATTCTAGGGTCATACATCTAGGCCAAAAATCAGCAGCTTCTGTCTGTTTCATCAGCGTTTGTGTTAATTGGCCAGCTGAAATCACACAGTGAGTTCCAACAGCATCAAGTTGTTCGCTGATAGTAGGAATACCTGGGTGTTTGCGGTGGGAAAGGACACTCCGTCTTCTTTGAGGGACTTGATGGTGGCACTGATGAGACTCAGTTGTGGGTCTTTCTGGAAACCTTCGGCCCACTCCACCATCAGGGCCTTGAGTTTCTCAGCAACCTTTGGGTGAACCTGAGGAGAAGAGAATGAGGATGGTAGACATTATCAACAGACAAGCAAGTTCATTATACTTTGAAACAAGGATTTGTCTTTTTGTATGTAATTACACTTTAATTTTTGCGGTGAGCTAAAGTTCCTTACCTTGCTCAACACACCACGAACTTCACTGGCAAACTCCCGTGAGCAGATTTCTAGGTGAAAGATTTTTCCACTGTTTGAAACACAGGCACCCAGCAACTAAACAGAGAAAATACAGCAATATTTGAGCAACCATTATTTGCATAAAAACATTTTAATCAATTAATTTCTTGTTATTTGAACATACCATGTATTTATGATTCAGACTAATTTGCCAATTTGTGAACAGTTAAATTCAAAATTATATTCACTAAAGATATTTCCATGACTTTTCCAAGCCTGGAAAATGTCATTAAAAAATTGACTGATACTTCTAGGATTTCTATGACCATAAAAACAATTTTCTATGCAAGCAGTGATTGCACACCTGTTACATTTCTATAAATGTTTGTGCTTCAAATGCGCATAAATTAAATGTGATATCATAATTAAGATTAATAATAATAATAATAATTCTGACAACTATATAACAGTTTATTCTTAAAATATGTGTAAATAAAATGTAAACACAAACTAAAGATTTATAATACGATATTAATAATTATTATTGTTATAGTTATTGCACACTTCTATAACAGTTAATACTTTTAATTTGTGTAAACTAAATGTGACATCATGACAAATACTAATACTAATAGATTTTATTTTTACTAACATTATCATCATTATTTTAAAAATTACAAATATTATTATCATATTCAGCAACTCAAAAGATAAAAATAAAGAGCACAGCAACAAACTTTATTCCTTTGTAATACCGAAGTAATACATTTTTGTAAAGATGCAGCAAGATGAGAAAGAATTAGAAGATATCTAAAAATAGATTGAGACATCTTTGCAGGCTGAGTCAGAGTGGGAGCCCACAGAGATGCCTGTCACCTCCAGATGCTACAGCGCTCTGGAGTTTTTAAAGCTTATACAGCTTTAGTTTCTTCTGTAGTAGTTTAGTGTGCAGTGACTATATGCTAGCCATACATAGGTTAACTGTCATCAAGAACAGAAACGCTGTGACAACTCGTATCGTTTACTAAACTGTGGGTGCAACTCTGTTTGGCTATGATGGGAACTGAAGATGAAGAGCTCACCGTTAATGCTTGCATGCCTACATGAGGGACCTTGTGGTTCACACGCTTCATGATTGACCTGAGACAATCCTTTGCACTACGACAGAAAAAAAAGAGAAAACAACAAAGAGGGGCACGACAATATTTATATTAGGGAAAGACACACCTTTTTTACATAAAAAAAAATTCAATAATAAAATAAAATACACATTGAACAAAAAGTTATCTATACAAGAAAAATAATACATACAAGCAACATTAATGTTATTAATAGTTACTAAATTAACCATTAAAAACATATAGTTATTTAAATCTTGTTTGTATCCTGCTATTTCAGCTCACCCATTGGGAGTTGTCCCGACCCGGTCACAGATATCCATAATGAGGCCCCAGTCCTCTGATGTGCTAGTTTCACTAGTTGCTTTCTCTGAATATACAAATGAATAAGCATTCAAACAAACAAATCCAAAAGAAACTCTCAAAGCAATTTCCCCTTATTACAGAGCCATATCATAACTTAACATTTTAAATTAAGTCAAAGTTTACACCAGCATGCTCAAAACCTTCATATATGAAGTATAATAACAATACTATTAAAAGTAATAATATTAATAATAATAAAACAAGTGTGAATATTATCAATTTACATCCTAGCTATTGAAGAACAAGTTTTTAATACACATTAAGCAAGAGGCTTATATTCATATTCATCCCGTTAAACAGACAAAGTAGCCTGTTTTGCCTGTTATTTTGCATATCCAGCTTGTCTCAACAGGCACAACAACCATTTCTATGATAATACACGACTGTACATTATTTTACTCCTCCTTCAAGAAACAACTGGGTGCATTTGAATGACTAATGACGACAGGGAAATTTGCATTGCGACATCCAGCAAAGTACAGCTTTAAATAAAATGAACAAGTGCTTCAAACCCCTCCAAAGAGGAACATACAGTTCATACACATTAATCTCTCAAAGGACAAAACTATGAAAAGAAAAACACTGTACATCCTATTGTGTGTTACAAATTATCTCCTATTACTCTTTCAGTTTTTCATGTCTACTGGAAATGGGTTAAAAATGTATTTTTTAAAGCAGAACGGTTTGATTACATAATATTTTATTAGGAAGGTACTATACTACATCCTGTTAGATGTATGCTTTATATGTAAATACCAAGGGATTGCCTATATAGGAAATATTTTTAAGTTAAAAAACGTTATTTATTGTGATAATACACATTTCAGCATTTTACATTTTTCAGCAAGAAAAACTTTGTAATTAATCCCCAAACAACTCAAACTTTTTGACAGTATTTAACCTAAATATCGAAAATGTTCTTCTGAAAAGTTACAGAAATTCAGAACAATATTGTAAGGACGGTGTCAATTCTGCTAACTAATTACGTTTGACAGCTTTAATAGTTAAATCCCGATATTTAAGGGATCAGATAAATAGAGGAAATAAACAAAACAAAACGCAAAGATCTTCTTGAGGATATGATCGGCCCTGTTAACTGACTTCGACAAAAACAACACTGTCAAACTCACCCACATCCTGATCGAACGGGTTTTGACCAAACAAAGGCATTTTGCGACCTTTTCCTATCTGTTAAAGATTCAATTCGAGCGTATTATCTACGTATATCGAAGATTTATCGTTCTCTCATCCATTAAAATGCGTCCACTTCCACCAGTTGCTCTTCCGTAAACTTAGTACGCTAGCGCAATGCCTGTCAGACACCGCATACGTGTCACAACATTTAAATAATTCTAGATTTAAAGTTATATTTAGTATTTCTATTAAGACTACAAAAATAACTAATGGAAATATACGTTTTTATAAATCTATATTTCCGACAGGCATGTATGCAGAGTCCTTTTAAAGCCCGGTGTGCGTTCTGAGCTGAGCAGGAGACCCGCGCTGCCATCTAGCGACTGGAATAGATGTCTCTGAAATTCCTGTAACCACACGAATATTATAATTTAATAATATTATATTTATTACTAATAATACATATTTTTTTGTTATTGTTAAACATGAATAAGCGACACAGCAACACACAAAACATCATTTACACCCTGTCCTCGCCAGGGGGCGCTCCATTAAGCACCTTCTATACATGTCAGCAAGGCCACACGCCTTTATTCACACACCGGGACCATTTGGATGATCCAGTCTTTCTAATGATAGATCAGTCATGTCGGCACCTGCTATGGGGACCAGCAAATCAGCGCACAGTGATTCCAGCAGCAAGAAGAAAAGGGGACCCGGAACGCTGGCCACCGCGTATTTGGTCATTTACAACGTGGTTATGACAGCGGGGTATGATAAAAAAAAATCAAATTCGCTTCCGACAGTAAAAATGACAGATTCGCGGTTACCTCCCCTTTAAATTTAAATTGCATGATTTAGCACAATATGACAATAAATGGACATTATTCTGAATATTCTGGTAATGCATTGCAACGTAAATCCTATTAACGCCTATTTAGCACGCCATAGGGCTGCTTGTTGACGGTCATTGGTTGCATGCGTGAATGCATTGTCCTTATCTTTCAGCGGCGGGTCTCTTTGTGCAGTTACATGACATTAATGGACGTACAAGTGAATTTATTGTATTCGTTAGTTTAAATGTAGCAATATACAGTAGCTGATGAGGTTAAACAGTGAATAGAAGTGCACTTTACCCCCACTGTAACCCCGAAACTGTTGCACAATTATGTCTGTTTCGGAAGCGAATCGATTCAGTTGAACCTATTCATTTCTTAATCACTCTAGGTTTTGAGATGGGATGTAGGAACAATAAACACAACATTTGGAAACAATAGATTAGTTTAGTGATAAATAGCTATATTTGAGTACAATATAATATTCAAGTAAAATTTGTTTGTTTTTTTTGCTTTCTGTTTCTCTTCTAAAAACACTTTGTTTTCAAATCACTCGAATGTAAGCGAAGAATCGGTTTTCGAACTTTTCGAACCAACTGATTCGTTCAAATGAATTGAACTCCTTCCTCAATGCGGTTGCAGCAGCAGTAACCAAACCTGGTTTGCTACATTTTCGCAACGTCTGTTGGCCAGAATGCAATCAGGAATAGCTTGATGATGCAATTTAGTTAGAGACCATTTCATGATATGTCACAGAGACCTTAAACGTTGTCCAGTAATGTACTTATGTGCATTGTTTTGAATTTAAAATCACAAGACAGTCCTGTTTGCCATGCTTAACTGATTTTATAATACTTGAGCTGTTTATGTTTCTGGTGATATTTAGATAAAGATGATTGTGCTTCTGCTAGCAACATGGCTTTGATGCTCCTCTATGTCCTTCATGTTACACCAAGACTTGCACATATATGGCTATGACAGATAAAGGAAGTTAAAATATAAAAACGCATCTTTTTGAGAAATTGGAGTGTGTATTCACGCGCTCTTGTGTATATTTTTCATCAGTACATGTGTATGACAACAAATGTGCTGTATGTATTTGAATGAGACTGTTACATTGCTGTTAACTGCTGTGCTGTAAGAGATTTGCATGCATTGTGGAAATGCCCTCTCTCTCAAAGCAAGGACGAGTAGCACTACAGATTTACTCTGAATCTTTTTTATCTAGATGGCTGGTCATTGCTGTTGGTCTGGTTCGAGCATACCTTGCCAGGGGAAGTTACCATGGTCTTTATTACTCGATAGAGAAGCCCCTAAAATTCTTTCAGACTGGTGCCCTCCTTGAGGTGAGTGTTATGGGAGCTATATTCATTTAAATTAATTCATAATTCTGAACTAGGCCTAAGCTCTATATATTTTTCTGCAAAAAATGTAGTAAGTACACAGTACACAATTAATATACAGAAATAGAGTCAGCTTTATTCGCCAAGTGTGCGCAAACGTAAGGATTTTTTTTTTTTAAGGAGCTCTTGGTATATACATACATGCATAAATACATATATGAAATGAGAACAGAAAGAACATTTAAATAAATAAGACTAAAGAAAAAAACAAACAAACAGTTATTAATAATAATAATAATGTTATATGAATCCGGAACATAAGATTTACTTGCAGATTTTTTAAAATTGCTATAGATTATTTAATCTAATGTATAAATAAAAATAATTATAATAATATTGTGAATTCGTCTAAGTCACTTTGGATAAGTCCTCTGCTAAATGCATAAGTATACATATATGTTTGTACACACACTACTGTTCAAAAGTATGGGGGTAATTTCTTCTTTTTTTTAAGAAATTAATAATTTCCAGCGAGGAGACTTTAAATAGAGTTACAGTAAAACAATTACATACTACGACAATGAATACTGGAGTAATGGCTGCTGAAAATCCAGCCTTGCCATCAGATTGTTAAAATAGATTACATTTTAGATGGATTAAAATAGAAAACAGCTACTTTAAATTGTAAAATTTATCTCAAATATTACAGTTTTTACTGTTGTTTTTTTAAACATTAAAAATATTTTTTTAAAATCTTATTGACCCCAGGCTTTTGAATGGTAGTGTACTTAAAAAAACAAAAAACAAAAAAAAAGAATATATGTATTATATTTTTTTTTCTTCTTTTTTTGGGACATTTCCTTTACCTGATTTATATGTTATTTTGTCACCCTACAAAGTTTAATTTGATTATTTTTATGCTAAAATTATCATTCCTTGAGGCTGAGTGCACCTTATAATATTTGTTCTTTGCTCTCTTCACAGATATTGCATTGTGCCGTGGGTAAGTGCACCCTGCTGCTAATAACAGTCTCTTATTAATTTCTACTATAAATATGCACTAGGTGAAGTATATAGACCAGATTGGCTATACAAGGAAAGCTTTTTTTAACCCAGCAGTGCCGTTGTCAGCGAGGGTGCTGCTTTCTCTGCCAATCTGACAGTCATAATGTGATAAAGACTCTCACTGCACCCGTGGAGCATAGAGTTCACAGTCCACACCTCATTATCTGGGACTTAAAGCTTAATGTGACCTTTCCCAGTGCAAACAACCAGCCCTGTAGCAATCTCTGTTATATCATAACCATCCTTACTCTCCTAAAGTATTTTATTCGAATGATTTAAATTCTGTTTTACGTCTCTCTCATAATGTTTAGTGTAATGGATTAAGATTATTTGGTAAAACTTTACAATAAGGTTCATTAGTTAACATTAGTTAACAACATTAGTAAACATGAATTAAGAGTGAACAATACTTCTACAGCATTTATTAATCTTAGTTAATGCTAATTTCAGCATTTACTGATGCATTATTCATTATTAAAATCACAAGTTGTGTTTGTTAACAGTTAGTTAATGCACTGTGATCTAACATGAATAAACAATAAACAACTGCATTTTCGTTAACTAACATTAACAAAGATTAATAAATCGTGTAATAAATGCATTGTTTGTTCATGTTAGTTAATGCATTAACTAATGTTAACAAATGACACCTTATTGTGAAGTGACCGATTACTTTTTATACTTACTTTATCTTATCCATAGTTTACTCTGATTAAACACACATTGCAAAAATGCAAACGATTAATCTCTTTACTCAATATTTAAAATTTTGTGAAGGAATTGTTCCCTCCTCTGTGGTCCTGACTGGGTTCCAAGTGATGTCACGAGTATTCCTTACCTGGGCAGTGACGCACAGCGTTAGAGAAGTAAGTTTATGTTTAAAGGGATAGTTTACGCAAAAATGAAAATTCTGTCATCATTCCCTCACCCTCAAATTGTTCCAAAACTTTATGAGTTTCTTTCTTCTGTTGAACACAAAAGAAGATGTTGGTAACCATTGGCTTCCATAGTATGGAAAAAAATATTATAGAAGTTAATAGCTACCAGCAACTATTTGGTGCAACATTAGGGCGAGAAATTGATGATAAAATTCTATGCTTTTAACTCTGCATTATTTTAGAATTATTTATAGAGTATTATCATTTTTTTTATAATATTTTAAATTTGCTGTAATTTTTTAAAAATTTTATTTTAAAATATTGAATTATTTACATTGCGTTGTCTTTTTTTTTTTTTTTTTTTTATTATTTCAAAGTTTCTAATTATCTTTATTTTTAGGTTTTATTCATTTTAATACTTCAACTTAAAATCATTTTATTTCACTTAGTTTTCATGTACTTTTTTTTAAGTGGAAAACACTTTGTAAAACTAATATTTATATTTTATTTTATTTCAGCTTTATTTAAATTAGCGGATCCAATTTTTAATAGTTTTAATTCGGTTTTAGTTTACAATAACACTGATACTTGTTCCTTAATACCTACAGTATTAATGGTGTATTATGATTATTTTTAAAAAATGATTATGTTAGGTATTCGCATGGTTAAAAAAACTGGATATGAAAATCCTAATCAATATCTCATTACTTTCAAGCAATCTACATAATGAGCAACATTTCTATGTTTGTCTCACTGGTCTACTGCCATCTAGTGGATTTCAATAGCTGGTTTAATATTTCAATGCTCATCAAAAATCCTGCATTAATAGAATTTAAGTGTAGAGAAAACAATGTGTTTATTTTAAGTTCTTTGAAACTAAGAATCAAGATCTGATTGTCCATCCCAGAGAAAGACGTCTGAGCTGAAGTGTGTATTTCTGTAAGTTATTCCTACGAGAATCCTGCTTGAACCAAAACTGGGGAGTAATACTAATATTTAACATGTCCATGTGAGCCTGTGAATGTTGCTGAAATAACCTCCTTTCAAGCTTGTATGTGTGTAGAATCAAAGTTGGAGCCTTTGAATGCTTTTTGAAGTGCTTCCGTTTCCGATGTTCTCAGTAGTCCAACTTTGTGTGTCGAGTGGCTTCAGTGAATTGCGATGGGACAGTAGCAGACATAACTGCATGGTTCTCGACTAAATTTTCCTGCTTGCTGAGCAGTTCTGTCTCTTCCCTGTGTGCCTTACAGTTCCTCTCGTTTTAGGTCCAAAGTGAAGACAGCGTTCTCCTCTTTGTGGTGGCCTGGACAGTCACGGAGATCATCCGTTACTCTTTCTACACCTTCAGCCTGCTCAACCATCTGCCTTACCTCATCAAATGGGCAAGGTGAAGGATCTCAGAGTTTATAGCCTGGCCTTTTTTGGTAGATAACTACATATTTTACATATTTTGTTCTTTAAATATATACAGGTACACGTTTTTTTTCATGCTGTACCCCATGGGAGTAGCAGGGGAACTTTTGACCATCTATGCTGCGTTGCCATACGTGCAGAAAACAGGGCTCTACTCCATCACCTTGCCTAACAAGTACAACTTCTCCTTCGACTACCACGCCTTCCTCATCCTCGTCATGGTCTCCTACATCCCCTGTACGTTTTAATCAAAGAGATTTATGCATCATGTTTTGATATCTTCCATCTGTAAATAATCTGATTCCTCGGTTGATCTTGTGTATCTTTGAAATCTCTAGAAGCTCATTCTTGGCTTGTGAATGAACTGCTCTGTTCTTGTTAATGACCATCTTTGTCTGTGTTTCTCAGTATTCCCTCAGCTCTACTTCCACATGATGCGCCAGAGGAAGAAAGTTCTGGGTCACGTGGAGGAGTACAGCAAAGTGGAATAACTCGCTCCGCAGTTGCCACACACAGCAGACTGATCGTACCGAAAACGGAAACAAGCGGATAACCTTTAAAAGCCACGCTACAGATTTTTTTTTTTTTAAAGAAGACAAGGCGTTCTTGTCTATTAAATAGGCCAGATATGAATGATTATTAAGATACAAGTTTGGTCAAGAACTGTTGCAGTTGGTGATTTTAGGGATCCTGTAACTATACTAATGGCTTTTCCTCAGTTTAGAGGGAGAGGAATGACGTTTCCATACTAATACATCAGCTTCTGTATAAAAACATTTTTTATTTTTTATTCTAAATGTAGAATTACTGACCAAATATTGTAGCAAATATCACTCAGACAAAGGGCAGAAATACAGTTAGCTGCATCTGGTGGCTTTAACCAGAAAATATATCTCATAATTTTCCTGTGTGTTGTGTTTTGTACACTGCATTTCCGACATTTGAATCGAATTGACTTAAATCTTTTTTCTCACTCAACGCATTCCTTTTCCTTATATTTGAGTATGATTCATAACTCAAACCATACTTGACTTTCACACTACTTTCTTGTCTACTGATTCCCATCATGATTACTGTTAGTATTTTCTTTTTGTTTTGTGCTGTGTTTCTTAAAGGATCTGTGTTAATCGGTTGTTTTAATCAGTATTGGATATGTATTGTTGGTTTGTGGCCGTTTGCAGAAAAAAGAGGTGTATCACCCAATGAAATTGGCTGAGTTGCTGGGTCAGACCTCATAGTCAATACTACTAATGTACTAAATGCGCATTTCTGTCGTAGAAGGAGATTGCAGATGACATTTTTGGAGGTTTTACGGCTGGCGATGTGGAAGTGTTTGGCTGAGAGAGACTCGCACGCCGAGCAGAAGAGAGCACAGGCCTTGGCTGACGGGGGCCAATTGGATTTGAGTGCCTCCAGTCATGCTTTTCCAATGAGTCAAATCTAATAATGTGGAGGGAAAGCTGGGAGTCAAGACTAACTTAAATGCTTCATTGCCCGTCTGCCTAATTGTGAACAGTCAACTTCAGCCGTCCCAATGCAAATGAATGTCTCTTGTATTGAAGTGTGAGTTACACTATTGCACACTTTGCAAACAAAGTGGTAAGCCTGTTCTCATTATCAAGCCTATTCATGAAAAGATTAACATGGGATGAATGGAGTGCAACTTTGAATAACACTGCATGTACAAGTGGTGCGGCTAAACCTTGGTTAGTAGAAGCATGACCCTTAACTCAAATAAAAATGCCAACATTGTCAAGCTTTTGATATTCAAGTTCTGCATGGGACCAGCAAACTTTGTATGAATAGTAATATGATGATATATATATTTACAATAAACCATAACATGGGAAGCAAAGCCCATTTGTTTTTATTCTGTAAGCTGAAGTGCTTTATCTTCCTCTCGTTCTAGTATTTAACTGCAGTGTAATTAAAAGCTTTGTGTCTTATGTCAGTTATGTTTTATAGGCTTTTATAGTATCTTATTAAAGGGGACTACAGCATATTCATCCGATCTTCACATGAGGGCAGTAGAGATCTATCTTTGACTCCAGCATAAGGTCTGATATATTTTAACTGCACATGTTCAATGTTTGCTTCCTTGGGTTTGAATTTAGCCATTTAAAAACCATGCATCACCCTTTCATGCTAAAGCCACTCAAATATGTCTCATGCCAAAATACATGCTTATTTCACTAAAGTAAGCTTTTCTTTTTGAATAATTACAATAATTTGCTTGACTTAGAATAAGAATTAAGAAATATATCTGGTGTTTAAAGGGTTATTAATTATGAGCCAATTTTTGCTTTCACATTTTGAATTTCATCCTAAGCCACACTCATTTTTGAGTTTTTAAATTGGTATTTAGAAAGTTTGTAAAGCTGAATGGAAACAATTAGGCTATATAATAAAACAGCTTCATTTTACACTCCTTTTTAAAAAGTTTTTGATTTTCGATTATATTTGAGTTTTCTTAAAGCATGAAGAAGCAGTCTGTGGTGTTCACAATTAAAGCGGGACAAAATAGCTTTAAAGCAAATTTCCTTAGGGGTTGTATCTCAGCATCTCATCTGTTTAAAGGACGGGAGTCATGAGACCAATGAAAAAACAAAAGCGAGGAAGCATGACTCTGTTGACTGCAAACAACAAGATCTTTTGTCTTCTCAGTCTGACACAAAAAAAGTTGAATTCTCCTCACACAGCTATTGCCAGCTGAAAGAATCCTGCATTCTGAAATGGAAAAAGTGTCAACACACTGGGATGATTAACAACTGACCCCACATCAGGACGAAAACGATGTAATGTCTGTTGAATGATGAAAAAGTGATTGATTTCATTTTTAAAAAGTAAAAAAGAACAGTATATACATGAGAAAAATAAACATTCCCATGCACATTATTAATATTTACATAAAATATCCAGTAAAAGGTTTAATATTCAGAATAGCTGCAAAAAGTGGTTTAACAAAAAAAAATATCTCCCATATTTATTTAACCCCCACCCCCACTTTATTAGCATAACAAACAAACAAAAACAATTTTCCCCACTCTGCCTTGCGTCCAGCTGTGCTGATAGTCCCGCCTACTTATCCAAATCACGGTGCACTGACACACAGGTTGACCAATAGAAAAACGTATTGGCAACTTGTGCAACGTTCTATCCAATAGAATCACAGATAAGGCGGGGCCTAAAGATCATACTTGGTTGAATGGCAATACAAAGACAAGAAGCACCAAAACGTAGGATAACGCTTAATCAATTCTGTGTGTGTCGGTCTTGAGAATCCGCAGGGAAAGGACGCGCAGCTCGTCCGGCAGAGTCAATACGCAGCTCCTCCGCGCGAGTAGAGCGGATTCAACGCTCCTGTGGCGTGACAATTCATCTTCTCATCTCACGCCAGCGCTGGTGATGTTGCTGCTACTGCACCAGGAGCATTGGCGATACCTATCTGCACAGCACGGATGAAGACTCCTTCACCAAAGGACACTTGTGAGGTCATCTTGGGGTGACCATGCAAGGAAAGCTCAGGTTTTCTCAGCAATTGTGATCATATAATCATCTAGTGGGCTGCGACCTCTTATTCACAGGTGTACATCTTGTGTGGATCAATGCGTACGCACCATGGAGTCGTGCTCTGCACTTCTAGCTCAGACCAAACCACACTTTTGCGGACATTATTTGCTCCTGTCATGAAAACGTGATGGACGTAGGGTCCGTTCTCATTAATCTGGACTAAATAACGCAGTTTTAAGGAGTGTGCGAATTATACAGTGACTTTAATGGTGGGCAGACTAACTCTATAATGAAGTGATAGCTTACTTTATTTCTATCGAAACTAACCGCAATGGAAAGCTGGCTAGCGGCTTACTGTTGTTATGGTTACGCGACTTTTATTTGTTAGCTTCTGTTTATCGACAGACTCTTACTTGTATAACTTTTAACAGAGCTGAAACGTTTCAAACCTATATACAGGTCTACTTGCGTACTGTATACTTGTGTGGTTTTTATACTTTCACAAGCTTTGTTTTTATTTACGCCGATGCTTCAAGGCGGTCGAATCCCCTAAATGCCCCCCTAGTAATTTGCACCCAGAGGTGCATTAGTATCTATGAATTAAAATGGGGGCGCACAATTACTCCCTCTGCTATTTACCTCCTCTAATGCTCTAGCCACCTGAGGATGTGTCCCAAACGACTAGTATATTTAATTATTTAAAGTCCTCTGTGTTTATAATGATGTAAAAACGAGCGGATTGACTTGCAAAATGTGTTTCTCTCTCTCTGAGAGTTTGATTACAATAACCGTGCTCACTTTACATTGGTCCTAATTAATAAAGGCAATATGCAAAATGCTGCTGCTTTTATAAATTACAAAATGGACCACTTCTACTAGTTCAGTTTTCAATGAGATGCACGTGGATATCTCAAACACATAGTTTTTAAATCGCCAGTTAACTGCATCGTTGTGTTTTAAATTGGCAAAATGACTATAATATAGCCCCCCCCCCCCCCCCCCCCCCCAAGTAATGACTGAAACACCCCCTCTTTAGTGTAAAAACTATTTATTTTGGATCATGTACACATGACTGACAAGTTTAACATTTATATTTATACAGTGTGCGATTAATTTAAATCCGTCACCACCAATCGGTTTCGGCTCCAATTTTGGTGTCTTTTGCACAAAAACAAAACGCTAACGGCTTTATTATATATTTGTGGCGTTGCACCTATAGTAACTTGATAAATAATAACAGTAGTTATGTATCGTTCAATACAAACAGCTGTTATGCAGCTGTTGCTATGGTTTCCTCCTCAAGCAAAGAGTGTAGGCTGTGCATTTAGCGCACTCTGAGTAACTTGCGCGGCTACTGAAACGTTATTTGACAACAAAACAAACTCGTAAGACCTCCAACTTTTTTCTTTGAGTTAATTAGGGAGTCAAACCCCCATAAATCGCACCCTTAAGTCATTTATTGCATGTAGTAAGCGAGATCATGTCCAGATCTAACAGCGTGAGCCCACCCGGCGCTGGCGCGCCTGGACTGAGGGGAGGGACGGAGCACAGATCCGCTTGGGGCGAGTCTGAGTCCGTGGCGAACGGATGTCCATACTCGGCCAGATCCTCCTGCAAAAAGCTCATACGGTCCAACAGTCGGTGGAGAGAGGACGATGACTTCGAGCGACAACCGGGCCGAGCCACGACCACCGTCAGCCGGGTTAGTTTCAGATCCAAGTCTGCCTGGCAAGAACACGGGGAGGAGAGCCGCAACAATAACAGATCTTCCCCGAGGTACCGAGATGGAGAAGTGAGACCCAAGTCCGTGGAGCTGGGTTTGGAGGACAGGACAACCAAGTCCAAACCAGAGGAGGAGCTCATGCCTGAAGTGAACTTTTCCATGAGCGCGTGCTGCAACGGCGTGATGCAGATTTTCAAATCCAAGAAGTTCCAGTCGGAGAAGTTGGAGAGGCTTTACCAGCGCTACTTCTTCCGACTCAACCAGAGCAGCTTGACGATGCTCATGGCCGTCTTGGTGCTGGTGTGCGCGGTGATGCTGGGGTTCCACTGCAGAGGAGTGTATTGGCTCGCTTACGCGCTGGTTTTCTCCACGGCAATCTTGCTCATCCTCACGCTGATTGTCGTGTGCAACAGGAACGGCTTCCATCAGGATCACATGTGGATAGTTTGCTATGTGCTCATTTTGGTGGTGCTGACTGTACAGGTGATCGGTGTGCTGTTCGTGAAGCCGCGCAGCGCTTCTGAAGGCATCTGGTGGACCGTGTTTTTCATCTATGTCATTTACACACTTCTGCCGGTGAGGATGAGAGCAGCGGTCATCACTGGAATAATACTGTCTGCCATACATGTGCTGGTCTCATGGAAGTTAAACGAATTGGACAACTTTTTGTGGAAACAGGTTAGTGCAGTGCATATTTATATGCTTTCATTGTTTGAATCTATCTATCTATCTATCTATCTATCTATCTATCTATCTATCTATCTATCTATCTATCTATCTATCTATCTATCTATCTATCTATCTATCTATCTATCTATCTATCTATCTATCTATCTATCTATCTGGTCATTTGATTGGCACGTAACTCTATTTGGTTATGTGCACACTTCCAGGAGATGAAGTTTTTTTTGCAACAGTTGTGTAAACAAGAAGTTAATAATGAGAAAATGTTTAGTAGCTACACTAAAAAAACTTTAATTTTTTAGTTATCTTTTTGCTTTGACTCAGTTAAGTTTTATTTACTTAATCTTCTAAGTACTTTCAACTTAAAAAAGTTTAGTTGACATAATAAAATAGTTGACCCTACTACTTATTTCAAGTAACCTGGAATTGAAAAGTTAAGTTGAAATGCATTACATTATACGTTATCTGTACTACAATTTAAGTTCATTGAACTTAATGTGGCATATTTTCTAAACTTGCAATAGCACATTTAACCAAATAAATAACACATTTTGATCCATATAAATTACTTTATTGTCCCTTGCAAATGAACAAATGTTAAGGACAAACTCTTAAAACATGTTAAAAATCACAGAGATTCCAGAAATCTGTCTAAATGACATTTCAGTTACCTAGTGTTTAAAACTATTAACACATTGAAAGTGGATTACCATTAAAAAAGTCATGCCACTGATGCATGAAAACTGTAAAAACATGCAGAAACAACTTTTTAACTGTAAAATACACAACAGCTTGCACATTTCTTATTCAAAATGCACAACAATTTATTATTGTAAATACAAACTAAGAAACAAATTATATAGAAATTTTAGAAAGAATTACAGAAAAATAATTTCTCAAATAAATAAAATTAAAAAAAACAAAAACATCATAAATTACATAGCAATTGCATAATGTTTAAAGGTGAACATTTACTTGAAACAAATGCACAGAAAGTAATTTTTTGCCAGTATATTATTTTTTTGAGTCTCAAAGTGACGTAGCCACTGACTTAAAGGGATATTTTACCCAAAAATGAAAATTGTGTTATTAATTACTCATCCTCATGTCGTTCCAAACCCGTAAGACCTTCATTCATCTTCGGAACACAAATTAAGGTATTTTTGTTGAAATCTGAGCTTTCTGATCCTCCATAGAAAGCAATGCAACTGAAATGTTCCCAGGCCCAGAAACATAGTAAGGCCATTTGACCGACATGTCAAACAACCAATCACAGTTTGTTTCATTCAGCACGTTTCAGGGCGTGGAAATGTTGCCACAATAACAGACTGGAGTTTAAAACTCGCAGATGTATTTTTAAAGATTCTATGCCCCGAACTTTAAATATTTCACATACTTTGAAAATCCAGCGTTTAGTTGATCCTGATAAGCGCTCGTCTTCACAGTTGTTTCCAGGTGGAACGTTAAAAAATGCGACACACACGTCTCGGAAATCCTGTATAATCTAACCGATCCGATGACGACTTCGAAACTCCTGAAGTGTTTCAACTTTTGTGAGCCATATGCTTCAGCCAGCAGTCCGTAGGTGTGAAGTCTTGAGGCTGAGACTAGATGAATTCCTTTTCAGAACCTGTGTGCTTTAATAAAAACAAAGGGAAGCGTTAAAATGTGCCTTACAGTCTTAAAGGGTTCTACTCCCCAAAATGAAAATTTTGTCATTAATCACTTACCCCCATGTCGTTCCAAACCCGTAAAAGCTTTGTTCGTCTTCGGAACACGAAGATATTTCTTAAGAAAAAAAAGTATTCTCGTCGCTTCATAAGTGAGATTGAACCACTGATGGCAGATGGACTATTTTGACGATGCTTTTCATACTTCTCTGGGCCTTGACAGGGTCTATTACTTGGCAGTCAGTGGGACAGTCACAAGCCTCCCGGTTTTCATACAAAATATCTTAAATTGTGTTCTGAAGATGAACGAAGCTTTTACGGGTTTGGAACGACATGGGGGTAAGTGATTAATGACAAAATTTTAATTTTGGGGTGGAGTAACCCTTTAAAGCTTACAGACTCCAATATGTGCACTTATAAAGTAAATACATTTACTTACAACTTTGTCCAAGCTCTACAATGTGAAAGTCATTTTCATTTTGTCTGCATAGTTCTTTGATGAATACAACTGCATAAGGACTTGCTGCGATCCATCCACAAGATTGTTGAATTGTGCGCTGATCTTCAGTCATTCCAGAATATCATAAACATGAAAAACACAGAAACATGTTTAACAACACTGTAAAATAAAAAACAAATACATAAAATTGTCAGAGAAAGTCAAATGTCGTGACAAGTTTTATGCTTCAATTACCTTATTGCAGAACTGTTTATACAAGTTTAGCTATTATTACTGTTATTCAAAAGCCTAGTTTTGAACGTACACTACCAGTCAAAGATTTTTGAACAGTCAAAATTTGTTTTCTAAAGAATTATCTTCTGCTCACCAAGCCTGCGTTAATTTGATCCAAAATACAGCAAAAGCAGTAATGTTTTTACTGAAAAATATTTTTATTATTTAAAAGAACTGCTTTGAATATATTTTTAAATGTAATTTATTCCTGTCATTTCAAAGCTGAATTTTTAGCATCATTACTCCAGTCTTCAGTGTCACATTATCTTTCAGAAATCATTCTAATATTTAATATTCTGATTTGCTACTCAAAAAAAAAAGGTTGAAAACCGCCGAGTACAATTTTCTTCAGGTTTCTTTGATGAATAGAAAGTTTAGAAGAACCTCATTTATCTGAAATAGACATCTTTTGTGACATTTTAAATGTTTTTTCATAATTTTTGATCAATTTAAAATAAACTTGCTGAATAAAAGTAGCCTATTAATTTCTATAATTTATTTCCCTATATATATATATATATATATCTCTAACGCAGCACTGGGCTCAAATAATACATATCAAACTATATTTTTATATTTTTTATCGTTCAGCTCAGTACCACATGGGAGAATATGTATTATAATATTTATGTGGAAAATACAGAGGAACTGCCTATATTTTGAGGATTCATAGTACCGCAAAAATAAAACTGGCATACATATAACTAGCAAATACGGCGCTTTTAACCACACTTGTGCTTTAGACAACATACGTAATTGTACACATATTAGACCAATAAATACAAATATTTACTTACCAAATTTGTTGATCGAGAAAGTTTCCTGACTTTGTGGAGAAGCTCATCAAGATGGCTGACGAACGTCTTCTGTCTGCAGCAGTCTTCACGAGATCTCGCGATAAGTGACGTTGAGAACGTGACATCGTTATTGAATTGATTCAACACATTTTTTTTAAGTTGCGGGGGCAAATACTCTAGTTCAGTCAAACTAGTTTGACAGTGAAAACGTAATGTTAAGTTGAATGAACAAATTCAGAAGCTGCAAGTTGTCAACTTAAAAAAATCATTCAAACAACTAAAATGCGAGATCATTTTTTACAGTGTAGCCTACATTTTCCTCTGCCAACTAAAATTCCAAAGGAAGCCAGAGCATCAAACTTTATAATCGACGCTGGGACCCACAGTCTGGACGTGTGAGTGGATCGGAGCGACAGCTGGACATTTACAAGTGCTCTGTAATCACTCCGCTCCAACTCCACTCCGTGTTTTCCATTTACCTTTCCCGGCTTAGCTACTAGCGCGTAGTAGAGGATAATTTGTGCAATGACCAAAAAGTTAACATTGTTTTGAAAAGTGTTTTAATTATAAACTTGTGCATTGGCACAAGTGCTATTGGTCACATGAAGTTTACTGCCGGCTACTGAGTTGCTGTAATTTTTGTTAGTTCTGAGAAGTGAGAATTTCAGCAGATCTTTAGAAGAACTGTCAATCCGTTGTTACCTGAGCCTCCAACCTTTCAGCAGAAGTTTAAGAGTGTTTATGCATGAAAAGAAGACTTTGTGTGTCTTTATCAGTCAGTTCTATAGGTCTTAGATGTTCTTACAGTTATGAAAGCGACAAAAGTTGATGATGATTCACCCTTTTTTCTCAGCAAAGCCTTGAATTTAGTTGAACAAACACTTTTAAAGTATTTTATTAAATGGCTGTGTATCGATTTATCACACTTTTGTTTATAGTGAAAATGCTTCCGTTTTTGTTCCTTTTTGGGTGACTTGGTACCTTTTATTGCTGCTTTACAGCTTTAAATGTGTGCAAATAAGGTGCAATCTTGAGTCTGGATTATTTTTAACGATTACTGTTATAAATATTAAATATTTCTGAAATAAGTATTAAGACTACATCATTTTTATTACAAAAAAACCATCTCTAAAAACCTTTTTTTTTTTTTTTTTTACATTTTAATCAGTCATTAAATATATACACTGTATATTTCTTATATACTTATCTACTTGTCAGTAGATTTCATAACCTTAAAAACAGATCTCAGTTGAATTTCACAATCTTTTGACTCCAAGTAATATAACATTTTATAGTAGGCTAAATGCGTTTTAAAATCCTTCATCTTCAGACATAATTATGTTTTCATTAAAAACACAGACTCTTTGAATGGTGTGTGTGGGAACGGCCTGTTGTGTTTGTTGCTCTTTCCACACAATGCTGTTGTCTTTAGCATATCAGATCTCTCTCTGTTTACATGGGACCTAGCAGGACTCTCCAATAGTTCACTGTTGTTTTATAAAGATCATGGGATGAAGGATGTATTAGGAGTGCTCTCATAGATGACTAGCTTTCATCAGGCTGTGATGATTGGTGCTGCTTTTTATGAAAGGGTTTTGGGCTAGAGCAATGACCTAAGGTGAAATCAGGTCGCTGTTAGTGTTTCGATGAGATTTAAAGAACCGTTCTGGGTTCAATACCAGGTTAGCTATCTTATTTTCTACATTTTTAAACATAAAACATAAAGATCCACTTCCATATCCAGTTCCAATTCTTGAGGTTCTAGATCTGACTTGTTTTGCCACAAATTAAGTCCTAATGAGTACAGCTAATCATTTGTAACTTTCTGTTGCAATTTCATTAGCAGTAATGATGTTTTGCAATTATTTCTTAGGTACCATAAATACCACAGGTTGTCTTGCATACCATTCTTTCATTACAGCAAGACCAGGCTACAAGAAAAACAGCGTGCACTTAAGGATAAGAACAAACCAAAGGTGCTTTTCAGGATTGTCTTACAGATCATAGACGGTTCACAATCTCTAGCTCCATTTCCCCTGTGTGCTTCATTAAAGCCGGAGGTGGGACCCAGTTAGAGGAGCCTAGCATAGACGGGGGGGAAAACAGAGGAGGACAGAGTCCTGCCTGGCACATCTCCAGCTCTAACATGGTTTGTGGCTGATTTAATTGAATTGCCCCACTCTGTAACATGCAGACCCACTGGAATTCAAAACAGATGTCCTTCTTGAAAGATCTGCTATTAATTTGCCTTTTGAGAGTGAACCCCTATGGAAGCATTAACCTTTCCCCAGGCCAGGCTGACTACGTGCTCTGCAGAGCGGCACGCTGAAGAAAGCACCACCTCTTGGGACTAATGTGCAGCTCACACACAGATGATCTTTTGATGCTCTGTCAACTTTTGCTCAACTTGTGCAGACATTTACGTTGTCTGAGTAATCAGTTTACATTTTATCACGTTTCAGTTGTAGACTAAGACCAGTGAAATTTAGCAGAAGAAACTAATGTGCTACTGAACATGTCTTTTCAGGGTCACACTTACTAATAAATAATAATAATAGTGATGATAATATTAACAATATATTATAGTAGTAGTAGTAATATTATTATTATTAATAATTAATTAATAATAATAATAATAATAATAATATTATTATTATTATTAATATAATATTAATATAATTTGTTTATTATTATTATTTGTATGATAAATTAACTATAGCAATAACAAAAATAATAATTATTACAATAATAATAATTATATTACAACAGGAATAATAATTATTTTTAGAATAACAATAATAATATTAATAATTAGGGCTGGGACGATACTCTAATCTGCTGATTCAATACTACCCCGATACTTGTGTGCCGATTCAATATAGGGATAATTGAGTATTGCGATTATATAACTATTGCGATTTGATATTACAATTTATTGTGATTTTTGTTTGCTTATTAAAGACTAGACAATGGAAAATACTTGATAATATCCTTAAAAGAGACTCTATATGATGAGTCATATTAACAAAAGCAATGCATCACATCTTTCTAAACTTTATTTCAGGAGCATGCACATACACAGTGTATATTTAAAGTACCTTCACTGTAAAACAAAAACCTGTAGTATTTATAAAATAATTTTGGCAGCTGTGGTTGCCAGATTAATTTAGTAAAAAACACAGAAAAACTGTACATTTACAGAACAAAACTACAATTTACAGTATAAAACTGTAATTTACAAACAAGGGAATTTGAATGTAAACCACTAAATTCAACAAAATCTGTTTTGTGTTAAAACTATATTTTTGTATTGCTATTAAAATCTGTTTTGTACGTTTAACATACTGACAACCACCATGATAATGCAGGTGGTAAAAGAGAAAGCCACATGAAGAATCAAAACTCATCACAAGTAGCTTTGCAGAAGTATATACTAATATATAGAAGGTGCACGGAGTCATTCATGCGAACACAAAACACCATCATGGTAAGACACACGATACTTAAATAATGCAATAAACTTTCATTAAACAACAGAAGATGTAACATAAAGCCCAAATTTACATAACTGATAAGAAAAACTATTCAAAACATGATTATTTAAACAAAATTCATTCAAATGTGGAGCGTCACGCATGGAATTCTGGGAATAACAGCTTACAGTTTTTGACTATAAATGATACATTGATTTGTTATTTATTACTTCTAAAAACTGTACAATTAACAGCATTTTACTGTAAAATTACGTTTTTACAAAATTTTAGTTAAAATTGCACTTATTTTTTACAGTGTTGGCTTGACCCATGAAACTTTCAAGTATCAAAACTCTGAACTTGCACATGAATATAATAGTCAAATGTTCAACAAAATGAGTGGAAAAAAAACTTTCTGAAATAAAAAATAAAGTGTTATGTTACTTTGCATTTGGTCATGTTTTCCCGGCAGTCTGTTAAATCCAAAGTGTTTCCACACTTGAGATTCAAAACGTGAAGGTGCAGAAAAAATTCTGGAAGAGGTTTGATCCTCCTCTTCCTCTGTCATGGTTTTGCTTTCTCGCGCCGTATTGAAATGTATATGAAGTCATCTAATGCAGTGGCACTGCGCACACAGAATATCAAAGCACCGCGAGAGCTACAGAGAGCAGATGCCTCCGCATGCCCTATAATAATAATTTTAAATCCAAACATTTGTGTATATTTTATTCATTTCTCAAGTTATCCTATTATGAGGTTTTGTATTGAAACATGTCAGTGTGTTAATAGAAAATCTAAATAATAATAATAATAATAAAACTAAACATTAATAATTTTTTTGTTTGTGTGTGCTGAAGAAGGGCCTGTTTGGGTTGACGTGTTGATGTTTTAAATATGTAACCCCTCTAATAAAGGCTTTTTTGAAATATGTGAGTACTTGGACGTGGAAATCTATCTATTTAACAAGGAAACATTCATAGGCCTATAGATTTATATATCTGTGTGTATTGTGAGGTAGTAGGCAATTGGCCTTATTGTAGATTTTGTTTGGTTACTTGAAGACTTTACAAGTTTCAAATGGGCACCCATATGTGTAATCCCTGGGAAGGTTGAAGGTTTTTTCCCCCATAAAACAGCTGTAGGAGTGAGTTTGTGTTACCTTTTAAAATCCGACTCTGACATGTCTCTTATGAGTGCAGACCCTCAATTGTGCTGCTTGTATCTTAGCAACCAAGGCCTGTTCTCACAAACACCATCCAGAAGCACTCAGGGCTTCCCTGTGAGAGGACCCCTGTTTTTCATGCTTTAACCACCTCCAGTGAATGTGCGAGCTTACCATTAGAGGTTCAATTTGAGATAATTAAGGCACAACTGCCCCTGCTGCTGGGAGTCTTTACTCTCTCTTTTCTTCAATCCCCCCTTGCATTGTTTTTCCTGTTGTCAAGGTAGACCTGAGGGTAATCAAGCTCTGATGTGTGTGGGTGTCTTCCCGCACCTCTCTTAAACAATTGCTGCGGTCCACGGCTTGTATTAGTTGTCTTGTTAGGAACCACATCTTGAGGTACTTCATTTCACTGTTCAACTATAAGCTGTGATGGTTTATTTATCATGTTGTGTAACCATTTTTTTTTTCTATTGCATTAAAGGAGTAGTTCACCCAAAAAGGAAAATTTGCTGAAAATGTACTCTCCCTCAGGCCATCCAAGAAGTAAATTAGAAGTACAGTAGAGTTTGTTTCATCTTTGAAACAGATTTGGAACAAATTTAGCATCACTTGATCCTCTGTAGTGAATGGGTGCCGTCAGATTGAGAGTTCAAACAGCTAATAAAAGCATCACAATAATCCACAAGTAATCAACATGACTCCAGTTCCTCAGTTAACATCTTGTGAACACAGGGACCATATTACAAAGACATATTGCACAAAACGTCCCTGCCAAAGCCACAGGTTCTGCTCCACGAACGCTGCACCAAATTACCACTCATAAAACACTGTGTTTGTAATAAACAAATCCCTGTTTTTAACTTCAAACTGTTGCTTCTGTCTAAAATACGTCTATCCATAATATTGCTTTATTTCCAGTGAATGTCTGAATTAGGATATAAATATGCACAGATTAAGCACCGTTTACAAGCGGAAACATTTGTAAACAAATATGTTGGTGGATCTTGATTTGAGAAGACAACCGGGGAGGATCTTTAATTTTTTTAGTAAAAAAACAAAAATTTTTAACACTTACTGGGGAAGCGTTATTGTGGGTGATGGACTTGTATTTTGGACAGAAGTGATGGTTTAAAGTCAAAATGCCATAATGATTATAATATTTATTTTTTTTACAAATATGCAGCTTTTTATTTTTTCTTAAGACATTAATTGATTAATTGGGTCATGCAGATTTCTTGTTATTTTTAATTTTTTTCAAGAAACAAACTGTAGAATATATGGCAGTAAAGACACTTACATTCTTGGCACCAAATTAGCATATTACAATGACACGTGACACTGTATGAACAATAGTGTATTGTATATTATGCCATTAGTAGACTGACTGGTTGGAGCATTTAAAAACAACAACAACTTTTAAACAATTTTTGCAATTGCATTTCGTACTTTTAGTACTTATGAAATTATACCCTAAATAAGAGCAGAAAGCATGTTCGATTTCTACTGTTCTCATGAAGCTTTCAGATGATCCCATGTTGTTGGATTTTATTGGCATTTCATGTATACATCAGATGGTTAAAAGGCAGGAGTGTGTCTTGGAGTAAACCATCTCTGTTGACCCACTTAGTTGAGTGATTTTATGATCGTCTTCAAAATATTTTCCATGTTTTCTTTTGAATTTCACTCGATTATGATGACACCTCTACGTGCACATTTTCCGTTCCCAAAACTCTTCCATCGTTTAATTACATGAAGTTAACACAGGATTTGGGTCACTTTATTGGCACACAGTGGAACTTTTCATTGTTAATGAATATAGCAACAACTATCATCTTCTGTATTGCTCTCACACAAGATAAATACAAGATGTTTTGCACATGGAGCCGATTATTTCTGTAGAGACTCTGGAATGCATCCTGATTCAAACCAAACTCAGCATGTTATTTTTTATTTCAGAACCACCCTCTGTTTCTCCTTCATTTGTCACCCATCTCTTTCTACTTTGCCTTCACAAATGGGCCTTGCTGCCGCCTACAAACTGTGTGTTTGTTTTTCCCACATAGTGTCAAATCATGTACACGCTAATTTTATAATTGTACATGGCAGGCTGGAAAATGGAATAGTCAACATGTATTTCATATAATTTTAGTGTCAACCTGCTGTGTGAGTGGCCCACTAAAGCTAGCATGCAATTCTAAAGCCATTCCCACGAATATAGTGTCCCTCTTAAATGCTTTCTTTTCAAACGTTTTTAAAAAGCACACAAGGGTACAGCGAGAAATTTCTAGCTTTTCAATATCCTAATTTTTAACAGCTGCATATAAACGTGCATTATGCAGAATGACAGCAAGTAATTACCAGATGTTTTCAGTTCTCAAAATGACACACAACTGTGACTTTAATTTTTGTTTTATTATTATTTTACAAAAATAAACAGATGTATCATATTAAAGTATTTTCAAAACTGTGTATGAATATCTTTACATTAAATGGAAAAATATCAAAGCTAGTATATTACAAAAATATGTATTTTTTAAATGTTTAAAATTCAAACGTATTACTTTCTTCGTGAAAATAATTGACAAACCTAATTTTAGGGAAACTGACTTCAAACATGTCTTTTTGATATATTTTCGCAATCACTTTTGACTAAATGATCTAAAGGTGAAGTCAAAAAAGGCATAGCAAATGCCATGTATGTGTATTTCTCTAATTGTAAAAATACTGGGCTTCTAAGTTGGTAATTGTTAAGTAGGGATAAGAAGTACTATTCCATATTTGGATCTTCAAAATCTTTCTTGTTGACAAAAGATGATGAACTTGAACAGTTTAGTATATTGTTATAGTAAGTCATTTAGTGTGATCAGAAGCAGATGCCCTTTTCTCTCTAAAAATAAATCATAGGTCTCAAAGCCAGTTCCAATGTTTGCATCATTGCTCATTTCTACCGACAGGTTCCTGAACAGTCTTCAACAGTTGTCCAAGCCCTTTCCATAGGGCTGTCACTGTTAAAAGGATACTGGAGGGAAGCCAACTGGCCGTTTTCATGTTCATTTTTGCATTGAAATCAGGAATAAACCATTTCTCACAATGTTTTACACAGAGGGTGTGGGGAACATTCAAACTTTTTGTAGTCAAAATATATCCCATGAGTTATTAGTAAAATTGTTATAGAAAGAATTTAGCTCTTTTGCACAGCTCAAAGAGCTCCGACAGGCAAAGATCCAGGAAATGACACGGAGTCAAAAGGAACATATGGAACATACTTCACTAATGCAGAACAAAAGAGAAGTGCGATTCAAGTTATTCCAGATCATTAGGCTTTACAAGAGAAATTTAGGCTACATTTACTTGCAAAATGTTTTAGGAGTATGAACTGTACTGACATTTTCATTCCTCAAAGATCAGAAGCAACAGTTCATGTTCTCTCTCTCTCTCCACTTTCCAGGAAGAGAAACTCAATATGCTTCTATAAGTGGCAGGCAAATGATCTATTCTGCCTACATTCAAATCCTTTTGATATCAAATCAACTGTTATTTGCTTATCATTGTCGCTGTGTCCTTTTCTGTGTGAGGCGATTTTATGTTGTCTGGAAAGATCAAATCAAATTTGTATTTGCTCTCTTCTTTCAGGGTTAGAAATGTAAATAAATATTCAGTGGACCAGATCTAATACATTTTCAGGTAAACTATGGGTGGGAAAACCTCATGGCTGCCTTATTCAGTCTTAGGAGATGCTATAAAATGGGCCTTTGCACAAAAATAATAAGCTCGCCCACATAACAGATGCCATTGTTTTATAAATAACCAGGTTTTAGTGACTAAGGAACAGATTTCAAGTTTTATGTCACAAACATTTCAGGGATTTGCTTCTCACTCTAGCAGTTGCTTGCTGTTGGAGTGAGATGTGACGCATTTCTTGACATACTTTTACTAGAAAACGAGTAATATTATTTTAATAATGGCTATAGAAGTATCATTTTAGTGTAGTGTTTTACTCTGAATGTGTTTGGTTTTTGTACCCTGTGCACTTTCTACTGTATACAGTATATACTGTATATACAAGTATCGGCAATGTTTTATGGACAGGTCACTTACGTTTAATTACGATTCATCAAGAGGGGTTCTGTTGGGTCACCATAGTACTATGGTGGTTGTCGTGAATTTTAAAGTAAAAAGCAGATTTTGGTAATTCAAGTAGCTTGGTACATGTATGTTAACATTATTGAAAAATGTGGTTATAACTTCTAAACTGTACATGCGCCAATATGCATCCCATTATACTGGGATTGTCACAGAATTTATTTTTTTTACAATGAATTTGTACTGGCACAGCTGTCAGATTTTCACAGTAAATGTAAGAACTCTTTTGCAGTGCAGATAAAGTATGCAATCCCGAGTCAAAAATGTGGTTGTGGACATATAATTTTTCATGTTGTTAAAACTAATTTAATTAAATTTAAAAACATTTTAAGTAAATACCTTGCTAATGATTTTATAACATTGTTTTTCATACTTTTACATGTGGACATGGTTTGCAATGTTGTTGAATGACCCACTCCCTCAGTAGGAGAGAAGAAAGGCCAAATTCTTTCTCATCTCAAACTGCTGTGATGAAAATTTCATGTGAGCTTCTGCCACCCTTTGCCTTGATTGTATGTTTTCTCCCTCCTCTTTTTATCATCCAACTGGATTAATATTTATAGAAAATAGAAGAGATTGTGCAATGAAGGCTCTTAAAAAACTGATTTGCATGCCATGAATTCCATCGCTCTGCTAAAAAGGAAATTTAGTTGGATGCACCTCGCAACACCTGCTTGTTGCAGATGAACATTTATTATTTTTAAGGTTGACAATTATATTTTGTTGTGTTGCTGGCAAAGTCAATTCATTGTAATACCACAAGGGTGGGTAACCACATGACTAGTCATGGGTACTAGTCAACTGTTCAGTCATATAAGAAAACCTTTTATAATTGGCCTTGTTTATAAAGGTCCAGAGTCTGCACTAATAGAAGCTTATGGATGCTTTTTAGACATGTCTACAGCATCACTGATTTTGAACCTTGATGTGCCATTGTAATCTTGAAAATGTTACATTGTATAAGGTCCTTGCCCACCTTGCTGAAATCAACCCACGCAGCAGCAAGAAGATGTGAAGTAAATAGAAATATATATATATATATATATAAAAAAAAAAAAAGTCTCTATATTTTCTCTATATTGTTTTATACTTTATTTTTATAAATTATAATTATATATATTAGAAATTGAATTATAAAAACAATTAGACAAAAATACCCAAGGTTTCCAATACTCAAAGATTTTTTTCCCCCTCTGAAAACAGCTTATTGCCGTCGCTTTTTAAAATATATATAAAACTGTCATCCGGCTATAGCATAAAGATTAATAGCACACCAATATGTTCATGTCTGCGGCAATGTTGGCCCAGCAGAGGGTTGTTAGTGATTCAGCTCTCCTCACAACATAGTGAAAGGCTGCTTAGCCGCTAATCAGACAGAGTTTTAAAAAAATTAAAATAATTTTATTTCTTACTTTCTAACTAACTTTTTAAAAAGTCACTTGTCATTTAAAAAATCTCACCAGAGCCAAAGCACATTAAAATAAACTGGCATGGTTACCAGAAAACTGATCTCAAAATGGGCAAATATTGATGAATTTATTGACTTGGCTGTTACTAATAATAATATCAGATCTGGTTCTTGTTTAGCTGGATACTGGTTTGATGAGAAGAGGTGTGAATGTGAGCTGTGGGGTGGTTGTGATAATTACAGTGATGTACAGGGCCGTGTCAGTGAGCCAAAAGGCAGCTGGTCTTGTGTCGACCTATTAACTGGACAATGTCATCAGCAACATGGGGGGTTCATTCTTCATTTCTCTTGCTCCCAAAATGGGCTTGAGAAAGTATGTGTGGGCTGGAGACTTTGTGTGTAAGATTGGAAATTTTTATAATGTTAAAGATTTGCAGTAATACAACATTTCTTGTAGATTTGTAAAGATTAATCTCATTTATGAGATTTGTAAAAACTTGTCACTTTTCTTTGCTTTCTTCTTCTTTTTTTAAACAAAGTCAAAGCCTCACATGTGAATCTCCATGTTTTCAGAGACTGAAATTTGCTCTCCCATAGTTTTTAGACTCCCACACTCAGTTTTGGTGTCTCTAGAGAACCTGAAACCATTTTTAACAAATCACGTGTCTAGATGGTTGTAAAAATATTCTGTAATCTCAGCCCAGTAAATCCCAATGGGGAAGTTTAGGCCAAAACACTGTTGGTCAGTTCCCTTTTTTCCCACTCTTATACACTACCAGTCAAAATTTTGGACACACCTACAGTATTTATTTATTTATTTGAACCATTTTTAAAGAATAGGAAAGTCATCAACATTTTAAGGGTGAGCACAGCAATAAGAAGTTAGCAAATTAATTGAAGTGAATTTTCTTAATTTATTTATGCCACAAAGCTTACACTTAAAAAATTTAAAGTAAGCAGTATGTTTCCTTGGTAGTATGAGCATTTGGAAAATCAGTAAATGTAAATTGGGACTTTGGTGCTTCATGACGAAAAACATGTACAGTGTATCTGATTGATCTACTTGGTGCATTTTAGTGTTATAGCAAATAAAGCTAAGTTTAAGAGCTTGATAACTAGTCTGTTAGTAGATCAATTTAATTGTGCCATATTCATATCTTTCTTAATTAAAAACATGGCCAAAAATAAGTTTTCTTTTTTTCAGGCTTCTTTTCTGATGGTATTTCTTAGTTTAATTAGAATTTATTATCTCTAAAGTGTTTTGTGATTCTTGTGTTTGTGATGAGTACTGTGGCTTATAGTCTTGTCTTCCATACAAGATCTTCTCTTGTAGTACCTCTACAAACTGATCAGCAAACTTTAATCGATTTTGACTGAAGTATTTGAAATGAGAATCCACATGTCTCTGTTATCAATGCGTACAACTTTGTTGGGTTTAGTTCTACTCTCTTAATATCGGATGGATAAAATAAGAGCCCCATTTGGAGCAGATGGATCAGCCCTATAGGTCCTCAAGTGTGCTATAGGCCTCCGGGGACACAGACGTTCAATGTGACTGTGGCAGGCAGGCATGATGAAATTCTCCAGCTCTTAGTCGACATACTGAGAGAGACATGGAATAACTCATAACTATAATTTCATGGCAAGCCCCAGCTGACAGCCCCAGGACCCCCATCATGACAGCATTTAGTCCTGGAGCGCTTGAGGAATGCAGCAAAGATGATTTAAAGGGATAGTTCACCCAAAAATGAGCATTTTGTCATCATTCTCACCCTCTTGTCATGTCAAACCTGTATCTGAAGACTATTTTCATGTTTTTTGTACAATTTCTAAGGGGCACTGAAGTTTACGAGCTTCAAAAAGGAAACAAATGTACTAGTCCATAGGAATTTTGCACTATATTAGTTAACCAGATTTCATGAACAGAAATCATTAATCTTTTTGAACCAATTAATTTTTTCCCCCAAGACTTTCAAGAAAGTCATACAGATTTGGAATGACATGAGGGTTAGTAAATTATAATAGAAATGTCAAGGGTGAACTATCCTTTCAAGTTGTTATGCCTATTTGAGATGAGCTGTTTCTAATCAAGATAAGCTGATAAAGGCTCATTTTCCTCCTATTGCTTCTGTAATACTTTACATGGATGTGATAAAGCTTACTCATTATGTTACCAAATATAGCCTAGACATATGCAGTGTTGTGGATTTCTGCTATCACACTGTACTATAAATGACTAGGCCTGCAAAAAATCTGCATGCAGAAATCCACAGAAAGCTGTGTATGTCCACACAATTCTTTTTTTGTATTTGTTTGCTAAATATTTTGCTTGTTTGATAACATTTGCAGTTTAACATGTGCATGCCATATTTAAACCATTCCACAGAATTATGAAGATTTTAACACCATTATTAACAAAAATGTGAGAAAAAGTGTGCAGAATTTGTGTAATGCTATGATTCACACATACACTACTGTAGCACTCAGCATGCCTCAAATGGGTTTCTTACCAGTCCATTTAAAGTCATGGAAAAAAAAAAAACTACCTCGGATACATTAAAACAAAGTGGAAAATTGATGACCTCATCATGTCACTCCTCTGGGATGTGTTTAAAGAGTGTTAGCCTGTGACGTATGTTCTCCTCTTGCACCTATTTGCCTCTGCTTGTAGCTTTTTTTTTTCCAGTTTGCCTTAAGTGATTAGGCTGGACAAAACAGAGGTTCACGGGTCTCTCATATGTATCAGTAACAGCTGTTATTTGGATCCAAGCACTGAGCTTTGTGAATTCCATGAATACAACAGCGAGCATTTGTGGCACATGGAAAGACCAGAGCAGCTCAATCCAGGGAAACAATATCCTAGCTGTGGCTTCACTCTGTGAGCCCATATGCTTGTTAATATAACACAATATTTGTGCTAAGCACAGGGTGGCCAGCAAATCCAGGTGACTGAAACAAGGCCACGGGTGCTCAGACCTGATATACAAATATATTATGGTCTAAATTAAATCTCACATGGGAACATAGATTGGTTTAGTTTGTGCCAAGGAACAGTTACTGTGCCAGGAAACGGTGTTGAATTCATTATGGTTAGACACATAGCATGGCAAAAATGCTTCAAGTACTTTCAAAGCATTTACTGATCAATCTTGCATATTTCAAAATAGCAATTACCAAATTGTGCAGCCCTGCAAAAAAGCACATCAGAACTGGAGCTTTATTGCATTCTAAATCGCAATCAAATTTTTATTAAAAGAATGTAATTCGATTTTTTTCTCAAATAATGCAGCCCTATGTTAGCAGTCTTAATGTGTCGAGTTAAAGGTGCATGTTGTTCCAATTAAAAAAGAAAAAAGCTATCTTTTGAACACCCCAAATCCTTTCCTCCAATTAACTTTTTGTTAAATTTTAAAATTTAAATCCAGTCAATTCCTGTCTGCATTTTCTTCCTGATTTACTCTTTATTATTTTATTTTAAGTACAAGGGGTTGCAAATTGTAATGCTTCATCATTTTACAACAAGAAAGTTTTTTTTTTTTTTTTGTTAGATATGACTGACAGTCATAAAACTTGAGCAATTAATAGGTTGGAGAGCAACACTGACACAGCATTCTGCCACTTATGAGAAGGTTGAAATAGTGGATGGAATAGTGAAATTAATTATGGGTGACAATTTTAAGCTGATGAATAGACATAATTTTAGTGCCATTATGGTAATTATTGAGTAATTATTGAAAAAGGAATTATGTTACTTCACTTCCCTCTCCTTGCATTTTAAGGCCCTTGTGCAGAATAATGAGTGAGAGAGAGAGATTTTCACATCAGTTCAGTTTTACTCAATGAAGAATAGTAGCATTTGGAACCTAGTTGTGTCTCAATAAATCCACTGCACCTGATTTATCTTCCGACATTAGAGTAGATCTGACATCGTTTAACACCAAAGCTGAGTCACACACAGGAAACTTCATGTTCTCCTTGTCTAAATGCCATACCATTTCAGGAAATGTTCTTGTTTTAATGCTTCACTCTTCCGGATTTTCTGTCTAGTTTGTTTTCATCCATTTAAGCAACAGGAAAGAATTAAATTGCTTATTCACATCAGATGGGCTGAACTGCAAATGTGATTTAATCGCTCACTCATATGAGGGTTAAATTTCTTTACAAAGAAATCATCTCATTTGATTGTTTTCTCTCTTTTTATTTGGAATCAATTGATTCAACATTTGATTTCTTGATCTTTTTCCCTCTTCCACTTTTATTTTTATTTCATTTTTTTCGCATTCCACCATGTTTCTTGGCTGTTCTGAGATGTAACATTTGAACTTAGAAGGCTTTTGTGCTGTATTCCAAAATGAAGAGCATATGTGTGTGTACATCAGCCTCAGAGGATGAACCTGAGTGTATTCAAGAAGCGATTGCCAAGGCAACTAAATGACACTTTGGCGGCCTTGGTAGCAAGAGCATCTGCAAATAGTCAAGACTCTAGTGGGAGGGAAAACTGGAATTTTAGGCCTTTTAGGTGGGAGTTACGTCAAAACTATCAAGCTGACGTGTTCATTTAGTACAATTATTAAAAACAGAAAGCAAAAATGAAAGCAACTTATCATGTTTTATGACCTCTAAATACCTTACACTCTAAAGGATGCTCAAAACTTAAATTTTCAATTAAATTTAAAATTTATATTGAGATATGCAATTAATTCAGCATATTCCATTACTTTGCCAAAAATTTTAATTGACTGACAGTGAAATGAGTTTTATGGATAGGCAGGTATAGGGCTGGGTGATATGGCCTAAAAAAAATCCCAGGTTTTTCACACAAAATCCGATTTACGATTTAAATTGTTTTTTTCCCCCTACTTAAAATCAATCTGCAGATGACAAAGAAATTGTTCAAAACAAGTTCTAACTTTACGGAGTATCTATTTACACTAAGTGCAAATAGCCCGTCTTGTTGGCAAAGGCTATTTACACTAACTCTGCCCACCAACGTGTGATTGAGTTAGTCAACAATAAAAAAATTTTTTAATTTTGTTTTGATTTTCCCTTCTGGGATTTGATCTGGATTTCCCGCCTTGGGGTTAAAGTGCAATCAGAAACAACAAGCCAAAAAGACAGTGAAAATGTAACATAAAATAACGTAACATAACATAAAATGTAACGTAGGCCTAACATAAGACATCAAATTATGTGACGCCCTTTGGCCTGACTCGTGAATCAGTATTCAGAAAGACATGGAAAACAAATAACGATTGGTAACGGTTGCCTGTTACATTACCAGTGTTTCCCATAGACTTGGACTTTATTTGTGGCTGCATATATGCAAATTAATTCTCTGCCAGCAGGAGGCGCTTTTAGAGCAGGAGAAATAGCGCTTTCACAAATTAGCGCTCTGCTCACAAACGCTGCTTTATCAGACATTATGCAAGATGAAATGAAAATGACATCCAAAATTGTTTGTTTCCTGCAGAAATACAGTGATATAAAGACACCCGCACCGTGTTTCGATTATGAAACGTGCAGCGCTTGCTTAATCAACGAAGTCAAAGCTTTTTGAAAAAAAATCTATTTGTGGCGGTCAGTTTTGATATTGTGGCAGGCCGCCACAAATAAATCAATGTATGGGAAACACTGCATTATAGAACATACATTTCACTTAGCCTACCACATAGAGTAAGGAGAGGTGACTGAGGACGATGACGAATTATTTGCAGATCCTGAGCACCATGACAAACATCTAATCTTGTAAAATGTGTGGTAAGTAGGCTACTGCCGCTCCATAGTAAAAACAGAGTACATGAGATCGACAATCTTGAAAGTGAAACTAAAAAGCAATCGTGCATTCACAAGCAGTTTCAATGCCATGCATAATAGCAGCGCCCTGATGCCTGCAATTTTATATACAGTATGATTACCTAATGATATAACTGTGAGAGAAAGTATTGATATTTATCTCCCATCTCGTATTTATTGGAGTTCTGTAGTACACATCTTTTCTTTTTTTTTTGAAAAACCGATTTTCATTCAAACAAGTCGACGTAAACTACACATTCGAGTTAATCGATAAAATCGATTTATCACCCAGCCCTAGTAGGTATAGGATAGGTATTTTGCTTAAGGCTACATTATCAAAAAAGATTTTGCTATTTTATATTCATGCACTTGAGTTTGTGTTGCTCTTCGTTTCTCATTACAGATTTTTCTTTTGGCAAGAGATATCCTTAAATATGCAATATACTGTGGTTATCATTAGGCTGTGTTAAAAGCATCCCACTCTGATGTTTTGCCAGCAGTGAACTCCTAAAGATACACAAAGAGTCGAATGAAATCATACTTTAGTGAAGAGAGAAATCCTCAACCCTGCCATTTATGGAGCTCATGTAGCAATTGGATTTGGGTGTAAACTTTAGAGCAGGGTTATTCTAATTCCAAGAGATCCAGCCTGGATGTCCAAACTATTATAACTTGTAGTAATGTAATATTTTTAATAAATATAATTCTATATTTATTAAGTGACTGTTTGTACATCTCTGAGCAATAACAGATTCAGAATAGCATAATCGATTCCGTGAATGATTCACTTCTTAATTACTCACATAATCTGTCTTTGAGTCATTGAATCGTTCATTCAACCAATCAATTCAAAGACAGTCACTTGTTCCCACCTACTAGGTGCAGATCTGTTGGCAAACCCTAAGAAGGTATGATCATTTAGTCATCTCAATTAAATGGATTGAGTCACCTGACTTGCTAGAATGAAACTCCCTTCCTTCTCCATTAAATAGGAGCACTTGTACTCGTTCAGTTAGGCATTACGTCCAGCCGACTGTACAGTTGCCTGGTTACATGTGAACTGGTAGAAAGGATGGTGCCAGGACTTGAACATATGAAGGAAACATCGGCTCAGTGGGTCCAATCTGGCAGTCAGCCCCCTCCTGCCCTCTGCTCCCCCTGTTCGCCTGGCCCTCCGGGCTGCTCTTTCCATTGTCTCAAAGCCAACAATTTGCATTTTTGAGAAATCTTGTAAATAGGAAGGCAGTGCGAGAGCTTTAGGGTTGCATTTAATATTTATTTGTGTTATGTTAGGACAACATTAGATACTTTAAGGCAAAAGTAAACAAATCGTGTTCAAGATGCTGGCCAATGCAATGTGGAAAATGTGTTTTAAGTGTGTTGTGGTAAATGTCCAGCCTAGTTAATAGTTAGTAAGTTTGAATATTTATAGGTGTGAAATTAGCAGTGGTATTCTGTCAGAAACTGATCTGTGCTAAAGTTTCAGTTGTAAAGTGTTTCAATATTAAATTGTTTCTCTTATCTAAGTTTAAAATCCAAACACTGTGGCTTTATGGTGCTTTTAAAGGATTGCTCACTTTGATTAGTCTGATATCTTTTAAATCAACCAGCTAGATAATGTTTGATTATTTTTTTTATTTTTGGTGTCAAATACCTTATATTTAATTGTTTCTTTATTTCTTCTTTTTGACGCAGTTCTGACTTCATGGTCATTTTTTAATGATCATTTTATCCAAATTGAGCATTTATTACCTGTGAATACTATTATTGGATGCTATTTGAGACCCACCAAATGGTTTTATCTAGAGATGCACTGATTGCAATTTTCTTGGCCATTTAGTGTGACCTGCCAATACCGATCTTTGCCGATTCCGATTGTCTAAGTACTATAATTGACAGCATATACAAACAAAAATCAATGCCAAAAATTTACATAATAAAATAAATTATTAATTAACAATTCCTCCAGTATGGACTAAGTTACAGATGTTCTCATTTAAACAACTCTCAAAATAAAGTGCTCTGTGACTGAAAAGAGGAAGAAATATAACATTTACTGAACATTAACTGAAAATGAGTTGCTGTACTAATACAGATGTCAATTCCTACTATGTTGATAAATGGTCTTTTTTTTTCAATAACCTTATTAATATGTCATCTTTCACATCAAATTCTTACATCGTTTCACTTAATTCAGAATAATAAGACACTAGAGTTGTTACCCTTCAAATTAAACCAGTATCGACAAACTCCATCTTTCCACTGCCGAGGACATCTGCATCTGAAGTGGCATTAGATGTATTTACACATCTGATTCATGAGGTTCTATATACACCGCAAAATTTAAAATGCATAAATAATTTTATAAGATTAATATTTTAAATATTTTTGAACATACAAATAAGAAATGTTGCGAAAAATGCAACGAAACCACATGACTGAATGGGCTACTGAATCATTGACTCACTCGATTCGTTCAAAAACGTGGATTCGTTCAGTAACAAAACACTGCTGTGTGTTGCTATTTTCGTCAGAGAAATTGAGCAAAAACAGTCAATATTCTGTCTAAAATGTAAGTCGCTTAATTTTAACCTCTTTTTTATTGAACTACTATTGTATAAACTTCCATGCCGATAACATATTTACATGTGCATATAAGCATAAGTGTGACATAAAAATGGACCGGCTGGGAATCGGCAGATTGACCGATCATGTGGAGAATCGGCTAATTCCGATCTCCGAGCGGTGCATCTCTAGTTTTATTTCATATATAACCAAAAATTTGAATATCTGTTAAAATACCAGTCAAAGCGATTCCATCTCTAGACACTATAGCCTGCTAAGTTTTGCATCTGGATTTTACACTTCTGGCTTCACTGAGATCCATTTTTCTGAGTGTTGACATTGCATCTAAAATAAATTAATATGTGATTATAAAATTACGGACTTAAGTTCTGAGATATTTTGATCTTTTTTTAATGTTTGCCAAACAGTTTGTACTCTTAAAAGCGTTGAGTCTAAACTCCAAAGTTAAGGAATGTCATTAGTGTGTCAACAGCATGGTTTGTAGACTGACTGTGTACTCTGTAAGACCCTATGTGAGGTTGAAATTCTCATGCCCGGGCATTGCGCTGTGTCTGGTTAGCTGTGCTCCACATTAGCAGCTTTGCCTGAGCTCAGTAATGGGGGCTCAGTGGACCTTGAACAATACTGCCCACTGTCCAAACTGCAACTGTAATCCATATGCACTCAAAAGGTGAAACGTGAATTAAGCCGAAGACATTATGCATTTAATGAGACTAAAAATAGAGGATGTATTTCCAACATCAACTGCAGCGGCTGCTATGAACACAGCAATTCAAACACATGTCCTTCAGTTGTGTGATTGTTCACTGGATTTATTGCTGTAGTGGGAAAATGTAGTATATTATTTGAAATATAACTAATTGGCATGACAGAATTTGACATTCTGTAGTTTTGTCTTTTAATCATATTTGTACATACACATACACATATACATACACATACATATATACAGTGCCCTCCAAAAGTATTGGAACAGTAAAGGCAAAATTGCTCTGTTGGTTGTGGAGTCAGGACATTAACAATTATGATTCAAAGATGAATATGAGACAAAACTACAGAATGTCACATTTTATTATTGGGTGATTCAACACATAGACGTTTTACTAACTAAGAAGTTCAGCACTTTTAGAGTTTCATCTGATGTGAGCATAAGTATTGGAACAGTTGCCTCACAGGTCTTTCTAAGTGATCAGCTGTGTCCTGTTGCATTAATTCTTCAGATATTAAAAGCAGGGAATGTCAAGTCAAGTCAAGTCAAGTTGAGCTTTATTGTCATTCCGCTACATGTGGGGACATACAGTGGAATGAAATGTCGTGCCTCGCAAGACCACGGTCCTACATAAATACAGGCATACAACAACGAAGTAAAAAAACACTATAAACCTATACACAACTAACCTACTGACAGATTTTAACTATAAGTATACTATATATAAATATTTACCCTATACAAACTAAAAAAATAAAAGATAAAAAATACAAACTATACGAATGCGTCACATAAATATTTACCCTATACAAACTAAAAAAATAAAAGATAAAAAATACAAACTATACGAATGCTTCACATAAATACTGTACATGTGCAAAGAGAAACATTTTGAGTCAAGCAGCTGGTTGGGGAACAGTGCAGGATGATTTGTAGTGCATGAGCATGTAAACATACATATATTGCTGAGTCTTTTGTGGGATTGTGTACACGCAGCATTGTGTGTAAAGTGTCTAGTGCACATAGAGGAGAGTGTGTTACTACAGGTTGTTTGTACAGGCCCACTCACCTGTGTGTAGCACACTTCGAATTGCACAAAAAAGTTCCATACAGTTTTTTCTTTGGTGTGGTAAGGTTTGGGGTGGGGGGTGGTCCATGTCTCAGGAGGTAGGGGTTTGCATGGGGTTTCAGAGGGGGGCGGGGTAGTTTGAGTTCAGGGCTCTCACAGCCTGGGGGAAAAAGCTGTTGAGCAGTCTGGCGGAGCGGGCTCTGATGCTCTGGTACCGTCTTCCTGATGGTAGGAGCTGGAAGAGACTGTGGGAGGGATGGGTGGAGTCCTTCACGATGCTGTTGGTTTTGCTGGAGCATCGTGTAAGGAAAATGTCCAGGATGGAGGGGAGAGGGGCACAGATGATCTTTGCTGCTGTGTTCACTGTCCGCTGGAGGGTCTTGCAGTCAGCAGCACTGCAGTTCCCATACCAGACAGTGATGCAGCTGGTCAGCACACTCTCAATGGTGCCCCTGTAGAATGTGGTGAGGATGGGTGGAGGGAGACTTGCACTTTTCAGCCGGCGGAGAAAGTGTAGGCGCTGTTGTGCCTTTTTGGAGAGTGACATGGTGTTGGTGGTCCAGGTGAGATCCTCTGTGATGTGCACCCCCAAGAATTTAGTGCTGCTGACTCTCTCCACAGTCGAGCTGCCGATGGTCAGTGGGGGGTGGTCAATGGAGTTTCTCCTGAAGTCCATCACAACCTCCTTTGTCTTCCCCACATTGAGGGACAGATTGTTAGTGCCACACCATTAAGCCAGCTGTGCCACTTCCTCTCTGTAGTGCGTTTCATCATTGTTGCTGATGAGACCTACCACTGTTGTGTCATCAGCAAACTTGATGATGGGGTTGGAGCTGAACTTGGCAATGCAGTCGTGGGTCAGCAGTGTGAAGAGCAGCGGGCTGAGCACACAGCCTTGTGGGGCACCTGTGCTCAGTGTGGTAGTACTCGAGGTGTTGTGGCCGACACGGACTGACTGAGGTCTTCCGGTTAGAAAGTCCAGGATCCAATTACAAAGGGAATTGTTAAGGCCCAGCATGTTTAGTTTATTTATGAGCTGTTGTGGGATTATTGTATTGAATGCCGAGCTGAAGTCAATGAACAGCATTCTAACATAGGAGTCTTTATTTTCTAGGTGGGTAAGAGCCAGGTGGAGGGTGGAGGAAATTGCATCGTCCGTAGAGCGGTTTGGACGGTATGCAAACTGGAGCGGGTCGAGTGTGTTGGGTAGGCTGGTTTTGATGTTGTGCATGACTAACCTCTCAAAGCACTTCATCATGTTTGGAGTCAGTGCTATGGGACGGTAGTAATTTAGACAGGACACAGGTGATTTCTTTGGTACCGGAATGATTGTTGTGGATTTGAGACATGTGGGGATGACTGCCTGGCTGAGCGAGGTGTTGAAGATATCTGTTAGGACATCTGTCAGCTGTGCAGCACAGCCCATCGATAAAGCAGCACTCTTTATTAATCCTTGATAGGGTCTTCCTTACGTCGGCTGGAGACAGACAGAGTGCCCGGTCGTTGGGAGGTGTGGGCAGTTTTTGTGCAGGTGTGTCATTCTGCATTTCAAACCGTGAATAAAAGTGGTTGAGTGCATCGGGGAGGGATGTGTCATCATCACAGGCCTGTGGCGTATCAGTTATATCCATTACTTCTGCATTCAGACGAGGGAGCTGACTTTGAGAGAAAAGCAAGCAATTTGGATGGTAAAAGAAAAGAGGAAGTCAGCTAGAGCTCTAGCAAAAACAAAGGGCATGGAGAAATCAAGAGTTTGGAAACCACCAGCGACACCAACAACGACCTTATCGGCTGAGAAAACAACAGTAGTTGATGACAGACAAATCATAAAAGCTGTGAAAATGAATCCTAAAAGACTGGGGTGATGCTCTGACAATCTACTGTCCTCAGGAGACTTTGACACAGAATTACAGATGCTACACAGCAAGATGCAAACCTCTGACCAGCACCAAAAATAGAAAGGCAAGATTAGAGTTTGCAAAAAAGCACAAAGGTGAGCCAGAAGAGTTTTGGAGCTGTGTTTATGAACCGATGAGACAAAGATGAACCTTTATCTAAGTGATGGGAAAGCAAAAATGTGGAGAAAAAAGGGAACTGCAATGATCCTAAGCATACAGCCTCATCTGTAAAGCATGGTGGAGGTGGTGTCATGGCATGGGCATGCATGGCTGCCTCTGGAACAGGCCCTCTCAACTTTACTGATGACAGTAGCAGAATGAATTTGGAAGGGTACAAAACCATCTTGCCTACCAATATTCAAGAAAATGTACTTGGGAAGTGCTTCATATTGCATCAGGACAATGAACCAAAACACCCTGCCAGTTCAGTCAAAGAATTTATAAGGGCAAAGAAATGGAAAGTCTTAGATTGCCCAAGTCAATCTTCAGATTTAAATCCGATTGCACATGAATTTCACCAGCGGAAGAGGAGAGTAAAAGGCAGAAACTCCCCATAACAAACAACAATTGGAATTGGCTGCATTAAAGGCTGGGAAAATATTTCAGAGGATGAGACCAAGAGTCTGGTGATGTCTATGGGTCACAGACTCACTGCTGTGATTGTACGCAAGGGATCTGCAACTAAATAATAGCTTTTAATCTTTTACATCTGCCTTATGTTCAACTGTTCCAATACTTATGCTCACATTAATGAGTGGGATGAACTCTAAAAGTGCTGTTCTTTTTATTTGGTAAAACATGTATGTGTTGAAACAGCTAATAAGAAAATGTGACATTCTGTAGTTTTGTCTCATATTCATCTTATAATCATATTAGCAAATGTCTTGACTCCACAGCCAACAGAGCAATTTTGTCTTTACTGTTCCAATATTTATGGAGAGGACTGTGTATGTATATATATATATATATTATTATGTAATTTTACGTAAGAATTGAGAGACCATAAATAAAATGTCTTTATCTGTTTTTCATGAAGCTGATAATGGTAAAAATGTCATGCCCTTTGATTTCCAGCATTAATTCTTACTATTTTTCGCATAAGAAGTTTGATTGATTTCCATTTGGCTATTTTTGGCACTATTCATATTGGTGTTAAAGAACTTGATTGAAGTGTGTCCTCTTAGACCAGGCTTTTTGAGACACTGACTGCAGACGTCATGAGTTGTTCACCAATATTTCAGCGTGTGAGAACAATACAAGGATTCGAAGTAGAAACCGCTGTTGAATGACAGACCTTGTTTGACATTTGACATATTGGTCCTGATTGGTTGAAACTCTGTATTCATTGTAAGATTGGCAGACAGCCTTGTCGATGTCTGCTAGAGAATGGCAGTATTAGAATTCATTACTTCTCATTCACAGATTTTTCTCTTTGACATTCCCACACTCCAGAATTGATGCCATATGCACTTGCGGCCAAGGGAAAAAAAATCCATCTGCTGTGTTTTAGATTTGGAGAACGCATTTAATTAACACCAACTTGCTTTTTTTCACATAAGCAACCTTTTCTCTGGTCCTCTATTTTGTTACAGCGTCTTTCTAAGAACCCCAAACAATGATGATTGCAGAGAGCATGTAGGTGGAGTGGGATTGAGTCTCCAGTGCAGTTGAAGAGAGAGAGAGATACACAGTTTAATTTTGTCCATTCCTCCTTTCCCTGGGCGATATCTTTTCAAAATAGAAGACATGAACATTCAAATTTTCCCATAAGCCTCCCTGACACAAGGTCTAAGATGTCTGTAGTTGGTTATCTCCAATGTTAGGATTCATGTAACAGTAATGAATTTAGTTTTTTGAAGGATGCAAAGTGACTTCAAAGACTTCTAGATTGTTACAAAAAAAAATCTATTTAGAATAAATGCTGTTCTTTTGGCCTTTCTATTAATCAAAGAACCCTTAAAATAGAAGAATGTTTTCCACAAAAATATCAAGCATCAACTTGATCAACATTGATAATAATAAAAAAATATATTAAAAATAGTTAAATAATATTTTAATATAAAAAAAGAACAGCAAATCAGCATATTAGAATGATTTCTGTAGGATCATGTGACACTGAAGACTGGAGTAATGATGCTGAAAATTCAGCTTTGCCATCACAGGGAAATGATAATATGAAAAAAAGGGTGCAGTTTTTCATGTATTTCTAATAAAATAAATGAGCATAAGAGACTTTCAAAAATATTAAAACTCTTACAGATTTTGTAATCAAAATTTCTCTTCATTTCTAATCAGCCGTCTTGGATGGTTGTATTTATTGTAAATTTTATGTTCTATTTAATGGCTTCCTGAATTAAATCTTTGTTGTATTTATTTATTTAAATATTGTGCTTATTAAAAATATATGAATTGACCATTAGATACTTAAAAATGATCTATATAGTTCCCTTATGGTTCCCAGTGCCACAGTTCTTGTCAGTCTTATTCCCAGTTCTATCTTAACAACAGCACTGAGGGCTCAATAGAACACAATTTACACACTGGATCATGTTTTGATGAACACGGTCTCATTTTGACTGTTCTGCACATTACCGGTCCTTTGATCTCCAGGAAACAGACAAAAGTTCTGCCTGCTGTGGCTAACTTCTGTCAGAATCCTGAGAGGCCAAGCACATCAGCTTGACCCGTCACACTGGGAAGGTCATTAGTGTGCTTTAGTGTGGACATCATCAAAGTCCTGATGGTTTTTGTGATTGGCTGCTGGTGTTCAACACATTCCCAAGCAGTCAAGATGCATATGCATAGTAATTTTAACTCTTATTTTAGAATGAATATCTGCATTTGTAAAACAAAACCATTAGAGATCATGGTTTTATTTGGGAATTTCCAGTCCTTTCATTCTGACTCACTTCATATGTAGGAGGGGATGTATTTGGCAAAAACCATCTTGGCCAAATTAAGTTTTAAGGACGTGTTGGCTGTTAAATTTTGGCATAATTTACTCACCCTCTGTCAGTCCTGTGTCTTGTTTCCCCCTCCTCTCGTGTCTCTGTTTGACCTTCCCCGTTTCCCTGTAATTATCAGTTCATTCGTTCCAGGTGTTTGTGTTAATTATCTAGTTTAGTCTGCCCTTTATAAGCCCTGTGGTTCCCTGCTTTTGTGTCGGTCCTTGAATTGTCTTCCTGTCAGTTATGTGTGATCTTCTGGACATTAAAGACCTGTGTGTGAATTCCTCGTCTCCTGGCTTCCGTGTTTCTCGTGAACCATGACACCCTCATGTTGTCAAAAACCTGTATGACTTACTTTCTTCTGCAGAACATTAAAAGAAGATATATTTGTGTTTTTTGTCCACACAATGGAAAACAATGGTCCCTGTTTTGTATTTTTCAAAATATCTTCTTTTGTGTTCCACAGAAGAAAGTCAGTCATACAGTTTAGAGCAATAAGAGTTTGGTGTAAATGACAATGTTTATTTTTTGGTGAACCAACCTTTTAAAAATGTACTTTTTACCCTGTCTATTGTAGCCATTGCTAATGCTATGTTTGACCTAAAATAATATTTAGTGTGTTTTTATTCAACACTGTTTCTTTTGTTAATAAATGTATCTTTTATACACGTCATTATGTATATATTTTGTGCCACACTTTGTAGCTCTCTTAAGAAATGCCTCTGGCATAACATGAAGCACCACCGTGTGCTTGAAGCCCTTGTGTTATTTTCACAGTGTGTCTGTTGTTTCAGAATTCATTTCATAATTTTTCTCTGTGGCACAAAGTCACAGTGAAGTGCAAATGTGCTGTCAGAAGTCCATTAACTCAAGGACTTTGGACTACTATAGGTACAAGGTCTTTCAAAAGCAGGTTTATGAAAATCCTCTTGTATATAATTGATATTTTTAAGGTTGATCTATGGCATATTTACTTGGCTCATCATGCAGTCTCACAAAAGATTTTGTAAAAATAACTAGGAATCTTTCATTTGCTTTAGAGAAGAACAGCAAATTGGCCAAACAAGGAAGACTATATTTTCTGCTTTTTCTGCAATATCTGCTCATGTATATTTATATTTTTATATTATCTATTTGTTTGTGTATTTATTATTTATTAATTTTTATTGAAAATAGAGTTCATGCTGTTTTTTTTTTTTTTTTTTTTTACAAATATTGTCTCAAACATATATATAAAAAAACAATCTCTTTCATACTTGGGTCTAGGCTCAGAGAGAGTATGATTTTTCTGTGCTTTTTTTCAAATATTCCAAAATAATTAATACATAAACACACAAGGGGATTTAGAACTTTAGTGGTGTTTTTTTTTTTTTTTTTGGAAAAGTGATCTCGTTCTGGAAGTGATTCTAATGATATTGTTTCTCTGTGCCTTTATCGTTATAGTGGTGTGGACTCTGCTATTCTTTAATACTGAGAATGATTTTTAGAACTATATCTTTATCGTAATCTTTCGTTATTGTGCTTGGTGTGAATGGGCCTTAAGAGCACAAAGTCTTAAATTCATGAAGTCGTGGCATTAAATGTTGCATGGATTGCAAAATATCAGTAGAAATATCTAAACATCTTTTAATCAAGATTTAAATAACATTTACTTGCAAATGTAAAATGATATATTGAAAAAATAGAACAGAATTAAGTGAGTTGATGCTTAAAACAGGAAGATCTGTCATAGGGTAAAAGACTTGTTTTCACTTTGAATGAAGTTGATTTTTCTAAACCCATTGGCAGATATTTGTTCTTGTTTTAATCATGAACTCACTTCGTTTTGATCAGTTTCACAGAAAACGAGACTCTTTTTTTTAATCTTATGTATTTTGCTTCTCAAGTAAGTGTATCTTGCTTTAAGAATCTTAAGATATTTGCACTGGAGATGATACAACAATAAACGATACAGGAAGTGTGATCAGAAGGTACAGAAAAAACATTATTTCCATATTCTTGTGGTTGAAAGAAGTATTCAAGCCCCAAGCTATTTTTTCTTTATTTTATTCCACATTTTTTTCTACTTGGTCTTGAAAAGTCCTAAATCTCTATAAAACCTGCAGAACGCCTGCATCAGACAGTGGTCTAATAGGTTTAACTGCTTTAAAGTGAACCTCCGTTTGCAAGCGTTCAGATGCCACTGAAGAAAACCGAATGGAAAAACAAGTTTCATGTGACCGGCCTGAAGACATGTCACTCGGTTAAAATACACAGAGTCGTTGTTGTCGTTGTTGGTCGCAGCCCTTCTATCACTCTCACTGTCTTTACACACCTACTTGTTTTCTCTGCTATGTTCTCCGGCAAAGTCTATCTGATGCCTTTGAAAGTCTGTTCTCTGCATTCGCTTTCATGTGTTATTCTGCAGACCTTCTTTGCAGTCAGCTGCAAACAATAAGACCAATCTAGAAGCATGACCTACTTAAATGTTTCATGCTAACAGGCTACTGTTGTTTCCATGATTGATCTCACAGCATTCCTATAATGTTGTAAATACTTTGCCCTTGCAGGCAGAGCATACTGGAGGACCATCTTGCATCCCTTTGGATGTGCATCTGTGGTCTATGTTGCCATTTGGCTGGCTGTTAGAAAGCATGAGTCCAACTCCAAGGTTCTGTTCCGAAACCTAGTGTGCAGCCTACGCAGGCAGTATTTTAAGGTATTATAGACTTACTCCAGACACAAAGCCTATTCTAAACAGTACGCAGCATAATGATGCTATTTATGTAATGCATAATTATGTTAAAACAGACATTATTTCTTTTTATATATATATACTACCATTCAAAAGTTTGGGGTCAGTAAGATTTTCTTTTTATGTTTTTGAATGAATTCTGTTATGTTCACAAAGGCTGCATTTAAGTTAAAAATAAAAGTTTTCTTTTAAAATATATTTTAAAATGCTTTCATTACTCCAGTCTTCAGTGTCACATGGGTCTACAGAGAAATCATTCCAATATTCTGATTTGGTGTTCAAGAAACATTTCTTCTTCTTATCAATGTTGAAAACACTTGTGCTGCTTAATAATTTTGTGGAAATTTGTGGTCTGTAGTTTGTGTGCAAATTCAAAAAATGCTGCCAGAAGAAGCCTTACATCAACTTTGGTTGTAAATTGGCTCTTGTATGTCCGTGAACGATTGCGTCATGCTATGGGACGGGAGCGGGATCATTTTCAGCAGTTTAAAACCTTGTTTTACACTCTTCTTCGCATAAAGACATCGTATGGCTTCAGAAGGCTTGAAATGCAATAATGCTTTTTTACTGCTTGTTTATGGTCAGTTTTTGCAATAAATACCAGAGACTGCTTGTTACGTGTTTTCTATTGTTCAGCAGTGGGTAGGTTTAGGGTAGGGGTGGGGTTAGGTGCTCCAATGAAAGTATAAATTTATATAAAATTATTTCAATTTTTTACAAATGCATGCAAACCATTAAATTAAGACAAACAATTGAAAACAACGGAGGACCTGCACGTCGAAAAATTACGCTAAAGGGGTGCCTTGAGCATCAAAAAGCTACACCAAGTGGTCCTGACCAAGCATCAATATGTGATGAGTTGGGAGTGAGAACGTTGGAAAATGAGCTGATGAACAAGCTGGTAGCATTACTCACCTCCAGCCCAATCTGTAACATGTAAAGTCCATGTTCATGAAGTCTTCACAACTTCATCCAAACATTTTTTTTCTATTTCCACAACTTTTCTGTAAAAATATTTAGAGATACAAACACTATAGTTGCAGGGGCACTATAGGAGCAGTAGTGGTCTAATTGTTAGAGAGACGGACTTGTAACCTGAAGGTTGCGGGTTCGAGTTTCAGGTCCGGCAGGTATTGTAGGTGGGGGGAGTGAATGTCCAGCGCTCTCTCCACCCTCAATACCATGACTGAGGTGAGACCCTTGAGCAAGGCATCGAACCCCCAACTACTCCCCGGGCACCGCAGCATTGGCTGCCCACTGCTCCAGGTGTGTGTGAAAGGCTCACAGTGTGTGTGTTTGTTCACTTCTCACTGCTGTGTGTGCACACTTGGATGCAGAGCACAAATTCCAGTATGGGACACCATACTTGGCTACACGTCACATCCTTTCCTTTATTATTTACAGTTACAAACACTATTATCGCTATTTCTTCTTGCTTGTCATCCTCCAGTTGTTTACTCTAAAGTCATGTTTGACCGCGGGATATTTTGTGAGATTTCCTGTGTTCACAGTCGGGACTCTAGTTGTTTGTGAATGGAATCGATTAGTGTGTGGTGTGCTGTCTTGGTCACGTCACAGCACTTCACACGCTATAGGAACAAAACTGTTAAATCTATATGATTTTTTTTATTGTTATGTGTGGTCTCTCACCTTTTGAAAATCTGATTTTAAAAATATTTTAGCGAGGGCCAACCTTTATCTGTCACTTCATTTTAGTTCATGGATGTCTCTGCTAATAAACTGATGGCCTGAATCGGGTGTCTTAAATAATGGAAATGTATAAATTGTGCAGTGCTATTGATCTACATGACCAGGACTGAAAAAGATCTCGACAGAGAAATCAGAAATTTCAGTATGAACCCATGAATTTTATAGATCTGTTCTCAGTGATTTCATTTATCTAAATGGATTTAAGAAGAAACATGTGAGACAGAGTTGATACTTTATTGCAACGTGGCAAAACATTGTCTCTTGAGCTATGAAAGAGCAACCTATGAACGATTGTTTTCCTCTGGGTATCATCTTTCACTGCTCGCTATATGTACCACTAAACTCTTAAGCTGCTAACAACACTTGGAGTGAAAAAGGAGCTCTAAAACGAGGAAAATAATACAGCAAAATTTCATAGCAGTTCCTCACTTGTTTTGTTGGGCTGATGGTATAATGCACCTGACAACAGTCAGATCTGTGTGTTCTTTGCCTGAGGAGTCATTAGTGTGAAAACACTGTTATATTTTGAGGACATTGCTTGATTGGTTTGTGACATTTAGAACCCGTAAATGGCTTTTTACTTAGACGAACCTCAAATGACCTGCACTGGGAAGGCTGTTGGAAGCATCATGTGTTGTAGCCACAAAAAAGCTATTCAACCCATTTTTAAGGTGGTTTAAAAATGCCTCACGAATGCATGTAACCAGGCACTTGTTAAATAACTTCATAGACTGTGATTATAAAAATCCACCCTTAGCATAATGAGCAGTACAGTTATTTGAATAAGGCTAATCATTATGAGGGCGATGACATTTTCTGAAGTTTAATAGTGTGATCGTGGTTGCCGTCTCCTAGCAACAATTAGTTCAAGTTGACACAGAGAATTGACCTATCGGTAAGCCCCTCCCCTCGAACGCAGGCTAGCCAATGGCAGTCGAGTATCAGTTGCACGGGGAGTGGACATCTCGGACTCGGACATCTTTAGGTTTTAGCACCATAGAGAAACATTAGAAGATCCGAAGCTTGCATCGGTTTTATGGGGTTTATGCTTCAAAAATGGAAAAATTATGTGCCTGGGGTACTTGTAATACTGATTCCAGGTATCCTGTGAGGATGGGCAATATAATTTATTTTATTACATTTCCTGAATCCAAACAAAACAGAGCAAAATGTCTCTAAGTATTCAACCCCAATACAAATGAAGACAAAAACGTTCATTTTCTGGTTGTCATACACTCACTAAGTTACAATTTTCATCTTCTCAAACATAACGTTCGTGTTATATTGTGCTTTAGCAAGGTATCTCTGGCTAAAACTAGCTAATGTTAAAGTTAGTGAGTCCATGCCTAATGTACAAACCTAAATAACGGACTGTTCTCGTGTCTTGTACAGTGTAGGTCAAAAACACATAAACGAAGGACTACATTTCAGTGCCTCTCAAACTCAAACTGGTTAAATGTACATTAATTTAATCATACCCTGCGGTACATGAACAGTGTTGATCCTGCATGTCATCCTTGATTGTGATGACCGACCGTAATATGAGACTTCTCCTGCTTGCATTGTGATCTATAAACCCTTGCTTCGAGTTACCCACCGTATTTATTCTTCAATATTTTATAAATCCCTCCGTGGAATATTTAATTCCCATTTGGTGGCCTTCTGTGTGCAAAAACATGGTGGGACAAGGTTTTCACACTGCAGCCGTCATTGTAAAACAGTGAGCAACTCCGTTTATTTGTCCGAGGGAGCAACAGTAACTAAGGGGGGTTATCGATAGGTCAATTGTATTCCCTAGTGCAAGACCATTATCATTGGGGTAATCCTGGATTTTCCAACTGAAAACAGAAGAAAAAATCATTGGCAAATGACAGGAAAGGTACTAAAGGCCGGACTGATGGGTCTTAAAGGAATAGTTCACATAAAAAATGAAAATTTGTTGAAAATGTACTCACCCTCAGGGCATCTAAGATATAGATGAGTTCAGAACAGACGTAGCATTGCGTCACTCAACAGTGAATGGGTGCCGTCATAATGAGAGTTCATACCACACACCATTTCAGTCCATCAATTAATATCAAGTGAAGTTAAGAGCTGCGTGTTTGTAATAAATCCATCATCAAGATGTTTTGAGCTTTATACTGGCTAATATACAAGTCCTCTATCCATAATAAAGTTGTCTAGGCTGAATCAGGAGAAAAATGTGCATGAATAAAACACCCTTTACAAGCGAAAACAGTCCAAAACAGTTTTAAACAAATATGTCAACCATTGGTATTAGTCAGAATTTTAATATTGGTTCATCCCTTTGCTACATTTGTAGTGCTTTTTGTGGTGCACTTTATTTTGCTTCAATATCTTGACCACTATTCACTGCCATGATAAGGACTTTTAAAAAAAAAATATATCATCTTATTTATGCTCAGTTGCAAAAAGTAGGCCAGCTAATAGAATCTGGCCAGTTACCTATGAGCAGCTATGCTTAAAACTCCTTTGACCCATGCATAAAATTACATTTCTGAATGGTGACCCATAGCTAAGTTTTGCTTTTGTTATGACTGTGTAGCATCAATTAATAATCCCTGTTGACGTATGGAGTACAGTATCAGGAAACAATGACTTCATCCACTAGAGAGAAGCATCCTTTCCATTGTCATCACCTTTGCTTCTCTGTTAAGATGAGGTTCCCTAGAGCTGCTATGCTCTGTTTTGCAAGATATGTGTCCTTGGAAAGCCTCTGGTTTCTTTCTCCCAGTGGATGTATGACTTCCCTGTTGAAGTTTTCTGTATGCAAGATTCATAAGAATTTAATAAGCAACTACTGTATGCTTGATCAAGGTTATATTTTAGAAGTGGTCTTAAGCGGATTGGCTGCCTTCAGATGTAGTATCTCTTACAAATTGCTTACTTGGTGTTTATATTCTCTGTATTTTAAATTTGTAATCATTTGAACGGTATTGTAATCTGACTTGATAGATGCATTTTTATGAACTTTATACAATTCCAATGTGCCACTTAATTTTACATCTATTCACTATAGCATTGATTGGGTGATAGACCTTCTTTAATATATTAAAGTTTGTCTGAATGATGTGGAGGGAAATTGGATTTAAGAGCCTTATTAGTGACATCAAAGGACTGCCAAAGCCTAGAGCCACTTGTTGCTGGTGTTTGCTGTGGCTATATCTGGAGTATGTGTATGCTTTATTTGTTTTGATGTGGAGGATGAAAAATTGAAAATGCTTTCTATTCTTTTTTTTTTTTTTTTTTTTTTTTCTACCAGCAGTCCTAGTGGTTCTCTTCAAAGGTGTGACTCAGAATGTGACATTTAGGACCCTTTCAAAATCAGGCCTGTCGTGGATCACACCAGTGTTACTGTGAGAGCACTCTGAAGGTCTCTGTGCTGAAGTGTGCTTCAAAAAGACATCACAAAAGACATGGGCGATTCTCAAGTGTATTATCATCTTTATCAATGTTTTATCGAAACCTTTTACGTGATCAGTATAAAGCCCTGTGGGCAGATAATTGTATTTTAGAGCTGACTCTGGGGAGTTCTGCTAGCTACTGTCATGACCTTCCTATCGCGAGGGGTCACATGAGCTTCCTGCCATGGAGAAAGAGAACACAAGACTGAGTTCAAAAGACATTTCCTGGAAGAGAGAGAAATGGTGATATAAAGGGTGACAAAGATTCTTTGTTCTTTTCAATGACAAAGGTTTATTCTTCTTAGTAGAGTCACAGATTTATTTATTTTTTTATACATTCCTCACAATGACTTTGAAACTGAAAAAGATAATCATTATTTAAATTTTCTAGCAAAACGTCAGTTTGTGCTTTATGTTAAGGATCATATTTATCTGAAAAAGCACATTAAATGTAGTAAGTGCAACTAATAAAACTAGACTATATAGTAATGTGCAGAAAACATCAAGTGTTTATTTTACTACAAAATAAATAGTGAATCATTTATTTGGTCAGTGATTCATCAACTTACACTACTGTTCAAAGTTTTGGGTTGTTATTATTATTTTTTTTATGTGTAAAATATGCTCACCAAGACTGAATTTATTTTATTAAAAATGCAGTAAAACCAGTAATATTCGGAAATATATATTTTTTAAGTAACTGTTTTCTATTGTAATATTTTTTTTTAAATGTAATTCATTCCTTTGATGGCAAAGCTGCATTTTTATCAGCCGTTAAAACAGTATTCAGTGTCAGAAGATCATTGTCAATATTGAAAACTGTTTTTGCTGCCTAATTATTATTATTAATATTATTATTATTTTTTTTTTTGGAAATGGTGAAACGTTTTTTTGTCAGAATTTTTTAATGAATAGAAAAGTGTCAAAAGAACAGCGTTTATTTAGGGTGCAAATATTTTCCAATATAGTAAATAGTTTTAATGTCACTTTTGTTCAATTTTTAATGCATCCTTCCTGATTAAAATGATAAAAAATTAAATCTTACCAAACCCAAACTTTTGATCGGTAGTAGTCTGAAAAGCTGAGCTAGCAGCACTACTATTTTTAATCCCCAACACTTCTGATAAAATAATTTACCTATGCATTGCCTTAAATGGCTGAAATCTATTAGTCAGATGAGATGTAGCCTTTCTTTTGAACCCATACAGATAGCAGAACTATCAGAAAGCAGAGGGGAAAATGGGGAGAGGGGAAAATGGGGGACTCATGTTCGGACAAATATTGACGTTTGGCACATTTTGCTTGGTGGGATTTTTATGGTGTCACCAGCAATCATTAATCTCTCTGAAATAATGTTTTGCTGTGCCTGTTCCCTAGTTACAGTTCATGCCGTCTGAGGCAGTACGCTTCTGTGAACACAGTCAGACAGCTCAGCCAGCCATGCCTCTCCACGGCCCTGTGGAACAGGAATGACAGCTCTGCTTTGGCTCCCACATGATTGACGACTATATTGCATAGAAAATGAGTTGTTGACTGTGTTTTATTGTTCAGGTTGCACTCTTTATAAACACACTGCGCCCGTTGTCTGTTATTAAATCCATATTCATCAAAGATGCATAAGGACCTTCTCCTGGCACAGCAGTATGTTGATTATAATATTAGACTTTAGAAAACATGTTGTATTTGAGGCCAGAATTCTCATATTTCTTTGTAAGGCTAGAAACATAGGTTGACAGTGAACAAGTATGCAAACATAGAGGCAAATCCTTGGTCAACCATTGCATGTTTGCATTCTATAGAGTTACTGTGGCGGTAACAAATGCTGATACTCAGGGAATGGAAAAGTTAGCTAGAAATGTTTGCGCCACTGAACTGGATGTGTTTTTTTATAAATTTAATGGACAAAATAACAAAAAATTTGAATATTCAAATATTTAATATTTTAACTCTTTTGCTGCAACAAAAATACAGGACATCATTTTATGCGATTTATGCAGTATGCAAGTGCTCCAACCAGCCATCTCTTGTTCATTATCACTTGTTGTATTTTTCTTCTTTAATAGCAGAGAGTTTGTCTAGCTCAGAGCTGTCAGAGCTATCCATTAGGTGTGTTGGACCTCAAGGTTCAGCTTGAACCTCATACTTCACCATTACTGTTCACCTTGCTTGCATAATGCATACCAGTATCATCCATTACACAGACTGTGTTCTTATGAGGGTGCATTTCTCCTGAGGATCAATGTGCATGAGATGCTGTGAGTAAATAGGGATGCTATTTTGATGAGTAATTCAAATACTTGACATGTATTTTTTGCTTATGCTACAGATCCATACTGAACTTGCATTTCAGCTATCTTTTGTTTTGGCATGTGCTTTTATGTGTTCTTGTTTTTAGCTTTATGTATGACAGATGATCCCCCGCCGTAATGTAAAGCGCTTCGAGTACCCAGAAATGCACTATATAAATGTAACAAATTCTAACAGCTGGCATGCAGGTGGATTGCTAACAAGTAAATAAGGTTTATGGAAAAATTATGTATTATTGTGTAAAATAAAGCTGTTTAGGTTACAATATTTTTTTATATTAGGCTATTTATATATTTATTTATATTATTACATTTACATTTATTCATTTAGCTGACGCTTTGCGACTTACAATTGCTATATATGTCAGAGGTCGCACGCCTCTGGAGCAACTAGGGGTTAAGTGTCTTGCTCAGGGACACATTGGTGTCTCACAGTGGATTCGAACCCGGGTCTCTCACACCAAAGGCATGTGTCTTATCCACTGCACCATCACCACCCCTTGAATATTATAATGTATTTTGTAATTTGTTATTCATTGAAAATGTTATTCATTCACGTTTATTGATGTACCAGTATAATAGCATATACCAGTGCTTCTCAAAGTCCGGACTCCGGTCCGGATCCGGATCCGGATCCGGACCCGGAGGGAATTCAATCCGGACCCGCTTCTATTTCATATTTCAAGAACACTAATTATATTTCCTACTTTGATAAACGCACGTTAAACTTGTAAATCATTTGTTTATTTATTCTTATTTTTTTATGTCTTTTGGAGAAGGTCCGAAATTGCAGGCGAGATATTGAAACGTTTCCTTCATGACGTTGTCATCATGACATCCAGTGAGCGTATGACGTTTGACGTAATCGGGCGACATTTCACCGCTAATATTTTTATTTTTTTGTTTTGTTTTGCTATCACTTATATTATGGCAATTTGTCTTATAGCAGTGCCCAGTGTATACATTTATTTGTGGCGGCTTGTCACAATATCAAAACTGACCGCTACAAATAGATTTTCCAAAAGGCTTATACTTCGTTGAATAAACTGCGCGTTTCAAAAATAAAATGCTGCGCGGGTGTTTTCTTCAGAAAAGCTTTGATGTCAATTTTCATTTGGTCTTTCCTGTAATGGCTGATAAAGTAGCGCTTATTTGATTACAGTCGTTACCGGGGAAACAGCTATATATCACGCTCCAACAGCGCCTCCTGCTGGCAGAGAATCAACTTGCATTTGCTAGTCTGCGGGAAACACTGGTGTTTGTCAGCAAACATAAACAAAAAAGCATGCTTCAGAACTGTTTTGAGAAGGTGCTTAAGTTTTGAGCCATGTATTATTACTATGAATTAGGCTACTACTACTACTATTACTATCTTGTGCCCTGCAATAACCATTTACGCAAACTCTCTTTTGATATAAAGGGAAAAAAAGAGAAAATCGGCCCAAAAAATCAGCATCATATATCGGCCATAGGCTGCCCTGATTTCTAAATATCGGCATTGGCCAGAGAAAAAACATTATAGGTCGACTTCTACTGCTGACACTTAAATTAATTGTTTTGCCACTTTTGCACTTGTTATTAAAGTATTTTGAATGCAAAGGGAACCTTTTTTTTTTTTTTTAATTAGTGTTTATTTGTTATATGTTATGTATGTTTATTAAAAACACGTTTTGTAATAACCAATTGTTCCGGACCTTTGACACTGATGAAAATTCAGATTTGGACCTTTGAATGTAGACTTTGAGAACCCCTGGCATATACTTACCTTTTTGTTTTACTTAAAACATAGCAAAACAAGCAAAATGTGATTGCCTTTGATTTTTACTATGAAGTGCAGAGATAGACTATGTGATAAAACTATACGACTATATGACTTAAACCTGTTCTTTTATAGATTGTATTTTTTTAGAATGTCAAGGCAACAATTTTTTTTTCTCTTTTTATGCACACTCTAAAAACTCAAAAGTTGGGAGAAGTCAAAACTATATAGCAGCTAGCTTCAAGACGTTGAGTTTAATCAAATTATAGAAAAATTAGTTGAATTAACTTTCAGGTTCATAATTTTCAGTAATCGTAATTTATACTTGTACATCAAGTTCAATAAACTATCATTTTGCTATCAATTTAAAATGAGTAATAATATTGCACTTTATTATTATAAAACACTGGTTAAATCTTATTTTGGCAGACCTTTTGACCTTCAGACAGTTTGTTGGATTTCTTACAGTTCATCTTCCACTAACTGGGAATGGGATGTTCTTTTTTTTTTTATTATTTTAACCAGTCCACAGAGGTCTGTTAAAACTGAGTTCCTACGCATTTGCCAGGTTAGTGACATAAACTCATTGAAAGAAACTCTGACTGTGGTTGATCACTTTACTTAAAGCTCGAGACACACTGCACGATTCAGAAATCACCACGGTTGCTTCACGATGCCAGTCTTTCGTCTGGGACAGCCGAAATCGTGCAGTGTGTCTCGGCTTAACAGTCAGGTGGTTTTCTCTTCTCTGAGCAGGTGTGGACTTTAAGCCAAAAGTCCAAATTGAGACCAAGTAAAACATAAGAAAAAAAAAACGGATATCATATCATCACCCAAGTATTTTGAGCCTTTGCTTATCTTGTTTACACTGCTCTGCAGGACCACCATTTCAGAATTCTGGCTGTAAGACAGCAGCCAGCTGTTCCAATTCGTAGGGTTTGCATCTGGCATCTATGGGTTTGCTGCACTGGCTGGTCTTGACAGTGAGTGAGTGATTGGCTTCCCTGAGGACCCAGGCCTGACCCATCCTCTCCTCTCCGACTCATTTTGAATTTCTCCATCAAATGCAGAATATAGCTACATATGTCAAGGTGGCGGGTTGAATTAGCAGTCATCGTGAAAAACACATGAGATGAAGCATGATGATTTGAGTAGCGTGATGCATATATTAATCTCTTAAAAACAAACGAGTGCATACAATTTTTTTCCGCCCACTGCTCTGATAGCAGTCGGATCCCCCGCATTCCTCCGGCCGAGAAGAAGCACTATTATGTATCCCCTCCTACTCGGTGACAGAGGTATTCCACCAACTTCCTAATAAGGGTATTTTGGAATGTAAAAGGGGAGTGTATTAATAGAGAGGATTATTGCTTAGGAATATTTGCATTGTAGCGCTTGTGTGTGTTTCCATGGCACTGATTGAGTTAATGCATAACTGGCCCAAAGCTCATGTGCTCGATGCAGCAGACACCCAACACTGCAGCTGCTGCTCCCAGATAATGTTGTAGCCTGATATTACATATTCAATCAGCAGAACTTAAGTGAGTTGAAATGAAATGACTTTCAGGGCCAGTCTCAGCTCTTCGTGATAGACTCCTGAATGCTGCAATCGCTGAGGGATTGCTTGAAGAAATGGAGGTCTAGATGTGTTTGTTTGGATGTGTGACACAACCAACATGTCCTTTCTCACTCTTTGCTTTTGGTCTCTATTCACTCCTGTCTTTTTCATAAGTTCTCTTGTGATTCCTGCATTTCATTTCTGCATTATTAGCCATAAATAGACAGATTTAAAATCATGCCACTTAACTCACCACAATGTTGTTCCAATTCTGTATGATGTTGTAGTTCCGAACCTGAATTCTGAAATTTAATGAGGTTCTTTTCAGTGCATACAGTGTATATCCTGAAATAAATTATTTTTATTTTATTTTATTTTATTTTTGTTAGGTATGTAATTATGCATGTTGATTTTAATTTAAGTTTTTTAGTTATTGCTATAACACAAAAAAAATAAACAAATCTCCTTTCTGCATATTCTAGTTTAATAAAGTAAAAGATGGCGTGATGGCTATATTTAAACATGAGCCCCAGTGGAGGGGAAAATTCTTCAGTAGTGACTTAAATTTGGTCTGATTTCACAAAAAGTGATTTTATTGAGTTTTTAAATGAACGTTTTTTTCTATGTGATGCTTCCTTTAATGTGGTGCCAAGTCCAGGTGGTTCGTTTTTTCCGCATGCAGACTGTAATCATTATTGATTGCCCTTCTCCACTCTTGAGTAACCAAAGATTTTTTTTTCCATTTTCTGTGACGTTAGGCACAAAAGCACATTTGATGAAAGTTGACTGTATTCGTTTCTCTTTAGATGTCACTAGTGTTTTCATAAAGACAGAAAAGCAGACGCGTATTAAAGCTTGCTGCTGGATTTGATCCTTCGTGTTTTTTGGTTTGTTTTTTAGCTGTACACCGTTTAAAAAAAAACGCTCTTTCTTTTTTTTTCTTAAATTTGGCTATGATTGGTCCTTCCTAATCACTAAATAAAGCAAACTTTCTTACTAACCATTTAAGCAAAGACACAGCATGAAGATCAAAAATAGAGTTTGTAATTTAGAGCACCGGTTATAGACAAAATAAAGGAAAATAAAATATGTTAGCACAATCCATATTAGGGTGAGGTGTCTGGTGCGGCTGTGTTTTGGACCCTGAGGTCATGGCAGAGATATGTCCACTGAAGTTCAATCCAGCTCAAGCAAAGATCTTATGGGAATGCGTCTCGCTGCCCCTGATACCAATGTTTAGGAGTCAAGACGCCCTGTTCCTGACCCCTCTTGTGGAAGAGAGGAAGGAGGGCCTTTTTAACCCAGATAAATTGAACTGCATTGACACTGAACAGCTTCAGGCTGGTTGGCTAGTCTTTATCATACATACTATTTTAAGTTTGCAGACTTCCTGGATCTGCTTTCTCTTATTGGAACCGCAAACTCATCTTGGACATGACATTGTGAAAATCAAAGGCGTGTTTGTGTCTGTGTGTCTATGTGTTCCCAATTAATTCAATGGTTGCAAAGATACAACCAGATATTCAGGATTGGGGCAACTAAATGTAATAATAAAAAAAAAAAACATAAAAATTGGGCCCCCTCAATGTCTATTGTGGTTCTGGGGTCTGCTTTTGTACTTAAAGGAACAGTACACCCCAAAAATGAAAATGTACTCACCCTCGGACCATCCAAGGTGTAGGAGTTTTTTCTTCATCTGGACAGATTTGGAGAAATTTAGCATTACATCACTTGTTCACCAATGGATCCTCTGTAGTGAATGGGTGAATGAGTCCAAACAGCTGATAAAAACATCACAATATGTGGATACATGACTCCAGTCCATCAGTGTCTTGTGGACTGAAAACTTGTTTGTTTCTAACAGTTTTTGACTGTTTTCACTTGTTAAATTGTGGTTGATCTGTATGTATTTCTCTCCTGATTCAGACAAGATGAATTTTTCACTGGAGAAAGCAATATTCTGGATAGAGGACTTGGATTTGTTTCTTACAGACATGCAGCTTCTCACTTCACAAGACATTAATTGGTTACTTGTGGAGTATTGTAACAGTTTTTTTTCAGCTATTTGGACTGACGGCACCCATTCACTTGCAGACGATCCAAATCTTTTCCAATAAATAAACAAACTCATCTACATCTGGAATGGCCTGAGAGTGATACAATTTTAGCAAATTGTCATTTTTGGGCACACTCCTTTAACCCCAATGATTCACTCACTTGTTTAAAACAATTGCATGATGGGTGTTTCACTAAATAAGAGTTAAAATTATATAAAACATCAGCTTACATTCTGAAATGTATCATAAAAATAGTTTGGCAGAAATTTATTAGAGTTTGAAACTCCCAGAATGCCAGGGTTGCACAACAGACTCCTTTGAGTAAATCATAGATGAACCATTACAAAAGATTGTCAGCGTAATCTAATGAAACTTTATTGGAGTGCCCTGAGATTGAACATACTGAAAATAACATAAATCATGAATTTTACAACAAGTGCAAATCACATGTAGAGAGAGAGTTCACCCATAAATTAAAATTGGTTTACTCATCCTTATGTTACTTTAAACCTGTATGACTGCTGTGAAACACAAAAGAAGACATTTTGAGAGAGATCTTTCTTTTTTTTTTTTTTGTCCATACAATGAAAGGTTATTAGGGTCCAGTGTTATCTAGATTTAGTAGATTTTGGAATTTTATGTGAACTGTTGTTTTAAGGGAGCAACACGTTTATCATCAATATCAATGTTTGGGTCTCTAAAGGTGAAGTTTCATATTCTTTAATGGTGTGTTGTTCTTTCTTTTACAGCTTGTGTCCAATGTCCTGATTTTCTCCTGCACTAATATAGTTGGTGTGTGCACACACTACCCAGCAGAAGGCTCACAGAGACAAGCCTTCCAGGAGACCAGAGAATGTATTCAAGCCCGTCTGCACTCTCAGAGAGAAAACCAGCAACAGGTGAGAGTCCACCAGATATCATAAGAGCACATTTTAAATTCTAGTGTCATTCTATGAGATTCAATGTCCAGTATGAAGATTCTCCAGGCACAGATATCGTTTAAAATTCACGAGTCAGTCAGATTATTATTGGTCAAATAAATGCAGCCTTGAGCATAATTAACATCTTTGAAAAACATTTCAAAAATCTTACATTTGTAAGTACCATAATCAGGTTCTCAAAGTACCATGATTAATACTATGCTATTTATTTTAGCACCTGGTAGAACCATATAAAAACTGAAGTATATTAGCATGCAACATTCTGTGCAAATGTTTTTCTTTCATTCAGACTCAAATAGGCTCAGATTGCTTGGAATAGAGCTAAATGAATGAAAAGTCCTTCAGCTGGAGTCCATTCACATGTCCATTGATTTTCAGGATAGATTTGAAGCTGTGAGAAAACTAGTGCACAGAGACACGCAGTGCCGATTAATTTGTAAGATTAGAACCACATCCTAAAACAGTACCGAGATTCATAGTGGCACCAAAGGAAATGTCAGTTTCTGCAAACACAGAAGCCCACTGAGGCCATTCATCATTTATTTTCTGCAGAAATATATATATTTTTTCATATCAAGTGTTTTGAAAATAACAATATGACCTCAGTCGTTAAAATAACTATTATCCTGTCACAGTCAGTGTAGTATTTGTAATATATAGAATAATCTTTTAGAATGAATGTAATTTCCTTCCGTTTTCTCTATTCCTGAGAGCTCTTGTCTTTGTTTCTACCTGTCTTTTCCTTACTATGACTGTCATCATTTGCAGGAACGCCTCCTCCTCTCTGTGCTTCCTCGACATGTCGCCATGGAGATGAAAGCCGACATAAATGCCAAACAAGAAGATATGATGTTCCACAAGATCTATATTCAAAAGCATGACAATGTGAGGTAAGAGTGACTCCTCAAATAGCCTGAAAGACGGTAGTAAGTGTTTGCATCTCAAAGCACTTTTAAAGTCTTTTCAGCCCTCAGTATTTAAATTAGTTTTACATATAATTATATTAGTACTTAGTTAGGTTCCGAGATCAGTACTTTTCGAGTAAGCTGCCCGTATACACAGTTACCCTGTTGATAACTGAAAATGAAACCTCACAGGCAAATACAAAATCAACATCCATTAGCGTGTTGCTAAACTAACAACATGATACTGTTACATTATTAGATGTAACATTTTTGTATTGCATGAAATATTAGCAGGCTATATTTACATTTGTCAGCATTTCTCTCTAGCCATCTACCATCTCAGATGTTATTTATATATATATATATATATATTTTATATTCATATCGTATTACTTATTTTTGTAATGTTTTATAATATATTATAATTTAAAAAAAAAATTATAATTTAATTTTTTGTATTATTTTTGGGTATGCTTTCTCCGTAAATTATATATACAAGTATATACTGCCTCAGACTTAAGTGATTTCCTGATAACTGCTTACTAGGTTTTGGAACAGAGCTCATAAGTGTTTTATAAATCTGATAAGCGTTAGATATTGCACCCTCTTGTGGTTTAAGAGAAGAAAACACTGGCTCATCTCTTTCTCCAACTGATCATCCATGTGTCAAGGCAGCTCTTCTGAGCATCTACAGACACTTTACCACTAACTACGTGCCGATTTTCACACCACCAGACTAGTTGGACACTCACAATGACAAGAGGCCCTATTAAGTATTGCCTGTTGTTTTACCTCATGTCGGTTTTTAAACACAGCTGTAATCTTATGAAGACTTGAGTTTAAAAGCATGTGGGTCTCAGGTTGATGACATAAGACAAATCGGGAATCCATGTGATGAATTATGATTCTCCACGGTTATAAATTCTAAATCCCCCCCCAAAAAAACTAATAATTAGAAGCATCATCTTATATATTCAGGTAAATTCTTTTAGTAAATTGTCAAAAAAGTGACCAAAGTGCTATAAATGCATATTCTGGTTTAATGTCTACTTAGCATTTGCGAATTCACAGTTAAATGGGTGTTTGTACTGACTGTATTTTGTAGTGATCAGAAATAATTTATTTTCAATGAGAGTACACACAATTTCCAGCAATGTGAATGCTGTTGATGGAACAAAGTTGAGCAGAGCTTTATGCAAACTTTAGTTTTTAACTTTAGTTGAAGTACAGACAGTGATCCGCCACCTGATACTGTTCAATACAGCAGCAGCACCTACTATAAAACGCTCTTTGACCTCCATTGTTTAAATGGCTTGATACTCTCTGCCAGCCCTTTTCTATGATCGAATAGTGGGTGGACTACAGCAAAAAAGGGCAACTTGGGCTTTGTGAACTAGTGGGCAGTGCGACTCCTGGACTTCTGGGTTGTTGTCTGCTATCGAGGTTCTGTCTCTTTTTCAGTAAAGCCCCCACCAAACAGGCTCCATGGTCAGAGGAATTATGTAAGTGTGCAGCCAAGCGGTATCTCGCTAAGTGGAATATTGATAGGTCTGTTACTAGAGGACCCAGTGGTTTAATTGCTGAGGACAGTTATATAACAATGTCTGTGTTTGAATCTATGCTCCCCCCCAAAGGGAATATGAATAACTCTGAGATCCAATTCCTATAGGCAGCACAATTCTACTGTGTTCTAAATGTGTGGCTTAAACTAAGAAAAGTCTGTAAAAATGTGGTGCAATGTACCATGTTAATATGAAGGAATTTTCTATATTGATTTTTCATAGCTTTTTTACCCATATTTTGAATTATGCATTTAATTCTGTGTTTTAGGGTTGAAAGAAATATCTGCAAATTTTCAGGAAAGGTACTGGTAATTTTCAGTAGATTTGCTCACATGCTGCACATTTGAAATTAATTTTATATACTATATATAGTTTTATGCAACAAGGAAACACTATAGTTGTGAGTAAAATATTTTACTTTTTTATTTATTTCAAATATTTGTTTAATTTGCAATTTTCTACAAATAACTGGTGTGGAGTGAGGCAGTTTTGACAGGCTTTTATACAACAGCTTTATATCCAATATCATAATTAAGCAATTGTAGAATCAGTTTGAGCTCCAGGGGCGATGGATCAGGAGGCCAGACCTCTCAAGCAGTGACCCTTGATGGATTTAGGAGGCCATGTTGTATAAGCAGGAAGTGTGACTTTGTGCAACATTCCATCCAGGGGCTTTTCTTTTTTGGCTGAAGTGGTTTTCATGCTGATGTCCCTAAACAGACTGTTGCTGACCAACTACACACTCCATTTATTAAACTTCCTGCCATTTTGTTATGTAATTTACCTGTCAACACTTTGCTATTCTAACTTCCAATATAATTTATTATGTTCAGAGTGCTACTACATTTGACCTTAGTGCTGCTGTCACCACAAATCCATTAACATTGCCACTTGCAAGAGCTGTTGTTTTGTTCCCATCTACACAATATATATATCTCACCAACTTCTATGAGAATAATCAGCATACAGCGTGCATAATCATTATGCTTAGTATAATTGTAAAATAATAATTATTTATACACTACCTATTAAAAGTTTGGGGTTGGTATGCTTTTTATTTATTTATTTTGAAAGAAATGAATATTTATCAAGAATGCATTTAATAGATCAGAAGTGACACTAAAACATTTAGAATGTTACAAAAGATTTCTAATTCAAATAAATGCTGCTCTTTTGAATTTTCTATTCATCAAAATAAATAAATAAATCCTGAAATCTAATAAATGTATCACGGTTTCTACAAAAATATTAAGCAGGATAACTGTTTGACAAAACAGGACAAGGACAAATGTTTTCAACATTGATAAAAATAAGCAATGTTTAAATGAAGATTACATGATGATATTAAATGAAGATTACACGTTAAAATATATTAAAATAGAAAGCAGACATTTTAAATGGTAATAATATTTTACAGTATTACCGTTTTTACTGTATTTTTCATCAAATCAATGCAGACTTGAGCATGAGAGACCTTCAGAAACATTTTTTTTTTTTATTAAGTTTTGATCTCTAGTGTATATTATTATTTTTAAATAAAAATATTAATAAATTAGTGATTTATAGAACATGTGTATATATATATATTTTTTTTTCCTAAACATTTTTTAATTTTTAAAAAAAAACTATTTAAATGTGAATTTGAGGATGATTTTTCTTGTTAACCCATGGGATAAATTTAACCACAGCTATTTTCCTCCATGATTGGTATTACTGGTTTCCAGAAAGCTGTGTGTAGGAGTCTTTTCTTCTGATGTTTACACACTAAAAGCCCCAGATTACCAGCACCTAATAAAGAACCTAGGGTGTGTTCATAATAGCCAGCAGAAATACTCTAGAGGTCGTAATGTGTTTGGATTCTTTTTAAAGAGCTGTCCTGCCATTGTGCCACACTGCAGCGACATTTTTGGTCCAGACTGCAGGGAGCTGATGAGTCACCTCTGTGTTAACGAATAAATGAGGTTTAAAGATCCGCCTGAGATGCTCGCAGCAGCCTAGATGCTATCCTTCAGAGAGCACTGCACTCTGTCTACTTTCAGAGTCAACTAACCTTAATCCACCCATCCAGGGGAGGCCTTTTATTTGAGCTTTTATATATAGCAACTCTAATAGATCCGTCAGCTATATAAAAACCTTTGATCTATGACTAATGTAAGGGTTTCCGGATGCTATATTGTATAAGGGAGGGTTTATATTTAGACTTGGTGGTGTTTTGTGTGCTTTTAGTTATCTGTGGATTTTTAAAGGGATAGTTCACCCAAAATTCTGTTGCAAACCTGCTGGTTTACATAATAAAATATCAAATAATAATTTTCATTCTTTGGGTGGATTTTTTTAAAGTGATAGTACATTCAAAAATGAATATTCTGTATTTGCTCATCATTTGCTCACCCTGCTGTTACAAACCGGTTGGTTAACAAACTCTTTTCTTATGATTGATTGATGCAGTCAAAGTGCTTGTTTTAGTTTGATTGACTTAGTTTTATTGTTAAGACGGCACCTAAGAGACTCATGTGTAGCACAGTCATATGAAGCTTTTGTTTCGGTTGTTTTTGATCAGGGCTTTAATAAGATAAAAGTGATTCCTGATTTTCATCTTTGCTAGCTTTCAGACATGGTCTCATGATGCTCTTTGTTCACTTGATTTACTATGAAAAGGTGGCATCATTAATTCATTATGGCGTATTGACTGTAGAATAGGAAGTCGGCTAAATGCAGCAAGAGGATCTGTTGTCTTTTGTGCATTGAATTGTATCATATAACCGACAGAGACCCAAATCAATTCCAGTAATTCAAATAATCTAATTTGAATAATTAAATTTGGCAAAAAAATCTATTCTAAAATTTGTAACGCTAGAAAGCGAGAGGGCTAAAATCGAATGAAATGCTCATACAATTTGACCAAACTTGTCCTAGGATCCTAGAAACTTGTCAGGAACTTGAACATTTGTGAATAGCTTCAGATTTTATTTACTAGAATTAAAAAAATAAAGTCAATATTTAACAGCTGGTTTAGGATAGTTTAGCCAGCCCGATCTCACGGCAATTCGTACATATTTTACGAGTTGTCTAATTCGTATGAATTTATAAGAATGACCTACACCTAACCCCGCCCCATCACTGGGGTTTAGACAAATCGTACCAAATTTGTACGAATTAGCCACCTTGTAAAATACGTATGAATTAGTCATGAGATAGCATTGGTTTAGCTGCAACAGCACTCTGAATTTGAAATGCTGAAAAATTGAAGCATTTAATTGAGGTTTGAAGGGTATTTTTGCAAATATGCAGATGTCTGTAATGTTACAGTTCACACAAAGATTAATTGATTGAAAGCCGTTAAGCAGTCAGGCTTTTTTCCAGGGATCCAAGCACCATGTATGCTTTAAAAAAAGGCAATGGCAAACATCACATGAGATTTAGTGTGTTGATCGAGAACAGCCTGCCTTCTGAGCCCCTTTTAAACATTTCTGGAAATCGTCTTTGATATTGAGTCTGAACTGAGAGGTCACGCTCACCCGGATCTTGGGCTTCAGTCAAACCTGACTGTCTTTCTACTGTCACGCTAGCTTGAATGTCAGACCAGCCTTGAGCTGTTAGAAATAAAGCTAGATCAATGTCAGCATTGGTAAAAGCTCTGCAGATGAATATTGAATAGGAAAAGTCATTACAGCCCACAAGGTTTTGTTTTGTATTTCATTCAAGGTGCGCAAAGAAGAACCATATCTGTTACCGGCTCCCACAGGGGAATATCATGCTTTATTCACTTTCTCGTCTCTGTAGGCCCAACATTCTCTTAATGTGAATGTCATCTGTTGCTAAAGAGAGCACACACTCCTATCCGAACCTGTCTGCTATGCCATTGGCATGGAAATGGAGCTGTGACGCTGGGATCACATTAGTTAGCTCATATTGTATCTATGTAAAGTCTGCTTCACAAATGGTCAATTGAAATGAATAGCTGTGGGCGAGGGTTTCAATTGTCAGCCAGGTAACCGTGGCAACCATGTAGTATAGGTGAATGTGCACTACACTGATGTGTGGGGATGAGAGTCTGGGATGATTAACAAGAATGACCTGATTCTTGATTTTCATTGGGTTTATTATTCATGTGGCAAATGCTTTTATCAACAATGACAGTGTATACATTTTATAATGTATGTTCCCTGTGAATCAAACCTGTGACTTCATTATGATCTATCTATCTATCTATCTATCTATCTATCTATCTATCTATCTATCTATCTATCTATCTATCTATCTATCTATCTATCTATCTATCTATCTATCTATCTATCTATCTCTAATATTTTCTATCTATCTCTAATATTTTATAATAGTATTTTTTTATGTTTATTGCATTATTTGACTAAATTAGATTTTGAGATTACAAGAAATATTTAAATATTTTATTTTTAAGATTTAAGTATTAATTAGCCAAATTAAGAAGGATTTTCATGATTTAGTATTTAAGGACATGTACAAGAGTAAAACAATAAGAGCTGTACATAAAATACATTTGAAAATTAGCAAAAATAAATGATGGTGATAGCGTGGTAAATTTTTTTTTAGAAATGTTTCAAGACAGTTCTGTTGAGACCTTCATATAACAATAAGAAAAACATTGAGATCTGTTAATAAAATCTGAAGTGCCCATAACTGATGAAACCTCCAACTGATATTTCTCTCTCTCTCCGCAGTATCCTCTTTGCAGACATCGAGGGCTTCACCAGTCTGGCTTCCCAGTGCACGGCCCAGGAGTTAGTGATGACCCTCAACGAGCTCTTCGCACGATTCGACAAACTAGCTGCCGTAAGTGTCCACACAACAGCCCACGCCTTCAGCCGAACAGCTTTTTTAGTCGAAAGCAATGGCAAACTGAAATGTAATCATATTAATTCCACTTGCATCCTACTCACACAGCTGACTGGGATAGACAAGCCCTCCCTCCTGTTAGATGAGTGTTTGCGATCATGCTTCTCACACTGAGCTTCCCGCTGTTTTCCAGCTCAACTCTCTCCTCGTTATCTCCACCAGTGGTGGTGACTCATCGCAGCCGAGTTGCCATGCATTCGTGCATGTACTCTGCTGCTGCAGAGAGATGCCGCTCAAAGGGGAAACCATCTGTTGACTGTTCAGATGTTTGCACACTTCACAAAACCTTCGAGCAAAAACACAAAAAAGCATGCACGCGCACTTGGCCCTGATGATCAACAATAGAGGTTGTTGTATGGGCTGCGGGTTAAATGAAGGCATGCGCTGGGGTGACATTCAGGTGGCTGTCATAAGACCCGGTCCTGCTGCCGTGAGTCCTGTGCCCAGCCTGAGGCTTCCTCTCCACTGGTTTCTTCTGTCCTGTTTTGATGACTAACAAATAGATACCTATAGTGCTTCAGCTTCAAAAAAAGAATGCAAAAACAACATAAAATTGTCATATATACTATATTAGGCTATAGTGGAAGTCTTCGGAAGTCATACGATAAGTAAATGATGACACTCTTCATTTTTGGTTTGAACTATTCTTTTACAAACTAAGATGAAAAACGCTTAGGAGATTTCAATTAAAAAAAATGTCTCACTTTATAAATAAATTAATATGAACACAATAAGTACATTTTACTTATTTTTGAATGAAAGTGCATAGTAGTTATAGCCACCTAATGTAAAGTTGGACCATAAAATGACAATTATGTCATTATTTTTCACCCTTATATCATTTCAAACCAGTAAGACTTTCTTTTTTCCTATCAAATTTTGGAGAATGAGTTGGTTGTTCTTTTCCATTAAGTTCGAATGAATGCAGACTGGAGGTCAATTTTTATTTTTGGTTGAACAATTTTACAGTATTATCTGTTATCTATATTGCCTTTTTCAAAATCCATTTCCAAGAGCATTTTGTTTAGACTACTCATGTTTTCCAAGCAAAATATCAGGACAAGTTTTGGCTGGAGTTTTGAATTCATGAAAGTGGGATGCCAAATCTACTACATAGAAAAATACACTAGTAGACAGATTAAAATCTAACATTTCTAAGCCATTTGGGAACAGCTACGTTTTGAGTTTGTTTTCTCTTCATAAATCATATAAATCCCTATGAAAATCCACACCCTTACAAGGAAAAACCATTTGCGGTATGTGAAATGGGAGAAAGGCTATATATGTAACACATCCCTGAATGGGATATCCAGTGTCACCCCCTAATGGCTGTGAAATGACATGTGACACATTATTTCACTTTTGAGTGAAAGGTTTTATATAAAAAAAATGCCAACTTATTGAACTACAGCAACTCAAACAGCTGTAATTTGATTATTGGGCTCATTGTTTATCCCGTTGCAGGAGAATCACTGTCTGCGGATTAAGATCCTGGGCGACTGCTACTACTGCGTGTCCGGGCTGCCCGAGGCCCGTGCCGACCATGCACACTGCTGCGTGGAGATGGGTGTAGACATGATCGAAGCAATCTCGTGAGTATTATAGTGTTGATTCTGTTCATCAGACAGGAACAGCAAGGCTTTTGTGTCTTGTTTTAAATGCCTCACTGAAAATGTACTTCAGCCAGGAGATACAAAACAGATTCTATGGTGAATCACGACCTGGCAGCTTCCATGAAATATTAATGTTAGTAATTAAAAATATTCTTATAACACTGAATATGATATAGAATAAAGTACATATTATGTACAAATGTATCTACATATACCTACACCTGTATATAAACACACACACACACACGTATGTATGTGTTTGTATATGTGTGTGTGTGGTCCTGGTAAACTCTACATTATGGGGACAAAATGTCCCAACAAAGATAGCAATATCCGAAATCCTTGTCCTTGAAATTTTTTTGGTTCCCATGAGGAAACAATCTTATAAATCATACAGAATGATTTTTTTTTGAAAATCTAAAGATGCACAGTGTTTCCTGTGAGTGGTAGGTTTAGGTGTAGGGCAATAGAAAGTACAGTTTGTACAGTATAAAAACCATTATGCCTATGGAATGTCCCCATAAAACATGGAAACCCAAAGTGTATGTGTGTGTGTGTGTGTGTGTGTGTGTTTGTATGAACAAATGTGTGTTCAGTTCAGTCTAATAATTTTAATTAAGCATATTATTTTTACTATTTAATTAAAATATTTTGAATTAAACTTTCTTTTAAAACAATAAGACTAAATGTTAACAATTTTAGCTTTTTTTACTATTTGTTTTTTTAATTGTATAATTTTATATTTGTTATATCCCTATGCATTTTTTTTCTTTCATGTGGTTGTTTATTCCTGGAAAATGTCTTACATTATATATTGAACGCCTTTGCCTCAATAAAGAATGAACCTCTTAGAAAAATAATAAAACAGTTTCACATTATATTTAGTTTGAACTCTCTTGAAATGTCCATTGATCAATATTTTTTGAAGGTTAAGCACACCTTTTGACTGACCAACTCTTGAAAAGACAAAAAAACAAAAAACAAAAACAGGAGTTTCATGCCCTGTTTTGTACCCTGTTCGTGGAACATGCTGTACAGCAGCACTGGACTTAATGAAAGTTCACAGAAGGGTTGAGTTGAGACAGAACACTTAATCTTATTTACCTGCTTTTACTAATTGTTATAAGCATTATGTTCTTACTAGAAACTTTGAATTGCTCTCTATGAGTTTGAATTGGTCAGGTCAGTCATCCCTTAATTGAGTTGTTTCCAAGTTACTTGTCTCGCATGCATGTGGACGTGTCCACAGGCCTGACTTCTCTAATGTTCAGTGTCTCTAAGCAGTTGTTTGTTAAGGCAGGAATGGTGGTGACTGGGTTTCTGCACCAATGAGCAGGTGTCTGTGTTTCTCTGAGCTGCAGCCAACCGGCCCAGCGCCCCATCACAGGAAGAGACCATTTTTCCGCAGACTTGCCTGTCGTCCTCAATGTTCAAAAGAGTTTGATGGCTTGTTTGCCGTTTGACGTGGGGATCAGAATGTGCTGTGTTAACTTTGTTGATGTGCCCAGTGGAAAGGTGCATTTCAGGGTGCGCTAATCCACCTTGAGACTTTTTATATGGGTAAAAGTGGGATGAGATGTGTCAGTGGGTAAGATTATGAATGATATCATATATTAAAATGTAGGAAATACTGTTACATTGGTCACACTGAAAAAGAGAAATACAACTGAAAATGATCATATCCCCACATATTAAAAGCTACTTCGGCATCAATTGTGAATGAAACAGAAAGTAAACAGTAGAAAACATTTTTATTTGAAATGTAAATCATTAACAGATACACCTGGACATGTTACTGCTTATTAACATTAGGAAAGTGCCACTTTCTTTAGCGATATTATTTCTATGAAGACACTCTTCTCATTTCAGGTGATAACAGACACCATGAATTCTAATAAGGTTTAGTAGCTTTCACAGTTCTGACTAGTAACTGGAAGTTTAATATCAACTTTAGAGTATATTGCCAGTATATTGTTCATTTGATATATCAAAATATATGATGAACTGAATTAACATCGCGTATGTCTGTGCTTTTTGTTTTTTTGTCTCTATGCTCCAGGTTGGTGAGGGAAGTCACCGGCGTCAATGTTAACATGCGTGTGGGTATACACAGCGGGCGAGTCCACTGTGGGGTGCTGGGATTAAGGAAGTGGCAGTTTGATGTCTGGTCCAACGATGTCACATTGGCCAATCACATGGAAGCTGGGGGCGAAGCAGGGTGGGTTCATGAACTCTGGATATTTTTTTACCCATGTTTTCTCACCTGAACTCCCTGTGTCTGTTCACTTTTAAAATCTGAAAATGTGTTTTTTTTCCATTAACACAAGACAAGTTCAGACAAGTCTTTTAAGTCTCTTGCCAGTTATCTTTCTTTACAATAGCTTTGTTCGGAATAGCATACTAGGATAGTGCTTTCAGTAGTATGTACACTGTGCAAAGTGTTCCTGACTGATTTACTACTACTATTATCAAATGTCTAAATATGGTTAATCATATAGTAAATTGTAATAATTTTGCAATTGTCTAAAAATAAACATCAACATGAAGTAGAGAAATTAATATATATACAAGTATATATTGTCGTTAACTCAAACTTAATATATATATATTTTTTAATTATATAAGCATTAACTATATTATACGCATTTTATACGCAAGATACCTAGACAACATTTCTAATTTTTGATTAGTTTTAGTTATAGACATTAAAAAAAGACCAATACACAAAAAAATACTAAAATTAAAAATTAAATCAAAATTCTAAATATTAACGAAATCTCGAATAGTATATCAATAACAATAAATTAACACTGACTTGATCTTTCATTTCATCACACTGGAAATAGAAGTAATATAATCACAGCTTTTCTTAAACTTTGGCAGTCCAAACAAACAGACCAAAAAATTAAGGCATTTTTATCTGAATTTGGATGCAAAACAAGGGTTTTATTTCCCAAAGTAGTAAATGAAGGCCACTTGCTGACAATAATTCAAACGTTTATTGCTTCATTATGTTTCACAGTCTATAAAAAAAATTGTAAGCAGCACATACTCAATATTGAATACAATGTGTTTCATTCCAAATATGGCGTTGCCATTCCAGGGCAACTTCCTGTCTTCATTTATGCCTCATGAAAGTTTTTATTTTTTTAAAATCATCTCAGGCGTATTCATATCACCAAGGCCACCCTGAACTATCTGAATGGTGATTATGATGTAGAACCTGGATTTGGTGGAGAAAGAAACGTCTATCTCAAGAAGCACAACATTGAAACCTACCTCATTGTGGGCTGCAGTCAGAAGCGGGTGAGACCTTTTTTTTATCCTCATCAACAAATGGTATCAGTTCATTCTTATAAATTCAGGTAAAATAAAACATTTTAGAGTCTCCTTTCTCTTGTGTATTTCGAATTACTTTGTAACCTGAGACAGTTGAGGTCGACATGCTATGATTTTCCATTAATATTCACATCCTTTTCAAGCAGAAACACCTAGCGCTCAGGAATAGCATGACTCACATGATGCTGGGCAGCAGATGAATGCCAATAAGCTATGTGGATAAATTCAGGGAAATGTAATGTCGGAAGAATAGCTAGTTAATGACTATGACATTAAAAAGCATGGACCGTAATACTGCTCCTGTATTGTATTTCCCTTCACAGAAAGAAGAAAAGGCCATGATTGCTAAGATGAACCGGCAACGCACCAACTCGGTCACGCATAATAGCACTCACTGGACAGACCGGCCCTTCTACAATCACCTGGGTGGCAATCAGGTTTCCAAGGAGATGAAGAGGATGGTGAGGAAGCTACACTTTTGAAAGGGCCGCATTAGCCACCCTTGTAGGATGAGAACATTATCTGAGTGCTGAAAACCAGTTGGTTTGCATTTACTCTAATTGCTGTGTCTAAAACCCATTACCACCTCTGTTGGAGGATAAGGTCTTTGACAGGGGAGGCTTTTTGTACCATGTGTTAACTAAGCCAAAACAATCCCAAGGACATTGCTTTAGGGCCACATGTAAAAGGCCCTCATGCCCTTTTTGTAGTCCCTGTTCTTTCATTCAGTTCTCAGCTCTTCCCCGGCTCTGGAACCCAAAGGGAACGGCCCTCTAATTAAATAAAGCTGGATTGCCTCACATACCGCCCTGAGGGATTTAATCAAGCAAAGTGGAACCAGCAATTAGTTCCTGTGAGCTCCATGGGAATACCCTTTATCTTTTCTTTTTTGTCTGAATCACCTGTTCCTTCTCATCTTGGTTAACATAGTAAGAAGGAACACAGAAATCCAGCATAACTTGTCCTCGCTACAACTGATATGCTTCAGACTCAGTTCTCAAACAAAACTTGACTGGAATATTGATGATTATAACAAGACATGTCTACCGTTTAAATTTACAGTAATATGTAATTTATTTCTATGTTAAAAACCTCTTCCAATCCCTGGCTTAATATACAACTGGAATTGGGCTGTTAAAGCTATCCATTCCTATTTGTTACATTTTAAAATTAAAGTGAGAAACAGAAAATAGATAAAAAAAAATCTCAATTCAAAGTATTACCAAAAACTATATTTCTATATTAGAAAACCTTTTCCAGTCCCAGTTTAATGTACAGTTGGAATTAACCTTTCATAGGTTGATCATTACAATTTTTATTCATTAAATTTAGAAGTAAAAATATTAAAAACAGAAAGCATAAAAATTGCAATTGCTTGATGACACAGAATCTTGCAGAATTTTGTGATTTTAAGTATTCCAACATAAATGTGCCACATTAGTTTTCAGCCAATTATTAGGGCTCTAGAAAACATCTAAGATTCTATAATTAAATCCAATTTGAAAGCTCGTGGTCAGTAAGGTTTTTTTCACCAAGGGTGCATTGATCAAAAGTGAGAAAGACATAATGTTTCCAAAACATTCTATTTCAAATAAATGCAGTTTTTTAAACATGTTTTCCACAAAAATATTAAGCAGCACAACTGTTTTCAACACTGATGATAATAAGAACTGTTTCTCAGCATATTAGTATGATTTCTGGATCATCTGACACTTGAACTCTAGTGTAATCAACTTTGCCATCACTGGAATAAATTGCATTTTAAAACATTAAAATAAACTATTTTAAATTGTAATACTATTTTAACATTAATAGAAAAAAATGCAGCCTCTGTGAGCATAAGAGACTTCTTTACAGACCTCAAACTTTTTGAACGACAAAACAGAGAGAGAGCAGTATGTTTTGAATGTTTAGAAAGCTGTTTTTTGAAAATAAATGGTGTAGTTACATAATCCACCAGTTGGTAAATATTGTATTTTGCAGTTGGAATGTGTTTGTCCAACCAACAGCAGATAGTGGGAACCTGTTTGGGTGCAGTTCCGTTTGATAGTGGCACAGATAAATCCCGCTCGATATATCCTGCTGGAGCTCAGACTGGCATGTAATTGCCAGATATCTGTCCATGCCTACACAAACACCGAGCATTGATGAAGGCAGATAAACATGCGGTATATTCTGACGAATAGATTATCTGTTTCATAATAACAACAGCACCTGTTTTTGTCTGTTGTATTGTCTAGAAAAGGTGATGTGACCAAAAGGTGTTGCTCAGTCGAAGGAGAGAAACAAATGGAGTAACACATCCACATACTGACCGGGTCATAGTCTCTGTCGAGTGAATACATGCAGGCCTGTATGTGGGAGTGCATTTGAGTCTCCTGAGACTATACATTTAGCGACTGTTATTATGCATCTAGCAACTTGTCTCATGGATGCTTTTTACTCCCATAATTTAATGTTTAGTGGTTAGAAATTACCATTAAAATGGGAACATTCAGTCTGTTCCTGGACCCGTATATCTGCTATTTTTGATATATTAAGTATGTTTGGCAGTTGCTTTTATCCAAAGTACTTATTGTAGAGAATGGGGTTCTCATATTACCGTTTTTCAGAAGTCAATACCAATACAAGTCCTTTTAAAAAGTAATAAAAAACTACATTTCTATACCAACACAGCAAAAACTAAAATGTTTGTGGTATGTTCTGGACACTTTAATTTTATTTTTTAAAATTTGTATGGTCTTTACACCTAAAAGCGTGTTTTTTTTTTTTACAATAATGCAAGTTATTTTACCCAACATTTGTATGTGCTATGTATCAAACTTGTGCTGCCTGTGTAAACCGACCAGATCTCTTTGTAGGCAGTATCTATTTTTTGTGTAAAATCATACTTTGAAGAAAAGACAAAACACTAACCGCTAAAGCACATGAGAAACATGAGCCTATTTGGTTTCCTCTCCATGTCCTCCTACCATGATGATATCAATGCCTCATCATTAATTCCTCCACAAAAGCTTGTGTTCATGAATCAAGCCACCTCAATCAGCTCTCAGCTTGTTTATACTCAATGTATTCAGTTATATATCAGTGCAGTAATAATACATTCTCAGTCTCTGTTTTCAACATGCAAAGTCTTTCCATGAATGATTGTCTTTATTCTTGAATATTTCTTATATTCCCCAACCCCTCCTTTCTCTCTGTGTTTGTCTTCATTTGTCACAGTTCTGTTATTTGCAGTTTGACAGTATATGAAATTAATAGAGATTTATGCTTGTTTTGGAATAGGGTGTTGGGTAAATCAGTTTTTTTTTTATTACTCCAACAAGAAAATAAGTTTGTGAAGGTTTTCCAGTTTTTCCAGGGAACATTTTATTACTTTATTTGGGGTCCTCCAGAAGGGGTCACTGTTGTGCTGATTGTACAAATGCAGACCTTCTCAATCTCATCCATTCTGAATTGATGTATAATGCATTTTCTCTTCCAATTTTGTTGCAGGGATTTGAGGATCCCAAAGACAAGTGAGTATATGCAACACATATTCATGCCTCCACCCTGCATGCCAATTCTTTTATTAATAGTTGATTACAGAATTTTGTGGTGGTAAACTTTGTGAAAGATGTGCATTTGTTTTTGTCAGAAAATTTTGTGCATTTGTTTTTTCTATGCAGACCTACTTAAGACACTAAAATATATTAAAATGTGATTGAACTGCCAGCTACGAATGAACTAATCAACACGTGCATGTAGTTTGAGCATATCCATCACTTTTCCAGAGGTGTTGAAAAGTATCAGAACCTAGAATCCTGGGTCTCTTGATACTTATGCATGTATCACTGTACTTATGCATGTATTAACTGGTCAGCATTTACCTAAATGTGTGAATACAGATTTGCAAGCCAGTTTGCCTCTTTAGGCAATTCATCATCAAACCTTATACTGAGAGACTACAAACCTATTATATGTCCATTTTGACACTTCTCTGTATTTGAGTTCAAATGCAGAACCTAGTTTTGCTGATGTAAAGAAGGGAGGAAAAAGATTAGAAAAACTGTGTCTCGTCTTGTTATCTAGACATTTCATTTTCAGAAACACGCAAGAAAACCTAAACCCTGAGGATGAGGTGGACGAGTTTCTTGGCCGTGCCATTGACGCTCGAAGCATCGACCGATTACGGTCCGAACACGTCAAGAAATTTCTGCTGACCTTCCGAGAACCTGACCTGGAGAAGAAGGTATGACTTTCATGACTAGCTTCAATGCTAAGGTAAACCTTAACACAACAACTTGATCTAGCTAATGCAAATCCACACAATATTTTTTTCTTCTGTGAACCACAAAAAAGGAGAAATTTAGAAAAATGTTCACACTGCTCTTTTCCATTCATTGAAAAAAATCTGTTGAAATAATTTATGAAATAAAATAAAATAGCAACTTACTGAAATAAGATGGTGTACTAAAGTTATTAGAACTAAAACTGAAATAAAAATAAAGCTAGATAGAGATAAAAACGTCTAACAAAATGACAAAAGCATGTAACAAAATTAATAAAACCTTAAAATTTTAACTCAAATTATAAAATTAAAATATATTAATAAATACTAAAATAGTATTTAATAAATGCTAAAATAACAGCTGTCAAGACCACAGGTGTCAAGCTCCAAAAATGGCACACAAAAAAAAAATCCACTATAAAAGTAGTCTATGCAAGTTATGCACTATATGAAAGCTTCTTGTAAAGAATAGGCCAAAATGATATTTTTCGCATTGTTGTCCACTGAAAATCAGTTGATCATTTAAGTGTTTTTATGCCTTTCAAAATAATATAGTTATAAGCATATGATTTATAAAAAAAGGTATAGTTGCCAGTTCTTCTGATTTAAATGCGTCATCAAGCTGACATTATCTAGCCTTCTAGCGATTTTGTTGTAAATTGCATGACTTGTGAGCAGGAACTAACAATTTAACAGATCATGAGTTGATGTAACTGGTAAATTGTTCCTTCAGTCGCATAGCAAAAAATAGGGCAAAGAGCCAATCAGAAGTCCATTATAGTACTGTTGTACGGGAAAAAAATATTCAGCATAGCTCAAAGATGTGGCACGCTGCTAAGATGAATAGAGGCAATGAAATTCAAGGTCCAGGTTCGGAATGAGTCAGAGACTGACGTCTTTATGCTGCACTGTGATTTAAGTCATTTTATGGTGTTACCTTCAAAGTATTTGTCACCACTGACCTCCCCCACCTCAGAGAGATGCCAAACTTTCCCAGAAAAGATGGAGATTTTGTCACACGTAGGAGACTAGGTTTCTTTGTAAAGATAGTGATGAAAGGGTAATGGGGAACGAATGTTTCTCTGGGTTTCCTCTGCATTTTGCGTTCTCATCCTCCATCTGCAGTCACATCCACTTTTAGCCTGTTGTGCGCCGGTCTTCATACGTCTGGCACTGATCACACGGTGCTTTCAGAGACTTGCTTCCAGTTTGTAGATAATTATTGCTGTTGTTGCTTCCATTGTCTGTGTCCAGAACGTCTATTTTAGGCTCATGAATGAAGCAATTATCCTCCATGGTCTTTGTTGAAGAGTTATCTTTCATAGTCTTTAAAGAAATATACTTGATATTATTTTTTAGATATTTACTTTGCTGTTCAAATGTTTGGGGTCAGAAAGATTTTTGTTTTTGAAAGAAATTGTTTTATTTAGAAACAGCATATTACAGTACATTGATCAAAGCTGACAAAGACATTTACGAGGTTTCCAAAGATATATATTTCAAATGGTTTTCTTTTTCACTTTCTATTCATCAAAGAATTCTGAAAAAACATATCATGTTTTTTTCCCCACAAAATTATTAAGCAGCCCAACTGTTTTCAACATTATTAAGAAATTCTGAGAACCTAATCAGCATATAAGGATGATTTCTGATGGATCATGTGACACTAAAGACTGGAGTTTAGTTTATTTTGATTTATTTATTTAATTTTTAACAAACCAAGCACAAAAGTTACACAAACAGTTTTTATAGCCTATATCTAATATTTTTCAGGGTTTCTATCACAGTGGAAAACCTGGAAATATTAGGAAATTTTACAGTTTTGATTTCCAGGCAAAAACTTAGAATATATATATGTTTTGTAATTATACTCAGATAAAATATTTAAAGGGATAGTTCACACCAAAAATGAAAATTCTGTCATTAATTACTTTCAATCAATATTGCTGACTGTGGTGGTTCAAAAAGTTCTCAGATTTCATCAAAAACATCTATTATCTATTACAGTGTTGGAACGACTTGAGGGTGAGTAATTAATGACAATTTTCATTTTTGGGTGAACTATCCCTTTAATGGGCTTAAAATAACTTTTTGTGTGTGCAATATCTGTAAAATCCCAAAGAACTGTCAAAGTTAAAGAAAAACATTTGACTGGGAACCCTGGTTTTTCAGTACAAACTCAAATAAAGGATGAATATTAACACATCCACTCCCCTCAGTCGGTAAAACACTACTTGCTTTCACATGCTATTTGAACTGTATTTGTAACCCCACTCTTTTCTCTCTTCTTTCCTCACCTTCTCTCAGTACTCCAAACAGGTAGACGCCAGGTTCGGAGCATACGTAGCCTGCGCCTCCCTCGTCTTTTTATTCATCTGCTTCATTCAGATCATCATTGTGCCACAGTAAGTACACTTCAGTTAAATACCTGATCCTAGCAAATATTTTCTGGTTCATTCAAACAAGGCAAAGGCTGAGAGAAGGTTTTGTTTGATTTTGAATGGGAATGTCACATAGCCTTCATACACAGAAGCTTTGATTCATTTCAACTTTGTAAAAGTGAAGACAGTTAGTACCTGAGCAGCCAAAACAGGTCTTTCCTCTCCCTTAGGCCCTATGTTAATTATGTTTAAAATGACAGTTATTTTTTATTCACCTGGATTCCTCTCTACACCTGTTTGTTTCTCTGCAGCTCTGGGTTGATGGTTGGCTTCTATATGTTGTGCCTCATCCTCCTGATGGCCGTCATGTTCATCTCAGCCATTTACTCCTGTTTTGGGGTGAGTGAAATGTTGGTATTTTATGAAATTTAGCTTATATAATTTTAGTGCAATATTATGAAATTCTGAATAATAGTAATTATTTGTATAGAATAAAGAGAACAAACCTGGAGCAACATGGCATCTACAACAATGCAGGAAAACACAAAAACCCCTTCCTCAGCCCTAGAAAACAATACATCTTAACACGTCCTTCACAGACCATTTCCTAATACTCTTACAGACACATCATCGCTAAATCCAAGTGTTTATCAACCTTCAAATTCTCTATTAAAATAACCTGAGCGGGTTTGATTGATATTGGGCTTTCAGCTGCATAACTTTGAGCAGGTCCCCAGAGACAATGAGTCACACAGAGCAAAGCCAGAGACACAATAAAGTGCTGGCAGCTCATTTGTGCACACTGAGGTGGAACTGTCATTGGCTCCATGGGCGGCAAGGGGCGTTGCAGGTCTTTCCTTAGAGATGCTGTGGAATTAGATTCTGAACTTCCTGACCCGTTAAAAAGGCTTTCATTAAAGCCTGTTCTACAAAATCTCTGCAAACCCACAAGATCCATAAAGTCTTTTATCTTGTTTTATAGATACTATATATATATATATATATATATATATATATATATATATATATTAGGGCTGCCCTCGACTAAGGATTTTTCTGGTCGACTATTACTTGTTCATTTTAAGCATTAGTTGACCTAATCGCACATTTATTAATAAACCATTTAAATCATTATAATGAGCCTTTAAATGCCTACATAGCCTATAAGCTCTCAAGTACATGCCTAAAGCTTGTCACAGCGCACCAACAGAAGTAATGATTATGAACGTGTCAGGGAAAAACAGTAAGGGAGACTGCATTAACATTTTAATAATTTGATAAACTAGTAGTAGTAGTAGTTCCTTTGTTTTCTTAAGAGATGAAGTCGGCGACACTGACTCGTCTTCTCCGCGGTAGGCTAGTGTGTATGTTCCATACGGATTACTTAATCTGAGAACATTTGTCTTCCATTTGAATTGGTTTATTTGTAAGTAGACATTTCACTCTCTATAGATATATTTTTAATGTCTGTAAGGCAAAGATATACACAGAGTTTTGTGCGCAAGTTCACAGAGACCGAGACGGCAGAAAGCGCATATATATATATATATATATATATATATATATAAAAGATTAACTCCAATGTCACCAAGACTGCATTTATTTATTCAGAAATACAGTAAAAACAGTAATATTGTAAAATATTATTGCAATATAAAATAAATGTTTTCTATTTGAAAATATTTTCAAAGTGTAATTTATTCCTGTGATGGCAAACCTGAATTTTCAGCAGCCATTGCTCCAGTCTTCAGTGTCACGTGATCCTTCAGAAATCATTCTAATTCTGATTTATTGCTGTAGAAACATTTTGTATTATTATCAATGTTAATAACATTTCAAAGTATTTTTGTGGGAATATTGATACTTTTTCAGGATTTTTGAGCAGAAAGTTCAGAAGAAAACATTTTAAGTTTACTTTTAATATGCTTTTATTTAAAAAAAAAAAAAGAAATCAAGAGAAATTTGATTTTCATCATGTGACAGCATTAAATCGTTCTCAGATACTGTTGAGTTGTGTAAAGTAATATTGTAAAACTTAATTCATGTTTCTCTCTATTGACAGTTTTTCCCTGTGCCTCTGCAAACTCTGTCCAAAAGCATTGTTCAGTCCAGACTCAACAGCACCCTGGTGGGGGTTTTTACAATCGTCCTGGTCTTCCTCTCCGCTTTCATTAACATTGTGAGTCTCACAAGTCTTAATCTCAGGATTCTGTGCCTTAATGCCTCTGATATTTAGTTATTTCATGCATTAGTGATACATTTAGTGATACATAAACTATGTAGCCATATAGCCACGCAACTAACACTTAATGTCTCACAATATTTAACAAATTACAGGAGTAAAGACAGAATTACAAAAATAGAAAATGTTTAGTTTTGCAATCATGTTGCTGATGACACTGAAATAATATGCTTCTGAGTAATTGACTTTTGACATTGAAATGCTTCACAGATCTGTAGTGGTTGATTAAATGAAATACTGTCACTTATCTTCATCTGAGAAATGTTTTCATCTGTCCTTTAGTTCACCTGCAGTACGGATGACCTGAAGACATGTTTAGGGCAGGAGTTTAACATCAGCCCCAGTGATGTGAATGCTTTCCATGTCCGCAACTCTTCCTTCAAATACACTCTCTGGTCTCAGGACAGCCTCTGCAACAGCTCGTCCCCCGCCTGCAATTTCCCAGAGGTGTGGCACTGTTCTCAGACCAGTTCAGTTTTGTAGTTTTGTGAGAATTTGCTGAAACTTTATTCACCCTCAGACCATCCAAGATGAGTTTGTTACTTCATCAACAGATTTGGAGAAATTTAGCTTTACATCACTTGTAGAGAATGGGTGCCGTCAGAATGAGAGTCCAAACAGCAGATCAAAACATCACAATAATCCACATGACTCCAGTAGCATGTTTGTAATAAATCCATATTCAAGATTGTTTTTAACTTCGATCCATTGTTTCCAGCTGAAATTCAAATCCATAATATTGCTTTCTCCAGTGAGAAAGTCGTCTTGTCTGAATAAGGAGAGAAATATCCATAGATCAAGCACTGTTTACAAGCAAAAACCATTCTAAACAAATATGTTTTGGATTTTGATGTGAGAGGACAATAGGGGATGGACTTTTTCACTGGAGGAAGAGTTATTATGAATTAAGTTAAAATGTCTTAATGATGGATTTGTTTATTACAAATGCACGGCTTTTCACTTCACAAATTTTGATGAATAAACAAACTCATCATATTGATGAATAAACAAACTCATTATATTTTGCTGAAAATATACTCAACCCCCTGAGGGTTGAGTATATTTTCAGCAAATATTCATTTTTGGGTGAACTATTCCTTAAACTCGTTTGGGCCAGCTTGAACCAGTTAATAGCACCATGTTCCAAGTCAATATTGTTCAGCAGTGATAGGCCTTTCCATTAATGTTTCATAACTGTAAGTTTAGGCACTGCTCTGAAATGCTTGTCTTTTGATGAATCATGGAGTAAGATAAGGGGAGAGCAAAAGACTAATGTCTGAATGTTTTTCTCTTTCTGCAGTATTTCTCTTCATGTGTGCTGCTCAGTTTACTGGCCTGCTCAGTGTTCCTACAGATCAGCAGTATTGGTAAACTCTTCCTCATGCTCTTCATTGAGATCCTGTATGTGCTTATCATGGAGGTGCCTGAGGTCAGCCTTTTTGACAACGTGGATCTACTGGTTATGGCCAATGCCATGTGAGTATCTAGATTTTAGTCAAGTAGCAGTGTCTTGGATCAGCATCGTCCTCATCATCATCCTTCATATTATATATTCTGTAGCAAATATACATTTCTTTATGTCTTGTGATATGTTTTTTTTTTTCTTTCTTTTTTATTATGGATGGTTGGAACATATCCCTACCAAATGCTAAATATTCCCTAGCATTTTTTCTAGATCACAGTTGTGACTGAATGTACTGAAATATACACTACCATTCAAAAGTTTGGGGTCGGTTTAATTTTTACAAAAAACTGTTTTTGAAAGAAGTCACCAAAGCTGCATTTGTTTGATCAAAAACAGTAAAATGGTAATATTGTAAATTTTTAAAGTAATTTCTATTTTATATTTTAAAATGTAATTTATTCCTGTGATGGCAAGGCTCAGTTTTTAAACTTAATTACACTTGGTCTTCAGTGTCACGTGATCCTAAAGAAATAATTCTAATATGCAGATTTTGTGCTCAAGAAACATTTATTTTCAGTGTTGAAGGCATTTGTTCTGCTTAATATTTTTGTGAAAACCCTGACCAAAAGCATTTATTGGAATGTAATGTATCCTTCCTTAATAAGTTTGAATTTCTTAAACAAAAAATCTTACTGACGCCAGACTTTTGAACAGTAGTTTAAGTAAGCACATTATCAGTTTTCTACATTAATACAATTACTGTTATTCAGTCAACTTTAACTTACCACTATATATACCCTCGCTAATGAATCCTGCTGAGTGTTTACTTGCTGATTTGTCCTATCAATTCTACTTAGTCTGTCTTAAAGAAAAAGTCAGCTGTGCTCTATCCCTCTGATACATTTGCTTTTTCTTTGTCTCCACAGAGAGTATATTAATGGAACAAGGTAAGATAAAATCAATGAAATCGAGACGCTGATCTCAAAGAAATGCCAGTGAGCATGTTGTTTTCATTGCATGACCATGAAGATTGCTGTCACCACAGGAATAAATCAAATGTGTGACTGATGTAGCCTGATGTAGTGTTGTGATATGATATTAATCACATTAAGAGATTAACATGTACTTAATTTGATTTGAACGCTTCAGATCATCATGCTGTTTGCCTTAAGGTGTGAAAATTGTTGACACTCGGTGCTCTGTATGTTGCAGCAGTGTGATAGACACCCGGGTTCCTCTAAAGATCATGACTCCAGTTGTCATCACAGTTTTTGTGCTGGCTCTCTACCTTCATGCACAGCAGGTGGAGTCTACAGCCAGACTAGACTTTCTCTGGAAGTTACAGGTGTGTTTATCTGTGCATGTCTTTGTAAATATGTACTGTATTGCTGTCCATCAAATCAGTTTGTCAGATATATTTCCCCACTCTTGCTTCTTAAACATTTTGTTGTAGCTTACACCACTTTTCAAAAGTTTGGGGTCAGTAAGAATGAATTTATTTTATTTATTTATTCATTTATTTTTGAAAAGGTGACATTAAAGATTTATACATGGGTAGAAATCAGCATAACTGTGCAAAGCAGCACTAAATCAGCATATTAGAATGATTTATGAAGTATCATCCGACAAGGAATAATGGAGTAGTGACTGCTGAAAATTCAGCTTTGAAATATAATTAATATCTATATTCAAATATATATATAGTGAGCAAAAGAGACTTCATTAAAGGCATTTAAAAACAATCTTACCAAACCCAAACCTTTCAATGGTAGTATATAATAGTGAATTTATGTAATGTTTACATATATTGCTGTCATTAAAGCTGCATATTAATCCAGTTTGGCTTTCAGTGTTGCAACAATGCAGCATTTATTCAGTTATTTTCTCTACCTTTCTGTTATTTGTAGCATCATCCTCTATCTTTTTTTATATTCACAGGCCACAGAGGAGAAGGAGGAGATGGAAGAACTTCAGGCCTACAACCGTCGGCTTCTCCACAACATCTTGCCCAAAGATGTGGCCGCACACTTTCTGGCGCGCGAGCGGCGGAATGACGAGCTGTATTATCAGTCGTGCGAATGTGTGGCTGTCATGTTTGCCTCTATCAGCAATTTCTCTGAGTTCTATGTGGAACTGGAGGCCAATAATGAAGGTGTGGAGTGCCTAAGACTACTCAACGAGATCATCGCTGACTTTGATGAGGTACAGCGATTTCTGACAAACCTTAGAACTGTTGCGATGCTTTTAAGCTACTTTTAAGTGAGATACAGTACAACTGGCTAACTTTCTAGCATTTCATTTTTTAAACTTTATTTATAAAAGCTGCAGTTGGTGATGAAAATACTATCAGTCAAGTAAATAATAATAAAACTAAAAATAATAAAAACAATCCATTTAAAGTAATCTATAAATAAATGTCTTATTCATAAAATATGCATGTATGTGTTTATTAATGTGTTTTTATTTATTACTATCTATTAATAAATAAAGGAAAACAGACCCTTTTTTAAAACTAGATTTATACTATATTTTAGTTCTTGCATTAAAGATTTGTGTGTGAAACCTAGATCTTCACATCTTTCTAAGCTGACTGTATTCTTACAAATGTATAATTTTATTACCTTCTCATTTCTAGATGAAAGTCATAACCTCATTTCACTTCTCTTGCAGATCATTAGTGAGGATCAGTTTCGTCAACTAGAAAAGATCAAAACCATTGGCAGCACCTACATGGCCGCGTCTGGGCTTAATGACTCCACTTATGATAAAGCAGGAAGGTCACACATTCGCGCTCTAGCCGACTACGCGATGCGACTCATGGACCAGATGAAGTACATCAATGAACACTCTTTCAATAACTTCAAAATGAAGATCGGTAAGGATTTGGCTTAGCCACTCTTAAATTTACACCAGTCAGCTGCCTTATCTATATCATTTTCATTTGGTTAATTCTATGAAATAGTCCCTTTTCCCTTGCAAAAAGGCTTTCTGGAGAAATTTAACATTCTGTCAGACAAAGACTTTCATAGAATTACCCATGTATTTTACTTTTGTTAAACGACAAGTATGTTGTCATGAGAGCTCATAGATTACCTTGTACTGTAGGTCTCAATATAGGTCCCGTCGTGGCTGGTGTCATAGGGGCTCGTAAACCGCAATATGACATATGGGGGAATACTGTAAATGTAGCCAGCCGTATGGACAGCACTGGGGTACCTGAGCGAATACAGGTGAGAGGCATTCTAGGTCTCTGTGATTGTCCAGATATCCTGTATGTACTGTAGGGTCTAAAGGATTGAGTCCACATTGAAAATCTGCTATTGAGTGCTGTTATTTTATGTGGTTTATTTATTTTTTCACTTAAATAGTTAATTATTATAATCTTGAAAAAAAATATTGCTTATTTGCAATAAATGCATAATATTACACAATTTGATTATATCGAGTTCAAAAATATAATAATAAAATAATAAAATGAATTAAAATAAATAAAATATTTCAAAAAAGCTTTCCATCATGCAATTTTTTCACAAACTTAAAATGAGGATTTTTCAAATCAAAAGTCAAAGATTTAGATTTTTAATGTCAAAAAGTTATGCGCTTCTACATACAAAATGTGTTATTTAACTTAAAATCTGCAAAGTAGTGGAAAAGTGGAAATCAGCCACTTTTCACATTTATGAATGATGGTCTAAGAATTGAACACATAATCTGGCTCAGAGGAAGATAGAAATCATGTCTTTTGGCACTTTTTCTGGTGGTTTAAAGGTTAATACAAGGCTTCTTCAGCTTGCAAATGGTTGTCAGAAGCAAATGAAATTAAATGCACATAGTTTGTGAAAAAGTGTGATGCGCTTTTGAAATCAGCACCTCAAAATGAGTAATAAACAAGTATTGGAAAATATGATCCCGAGCGGTGTAATATAATTTAATTTAAAAAATGTAGCTAACTTGTAAAGTATTTATCATTTTAATATTTAAAAAATTTAAAACAAAAGCATTTTCACTAGTGGTCTCAGGTTTAGATCAGTAAATCTGTCAGTTCTTTTTTACAAAGTCTTCGGTCCTTTATAAATACTCATGTGCTCTTAATTTCTCTCTGTATCAGGTCACAACTGACCTCTACCAGGTTCTCAGCTCCTATAACTATACACTGGAGTGCAGAGGCGTTGTGAAAGTCAAGGGCAAAGGAGAAATGACAACCTACTTCCTAAATGGAGGACCCAACAGCAGTTAACACTCAGCGTCTGATATTCAGAACATTTTTGAGATGATATGTGGACGAGACGCTGTGGGCCAGCCTGCCAGGCTGTTGAAGGGCATCCTCTTGGACCAATCACAATAGGATTTGTTCGGAAACAGTCCTCAGCCAGTCTAAGAGTGGCCCCTTTGCACACTGAGACTTCCTATAGGATTAACAGAGGGCTTTGTCCCCGTTATTTAAGGCATGGAACAGCTCAGAAAGACGGCTCATCCTCAGAGACCAAAGAAACAAAGGAATCTCAAGGCATACAAAGCAGTTCTCCCGGTCTTATATTTCTTATATTGCCAAGAGAGGACAGATGAACTGCATTCACTGCACCTGGCTTTGGCGCTCTCAGGTGTAGCTGGACTGCGATCTTACTCCACTGACTGGTATCGGTGACTCCAAGACAAAACTGCATGAAAACACTGAAGCCAATATACCTGTAAGACACGTTTTATGTGTATATGATTCATCAGTGTATGTAAAGAGTTCTGTTCATATGGTGTTGTTGCGTTCAACACTGTCTAGGTGATATCACAGTAGATAGAGATATTACAATGAGCTAATATAGCTAATATAGAAGGTCATAGTGAGCACAGCAGCTCTACAAACCCTTTATGGTTTCCCGAACTTTGCTGCAGCGACTGTGGTTGTTACTGGTAAAGGAGCTAGCATTGAAAGTGTTACCTCTGAACGATCTAGAGTTGAGAATAAAGCCCCGTTCATGCCGCTGATGACTTGGAATAACCCAAAGTCATTCATTTTCAGTGTTGGGATTTGCTCAGGTCCAATTTAGACCAACCTGATGGAGCATGTCAATCTGTCTTCAGTCAGAAACTTTATTCGAGAATCATTTTGACTAAATTTTGTCCTTGCAGTCAGCCATTTATGTCTCTAATCGTGTGCAGGGTCAGTATTTAAAAACGATGCATATGACAATTAAATGCATGTGGACCCAAATAGGCCAGCATTTATGCTTTTGGCAAAGATAAATGGCTGTCCGCATTGACAAAGAGCACATACTGATTCTCGTTCATCTTTAACATGATGCATAATGCACTGTTACAACTTAAATACAAAAATATATTTTTCTTCCAGAATGTTAATTTTAGCAGTGTAAACTAGTTTGTTGTCAATAAGAAATGAGACTGAGCAAGCGAGCAACCAGTGCGGCGGATGGTGACATGCAAGTCGCTGGTGGCATGAACAGGGCACGACACTGTCTGTTCCAAACAAAAATTTAAAGTGAAGACACTTTTAAGGACAACGGTCAAATATGGCTGTTTTTGTATTTTTAACATTTTATATTTTGACTCCAAATGCCAAACTGTCAATGCTATTTTAGATTATATATTTTATATATTAATATATTAGAATGCTGTCTATAAATACACACACACACACACACACACACACACATATATATATAATGGGACACTACAATCCTGCACATTTGAACAGGAGGGAGAGGTTTTTAAGTGTAAATTATCAGTCACCCTTTTCTGTCGCTGCATCCATTCAGATAAAATCAGTAGCTAGCCTTGTAACCAAGTAAGCAGAATATGTTTGGCCTTTCTCCAAAAAGGGTTTCTGTATCCTGTCAAGTAAACTACAATGTAATTATGAGTAGAAAATGGATTTGCAGGAGGCGAAATGGCAATTGAGTGTTTCAGAACAGCCACAGTCGTTTAAAGCTTGGCAAACACATCTGCAAATATTGATTTTAGCCTTGCGTTTATAGTGCGTGGAACAACGAATTGGGATCGTCTTGGGATGATTCCGTTATGCCACAAATCTTTTTTGCACTGCAGCTTGACCAGCATTTCCTTCTCTCTCTCTCTCTCTCTCTCTCAGTTCAGTCTGATGGTACGACCCAATGAATGTTAATTTTCTCCAATGAGGCCTTTGTATGTAAGAATTGGAGTGTGTACACAAATTGGGTGCAAGTGTTTTTTTTTGTTTGTTTGTTTTTTGCTTTACCCATTTCAGATACAGTCAAGTATGATTATGATATAATGTGTTGGGAAGAAAAATCTGCATTTTCTCAAACATGTTATGAAACCGTAAACTATATTTGATCCTGTTCTAGATTCTCAAAACTTGGACCCAGCTGGGCTTCCAGAGTCATTAGGTCTGAAGAAAATGAGCGATTTCTAAAATAAAACTCCTGGTTGAATGTTTTAGTGTCATCATGGCACGTGTATGGTCTTTTAATGCTAGACGACGCAGTTGCCAGATTAATTCCTAAATTAAAAGTGAAGTGTGTATTTTCTGCGGCACCAAATGGGATTGGACACATTCCCTTTACGCCATTGGTCAGACGATAATCTAGCCCCGCCCTAAATTCACGCCATTGGTTGAGCCAGTGTCGGGATTCTCAAACAGCGAAGTTTTGACGGCGCCACTGAGACTTTTACTTTCATTTATGAATGGCTTAGAAGTAGGTATATCTGCATATTTAACTGTGAGGAGAAAGTATTTAAACATTCAAATTACACACTTCAGCTTTAATTCACTTCCTTGTGTTTGTTATCCAAACGAAAGCACTGAGGGAAGAGATGCCAAGTAAATAGCACATATGTCCTGCTGAGTAACTGGCATTTACTCCAGTGGAGCTTCATCTTGGGTTGTCTTTGCTTATCTGCCATGTCACAACTCAATGCTGTTTTATACATCCAAATAAACTATTATAATATTAAACTCATTCTGAAATCATGTAGTTATGGTTATTACAGTGCTTGCAAAGCAGCGCTTTTTGTTCTCTTCTCCACAATATTTGACATTTTATTTGGTTTTGTAGATGCTTTTGGTAATATACCTGAAGAAGTTCTCTCAAAAATTGCAATGCTGTCATTTAGTCGCCCTCATGTCATTCTCAGTCTGTTTATTTGCTTATTTTCTCTGTGGAAAATGTGAAAACGGACGTGGACTGAGGCTGTCTAGCTCAAAAAGTACAAACAGAGCAGCATAAAATAGGCTTGTGTGTAAATTGAAGGTGACATTAATGCAGGACAGAATGGTCATTTTTGAGTTAAGAATCTTAACTATTAAAAATGTAAACTACAGTGGCGTCGTTATAATAATATTTGCACACCGAATTGTGATTAGCCTTTTCCGTATTTAAATTTCAGATGATTGTGGATATCTGGACATCAAGACGATTATGCCAAAGGTAAAGTGCTGGCTTTCAGGAAATGCACATCTATTTTATGGCATTTTGACTTGACAAAAAAAGGAATGTTGTATTAAATATCCAGAAGGTGGCAGCAGTGCGCTTTCATTTTGCGCCCACAATAATCCTTATAATCCATGTTACCATGTTTCTGTACAAAAACTTTCACTGCTCTCCTTGTACGGATAGGTTATTAATTATTGTACACCAGTTTAAACATTTGTCTCTTCAGATTTTTTGTTTGATTATTCAAACTTTTAAATTGAGCTGTTTTCAGGGTTGTCATAAACAAAATGTGTCCAGAAATAGAGTTTAGAACAGAAACCCCACAGAGCGGCTGTTTGGTCACTCAAGCATGTTATAATTCACATAATTTCAGTGCACTTCCCCCACTGGCAAACCTGACCTTTTTTATCTTAATATGTGCCTCTGAAATACCCTCGTTTGATTGCACTTGAATTTAGTCTCTGCGTGTATCCGATCCGGTCAGTTTGACTGAGCAAAGCTGTTTTATGAAGCATTAAAGAAAGGCCATTGTGCTGGGTGTGAGAATGGCATTTCATTGACATTAAAAACAGTCTAATGGCCAAGTGGTTTGGGTTTGATCCAGCAGTCAAAAGGTTAGAAAGACCTGAGGCAAAAGCACAATGTCATAAAAATGAAAGAAATAAAAACTCAAATCATTTCTCACCCCGATAATGCAGTTCTGGAAGCCTTGAACCACAAAAGAGGAAAATTACATGGTGATTTTATTTGATTTTTTACTTTTAAATTTTTTTTACTTTTTTTCTCCATGTTCTTCAATTTATAAGATTTCTCTCTATTTTTTTTTCTTTGCCTCACTATGCCTCAAATAACACAAAAACAATATGGAGAAAAATCTGAAAAAATACAGAAAAAAAACCCTAATTGACTCAAATGTACTTTTAACTTATCCCCCCCCTCCCCTCCCCCCCTTCATTTCCCCCCTACTTTGTGGTTCAAGGCTTCCATTCACTGTAGTGTGCTATGCAACTATAAAATTAGATAAGCAGTGAACATAAGCTGGAAAAAATAACATCAATTTCACAGACGTCAGAAATGTACAGACGTTTCCCCCTCACTAAGTACAAATAAGCCTAAATGGGCTGCAATTTTCGCATACACAAAAGCATTCACTGCATCACCTGGAACATTACTTTAATTAGTCACGCTTCTATAAGCCAAATGACTTCTAATAACCACAATCACCATCATCATCATAACTGCAGCTCTAAGGATTTGAGAATAGCAACAAGTTTAAAAACTGGGTGAGCCTCTTAACACATATGACTTCAGTGACTTGGAAGCACATATTCAAACATTAATAATGTGCATGACAGAAACTAGTGTCAGCTACACTTTAAAACATTGGTGTTGAAAGAAATTTAACTTTGAAAATGCATGGAAATTTCAGAATTAATTACAAAGAAACAAGTAACACATTGAATTAAACATTACATTTTTAAGTAGTAAGACTAAAGTATTTTCTTGTAAAACTCCAATAATATGTATTTATAACTTTGTGTGTATCCCTACTTAGGTAGCTAAAATTTCATAAATGTGTAAAGTGCAAAAAAGAAAAAAGCACACAATCATACAAATCAAGGTTTTTACTGATGATTTCAAGACAGGGCCTTTCATCGGAGTACAAACAAACTGGCAAGGCAATGCACTTCTGCTGGAGAGAGAGCATTGAGGTACACTGCAATACAAAGACGCAGGTGCAATTTTTGATCACTGACACTTGGGGAAAAAAGAAATGCACACACATCTTTTAAAACCCCTTGACCCCTTAATCTGTCAATCATCCATTCAACCTGTCCTTTGCACAATGAAAGCAAACCACCTTGAATAGAAACAAAATAAATCATAACTCATTCATACCACTCAACATGGTCACTGAACAGACCCGTTGACAAAAGGCAGCAAACACAGAGGGGGAAAAAACAGTCTGTCTATTAGTGCGATTCCATTTCTCTCTTAGCCAACCACATTCATTTGCAGGAAGCACACCTGCAGGCAGCATAGACACTATTGATAAATAACACATCTGATTATGCTTTCAGGGCAGAGACGTCTGACTAATGACCACAAACACAGTGACACTCAAATTAGGCATCTATGAAAGCATATGACAAAACAAAAGTATGCTTTTGCATGAGTGAAATGTTACATTACTATTTTTTTTATAGGCAGCTATAAAAAGCCTTGCATACGAGTTGGCTTTAACAATCAAAATAGAGAAACCGTCATACAATGTGTCAACCAATTCTAAAATGACATCTTAAAGAAAAAGTTCACCCAAAAATGAAAAGTTTTAGTAATTTCTTTATTCAGTGGAACACGAAAGGAAACGTTTAGATGAATGTATAAGCTGTGATTTACCACAATAAAATGTGAATAATTACAACTGTCAAGCAAGAGTTTGTTAATGAACTACTAAACTAGTGAATAATAACTTACATTTTGGCCTGCCCAACTCTTCCAATAGTATTTTTCAATTAATTTAATTGATTTTTGGCATATGGATTTAAAAAACAACAACCATAATTTAAGAGTTATATGCTATTAACCAAACCAATCAGTGAATTTAATCATTAAAAACTTTAATTTGAAGCAAAAAACTATTTGAAAATCAGACAAAAAGACAATATAAAGCACTGCAAATTACAATAAAAAAAAGTTGATTTAGTATTGAGAAAGTTTTGCTGCAAAATATTCATCTGTATGTAAATACTTAATTTTTTTTTTATATTTTAAGTAGATGCTTTTGTCTGAATTTAATTCTTTTTAAAAAATCTTCTACAGAACCTGTTCACCATGGATGTTGACTGAATGAAGGAAAGCCATGTGAACATTGCTCAAGAAATGTAAGAATTGTAATTTCTGGGTGAGCTGTCTCTTTAAGCCCTGATGTCAATTAGAACAAAAAAATAACTACAACTCCTCCCTATTGGAAAATATATTAACTGTGCACATCTGATTCATCTGCTAATGCTTCCTTCAATATTTCATGCACAAATCTAATACTGTGCGCTTATGAAGTCTCTGTTATGAACCTTTTGCATCAACAAGAACACCAGTTTCTCATCTGTAACCTCAACTGGATGTGAAACAGCAGGAAGTGTACAATATCAAAATATTTAGTAAAACCTGCTTCACAATCCATAGTTCTTTTGTCTTTAGATGGGTGGGAACTGGTTGGGGTTGCCATGTTGGGCTACATTACGCAGTCTTAAAAGAGTTCAAGGGGTCAAACGTTGTAGTCAGGTGATTTGCCCTGCGGTTGTCTCAGATGGATCTGCAGAGTGATGAACGCTCCCACCGTCACGTGAAAGAGGATCTGCCACATGTTACGGAGTTCATACAGATACATGTTACATAGGCAGATCATAGCAAAGGCCAGGAATGACTTGATGTTCCTCCAAACTGAGAAGTAGGCGAACAAGTAACACTATATATAGAAACAGAGACAAGAGGAAAACATTTTTAAGCAGGAAGAAGAAAATTCAGTACAAGTTTTGTTTTAAGAATAGATCTAAAAGAATGCAGTAAGGTATTTGCCCTACCATTCAAAAGTTTGGGGTTGGCCTGAAATGTTTTTTTTAAATAAATCTCTTACGCACACCAAGGCTGCATTTATATGGTGAAAAATACATTATAAACTGTGAAATATTATTACAATTTAATGTATGTGTTTTCTATTTGAACACATTTTAAAGTGTAATTTATTCGTGTGATGCAAAGCTGTTTTTTCGGCAGCCATTAGTCTAGTCGCCACACTTTTGAACAGTAGTGACTATTCTGAAAACAAATCTTAATATATTAATATCAATTTTGCTTCTCAAAGTAAATATGATAAGGTTGTTTAAATATTTTCACTGGGAAGCAAGACAAAAATACTGATTATGAAAATTATTTTTTGTGTGCAGAATAAGGGTTTTGAAAACCCACCGCTAATACTCTACAATACTAGCTGTTTTTTGTTTGATGCTAGTAATGTTTCTCCAAATTTCCAGATTCCGCTTTTACACAACAGTGAGGAAAAGCCTGATATATTAGCATTGGTTGGTCAGACAGAGACAGAGAGCAGAGGAAATGAAGCATGGCAGGCCAGCAGATCCTCACGGTCTGACTGCCATCACTTACCTGATACAAACAGGCTGCGGTTCCGAGGAAAAAAGCAATTACGTAATTAAAGTCTTCATCCTCGTTCTGCAGATGAAGCAGAAAAAGAGGAAAGACAGGGTGCTGTGTTAAAGAGTGAACAAATTACAACAGGAAGCCATGTGCTAAAACAGAGGATGAATTACTAGAGCCAGGACTCGAGTGCTCACTTATCAGTGCAATATACAAAGCCAAGCAAAACTGTTGTGTTTATGGAAGAGGAAAATCCCATTACACCAAAGTGCAAAGTCTGACAAATTATTCAAGAGCACTGGTACTATCCATTAGTTATGATTTATTATATTACAATAGTACTTACACATTTAAAAGAAATGTTTAGTCCAACGTTTTAATCAGTAAAAGAAACAAAGCCTAAAATAAAGTGCCAGCATTACTATTAGTGCACGATTTAAATTACCTGCAATACGCTTTCTATTGCATGGACTCCCCGCAGCAAATTAAGAGCGCCGCACAGGACACTTAGGACGCAGGCGACGATACCCGACAGGGTGACGGCCTCCAACATTTGATTAGGAGCTGCAGGAATAAATCAAGCACAAAATCTGTGTCAGAATAACTAGATTTTAAAATTTGCAGATAGAAACCTGCGGTGCAAAACTCTCTGGCTGTTCTGAGTACGTATGTGCTCGGGGTCTTTCAAAATGTTCTGCTTCTTGAGAACTAAAGGCAAGTATACATGTGTTCACAGTGTGTTCCCTACCTATGCCTTTATATTTAGACTGCTTGTGTTGTGAGAAGCCGTTGATTGATCCAATGTCCTCCGCTGACAACTGATAAGGAGGCCGGAGCTTGATCTCAGTCTGCATGTCGGCCAGATTAATCTTGGTGGAGAGAGAACGTGGGCTGTTGTAACGTTGCTTGGTTTTCCGAATGAAGTTATCTGTCAAAACCATAGAAACAGCACAGTATGAATGCTTCAAGCACATCGTGGTCTATATGTTACAAATGGCTTCAGTGCATTTCAAATACCATTAAATAGAAGGTCTTTAGGCTGCATTTATTTTTTATTTAGATGAATCCCAAAGATTCCTAGCCAAAATGGAGCCTCATAAGTAACTAAATTAAATGTTCCACATAAGATGCAACTCCATTAATGTTCTCCATGCGAATAATGCTCTTCAAAGATTCAACTAATGGCGAAACTGCCCATGTAAAACTAATTTAAGCAGTATTATTATAAATATTTTTCAGTGCTAAATAAAATGACCTGAATTGAATGAATTGTCCTTATTCTTACTGGCAGATTCCTAATCATTCACTGAACTGCAAGTTATTACTACTTTCAGTGATGTCCATCTCTAAATGAATCAAGTTGTTCATAAGGCAATATGTAGTTGAAGATTATGTTAGAGTTGAAATTGAGTAATAAACGATATTTCGATAAAAAATTAAACCCGTATAGAAATATAGTATACACTATTGTTCAAAAGGTTGGGGTCAGCAAGTTTTTTTTTTAAAGAAATTAATATAATAAATATAATTTTAAATAAATATAATTACAAAAGTGATAGTAAAGACATTTATTAAATTAATATTAAATGCTGTTCTTATGGACTTTCTATTCAAAGTATCCTAACAAAATGTATCACCGTTTCTACAAAAATATTAAGCAGCACAACTGTTAGTAAAATTGACAATAATAAGAAATATCTTTTGAGCACCAAATCATCACATTAGAATGACTTCTGAAGGATCATGTGACACTGAAGTAATGGCTGCTGAAAATGCCATTGCAGGAATAAACTGTTTAAAATATAAAACTGTTATTTTAAATTGTAATAATATTTCACAATATTACTAAGACTGTTCTTTCAACAACATTAAAGGGGTGGTTGATTTCACTTTTTTAAAGTTAGTTAGTGTGTAATGTTGCCGTTTGAGAATAAACAATATCTGCAAAGTTATATCTGCAAAAAATAATGCCTTTTTTTTTTAAACTAAGCATTAACACGTTAGACTGCACCCCATAAACACAATCGAGCCTAGAAGAAAATAACAATCAACCACCCTTTTAATACATCCTACTGACCCCAAACTTTTGAATGGAGGTGTAAATAATAAAAAAATAATTTTAGAATTAAATTGTATTAAAAACATATTTTAAAATATAGATAAAAAATATAGTCCCCTTGTGCACTGAGAGATTTCTGTCAGAAACCTGTCCTAATGCCCTCTAGAAACTCACCAAACTCAATGAAAGAGAAAGGCCTCAAAGCGCTGTTGATCCGCTTGGTGTCATATGTGACAATGAACTCTCTCTGAAGCTCATCCAGGAAGCTGAAGGCCAGGACATTGGGATAGCTTTCTGTGCAAACCATCAAGTACCCGACTCCAAGAGAGCTTGTGAAACTATGGAAAACAAGACGTGTAATAGCTTACATCATACTTGCAGAGTCAATTTCATTTAAATAATATTTACAGGACATCTGCCACAAATAGGGTGGGAAATGTGAAATGCGTTTGGTCTCGTACTGTATCGCGTATCTTGTCAGTGTGTGCACTTGCTTGGCCATTTTTAGTTGATAAACAGGAAAGTGGGTCCAGCTGAATTGAAATGGTGATTTGTTGGATTGGTATAAAAAAGGTTATTATACCGCGGCAGGCGTTGTGTGAAGCCCTCTTAGTGTGAAGACCGAAGAGTGTAAAGACCATCAACTCTACCGTACGACTCCACCGGGCAGGGTCACCGGCAAGGGATAGAAGTATCGCTCTTTATTTTAGTTTATTCATTTATATATTTATTATTGAAATGTGGTTATATGCATGTGTCAATTTTATTTAATTTATTTATTTTCTTAAATATGTGGGTATATAGTATTTATAGAGTTGTAACTTTTAGTTTTAGTTACTTTTTCTTATTTGTAAGTCGCTTTGGACAAAAGCGTCTGCTAAATGACAAAAGTAAAGTTAAGTAAGTAAAGTAAAATGTCTTTCAATGAACATGTAAGGTCAATTCAAAGACCTGAGAACCACACAACCATTGCGTTTAAAATCAGCCTTTACACCTGTTCCGGATCTGTATGTTCACAGAGTTCTCTTTGAACACTCTTTGTTTCCCCTTTGAGAACAGTTTAGTGGCTCGCCTCAGGAAAGAAACTTTGTCAGTGTGTCTCTTCATGTTAACGTCTGTTGGAGAGATGAAACAATCCATTGAGTCACTCCAGAGCCTGCTTGTGAAGTTAGCAGTGATGAATAGCAGCCAGGCTATGAAATGGTCACCCCTGGGTCCCTCAGTGTAATGCATCTGAATTAGACCTTGATGAAGGGGAACTTTAAATTTTACATCAGAACTGTTGGCAGTCTGAGCGGTCCACCCTACTGTGTCATTTGTTTTTGCTGGGATTTTTTAATTAAAGGAATGGTCACCCAAAAATTAAAAATCTGTCATCATTTAGTCATTCTAAAATCATTCCAATTCTGTTTCACAGAACACAAAATGAGATATTCTGAAGAATGTTACAGCCATGGCTGTAGCCAGGCTTTGAAAATTAGTGAGGTCCGGGGTATGGGGGTGTTAAAAATTGTGCTATAAAAACTCCTACAAATAAAACTGATTATATACACTATAAACACTTTAAAAGAGACATGCATGTAGATGTTTGTGAAAGATATTGTCTCTGTTTTGGAGGGATGAAAATTTTTAAATCATATTTATTGCATTACAATTTATTAGTACTTTACTGTGAGGTGGATAATTTTATCAGCTGCTTATTATTCATGCAACAATACATATTACTGTTATAGTTTTCATTAATAATAATTGCTGTATAGATGATAACTTTGTCTAGTGCTCTTATAAATGTTTTTAGCACGACTTTGTGAAAATTTAACTACTATACTGAATGACATAACAGACATCTCTTCATGGCTAGTGTTTCATGGCTATTTCATTTCATTCTGTAACCTACTTCTACAGATCTGTGAACTTAAATACTACTGTTTTTGACAGTGTTGATAACGTTTCTGACAGATAATATCATGATATTTGTTTGCGTTTCCCTTACCATTATCCTGTCAGCAATAACCTGTACATGGGCTTTTTTGATTGGTGTCAGTTTAAGTGCCAGCAATGCAGTGTTGCCAGATATTGCTATTAAAACAAACAAAATCCGAAAAATAAATAAAAATAAACCACAATTATTTCAAATGTTTTGCAAATAAGATAAAGATATCGCTGACCCTAAACTGCAACTTCCCACTTTATTAACTTTCTAAAGCAGGGGTAGGCAACGTCGGTCCTGGAGTGCCGATGTCCTGCAGAGTTTAGCTCCAACCATGGAAAAAAAACCTCTCCTGCCTGTAGGGCTGGGTATCGTTCAAAAATTTTCGATACCGGTTCCTGAACGATACTTTTTTTCGATACCAATTTACCAATTAAATTATTTTTGGAGCTTGACAGCCCACAGTCATCATACTGAATGCTTTCAATGCATGAAAAAATAAGCATGAGGGTGAGAAATTATGACAGAATGTACATTTTTCAGTACACTGTTTCTTTAAGTGCAAATTTATCAATATATTTTCACACCAAATTGAATTGTATTCATGCACGCTCGCTTCCCTATTTAACATATAATTAGTTCTGATTGACAGTTATTAGAGATATAACAAAGTGTTTGCTACAATCATAGTTTTCTAAGGTGAAAAAACTATACTGGAAGCTTGAGATTTTAGCCAGAAATACATGGGTGTGTCTGAGAGTTAGCTAATCAATTAAAATAAGTTCATAAGGGGGTTGCAAAAAACATGATTCAAATTCAAAATGTATTATTTGGCTGATTAGCTCAGTAATTGATTCAAATAAAAATTATATTTTTTTGCAAGGAACATCATGCATACAGCAATGTCATCAAGTATAAATGCATTTCCAGTGTAATACACTGCAAACACAGTTTGTTTAACACTGAACCATGTAATATAATGTAAAAAAGCACTCAGTTTTACACACATCTGCATTAATATTGCAATGATAACTCACTTGATGTTATAAAGGCCAGATCTGAGTGAGGAGCGATCAGGAAACTGGCTGAGTTTTTTGGACAGACCCTTGAGATGTTTCTTAGTCTCCTGAAATCCTTTATCCTGTTCATAGTCTGTGGAGGCTGAGAGTGGTAAACCGTCCCTCACTCTCACCACAGACGCAAACAGCACCATAGACATCTTACAGGCAGCTCAATGGACACCTGGTACAAAGAGAGAAAACCAGTGCAGATAATACACACACTCAAGGTTTTCTGCTAACAAATTAGAATATGATATACAAAAGTAGGAAACAAGCACAATAGATAAAATCAATTATTTTCATGCAGACTCATGAAATCTGGAGCAGTCTGCTAGGCTAATAATAACATTAGCATGTTCGCTGGATAGCTTGTCAACAGATCACATCTGCTGATTGTTATATGCAATGCAAAGGCATATATCTGATTATACAGCCTTATAAGACTTTAACTGAAAGCAAATCATTAAAAATACACATTGCAATTATACACAGTGATGTGGAGTAGATATCACTGTTAACGTTACCACAGCTAGACTGTTAGCAGTATGATATTAAACGACTCTTATTGTATGCATTGTCACTGTTCGCTGTACATACCTACTGACATAAATATATTGAGACATTATAATCCTTTTTGAGATATTATGCTAATATAGTATCGTGATCGCCGAGTTCTTCCTGCGAGTCTCATAGCAGACGCTTCTGCTCACGTTCGATACAGCTTCGGGCAATTTCGTCCATCTTCGTCGTAGTTCGGCTTTGTTCGGCACAAACTCGGCTGTGTGTGCGTCTGTGTGACGTGGCTGGAGGAAAAGCATTATGGGTCACTTTAAAGTGAACATCAGCCAACCAGTCACTGGAAACCATTTATTTGTCTTGGGAAATTGGACGTGACACTAAGATCTTATAAAATACTTCTTGAAATACACAGCCTGCATTATCTTAATTACTAAATGTGCTAATTTAAGATGTGATTTATAGCCTATGTGTGCAGGTCTGTCACAAATCTTTTAGATTGTCCCCTGATTTCAACCAAACATTATTTGTTTTATCAGAACATAGGCTAGGCTACATGTTAAGAATGTAGCATACTGTGTGTGTGTCATGTATATTGGAAAGAAAAAAACACAGGCTATGAAATAGTGATGCAGAGGTGCAAAATAGAATAGTTTCTTAAATAGATCTATAATGCAGTTATGATGACGACTGTGAATTCATATTTAAGCTACTACTGAGGGGGTTTTTACTTTACAAAATAAAATAACAATAATAAAAAACACTTCTCCAATCTATATCATATGCTCATGAATACCCTGTTAAAAAAAAGCTTTGTGATGTTTAATGTAATATAAATACATAATTTCATTCAGTCACAAAAAAATAGATGAACTAACATCAGAACATGATGGAATAAATCATCACAAATGCTGATGTTTAGATGACACAACATTAAAAGATAAAAGTTCAACCTCTGCTTTGAGTTTAAATATGCATTCTTGTTTTTCAAGCTCACAAACCACAAAATCTGATTTTTTTGTAGTGTTTTGTAGTTCTGTCAGTGTCAAACCCATGATGTTCGATGACTAGCTGGTAGTCTAAAGCTATGTATTTAGTGCAAGAGTGTCAGGGTGACAAATGAAGATGTTGTCATTCATACTGACGGGATGTGGAGTGGTAGAGTGGGTTGAAAATACTGCAGCAACATATGGAAAAGTAAAAGATCAACCTCAGTGGGTTGGGTACACCGGATATAGACATCACTTTAGGAAACGCTGCCTCCTGCCAAATGCTCATTCATCCCTAAAGCACCCCTGTAATGACTGATCCGTTAGAAATATACATTTTATGCATGATTAAAAACAACAGCAGGATTATTATGCATTTCGAGGGATGCTAACTCACAGCCTTTGGGTGTCTTTTTTCATAAAACCCAATTAAAGCTCAAAAGTGTCATTTTCTTATTCTGCTGAGAAAACATATGCTTTTTTTTGCTTTTAAAGCCACATCTGTGAAACAAGGAGAGAATGCGTTTGTATGGATTTCTTGGCAAAGTGGTGCACATCATTTTGATTATTGCTTTCAGAGCGAAGGTGGAGAAAAATCTTTATTCCTCCAGTAAAGATAATGGGGGTGTATTTATGCCATTGACTTCTGTTACCGAGAGATTTGTCCCAGTGACTTGTATTATTGAATATTTCCACAGGCTATTCATTTTCTCGCCAAGCTGAAAGGGCTGTGTTGAATTAACTGATAGAATGTGAAACAATACTCTCTATAACAGAAATGTAACTGGAGACACAATTTACATTGTTGAATATGAACAAAATAATATATCAGCTTTATAGTCACAGTCACCCAGGAGAAAAACAAGTACACTTCCATAATGCACTTAAAGTGCTCTATTTTCGCGCACTAATTTTGTACTTAATATACTAAAAATTATCCTTTAGTACTTCTTAAGATAAACTTAAGATCATCTAAGTGTACTCAACTGTGCTATTTTGAGACACCATGAATATGAACTAAAATGCACTTTTAACATACTATCTTTGTATTTAAAAAATGTATTTAGCTACCACTTGTAGTACACTTGAGTGTACTAGTGTATGAAAGATGGGTTCAAGTGTACTACAAGTGGTAGCTAAATACACACTCATCCAAAATAAAAAAGTGTTTACATAATATACAGTATGTGTTTGTACTGTGTATATTTATTATGTATATATAAAGACACACACATACAGCATATATTTTGAAAATATTTACATGCATTTACATGTATATATTTATATTCATATAAATTATATCATATATAAAAATATTTAATATATAAACGTAACATTTTTCTTAAATATATACATGCATGTGTGTGCATTTATATATACATAGTAAATATACACAGTACACACACATACAGTGCCCTCCAAAAGTATTGGAACAGTAAAGACAAAATTGCTCTGTTGACTGTGGAGTCAAGACATATACAAATATGATTAAAAGATTAATATGAGACAAAACTACAAAATGTCACATTTTGTTATTGAGTAATTCAACACAGATGTTTTACCAGCTAAGTTGTTCAGCATTTTTAGAGTTTCATCCCTCTATCTGATGTGAGCATAAGTATTGGAACAGTTGCCTCACAGGTCTTTCTAAGTGATCAGCTGTGTCCTGTTGCATTAATTCTTCAGATATTAAAAGCAGGGAATGTGTCGTATCAGTTATATCCATTACTTCTGTATTAAATCTTGCATTCGATGATGACACACACAAACCAGGATGAAGATGAGGGAGCTGACTTTGAGAGAAAAGCAAGCAATTTGGATGCTAAAAGAAAAGAGGAAGTCAATTAGAGCTATAACAAAAACAAAGGGCATGGAGAAATCAAGAGTTTGGAAACCACCAGCGACACCAGCAACCAACAACTACCTGATCGGCTGAGAAAACAACAGTAGTTGATGAAAGACGAATCATAAAAGCTGTGAAAATTAACCCTAAAAGACGTGTCTGTAAAATCACTAACAACTTCCAGAAAGCTGGAATGATGCTCTGACAATCTACTGTCCTCAGGAGACTTTGACACAGAATTACAGATGCTACACAGCAAGATGTAAACCTCTGACCAGCACCAAAAATATAAAGGCAAGATTAGAGTTTGCAAAAAAGCACAAATGTGAGCAAGAAGAGTTTTGGAACTGTGTTTATGGACCGATGAGACAAAGATGAACCTTTATCTAAGTGATGGGAAAGCAAAAATGTGGAGAAAAAAAGGAACTGCAATGATCCTAAGCATACAGCCTCATCTGTAAAGCATGGTGGAGGTGGTGTCATGGCATGGGCATGCATGGCTGCCTCTGGAACAGGCCTTCTCAACTTTACTGATGACAGTAGCAGAAAGAATTTGGAAGGGTACAAAACCATCTTGCCTACCAATATTCAAGAAAATGCCACCAGATTCATTGAGAAGTGCTTCATATTGCATCAGGACAATGACCAAAAACACCCTGCCAGTTCAGTCAAGGAATTTATAAGGGCAAAGAAATGGAAAGTCTTAGTTTGCCCAAGTCAATCTCCAGATTTAAATCCGATTGCACATGAATTTCACCAGCTGAAGAGGAGAGTAAAGGCAGAAACTCCCCAAAACAAGCAACAATTGGAATTGGCTGCATTAAAGGCTGGGAAAAGTATTTCAAAGGATGAGACCAAGAGTCTGGTGATGTCTATGGGTCACAGACTCACTGCTGTAATTGTGCGCAAGGGTTCCGCAGCTAAATAATAGCTTTTAATCTTTTATATCTGCCTTCTGTTCAACTGTCCCAATACTTATGCTCACATTAATGAGTGGGATGAACTCTAAAAGTGCTGTTCTTTTTATTTGGTAAAACATGTATGTGTTGAAACGGCTAATAATAAAATGTGACATTCTGTAGTTTTGTCTCATATTCATCTTTTAATCATATTAGCAAATGTCTTGACTCCACAGCCAACAGAGCAATTTTATCTTTACTGTTCTGATACTTATGGAGGGCACTGTATATTATATAAGCAAAATCTTTTATTTTGTATGCGATTAATCGTTTGACAGCACTAATTGTAACTAACTACAATGCAAGTTAATCGTAACTAACTTTTGCTCAAATGGAACAACGCAATTATGAATAATAGTTGTTCGTTTCCACTTAACAGCATAACATTTGTTTCTAGAATCTCACATGCTCTGCCTGTTAATCGAACGCCTCAGGTGTCATGGTTATAAAAATGTAAATTTAATATACTAATTTAAAGATTTAAATTACATAACGCATTGAATTTTGTTATCAGCTTATTCGTTTTAGTGGTGAAAGGGTTCTTCTCTTTCCAAAAACAGGAAAACGTTTCAACAGAAAACAATTTTATGCCAGCGTTATGAAGTTGCTATGTGCTTATATTTGACAGATACAAATTATTGCCCTGCATTCAGTCTGGACTGGCAAACAATTTCCTGGTGATAAAGAAAGGTGGTTGACAGGCCATGTCTGGATTATGACAGCTCCTCACGATTTCCTGGATGTTTAAGGTCAGTAAGATGGGATACGCCTTATTAACTTTTGGCATCACCCAATTATACAGAGAACGTATGTGTAGTGTTTATAACACACAGCATAATGTGTTTTTATCTTCTATACTCTTAACTTCCAATCATGCTGGCATTTTCTTGTCCTCCTTTTACCCCTGGTTCTGACATGTAGGGGTGCATCCAGGCAAAAGTAATTGCCTGCACCCTCAGTAAGCTTCCTCCATGTAATTTTGATGGAACCATCCTTCTCTCCAAACCATTAAACAGTCACATATTGCACTTGACAACATATGCATTTCACCAGCAGGTGTTTCTCCATGGGCAGCCGTTTAAATGTCCAACAGTGACTCATCCCTTGAGTTTCCAATCTGGCAAACAGCTCATGCCTCTTACAAGGGTTCCTGTGCAGTAAGATGGCAAAGGGCTCGGCTCGTTTGAGATCATGACAGAATTAGTCCAGGAAGACTTTCTTAAACAGAAACACCTGACAGAAAAGTTTGATAAGAAATTACTCAGGAACAGCACAGTAGTGCTTGTTTTCGCAGTTTCATCAGGCAATTTATTTGTTGTACCCTGTTGTAGCCACCATGACAGCAGAGGTGCTAAATGACAGCAGGGGAAGACTAATTTTCTCATTCATTTCAAAAGCAGTGACATATCTTCCCATATTTACCCAAAAAGTGAAACGAAAAAGAACAACTCCAAAAGAACAGGCTTCTGGTCAGATGTCCTATTCTTTATTTAGTATGATAAAAGTTGATATCTAATAAGCATGTGTGCATGTATTCTTATCCTACTTTCAGGAAAAAAAAAAAAAGGTGTTTACATCAAGTATGTGTGGCCTTATTGCAGACTATAGCTTTCAAACAGAAAACAAATGAGGGGTCTTGCAAACTAGTCCGCATTTGTCCTTTGGTGTTTAAGAACCACAGCAAAAGTTCACAAATCTTTCTTATAAATTGCAGTTTTTTTTGCCTGTCTGTGAAAAACATCATAAAAAATTGGTATAGTGCCAAGTGTTGCAATGTGGGTATTATTATTTTCTGGGTAAAATTACTAGCATGTTGTTGTGCTCAATTATAAGATAATATATATCTCTACTGTAAAATACTCTGATATATCTTCAATTTAAGTGTATGGATTTTTTCACCATCATGCCCTGGGAAAAAAAGTAATACTAAAACTTTCCATTTCAATCTTGAAAAAAATAAGAAATCTAACATTTTTGCACTTTAAACGCAGTATGTTCATTACCAATTAAGAAGTAATGTTCACAATGTTATTTGAATAATTTTGACAATGGTTCTTGGAAATGTATGCCTTTTATTTTGCATTGTGTTCATCAATGCAGCAAACTGTACATATGGCTGGGCACAAAAAAATAAAGGCGACAGTGACTTCTTGGCATTGTTGTAGCTCCAACATTCCACAGACCTTTGGGATAAGACAAAGCAGACCTTTCTACAAGAGAATAACTCAGAGGAACCAGGTGAAGGCCCCTGACCATCCAAATATTGATGAAAATGTCAATGCACAAACGAACCATGTCGACATTGGTTGCACATAATGAGACAAATCTGTGCAAGCTTTCATCCAATATATCTCATTTTGGACCATTATTGAACATGTTCTGGCAAGCTATCTGTACCCTTCCCCACAACAGGACCCTTTTACGTTTAGCTACATGAAATTCAAATTCAGCATGTGATCCCGCTTTAACCTTACAGACAGTATTTTGAACTTAAAGCCATTATCTTGCATATAATTGACATCTATGCATCAACGTTCCTTGGCTCATGTTTTATTCAAAACTTCTTGCCGCAAATTTGGCAAGGAAATGTAAACTAAATTCCTGTTCAACATTTTTTTTCGTGTTCCATCTCCCGAAGACACATGTAAACAATTCATAATTCGGCGACGTGAATAGAGAACACCCAACTGGATTGCAAATGATGATGAGTGATAGTGCTCTTCAATTGTGTTTCGCTATCCCTGAGAACCTTATTCATAATGAAACGAACCAACCTTCTGAATTATACAACAAAAGTTCAGCTACAAGATCATTAAATATGTATACTGCCTAGAGCAGGGAGTTTTCCACACACACAATAGTGGAGTCGCCACAGAGATACTGGTAAGGGTTGTGGTATCACTAAGAGTGCCAACATCTGGCAAGGAGCGAGTAAAACAGATCCTCTGGCACTACACTGTTTAAACCAGCGAGACGTGTTGAATGAGCATCACTCAGCATACCTTAAAGCAAACCATCTCACTCCCGCATAAATTAAGACATTATCTATGGTTCCCATCATCACCTATTGTACCATTCCCATGCTTAGAAGAGGAACTATCCATGTGTATTCTAGATCTAGAACAGCAAAGTAAATCAGAAACTACATAACCAGACAAGACTTTTAAAATAAGCAGAAACGTTCATTTACAATGGAATGTGAAGGGCCCAGAAATTTTCATTGATTAAACTTCCAGGAATTACTCCTGAAACATTGTTTCAATCTAAAATTATTATTTTTTTCTTTTTTTTGGCATTTCCAGTTTTGTTACGTCATTTTATTTTGTCACAACTGACAATAAAACATGAGGAAAAACCGACTTGCTTGAATACATGTCCTTGTATTTGCTCTTGAATTTTGGCCCTAGTACTGTATTTCTTGAAAATAGTCAAATATTTGGACGACAGTTATTCAAACATTTAAGGCCACAAAGTTCAGCTACAACAACTTTCTCCATCTTTTTTTTTTACTCCCAAAACCATGATGTCATACAGCATTTTTTCCTTTTTTCTTTTTTACAAAAATATTTGCAGATACGATTGTACACATTATTACTCCCCACTGGAATGGGAGTGACAGCAATGTATCCTGGCGATAACTAGTTTTCCCCATTAAACACCGTATGGGACCCTGGCGAGTGAGGGCCCAGTGTTGCATAGATTTCAGGTGTGGATTTCAGTAACTGAAGTCACAGTATTTGGAAACAATTTCAAAAATGTCAGAGGAAATTAAAACAACGCAAAACAAAAAGTGGTTTGATGGTTGTACATTGGTATTACAAACATAAGGGCACAGCTGTATAAAAAAATAGCCTTTTTAGCTGAGGTTTCAAGTCTGTGGCATCAGTGCTGGGATGTCCCTGCCCAAGTCACAGTGCAATGATAGGCTCCTCCCATTTATAGGAACCACGCCCACACCCACACTATTAGAGCTCGTCCTTCCGCTTGCCCACTTTCTCTTGGTCTCGGCCCCTGAGATTTCTCATGAAACCAGTAAAGCCAGCTTCCTGTAGGGGGTAGACAGTGAAAAAAAACAAAAACATTCACCACTGTGGCCCCAAAAAGTATTTGGACACTTGCATATAAATGCATTAAAAAACATGTCAAATGAATGTCATTGTTTTAGATCAGTGGTTCTCTAACCAGGGATACGTGACGTGAGGGTACGCAAATAAAATGCAGAGTTTTGGCATTCATTTAATTCTACTCCAACTTAAAGTACCATTAAAACAGAGCATGCACTTCTGACAAGCAAAATGCCGCTTTAGTATAAAAACAGGAAATGTGCATGTCAAATACATGACATCTAATCAAATTACCTCATTTATTTGTGGTCAAAACTGACTGTATCTGCACAAGCAACGTGCGTATGATAGGATGCCTTTTGAGTGTGCTGCTTTAGAAAGTCGCACTGCTGTTCAATGTATCTTTCAAGTAGGTTTTTAGCACTTCATAAAAAAATAAATATTGACACGGGCTGTACATAGAGATGGATTTAAGAAGCTCTCTTCAATATAGAAATATACCCTGTGCGAGTTCTTGTTTATCATGTTTAAAATACGAGCAAGAATGTAATTTTCCCTTGAATATCCAAAAAATTGGAAATGGAGACTGATTTTATACAACAGTTCAACAATTTTTTTATTACATTAACATTTTACATTTTAAATGTAGCGTACATTTTAAACACAATATAGTCAATATTTTAGTTATATTTTGCAACAAAATAATATTTCCTATGAAATCTGCAATAGAGCTGGTGTGTGTCTCCAAGCAACATAGCCTACAGCAGTGTTCCATTAGTTTTTTAAAAACTTTTTCATTTTTAAGAATATGAAATAAAACATGGCATTCAATTAATAAGACTAGAAAAACCTTGCCTCTATAAAGGTAAAAATGCACCTGTGACTCAATTTGAGGGGGCAAATATTGTCAAAGGGTGTGACTGTGTTCTAAGTGGAAGAAAGGGGGTATGCAGAAGAATGTTAAATGCCCCAGGGGGTATGCCGCTGTAAAAGGTTTGAGAACCACTTTAGATTAACCAAGACAAAATAAAGGTGGCATTTGCAAATAAATTACGCTAGATCTTTTCTGTCTCTGCTGTTATCTTTTTATTTGTCCTAGCTGTACTGTAGTTCATCACATTAAATATGGGCATGTTCTAGCAAAGGTGCAGTCACATTAGATAAGAATGTGAAATTACTTTGGATTCACGATATGATACAACAGGATGATGTAAGTCAGTGATTCTTAAAGGCCCCCCACTGTCCAACACAATATTTTTGTATTTTTATATTGTGCACAATATTTGAAGGCCCCCAAATAAAAGCGATTTTCGGTATTTGTGTCAATTTTTTAGAATGTAATTTCGAGTTGTTATTATTATTATTATTATTATATAGAATTGCCCCCTAGTGGGCCCCGGACCCCTGGTTGAGAACCACTTCTCTAGTGCTTCCATGAAATTAAATAAAAATGGGAAACAAAAACAAAATAATTAAAAGGTTAAAATATACACATGTACTTGAAACTAGATGGAGCGTAAAGTCTGCAGTTTAAACAGAATAACCTTAATCATGATCCAATCCTTTTCATTTCAAACCCTTCAAGCATTTTGCTTGAAAAGTGTGCTTGTGCTTTCTTTTACCTAAAATTACAACTTTGATGTTCTGTCATATACAATAGCATTCATACATTTTTATTTGTTTCTTAATAGGGCCACTGTATTAAATACAAATCACTCACAAAATCACATGAAAGAGCACTTACCCCTCTTTCCCCATTGTATTTCTCGCTGAACTTCCCATAGTTGTAATAGTTGAATGTTGGGTAGCCCTCAACTCCCTCCTGTTTACACACCTCATGGTTTTGTCCCTTTGTGCAGTCCACTGCAGCATATGCAATCTGAAAGGAATTAAAGCATAATTATTTTGACATGAAACAGTTCTGTCATAGATTAAATACCCTTACTTCCCCTAAGTATGCTGTATCAAATAGTATTACAATGTGATATATACAGAGCTGTGGGTGTGGTTGCATCTATCAGGACTTTTTATAAAAAAATAAAAGCACACTTGTTTTTCAACAGCAAAAAAGGCATGAGTTTGTGAGTAGTGCACGATGTAGTGGTGCTGGTGAGGAATTATGCTGTCTGATCATGGTTTCATTGTTTACGCTCCTGAGCCCCTTGGGGACCCCTTTGTGCAAAAGTTCCTGGGAGGATATACTTTCCCTAGAGAAAGCTATATATTTGAAACACATTTTCAGTCAAACAGCCTAACTGCACTGACACGTATTGCATAGTGTGTGGACTGAACTGAACATTGCTTTGAGTTTCTATTGGGCCAATTTACAGAGATGTAAAACACTACTCAATAATCCATAGGACTGCATGGCACCACATTTGAATCTTCTTGATGACCATTGGCTTGTATATAAACCTTCTTCTAATATGGCAAAAACAATTAAGAAGGAATGACAGCAACATATAAAAACCCTGAAGCTGATAGTCAATAGCACCTAAAATCAAACTTCTATGCCCTTTGGAGTAGATATTTTAATGTGTGAAAACGTAACTGTGAAATCTAACAGCACAGCTGCTTTGGCACTGACTGAACAGTTTCGCTCGCTGAACCCCTACGTCCTGAATTTAGCCTGCTGTTTTTCTCTAGGGTAATGAAAAATGAGTAATACATTCCTGTCAAGAAAGGCCATTCAAAGCAGCGTAGATAAAATAATATAGCAAACACCCGAACATTAAAACAAGAGCAAAGATTTATGCTCAGGATATCTGAGGACGGCAGCTAGCGAAACAAACAAATGAACCATAAATATCTCTCGACTAAAAAAAGAGATGCTGTCAAGGCATATTTTAGCCCTGTCAAATGGTATTCAGTGCATTTTATCACTCAAAAGGTGAAAACAAAAAGCCGCCTTTGCATAACTCAATATTTATCTTCATGGCAACCACGTTTGTCGCTATACGAATGAATTCATCTAGTGAAATTGGCATGTAGTATTCTCACTCTTAAGACAAAAACAACTCACACGAAAAGCGATGCTAGGGATCTTGGTGCACCAATCAAACATGATCCTCCAAGATTACAGGGTTTCATTGGAGGTTGACAAATGTGTCTGATTATTCTGTCTTTATATCGACAGGAAAAAATGGAGAGGAAAAGGATTGTTCATTTGGTTGCCGGCCAATTCTAATATCGATCCTCGTGTTGGTGGAATACCCTCTTGGCACTTGACTGATCTTTCTATAACCTCCCCAATAAGCAGATGTAAGCAACATAAGACTCATGGAAACTCTGGATTTTGTGCTTACAGAGGGTGATTTATGAGATGGATGAGGTTAACAAAAAAAGTCATTCACAAAGGCACAGAGATCCATCTCAGACAGTAATTATCAACCTCACAGAGAAAGAGCCCAGGTCATTGCGCACAGGAAATGAAATAGCCAGTGAGCTCATGAATATTACAGAAGAGAAGTTATTTCCATTTGGTGGTATTAAGTTAAAACAGGTCAACAAAAGAACATCTGAACCAAGACTAGGCTTTAAGCCATTAGCCTTTTTCCACAATTGAAGTATGTTGTTTTTAATTGGACAGCATATGTTATCTTTCACTACAAAAAAACTGTTTAATAGTCAAGAATAAACAACAGAGTGCAAAGAGGCTTTATATTAAGAATTGAAGGAATGAGGTTCTAAGCCCTTTTTCTGCTAGAAGGCCTTTCAAGATGTTTACTAATGCACTGTACATAAAGGAAATGAACACTAATGAGAACAGAGGATGAACAGAGGAACAAGGAGATAATTGGACTCTAAGTGGAACCAGAAACACAAACCCTTGATACAATTAAACAAACCTCCTTGTTTGAGTGTCAGGGTCACATTTATTTGCAAATTCAACTGATCTTGTGCTGAACTGCACTAGAATTACTTTGATGCATCAATGAATAAAAATTGATGGGCATATTGGGTAATCCCAAAAAAGCTAAATCTGATTGTTTAGCTCTTTGTAGTCTGATTTAGTGAACACAATCCAAATTACATCCATATGTGGTTTGAATGAAATTTTTGAGCGTCCCTAATCCATATGCCCTGCCATTTTCTTTACGACTATTGCACTGATTTGTATTGGAATTAAGGCAAGGCAACTTATTTTATTCCATTGGAAAAGCCCTCATCCACATTATTTACTAACATATGGCTTGCATGTCAAAAGTCTACCATTTCAATTTCTATTTCTGTGTATTCATGTATTCTTTATCTTTGTATACATCCTAAAATGTTCATAAATCATTAATAAAAAAATTGGAAATGTATTTCAGTATGAGAGGTGAGACTGAAAGTGTTCTTGGAAGTCCTTGATATCATATGTAACTCATTTTCCCTCAGCCTTTCTCTAGAGTGAAGTATGGTATTCGCTATGTAGTGAATAATGGATGAGTGAATGAGTGAGCAGTTTCATATACAGGATATGAACTAAGGAATAATTGACAACGGCCTGTTGAATTATTGAAAAATAATGCACACACAGGTTGTAATGGAGCCATGCATTATTTTTCAATAATTGAATGGCCCAGAGTCAATCAATTTCACTTATACCACGGTTACCACACCCCAAGATATCGTTCAGCTTCAAAACGCTTGTGTATAAAACTAATTTCTTATTCATCTCATCCCAAGCCTATGTAGCTAATTTCAAGATGTCATTTTAGAGCTTGCAAATGTGAGTGTGAGAAAGTGTGCTTGTACAGTAGCTATGCTTCCATCACCCTGTTTTTATGTGCATTTTGAAGTATTGCATCAGAAATGAGTGATGGAAAAGGCGAATTTCAAAAAAACAAAACCCCCTTATTTTGCAAAAAAGATTTTACACTCGCGAGGTGGTTTTTGTCTTGTGCAAAAAAGAGTTAATGTGAATAATGGGAGAAGGAAACATTTAGCGAATAAATTCCTACACATGCAACAATACATTCATGTGACTTTGTGCAATAGGATGGCATAACTTGACTAAGCATCGGACAAATCTCATTGCACAGCATCTGAAATGCTATGGTAATTCTGAAATGCCTGAGCAAAAATATTTCTATATAATTGCCTCCCAGAACTATCTTACATGACTGCACTCTCATACAGCATGCATCCACATCCTTAAACAATGACCATATTTACTGTTTCATCTGCTTGCTCTGAGGTGCAAGTAATTTATTATATATGAAAATTACTGTATTCAGTGGCTTCTCCTATTTTAGTGTCAGTGAAATTTACTGCCAGTGATGAGTTTGTTCTCTTTGACTCGTGGGATGGAAACGGTGCTTTATTTGCAAATATTTTATGCAATATTCCAATAAGTTAAATTCACAACTTTGGATGGAAACAAAGCTAGTATGTGTGTGCATGCAGAGACAGAGAGAGAGAGGAAAAAAAGTGTGCTTTCCATAGATAAAAAAAAAAGAGAAAAAAAGTAATTTATTTGGGAAAACATGGAAAACTTGTCATTTTTATCCTATTGTTTGTCATAATTGTTTTCTTGGTCAGCCTTTGTGGGTTTTGGTTAATTTGCTGTTTTAGGCTGGAAGGACTTTTGAAGTAGCTAAAATCATTTGGGCAAAGTGATATGCAACTGTAATGTGGACCAGGAACCATTTCATAGCTGGAAAATAATTGCATGCCTTAGAATGTTTTGCCAACCAATCTGAATCAAGCATTCAACAGCCCTGTGATATAATGTGTAAATAATAAAAAGCTTCTGATGCTCATGTGGTCTCACATGCTTCATGAATTCAGTTCTACTGAGATGCAATGACTGACAGACAGGAGCAGAGGTTTACGCATGTGGGAAAAACAACTGACTGTGTATTAAAGGATGCTGTGAAGTGGCTCACTGTTTGGAAAAACCAGCATATGGAGCTTCACGAACAGAGCTTTTAGTCTTCAGACAATCAGTATCTGTTTTTAATAATATCTTTAAGGGCGTTAGCACAAAATCTAAGACAAAAAAAAACAAAACTGGCTCCATTGGAATCTTGGCAAAGTGAATTTCCAAATGCAGTCCATCTGAATAACGATTATGCGCAAGTCTAAACTCAAGAGCAATAGGGAAATTGAAGAGGACTGACGTTGTGCCTGATGAATTGTAGACATTTGCAAATAACAATTCAACATCAATGTCTTATGGCCAGTGATAAATGTCTGCTGTTAAAGAAGCCAAAGGAAATGTTTTTACAGGCCTCTGAAGATCCAAAAGAGAGAGCTACTTTCAAAGAAGTTTTGGGAGAAAGAGGAAAGATTTAGAGAATGATGAAATGTTAGAGTGTAGAAGCCTGAGATAGAGTGTTACTCAGAAAGATGAGTCTGAAGTGTGAAAAAAGTCAAAATATCAGCACTCGTCAAAATGAAAGCAATGTGTGAATTAAGTTAAGCATATGTCAGCCTTCATGTGTTAAGTCTTCATCTAGTCTGCAACAAAATGCCACAGATCACAGCAAACTCTAAGCGTGCAGTGAATGTAAGAGGGGAATAATAGACATTAATAATAGACAGAATAACTGACATCATGAGACATGCAAGAACCAATGACGTTTGACCTTGCGCCATCTGAGAGCTGCATAATGATCTGACCTGTCCTTGATGATCTGATGTTGTATGGAAATATTTTTCTCAAAAATGTATTTTTGTTAAAAAAAAAGCATAATAAATAAGGGCTAGGAGCGACAATAATAACTGACACTTTACAATAAAGTTTGATTTGTTAACATTTAGTTCTATTGCATTTACTTTCATAATTACATATACTACTAATATACTAATGTTATACACTTTTTGAAGGATTATGTGACACTAAAGACTGAAGTAACGGTTTGCTAAAAATTCAGTTTTGCCATCACAGAAATAATTTTAAAATATATAAAAATGAAAACCAGTTACTTTAAATCATAATAATACTTCAGAATATTATTATTTTTACTGTACTATTTATCAAAGCTTAATAGACTTTTTTCAAAAACATTCCATAAACCTTGTAACATCAGATGGAACAACTGACTAAACATCTAAATACAATTCCGCCACAAGCCATGAGCATCCACACACCAACGCAAGTCTTCAAAGGGGCAAAGAAGTCTTGTAGTGAGTGCTTGACTTAAACTGACAAAACATGGCCAAGGCAGCATCGTCTGCTCCACACTATAATATAGAAATCAACAGAGAAACACTAGACGGATAACATGTGAGGTAGAAGACTGAAGGTCAACAGCATCAGACAGCACAGTGACTATGACATTGAAGACCTTGCGAACATTCTGGAGATGAAAAGAGATTAAATTCTAGGATGTGTGAAGGCTGTCTGAATGAGAGAGGGAGAACTTGATTGCGCTTGACAGAACCTGGAAGTCATTTGAAAGGGTTTGTTATTTAGAGTGGCTGGAAATCTCCTTAATGGTGTTGAGCCTCACCTTGCGGTCTTCTTTGAACAGCTCAGCTGCTGTGGTGAAATGAGGGACGGCGTTCTTGCAGTGCGGACACCCTAGGGAAAACAGTAAAATATAAGTATTCATCGAGCTGTCTCACCTTATAATGCCGAGAACACACGGCAAGAGGTGATATATCCCAGCATACACAAATAGACGAACACAGAGATGAATACTAAAGCAAAAGAGCAGAACACAATGACTGAATTCTTTACAAATAAAAAGACATCAGTTCCATGACAATAACTTAAGACAACCAAATACGCACGTAATCAGACAGAATTCAACTTTATAGCTCGTCAAAAGTCACTTTATTATTCTCATAGACGGCCCAGCGGGGGCTTTCCTGAGGCAATATGTGTCTATCAAATTTACTAAAGAACAGGCAAGAGTTTCTACCCTCCTTAGTCATAACGCCTAAACTTTAATTTCCATCCTGTTCTTATGAGGTGGTTTTGATGCTAAGGGTGTTATTCTTATAAATTATGCATGGCATTTGGAGTTAAATGTTTCAAATGAACAACTGCCATCGAATAAACAGCTGCCTAAAGCTAAAAACTTGCCAAATGGCATGGCTACACAGCTATGGGACAACCGTCTCATTACTGTGCTGGTTTAGGTTGTCACGCAATCTTATTTGCACACACTTGTGCCACTTTACATTTTTAAACAAAAGTTCTTCAAGTAAGTGAGTTCACTTTGGAAACTGGTGACTTTTAAATGGCAGTTAATGGCACGGTCATAATTTGCACGGCAGCAAACAAAGGCCTGTTTGTGTGAGGAACAAGGGGTCTAAATTTAGGACGCACGAGGGTCATTATAAATAATGGAGCATAAAGTTGTGTACCTTCCCTTTTGGCTCATGTTGCCATTATATGAGGAGAAGAAAGGCTGGGCAGGCCTCCAAACTCATGCGAGGTCGATGCGAGTCTGTCTCGGTGCCCAGCTAGATACGCTAATCAAGAAGTCAAAGCGTGGGCAAAAGCTGTACTTAAAATAACAGCACATAATCATTTTTCATCATATGCAAGAAGAAATTTGGGGTCCGTTTCACTTGTTGTTGCCCTGGGAACAATTTCTAGGGCGGTCCAAGTGTCAAAATCATTCCAGTGCACCGAAACATTTGCTCCCCAGACACTCCCAGAATGCACTGGTGGTGTACTGACTTGACATTGACATCTGACATAAGGGATGTGGCTTGTGTGAACTAAAGCCCTCGAGTCTGCTCTGATAAGAACATGTTTCAACTATCATGCTCGCTCCAGAGAGTTACCACTAATATCAGGGTAGCTAGGTGATATTTAAACCTTCAGTTCCGTACAAATGCGAAGACCTGCCCTATCATTAAGTAGAAAGTTACTTCACAGCAATGAAAGCTGCCCACTATCACATTCTTCGAATGGTGCCGTTCACCAGAACAAAGCAATACTAATGTAATCATTCAATTCAATAGCTTTGTTTTAAATGGGCACTATTCACACCATCATTTGTGCCACTAATGAACTGTTTTGATTAACAGTCTTTAATAATCAATACAAAAGCTACGTTTGTCATTTCTGTTTGTATTACACCTAAAAAGAAGCTGTAATTAAAGGATCCAGTGAGACTGAGAGATCTGTAGTTGTGGAGTATGAAACAATACAGTCTAATGCCAAATAGTTACAGCATTGTTCATTGAGTTCATTGAGTACATACTGCAAGTATGTTACAAGCCTCAGTTATGATAACAAAAAAGGGTATATTAATATGAAATTATGTTCTCAAATGTGTGCACAACCAACAGTGGTGCTGCACAGACTGAAAAAATCCAACGAGCGTTGCAAATTTTAGCACAAGTCAAGCCAGCTGTTATTTAAAGGGGGAAAAACATATCCATATCCAAAAATACATAATTAAATGGATTACATAAGTACATAATTCATATATACTAAAATAAATAAATAACACATAGAAAATGGGACCATTATAGGTTTTTTTTTTTACATTGTAACATTTTTATGAGAAATTAAGTACATTTTTTCATTACTGCAATGTATCTGGATATATTTTAACAAGAATAAGAGTTAGTATGGCCATGTACAATCCAAAACATTGTTTTGTCATGTTGGTGCAAACTTTACTCAACGAACGGCAGAGAACGTGCATTAAATTACAAGATCAGTCTCCCTGTCTATTCCTATGATCCTGAGATTTGTTTACACACAAACCCAAGCACATAGCAACACTACCATTCTTGACATTAACATGTCAACAATAAACATGAAGGAAGAAAAAGGATAAAATGAGCCGAATGCCAATAAGATGAGACGTGTTGGGGGAGACGTGGGCAGCAATTTGATGTTTTGTTTTTGGCTCCTGCTGCCCACTGTCTAGCCCTCATCTTGCAATTTCATTGGCTGTTGCTCATCGCTGCTCTCTTGCTAGTGACAATGCGCAGACCTAACGAATGGTTGGCCAGATTTCAAAACAGTTTGAAATGTATTGTAGCATCTGCGCAAATTGGAAGAGTGTCACAACGAGTTGGCTACTATCTGGGGCTGTTTGTCGCAGATGTACAATATACAAGAGAAACAAGCTTCATCTTGTCATATGAACTATATCTATCTATATATCTCTAGTTAGCAGATGCTTAAGATCTATCTATCCATCCATCTATACACACACATACATATATATACATACATACATACATACATACATACATACACATATACATACATATATATATACTGTATATTACACACATACATACATACAGTGCCCTCCATAAGTATTGGGACAGTAAAGACAAAATTGCTCTGTTGGCTGTGGAGTCAAGACATTTGCAAATATGATTAAAAGATGAATATGAGACAAAACTACAGAATGTCACATTTTATTATTAGCCGTTTCAACACATACATGTTTTACCAAATAAAAAGAACAGCACTTTTAGAGTTCATCCCACTCATTAATGTGAGCATAAGTATTGGGACAGTTGAACAGAAGGCAGATATAAAAGATTAAAAGCTATTATTTAGCTGCGGAACCCTTGCGCACAATCACAGCAGTGAGTCTGGGACCCATAGACATCACCAGACTCTTGGTCTCATCCTTTGAAATACTTTTCCCAGCCTTTAATGCAGCCAATTCCAATTGTTGCTTGTTTTGGGGAGTTTCTACCTTTACTCTCCTCTCCAGCTGGAGAAATTCATGTGCAATCGGATTTAAATCTGGAGATTGACTTGGGCAATCTAACACTTTCCATTTCTTTGCCCTTATAAATTCCTTGACTGAACTGGCAGGGTGTTTTGAGTCATTGTCCTGATGCAATATGAAGCACTTCTCTTGAATATTGGTAGGCAAGATGGTTTTGTACCCTTCTAAATTCATTCTGCTACTGTCATCATACATTAAGTCATCAGTAAAGTTGAGAGGGCCTGTTCCAGAGGCAGCCATGCATGCCCATGCCATGATACCACCTCCACCATGCTTTACAGATGAGGTTGTATGCTTAGGATCATTGCAGTTCCCTTTTTTCTCCACATTTTTGCTTTCCCATCACTTAGATAAAGGTTCATCTTTGTCTCATCGGTCCATAAACACAGTTCCAAAACTCTTCTGGCTCACATTTGTGCTTTTTTGCAAACTCTAATCTTGCCTTTCTATTTTTGGTGCTGGTCAGAGGTTTACATCTTGCTGTGTAGCATCTGTAATTCTGTGTCAAAGTCTCCTGAGGACAGTAGATTGTCAGAGCATCATTCCAGCTTTCTGGAAGTTGTTGGTGATTTTACAGACACGTCTTTTAGGGTTAATTTTCACAGATTTTATGATTTGTCTGTCATCAACTACTGTTGTTTTCTCAGGTAGTTGTTGGTTGCTGGTGTCACTGGTGGTTTCCAAACTCTTGATTTCTCCATGCCCTTTGTTTTTGCTATAGCTCTAATTGACTTCCTCTTTTCTTTTAGCATCCAAATGTGTGTCATCATCGAATGCAAGATTCAGAATACAGAAGTAATGGATGTAACTGATACGACACATTCCCTGCTTTTAATATCTGAAGAATTAATGCAACAGGACACAGCTGATCACTTAGAAAGACCTGTGAGGCAACTGTTCCAATACTTATGCTCACATCAGATAGAGGGATGAAACTCTAAAAGTGCTGAACTTCTTAGCTGGTAAAATATCTATGTTGAATAACTCAATAATAAAACGTGACATTCTGTAGTTTTGTCTCATATTCATCTTTTAATCATATTTGTAAATGTCTCGACTCCACAGCCAACAGAGCAATTTTGACTTTACTGTTCCAATACTTTTGGAGGGCACTGTATGTATATATACATACATATACATATACATATATACATGTATATGAAACCTCAACCATCTTGGTTGTTTGTCTTTCTTTTTCTTGCCATTGTCACTTTGGTCTTGCTTAGGGTTTGTGTAAGACACTATTTTTGTCAAACATATTCTTTATGGAAGACTATGGAATATGTAAAAAGGACTATACAACTCAGATGAATTATAATGAAGTGCATTAAACTGTGTTTGTCTTCACAAATAATAACAGAGGCAGAAGAGATACACAAGTAATTAATCTCCCTTTGCTTCCTCGAGCCTAAACATTTAAAATGGTTTTTACCATATCAGAAACATACATCATATTTAACTGTTATGACCTATTGTAAATATTTTACAATATCTATGCTGTCATTTGGCAGATGTTACGCCACCTGCACATTTCAGTGCTCCATATAATTGCAATCACACATCATGCTTTAGGAGAATGCAACAGAATTTTGATTCATTTTCCTGTAACGCTAAAAGGTTTATGAAAAGCCTGGATATGTGCTTTGGGACCGAAGCTACAGCTGCAGTATTTCTGAAAGAACAGAAGGCTTACATGGAGCATAGAACATGACCAAGGCGTGTTTCTTCTTTTTCAGAAATTCCCTGAAATCTTCGGCTCCCAGGTGGCTCACGCTGGACGGCATCTCATCCCATGACTTCTCTGGAGGAGGTGGAGCCTGGGGACTGAGAGAAACAGAGAGAAAGGGCCTGTGATTAAATAGGTAAGCTTAGGCTGACATCTCAGAAACTGTAACACTCAGCCACGTTAGGTCACTGTGAAATAACTGTGAAAATTTTTATAATCACTTCAATATACTGAATAAAATACCGATGTAATTAGACTTACACCCATGAGTTCAGAGAAAATAACGGCTGCCAAAGTATTTAGACATTTAAGCCAGAATTTAATTGCATAAAATTATTTCTATAATAACAAAAGTATTCATTTCTTGGTGTTCAACCACGGTGAACGTAAGAGATTTTTTACTGACCCCAAACCGTTGAATAATAGTGTATATGTATGGTTTGATATTTTGTTATTGCAATTCTAATGCTTTTTGAGGCTACATTATATGCATATCACGCAACAAACAATTTCAAACATGACTGCACCTCAGGACTAAACAAAACCCAAACTTGGGCTCTCCTGACATCCCATGTCCCATGGTATTATCGTATTGCATGACTACAAGTCCTCAGTATTTGCCATCTGACAACACGCTGGGCCCTGCTGTTCTGGGACCTGTGAGATGCCACTTAAACTCATAGCTGATGCCCGCACAGAAGGACTGCTCTAGGATCAAAGCAAGGCCAAGCTCTTCCACTGAGAGGTCAGTTTAGCAGTGATTGATTGTAGTCAAGCTCTGTTGAACACATCCCAAAGAGTCAAGGGAGACAGCAGTGTAAAAGTAAATTCTCAAGCTCTCAGCCCACACGCAGGTTGCTCTTTAGAATCAGTCAGTGTGTGTTTTCGAGAGCATGTTCCTATTGACTGAACCCCTGTCATTTATGTGGCCCTCTTAGTGTGAAGTTCGGTAATGCGTGAAAAACATCTCCAGGTCAAATGTATGTGGCCCTTTCAAACAATTCTGCAGTCTCGCTTTTTTTTTTCAGAAGTCTAACACTTGTTCTAACTAGGTAACATTCAGTTACCACTTTAACATAAAAACAAGACCATCAGTGGGCACTTGGACACATTTTTAGTATTTATAATGGACCTTCCTGACTATTTATAGAGTTAAGAGACTGCAAAGGGGAAGAGCAGCACAACAAAAAGCAATTTCTGCCTCACCTGTACCTGACCTTAGTTGAGCACTACATCCACTTCCATCAGAAATAAAAATGACAAAGTGTGAAGAAATAAATGAAAGCAAAAACAAGCATTTACCCATGTAGACCTCCATCCACCTACATAAACAACTACATCCAGTCAAAAACAGCCATTGTGTTTTATCTGTTTTGTACATTAATGCCTCTGCAGAGATGCATTGCAGAAACAGCATATTTTCAAGGCCTTTTTTTTACACTTTTATATAGGGACAGTAGAGAAAGAGGGCAGAATACAATAATAAATTTAATAGAGATTTTATCAAATTTAGGTCAAAAGAAGCAGAAATGAAGTATAAGCTATATAAAAATAAATTAACAACAATAATGAGGCAAGCGAAAAAAGATTATTTTGGGAGCTTATTGGAAAAAAACAAAACTGATATTAAAGGAACATGGAATATTTTGAATAAGCTGATTGGGAAAAGTACATCAGGTCAGGACAGTACACCACATTATTTTATAAACGAGGATAATAAGAAAATTGAAAACTTAAACGAAGTAGTAAATGAATTTAACTCCTTTTTTGTAAATGTGGGACCCAAGCTAGCAGAGAATATTGAAAAACATAATTCAGGGTTACAGAATGGAGGGATAAGGGGGAGTAGAGTCCTTCAATCAATGTTTCTTGGAGATGTTAGTGAAAATAAAATTCTTTCTATAGTAAATGCATTAAAAAACAAGACATCTACAGATACGGATGGGTTAGATATGATTATTGTGAAAAAAACCATTGATTGTATTGTTAAACCCTTAAGTTATATATTTAATCTTTCATTTCAAACAGGGATCTTCCCTAATAGGATGAAGGTAGCAAAGGTGGTCCCACTATACAAAGACGGTGATAAGCATATGTTTACAAATTATAGACCAATTTCGTTATTATCTCAATTTTCTAAAGTCCTTGAAAAAGTTTTTGTGCAAAAATTAGATGAATTTATTGAAAAAAAACAGTTGTTAAACGAGAGCCAGTATGGATTCCGTTTAGGTAGATCTACAGCTTCTGCGACCATGAATATAGTTGAGGACATAGTAAGTGCAACTGACAATAAGAAACACACAATAGGTGTGTTTATCGACTTAAAGAAAGCATTTGATACAATTGATCATTCAATCTTGTTATTAAAGTTACAATTATATGGTGTGAGAGGAATAGTATTGGACTGGTTAAGTAGTTATTTGAACAAAAGACAACAGCATGTTCAGTATAATAACAACAAATCGAATAATATGCAAATTCATTGTGGTATACCGCAAGGTTCAGTTTTAGGACCAAAATTATTTATACTGTACATTAATGATATTTGCGATGTATCTAAGTTATTGAATTTTGTTCTATTTGCAGATGACACAAACATTTACCTCTCAGGAAATGACTTAAATGAATTGGTACTTAGTATGGAACAAGAAATGGTTAAAGTGAAGGAATGGTTTGACATGAATAGGTTGTCATTAAATCTAAAGAAAACAAAGTTTATGATTTTTGGTAATAAAAAAAAAGATGAAAGTATTGTATTATCAATAGCAGGAACAAAAATAATGAAAGTTAGGGAAATTAGGTTTTTGGGTGTGCTATTAGATGAAGGGTTGACTTGGAAACCACATATCTCATACATACAAAAAAAGATATCTAAGAGTATTTTTTTATTGAATAAGGTAAAACATGTGTTAGATTATAAGGCCTTGAGAACCTTGTATTGTGCACTGGTGTTGCCTTATATTAGCTACTGTGTGGAGGTGTGGGGAAACACATACCAAAGCAACACAAAGTCACTCTTTCTATTACAAAAGAGAGTCATACGAATTATATTTAAAACAGATTATAGAGAGCATACAAATGCTTTATTTTTTGGCTCTAAATTGTTAAAATTTAAAGAATTGGTTGAATTACGGACACTTATTGTTATGTTTAAAGCAAAAGATAAAATATTGCCCACAAACCTTCAACACTTGTTTATTCTTATAGAAAATGAAGGGAGAAGAAAGGGACATTTTAAGTATCCAATTGTAAGGACAACAGCAAAACAAATGTGTACTTCAGTGGTGGGAGTGAAAGTTTGGAATTCTCTGCAAAATGAACTAAAGCAATGTAAAAATATATTTCAGTTTAAAAAAGGATTTAAAGAGAAAACAATGGATTTATATGAACACTTATAGAAATTGATGATTATGATGATGATGGTTGTGATTATGGTTTGCTTTTGTTTTGGATGAATACTTATATAAATTGATGATGATGGTTGTTATTATGGTTTGCTTTTGCTTTGGAATCTGTGTCGGGTTGATGTTTTTGGTTTCTAGTTTGTTCATTTGTTATTGTTATGTATTGATGGGGACTTGAAACGTTGAGTTTTTGGATATGACTTTGTTGTTGTTTTTTTTTTTTTTTTTTGAGGGGGCAGGAAATATAAGATATTCTTCATCCTGCCTCCTTTTCATCATGGTTTTATAAATTATATGTATGAGGATGATGAAGTAAGTTTTGTGGGAAAAAAATATCCATGAATGAAATAAACATAAACATAAATTAATAATATAATAAAAGTATTGTAATAAAATATTAACAATAAATTATTATTATTATTCCTATTATTATTATTATTAGTAGTAGTAGTAGTACTACTACTACTATTATAAATGGACCAAACTATTCATATGCCAAATATTTAACGGGCATAACCATAATTTAAATGCAATAATATTATAATACTAAAACAATAATAATAATAAAAAAAAACTACTAATAACAGAATATCTCTTGTTGCAACAACTTACTGAATTAATATAGATATAATTTAATTTCTCATGCTGATGGTCAGTAAATCACTGAACAACAGAGTTAAACTCACTTCTGCAGCCACTCGATGATCTTGTCTTTGCTCCGTAGTTGAGGAAGTGTGTACTTCTCCTCCCCCTTTTCAAAGTACTTCACTGTTGGGAAGCCTGAGATTTTCAACCGCTCTCCGATGGATTTGTGAATAGTGGCATCCACTGCTGCCAAAACACCAGGGCTCTGAAACAATGCGAACATAGAAAGATAGAAAAGCACAGTTTAATTTTGAACTTAAAAACACACCATACTGTATGTTATCTGACAGTTGATAGGTCAGATTCACCTAGATTGTGCAAACAGATCCTAAATGTTGGACACTGTTAGTCTATTAAACTGTGTGCAAACTGCTCTTTTTCAAAAGGATAAATGTGATTGAGGTGCCAAGCTAATTAGAGACGCTAATTTTTTTAACCCAAATCACTCACTAAAAACTTTTCAGCAATTATGGAACTCATTAGGTATAAAATGTCTATTCACAACTTAATTAAAATCATGAGGCAATTTGAGAACAGAGCAAGTTGCTATTTTAATATTGATTGTGTTCCGTGGTTGAAGGGACCTCCTGTAGGTGGAGTAGATGAGATGCATATTTATTCAACGATTTCTGAATCTCAGGAATGGAGATTGAGGATATAGGAATCAGTTCCTTTAAATTCATGTTCAAACCTTAGATTTTAAAACCACTTTCTTTGTATAAAGACAGAATATGTCTATCTCTTTATCTAACTGGTTTAAATTAGGAATGTTAAAGTTAACCTGTTAATTAATGTGATGAAAAAACAAACTATTTGCATTGTGCATCCAGCGCATTTAGATTTGAGAAATATCATATCTTTATACACAAAGAGCACTGTTGCAAAGAAACAAACATTTCAAGTGTCATCCACACAAATTGCAGAAAATTATATTTACACAAAGGCCTATTATTTAGACACATTTCTGACATCCCCGGTTTAAACACAATCAATTTGTTGTTGAAGTTCTGGAGACAACAGGCAAGATTTTTTGATGAAATGACAGCACAATTTGGCACGGCTTTGTTTCCACGATTATAAAGCTGCGAAATAGACTGCCATTATGAATGTTTCCTCAGCTTAAACTCAATTAACTCCCTCTATTTGCACACATCTGTCAGAGGGATACCTTATATTTATGATGAGAGTCTTGGTAATTATCACAAACAAAGGATTTGTGTTCGAGTTTAGGCACCAACCCTGCAGGGGCCAAATAATCTATGGACCGCTATCGGAGCTGTGAGCCAATTAGAAGTGTATGCAAACCAAACCACTTGACTACAAATACACAAACACATCTCATTAAAGTAACGGCACTGCATGTCAACAACACACTTGAGAGAGATAAGCGTGGCCGCTTGAACTTCTCCACCATCCACTTACAAAATGGCATATTTGTAACTCCTGTCTTACATTCATATATTCACATTTAAACATCCTTATTCCAAAGTCTCCATGAGATGCAAATTGAAAATGCTTTAAAAAAAAATCTCAACATGTTTTTAAACCATGTGTAGGGCCGTGAGCGCAAGGAATGAGAAAAATAAATGACTTCAGCTCTCTCGGGGGAGAAGATGTGAGGGCTAGAGCATGCAATAGATAATGCATAACGTGTCATCATTGAACTCTGGGAAGAGCATCACTCCGAGTAGCTCCAAGCTGAAGGCTAGAGGGACGGCACAGAGGAAAAGGAAAATGAGATAAATACTCCAACTATAAGGCTCTGGTGACTGCAGTTGGCCTGCAACTATGGACGAGAGAACAGAGCCAGCATTGCAGACACACCCGGAAAATGAGAAAAACACCACTCGCAAAACATGGCCAGAGATGTTTGTGAACTGTATATGTCTCATGTAATAAATTTAAAGCCTAAAAAAATTACCATGGCATGCAAGGACGGAAATGTTGAATCGGAGGTTGAAAGAGTAAAACATTTTCGGATTTGCCGCGGGGTGTTATCAAATTGTCTAGGATGATGGAAAATTACAGTTGGCTTATTTTAATCAAGTCAATTGGACACAGACTTTTTACAAGGAATGCCTCAAAGTGACAATTACACACCTAGAACCATTTCATCAAGTACATAGGTGTTTTCTTGCCTCCATGTTGTCTTCTGTAAAGTCTGTTAGAATTTTATGACAAGCAAATATATGAGCATTATCCATTCCCTATATGTCAGAGAATTAGAATGAAGGAACTCACATCTGGCTCTTTATTGAGGATCTCAGCAGCTTCATCATACTCTGGTTTCATCTTCTTACAGTGGCCACACCCTAAAAACCATCACAATGAAGAAAATTAGAATGTGATTAATTTTAACATCATGAAAAAAAGAGAAAAATGTGAAAATGTTTTAACAAAATGTTTACAGTAGTGCTTTGAAGTTGATGTGCACTTAAGATAACAATGAAAACTCACATTAATAATATAAATAATATTTAAAATAAAAATAATATTATAATATTTCCTATTTTTAATTAAATACATGCAGCTGTGGTGAACATAAACATTTTTTCTTTTTCTTTTAAATCTTTCCAGTATTCTTTCCAAACCCAAACTTTTGAATGGTAGTTCATATACACCACAAAACATTTGGAAAACCCTGCTAGCCAAAGGTGGTTTAATGGCTGGCCTGGTTTGACAACTTTAAAAGGGGTTTTGGATACTTGAACTGCTAAACACTAACTTGACCAGGTTGAGAGGTCAGCAAGACTAGCCAAACCAGTATAAAACAGCAAACCTTCTTAGGCCAGTTTAAGTCTTTTCTCAACAGGGTTGTCATGCATAATTGACAAAAACAACAACTTGATATCCATAAAAGACTACAACATGTCAATCATAAACAAACAGGACAAAAGAAATTATACTTCCAATAAAGAGATCCCTTTCCAATTCCCCACCTGTTACATAATCATAAAAGCCTTTACAGTATTCATAAGCCAGAACTCACTTAGTCAAGCCTGGATCTAATATGTATTTATTTACACAATGGGAATATGAACAAATCACGTCACTGATTCATAAATGGTTTGCATTTTTGCTAAGAACTATGTACAAGAGTTTATTACTGTATTATTATTAAGGGTGACTCAAAATCAGGTCACATGAAATTACACACTGAGGGGGGACGAGTGTCAGCATGCATTTTGTCTAGTTAATCTGATGCAGGTAAAGCATTTTAGCATTTGTTTTGACAAATTCAAGAGTGTGCATTGAGAAGCCAAGCCGATGTTGTCATTGGCATTATGATAGCTGAGTGCATGTGAATTGATGTTTGTGTGTAAAGGATATATCATTTGACATTGTTGATGAGAATGTAAACAAGTCATCCGGTACCTTGACAGTGTATTAATGTGGAGAGAGAGTATGTGCACATATGCTCAGTGGTGGGTTGTAGGATACACCCTGTGCCGTACAGGAAATGAACATGTTCTATCAGAAGTGTTTGATCAAAAATGTATGAAAGCTGACAGCCATCTTCCTTCAATCACTAAAAAAAGCAACCTCCCAAGAAATTGAAATACTACCAACCATACTCATATCAGCAAATCGGTGTCAGGTAGAAACATTTGAGAATAAAAATTGATAGACAAAAACATCAACAGTACACAAGTGCAATTCAACCAACATAAAGAGAAGCTTTTTTGTCTCTCTCTGATCTCTTCAGTGGTTCAAATTAGACTTCGCTCGCCAAGGTAATTGGAGTACCATATATAAACCATTGTACAGTACATTGCATATTTGACAGTAGGCTATGTGGATCATGGACGACCATGGTATACTGTATTTGAATGTCTTCAGTATACTCCAATGTATTTCAAGGAGTACTACTAGTTCTGCCTTTGTACGCGTGCAAAGAATAATAATGTCATCATAATAACATGCCCAAAACATTGAAATATAGGGATTTTGACAACTGACTTGTCAAGCAAACATAATCCTAAGAATTAAAGGGATGGATCACCCGAAAATGAAAATTATGCCATCATTTACTCACCCTCATATCATTCCAAACCTGTAGAACTTTCTCTTTTCTGTAGAACTCAAAAGAATGTAACAAGGTTTCAACTGTTTCTGTCCATATAAATAAAGTCAGTGGAGTCCAAATCTACAGTGGATGTCATTGAATTTATGGACATAAAACTTTTTGGCATCCACAGAATAAATAAAAGTCATATGGATTTGGAACGACATGAGTGTAACATTATTTTGTAACCCTTTGACTACCTTTAAATTTGAAAGCCATGAAAGCCCTACGTCCTGCAAGAGCAGTATTGTTGATACTCACAGGGAGCGTAGAACATGACCAGGGCTGAAGGATGCTCCTCCAGGAATGTGTCAAAAGACTCATCGGTCAGATGGAAGACCGCCGAGCCGGACTCCGACCAGGGCACCTCTGGAGTTTTAGGCTGTGGTGGCTGGGGGCTGTGCAACATATTAAACAAGTAGTTAAAAACATTTCCATTAGTCAAAATGTTTTTGTTGTTTCAAAGCCTATGAACCTCATGACTCAAAACCCTCCAAATGACTAATGTGAGACACCTAAGCTCTAAACTGGACACAGCCAATTCACATCTCACAACTCATTTCAGCTCTACATCTGGTGAGGAACGGTCACACCCACATGACTAAAGAAAGCTAGTCTGAGCTCGCAATTCACATCTGTCTCCTCACGGGCTCTGTGCCCATATAAGTGTGGCCCAAATGAGTGGCTCGTAGAGTGGATAGAGCCAAGAGCTTGTCTCCTAGAAATGCGTGAGCTGAACAAAGACCAGCCAGAGGAAACTATGCCAGGGATACAGACTGGCAAACACAACCATTCAGTGGGTAAAGTGCATCAGTAAATGTTCTCCCATTCAAACTCTCACTATCTTCATTCAAAATTAATTCTACAAGACAAGCCAGGGATACATCTGCAAGCTCTTTGAGAGCAGGAGGTCACAATTGTAAGTCTCTTAACATGCACTTGTACTGGTCAATCAACTCCAGCTGTCATGTGACCCTGGACCATAAAACCAGTCTTAAGTCGCTGGGGTATATTTGTAGCAATAGCCAAAAATACATTGTATGGGTCAAAATTATCGATTTTTCTTTTATGCCAAAGCTCATTAGTACATTAGGTAAAGATCATGCTCCATGAAGATATTTTGTAAATTTCCTACTGTAAATATATCAAAACTTAATTTTTGATTAGTAATATGCATTGCTAAGAACTTCATTTGGACAACTTTAAAGGTGATTTTCTCAATATTTAGATTTTTTTGCACCCTCAGATTCCAAATGTTCAAATAGTTGTATCTCGGCCAAATATTGTCCTATCCCAACAATCCATACAGGTATATCAATGGAAAGCTTATTTATTCAATACTTTCATATTATGTATAAATCTCAATTTCGGAAAATTGACCCTTATGACTGGTTTTGTGGTCCAGGGTCATATATAGTTTATGGAATCACAATAATGATTTTCTGTGTCTCACAAACTATGGTCCACCCACAGTTCCTTTATTGACCGTCTCATACAAAAATGGTGCGAGCTGATTGAATAACTAGTTCCAAACTAACTGGTTAGCAACTTTCAGGAGTCATGGATGACATTTTTTTTTATCAGTCCCCCTAAAATTTATCATAATTTAACTAAATCTTTGAAACATTTAAAGAAGAAGAAAGTTTTATTTATATAGGGCCTTTCCCTTGCTCAAGGTCACTTTAAATAGTGCTATACAAAACATTTACATACCCAAAAGAAAATACAAACATATAGGCCAAATAAAGCCACATTATTCAAAATACAAATTAAACAGATACGCTTTAAGCTGAGTCTTGAAGGTAGACAAAGAAGATAAGTTACGAAGTGTAAGCGAATTCCATAATTTCGGAGCGTTGACACTGAATGACCTACCACCTACAGTGGACAGCCGATAACGAGGAATGGACAAAATACCAAGCTCCCATGATCTGAGGGACCGGAGGAGAGTAGGAGTACAGTAGGTCAGACAGATATGGAGGCACAAGACCATTTAATGCTTTGAATGTTAGAAGTAATATCTTAAAATGTATACGAGATGCCACAGGTAGCCAGTGAAGATCATGCAGTAGAGGAGTAATATGAGCAAAACGCCTGGTGGAGGTAAGAAGTCGTGCTGCTGAGTTTTGAACATACTGTAACCTTGCAATAAGTTTTTTAGGCAGACCAAGAAATAGAGCATTGCAATAATCCAGACGTGATGTGATTAATGCATGAATTAAGATTTCAGCATCAGCTAGAGTCAGAGAAGATCGAATGGAATAAGAGGTTTTAACAACAAAAGAAATGTGAGAGGCAAAAGATAGAGATGAATCAAATAAGACAACAAGATTATGGACAGATGAAGAAGGCTTAACATGAACCCCGTCAATCTCAAAGGAGAGGTCCATCCTTTTGACTGAGGTAGCAGAGCCAATCATCAAAATTTCAGTTTTGTTATTATTTAGCTTAAGGAAATTCAAGGACAACCAATGCTTGATATCCCTGATGCATGCAGTAAGTGAGTCGGGCAGTGATAACTTATCAGAGCTGGTGGATAGGTAAATTTGAATGTCATCAGCATAGCAATGAAATTGAAGTCCATGCTTGCGTATGATGTCACCAAGTGGATACGTGTAAATGATAAACAGAAGTAGTCCAAGAACTGAACCTTGAGGAACACCCTGTGAAACTGGAGCGGTGGCAGATTTATACCCTTGTATGGTGATATAATATTTTCTATCGCTAATGTAGGAAATGAGACAGGAAAGAGCTGAGCCAGTGATACCGATATCAGAGAGACGAAAGATGAGTATTTCATGGCAGACTGTGTCAAATGCAGTGCTTAGATCGAGAAGAATCAAGATGTTTATTAACCCAGAGTCCATGGACAGAAGAATGTCATTAACCACACAAAGAAGAGCAGTTTCAGTGCTATGTGATGAACGAAATCCTGACTGAAAAGGTTCAAAAAGTCCATTAGCATTTAAGTAAGATCTTAATTGTGAAGCCACAACTTTTTCAAGAATTTTACTTAAGAATGGTAAATTTGAGATTGGCCTATAATTGTTCATGTCTAGATGGTCAAGAAAAAAACGTTTTTTTTAAGTATGGGAGTCACCGCAGCCATTTTTAGTTCTGCTGGAACAATGGCAGATGCTAAACTACAGTTAATCATATGTGTTATGAAAGGTTCAACCTCATGAACACATATTAAGCAAAACAGTAGGGTGTAAGATCAATCTGGCAGGATGTAGAATTTGACTTCACAATTAGATCTCTTGTGGCAGCAGAAATAGTGAGAGTAAAGGCAGAAAGAGAGTATGTTGGGTGAGCAGAGTCAGCTGACATTAAATGAACATTTGAGTCAGTTGTATGAGGGGTGTCTTTGGAAATGGATTCAGTGATTGACTTCAATTTGTCTGAAAAGTAATGAGAAAAGTTATTCACAAGCTCCTCAGATCCAGACATAACATGTTGTGGAGGATTAGTGAGTTTGTTGACCATAGCAAACAGAGATTTGGGCCTGCAAATGGAATTCTTAATAGTAGAAGAGACATATGAGGATCTTGCAGCATTGAGGGCTGTACGCTAATTGAGCAAATGTTCTTTCAAAGCCGAAGAGTGCACACTGAGTCCAGTTTTCCTATACAGTCTTTCCAAACGCAAAGTGATAGATCCAGCAATCATTAAATATAAATAATCTATAAATATTTTTACTTCTGTCTTTTTTGGTCCTTGCACTCTACTTCTATCTTGTTCGCAAAACAGACCATTTTTAACAGTGGTTTCATTTCAAACTCAGATTTACGTGCCCTTAAGCAACATTAAATACAAACCAAGCTGTGGCTGTGGCTGGTCTTGTGACATATTGATCAAACAGTCTCTTCCAGTCTAAGTGGGAAGTTATTGACCAGAATAAGTGGACCAGACTTTATGCCAATAAAAAGGTTTCTCATACTACTCACAAACTACTAATGTGTCATGCCAAAGCACATAACTTAACAATACATACACTGCTCAGGACACAGTGATTGTTAATCAGGTCTAGTTCATCTAGTTTCCCTGCATCAGCAATGTGACTAAATTTATTTCTCTTAATGTTGCTAGGCAAAATATTGTGCCACTGTATGACTGGAAGATTCATGCACTCCATAAATTACATGTTGCATTGCATGCACAGCTCTAGTGAAGTTAAACTCTGAGTGTAGACGTGCTGTAGACTGTAGTACATTTTGTTCACTTTGTCACTTTGATAGTTGGTTAAGACACTGCAGAGATTTTAAAGCCTCATCACATCTCTGTTAGGAGGCACAGAGGAGTGTTGTTTTACAGTGGGCATCGTTTCTTTCACACCACAGTTCCTGTAAAACACTCCCTGGGTAATGGTAGAGACCGCGGGCAGACGTCCAGGATGTCACACCTCTTACAAACACAGTGATTCTTTACAGCTTTTAAAATAGTAAAGGGCATAAGAATGAATGAAGAGAGGCAGTGTATGTTTGTATGTCGAGAGTTGAAATAAGGCTTACTCACTTTTTCAACCAATCAGCAATGTCTTTAGAGGTGGCTCCATAATTCTCATAGTGATGCAAGAATTTCCCCTTCCTTTTTGGAAAAAGAACAAAAATGATTAATCATAAACTGGTTGATAAAATCCAAAGCAACACAAATCATTTCATCATGAACAAACAAAAGATTTTCACCAATATAAGATGGACACAATTTTAGAGAAAAAAAAAAGGTTGTAAAATAGGTTGGAGCCATGGCTTAGTGATTAGTGCACATGCTTTCGCCACAAAGTAAGAGATGTGGGATCGATTCTGGCCCGCGTTCCTATCACGATCCCATTATTTCCTGTCTTCTCTCTACTCTCTGTATAAAAACATGGCCAAAAGTTTGTAAAACACAAACAGAAGGTATGTTTAAAGCTATTAGTATTGATTTCTACAAAAGTATACTTCAAATCTTGCCTTCTTTCAGAAAGGACATCCTAAACGGGTGCTTATTTTGTCAACATAAATTGCACTAGACAGCTTAGGATATTTGTAACCACACAACAAAGATCCAAGGCATCCAAGACTGCTGCTTGCTTCTTGCTGTCCAAGATAAACATTTTAAATGAGCGTTTGACTCAAAGCTAATTAAGCCATTTGGCCCAGGGCTCTTAACATAATCAAAGACTTCAGCTAGCAGCCTTTGTGCCCTTACTAATCCATACAACCACAAGGAGACGAGATCAGGAATGTATACAGAAATGCTTTTGAACACACAGCAGCATGCGGAAGAAGGCTTCATGCGTCGGAAACTCAAGTTTTATCTGCCATCATCTGCTCCCCTTCCATGACTGAAAATAATCTGCAGCAAGTGGGAGCTTAGCCGAGATGCTGGCATTGGACTGTCATTTGTAACGGTCACTAATCAGTTCGAATCCAAAAGCACTGTGGCAACCTAAACAAAGAAATATAATAATAAAGTGGAAAACCCATGTCCATCAAATAGAATTATCACTTTAGTGTCAGGCAAAATCTTGATTTTCTGAGTTTTAGTCTCAAGTGAGTTTCAAATGGCAAGGGACCTTAAGCTTAAAATAAAATAAAATATAATATCTAAAGAATTATGCTCTCTTTGATCAGAAGACAAATAATGCATTAGTGAAATATTAATAGATTCAAAAGAGCAGTGCTGAGGTGGGGTGGTGTGGTGTAGTCATGTAAAGATCTGGCCTTGGGCGGAGGGCCGTGTTTAATTAACCTTTGAGTAATTAAAACAGCTGTGAAATAAAGGAGCACTAAACAGAAGCTAAATGCACACAACTGCTGCCACAAGTCTATATATACAGGGAAAATGCTCTGGACAAATTGCACCAGGCAGAGAATACACATTAAAATTCTCTGATTCATTTAAGATCATAAATCATGCCTTTTGCTGGGGCGATTAGTTCTAGAATGCTACATATATAAAGCTGCCCCAAAACTGTCTCAGAAATGTATTAATTTGAACCCTTTTAATATGGAAAGATTATTTTGTGGAAGAAACGAGTACTTTTTTAAATAACGCAAATCAATTCTCTATATGCAATGCTACATTGTGCAGTGATCAAGAACATTTTGTGCTCAAACTATTTCAACAAATATTTACTAGAATTAACATTTTATGTATTTAAATCTTTGATTAACAGAGTAACTTAATAATGAAAGCCTTTAAATAGAATTCTTGCACTTTCCTTCTTTATCTATTATTTAACAGTACTGTTGTCAGTAATAAGATTAAATAAGTAAAAACCCCTGGTGTAATACATTTAACACTCCACAAAACTAGTGTTCACTAAGGTGCATTTTCTTATGCTGACATTTCATGTACTTGGGCTTTCGAGAAAAAAGGACTGGTGAATACTTCTAGGAAAAGCTCTGACGTCTCAGGCCTTAATTGGACTGTAGAAGTACCACCATTCTGTTCCTAGTTTTCTTCAAATTAAATGAATGTACAACACTATGATAATAGTGTCATAATAAAACAGAACTTGCTTAAGAAAAAAGTCAATATATCAAATACTTACAAAATACAATGATTTTGCTGGAAACAATCTTAAATTAATATTGAGATGACTTTTTTATTTGGCCATCTAGTTTGCTACAATTAAGTTACATAAAATTTCCTTCCTATTTTGTGGCATAAAATAATTCACTTGGCAACACTGGTATAGATTTACACTGTAACATCAAAAGGGCTTTAATATCAAATCAGATTTAAAGCTTAGCAATTTAGTCCATTATATTCGGTTCTTCAAAAGGTGACTTTCTTTGTGCATTCGAGTCAAAAATCAAGGCAAACTTACTCAAAGTAGCAGAAGGTTGGGTAGCCCTTGACGCTGAACTCCTGTTTGAGCCCGTCAAACTCCGCCGGGTGCACGTTCATCCCAGCCAACACCTACACAAAAGCAATGAATTAGACTTGAAACAAACAATCCCTGTCTAGCACCTCAAATACAGGAAAATGAAGATGAATGGCCACATCAGAGAGTAAACAGAAAGCGTGTCGATACAGATGACATGCAGCGACATGGCACAAGGTAAAGATCCATCTCTCTCATGACATTGCAAGGTTTGACCTAACATGCTAATCGGCCCCCGAAAGCAATTTCAACTCACTTTGGTTTTGGAGGAAATTTACTTTTAGTGACTGTGTTTGGACACATCAAAACGTGAGGGAACTTCATCCATTTTTATAGCGTGTCACATCGCTAAGTTGAAAAAGTATAGCTTGTGCCGTTAACACAAACAAACTGCACCGTTATGACAGTCTATGCTTGATGATGTATTCCAAAATAAATGTATATTATCCTAGAGTAAGTCACAAATCGTCTCCAGTGACCCGCATCCGTCAGGCCAATGAAAAATATGCAGACAAACTCTGCTGACCAGCGATTACCTCCCAAATCCATCAATGTTCCTGCAGTGCTATCAGCTTCTCACCACACGTACGTGGAAACACAGAAACACATGGGGGTAGCAAATCTACACGTCGCGTCCATACCAGCAAGCTACTCTTTCGTTATGCAAATCTTCAAACAAGCAGCTTATTTACTAGTGCTCACTTATCAGTCTGCGGTTACAGAAAAAAATACTGCTTAAATATCCCTCCATATGAAAAGAAAATACCTTACAGTAAGGTTCAATTCATTAACATTAGTTACTGGGGTCACACTTTACAATAGGTAACACTTGTTAACTATTAACTACGACTTTTCCCTCAATAAATTATTAATAGTTAGTTAGGTAGTGAAGTGAAGTGACATTCAGCCAAGTATGGTGACCCATACTCGGAATTCGTGCTCTGCATTTAACCCATCCAACGTGCACACACACAGCAGTGAACACACACACACCGTGAACATACACCCGGAGCAGTGGGCAGCCATTTATGCTGCGGCGCCCGGGGAGCAGTTGGGGGTTCGGTGCCTTGCTCAAGGTATCGTGGTATTGAGGGTGGAGAGAGCGCTGTACATTCACTCCCCCCACCTACAATTCCTGCCGGCCGGAGACTTGAACCCGCAACCTTTGGATTACAAGTCTGACTCTCTAACCATTAGGCCACGACTTCCCCAGGTAGTTGTTAAGTTTAGGTATTGGTTAGGATTAGGGATGTAGAATAAGGTCATGTACAATAAGGCATTAATATGTGCTTAATTGGCACTAATACATGGCTAATATTCTAGTAATATGCATGCTAATAAGCAACTAATAGATGTAACCGTAAAAAAGTGTTACCGTTACTGCATTAGCTGTCATAAACAAAGAATGAACATTTTTACAGTGTTTATTGATGTTTGTTGTTGTTGTTAAATGTTTGTTCCAAATATTACAATTACAGTATGTACAAGTTGAAATTGTAAAAGTTTATTAGTATACACTATTGTTCACAATTTTGGGGTTAGAGATTTTTTTTTTAAAGAAATTAATTGTTTTATTTTGCAAGGACACATTAAATTGATAAAGATATTTTTTAAACTGTTAAAAAGTCCTGAAAAAATGTATCAAGCAACACAACAATAAGAAATATTTCTTAAGCACCAAATCAGCATATTCAAATTACTTCTGAAGGACTGAAGACTGAATGGATGCTGAAAATGTAGATATCACAGGTAATATATATAAAAAAAAAAAAAAGAGTTTTAGATTCTAGTAATTTCACAATACTAGATGTGTAATCATATAGTAAATGCAGACTTTATTAGCTTTTTTACAAACATTAAAACAATCTTATTGACCCCAAACACTAGTGCATGTATAAATTAACAATAAAGTAGATTAATAAATAATGTAAAAGCACTGGTCATTGTTAGGTTATGATACCTAATATTCTAATCAATGTGAACACATTTAAACATATTGTAAAGTATTTTCAAAATAGTAATTAAGAAATCTCTCCTGTGGAGTGTTTTTTGTTTATGCAAAGGATTTTTGAGTTTACCAGTTGATAAAAGGAACAAAAGAACCTTTCCATGGTTTCTGCTGCACAATACTAAGCAATGTTCTCTTGACTTACACAAGCTTCCATGTAGAAAACACTCCCGCTTTGACATTTACAGTGGGGTCTTCTTAAAAAAATTTCAATTTGGACAATTTTAGTTTGAATGAAAGTTCAAGCATCTATGTTTGTGCTTCTGAGAACATTCAAAGATGAGAGACGGGGGAAAAAGACGGAGGGAGATTTAAGAAGGACTGAGAGAGAAAAATGTGTAGTGAGGTATACTGTGGGTTTCCAAGCAGTGCACATAAAGATATTGAGCTGAGCTGGCATATAATCCATACCTCACCATAGAATTCAACAGCAGGAAGTATATCCTATAACTATACTATGAAATCAGCAGAAGGGCTTTTAAGCAAAATTGCTTCTTCCTCTAATGAGGGGGAACTAAACGTTCTGTCAAAAAGGGACATCAATGGTTTCGCAAAAACATCCCACCTGTTAGGAAATTCAACAACTGAATCAGAAAAATTGATTGAGATACAGTCTAGCAGGGAAAATAGGAAACGGAGGACTCAATAGGCCATGACTCTGACATGCTAGTAGTGTACTTACATATTTCCCCTTTGTCTCAGTTGCTGCTTGCTGGAAAATGGGCTGCATCCTTTTACATACGCCACACCCTACATGTAGAAGAGATGTTACAGTTTAAGATGCATTAGTGAAAAAAGGTCCAGAGCCTATTGCCACAAATGTAGCAAAGTATGAATCACAGCTCACACAGATGTCACTTTCAAAACCAAGCAGCTTTCTGTAGGTAAATGTGGTGAAACCAATTGACCAAAGTGGAGCATTGCAAAATCTGTGTGAGAATCTTTCGTCCTTACAAGAAATTCATGATTGCACTCATTCCTATTGAAATGACTAGATTTCACATGCAAAAAATTTGTCAAGCAATGATAAATATGATCACACCATGTTTTTGCACAGAAAGGCTGCACAATATTACTCAATATTTGTATTATGACACCATGTTCATAGTGCAAATTGTGTGAGATGAGTTATACACCAAAGTTTAATACTTACATTACCGTTCAAAAGTTTGAGGTCGGTAAGATATTTTAAATGTTCTTTTTATTTTAGCAGAAATTACAGTAAAAACTATTATACAATTTATACAAAATATTTCCACAATTTAAAATCACTGTTTTAATATATTGTAAAAAATAATGCCTTACTGTCCATTTTGATCAATTTATTGCATCCTTACTACAATATATATATATAAAACCAAACTATTAAAGGTAGTGTAAGTTTAAGTATTTTATCAAATGAGAAAATGTCCAGAGAAAATGAGAAATGAGAAAAAGGTAATAGTGCTAGTCTTATTAACCCTATGGCTACACATTAAGTTTAGCCTTAAGAAGCACTTTTCAATGGATAATGTCTGGAGTCTTGGCAGAAAAAAAATGAAAGAGTTGGTACTGCCCAGAGGTTTTAAATATCTAAATATGATTTTGGTTGATTCCTCATCTTCAAGACTTTTGCAGTAATGAGCTTTTGGGTTCCTCTGAGCACTACACAGGGAATTAAGATGAATGAGATAAGTCTTTGGAAGTTAAACTCTTGTTTAAGTCACACTGACAAATGCTGGACATCTTAATGACATCTCGACTGCATTCACAACCTACATTGATTCAGAAACGCACAAATCACACCACAGGATTTGTTTTGCTTGAACATGGCACTTCTTGCATGATTACACACAGTTTGCATCATATGAAGCGTCTAGTAGTGGATGATTACAGACAGAGGTGACTCACATGGGGCGTAAAACATCATGAGGATGGGCCGCTCCTCTCTTTTCAGCAGCTTACGGAAGTCCTGCAAAGCAAACAGCATAAATTGAGTTTGTCAAACACTCTGGGATGAGTGGCTATAAACTTTAGAAGAATTTTAGGTGATCTCAGTAAAACCAACAAACAAGGGCAGAGATTTTCTGGCCACTTTCGTTATCATGATATATTGCTTCATTACTTCATCACAAACCAGCACAGTGCTAGTAATCAACTCTCTAAACCACAGAAACAAAAAGAAATGTTAGAAATTAATGAGCTCTTCAAAGATGTTTCAAAGCCTTTATTATTAAAAGTGTAGCTGTTGCTTTCTGTTTTGAAAAGAGGCTATTGCTGAACATATTCTTGACACAATTTAAGTACACAATTTATTTCAATGTCAGCCATTCATAGTTTGACTTTGCTGGAAAAAAATGCTGTTTATCACTACTGTGATACAGATGTCATGAAAATGTTTTCTTTTTCACATACCCAAATGGTCTAAGAATTTAAGGCTAGGGCATTTAAGACCACATTTGTTTCTGGACACCCAGGCCAGCTGCCAGATTTAGCCTCTAGAGACAGAAGAATAGACAGGTTCTTCTATTGAAGATTGTTGAGCTACAAGGCTTTTGTTCTGTGTGAAGTTCCCACACCTGATAAATACTCAGCAGAAAACCGATCTTCACTGCAGTGAGCTTTAGAGAGCGATACTTACCTTCTCTGACTCGATGTGAACAACATCTTTAGCCTCAGGGTTCTCTTCCCACAGGGGGGCACCTGCAGGGTCTTTCAGGAATGCCACCATGGACTAAAAGAGGTGAGAGAATAGATAGAAACTTTGAAAAGAGACCATTAGAGAATCATCTTTCACTGTCAAAAAATAGTCAACCTCACTGTATGCATTTCATTTTAATAGTGAATCATTGTGAGATCAGAGGTAAGGATCTAACATTTGCATACACTACCATGCAAAAGGTTGGGGTCTGTAATTTTCTTTTTAAATTTTAATGAAGTCTCTTATACTTATACAGTACAGTAAATACAGCAAGACATATATATTGTTAAAGATTATCAAAAAATATGCTACAGTCTTTAGTGTCACATGATCCTTTAGAAATTATTCTAATATGCTGATTTGGTGCTCAAGATTATATTATTATAATCAATGTTAAAAACAGTTTTGCTGATTAATATTTTTGTGGAAACTGTGATACATTTTTCAGCATTCTTTGATGAATGGAAAGTCATTCAAAAGAACAGCATTTATTTGAATACGATTTATAATAGTTTTTACTGTAACTTTTGATCAGTTTAAATAATCCTGAATAAAAGTATTACTTTCTTTAAAATAAAAAAATCTTACTGACCACAAACCTTCTAACAGTAGTGCAAGTAAACATGCTACTAAAATAATAAAAAAATAACAATGCAAATATTTCTGCAATACAGTCAGTTCTGTATCCAAACTTGTATCCAAAAGTGTGATCTAACTTGAATATAAAAAAGTGCAGAGATTGATCACCAATTAAAACCGGTCCTCTTGTGCAATTACTCTAATTTATCTCCTAATCTATGCATGCAAGACATTAGGATACAAGCATTCCCTTGACATGAAGCGCTCAAAGTATGGCTTTACTGCTGTACCAAGGGAAAATGAAGAGCAATATGTGGTACTTAACAGCAGGTGCATTTAATAAGAGCTCTCCATTCTTTCTACACCAGTGGTGCCAGCGAACATGTCCCATCACTGTCTCATCATCCAGCATAGCTCAGCTCATTCATTTTTAACATATTCACATTACAGCTCTCCTCATTCTAGAGTCATTCATCAATGCCTCGTCACATTCGGTCATAATTGAGCCGAAAGGCATGTGGGGAATGAGATAGGTGAGAGAAACCAACGGGGGACAAGTTTGATTCGTCTACTTATGAACCAATGGCTTCTGGCTCTAGTGCTTGAGGCTGAGTACTGTGAAATAGCAGCAATGGGAAAACTGTGGAAATCGAGCGAGTAAATAACAACAAAGAGTGAATCATCCACTAACAGATGACAGAGTACGCATCCGAAAAGGCACTGACGCTATTTAGTGAAAATGCAGATTGTCAATCCATATGTCTAACAAAGAAATATTGATGAACAGGGTTCTGAAAGAAGCTTAACAAATGCTGTGATTTGTGGGAGAGATTACTTCATCAAAATGCAATTTTCTGAGAAATTACCTTAAATGTGGCTGGTCTGTTATATTCTGTGTGGAAGGTCCCATCCCTAAAAGTAACACAAAACTTAAAGATGAATTGCTGTGCTCATGCTTCTCAGTAATAATAAATTATAAGACCTCCAACTACCACTGTTATAGCACATGAATTTCAGAAAATGAAGACTATTCTTACTTGTAATGCAAGACCTCGACTCCATTGGTTTTCGAGCTGGGGTCTACCTTGACTTTTTTACAGAGTTTGCGTCCTTCTGAATCCCTGTGGAGGGGAACAAACAGAAAAACATATGAATATTCAATCCCTTAACAGAATCACATTCAGTAAATAATGCATATAAAAATGTTATTTATAAAATCAGACAAAGTTCCAGTTGTAATAATTGATTATATTATGATATGTATTAAAAACTATTAGCAGTTACAATAATAAGAGTTACAATACATACATTTCTGTGATTTCTTACAATATTTAACTTTGTTAGCAAACTCTGAAAGACCTATGAATGGTGCACAACCCTGGTAAAAATGCAAGGAAAGCAAAAGTTTAAAGTAGCCTTGTTCGTTCAAGTGTCTGCGAGCACAATCAGTTAACTTCATACTTTTTGTGCAAACTCAGAGGCGAAAGCAAACATTAAGTCATTGTTATGCTCAACAAATATTATAATCACATTATTCTATTATAACACAAGTCCTCAAAGGACATTTGTCATGCAAATTGATGCAGCCAAAAAGTGAAGTAATACAATTAATGTCTCAAGACATTAAATAAATTTCTGTAGAAAGCGATACAAGACCACTCATGGGAAGCAACGATGACCACAGCAATAAGCTAATGTAAGGGCCACTTCTAAGTTTCGGCAAACCCTGTCATTCTTCTCTTTTTGGGACAAGAAAAGGACAAGACATTCAGCTTCTACAGTGTATTATAAATAAACTCTGCTTGCTTTAATTCAGCGCCACAGGTCTCTAGATAAGAAGAGTTAAGTGTTTTTTTCCGTCCCGCTCCGCTTTAGCAATTCCTTGCAGCAGAATAGCATGCTTCAAAACATCCTGCACATTAAATGGATTTTGTACAAGTATGTGGTACTTGTGATAGGCATTGTGCAGATAGGGCACATTCCACAATGCGCTACACTTTGAATCCCAAGTCTCTTTTAAAGCATTTATTCCATGCGTTTTATTGTTTTATTTGCTATGTTATTTTATGTTAAATAATAGTTTATGTAGTGTGAAAAGTAGCTATAACTAAACATCATACACTCTCAGAAATAAAGATGCAAAAGCTGTCACTGGGGCGGTAACTACTATTAAACCCTGGTACTCTTGTTATTGTAAGAAATTTATGGGAAATAAAAATAACTACAAATACACATTTTTTTGAAGGTTAAAAAAATACTTTCACTGGCCAACTGCTGAAAAAACAAATAAAACCTTAGTTTTTAGGGGATTTCTGGCCCTGTTTTGCATCCTATTTATGAGAAAGTGCCACAGAGGGAGTCAAAAATCAGTGCTTTCTGAATTCATTGCACAAAAATGAATGCTCCAGTTCCAGACAAATTCATCTTTGTCATACAGCCAATGAAATAAAATAAAAACAGCAACAAAGCACTCTATCTTCACACTTGCACCTCAACAGATCCTGAGAACAGAGAAGACCCACAATTACCTGGTCCCACTGTCACCGCATATACGCCCACACCCTCCCAAAGAGATCCAGATCTCTCTTTTGTAAAGACTCCCTTTCCCTTGAGCGATAATGAGCATGGAAATGTATTCCATAAGGACAAATAGGAGCAGAGAGGACTCAGCAGCGATCTAAAGCCCCATGCTAATGGAAATTCAAAGAGACGGAATTCAATTATGCTTCTGACAGCATCCGCCCCCAACCGGCTCCATTCCTTAAAGGTAGATGAGACGCCATCATTAGAGTTATGCATTTCCCACATACCACCTTTGTGGGAGGACTGAGAGAGGTGCGGTGGAGATCAGAGCTCAGTCTGTCAGGTGGGAAACTCAATTAGACATGCTGTGTGTCGAACGAGCTGACTCAGGATCACAGATGGCAATGAGCACACATGCATACCTTCATACCCTCCCCAGCCCTATGACCCTGTTCGGGACGCCAAAATAATTGGTCGTCCTTTTCAAGCACCATAAGCTGTTCTAAAGCATGAGAGTCATGGGTCAAATCAATAAGTTTTGCTTGTGGGGGGTTTGAAAGGAATATCCAAGGGTCAAATTGCTGAAAGTTGTTAGTGTGTGAGATTGCTGGCTTCAAACAAGTCGAGTGGACAAATTGGGAAGTTGAAACCAAGTAAAGGTTGAAAAAAGTAGCTGTTTTATTTGAACAAGCTTTCATTAAAAATCCAGATGAATTGTTCAGATTCCAGAATTATTTCATTCCCATTTTCTTCATACCGATCTTACTCTGTCCATGACCTACTTCCTTAACGGTATTCCCCAGTGGACTGCAGTTGGCCATCTCTCAGGTCCCTGTCATCTGTAAAAACATGTGGGCGTATGTCTGCTTTGCTATACCACACTGCTGCCTGTGTGGAGTTACTTTTTTTAAACCCAGCTTTATATAAGTTTTTCACATAGGGGACCCAATGTACCCAAGCCAGTCTCAAGAAGGTGCTTTAAGGATTGGCTAGGCTTTTTTGTCTTTAGGTGCTAACAAGATACAGTTTTCATCGCCTGCAACATCCTACCAATTACCACCTAGCCATTATGAAATGATTCAGAGCTTAGCTTTGATTGCTAATTATTACAAACATCAAAACAACTTTTGTGCTATCTTTTTCTCAAAGCAGAGGCAGACAGAAGATGCTGAGCTGTGACGTGCATGAGCTGAAGAAGGATGTAATGGAACAAGATAATCCAAGGTAATCACCACAGACACTGATGCAGATACAACCTGTGTACATGAGCCATAATTGAAGCTTAGGAGATCATATTACGAAGAATCAAAAGGGTTTTTCACACTGCACTTAACCCTGGGTTAAACCCCACTTTCTTTTTGAAATAGAGTTCAAGGTTCTACATAAACATACTATTTGACCAGAAACTTCATCCCAAGTCCAAAAACACCATCTATAACCCTATTACTGCATTTATTGCATCACACCTTTTAAAGACAGTATTAGAAATGAACCAACACCAAAAAGTTGATCAGGACATCAACTGCCTCAACTTTAATGGCAAAAAAGTAAACTATAAGAGTTAAATCGATTGGTACTCACCCACAATTTACCCAGGCGATGGTACCCTGACCTTTCACAGCCTGAGCCACATCAGACAGCAGCTTTAGATGAGCATCTCCAGACGAAGCTGAGGACACAAAAGACACATTTAGACAACTGTAGAGGAGACATGTTGTAGAAAAGGCAACACCTTTAAATATCACAAGCTTGTATCTATTGTATGCCAGTAGTCTCTAACACTGTGCTCACAGCACCTGGTAGCCCGCATGGAGCCTGCACGTTACCTGCAGAGCTCATGCTATAAATAGCCTCAATTAAAATGCTTAATTTCCCATCATTGCATTCTATAACACATGAAATTACAGAAAATATTGGAACATTTTACATACCATTAAAATATGATTTTTAATAATTTTACAAGGATATTTTTTTTGTTTAGCTAGTACTTCTGATCTGCATTCTCATAAGATACTAAGCGAGCTATTACTAGTTCAAAATATCTGTGTCTAAGAGTGAGAGAAAATCTGTTTTGACTGGTGTTTACATGAAAGCCTTCATTCTGACTGTGCTATTAGTCAGATTAATAACGGATTATTTAACTGCATGTAAACAGATATTCTGAGCTAAAATATCTTCGCAGGGAAACATATGAATACATACAAAAATGGAAAAAAAGTCTACAATTGGCATGTTTTTACAAAAAAAAATATGAATCATTCAAAAGAAATTCAACACTATATTCCATAAGCAGTTCAACATTTCAGGCAAAACATGAGTACATAAGTTTGAGAGGCACTGAAATGTAGTCCTTCGTTTATGTGTTTTTGACCTACACTGTACAAGACGCGAGAACAGTCCGCTATTTAGGTTTGTACATTTGAATGGACTCACTAACTTTAACGTTAGCTAGTTTTAGCCAGAGATACCTTGCTAAAGCACAAGATAACACTAACGTTCTGCTTGAGCATATGAAAATGGTAACTTAATGAGTGTATGACAACCAGAAAATTTACGTTTTTGTCTCCATTTGTATTGGGGTTGAATACTTAGGGACATTTTACAGTTTTGTTTGGATTCAGGAAATAAAATAAATTATATTGCCCATCCTCTCAGGATACCTGGAATCAGTGTTACAAGTACCCCAGGCACATAGTGTTTTTTTTCATTTTTGAAGCATAAACCCCATAAAACCGATGCGAGCTTCGCATCTTCCAATGTTTCTCTATGGCTCTGAAACCTAAAGATGTCTGAGTTCCGCTCCCCGTGCAACTGATACTCGACTGCCATTGGCTAGTCTGCGTTCGAGGGAAGGGGCTTACCGACAGGTCAATTGCACATCCATAATTTTCTTAAAATCAGTGGTGAGGGATTGCAGCAGTCGTCAGACCAAGCGCAATGTTCACAATGTTTACTGGGTGATAAAAACATAGGTAGTAGAGCTAAAAGTATTGATCAAATATAAATGAATAAAATCCAAAAAGGTGAAGTGGATATTATTCTACCAGTAGTACTCGTGTTGATGACGAAAGCATTTTCCAACACACCTCGGTATAAAACAACAGCACACAGTGTGAAAGCACTACGTGTGAAAACACAGTGACAGTTTCACTACACCCCAGATTTACACATTTGTGACAGTCTGGGATCATCTACTACACCAATGAACCCACAATCTGCTTTTCTTCCCATTAATCACATCAGTCAAGGTCAAAAGGACATCGATTTTGTTTTTCAGTTCGAAATCGAAAGAACGAAGTTGAAACCAGTACTGTTTTGTGTGAGAAGTGCCTATGCACCACCTGATCTTGAATGCATTCCTGCAATCTAAAAGGACTATCACAGTTAGCAGGATGCATTTAATGGAAATGCTTCACAGGATGAGCAGCACAAGTCAGCCATCAATCAAACGCACTGTTCGATACAGTCTTATCCAATGACCTCATGTGCTCGAAATGAGTCGTGAATTATGAAACAAATAAATCTTGCACAGCAAGACCTTGAGAGGCTCTTTCCCGTGCTTTGTGGGTGGGAGATTGTTTATGGACCGTTCATCCATACGGTACCCATATATGGCGCATTTCCTGCTGGTTCTGCTAATAACACCCAGGAGTGATACAAACGAATATGCAGTATTAGGGGGTAGTTTTTTTCCACAATAGCTGGGAGAGAGCGATGCATTAGGGTGTTTAGGAGTTTAGAGTATTGAAGTTCTTTATCTACTCTGTATATGGTAATAAGATTTATATTTTCACATCTAATGATTGTAGTAAGTACAGAATACTCCAAGTGTTCTGTACAAAAGGTCAAGTATCCGAAGGCGCCAACATGCTTTTGGCAATGAAAGCAAAGCTGACCTACCTATTGTGGCATGACAGGTCTGATAGCATATAGCAGAATCATACCTTCTCAATTAATTTTCCCTTAGGGCGTGTAACACATACACTTCTAGCAACGCCTTCCGAAATGTGTCAGGGTGCAAATCACAATGAATGTACACACTGCATAACCATAAAGTATCTGCTTCTATTCTTTCAAGTTAAATACCGTCATGGTGGAACGACAGACTGAAGAAAATCTTGCTGAGCAAGTTAAAGTCAGCATGTTTATAACTAACACAGGGCTCAACAGTAAGAAATTCTTGCTGTCCCAGTTGGATCAGTAATTATGATTACTTGTCCAGTCAACATTATCTCTGGCCCCGTTTTATTTTTAGCAATGCACACTACCGTTAAACAGTTTGGGGTCAATACGATTTTTTAAATATATTTTTATTCATTTATTTATTTGATTTTTATAGATGTCTCTTGTGCTGCATTTATTTAAATACAGTAAAACAAAAACAAAAATGTTGCGAAATGTTTTTAATATATTTAATATTTTAATATGAAATTACATTTATTCTTGTGAAATCAAAGCTGAATTTCAGCAGCCATTACTCTGGTCTTCAGTGTCACATGCTCCTTCAGAAACCATTCTAATATGCCGATTTGACACTCAAGAAACATTTCTCATTATTATTATCAATGCTGCTTAGTATACTTGTGGAAGCCATGATACAATTTTTTCCAGGGCTCTTTGATGAATAGACAGTTTTATTAAAGACAAAGGTTTTTCACATTTTTACAACATATTCTTTTGTAATATTATAAATATCTATACTGTCTGTTATATATATATATATATATATGTGTATGTGTGTGTGTATTAATTTGTTCAAAATGTATGAATTTATTCAAAAAAGTATTAATTACCTAAAAAACTGATCCCAAACTTTTAAAATGCATGTATTTATTGTAGTGTATTTATATAAAATTACATAAATTTCAAGTTTTTCCTTCAGAAAAAGCTTTTGAAAGGTAGTGTTGTTTTTTTTTTTGCTAGCGTATTTTCTATAATATTGCTTATGTTTTTTTTTTGTTTTCTTTTTTCTTCTACTTCACAAAATGCTTTCAAGAAAAATTACAGGTCATTTTTTTTAAATTACAGGGCAGTGGACCATCTTTACTATTGCTCCCTGTAGCAACCCGAGTAATAAAACATTCAGTTAAATAGCACAGATTTTTGTACGTAATGTAAAAACCTTTTGACCTTAGGGATCACTAAAACACATTTATTGGCAGTTGCATACTAAGACATCTTGGCCTTTTTTGGCTGCTAAAGCTGTAACATTTTTAATGCATTTGAAAAACAACAGTGGTGACTGACCTGACTTGGTATACAAGACAAGCACATTAGTTCTGGTCCTCAGAAGTTTCTTGAAATCCTTGTGATCATTAACTTTCTCTATGAGCGGAGACACCTTTGCTGCCTGCAGAGCGGATGACACTGCAACCTGAGGAGGTGAGACAAACAGAGATCATCATTTTTCACTGTCAAGGCCAAACACCACGGGCGATTCAAAACATCATCTCCAACTGCACGCTGATATAATTGCGGCATTTGTGCAAAATGACAACAAGATGTCAAACCATGATGGCAGAGGAGAAACGACAACAGCCATTACAAACAAGAGCCAGTATACCATAAAGCAGTTACATCACATCAATATATCCATATATCACTCTTTACCGATTGCAAACAACTGGAAAAGAGTTTAGCGAATTCAGTGTTGGCCACACAATAGGAACCGCACTACAAAAATTCTAAAACAAGACCTTAAAAAATAAAATAAAACTAAATAAATTATAAAAATATTAAATAAAATATAGTTTCTCACAAAAGTGCCCTGAAATAGCTTCTGATATTGTGCTCTGATGTGAGACTAATGTGTTGCCCTGTGGTGGGAGAGCATGCTCTCTCTGCCACACTCTCCATCAGTCTTCCCAGCAGAGGCATGCGATTCCGAGTTCGGATGGAGCTGAGCCGATAAAGCGACAACAGATAAAGGTGCTGTCATCTAAAGAAGAGGAAAATGACAAGATCAGACAGACCATGTCACAAACTGAGACAGTGACCCAGCCTATCAAACATCCTTATCATCTCCCTATGCCACATCCCTGAAGTGAAAAGACACTACCACAATGAGCAGAAATTAATGCTCAACCGCTAGTGGACAAGATAGATCAAATGTTATTACAAAATGACATGTTGAAAGAAAACTCATTTGGTCTGTAGGGATGTTGTTTAATAGCTGATCGAAAGTCTTTGAGAATGTCTATAGAGTTTCCATTTCAACATACCAGATATTGAAGAGAAACTTTTAAAGATAGCAATACACAAGTTTTTTTTTTTTTTGTAGAACCACTCCTTATGATTGTAAATACAATTTTCCCACATGTGACCTAATCAAGCCCATAATCGCACTAATGGTGATGAACTAAAGTGGTATTATCATGAGGAAACCTTGACCTTTTGAGATAAGAGCTTGATGTACATTGAAAACACGATAACTTTCAGAACTCAAAACTTCCTCCTCATGCCAAAAAGAGACTAAGCTGACCAGAAATCTGCATTTATCAACTGCTCCTCTGCATTTCTTCCAAAAGTTTCTTGGCATTAGAAATGAGCAAGTGAATTTCAATTTTTAACACATCCACTGATCATTTCAGTCTGATTTTAACAGTATGTGTGGTGCATAGACTGCTGCACGATGGTGGGTGTATTTTTGTAGGCCAACCCAGAAGTTAGCATCACCCAGTTTCCCCCAGCAAAAAACCAATAGGTTTTTGGATTATTGCAGAAAATAAGCTCTGCTATAAAAAAAAACTTATGATTCTTACACATTTTATTCATCATGACAAATGGAATGAACACAACTTTGAAACCTAAATACAATTGGCAGAATTGAAAAGCTAAATGCAGGCTAAAAATGAACTACACAAATATACACAAACTTAAAAGTTTAAGTTAGTAAGAGTGCGATTATAAACACAGTGAGGCTGGAAAAGCAGACTAGCGAGTTAAACCGTTTGCCATGATGACACTGAATGTCTCTGACAGCCTTTTTTTAAGACAAACTGGGGTATTACTGATATTATGTCACAGAATAAAATGTGAAAATACAATGAGCTTGTTTTAACCACAAACCAGCCATGTTACCAAAAAAAACAAAACCCCAAAAAAACCTTATACTGAACTTCAGGACGATCAATCCGGATGTGCTAACTCATTTCCGAGGTTTTGAACTACACTATTTGGAAATATGTCAACCTGCAGCACTGTTTTAGCACAGTGCTCATTCAATATGGAAAGGTGGCATTTCTTAAAGGTGCATCAATTAAAACTAGGCAATTTCATTTTAAGAACCAAATAATGACTGGAAAACAGAAACAACCGTTTACTAACAGCGTAAAGGGGGAAGTGGTGTGTGGCCAAGTATGGTGACCCATACTCGGAATTTGTGCTCTGTATTTAACCCATCCAAGTGTACACACAGTAGTGAACATACACCTGGAGCAGTGGGCAGCCAATGATGCAGCGCCCGGGAGCAGTTGGGGGTTTGATGCCTTGCTCAAGGGTCTCACCTCAGTCGTGGTATAGAGGGTGGAGAGAGTGTTGGTTATTCACTCCCCCCACCTACAATCCATGCCGGACATGAGACTCGAACCCATGACCTTCGGGTTATAAGTACAACTCTCTATCCATTAGGCCATGACAATCTCCCTCCTCTCCCTAAAAAGTGGCAAAAACCTTATATAACACAATACAAAAACCAGAGCGTAGCTGTACATCTGTTGTGTGTGAGTGCACAAGTCTGTGAAGATTGATCGGCATCATCATTGGAGTGTCACAAGGAAGGGCTGGTGAGAAACACAGGTGCCTTAGCCACTGACAACCTTCATTTTTCTACATGACAAACCAAGGCAAGCATACTCTCCTTCATTAAAAATCACACCGCACATTCTCTACAGAGAGACAAGGGCCAGTGGCCTGACTGAATTTATCACTGCACACTCTGTTGAGCAACACCATTACATCTGGACAAATGTTAAATAAACAAAATGTCTCTGTTAGTCTAGCATTATCATATCCCAGACCTTAGCTGGAAACCTCATGCAGGCAGGGTTCAAAATTAAAGGTAAAGAAGGTAATTTTCTGCACCACTAGTGGCACCAAATGGAATTGTAATATGTTTGAGCAGCCTGATTGTTCCAGACGTAACAACATTAGCTCAATCAATGGTTTGAGTTTGGCCTGGGACTACCTGTTTGTTTAAACAATGGCAGACGCTTGAAACTCGATTTTGAAAGCATTTTTCTCACAATTCCAATTGAAGAACCACTAGTGGTGCAGAAATGAAATACTTAAATACCAAATGACAGTAAAATAGGCTTTGGCATATAAATAAATAAAACTGAGTTCTGAATAAGTAAGACACTCGTAAATGAAACCGCAAATTGTGTGTTTTGACCAACTTCAATTTCTCCAGAACTTATTGTGGCAGCATGTATGAAATATTACTTGAATTAAGCCATCAAAAAGAAAGCATCGTGTCCTCATGCTTTTGTGAGAGAGGGCATTTCATAGGAGACAAAGATTGCAAAAATAATAATAATAATAATTCCATTGTCACACAAAAATATTTATATTAATAGATATTATTGAATAAGCAAGTTATTATAAATAAATAAAATGTATTAATTTAGAAACATTTTATATAATGAATAACAAAATACAGTTTCATGGTGATTATTATAGGTATATGATTAAATATTTATGGACATACATTTCTCAATTCCACTGCCACTGAAAACTAAAAAGTTTATTTTATTAAAAATAAAGAGTGAAGGACCAGAGACAACGTTCTCTTCCTTCTCACATTTAATCAACTCTGTATGAGCAAATGGGGTCCAGCGGAACAGATAACCTGTGCCGCTGGGTGACATCCCAGCGGCCCCAGCACCTTGGGAGCCAGTGAGTGTGTGAAGATGACAGTCAGGGCTAATTAAAGTACTGCAAAGCTGAGGGACCTGAGAAATCACACCTCCTCTGACATCAGCCATGCTGACAGGGGGAGCAGACATGGCGATGCATTATGAAGAAATGTCAGAGCAACTTACTGAAGTATTTGAAAGAACCATCTTTCTTTCATCAAGTTACTCAAGTCCAGCATTAACTTTGAATGGGTTATATCATAAAAGATGAAATTCTTCAATAAGCTAAGCTCAAAATTGTCTCGTTCTGAATTATTGCACCTCCTGATGTCAGGTAGAATACAGTAAAGGTCATTGCACACAGAGTACGAAATTTTTGCACATTAAAAAATAAAAAGGCAATTAGAAGAAAGCAGTATATATTTCTGAACACAAAAATACAAACCAGTAAACTTATAAATCAGTGTCGTTTCTGGCTGGGTGTAGCACCTACAGCTCTGCATTTCCTTAAAAAAGAATCCCTGAATTAGTCTCTGATTGGCACATTTCCACACAAATTGGTTTGTGAACATGTCACAGTTTAATTTCTGCTTAGCAAAGAGCCTGTTATTGAAAAATGGAGCAGTGCAAACTATATTAAACCTGACAGCAAGTGCTCTTCACATAAATAAATGCACAAAAGTGCAGCAAAAATGGCCTGTTGAATTCTAAGGGTCAGAGAGAGGGTAAAGTTAATTAAAAAACAAAATTATTACTTGCTGTAATAAACCTTGACTAACATTATAGTTAGAACTCATGGATAACAATATTAAGTATAACAATATTATAATGACCCTTTTAAAACATATCGAGACAGTATTTGTATTGCAAAAAGGGCACTGTGAATAGTACAGAAAAAGTCTGCACATTGTAAAAATCTGATGGTTTCTCAAATTACCCATCTTTAAAACTAAAATGTACAGTTTCGGCACACAGACAACTGCAGCATTCAACTCCATTCATAGACAAAAGAGTCAGTGTTCTACGTCTAGTCCCATTAGGTTTCCATCCCTATTTGGTGCACCACCTATTCTTCAAACGCTCTGTCCAAACCTGACAGTTGACCAATAGAGCAGGCCCATTACTGTCTGGCAATCATCATGTCCTGTACCTGTTACAAAGACTTTCATTTGGCCTTCCCTTAGCAATGGTGTTCGAAGTGGGCATTATCCTAACAACACCCGTCCTTTCACAAGACGGTGATTGTTATTATCATCCGCTGAACAGCTTTGAGAGACAGGCCTGATCGCGCCCCGTCGATCAATGCGAATTGAACAGAACAGGTTGGAAAAAAAACACATGCTGTGTACCACTATTTCATCTGATAAGCAGCTACGCCTCAGGGGAGTGAAGAGAACATGCAGGGAAGGAATGGGGTGATGGAGGAACATCTTTTTGCATATTCCTAGCTGAATCTCTTTGTTGCTGCATTTGAAGGAGCTCCTTATGGACTCTTCAACTCAACAGGGATGGTCTGCAAATCATTAACTTGGGAATAAACAATTCTTCAACAGACACATATGACACATATTTCAGCAGCATGCAGAAGAATGAAAATCTGAAAATAGAAACATGATTTTCAGTTTCTTTCAAAATTAATCTCTTAACCCAAAAAGTATTCAGAAAATTTACAGAAGAATGTGATTTTTTTTTTCAAATAAAAATCCCAAACTCCAAAGTGCTAAATAATAAAGTAATAAAAACTGACAAGGCTAATAGCAGGTTAAAAGTATATAGTAGTACATTAAACTCAATAAAAACATCTTATCTCCCATGTTTGCATTCGTATCAAGACACCCCCCCCCCCCCCCCACACACACACACACACACATATTATATGTACTGATTTTGTGGGAAAATGTGAAACATTTGCAGATGGCACGGCGTATTGTGTTTACCGACAGTGGTTTCTGGAAGTATTCCTGGGCCCATTTAGTAATGTCAATGACAGAATCATGCCAATGAGTGATGCAGTGTCGTCTGAGGGCCCGAAGACCACGGGCATCCAACAAAGGTCTTCGGCTTTGTCCCTTACGCACAGAGATTTATCCAGTTTCTCTGAATGTTTTGATGATGTTATGCACCGTAGATGATAAGATTTGCAAAGCCTTTGCAATTTGATGTTGAGGAACGTTTTTTTTTACGTATTCCACAACCTTTTTATGCACACTTTCACAGATTGGAAAGCCTACTTCTGAGAGACTGCCTCTCTAAGACATCCTTTTTATAGCTAATCATGTTACAGACCTTATGTCAAATAACTTAATTAGTTGCTAGATGTTCGTCCAGCTTAATCTTTTCAAAATTTCTTGCTTTTTCAGACCTTTGTTTCCCCTGTGCCAACTTTTTGGAGACCTACAGCAGGCATCAAATTTGAAATGAGCTAATTTTGTGGATAAAAGTGTAATATTTCTCACTTTAAACATTTATGTTCTCTTTGTTCTATTGTGAATAAAATATTGGCTCATGTGATTTGAAAGTATTTTAGTTTTCATTTTATTCAAATTTAAAAAAACGTCCCAACACTTCTGGAATTTGATTTGTAAATTTTTTGTTATGTATCTTGTACTGTATCTCTTGTACTGTCTTTTGTAAAGTTTTTACTGTCACTTCTGATCAATTTACAGTGTCCTTTGCATTTGAAAGTATTTATTTTTCTCTCTCTATCTCTCTAAAAAAACAACAACTGCAAACCAACAATAAAATAATCCTTTTGCCTTCTGAAGGCTTTCAACAGCTTTTTGTGATGAACAGACCAAAATGTATCTTATTTACAGATAGTCTATTTACTCTCAAATCTCATGACCAACACATAGCTTCAGAATACCAGAAAAAAGCATCCAAATTAAATTGACTACTTTATGTACTTTAGCTTAAATGGATAGTTCACGGCAGAAAAAAAATAAAAAAATCCATCATTTACTCATCCTCACGTTGTCAAAGGTCCCCAATGACTTCAATAGTATGGGGGGGGGGGGGGGGGATACTATGAAAGTCAATAGGGACCATCAAATGTTTGGTTACCCACATTCTTGAAAATATCTTCTTTTGTGTTCAGCAGAAGAAATAAATTCATACAGGTTTGGAAGAACTTGGAGATGAGCAAAGGTTGACAATTTTCTGAAAACTTACAAATCACTATCTACTTTACTTGCAGGAAAGAAAGACGTTCAGACATTCTACCTAACAAAACCTAGAAATTTAGCAATGACAAAAATCTAATTTTGGGTCAAACTATCCCTTCAACAACCAAAGACCATTACTGTCCATTTTCAATTCTTCCTTTCCAAAGAAAATTAAGAAAACTGCACAAAATGTTTTCAAAGCTCTAGTATAAATTCCTCAGCGATCTAATTATGTCCAGTATGTTGTACTTGACTGTAGTTTATGGATACAAGCGCTCCTGCTATTAATCTTCGCTCAAGGACACCAGCGTTTCAGCAGTGGACCTTGCTGACATGTTTTGCACAGCATGGGAAACACTTAAACAAAAAATGATCCGTCATACATCAATGCAAAAACATCTTGCTTAATCAGCAGTGGAAGCTGTCATCAAGCATGCACTGTGCAACCAGCGTCGCAAATCTGCTTAATAAATAAAATCTCATTTTCACTTTTAGGGTCTCACTGATTCAGCATAAACCGTGTCGTTCCTCAAACACGTGCCGTCTTCCTGCTGAGCCAAACAACACGGGGGCTTCAGCTCTGCATAGCTGACGTAGGTAATTCACAAACTGAAGGAAATGACTCCACAACTGAAACAGTCGATCTATGAGTCAAACGTTCTCACACACTGAGCCGAAATAGTTTACTGTACAGCTAGCCATCTCCATACACAGCATGGACCACAGCATGCATTCTTGCTGGACCAAGCAGTGTGGGATGGGGAAGAGAGCGGGCTGTGGGGTGCCTGTAATCAAGATTAAGAGATTTTATAAATTGTTCTGACAAGCGGGAGGACTGGAGGGAAGGACAGATAGCAGAGAGCGGTTTCTCTTACCCAACCCAACCACCACAAAGTCCCAACAGTTCAGGAGAGTACCTTTGTTTGCGGTGGCAGGCGCAAAACAGGATGTGAGACAGGAAGGCTCCTGTGTAATGAGAGTTGACTGACGTGGCAGAGTGGCTATTAGGCTTCGGTGTTGAGGACATGGCCCACATTGATTCACAAATCAGTTGTGGAACAGGGTTGATGTGGCTTAATTAGCTCCAAACATTACAAGGTAATTTCTGTCATGTTCATCAAGAGGAGAACAAGGAAGACAGAAAAGAAAAACACCCCTGATCAAGGTTAAATTATGTTGCTACTGTAAATATAGACCACACCCTAACTAACTGTAACAAAAAGATAAAATATAATCATAATAGAGAAGTAGGAATAACGGTTGGTTCCAAATGCCTTCATATGTTTTTGATTGTGCATCAATGTGGGAGCCTGTCAAACAGTAGGGTCAAGATAATGGGTCATATTTTGTAAAAATGCAATTTAAAACACAAGTTTGTATTCATGTTGGCATAATTTGAAAAACACTCATATATGTTACCAAATAAAAAAAATACACAAGTGTACATTTTCTTCATTGGATGTAAATAAAACGGTCAAACATCTGATTTTTTGTTTCTAAAATTAAAAACGAATTCTCACAGTCATGGAGGGCCTAAAAGGTATTTTATGTTTTATGATTTTCTTGTCACAGAGAACAAAATGCATGCATTTCCTGCATGTTGGTTACACTACATTGTTAATCAGATGGACAAAACTTTCAAATATTAATAGTACAATAATAATAATATTTTATAACAAAATAACTTCACTACTTATTGTTTTTGAAAAAAAAATGCTGAATATTTTTTCTTGACGAATACTTATATATATTGTAAACGATTTTCAGAAAGTCACACATCACCTAAACTTTAGCAGTTTCAAACTTTAAGCTCTTCAAAAATATCAAAATGACTTTTAATTAAGAAATTGACTACTCGTTCATCACAGAACAGGTGCATGGTGTGCAAGAACTGAATGCATTTTCACGTTTTTCTGAACAACATAGATCCGGACAAAATTAATGAGAAAATCTCATTACATCACTGACCTAAATAAGACCTTTAAAATAATTCAAGAACACCTCTAACATGATATATTCATATCAAAGCAATACGCATAAGTGAAATGCACATTTCATAGCAGATACATATCACCAACATTAGTGGATCTGTTTTGGCATTAGATAGTTGCATGGTGAGCATAAGATGTTCATGCATGTAAAGCACAAAGCTGGATGTGTATAAACACCAAAAACAAGACACGAGAACTAATGAATGAAACGGACTGATCTGATTGTCTCTCTCTTCTGCTGTCAACTTTGAGCTACTGCTGCAAGAGGGACAGAAGATCATTCCCTTTTCCTTTCGCTTTCGTCTTACGTGAGACAGAAAACGTGTCCGATATGCGCATTGAACGTAATTGATTATATCGGTCCATTAGATTCCTAATAAAGACTCACCAATGACAAGAATAAGAACATTTCAGCCAGTCTCCAACGTCTCCCGTATCGGTTCCAAGAAGCCATGATGCCGCTGCCACGTCTGGCTACGCAAGCGCAATCCATTTTCCTCCAAATCCCAGGAGAACGCAGTGCTTCTTAGGAAATGTAGTTTCTTCGGAATTGTAGTTTATTGAGGGAGCTGTAAACGGGTACTTGTGATTTGTTAAAATGTGAATGGCTTTAGCTCATGTAAATTATTTATCAGCCATGCAGAAACGGCGAAATTTCATTCTATCAAATGTTGTTGAACACAGGCTTCAAAACTGAAAGCAATTAGCCTCTTTTGGATTAATGTGAGGTGTTCAGTGAATGAATGAATTGAGTTAGGATGGTTTCAAAATTCAGTTCATTGAACGGAATGAACCACAGTCAAACTGAAAGTTATTGTATTTTGATGTGTGTTTATTGTAAATATAAAACATTTCTGGCTTTGCAAGCAAATGGCCAGACCATAAAAGAAGAAGAAGAAGAAGAAGAAGAAAGATCTGATCATTTATTTAGCTGCCATATACTTGTGAAAGAAAATAAAAGCACAATTATTTAAAATTATATAAAAATTTCATAAAATTATACAATTATAATATATATATATATATATATATATATATATATATATATATATATGTATATATATATATACACTAGCCTATAAAGCTCACTATAACCCGTGTGACCTTGTTGAACCCATAGAAGATTTTATAAATGTTCTTAATGTTAAATGGTGTAGGAAAAACTTGGGACACAAGCATAAATATTCTTCAACCACTGGCAAAAAAACCAAACAAAAAACTTCTGTTTTGGCCTACAAATTGATGAACAGCTCAATATCAATCAGAATAAACCACTCTTTTGCCAAGTAATATCTTTTATAACTGCAGTCAGTGGTTGCCAAGTAAAGCTATTTATCATCAGCCTAATTAGAACTGACAGTCAAAAGTATCAGTTTTATTTATATTTGACAACTTTATTTTTCAAACAGTTAGTCCCTCAGTGTTGCTATTTCATTATGTAGACCATATTAATAAGTATTTTCTTGTGTTTTCATGCCTCATTACTTAAGGAAGGCACTTATTAATAGGCCTACAGTAACAATTATTATATCATATTTGCAATGTTTGTGCTTATGCGTCAGACACACTGTAGTGCCACCACCTGGATGTGACAGCGGTCCCACACAACTGTCTTGATCGCACTGAGTCACTTCCTCCAGCTGCTTAATGCATATTGCAACTTCACAGTATGCACTGTCACAGTTTTCAAAAAGAAGAACAACTTTCAAGGGTCAAGCCAAAAGTTTTAAGTTTCTATTTATTTACAACACATACATTTTAAGTTAATATTGTTGGACAGCTGAAATATTTATGAATGTATATATAGGCCTATTTTTTATTATTAATTTTATTAAGCTAAATCTATAAATCTTAAATATATAGCCTATGCTGGCTATAGGTCAAAAATGCTATTCACCTTCTATAGACATATTTAGAGGAAATAATTGAGCAGTCACATTAATAATTAGATATTACTTATTTACTTATATATATACTGTAACTCTTTATCTCGATCTAAATCTGTTTCTAAACTGTCTGGAATGCCCTTTAGTTTGTTTAAAATTAAAATGTATTTAAATTTTTAATTTATACAAGTTTAAGGGATTATATTTGCCATCTAGAAATGATTTTCAGTCATACTTTTTACCTAAATGTGGGTGTATTTTTCCTAACCATATAAAACACACTATTTATGTCAAATATATCAATTTGATCAATTATTTGGCCCATATTTTAAACATTTGGGGGTTTTCTGTCATTTTCAGTGACATAAATTCTGACGGTGCTTCTAACTAAAGTATGTCCAATTTCTAGAGGCAAATAAAGAATCCCCAAGATAATACCATGTATTTAGTATCATTGTAAACCCTTGTGTTTCTGAACATCTTTGAAATGCTTTGTAAAAGCCTATACCATGAAAATACAGTGTGAATATAGTAATTGTTCAGTACCATGACACATATAGGCTAGTATCATGCCATTCCCATATAACATGGTACAATGGCACATCTTGAGTATCATGGTACACCATTGTACAATTGTACATTGTGTGTGTTTATTGATTGCACCACACCAAAACATGATTATATGACACATTGCCACTTTTGGCAACATTGTGAGATCCAAACAGTTAATTAATTGCCATGGTACCTCACTGATTCTAGGGACAGACTATCCGGGCATGATACAGGGGTGTTGATGAATCCCAAAAACAATGTCTTATTGATCATTTGAAACAGGTTAACAGAAACGTTTCTATTGCAAAAATGCATATAGATTGTAAAAGGAGAGCTTTAAGGGCTAATGCAACCACTGTGTCATGCATGTGAGGTGGCGCTTCGTAACAGAGTTTGCACCCCCATTTGTTTGAATTGCAGCTGCCCTTCTGTAGTAGCCTCCTCTTTCCAGCACAGCGCAGTAAAGCAGCTGCAGGTCGATCGGTGGAAGTCATTCACAGACAAAGGGATACTGCACAGGAGACCTACGCAAAGCGGAGATTGCTTTTTACGTTTACTCCAGAGGAAGAATATCAGAAGGTAAAAACACTCTCAGATATCACTACCTCACCTTTAAACGCAGTTATTTATAGAACCCGCCTCTAATTTTCTTGGAGTAGGATGATACTGTGAAGTACTTTCTGAAGTTCTGCAGTCCAGAGTTCATTTGATCAGCATTTTAGCGAGTCTCTAAGATTTTTTTATAAATATTTCCCAGTGGGTTCGCATGAACCAGTAGCAATTTTAGTAATTTAGTTGCTTTTTATAATTATTAAAGACTTCGTGGTTTTCTAATAAAACCTGGTGGCACATTTTCTCTCTTAATGGTGAAAACAAAACGCTTATTGGGAATGTCATGTCTTTTAAACTGTCTTCTCACAGTTTTATTAAAGAAAGGAAACTGTATATAAACAGTATTCAGTACAGTGCACGGAATTTACTCGCTGCTCACGTTCTGTTCAGGATCCGAGGAATTTTGCTTTGGAATTGAAACGCGCTGTATTTCACTCGCCTTTATCATCGTTTGGCATTTGAAGGACATATATATATATATATATATATATATATATTTTTTACTTTTAACCGAGAATAACATACTTCGCACAGGATTTGCGAATACAATTCTCAGAAGAGATGGAGGGAAATATTTAGCTACACTTACAGCAGGGCTAAATCACTGCAACTTTATAAACAGAAAAGCTATTCGTAGGCTATTTTATGTTATTTGAAAAGCGTAACCGGTATTTATTCATGCATGTGCTTATTATTTATTTAATAACAATCTTGAGTCGCTATGTTTGTGAATGATAGCTACTGTCAGTCACCTGTCATATATATCATTCAGTAGCTATGTGAATGATGGGCAATGGTGATGTTATTCAGAAAGGTAAAGAAGACATTTTAATACAGCTTATATTGTTTCATAGGCACATACGGTAAAAACAGCAACAATAAATGCTCTTTTATATAGCCCTTTCTATAACTTAAGCTCGCATTACAACACAAACAAAGGCGCCAATGCCGGAAAACTACAATAAAAAGAGGTAAGACCAATAACCTATACTATGGTCAGCAATGTGAATATGTAGGCTACATAAACAGTAGCCTGTCACATCTAATGACAGTTTATTGAGACATGTAGGTGGGCGCTGAACTTATTATTGTGGGGTCATATCTGCAAGACACATAGTTTTAACTTCTCCATTTTCAGCCTCGCGCATTTTATAGTGAGCTCACATCTGTTCTTAGGCTTTGTTAGGCTAAATGGCTCAAATTTAATTTTTCTCTCGATAACTCCACTTTTCATTTCACTGTCGTTTGAACTGAAATGATTGCATTTGGTTTTGCATATGATGTTCAAGTTATCTTCGCGAGCTGGAGAGCAGGTGCACAGAACATAGATTGCAGAGCTGATCTAAAACGGCAGGGGACAGTGTCGAGTCTTGCAGCCAAAGCACATTCTCATAAGAGATGGCTGATTGCACACAAACGCGATGCTAGAGAAGGAAAATCACCTGTTGGCTTGAAGCTATTTAAATCAGGGGCGCTAAATCTTGGAAACTACCTTCCTGCGGCGCTTTAACTCCAATCAAACATACCTGAAGCAACTAATCAAGGTCTTTTGGTTCATCCCAGCGTAATAACAACAACCTTGTTGAAAACGCTTTAATTTAATGAAAAGCAAACGATTGAGCGGTACAAATCTGTTCCAGTGCTTTAGATTTCACATTGTTGTAAGTAGGGATAAATTATAGCTGCATTTGATGTTCTTTTAAACTAAAATCAAAGAGCTTTTATATATCAAGATGTGCAAGCTCACATGCTCTCCCAGGACAACATCAAGGTTTAATGTAAGACTGATCAGCACATTAGTTTGGAAAATCATTATGGATCCAGGTATAGTATTCTCAAAAAAAAACTTTCTTGTGGGAATGAGTGCGGTTTTTTTTTTCATAGACCCAATTTCATCCTTGATAGTGGTAGAGAGGGAACAAATTCCTATGATATTTCCCCATTGTTAAGCCTTGAGACCCCAATATCTTTCATTTAAAATCTTCATTTTTTTAATTTAAAGTGAAAATAAATGAGGTCTGGTTTAGTATGTTTAGCTTGACTATCCTCAGGGGGATTTGGAGATATATTTACCCAAGCTTACTCACTCTAGTCAAGCACCGTCTGTCCACTTATTCTTACCCAAACACCCCTCACAGCAATGTTTATATGGATGTCTCTTGGAAAATGCATCTTAATTGTTTATTAGTGATGCTTGCTGCTTGGGTGCTTGATCAGGATTTCTATAGGTTCAGACTATGTCAATTTCAAGAGAAAACCTCAAGGGGGTCCTTATAGTATGACTCACTCTCAGAGGTCTGACACTCCACAGTAGATTGTCATTACTCATATGATGAAGGAAGTCTGGCGCTATTGTGTTTGTCTACGTGTGCCTGAGGCAGCTTCTGAACGTCTCTCTTAACCGAAGAGGCTGTTTGTTTACCGGTCCACTGAAGGCTTTTGTGTATGAGTATTAATATTCATATAGCTTCACCCTCCCACCACTACCACATGTGTCAGTCGATTCATATGTTTTCATAGTGCATGAGGCCTTGTCTTTTTATATGTAAAGTAGGTTTTCATGTATTCAGATCTTATGAGATCTCTTGTCAGTTTGTAAGTGATTAAGTAGTAGCCTCATCTGGACGTCGGTTAGTGAGTGACATCCATAGAAACGAGGCCTGAAAATGTTAGGAAATCTGATCATTTGCATTTGATATCTACATAAATAATTTTAGCACTTGGGAAGCAATGACTTAGTAGCCTTATCAAAGTTTTAGCGATGCATACGTAAGATGTGCCATGTGAATTATTTCTGATGTGCAGCAATCATTTGAGAGGGGACAGTATGGATAAAAGTTTAATGGGAAAGAACTTGATCTGACTGGCAGTAGATATGACTGCATGGAATAGAGCGTCATTGTCAAGTGTACTTTTGTTTTGTTTTGGGGTCACAACTTGAAAATTGAAACAAGTTTCATTTTTTTGCTCACCCTCATTTCCTTCCAAAGTTGTAAGACATTCTTTTTACTGTGGAGCATACACGAAGATGTCTTTGTGTGTTTTACCATGCAATGAAAGTCAATGGTCACGAAACTGTTACCAACATTTTTATGATATCTTTTGTGTTCTGCAGAAGTATTAAAGTCACTCAGATTCTGAACGTAATGAGAGTGAATGATGACAGAACCATAGAGGTGTGAAGTCATAAATTTATAAAGTTCCCTCTGAAAAGCTGTCAGCAGATTCTTCATGCTCATAATACAGTTTTAAACATTCATTAAGGTCTGAAGAAGCATTTTCTCTATTATAGTACTTCTTCATTTTGAATATTAGATCTCCTCAAGGCACCCAGAATTCATCTTTCTGAATTATCCTAATGATATCTTCCATAAGAGCTGGTCTGCTAATATGTTCCAGCTGAAGTGTGAGTGCGCGCTGTGCCTGAGTTTCTAAGTAAAAGCAGTTAAGGAGCCATTCATTAGTCGACACCATTCAGGTTCTTCAAAACCATCTTTATTATCACTTTTTTTAGCTTTTGAGAGAGAAATGGCATGTTTAGTAAAGTCAGTCTAGTAGCTGGAACTAACTTTTTGTATGCACAGTGCTCCGTTTCAAAGCACTTTAGAGTTTTTTTTTTAACCATATTTAAAGGAAGGTTTTTAACAAGCGGTTCTAAAAGTCTCTAAATGATGTTAGCCGCATAATAAGCTTAATAATCTCTGATACGTTTGCAAATGCAGCCTGTTTCTGCCATGTCTCTGTTTTAGCTTTTAAAAGACGCTTAAGGTTTTACTAGTTTTCATAATGTAGAGAGTGTTGATGTACATGATAAATATAAACCGTGTAAAAGTTGACGTTCTCTTGATTTTGAGCAAAATCACTGTGATTATTATTAATAATATTATTTTCCAGACTGTTTTCGAAACCCTGGACTACAAAGGTACTATGATGCATTCTCACATGATGAACTAGTAAGTGCTTATAAAGATCAATAGGGCGTTAAACTATTTGCTTAGGGTGTCAATAGGGCGTCAAACTATTTGCTTTGAATGCTATGCTCTCAGATCTCTGCTTCCCACATATGTGCAAAATGTTTGCTAGGCAGAAAGCACCTCAAAGACACTCTGTTGGCTAATTAAAGAATCTGACTATTCTTTTTTGCTGTTTAAAATGACTGTAATTAAGTGACACACTCATATAAGATATAGGGTTTCCTGTCTGCCATTATATAAAAATGTCTTGCACCACTTTGCCGAAAAAAAAGTTTTTCGCAAGTAAAAACTATGAAATATATATATAGAGAGAGAGAGAGAGAGAGAATGAAAGGGAAAGCCAGAGCCATAATTAACTTGACTATTCAAAGAATTATCATAGTTTAGGCCCAGTGGCTTGTCAGGTGGAAATGCGACACATCCTAAACCTGTGGTGCTGTTGGTTCTGAAAGAGGAAACTTAGCTTATGGCGTTCCCAGGCCGTCTCTGAAAGGGAATAAAGGTTTTTGTGTTGTTCTCTATTTTGATCCCATGATTGATGTGAATTGTTGCTTTTCATGAATTGCTTCATTATTATTCTTGCTATCAAGGGGTGGAACAGAAGGAGTTTGGTGGCCTTTGGTTGCTTCTCAAGAATATTGTAGGAACGCCCTGCTATCTTTTGTTTGTCGAGGGGTAGGGATGGTGAGGTGTGTTGAATTAAATGTATTCCCCAAACAGTTCAACTGGAGCTCAACTGGAAAAAACTAATCGTGCTGATGGATTATCGTCTTGGTCTGTTAATTTTTGATAATACGTGACTTCATATTGTTTTCAAATGTGCAACTGTCCGTAGCGCAGTCCTTCTGAACGTCAGAAACCTGGTGTGGATAGATGGCTGGGCGCTACTCAGTCTGTGAAATGCGATCTGTGATACGGCTGAGCTGCTCGCTGTCTGCAGTCCTAATTAATACTTGATGTGATTGAAGGCGCTCAATTTGTCTGGAATCTTATCTTGTCAATGTGTTTGTTGTTTTTTTTTGCTGAATGTCTTTCAGACAGACGGCAGCTGAAATACAACAAACAATTAAGCCTTGCAACCGACAATTACATCCTATGTTGTCATGGAGATGTTTCTACACAAATCAAGCAAGACACATTGCTCACTCTTGTGGGTTCTAATTAAATGAACGCTATACTTCCTTAATCCCACCTTTTTCGCAATTGAGAAATCGTGTCCCTTAGCAGGCTGAAGTTTTCTCTCAAGAGTTCCTGTCAGCTCTCGAAGCCAGAGAGACGAGTGGCGAAATGTCTTTAATAAACAGAAAATCTGTTTCGATGCAAACGCTTCCAGTTTGAGAACTCAGGTTATTTGTTTGTCGTTTGTCATAATGAACGGTGGATTGTCATTTTAATATTTGTAAAGCTAGTTTTCTCCGCCCTGCTGTCAAGGGAGGGATACAGTTGTATGTAAGCGGACGTGAAGGCATGCATCTTTTCTTTGCCATTGTTCGGTCGAAGGAGGCTTCAATGAAGAGACGGGGAAAAGGGTAGAGACCAAAATGCTCCCACAGTTGATTTGCCCATTGTGGGGGAGGAACACTATTCCCATTGATGGTGTTGTTGGTGAAGCCCCCAAAAGCTGGAGAAAGGGGGCCCATTCAGTGCAATGGGTGACCCTGCACAACTATGGGAGATGGGTGTTAGTGCTTTTGTGGAGCACGGTGGGAACATTGTCCCTATTCTAGTGATTTAATACCCCAGGTTTGAGGCACTTTGCTATCTCCCCTAAAATCTTCATGCTCTGTCCTATGTCTTTTTCACAAGGTAAAATGTCTAGTTATAATACCACTCGTTTATTTCTGTTGGAGAAAGGTGAATGAGCAATTTGCAGTCAAATGATGTGTGTTACCCCATAGATATTGAAGCCTATTTCCAACTCTGAGTGAAAAATAAAGCTGGTAACTGTGAGATAAAGTTTAAAATAAGACATAAAATCACATTGTGAGTTATAAAGTCATGATTTTGAAGTTTTTTTCACTCTCAAGCAAAAATTTGCTTCCATATGGAGGATGGTCCAACATTAGTGTAAATAAAATACTATTGTTACTAGCTTAAATAAATTTCAAACAGATTCATGAAATAGTGAAGCTTTTCCAGTAACAAGGTGTTTTTTCCAAGTAGTGTGACAAAATGCTACATCACTGTTTAAAATCAGGGATAATAAATATGAGAGATTCTAGGAGAACATTCTAAGCATTTGAGGTCCAATTAATTTAGTGGATCTGGTCGTTTGGTTCAAACATTGAGTCTAGGAATATTACAGAAAACATTGCTAAATGGTTTGATTATATAAATTGGGGTGTTTTAAAGTTAAATCATATGGTAAATTATAATTTCAGTGCTTTCCAGAGCAAGATGCATTTAAATTGCTTAAATTATGAATGCAAATATAGAGCCACCACTGTACAGATACAGAATTTCTCCTCTCTGCCCTCTCATTGTCACTGACAGTCCACTGAGAATCTTTAATTCAGTGTTTGCACACCTGATTTTTATCACAACCTCTAAAAGAAACAGAGAACTCAATTTCATTCAGCTTGGCTGAATAAAAGAACGGGTTATTATTTAGTTTGACAATTCTTTCTTTCATCCTCTGGGTGCCAGTCATTTTCAGAGGTGTATGAACTCTGATATTGAATTTTGATAGGTAATTCGAAAAAGGCACAAAAGCCCGGCACATTTCTAAAATGTAGATTTGAAAGGAATGCCTTTCAGATCCAGAATGACAGACCATGTAAACTCTGGCTGTAAAATGAGATATTAATTGCCCTTTGCTTGCAGTCTCTTTTGAATACAGCAAGACGGATGAACAAAAGGCCTCAGAATGGAAAAAGCCACCAGAGTCACTTATCAGGTGCTTTCAAGATTCATGCCGTGCATCAAGCCTCTTATCTCTCTGACCTGAAGTGATCTTCCTCTTGGGGCCTTGCCTTTCTTCCAGACATTGATCCAATATGTCTTACACCCTATAAAGGTCTATAAATTGCCCCCTTGAGGGGGGTTTTGAGACTAGGTTTCTATAGACGTGGGAAAAGTGAGTCATATTTGGCCTTATCTTGAGTCAGGAAGTGTTTAAACATACCACAGATGTAGACTTCTAACAGAAATAGGCTTATATTAAGTTCATACCTACAAGACTACAGTTATATTTTGGTTGTAACATTGGCCTCCAACATTGTCCATTCTATAGTCTATCATGCATTTAGCACCAAGAACTTCTTTTCTAGTCTAGTCGAACCTATATGTGGTGTGGCTGGTTGCTGTTTCTATAGTGATAAGAAGTAGCTCTCAGTTGGGGCACAAAGGTCCATCTCAAACACATCGACAGACAGAACCTTGTTCGACAGTGATTAATGTCCAGTCTAGATCAACACAGAACATCCAGAGACCGCCCTGTCTCCACGAGTAATGCTAATCCCATCCTGCACTCATCATCAATAAATAGTCAAGTTTGTTTATGCAGATTTATGAGTAATACTGGTGAGTTAACGCTATAGGGAATCTGAAGGCTCGGCTTTTGCTGCTATTTTGGAAATAGCAAAAAGGGAGAACCCTTAGCGGAGTAAATGTTGCCACATCATTTTATGAACATGGATTTTTATCATCTGTAACAAAATACCACTCATTGTTTGTATACTCTCTAAGTAACAATTTACTTAAGTGATCAAATCATTTAAGGCAGTGACTTTATTAAGCATATTAGTGAGGTTTAGGCATGATTTATGCTTGTTTTGTGAACTGAATCAATTGATTCATTGAAAAGCTCCAATCCAAACATAATGATTCAAACTGGATTATAAATGACTTGTTTTGTGAACTGAATTGTTCAGAGGTTTTGTTAACGTGATTCATCGAAAAGATCTAATTCAAAATGTATCTCATTCCTCTTATCTCATGACCATACTATAAAGATTGTGAAATATATATTTTTATTACCAAGATAGTTGGGCATCGCTCGCTAGTTAAATATGCAATGTGGTGAGGTTACGTGACAACAGTGTAGTAACTGTGGTATAATTAATTATATTTCACATGCATTGTATGGCGAGGAATGGTTAATGCTCAACCAGATCTGCTGGAGATTGGGCGCAATTGTGGGCGCACAACTAGGTGACCCTGTCCCCAATTCCAACTTCCAAGTTTGTGTCCTTGTAGAGTAATGAGTAATGTCAGGATCTGAATATTATCCTTGGGCTGGGATGGTTTTCTGCTAAATGGCTTTTCTTAATTCGCTCGAGATAACCTGTAATGGGGATTTCAGTTCAAAATCTATAAACATAGATGGATGACTTTGTCCTTGTTTTGCCATTAGTCAAGAGCAGCTCACAGTGGTCCTCAGACATTTGGCTTATTCTCATGTGACCTATATGAAAATTCCTTCAGTTTTCTTGGTACAGCTTGTCCTGCTAGCATGTATGTCAATCAGTCCACATTTTGCTTTAGTCATGTTGTGTGCTGCATAATTTTTGATATGCTATATTTATAAAGTAGGTATTGGGGTGTGCAGTGAAGATAGATTGATAGATAGATAACCTTAATTGTATAAAGTGTTCTGTTAACGGTTGAAAATAGTTCATAAATATATATATATATATATATATATATATATATATATATAAAGAATACTACTTTATCATTGTTTGTTTTAAAATCAGTCTAAACATTATATTTTCTAATATTTGGAAGTCATAATTTATAACTTTCCACATAATGTATTTAGTTTCAGGAACATTCCTAGTATGCAGTATAGAGTATGGATAGTCTGAACATAACCAGTGTCAAAACAATCAGGGATGGCTGGATGAAAGGCTAGTGAATACCAACCTTGTCATTGCAGTCATGTAAGAGAAGCAAGATATTTTTTCTTCCTTTACTGTTAATTCTCTGTTGCTCACTAAATTGCAACCTAAAGTGCTACTAGCCTTGACACCCTGACTTGCTTCTTGCCTTAAGGAAAGGTGGCAAGCACAGGAACACATCCTAGGAAGAAAGTGCCATACTAACAGACTTGTGTAAATCAGGCAGGCAAAATGTTTGATGTTTTAAAGCAAATATGTCTTCTTTCAGACCTCCTCTTCTGACAGTAGAGTGCTAGGCCTTGGACAAGAGCCCCATTGAAAGCTTCCCAAGAGGGGAGTTTTTAAAGTTTTAAAGGGTTTGAGGGGGATACGGATCTGCACACATGGAGGTGGATAGAAGACCCTCTGGAAGAGCAGTGGATAACCAGTTCAATCGATCAGTGAATCCAGGCAATATGTCCCTAGAGTACAACCAATGCAACCAATTTAAAAAAAAAAAAAATCAATGTGGTGAGTGTAAATAATGCATTGTAGGACCTTCGGAACCATCGTGGTATTCAGTTTTCTTTATGATTTAAAAGAAATGCAGCAAACACATATGAAAAGGTTTTCATTCGTTTCACCATCTGTATTTATTTACTTTTCGAGTTCAGACGTACCTCGTCTGTCTGGTACGACTATATTGACCCCATTGATCAATGTGAGTGAATGTGAATGGCATTCAGATCACCAATAAAACTACATCGAGCTGCTTACATAATCAGTCCCCCAGCTTTCTTCAGCCTGATATTATGGATAAATATATATGGCTTTAGATTCATAAACTGAGAATGATAGAAGTTTGCAGAGGGTCTTCTATACTAGTGTGTCTCAACTTCTTCAGACGTCAAATCCAATACTGTACAAAATTGACTTTTTTCACCCAAAAATTTAGTCACTTTTTTCTTCTGTATAACTTGAAAGAAGATATTTTGAAGAATGTTGGGTACCAAACATTTCACCCCACTGATTTAAACTGTAAAAACAAAAAACAAAACAAACTGTTCTTTAGTGTTTCACGGAAGAGAGTCAACATGAGGCTGAGATCTTTTTCACTTTTGGGTGAACTAGACCTTGAATTATGCATTATTACATGGCTAGTTGCATTCTATTATTTTTATCATATACCTATATTTCCCCAGCTGTCCATGCTTCAATCAGAAAAGACCTGCAATCCCTTTTTCAGGTCTCGACCCACCGGTTGGAAACATGTATGGAACCAATGTAATTGAAGTCTTCCATTTCTCACACCTTCGTGGGAAAGAAGCTTAAGGGCCACCTCATCAGACTCTCTACCCCCTATGGTACCAGTTCCATTTCATCTGGCCTAGGGTGGTCTGCTCATCCCGTAGGCACGCAGATCTGATACTTGGAGGTTTAGATCCAATGCTGAGCCAACATGAGCCAACTTCACATGTCCCCCCCACCAAATACCCATCTCCCTCCAACTGTTAACAGTAAACATGTCTTTTTGCTTCTTAGTTGGCGCTGAGCCCGGCAGCCCTCAGCAGTTTACAATGTAGCGGCAGCCCGGGCTTTGACTTTACAAAAGCGTGCTTCTATTTATTAGGGTTTGTAAAATGACAGAACTGCTGCCACTGTGCTGTGAGTGGAATAAACAAGACATAAAATAGAAGCTTGTTAAGCGTAGACGGCCAATTTGTGCTGCCGTTATGCTGCGTTTAGTCTTTTTTTTCTTCTCCTCTCTTTCTTGGAAGGTGGTGTCACTGTCAATAGAAGTGAATTCAGTGCCAATGTCAGATTTTTTTTTTAAGTCACATGTCTCTTTGAGATAGATTTACATCGTCACCATGAGAAAAGTAGATGTGGGTTTTTGAATTGGTGAGAAATCATTAACTATCTCTGAAGAGCACCTTTAATTTAATTAATAGGCTGGATCAGGCTTTGAGAGATGGATTTAATAACCAGAAATGTGGCTGTAAATGACTTGAATTAAAACATTTGGAGTGCTTTATGGAAACATTATTTTTATTATACTGGAAATGTTTGTTAACAGTCCCAGATTTGATGTTAGGAGTGTTGACAGTTAAATAAATCCCTGTGGAATATCAGATCAGTTGTCAGAAATGTTTCAGCCACAACATCAATTCTTTATTTTGCCTTTTAAGCGACAGCAGTTCCCTACTGAGAAGACAAGTGTAGACCAGAATGAATTGTTTTTTTGAAAAACATCACTTTTGCTCACCAACACTGCATTTTTAAAATCAAAAATACACTAAAACAGTAATAATGTGAAAAATTACCATTTAAAATAACTGTTTTCTATTTCGATGTGTTGTCATATGTAATTTTTCTTGTGATGGCAAAGCTGAATTTCTTCAGTGTCACATGGCCTTTCAGAATCATTCTAATATGCTGATTTGGTGCTCAAGAAACATTTCTTCTTATTATCAATGTTGAAAACAGTTATGATGCTTAATATTTCTGTGGAAACTTACTGTTTTGAATGCTAGTGTAAAGTTTTCAGTTTCAGTTTGTTGCGTTACTTCTGAAAAGTTTGACTATTTTTAACTTAACTCTTACATACAGTATGTGGTGCTCATGCCATGAGACACTGGAAAAGCACGTGTCCCAATAACCGTAGATATCCTTCTGATACTAAATACATAGAAATAATGTGTACAGAATGCAGTAACATCTTATGCTGGACTTTTTTTGTTAGTCATGATGATGTTATGAAGCTGGCAGGTGCTGCTTTGGTGTTGTTATTTGCCATTTGAACTGGAGAAGAAAAAGTGCCAACTGAATGTGTGGCTCGTCTCGCACTGCTTATGTTCAAAAGCAAATCCTCCAGCCCTCCAGTCACTATCTCCAAATGTGTTGCTTATCTATTTTGGATCTCCGCCGCTAATGAATGCTAGACCTCACAGACATTTATCTGTGAGCGAGTGTACGTTTGATCCTACGTCAGTTATCTTTCCTCTTTACATCTGCCCTCTGAAGTCTTAATTATGACATTGATAGAGATGCTGCTGATCAGTCCCTCCCTCTGCTACTGCAGTTTCCTGCCACAGTGACATTCAGAGTGCACTATACTGCTCCGTCCAGCCCACTGTGATAGGACAGAAACGGAAAACAATCATGTTGGGTGTAGAAAGCAGCCAGAAGTCATTGTAATATAGTTGTTAGGGAGAGACTGTCTCAACAACATGACAGAGATACAGTTTAATTATATCATATACACACCACAATTCAAAAGTTTGAGCCTGGTAAGATTTTGTAATGTTTATGAAAGAATGTTGAGATCACATGATCAGATGAATAACTATACTTTGTGCTCCATGAATTCATTTACTTCTCTGTATCTGAATGCATTATATAAATATTTTTGCTTCAGCTGATTAGAATTTTTTCAAGCTTTCAGAAAATCAACCCTAGCAGTGTGCAGAATCCATCTAGATGACGTGTCCCCAGCCATAGTGCACCACAATGCTCATCACACACCAGTTTTTGGTGGAGATGAATGTGATGCAGCCAATTTATAGCTAGGGTTATTAAGAGGCTGTGATGGATGGGGGGCCATGGGGAAATTTGGCCTTGTTTGCTCCCACACAGTTCACAAGAAAAGCACTCCCTGCTGGCCTCACTAACACCTCTTCCAGCAACTTTAGTTTACCCAGGAGATCTCCCATCCTGCTTGGCTTCAGTGGGTAACCAGTCTGTTAGGGCTGCAAGATGTTCCTCAAATTAATTTAAAGGGGTCAAATGATGTTGCTAAAAAGAACATTATTTTGTGTATTTGGTGTAATGCAATGTGTTTATGTGGTTTAAGGTTCAAAAACACATTATTTTCCACATACTGTACATTATTGTTACTCCTCTATGCCCCGCCTTTCTGAAACACGCTGACTTTTACAAAGCTTATCATTCTAAGAAGCAAGGCGTGCTCTGATTGGCCAGCTATCCAGTGCGTTGTGATTGGCTGACTACCCCAAACAGGAGACTGAAATGTTATGCCCCCTTACTATATTGTCATGCCACCAACACAAAAACAATAAAACCCATTATAAATGAGGCATTTATTGCATCCAGTGGGGACATAATTTTGATTATAATGACTTATACTGTCTTTTTACGTGTCGTGTTGCATCGCGCCGTGTAAACATTATCATGTCTGCATTTGTGATCAGAGAAACAACAAGCGCTTCTCTACACAGCTCAAAACTCGCGCTTCAATCGTGAGTGGCAAATTCTTTAAATAAGAAAACATACTTACAGGCTGTGAGTCAGAAGCGCCAGACTGTCCTTGCAAAGTTGGAATTGTCCCACTTTATAGAAACAGGCTTTGTACAAGCCAGCATTGTAGGCTGCTCTTCCAGGTTCAGGAAATAATCCTGCGTAAAATGCGCTGCACACACTCTAATATTTGGGTTGAACTGTTCTTGAACAGTGTTGTAAATACAACTTAACCGCTGATTTCTAGTTGTGTCCTCTTTTGGAAGCCCAAACAAAGTAGTTTCGCTTTCACAACGAAACACAGCGTCTCCAGGACATGGCACCGGCGGCAGCAACAATACTACAGCGAGAATAATAGTTCAGAATTAATTCGTATACATTTGGGCGGTGTTTTGCAAATCTTCCCACACCGTGACGTAGACATGTGGGTGCGTGTTTAAATGAGCCATTTTATGTGGGCGTGGTCCACTCTTAACTGGTTTTGAGACTTTAGTCTTTGCAACTTCAGGGATCTTATCTATGCACAAACAGCGTGTAACACTCCAAAGAGAAAAGAAAACTTGAAATTGAAGAGATCATACAGTCATATTGAGAAATGATAGATGGGTTAACATGTTTGTATTAAGTTAGTAAACGAAGTGTGTGCCCCCGATGCTTTAAAAAAAGACAGTTAGGTCGCCCATCCAGGGGTTATTTGTTTTCGGTAATGATCTAATTAAAGCGAGAGGTTTACTCTGAATCATTAATCACCCTGTTGACCATCAGGAGAGGGAGCACATTCTGTGGCTTTGTGATTCATCTGACTGGCAGTAATTACTCAGAGGATTGGCACTTCATCCATTGACTTTAATTCAGTTTCATTATAGAAAAGTTCCAGTGTGTTCATTAGCTTAGAACTCCAACAATGAGATGAAGCAAGTTATTTGGCATAAACTGAGAGAGGTGAACTTTTGATGGCACCAGGCATTGAGTGCTGTAGAAGCTCTGCTGTGATCTCAGCTTTTGATGTCGCTGATGTTTGATGTAGCGTCACAGACGGGCGCTGGAGACTACAATTGAGACTTTTATTTAGTCATTTAGGTGCTCTGCAAAGCTCAAGCAATTCCAGTGCACCTTTATGCGAAATCCTGCTTTTGCATGCTTCTGTCTGTCATATTCCTGTTCACAATTCAGTGCAGAATTTTATTGCCCGTTCATTGTTACTTCAATTTCCTCCCAAGACATGCTCAATTTGAGTCCATGCATTTATCTACTGAGGAATGCCTTGTGTAATTCAAACATATGGGTATATAATTTTGCTGTCAGTGCAGATGTGATATATTACCATTTCCTTAGGATGTTATTGACTCTGTTGTTCTGTTCGTGCCTTGCTATTTACCCACATGAAAACCAATATTAATTGCAAAGCAAATAGTAGCACAAGTTGGAAAGCCTGAAAGGAAGGTTTTTCAGAAATATGCAAGAAGTTGAGTGTGATTTTGTGTAGCCATACCTATGACTACTTGTATCTGTTTCACGTCACAGCTTAATAGGGCCAGAAACGGTATCTGACCAACATGTAAAGTGACCAACTATAATTTGGGTGCCACTCATTGATTGGGTGGCAGATTTATTTGAAATATACTTAATAATCATAAGCAGATGTGGAAAAAATTCATTCAGGTATTGGTCAAACAGTCACTGTGAGCACAGAACCTACTGTAGGTATAGGAAATATCTATAGACTTTATCATCAGAATTTATTTTAATCCAAAAGTAACTTTTTTCCATAGACGTAATTAACAAAATTTGAATATTTTTGTGTATTTTGTTTTTAAACAAATTAGTACTTTTATTCAACAAGGATGTATTATTAAAAGCAACAGTAAAGAAATTTATAGTGTTACAAAAAAATCCACATTTAATAAATGCTGTTTTTTAAACATTCTATTCATCAAAGTATCTAAAAAACGTATCATGATTTCTTTAAACAAAGCAACAACCATTTTCAAAGTTGATAAAAAGAAGGAACATCAGCATTTTAGAATGATTACAATTATTTCTGAAGGATCATGTGACACTGACGACTGAAGAAATGGGAGCTGAAAATCATCACAGGAATAAATTATAAATTTAAAATTTATATTAAAATTGGAAATTTCAATTTTAACTTGTAATAATATTTGTTTTATTTTTTGATAAATGCAGCCTTGTTGACCATAAGAAGCTTCTTTCAAAAACATAATAAAAAAAAAATCTTACTGACCGTAAACTTTTAACGATATTGTGTGAGACATAATGCATTAAGAATAATGGGTTAAGAAGTTTACTTTGAATAAAAAACATTAAATTGTAATTTTGAGGAGAGACTTAAGATAGCAGTTGAGGAAAGGGTTTTCCTCATGTCGCAGCCTGCATGGTGCATTAATTAAAGAAATCAGTCATCATATTCTATACCGAATGTAGTCAATTTAATACAACACAGTACATAACATCTATGTTGTTGACAGTAATAAGCTTATATAATGTCAAGCACAAACTGTTGACAAGTTGGTGGATGCTACAGTATTTATAGTGCCACTCCAGGCTTGTTGTATTGATTTAGGGTGAGCATTATTAGATCCACTGTGGGAGGCGTAATTACTGCAGCTGCGGTCCCTCCGATCGCAGTCACACCGAGCCACCGACCCAGGAGGTCCTCTCGCCTTAGACCACATCTCTCAGCCTTTCATTGGTTGCCTTTTGTGTGGGTCTTCCATACCCAATCTCCTGCTGACTAAATGCAATTGATATAGACAATGCCTATGTTCAGATTATAGGTCTAAATGCTCAGTTCTGGGTTTTTTTTCTCCTTCAAATTCAGTCTTTTTGCTTTGATTGTTCATATTCATGTTTTTAAATGACTAGTATATCTGTCATTGGTATGTCACTGCCTGCCAGCACCTATATGTGACCCTGGACCACAAAACCAGTCATAAGTGTCAATTTTTCGAAATTGAGATTTCTACATCATCTGAAAGCTGAATAAATCAGATTTCCATTGATGTACGGTTTGTTAGGATTGGATAATATTTGGCTGAGATACAACTATTTGAAAATCTGGAATCAGTAATTCCAACATCTACCAGCAGGATCAAACTGGACCATGCTAACCAACAAAACCATGGCTGAATGAATTCGTAAATAATACCAGGCATATAGCATTTGGGAACTGTTGGCTTAGGTTAGCTCTGCTATTTAGTGTTTTCAGGCAAATCCAGAAAAACAGCAACCTCTTGTGTTTCTCCTTTTTTCATGTATTCCTCCAGCAGTAGGTTGCACAAGACATGCAAGAAGCAACTTTTCATAAAGTAGTGCTGAAGCGACACAATCATTTTGCCACAGTCACAGCTAAATTAAAACTCCGAGATCAAACCATAGCCTTCTTTCCCACCTGCAGCAGCATTCTGAATCCGTAGCTCGCTAGACTCCCTTAATCTCGGGCCCTGGGGATCTTGTTGGAGCCTGTTAGCAAATGTTTATCCCACAGTGAACACCTGGCTGTTTGGAGAGTACGCCCACAGTGCACTGCCATCCCCCACCCGAGCAACAACGTGCTTAGTTGTGAGCCGAGAGTGAGCCGGCACATCATATTCCTGCCACAGCACGCAGTTTGTTGCATTCAACATGGTGATTAGCATAAGCCTCATTTAGTCATCCTTTAATGAATCATTTTTCCTGGGCTTATTCCCAGCTGTGAAACAGCATTAAATGGTAAAGCTATGAATTGTAACCTTAAACTTGATATTACCCAAAGAGACCATTGAACAAATCTTATCGCATATCATTAACCACGATTACTCATATGTCCTGAGGGATTTCTAGTGGTTTGTGGAATAACTCTTTAGTGGTGTTTCAAGGAAATTCTTTAAAGAAATGCACATAATGCAATGTATTTTATTCCAGACTAACATTCTCATGTAATTCAGTGTCCCCGTTGGTCTTTACAAAGTCTGAAATTACGTTTGATCACATTTCTGGTGTGTTTCGCTTATAGTTTGATTCTCTTGGTTTTATCTGGTCCGGACATTTTATTTGGTTTGCTTAGCATTCACAGTGTGATTTTTAAGATGCATAAGAATACAGTCATAACCTGATTAGGCAGCTTTTGTATTGTATACTTTGTGAACATACCGAACATCCAAATCAATGCTGTGTGCTGGGATGAATGTACTCATTGTATGTGTATGTTTATGGTAGTTTCTCTCGAAGAGCTTAGAAAATGTCAAAAGGAGTCAAAACAGCACCAGGTATTCCTCCATTGTGTTACGGGGCTGACGAGACGTGAGACATGCGGATCCATGTGCAAAGCTTTATTATAAAACATGGTGAGACAGGCAGGGTCAAACAGGTATGGCAAGGGCAAGACAAAGCAATCCGTGGAGCAAGCGTGGGTCGACGATCAGCGAACAGTATCCAAAGGGGCAAGGCAGAGAGATAATCCAGATTCAACAGCAATAATCCAAACGGGGAGCGAACACAGTCCAAACGGCAAGGCAAAGGGGTAAATCCAGGAAACACGGGCAGGGTCAGACACGGCAGGAAAACAAGGCAAGACTAAGGCTAAGAAAATGGCTCTGTAAAGTGCTATCGCTAGGTGAGTGATAAATGCAACAATACTCGGCCCAGAGCAAGAGGAAGTCCCAGGTTAAATAGTGAGTGCGTGATTGTGAAATGAGCATCAGGTGTGTGTGATGAGTGAATGGTGACAGCTGTGATCTGTGCAATGCATTGTGGGAACTGTAGTCCAGTGTGCTGTGTAGTGTGAGAGTCAATGTGGTGAATGAGTGACATCTGGTGGCGAGTTAACGGAAGAGCATGGCCAGGATTCGTGACACATTGGCTCTTAGGATAAGAAGAACCAAGTACACTTGAGCATTTTGTCCATTTTAGGGTCACATCACGTGACATCTCGTTGGTTTGTTTACCATCCGTTTGGATGGCAGCATTCACACTTATTAAAATGAACTACACTATCAGAGCAATCACACTAGAGTTCATTTTAATCAAACCAAACCTGCCAAGTGTAAACACACCATCAAAAGTTTTAAATATTTGAAATGGTATAATTACTTCATCTTAATTATCATTTTAAAAAGTCTGTTTAATGATGGGAAAACTGAAATCACGATACACCCGGATGTGATTATTAAACATCAAAAAGCTGTGATTAAACTAATATCTGCGCTGCACATTCAAAGTCAAATGTTGCGTTGCTGCACATTCTACAGGTTTGCAGTTTCAAAGCAGTTCGCATTCAATAAATATCATGCATTTATCCCAAGCGAATGCTTATGATTTACTGTTGATGAATTATAAACACTGTAAAGTAAACATCATCATATTTTGTAGAATGCATATTTTAGCTCTCATCTTTTTAAGTGAGCATCTGGAAGTAGTAAAGCATAGACATAAATTTCCGCTTTATGGATATGCAGTATTAATTTTTTGTGCAGGTCTTAAATTGGACTATAAAATCCTGCTGGTGTCCTGTTAGTTTTCATATTCTTTTTAAAATGAAATTTCTCCCCAAAATTTAAATGGTCATTTACTCACCCTTGTTCCATCCAAACCTTGTATGATTTACTTTCTCCTACAGAACATAAAATAAGTTATTTAAAAAAACACAAGACATTTTTCAAGATATCTTATGGAAGAATTGACCGGATTTGGCCAGATTGTACTTTATTTATAGCTCTGGAGGTCTAGTGTTCAGTTTGCACTATATTCAGTCTGGTTCAGCTTCCCTTTCCAATCTCGGACAGCATGTCCCGAGGCTTTGAAGGCCGTGGCAGGGCATTGGCCTCATTGGCCACTTGATCCATAATCCAGCACTGCCAGCTGCAAGCCTGCATGTTTTTTAATAAAGACATTAAAAATTTAATGGAAAGAGATATTTCATTTTAAAAGTCCAGACAGGAAAAAACTGTGTAATTGTGAGTCATATAAAAAAAGAATTTCCTAAGAAGATAAACCACCTGTGGAATCTGGGGATGTTGAGGTTGATTGGCCTATGGCTAAAACTTCTCGGTTTCAGTTTAATTGATTTATCGAACACGGCCTTGGCACGCCGGTCAATCAGATCATAGGAGCAGGGGTTCGTTGAAAGTCTTCATTATTTACTCCTTAATTACTCTAGCCCAGTATCTCACTCCGGCTCTCTGCTTTGCTCCTATACAATGCTGAACTAACCTTTACTAGATCGAAGAAAGCACAAAGCCCCTGTGCCTGGTCGGCGGAGGCTTATGAAGTGGGGCAGCCGCTCTCTTTGCTCTTCCTAATCTTAATTAAGTCCTGAACAACTGGGCTTTGCTCTTATCAGTATAGAGATGGTTGTTGTCCAAGCTGTGGGATGCTGTAGTGCACTTTTAATTGCAAAGTTTGATAAGAACAAGTAGAGCTCAAGAAAAAGAAAAAGATGTTATTTATTGTGAACCTTTTAGAGAATTAATTCATATAATCTGCAATCACAAAGTCAATTGTATAGTATGTAATGAATGTGCCAGTAATCATTATTATTAGTTGTGTCTACATTTCAAAGCATTTTGCTTTGATTCTTGCTTGCATTTCAAAGCATTTTGCATTAAGTGTTCTGACTCTCGACATAAATTTTATGCACCATTAAGTTTGAATGACAATGCACTTGATGTGTGTATCTGGTCTCTTGCACTCCATATTTTCATCCATATTTTATTATGTGAGTTCACGTATGAGAGTATTCAAATAGCAGCATTTCAACTTTAAATATGAGATTGTCCATTCAAACATTTTGGGTCAGTATGTTTTTATTTTATAGTATAGAAAGAAGTCTATTTCTTTTATGTAGCAAGGGTGCTTTAAATTGATCAAAAGTGTCAGAAATATTTTGTAACATTAAAATGTATTTGCTGTTTCAAATAACCATCTATTCATTAAAGAATTCGTAAAAATATCAAGCAGCACAACTGTCAACGTAGCTAATAATAAGAATGTTTCTTGAGCACCAAATTAGCATATTAGAAGATTTTTGTATTTTGAAAATTCTAAGTTGTCATCACAGGAATAAATTAGATTTGAAAATATTTAAAAATAGTAATACAATTCTGTTTTTATTATACTTTTGATCAAATAAATGCAGCCTTGGTGAGCAAAACAGACTTCTTTCAAAAACATAAAAAAATCTTCCCAACCCCTAACTTTTGAACGGTAGTGAACATTGGACGGTTGGCAACCGCAAAAAAAGGGCACTACGAAAGTATGAAAATCCTCTTTGGGAACAGTCATTAGCGATGCTTGCTAATGCATTACTTAAAATCTCAGGGGGTACTTCAAGTAAATAATGTAGGTCATAGGGGTGCAGCATACAAAAAAGGTTGGGAACCCAGTACACTAGCTGTGGCTGGTGCTCCTTCTTACATGCCATACTCGCATCTCCTTTTAACCAGAGCCCCAGGGCTTGAGTTTTCTATTCCACTGAGAGGGTTAGTGGTTTGTTTATGAGTGTAGTGTAACACGTACTTTCCTTCTCTTGCTTCGCTAAATAAAACACTTACGTTCTTCCTCTGATTCTCTCTCCAAAGGCTACAGAAGGATTGCTACCTGTTTCAACAATAGTCCTGCATCCTCAAAGATGACATGCTCGTGATGCCTCTGTAAGTAGGTTTCTCCTTGTTGTAAACACTCTTCACACAATACTTCACTTTTGCCCCTTTTCCATCAGCAGGGTGCAGGTGCCCTTTTCTAAGCTAGTGTCCAGTCAGACGCAACATAGAACAAGACATAATTGATTTGACTAAACTTTACGTATAATGACTAATTAAATATCATTTAACTGTTGTATTAACATAAATCACTTCTTTAGTTGTTTAATAATGACTTTTTAGTGATTTATAATTTCTAAAAAGGCTCTGGCACACACACACAACATGGCACCATTTTGGTGGACAAGGGATGTGAGATATTTTTTATTTAGTATGCATTTGATGGGTTTTTTTGTGAATTTGAGGAAGACTCTAGTCAAAGTTCTACTTCTACCATCTGCTTCATACTTGAGTACAGCTTTCCTTAACAAGAACTCAAGTCATAATGGAGATCTCCAGTCTTCCTGGAGAATCTGCGTGAGGTTTTCCTCCTATTCTCTTTCTTACTCTTTTTGTCTTTTGTTTTTGTCACCCCGGCGCTCCTCGCTCTCTATTTCTGTCTCTGTGACCGCGGACAAAGTCAGGGAGCCTTTCAAGTCAAATCCCTTTATTCTATGTCAGAAATTGAGTGTTCTGAAAAGGAGCGTTCTGGCAAAGAGAAAGGGCTGAAACTTTCATTTCAACCATTTGTGGAGCGGCACAGCCTGAGGCTCTTTTTCCCGTCCTCAAAAGAAAACCGTAAGAGAGGCTGACATATTTAATTGGCTGTTTGTAAGCTAATTAAAGCTTGTATGTTGATGTGTTTGACAAATCACCAGGGTCTTTTTCATGTTTCAGACTTCTTCTGAAATTATGTTTTCTATGACTGTGTGTAAGTAACAAGTTCTACGAAGAAGCCTCACTGAAATTGATTTCTGAAAATATATGTCTACAGTCGCAGTCATTAGCAAGGACGTAGTTTCTTGACTACTTGACTTTGCCAAGATAATTGTGACAACAGGGTAAATCTCGTGAAAAAAAGCATGTATTTCCAAGACGGCGAGAAAAGATACGTGTCCAACCAGTAAGAGATAAGAGATCTTTTAAAGAAATTCATACTGTTATTTAGCAAGCATCAACATACATATTAACAAGTATTTTTATTTCAAACAAATGCTGTTGAACTTTCTTTTTATCAAAGAAAAATGAAAAGTACTGCTTTGCCACAGGAATAAATTGCATTTTAGAATATATTAAAATAGAAAACAGTTATTTTAAATTGTAATATTGCACAATATTACTGTTTTTACTGTATTATTGATCAAATAAATGCAGCCTTGGTGAACATGAGACGTCTTTAAAAAACAATGAAAAAACTTACTTTCTTTTGAATGGTAGTGTCAGATTTATATTTCCATTTATAAAATTAATAATATTCCATAGCATTTATTATAATGTTTGTAATTTGTTCAGTGTTGCATAAATATTTTACTATTTATATACATCATAATTTTTTTTACATGACTTCAAGGAGACTAAACTTTTTTCTTTTATTTTTTTGGCATTGAGATATTGAGAATTAAGTAGCCCCCTCACAGTTTCTCATATCCTATTTATTTAAAGGTCCCATGGCATGAAAATGTCACTTTATGAGGTTTTTTAACATTAATATGAGTTCCCCTAGCCTGACTATGGTCCCCCAGTGGCTAAAAATGGCGATATATGTAAACCGAGCCCTGGGTATCCTGCTTCGCCTTTGAGAAAATGAAAGCTCAGATGGCCCGATCTGGAATCTTCCCTTTATGTCGTCATACAGGGAAAGGTTACCTCCCCTTTCTCTGCTTTGCCCGCCCATGAGAAAATTAGCTACAACCGTGCGAGGCGAGCGCAATTTTTTTTTTCGAGAGAGACATCATGGCTTGCAAACGAGCGAAGCACTGTTTTGCGTCTGAGTAATAAACTGCGCATATTAACAGACAAATTATGTTCATATTTAAAAGTCCAAACAGTCAGTAAGCGACAAGTACTTGGAAACGCTGTTTTGTAAATGATATATTGATGAAACTGCTGCTTTTAAGGCAAACTGAAAGCGTTGCTTCTCTGCCGCTCGCTGCTCAGAACAGACGCCGAGAGAGGCGACACTGTGTCGGGAGACTCAGACCTCGCACTCGCGGGACAGTACTGGAGACATCTTCCAACTCAATGATAAGGTTTTTTTATTTTTTATTTTTAAGTCACTAGGTTTGTTAGTATGTACCCGTTATGGGAAAAAAGCCGCCTAAAAGGTCTGAAAGTTACTAAATATTGTTCTAAAGTCGCGCTCGTGTGTGTGAGACGCAGGAGCTGATGGCAGCGGGCGGTGGATATTGTTGAGGCCCGCCCAGGTAAAGTCTGTGTGTGGGAAACACTGACCGTATCCAGACACAATATTTTAAACTAACCATTCGGAGACGTCCTGCTGTAGCCGCTGAGTTGCAACTTCTTCATCCGGTGCTTCTCCATCCGGATCAGATTCTGGGTCAAACTGAAAAGCTTGAACGACTGCGTGTCTACGAGCCATTGCGATGCATCCACTGTCAACATTAGCGCATGGTACCGTGGCCGCAAGCTGGATGTCGAGTACTAAGGCTATTTTCCCACTCACCAAGTTCTCTGATGGGCCAGTCGGGGTTCCAACCCTCTCTGTCCCCAAGCACTTTGTAAATATTGCACTTCCTCCCTACTGTACTGTATGTGTAGTTTTACTTTACATTGCACCTCTCCCAAAAGTATAATCAACCAGTGACCTAATCCTGCTAAATGACATCATTTTAGCTGCTGGACTGAATCATTGTGCCTTGTTTATGTTTATGTTTATGGTGTTCTGGGTCTGTTTAGTGAGGCCAGGAGCCGCCGCGTTGTTGTAATTTCGACCCATCGTTGTTTGCTGACATTCGGTTCAGGATGATAATGAGCCGGAAGAAAACAAGCCCTTTTACGATATGAATAGAGTAGGAACTAGAATGGGACTCCTCATCTGTAAGCTCGCTTTTAAGGGTCTGTTTCCCCCTCGGCCGAATTAAAGACGTGCCATTATGCTTGGCAAATTACTACGCGCTCTTTGTGGTCCAGCCATGGTACATTAGTGTGCCTTAAGATGGTCTAGCTGTGCCCATTCACCTAACAAAGAGAGGGTCCCCCTGGCAGATCCTTGGCTGGTCACACAGAGGAACCATTCACACCAGGCAGAAGGGGCCGTACGGTAGAGAGCTCGGCCACAAGGCAGCCATGACAAAATTCACTAAAGTATTGCTTGCAGAACAACCGTTTCCTCAAATGCAAACCAATTAAGTTCAATTTGACAACACTCCAGGCAAAGAAGCAGAACATCTGTGTAGAGTTGGAATATCTTAACAGAAATAGCCATGCTTGTGATGTTTTTGGTCTCTGTGGGAGAAAAGAGGTGGCGTTGCTTGTTTTGGGTTCCGGCTTTGTGGATTTTGGAAGTTAGGGGTGTAATATTGTAGCTGGACCCAATTACAATGGGAAGAATTAGGTGCCTCCCAGTGGATTCTTACCACACATTGATTTGTTGAAGATTTTAGGACTATGGCAATTAATCAAACTCATTGTTTTTAATGGCTCTCATTCGCATGGCGTAATCACATACATCTTAATTCAGTGCTCAAACTAATTTCTTTGTATGACAGGATGCAAGCGTTCACAGTTACATGGAATTTTCCTTCTTGACGGAGTCTCATAAATCAACCAAACTAAACAATGATGAAGACAAGCTTGTTATTGGATATTAGGACGCATAGTCTGAGAGTATAAGGAATCCTATTGTTATAAAAGCAGTTTTTAGTCATTCTCTAAAATTGTTTTCTCTTATATTGAGTCCAGCTCCCTTTCTCGACATAAATTAGTAGCAGGGAGTGATGATGGGGACCGAGTGCCTATAAATTATGTGTTGCTCTCAGGGTCATTAAGCCGTGTGGTCTGGGCCCACTGGATCTTTTATCATCCGCCTTGGATCAGTGGCTGTAAAACGGTGGCTAACATTGTGTGTTTATTTCCCCATAACAAAAGATTCGCTGTCTACAGCTCATGAGTTCAGCTAATGCTCCTTGGGACTCGAGCAGCCGTGGAAACATAAATCTACTCCCCAATTTTTGTTCCTTTCTCATTGCGCTCACCTTTCTCTGCCCTTCTCCCACTGTCTCTCTCCCCCTTATGCCTTTCATCTGATTTACTCTGTCTCCAGTCTCAACCTCAGACGGCGTGCCCACGGACTGACCAAAGTCCATTTGCTGACCGTCTGATGCATATTGCCCACAAATTTGGCAAGAGCTAGAAATCAGATACCGGTCCAGCTTGTGTTTATAAGGTAGTGGGCTGATATAGTGTGCGTTTCTGAGGACTTTTCACATGATATGATAATGTTTTCCATGTTAGTGGCACCAGACTTTTTTTGTAAATTGTAATTTAATTCTTTTTTATTTAGAAAGGACACATTATATTTAATAGTTAAGGACAAAGACATGTATAACGTTACAAAAGATTTATATTTCAAATAAAATAAAATGCTGGTCTTTTGAACTTCCTATTCAAAGACTCCTAAAAAATATATTATATAAATATTAAGCAGCACAACTTTTTCAACATTGATAAGCGGACGTTATTACTAGAGCACCAAATCAGTATAATAGAATCATTTCTAAAGGATCATGTAACACAGAAGATTAGATTAATAGGTGTTTTTTGTTTAAAGAAATGCAACCTTGGTGATCATAAATAAATAATCCATCAGTTACAGACCCCAAACTTTTGAATGTGTGTTTTTTTTTCAGATTACAAAGTAAAGTTAACCTAAAAATATCATCATTTACTCACCCTGAATTTGTTCCAAACCTGTATGAATTTCTTCACAAAAGAATATATTTTGACCAAACAGTTGCTGGTAGCCGTTGACCTCCATATTATGGAAAAATTTAAATACTTTGGAAATCTGAAATTCATACAGGTTTGGGAAAACATGAAGGTGAGAAAATTCTGAAAAAATAAAAATCTGTAATTTTTTTCAATCCATCATCATCTTTTTAAATTGGTTTTAATTATATAATCTATTTAAGATCTGTTCCTAATCAGCATGTGAAACAACTGTGATGAGTCAAATTTCATGCCTGTTGTCCAGAATATGCTGCAAACTGGACCCATTTCTATGGCGATGCTCAAAAGTTTGGCTGTGCGAGACTATGCATCTGTCTTCATTAAGTTGATTGCTTTCTTTGTTTGAGGTTGACTGTTATAAGAAAGATAAAATTATTCTGCTCTTATTCAGTAGAGCGCATGATTGTGTCTGATAAGCATATTAATCCAGAGAATAGCAAGAGTAGTTGTTCTTAAATGTGACTTTGAAGACAGTGATATTTATGAGCATGTTTGCGCACGTGTTTTTACCATGTCCAGTGGAGAAATCACTCAAACGTTGCGAAATGTTTTCTATGATGTATGTGGATGTGTGGTGCTGAGGGAAGGGATTGAGAAAGGCCTCCAGTGGAAGCTTCCTGGAATGATTTGCTGCTGTGGTGGAGGGTTGAAGGGGCGGGGGTGGCTGACTTTCTGGGTCATGATTCAGAAGTTAAACTCAGGAGAGATCTACACTGTGAGGGAAAGAATTCAGGCTTCGAAAATGATCATATTAACAAATCACATTTTTCTAAAAGACTTTTGCAGTTGTTTTAATGCTGAAGAATCTCTTGCGCTTGCCACATGTTTTTAGTCTAGGTGGTATAGAGGTGGACATAGTGTGTGACATAATGCGCCCCCCTCTAAATGACTTGTGTGAAATTACTCAAGTGTGAGGAGGAAATTAATAGGACAAAAGAAAAATTGTCAAGAGATTTTACTCTAATTAATTTGAATATGTTCCTCCTGGATTAGTTGCATTAATTATCAGTATAGTGTGAATAGGCTTACTAGTATGCAATTATAAACAACAGCAAATAATTAATTTGGCGTCTTACATAGTATGTGAACATTGTACAGTTGATCTGTTGATTTTAAATCGCTTTTGAATAGAATTTATGGCTCTAAGGGTAAGGATTAGGACGTTTTGCTTTAAAAGAAAAAAAATCTCAACCATACAGGACATATAAAAATATTAACATTTACTCAACCTTAAATGGATAGTTCACCCCAAAATGAAAATTGTCATTATTTACTCACCCTCATGTTGTTCCAAACCTGTGCTCTCAGAAAAAATGTTCAAAAACAGCTTGTCACTGGGACAGAACCTTTAAAGGGACATCTTTGTACCTTTTGTACCCCAAAAGGTTAATGTGGGCTACCTTTAAGGTACATATTACTACTCCAAGGTACTAATATGCACCTTTTAGAGGTACATAAAGTATAGAGTTATTCCTTTAAGGGTAATAACCTGTGACAAGTTGTTGTACAGCTATTTTATTAAAAATATTGAATGTATTTTTTTATCCATGCAATGAAAGTCAGTGGGATCTTTTTTAAATAAGTAAAATCCTACTGGAAAATATTTTCTTTTGAGTTTTACAGAACATACACAATTTATTTTAACTTTTCAACATATTATCTGCTCAACAGCAGTTTGGAGTTACAGTACTGAACACATTTTGATGTTATTGTTTTGTGAAGTATTGCTACCCTTGGTGTCTTCGATCTTTTCAGCGGTGACTTATGGTATAATTTGTCACACAGCTATTGTCATCTACACTACACATGGTGACTTTCAGTCCGAGGCAGTGGGGTGTTTTTTTTTTGGAGTTCAAAAACTGTTAACTTGACATTCCATTGTTAAAATTGTTGGCCAGCGTTGTATGACTCCCATTTTGAGGAAAGTTGATTTAAATAAAACACTTTTGAAATGGTCAGCACCATGCACAGGCCCCAGTCAAACAATTCATGTTAAGGACTTTTTTATCTATTTGCCTGGAGTGTTATCTATTGCTGTGTTTTATTTTTTTCATTAGAGATTTAAGTATTTAAGTATTTTTTATTCATTTCTAGTATTGTAGTAGTTCTAGTAGTATAATATTGTTTTATTGTAGTGTACTAATGTGTGGTCACATTTACCTTTGTTCTGCAAATTTTTACGGATCAAAACAGGCATTTAAATAGGGAATTACACGATTTTCATTTTAAGCAGATCATGTGAATACGCCATGTTGACTAACATAAATCTTCTTGGTTTAAAAGTGACTTCTGTGTGAACTGTGCTTCATACATTGCTACACTTTTGACAATTGACAATAGACTTTTCGCCCAAATTTCACTAATGTGATGGCTTGTAAAGCAGCATAGTCTTGGTTGACCTAAGAAGTCTGAACACAAGCAATCAAAACTCATTGTATGTTTCTACATCTATGTTGGTCTTTTCGGCAGGATTAATAGCGTGTGCTATTAATTGTGTGCTATGCTACTCTCAGGAAACCCCATGCACAGTTCTTGGAAAATGTGGGAAAAACAGACCGAAACTAGCCATCAATTACTCGCACCATTGTGTTTTTCTCCTTAATGATTCAGGAGGTGGATTAGAGCAACCAGTCGGTCCTTTACCCAATTATAGACCTGGCCTCTCCTCTACACTGTGATCCTTCTTTTGGAAGGCGTCCAGCGGCTTGCGTTCACTCTCTTTGATCAAGATGAAAAAAGAAGGAAGCAGCAGGAGACAATGGGCTGTATCCTGTTATTTTAGTATACTAATGAAAATGCCACTAAAGATCCCTTTTAATGTCAGATAAGAGAAAAGGATTGGAATTTAAATAAGTGAATTATGCTCCTCATTTATAGTCCACTTCATGATTTGTGTCTCTCTCTCTAGTACACCTGAAGCACAATGGCTCTGATTAACACTGCCTCTACATGCATTCAGTCACAGCCCCATATTCACCGCAGCGGGGGGAAATGGAATATTTTTACCTTGTTCACCTGTAGAGCTCACACTTGGTATGATAGGGGCTCATTGAGGCATTGCTTTCAGAAATTGGAATGATAATGAATAATCCCACCGGCTGTCGCAAAGCCCCATTAGTCGAAGCGAAGGCTTCTAATACAGATTGTCTTCCCCAAATCTATTTTTATTAGGAGCTTTTTGAAGTAGTCAGCCTCACACACTGCAAACAGATAGGACATGTCTATCTCTGTGAAGTGAGTTGAGCACAAATAGGAGGGAAGTCTTAAAAGATTCACTGAGACGATGCGATCTGAGGGCATTTCTTCCGTTTGTTCTTGAAGTGCGGCATACACAAGCAGATCTTTTATACTCTGAAACAATGAATGCAATGCATCTGACTGCATTCAAGTGCCAAAATACTTTTTTTTTGGAAACTGAAGAGCTTTAATTTGCTTTGCAGTCATAAAGATGTTTCCTTCTCCATTTCACTAAAATTAAAAACTAACTTCGACCAAAGAATTGTATGCATTGTAAAACTTAACAGTGAAATTGTTCATTTGAAACAATGAAACAAGTTAAATTTCACTTGAATATTATAGCAAGTTCATTGCACTTAACAGAAAAAAGGTATGAGACACTAAGACTAATACATGCTGCACGCTGTTTTATTGAAAAGCAATAACTGCATATGCCAAAGCAGTGATATAGTTGATAAAGTTTCTAATTTTAATGGTTTAAATATTTAAATGGTTTTCCTATGTAATATTAAGAAATACTTTTATAAACTTTAATGGTTCAAGGCAGTCAGTTTTCTAAAATGAAATTTTTTAAATTTTTTTAATTTTTACATTTTATAAAAATGTGAATACTAGTGCATGGTTGTGTGACTTGCTTGTGATGCTTGCGGTTGATTGCCTGGGCATTGCTATATGGTTTTTAAAATTATTATTACTGTGTTGCTATGCAGTTTCTAGGGTGTTCTGAGTTGTTTCTAGGTGGTTGATTACTGGTTCAAGGCACATTAGCCCACCTGCAAATCTCTATGACATTTTGCTTGTAAATGTGGCTCATTTCAAGTTTGTGGGATTTTTTCCCCTGTTTTATTGTCTACCAGGAAAATATGAATCTGATCACTTAGAAAAATAATACCACACCTCTACACTAATTGGGTTATTTTTCACACCTGTACAACAAATAAGTTAAGTGCAAATGTTTAATGATTAGAGGTTTGGAATAAATAAGAATAAAGGTTTATTTATAATAAAGGTTTAGAATAAGGACTAATTATTCTATAAAATGGTACAAATGAAATGTCATCCACCGCGTCTTGTAACCACATCATTTCCAACTCATTTTTATTTTAGCAGTTCTAATTTCTGTGTGGGTTGGAGGTTAAAAGATTGGGTTGGTTTTTAGCCAGTTAAAAAGCTATACTAGGCTTTAACTCCAGTGAAGACAACAGACAGAAAAGATGTCTTTAACCTTAGTTTATTTTAAAAATGGACAAGATCATAGTCCTCATTTACCAGATCTTTATTCAAATGTCACAGTGGCTCTTTAGCTTTTCATGAATGTCTATAAATCCTAATTGAGACCATCTTCACAGACTGTTCAACTCCCAAAGTCCAGTCCAAGGTCATGAGGGTTAGTTGTGAACTACCAGGATTTAAAGACTGATTTGAGTGACGTTTGTTAAATCAGTTATCCAGCTAGGTAGAATGTTGTTTGACAAACCAAACTGAGTTTCTTTCAGGGGTCTTGTGTGTTGAAGTAGTTGAATTGTGTGTTGAAACTTTCTCGCAATTCGATTGCAATGAAAAACAAGATACAGCCAAAACAAAGCAACTCTTTAAAAAAAAAAAAAAAAAAAAAACACCAATTGAAGATAAACGTAAAAAGCAGTCTACATGATAATGCTCATAAAAAAGCATGTCTGGAAGAGTAGGTCAGAACATTGTAAACAAGAACAACCCTGCATTTAGTTTTTCTATTTTCCACTTCACTCCTTGTTCATCTATAATGTATATCTTAGTTTAGATAAATCCTGCAGTCATTTGTTCAAATCCTGTATCCGTGCTTCTATGTATGAATGTGACTTAGCAAAAATGTTGTTTGACAAAGTGAACATGTGTTGAATTAGATTTTCAAGTATATACTGATTTTATCTTTACATACTGTAAACACACTTTGTGTATGTGTGTGTGTGTGTGTGTGTGGGTGTGTATACGCATATCGTAAAGGGATGGAATTGATTTAATTCACTAGAATTAGCAGTATGGTTTATGAACAGTGGGCATCACTTACCATATTGTATGAGAATTATGCCAGACCAGGTTTGCTAAAACAATGCCTAACTATTGGCTAACATTATTACTATTCAACAATTTTCCAGAAAGGGACAAGTTACTACATCTTGAGATTTGATTTTTTTTTTTTTTTTTTGAATAAACATGCACCAATGAGTCGTTCATTTCAAATTAAAAATGTGACAAAACTTAATATGACAAGTGCAGAGAATGAGATCTTCCGATTCAGTGACTAAGAATCAGAATTCAAAGTAATAATAAAAATCAGAGTTCAGATTTAAAAACAAACCTGAAATGAAGTCTACTGCTGCTTGTATTTTTATCTTACAAAGGGAAAGATTTAATGATAATTCTAACAAGCTTATCCAATATGAGTTCTGTTATTCTATTTAGAGTCTGTTATGATTATCAGCTGCTTTTCATTTCCTGGTACAAAGCCCAGTCATGCTTCGGGACTTTGGTAACAAGAAATCATGTTGTGAAGTTGTATACCAATTAAAAGGGAATTCAGAGGATTCATTTTTCCTCCTAATTAAACTGAACTCTTGTAAATTATTGTGATGTACTTTCCATCCAAGTTATGGTAGCAGCCGCCATTAAGACAGATCTTATTCCTTGTAAAATTAATTCTCCTTTGTTCTCACTGTAAAATATGCCATAAATGACAAGCCTTGCATGATATGCAGCCTCCAAAGAATAATTGATTCTCAAAGTGCTGTTCATATTTCTTTTGGCATTGCTGAGTGAAATGACAGATAATTAAGATGCTCCTAACAAACTGACAACTTCACTAATTTGTCATTTTTCCAGCAAAATTACATAAAACCCCCCAAGGACCATACCATAATGACACTTATGCCTTTGATGGACTACAGCAGTCGGTTGGGTTGTCAGACGTATATGTAGAGTTTGTAAATGACAGCTGCTAAACACAGATAAAGATTCCAAATGTTCTTCACGGATGAATTAACCACATAGCTGGGTGGTTCTCCACAAATTACTTGCTCGCTATTAAAAAAAAACAACAACCTCACTATTAATTATTCCACCCATATGTTTTCATGCCGCCTGTCTCTTTCTTTTGCATTCTTTCATTTGGCTGAGCAGAAGAGACCTGTCCAGACTATATAAATCCTCTGACAATATATCCGTCTGACTGTTTTGATTGAACAGCCACGTAAAATATTACCCTGCCTGGGAGAGCTGTTGTTCACCTAAAGTGTTTTAGCCCCTCTTCACTGAGATTTCGACATTGAGTGGAGCTTTTCAGGTGTCAGTGGTTAGTGGTGGACCTCAAACTGTCTATGAAGAACTATGCCTGTAAGTGCAGGGGAAACAAGAACAAAAGTTCCATTGAAAAGATGAAGTAAAAATGTTTTTATGCTTGGTTAAATGTTTTTTCAACCAGTTGGGATTTTCACAGTGCACTGTTAAACATATGCTCCGTTCACTCATTGACTCTTAAGTAGGCTATAAGTAATACTTCAATATAAAAAAGCATACTTCACCACGTCATTATTATTACATATTCCCTCATGATTTTATAAAACCTGTATGCTATTAAATTTCTTTCTGGGTAACAAAAAAATATTTTTTTAAAGAATCATTACACACTGACACAGTGACATTCATAATAACCATGTCTGTTATTCTCTTAAAAGAAACGCCAAAAATATAGTCTATTGTACTCTATATTTAGGGTCTTATGAAGTCACGCAATAGCTTTTTGTGAGGAATAGACCAAGTAATTTAAGTCATTATATGAAAATCAATCAAAAAATACTCAGTGATGCCGAACGCCATTGGTTCTCACATCTGCCACAACCAAACATGACAGTTTGAATATGTGAAATGGAGAAACATTATCAGTAAATCATGACCTGCCAGTCTTTTCCTCATGGAAAGCTAGATCTTTGGAATGTAGCACACGAGTACGAACCACATTTATGGTTCTTTAATATTCCTTTGTTGAGCACAGAACAAAATAATAGCGTATGGGATTAGTACGACATGGGTGAGTAATTCATGACAGATTTTTTAAGGGTGAACTATGGCTTAAAAGAAATAACAATAATAAACAGAGGCTGACAGAAATTTGGGAATGTAGTTTTCATAGGTCATGTTGGTAAGTCTGTTGCCATCATTTTCATTACATCAAAATGAACTGAAACAAACTCTTCCATCTTCTGAGTATTGTACTTATTTCAGAGTTCTTTTGACATCCCGCGTTGTTATTTTACCAATAAGATTGGCAGCATTGCTCCGAAAACGAGAAATATCAGGAAATGCAATATTTTTTAGTTTGTCCAATGTCTGTCACACAATGCGGTGTCTCTGAGTAATCCTGTTACAGTTTTCATTTTGAAGATTGCTCTGTGTGCGTGTGAATACAATCACTGGCAAACCACAGGAAGAGTGTGTGTGTGTGTGTGTGTGTGTGCGTTTGTGCTTGTGGATGTATACTTAGCTTAGAGCTGCAGATCAATTCACTGTTCCTCAGCAGGGACCAGGAGGGGACAAGAAGAAAGCCAGAGAGCGAAAGACCAAAAAAAGACTGTGGGCTTCTGAAGGAAGAAATGAAAGGAGCCAGAACATTCTTAGAAGGTGGAGGTTCTCAAAGAGCCTTGCGCTCTCAGACAGCGGCTTCTTAGAAATGATGGGAGCATAGAGGAGGGTCAGAAAAGGAGGCACGGCAGCCATAGCTACTGATGGAGAAGCCTGCTCACTAAGTTTATCTATCTTTCTGAAATCCACTATGCTTTCAAAAAGCCAGAGTAATTAGCTGATCACCTTTGGAAAGTTCATGGGCCATAAAAGTGATCCTTTTAGCCCCAAGGGCCTGATTTTTAATGCATATTACAGAGGCAAGAACACTGTGTGTGAAATGAATCTTAAATCACAGTATGAGCAGTTTTATATCACAAGCCATTGGAAAATGGCTTGTGATAAAAACACAATAGTTTAATACTGTGCTATATTGATGCAGTTGGTAGCACTTTTGGGTCAGTTAATTGAACTAGCAAGACTTTTTTTGCTCAACCAGCTATTGAAAAGCATGGTCCACCTGCTAGAATAGCATCTAGCCAGCATAAATCATCTTTTCAGTAGGACTGGTCAGCATGTTTGCAGATCTTGATTAATTATTTGGACAGTGTTTGTCTTTCATCATATTTTCAGTACTCTGCACATCTTCTTACTTTGATGTTTAGAATGAGTAAGTGGTTTGCAGACTTTTGGGAAAGACAGATTAAATGTTTCCACTCGGCAGGAAACATTATAATCCCCTCCAGCATTTCTCATGCTCCCAGCTGATGCAAAATGATGAATATATAACTCTTTCAAAGTAATGTATTGGACAGTGCTTTCGCTTCAGGACCCAGATTTTACGTTGGGCATCAAGTGGTGGCTCAGCCGAACTAGTTTTTTGTGCCTTTTTTTTAAATTTAAAAATTATTGTACAAAATATTTTTTAAAATTAAATTTTTTTTATGCAAATTAATATAGTTAAATATTATAGCAAATTAAAATATATATATTTAAATGACATCATTCTAATATGCTGATTTGGTGCTCAAGTAACATTTCTTATTATTATCAGTGCTGAAAACAGTTGTGGAAAAAGGATTCTTTGATGAATGGAAAATTGCATGAACAGATATCAATATAAATGAATTTATAGACACTTTTGATCAATTTAACGCATCCTTGCTCAATAAGTGTATTTAATAAAAAAAAAAAATACTGACCTCTAACCTTTGAGCTGTAGTATATTTTTTAAATCATGTAAATGATAAGTCTATTTGATTTGCCTTGCTTACTGCACGTGTACAATTAGTTTAATTTTTTTTTTGTTTTTTTTTTGTAGCATTTATTTCCCCAGATGGCTCATTTTTAGGTCATGATCCACTGTGAACTACTGATTTATGGCATATGGTGAGATGTTGTAGGCCTTCCTTTTGTGGCAGACTGTACTAAAACCCGTTTTATTAACATCACTTTGTCTTCATTTAATTCAGAACTTGCAAGTGATTTCCACAATAGATTTTCACTTTTACCATTCACCAACAAATGAAAGGCTCACTTTGGTGGCACCGCCTTCTCTTCTACCATCTGGAGGGAAATGTTATTAAAGCGGATGGTGATGACTAATGAAAGCTCTTAGACTAAATGAAATAAGCAGGCTTGAGAGGCTGAGGTTTGGAGCCTCTGCATGCTCATTCCTGATCAATGTAGCCTGACAAAGAACCTCGCAAAGACAAGCGTCCATGCTTTATCGTAATGTCAAAATCAAGATATTTTAGATTAGTTTGTAGAGTATGGTGCTAACAATATGTTTGTGGGTTCGATTCCTTGTGAACACTGAAAAAATTCACATAGCATGCTGCTGTCAGTGAGGTTTTCACTTTTGATTCATTGCTTTGAAAAATATTAGAATCTGTCTTCTGTTAGTGTTTCACTTGGACTTTAAGGAGATTTTTTTTCCAACTGTGATGTCTCAGTAGTAAGGGTATTAGAAGTATCAACAAGCAGCTGTGATAGAGACAGGAACGAGTCTTGTGTGACTATTCGTAGCTTTGCCCATTAGCTCCCCGTCAGCTAATTACTGAGCCATGTTTCGATCATTCTTTTCCCGCAGTGAGATCCTGAACTCAATTTCTTGCTGTTTTGTTTGCAATGGATCTAATCTAGATATTTGAACCTCTCCTAGAGAGTCATTGTTTTTATTCTGAGCAACCTCGTCATACTAAAAACTTCCTGTCTAGAAGCAGTGAAGATCCACCCAGGCTTTCATAGCGGTTTATCACAGAACTGCAAAGCGTGTATGTGTGATTATAAAAATCTGAGTAACCTTGCTCCATTTACTTCCCCGCAATTTTTCATCTGCACCGGTGATCCATTTCCTCCTCTAGCTCTCTACGGTAAGTGACCATTTATAATTGAATTAACTGGTTCTTCTCAGTTCCATCGTGTTTTCATATACTAAAGAATAATTCAAGCTGATCTAAAATCAGTTTGAAGTCGTTTGCAGTTTTGAAATTTAGTTTGACTGCACTTAATGATCATTCTGCTTTAAAAAGGGTGTTCACTTTGTCATTTTTAATCTGTGTCTTTCAGTAAGGTCTCATTTATACCTGATATTAGCATCGACCAGACTATTTAACCAATGTAAATAAGATTCAACGATCAGGTATATACAAAAGCCCTAAAAGGCGATGCATTATCTTTTTTTTTTGTCTCATGAGTTTTCTCATGATATTAACATATTAAAATAATGTAATTTGTATTCTGCTCACAATTTCTCTCGTAAACTTTTTTTTATTTTTTATATTCTATAAGCATGTGGATTAGTGGTTCTTGACAAGGGGACCCCAGCAAACTTTCAATGGGACTACAGGATAGCTTAAAATTACTCAATTAATTGTTAGTAATAATATTAATATAATTGTTAACAAATTAATGCTAAAAATGCATAAAATCAATATTTCTTTTTTTTTTTTTTCCCTCAATAACTATTGTTTCTGTTTGTTTAACATAAAAAAAAGATTAAAAACAAGCAGCTTTGTCATAATTATAGCAGAAATGATGGAGGAAATATATTTAAAATTGTGTTGGACAATGGGGTGCGTTTAGTTAAAAAAGACAGATTCACTGTAGGTGTCCTGTAATTTTTAATTTTAATTTAATTCATAACATTTGTTATGTCAAGAAAGTGAAGTCTAGATCTCAAGAAGAAGATCTAGATATGTTGATATGTTGACAATTGAGTAGCTTAAGAAAACAACAGTTAAATCTTGATAGCGTGTTAAGTCATGGTCACAACAAAACAAGAAAATAACACATGGTCTCTTGGGGCTTACGTACATATGGTACATTGTATTTGTTGTGTAAACACTATTGTGTCCTGATGCATCTCAGACAACACCAAAGTCACGTAACGTGAAACCATTGTTCCAAAACAAAGGTTTTAAGCCTTGCCTTCTAGGTACAGCTTTAAAGGTATATTCCAGGTAAACAGCAATATAATGTATGTGGAATGTTGAGAAAACTGCACAAAATGTGTACTTGTCCCTTGGTTTTAAATAACAGTACAAAGACATTGCACAGGCATCAGTGGGTCTTAATACTTGGAATATCCACTGTAAGCCATGCATTGATGGGAAAGCATAAAACTTTTTATTTTTTATTGGTCTAAAAATTAAAAAATTTATTTAGTCAAACAAGTGATGAGTGACCACTTGTGACTGGATCACTAAAACTACATGCTAAAATCAATCAAATGCTAAAATTTTCTAGAATAAAGATGAATGTGGCAGTATATTTCTTCAGGATTTTCATTCAAAGTGACAACTCTCAGCAAACCTTCCGGCAATAAAAGTCCATCCAGACACTAGAGCCAAAGGCAAGACGCCCATTCACACACATACAGTCTCAAGTACTGCCATCTAATGTCTCAGAAGCGTGCACATGATGTACAAGTACCTGTATTGTTGTGATTGTCAGTCTCCACCTGTGATAAAACCTCACTCCAAGATTGAAACGCCAGACTAAGACACATCCATTAGCTCCAGACTGAAGCATCACTTCATATTGCTTTGTCACATCTATTAGCCCATAGGTTACTCTCTCTGGAGATGAACTGCATGGAGGATTTATTTATTGGTGCCTCAAGCTATTTATCCCAAAAACATCAATGGTACAACTTCCAGATTCTTGGGAGGATTGATTATAAGAGCACTGTGGTGGCGTAGGGTCCACATTACAAGATATTTCTTAGTATTGTTTGTTTTCTGCTACCGATTTATTGATAGTGAAAGATGTTTTATGTGCGTGTGTGTGTTTGTTTGTGTTGGAGTGATTTAGGCAGGGTTCCTGATTGAATCCAGTCTGGCCCTTCACGTTCTGGTGACCCCAGGCTGACAGAAGGGGTTCTAATTCCCCTGCGGACGCGAATGCCCTGGTCCACCTTCAGCTGATGGGATCAGGACTGCGGCGGTGTCTTATTAATAACACACAGAACCTGGACTGTCAGGGTGGCGCTAAATCCGTTATTGCTTCTCACCTTCAGCACCCTCAGATAATTAGCTATAAACAATCAGATAAGTTATGAGACACGTGTGCGTGTTACTTGAAGCAGAACATTGATGGAAACAAGGAAGCAATTGCATTCAACAAGGAATACATGATTATTTTTTTAAATAGCCATTTAGACAGAATGAGTCTGCTTGCATTTAAATGAAGATCCAGGCTGGTTTAAGCCAGTTTGGTGCTAAACTTTAATGTGACCAGCATTTTTGGTGAAGCTTGACTAAGCATGTCTTGCCGGTTAACCTAGTTAATGATCTTGGTGGGGGCAAAAGAGCATGGTTGCATCAGTTTTTCTGGGATTGGGATGTAAATTTAACCCTAGAGACTAGAGTTTGTAGCTAACTGTTATTAATTTGGTTGTTTCTTTTGTAAAGGTATACAGTAGTCAACATTTGAAGTGGATCAAAAAAGTTGTAAGACAAGAATGCATTTTGGTTTTAGGACAACTTGATGAAAGGTTTTGAGCCACTTCAAATGTAGACTACTGTAGTCCACCCAGAAATACAATTTTTAATCATTTATTCGCCCTCGTGTATTTCCAAACTTGTATGCATTTCTTTCATTTGTGGAACACACAATAAAATATTTTGAAGAATGTTGGTAAATCAACAGTTTCGGTTTCCATTGACTTCAATTGTATGAGCAACAATCCCAGTGAAAGTCAATGGGAACCATGACTGTTTGATTATCAACTTTCTTCAAAATATGAGTAAATGATGACAGAATTTACATTTTTGGGTGAACTGTTCCTTTAAGGCAAGGCTTATAATAGGTTGTAAGTAAATAGTCGAATAGTATGACCTTTATCATCATAATTTGAGAGTGGAGTTGATTAATGTGACCTTAATGTAATCAATAAGAAACCTCCAATGTTGCAAACAGCAGGTCATTATATCTTGTGGCTTGTGGTTCTTTGGCCTTTCCATTGAATTACGATCCATTAATAATCGTGAAATAACATGATTAGTATATTTGCATATGTAAACTAATACAGTACTCTATTAGAATTGGCATTCTAATTTATATTTGTCAATTTTTTTGTGTGTGTGTGTGTTGAATCCTGACTGTCATAGTAGGTAGTGAGACTAGGTGGTTCACAATGTACTCCTAAATATTCCATAAATATTTTGATTATAAATGGAGTTATGTTTCAACTGAGTTTAATGGTGTTAAGATATTTAGTAGTGCATATTTCCCATTTTACCACAACCGAGCTATGATTTTGAGCATTGCTGTTGTGTACAGTATGTTGTTGTATACTTGTGAGGTCTGTTGTGTCCTGGTGTGTGACTGTACTCTATTTGACATTGTATCAATGCCCTGTTGGCTAGATCTCTCTAGTCACTTGCAGTCAATTTAATTATCAATTAAATTGTCCAGGGTCGCTGTCAGGGTTTGTTTAGTTTCTGACGAGTTAAATGTGTTGTTATTGTGATAGCAGTTCAGTCGAGTAAATTGTCAACACTGATGCTGTAGAAATGGGTTTGATTCCTGCAGAGTGCCACTTTACACTAACAGGCTCATGTAGTAATGGGTTTTGCTACTTTAAATGAACTTTAAACAAGTTACAACAATCAAAAGAATGAAAGGGTCAGAGAGATTGTGTGAAATGTATGGCACTTTCAACAGAGCAGCAGCATATAATAAACATTCTTCTTTAATCAGGGTTTATAACAGACCACTAAAAGCTTTTGTCTCTTTTATTTTTTAGCTCCGTTTTGTCCACTAAGCTGTGAAATAGTTTCATCCTACTCTCTGTACCGCAGCCATCAGTTTCTGACCTCTTGACCCAAGTCATTTTGCTAAGGGGTTGCACTTTATTAATAGATACACCGGTGTGGAGCGAAGGATGGCACTTTTGTGCAAGCACATCAGAAGTCCCAGCCCTGGCTTTTATGCTTACGCAGATCCCTGTCTATCATTTCATTGTCCCTGGAAAATGCTGCAGATGTTTCTCTGCCCCCTGAACTCTGACTCTAGAGGTCATCACTACTGCACTATTATCATCTTGTGATTTATAACACCTTTCCAGCATCCAGTACTGCAGCTCACTTCATGCTCTTAAAGGGACCGTTCACCCAAATAATGTAAATTCTGTCATCATTTTCTCACTTATGTCATACATAACCTGACTGACTTTCGTCTATACGCAAAAGGAGAGATTTTGAAAGAATGTAGAATTACAATAAATTACAATAAACTTTCATGCTTCAAAAAGAATGGAAAACACCATAAAACTAGTTTTGTACAAATGATAAATTTCAGGTTGTTCCTCTTGCAAATTGTATGACTGTAGACTACATTGAAATATAAATGCATGATTATTACAGATTACTTTTATAATACTTTTAGAGTTCTTTTTGTCATTCACTTAAATCACATTTATTATATTGCTCAGAATATGCTTCAAAAATTCACCTATTGAAGAAAATAAGTCATTAGTGTGAGTAAATGACTTTTAAACGAATTTTGAATACATTTTTGAGTTAACTGTTCCTTTAAAAATAGGTGGAAATTACAGCAATATCCTTTTGGATTCCTGCAGGGGTTTAATGCATTATGTAAATGATTTTTTTAAAGACTTCCAGCACACTCAGTGGAATACAGTCACACAATTTTACGGCTAATTTTTGTGGTGGAACGGAAAGGCCGCCCCCTCATCCCACCCAGCGAGTTAATGTCTGTGTGCGTGTAAGAAGGAACTATGTTTCCTTGCATCAATAATTCTGTCATTTTTTCCCTCATTATTTTATTTCTTTTATTATCGATTTAGGAGTCCTAGCTGTCGGAGCTGTAGCCGGGTGGTTAGCGCATGAGCTGGCTCATGCTGTTTCCTGATCCCATTTCCCAAAATATTGTCATCTGTCCAAAAGACAGTCCAAAAGGCCAAAAAATAAATATTATCTACTCCCTATCTCACAAACACGGTTAATAGCTTAATAGTGCCAGCAAGACATTGAGACAACATCACAGTCCATTTTACCAGACAAAATTGTTTTTGTCAGGTTTTCCTTTTTAATTAATTAAACACCGTTATAACTCTCGTATGTAAAACCGAATGTATTAGTAAGACTTGTTTCAGAGTCAAAATCATTTATGTAACCTCTTACTTATACATTTGAATCATTTTTATTCTCTATTGTTATTTCTTATGCATATATTATTATTATTATTATTTTAATCCCTTTTTATGTAAATTATGTTGAATTACCTTTGTGTATGAAATGTGCTATATAAATAAACTTGCCTTGCCTCACTAGGTCTCATTAAATATACAGTAAAAATTTAGTAATATTGTAAAATATTTTTACTGCTGTTCTGCAAAATTTTTTTCAAACATTGATAGTATATTTATTCAGCACCAAATCAGCATATTGGAATAATTTCTGAAGGACCATGTGGAACTGAAGACTGGAGCAATGGCTTCTGAAAATTCAGCTTTTCCATCGCAAAATATATTAATTTTCAAAATATATTAAAAAAGGAAAAAATATTTTAAATTGTAAAATTACTGCACAATATTATTTTTTTTTGTGTGTTTTTGATCAAATAAATTCTTGGTTCTAGTGTTTCAATCTAAAGTTAGTGGATTTATGTTGAAGAATAAACCAATGGATGTTGTTACTGAAGAACAAGACAAAAAATGTTATTTAAAAAATAAAAATTGCATTGTAGTACATGTACAGTATACAACAGAGAGGAGGTGACTTGACATCTCACCTATCAAATTGCTCATGCTTTGAAATCATTGGTTCAGTTCCAGACCTCTTTCAGCCTATTGAATACTGAACCAATGAATCACCATCTAACATAACATACCTTGAACTACAAAGAGTTGACGTGAGCTCTGTATGCAATCTGATCGTGTCAGTGAGCACAGAGTGTTGAGATGATGTGTAACCCCAGGCTATCTGTGATAGACACATACAGTATTACAGGCTGGTGGGCAATTGGAGAAAGGTGCGTTACTGGATATGGCTGGACTTGGCTAGACTGTGAGGACATGATATAGGCTGACACAAATTCAGATTGGAGGATGGCCCTTTTGCCGCCTTCTCGGATTAGGTTTGACCACCCACACGGGTCTCCAGCGTGGGTAGCCAGAGTGAAAGAAACCAGGATTGATTGTATGAGGGGGTATGCAAAGGTTCTACACCTGGTTTATGTTATGTTATTATGTTATTTTATTTGTGCACACGGTCAGTTATGCATTTTTTTTTTATTCTAAATATTTGACTTATATTTGACTAACCCTCATGTTCCTACTTTGAATTTTTTCCTAACCAACCTTTACTAGTGATGTGCACTAGCAAAGGCATTTTGCTTATTTTTATTTCTGTTGTGTTTTGGTGAGTATCTCCACCCTGTTAGATTGGGTTCTGTGATCTTCTGGCTTGCGTTCCATCTGAAAGCTAAAGAGATTGTCACCACAGACTGTGCTAAATAACATTCGTAACCTAATGCACGTCAAATGCAGAAGACCTCCTATGAACAGGCTTGATTACACCCTTGAGAGGCTATCGGTACGCCGTAATTGCTGAACTTAATGTAAGGTACTTCTTTTCTTAACCAACATCTCACCATGACCCTTCCATCAAGCAGCAAACTAACAAAACCTGGCGAATCAAAGTCTAGTGTGTCTTTCCTTAATCTGGTCTGTCACAAACAGATACAATAACTTGATAAACACATTTTTGCATTCTGTCAGTGCTGGAGTTTGAAATTAAATGCTGGCACTTGCAATCAAGCTGTGCTTTTAATGGAGTTTTTGGTGCTCTGAGGACTGTTGAGGTTTTGCTCTTTTCAGGCTCTTTTGAAGAGGCACTTCAGGGGCGAAATGGCTGAGCTGATCACGACCAGCGTCGCTTCGCTGCTCTCCTCAGCTTGTGCAGATTACACTCTCACTCTGCCAGACACCACTAGCCCAATTGGCCCTCACCAAATGAAACTGTCTCACAGCTATGACAAATGATGTGTATTGTGTATATGCGTGTGTGTGTGTATGTGACTTCGTATCTGGAGCCAGAACAGCGAAAAAGAACCACTCAGCTGAATGGTCAAGACCCTTGTTAGAACTTAGATGGAGCTCTCACGTAAAGTTGCGAACTCCGTATTCTGCCATTGTTGCAACCTAATTTTGTCGTGCGTACATTGACACGCAGCCAACAAGCTTTAGTGCGTTGTTTCTGAAGTACTACTCCTACACATGTAGAAGCTCAGAGATTCGGTCAAAAAAGCTGATACGCTCTCCAAACACCTACCTACGCTCTCGACAGTAGCTCGGCTCTTTGTGCGAGAATCCCAGATAAGTGTGAAATTGCATCGTTACAGATGCCAACCTGCCCCGAAGCCATGAAAACTCTTTCTGATGTGTCCTTTTCCATGAATGGAGCTTTGATACGTTATCAGATACATTCCAGGACATGCCTGAAGTATCGGCCTATCGACCGAGTCTGATTGTCCTTTCTGTGCCGCTCGTAAGGCTAGCAAGGAGGACGGCCTCCCGGCGAATTACCAGGCATGCTCATGCGTGAGACTAGTGACTTCGCTCTGTGATTGCCGTGACCCGCCCCTCACCCTCGTACCAAAAGGGTCCTTTATGAAGCTCTTTTCCATTTCGCTCTGAATTCAGTCATTCCTCCATTAACCGTGCAGACCTCCATTCCCCTGCCTTCAGGGCCCCCTTTGTCCTTCTAATGGCTCTGGTAGGGCACACTGGAGCAGACATTAAAGAGATTTGGTGTGACTTAGGCTTTGAAGAATTAGACATGCTTAATGTAACCCTGACTGACCTGAGCCTAGATCTGGGGTATGGGGTGAACTGAGCTGCAACTTTTGAAGCTGAGCTGATGGTTAGCCTTTTTAGGCCCTGTTTACATCAGGGGCATTTCCTTCCTTTCACGTGAGAGGACGCAATGCCTCCATCAAAATATGATTGGATATGACTGGTTATGATTGGTTCATGCCATAAATCCCACCTCTTGTGTTCCTGCATATTCTGTGTTCGCAAATCAGATGATTAAATCGTTAAAAAATGAAAAATAAGTATGTATAGTAAGTATAATTAAAAAAGTAAACAACTCACACACTTAGAAATAACCACTTTGGTGTGTCAAAAAAAGACTAGAAATGACCTGAAAACATAGCCTGTAGGGAGTTTTTTAGCTTGGTGTAATTAAAGGAAAACTATCTGTGATCAATATTTACCAAGCTTTGATGACTGATGATCTAAAAAATTCAAAAATAGTTCAAAGTTAACTATTAAAAAGAAAAGCTGAACAGAAGTTCACAAATAAAATTTATTCTGTAAATTTGTACTGCCTTGAGTTAGTATTTTGGAATAAATGTAAAATTCTGATGCAAGTAATGTTTATTTAACTAAGAAAATGTGACTAGGACATGAATTTACATTTGATTAAAAAAAAAAAAAGAAAAACTGTGAGGACTTTGCCTCCTCATTACAAAATACCGCTCAAGACCACTGGTTTACATCTAGTATTAAGATGTGCTTTTATCGATCACAGGTGGACAACGGGAAATACAGGTGTAAAATACATTTTGAGCTTGTCTCGACCACTTCCAGACGAAAATGCATTCAAACAGCCACAAAATTCACTGCCTACTAACCTAATTCTTAAACTTTACGGGATGTGTAGTTGAAGCAAACTACCCAGATGGGATTTAAACTTTGCCATCTGAAATCATAATGTTTGAAGGTGAAACGTCACAAAAAACGCAGTGTTTTCTTACCAGTCCTAATTGTAACACAACCCACAGCGATCTGCATAGTTTTGTGGCTATCAGAGTACAAATGAAAGCTGCTGCTCTCCGTATCATTTTCCATGGTCTCCTTTTGCATTCTCATGTAAATTGTGTGAGCTTATTTTGCAGTATTAGATAGAAAGATCAGAAAACGCCCATAAATACACTATAAACCCTGCCCTCAAAGACATCATGAAAGTGTACGAAAGAAACGGATTAAAAACCAAGTGTAAACGGAAATGTATCTCCCTTGTCTACCTGTGATCCAATCATCCAAATGCATACCAGGTGGAAACAGGGTTTTAGAGATGGCTTTACACATGATTTGACTCCACTGAATCCCCAAAAGAGATTTTATTGAACACTTCCACAAACATATTAAGCATTTAAACTGAGAATGTTTTTTCATTTGTTTTCCATTTTCCTTCAATTGGACCTTAAAAATGATGTAAAGAGAAAATGACAAGTGTGAAACCCTTACAATTGTATTTGTCTTCCCAGAAACCCATTTAATTTAGAGACAATAAACTGACGGTGTGCCATTTACTTTGCAGATCTCCTTTTGTATATTTATTCTAATTGAGAAACAGGTGTTTCTTAACCCTCCGCTGCAAATGAGACCTCCCAGGATCTGAGCTGGTGGGTGCCTAAATAGCTTTGTGTGCTCTACTGCCCCTCATCAGCATTCCTGCGGTGTTGGAGCTAATGACAAGGCAACCTCGGCATAATGTGCCACCTAAATGACTGATTTCTCATACATTTAGTATTTATGAGGACTTATGAGTGCACACAAGATGCTAAACCTAGAGAATATTATAAGAGGTAATCAACTTTGTCTGGACTAACAGAAATTACTGGAGACGTGAGACATGGCGTCACCTAAATTACTGTTAACATTTTAGATTTTTTTTTTTTTCGCCATCTGTTGTAAATATTTACATGAAGTACCTAGCAAGACTGGGACTGTTTAGTTGTTTGCGGTTGCTAAACAGCATTGTTACTTGCTGCATCAGTATAGAATTAGAATAATCTGATTAATTTAATTAAATAACTAGTATATAATGAATTTATATAATTGTAATGCAGTGTTACATTGAAACAATACAATTAATAAATGCATACATGTTAATGTGATTAATATACAGTACATTCAGTATGTGTGTATATATTTTACAACGGCTTGAATGTGGCCTATCCCATCAAAATATAGAGTCAAAACTATCTATTTTAGCTTTTAATTTCTAAACAAAAGACGAAAACAATCAAATGACATGACATGCATTGCATTTTTAAACTATTTATTTTTCTGGATCAACGAAATATAGGCAGTAGGACATGTTTTTTTTTTTTTCGAGTTAGGAATTGCAGAAAGTTGTGTGATTAGGCTATGGGAGGCCTCGTGCTGTGAGGAGAGGTCTTAGCACAGGGGTGGTTGAGGGTTTACTGCTGCCAAAGCTGTATAACTTACAGCCAGAGAGATCAACACAGCTGGCAGCCCAACAGCCCTTATAATGTGGAAGACTCTCCTTTTAAGTTTGACTTTTGGAGGGATCGATATGTACTTATTGGATACATTTCTGGCAGACTATGACCCTGCTTACCAAGTTTATAACCCGCTCACAGGCCAAAAGATGGTGTAATAGGAGCTCTGTGCTGATGAAGAAGAGTGGAAATAAAGTAATTCATAAACCTATTCTTTTTTTATTTGGGACCAATGGAAGGGAATGCTGGAATGCACTAGCCTATGTCCTTTTTATTGCTCTGCTTAGAGACCTGTTGCATCATGAATGATAGGGAATGATTCTTAGGAAGCACAATACCAGCAACAGCCATTATATTTAATTCAATAGTTTTTTTTACATCGAAATCCGCAATAAAAACAAGTAATCCACAAACCGTGCTTTGTGTGATGCAAGTAGCATTAATATTTCAATCTGCAGTCCCCTCAATGAAAAAGAAATACAGAGAAATATCCATTTTTATTATTATTTCAGAACAAATGGGAATTTAAACTCTAGCCCTTGCACATACTATCAGCCCAGAAATCTTTCCTTAATTAGCAAAAGTTTTTTATTTATTTATATTTATCACGTTTAATATTTTTTAATGAATATAAAAACTAAAATTTCAAAACCATAATGCCATTTTTCAAAAAGCACACCCATTTCCCTAAACTATAAACACTATTCCCCTGCTTTAACACATGAGTCAGATTTGGTGAACTGTTACTGCAAAACTTTACACACAAATCCCTTAATTTCTCAGTGCTTACACCATGTGGTCATTTAGAAAGCACTAGCATTCAATATTGTTCACTCAAGTTGAGCTCAATTAGCACACAATTACCCAAGTGGAAACACTAGGAGTCAAAATTTATCACACACCAATCAGAATCTTCAATGGAGATGAAAGGGCCAAAGTCAGCTCACAGTTTTTCTCAGTGACTTTGGTGCATTTCTCAGATCAGAAATGAAATTATCAAAACTACTTGTTCAACCTCCAACCTCTGTCATCCAAACTGTTGTCATATTTACATCAGGTAATACTAACAGAGTGCAGTGTTATATTGACAACATGACTAAGCATTTTGCCTTGTTTCTGGACAATGACACAAGGACATCAGGCATGCAAGAGGATTTTACCCCCACTGCCTGGCCAGGGCCCACATAGCCTGTGATGATGAAGAGGTTTTTTGGCCTGTCCCAGACCAAAGACGGGATACTGGGGCAGAATAATTATTTTTGTTGTTGTTTGCTGTATTGTATTGTACACTAAAATGCATTAAATTGAGGAACAAAACATTTGGGGAGTACGACACTTGTTACTGGTTTTTGTAGTATTTTTTTTATTTATCTCATCAGTGTGTAAAACTGTGTTGTAGTGTGTGTGGTTTTGACTGTGTGTCATGTCTGAGAGCAAAGTTTGGTTTTTCAGCAATATTGAGTTGTTTTGAGTGGAGAGCTTCATTTTGACTTAAATATAGGAAGTTTGGGGAATTGCGTTAGGAGTTATGATTCATGTTTAGAGGCATAATTTGCAAGAAATGTGTTTAAGCAATCGAGAAAAACTGTAATTACATTTAATGTACATACATACACACATACATACATTATTGTTTGGGATCAGTGGGATTTAAAAAATGTTTTCAAAAGAAGCCTAGCTGCAGTTATTTGTTAAAAAATACAGTAAAATAACAGTAATATGGCAAAAAAAGGTAATATTGCAAAATATTATTATATTTACTCCAGCCATTCAGTACTCCAGTCTTCAGTGTCACATGATCCTTCAGAAATCATTCTGATAAGCTGATTTTGTGCTGAAAAAATTTTTTTTTATATGGTCAGTGTTGAAAATGGTTACGCTGATTAATATTTTTTGAAAATTTATACAAATTTGTTTTTCAGGATTCTTTAAAGAATAACAAATTCAAAATGGGATTTATTTTAAATATAGTTTTTTTTAAACTAAATAAATGACTTTCCTATCACTTTTGATCAACTTCATGCATCCTTGCTGAATAAAAGTATTCAGCAAGGATGTTTCTTTTTAAAAAAAATCTTACTGACCCCAAACTTTTTAATGGTAATACATTTATAATATTTAAATTAATGATTTAATAATTGATGATGGTTTTTCATGGGTTTTGTCTGGAGCAACAGCTCAGCGTTACTACTCTGCGTGTGCTCAGAACTGATTATGTTCTGTTGTTCATCTTACTGTCAGATGGGCAGCGCAGGAGGCACATGAGAAACGGCTGTTGACGTCTTACAATCTGCCTCCATCCAGGCACCAGGCTTAGTGCGATTCCCTCTCGCTGACAGATCTTGATGGCCCCGTCTGACATCACTGTCATTTGATGAGGTGTTAAATGAAGAAGCGGTGCTCATTAGGAGAGATTGTGTTTGCTCTTTGGCTATACCTGCTCTCTTGTCTCACGAGGGGCCTGTCTTGCCTGTAAGGTGGCGAACAAACCTACGCCGTCTTTCGCAATTGTCCGACAGCATTAACGACATGTTCATTAGTCAGGTCTGTTTCCATGGAAATATGCAGGGTAGCCTGCTGGGCACATGTTATCCTGGCTGATCTGGGTGCTATTGACAGAAGCACTGCATTCATTAGTCTAATCCAGGGAAGTTCCTTAAGCCAAGTGCACACGGTCCACTACTCCTGCGAAATCTAGCGAAGTATCATTTTCCCACACGCTAAAATAGCTAGACAGCCATAAAGTGCAATGGGCCATTTTGCAAGTATCCCAGAGGGAAGGAGTCTTGAGTGCTTTCTTTGGCTTGATCTTTCTTCTACCACTTTGATGAGTACACCGCATTCAGAAGTACTGCCAGCTCGGCGCACTCTCTAAGGCCAGTTTAGAAGTGCCACCAGCTGTTTTGAGCCTTAATTTGTTAGTGTAGGTGGTGCTTGTGCTCGGGCACGTCTGTGTAGATCCTTAACGCCTTCGCTATTTGGCATTGGGTTTAATTAGCTCACAGCTGTTGACTCACTGTTGGGATGCAAGTTGTTAACAACTGCTTTTGAACTTCACATGTGCTTGCTTGCGTGTGTGGATTTGCTTTTTATTTCTTAATTCTTGTTTTTTTCCTTGTCTCTTGGGCTTAATGCAGCTGGTTCAGACTGACCTCTTTCCCATCACAACAGCACTTCAGCAACCAGCTGAGTAAGGCACATATCCCCAGCCACAAATTTCAGATCCCAAGCTAGAAGTGTGTACATGACCTCCCTGAATAGATGTTTCTTCATAAATTGGTGTTGCCCTAGCATAATCTGAGATGAACATGTTCTTGATTCTGTCGAAATGAAAGGATGCACTTTTTCTAGTTCATGATAGTGGCATCATTGGAAATGTGTATTTTATTAGATTTCCTCCTCCTGGCGTTTAGAAATGATAGTATCCATTCTTCTTCCTTATTACTTCACTGAATAACACAAATAGCCATCACTGCACTGTTTTTGAGAATGAATTGAATTAAGTGTGATTTTGTGAATTTTGACTAAATATTGTGTAAAAATGCTAATAAATGGTAAAATAAAAGTTGGTGAATGGTTTGAAATATTAATTCAGTATATTTTATTCAAATTAAGGAATATTATCTTAGTCCTGATTAAATTATTTATAATTCATCTGCTCCATAGATATCAACATCTGCCCACATTGCTCGACCACTGATCTTAAGCTATTTTATTTTAAAAACATTAAGGAGAATTCAGCAATGATGATTATGTTATTACCCCATTATCTCTTTCTGAGCATACACATTTGAAATATTAACATAAGGTCAAGTAGTCATTTTCCCATCAGAGGTTCTGTCCTGTTTCTCATTTCTCCTGCATACTAACTAGGCTAAAACTCTTCTTTTACACATGCGCCAATACACCCACCCAGCCATACTTTATTACATAACCCTTAATGAGCAGTCCTGACCCAAGTGCTACAGGATGCAAAAACGGATGTGTCTGTTTTCTGTAGCGTTTGCATTCTAGATAGTTGCCTTTGCACTTGCACATGCTCTGCTAAGGTTTTAACCAACTTGACAAGTCAACAAGAATTTAGTTCACTCTGTTGCAATCTTTTTCAGTCTAGAGATGTAATGTGTTGTGAATAGTCCTGTCTCATGCAGATGGTTGACTGTATAGCAAGCCAGTTGCCACGTTAATTTGCCTGATTAGTTACCCGCTGTTGAGAGAGGGATAATTGAGAAGGCATCATGGTAATTTGCAACATAACCAAGCTAATAATTTATTATTGATTGCCTCATCCAATGGTGAAACTGTAAATTAGCCCCTGGTGCATCTCAGTGGATTGCATGAATTCACTCTTGTTTTTTAAACACTCAAATAATATTATGTGCCATAAGATGGCCCTGCATGAAAGATGGTGATGTGCTGCCATTTTCTCTCTGGCTATAAACTCCATATATCAGGTCTAAAGTGAAATAGCATTAATGTTGGTGGTGCACAACTTTTAACCGCATTTGTCCACAGCATGCAATACTGGTGTGCATGTCCCTGAAATGGCTTCTTAACTAGTTTACCACAAAGTTTTAGTAGGTCAAAGTTTTGCTGGTTAGTCCAGTTAGCCCCTGCTGGTAGATGCTGTAACAACAAGATGATGGTTTTGCAAAGCATCTTTCAGCCATTCAATAGTTGCTGTGAGGTTAAGGATAACTTAGTAAATATATGTAAATCTAAAATATGAACTATAAATTGGTACGGTATAATGCAATTTTTACTTTATTTTATTTTTATTTGTTTTGTTTTGTTTTGTATAAAACATGTTATATACACTATGTTCGCTTATTTGTTTTTTGTTTTGTTTTGTGTTCTGTGTGTATACAGTATGCAGAAGGTTTACTGTGGCGACCCTTAACAGGAGCACCCAAAACTGACAATAGGCTTATATTATATTATATTATATTATATTATATTATATTACATTGCATTAGGTGTGATATAGATATAGTTTAAATTCACCTTTCCTTCTGAATTTGTTACCATAAGGAAAATTGGGCTTATTTTTGCTAACGGGTTCCTTAAGGATACTAGGTTCCAGCTTAGGGCAATGTGGGTGTTCAATTAAACCTTGGTCTCCTAGGTCCATAGGCTTGGTCACAGAAGTGTGACACATTATGATTAGAGAAGTTAGCATATGACGCGGTGTGTGAGGAGACTGACGGGCAGCTGAGTGCAGTGATTGAGGTAACTGCTGTGTGTTGTAATATGACTGCACTGGAGCTGCTCTGAATAGAGATGGAGATGTCATGCCTCACCTCTAATAAGATCATCCATGATATTAAAACTCCTCCGCATATGAAGGAGACGGAAGTGCCTGGGCGCTTAAGGGGTTTTATGCTGATCAAGCTGGGCCACCACTTACTGCCAGAAACTTTTAACAACACCACCCACCACTTCTGCTTCCTACCCCAGTTCCCCTGCACCAGCCATCACCATTATTGCATGTGAATTTTGGATATATATATATTTTTTACCTCTATATTATATTAATGTAATTGTTGTTATCCAGAAGCTGAAAGTTCTGGCTTGCTGCTTTTGAAGTGTTACATGTTTTTGTTGAGGTTTCCTGTGGGGTCCAATGTAGTTGCCTCAATCATTCTATCTCTTTGCAATGCCTGCATTGCATTGCGACCCAATCACAAAACATTCATGGCTGAACTGTTCTGCACAAACTGTTCAGGCTGGACTGAAAAGATCAGGGACCTTGTTAAAAACACACTTCAGCCACTCTTTACAAAATGTTCGGATTCTGGAGAAGGATTTTGCAATGCCGCAGGTGCAAATACACAGCCAGGAACAGCACAACTTCTAAATTACTCATATTATTAGTTAGCAACTGGAATATTAGTAGCTTTTTGTGGTGTAATTTTGCTGGGGAAAATTAGTTTTTTTGCTTGTAAGAATGTGCACATTTGTAATCAGCCAGGCAAAAAAAATTAATTGCTAATATTTTACCATTTTCAGAAAATTTGTGATTTATTTTTTTCTATTTTCTGTAATCAGTTTTTTCTGTTTCGCGTAAATATTGTTTAAAAATACATTTTATTTTGTATTAATTCAGTGTTATGAATTAAGGCATGTTCTTTGTGCCTCATTTTCCATTATTACATTGAAATGCTTGTAATATATTTACATTGTAATTTATGTATTTGGCAGACACAAACTGAACCCATGATCTTTTGTTTGCGCTACAGAAATGCCTACAGTAATTTATCAGCATTATTTCTTTAATCAACCTCCCTACTTTTTTGAAGATATCAGTAATTCAAAACAAATAGAAAATTTGTTTTTATTTTTCATTGCCACTTTATGTTCATATACATTTAAACTGTTGTCGTAAGGACTAATCACCTTTGCTCTAAAGTCAACAAAACTTTGACATAACCATAAAGTACAATATTGCCAAACTGTTCAACTCCTATGACAGTAAAGATGCATGTGAACTGCAAAAAATGGAAACCTTAAAGAAACAGCAAAAAATAAACTACGATAAGTATGTTTACCATGAATCTTTTTCTCCCCTCTCAACAGGTGCATTCTAAAGGCCCACCTTGGCAGCTAGAGGAAAGGAGAGGTCGGCCTCCGTCACCATGACAGTGTTGCCACGGGCCGTGGCTTCCCTGGCTGTGCCCGGCCTTATCCTCTGTGTCATCACTCTTCCATTTCCTGCTATACTATCCCAGAGGCCCCCTCTCCCCACAGAACCCTCCACAACCCCAGCACCCCACACAAGGCCGGAGTGTACCCGCCTAGAGCACCCCGTCATCTCTATTCAAGGTGAGCACTGATGTCTCTCGCTCTCACTCCTGGGATATTACATCAATGTTTCTCTTCTCTCTTGGAATCTCTTGCAGACAGTTCATGCGTTGGAGGAGCTACTTTGAAATTCTAGCATGCCAAATAAAAGATAGTGTAATTTTGAAGTTGTTGAAGGTGTCAATCTTAGAATATTTTTTCCTATCCCACTTTAATATTCAGAGAGAGCTGTAAGTGTAAAAAACATAAAAAAAAAATCTCAGTGGCAATATTAAAACACTAATTGGTTTGACCATCCCAACCAGAAAAATGTAGCAACACTGGCTCAACCAATGGTGTGATTTTGTTGCTGGAATATTTGATTTTCCGACCAATCATGCTGAATGTTTTAGAAACCTGTTTACAATTGGTAATGCTAAGATACACTTCAGTCAAAGTGCAGTTTGCTAGACTACAAGCTACTACCAAAATGTAGAAAACTGCAATGTTATAAAAGTAAAAAATACAAAACCTTTATGTAATTGCACATAATACAGCATTTAACTAAATATTTGGATGGAAAAAAAGAATACTGCATGGACTCAAATCATTTTATGAATTATTTGACCAGTCAGTCATTTACTAAAAAGAATCAGTTCACAAACATGTTTACTAAGTTTTAAATTGATTCACTAATCCACTGAAATGAATCAAATCAGTGTCATGAATCTTATTTAACCAACTCTATATATGAAAGAATGTCCAATAACTGGAAAAATGCTTGATGGAGCTGTACTATTTTGAAAAAAGCTGCTGTAATCGTACTACAGAAAATAGTAAATGACTAAACATTGGCAATATTTTTGTTGGCTAAAAGCGAAACACAAAAACTGACAAAGCATGCTTTAAGGGCACAGAATGTAGTCAGCTTTAATTGCGGATAAAAACAGCAATTCTTAGTCTTTTGTTGAAATATGTGGCCAGGCATGTTCTCCACCGTTATACACAATTTTATACACAAAAGACCACTGCTGGAATTCAAAGTGTTTGGGAATGTAGCGCCCAGCCTAGTGAGTCTGGTTGTTTTTCCACTGTTCCTGTGTATTACATAGGCTCAGAATGTAGATCTACATTTTTTGTTTAGTTTATCTTATTCATTGGGTTATCCACACATTTCAGACAGTGATAGAGCATGCTGAAGATAGCTAGAGATAAACGTCTTTCATTTCGTCAAGATTCCTATCCTCCTGTGTCCTAGCACACAAAGAAAACAGAATGTGCAGCCATACCTTGATATCGTTTAGAAAATCTTCTCCATACCCTTGGAACAAAGGTGTTTTCTATACCAAGAACATATTTATTTAGACAACAGAGTGTGTTTGTAGTGAATATGATCTGTCGACGATTGCTAACCCATGGAGTACGAGCAGCATGTTTTTTGAGGGACATTACAAAAATGGCAGAATAATGCTTCATGGGAAACAAAAAGAATTGATATCTGGGGGGGCTCTATATAATATATGAAACCTACTTGGACGTTAGGGCAGCCATGGCTCATATAGACATTGCCTGCGGCCAGCTCCGTTTATTGCTTCCGAAAAAAACTCAGGTTGCATTTTGATTTGTCATTTTATGCTTTGCCATCATTTTATGCTTTGCCATTTTTTCTTTTCATAGTCTTGAAATAGACTGCAATTACAAACGGCCTTGTTCACTGAGTTAGAAAACACTACAATTTGCAAACAAGCAGTAAATCGTAAAGCCAGATAACCAAAGTACTGTCTTTGTTTTTCTCATTTTTTTGTTTCTGTTGTTATGGTATTCTATTCCCTTTCATCATTTTAGCTCATTGAAGCAAAGGCACTGTGGCGTAGCATTCACGATAAGAGCTCCTGAACAATTAGCTTTGCACTGTAAGCAATAGCACACCTCAAAATCACTCTTTATGTGTTCTCAATGGTATGGAAGTCCCACAGCACACCTTAATGCCTTCTTTTATGTTGAAGCAGTGGTATGGAATCCCTGCTACAATGGAAGTGTTGGCCGAACTTGAGATTAGGTTCTTTCATGGAAGAACGTTTTTTAATTGACGCCTTCTGGCGGCTGCTCAGTGGAGTCACCTGAGGCGTATTGGGGGCCTCTATCTCTGATCTCTGACAAGGTCTGTAGATTCACACATGCCTTTGAACTATTCTAAACCATACTACTAAGATGATTTAGCATGGTAGAGCATGACCACCAGGGTTCTTCCTGAATGGGACTTACAACCTTAAGAATTAGTCTTTACACTTCAAGGAATTACTTCCTAATGAGTTTTTAATTAGTTTTTTGACTTGTTTTCCATTAAAAATGAAGTTAAACGATGTAAAAAGATGGATTTACTCATGCAACATTACATTAAGACTTATTTTCAGACAATGTATCTTTTTTTTACTTATTTTATAATAAGAATAAATTAAAATATAGCTGCAAGCAGCGATGACGGGCCCAAGCCGTCAGCATATGCCACCCCGGTGGCATCGATAAAACGGTGCCCAGCGAGCACACGCATTACAGTAACCCTCTGGCAGTTTGGTTTTAAGGGATACGGCAATTAAAGGGTTAATCCAAACCATCAACTCTGTGAAACACACACACACACAGAACAACATATAAAACTTTAAATTCTGTGAAAATATATTTTTCATTGGTAGTTGATGTTAGTTAATGCATTTACTAATGCTAACAAATGAGAAATTATTATAGTTACCAAAGGTTTTAATTTTTTAATGATTTATTTTTCCATTAACTAACATGAATAATTTTTTTTCTAACACAAATTAATAAAGTAAAAAATATATTGTTAATATTTAATGTTATTTGTGAATTAACCAATGTTAAAAAACAACATTATTTAACTGTTGTTAATTTACATCATTAATAAATATATACCATTTAATGTTGATCAATATTAATTCCAAAATGTGTTAATATATTATTAAAATTTAAAGTTTTATCTTTTGAACATGACTATTTTTCTAATATTAAAAATATTTTGTTCATTGTTAGTTCATTGTAAGTTCATACTATCAATGAAGAATTAACATGCTGTAAAAAATATATTTTTCATTGTCAGTTCATGTTAATTAATGCATTCCCTACTGTTAACAAATGAGACTTAATTATAAAGTGTTATCAAAACCTTTAATGCTTTATAAGCATTTTTTAAGGATTTTATTGAGAAGTTTAAACAGACTCTCTCTCTCTCTCTCTTTCTCTCTCTCTCTCTCTCTCTCCCCCTCCACACTCACTGAACTCACACAGTCAGTCACCCACCCAGTCACCCACCGCACACATTAGAAGCACAGTGACAGGAGAACTCTGATAGTTTTTAAATTTTCTCCTCTGCATAGTGTATTGTAAATTCATGAAATTAATCACATATCCTCAGACTGTCTTGTTCTGTGTATGTAATTTTTTATGAAGTGTTTGGAAGCTGCTCTTAAAAGATAAAAAAAAAACGTTTTCTCTTTTTTCTGTAACTTTAATAAATTGCCATTAAAACACCGTTCAAGATATCCTAAATCCGTCCGCAATTTAGCATCTTCAGTATTTTGGCATCATGAGAAAAAATGTTTGGTGTGATTTCTGTGTTTCTGTTTGGAGGAGTATGAATTTGTTTACAGCACGTTTTTAAAAAAAACCCACATTAAAATAAATATAGCCGACTTCCTGTTGGTCGTAGCTAATGACTGTAAATTAGAAATTTGTCCGGATTAATAAGAAAATTTATGTACCGAGTTTGGTGTCTGTAGCTATCATTATATATATAAAAACATTAATAATTATATACCATTTAATGTTGATAAATATTAATTCCAAAATGTGTTAATATATTATTAAATTTTAAAGTTTATCTTTTGAACATGACTATTTTTCTAACATTAAAAAGATTAATAAATGCTTTAAAAAAAATTGTTCTTTGTTAGTTCATACTATCATGGAAGAATTAACATGCTGTAAAAATATATTTGTCATTGTTAGTTCACGTTAATTAATGCATTTCCTAATGTTAAGAAATGAGACCTTATTATAAAGTGTTATCAAAATCTTTAATGATTTATAAGCATTTTTTTAAGATTTTAAAAAACAGACCCCCTCTCTCTCTTTCTCACTCTCACCCACTGCCTCAATCCACACAGTCACTCACACAGTCACTCACCCCCACCCCTCACTCAGAAGCAGTGACAGGGAGCTCTCACTCAGAAGCAGCTCTGATAGTTTTTTAATTTTCTCCTCTGCATAGTGTATTGTAAATTCATGAAATTAATCACATATCCTCAGACTGTATTGTTCTGTGTATGTAATTTTTTATGAAGTGTTTGGAAGCTGCTCTTAAAAGAAAAAAAATAATAATAATAATTCTCTTTTTTACTGTAACTTTAATAAATTGCCATTAAATCATCTTTCAAGATATCCTAAATCCGTCCGCAATTTAGCATCTTCAGTATTTTGGCATCATGAGAAAAAATGTTTGGTGTGATTTCCGTGTTTCTGTTTGGAGGAGTATGAATTTGTTTACAGCCTGTTTTTAAAAAAAACCCACATTAAAATAAATATAGCCGACTTCCTGTTGGTCGTAGCTAATGACGGTTAATTAGAAAGTTGTCCGGATTAATAAGACCAATTTATGTACCGAGTTTGGTGTCTGTAGCTAAAACTAACCCCCCCATTTTTGACAAAAGGTGGCGCTATAGAGTGCCTCTTCCACGCCCGTTTATGAGCTTTTTCCAGTGTCTAACTATCATTAATACTGATATGTGTGTTGAGTTTCATGACATTCTAAACATGTTATCTGCCTCAAAATCACCAGAAACGAATTTTCAACTTTGACACGTTGCCATGGCAACATAATTTTAGATATCAATATTCCCTTCACAGTTTTACATCGGCCGTGTTTTGACATTATTCTGGTGAAGTTTGAAGCAAATCGAGTAAAAATAAGATGCTGAATTCAAAGCATTTTGAAAACGACACACTTCCTGCAGCCAGTTGGTGGCGCTATAACTTTCAGTCATTATAGTCACATCTATCCGATCGGCATCATGCAACGAACAAATCACTGAAGTTTGATCTACATCATACAATGTATGTGGACGTTATTAGGCATTTCCTGGGTCTCATTTTTCGCCATAACTTCATCGCCTCGCCACGGGCAAACCGTTCGACATATCAAAAATATCTTCGCAATTTAGCGTCCCCAATGTCTTGAGATCATGTTCACCGAGTTTGGTGGCAATTGTATGGAAATCCTCAGAGGAGTATATCAAATTCCAGAGCATGCGCTTTTCAAACAGCCCTGAATAGCCGACTTCCTGTTGGGCGGAGCCTATGACATGCTGCGCGGAAGTTGTTCGGCTCAATGAGTTCTATATGTGTACCGAGTTTCATATGAATACGTGCAAGTATGTGTGAGCTATACATCAAGCTTTCTGACAATTTTCCAGGGGGCGCCGTAGAGCCCCTGTGCCACGACCGGGTCCCAGCCTCAGCGGCGTCCTAATGGCCGCAGGTTCCAATGTGCGTGCCAATTTTCAAGAGTTTTCGGGCACGTTAAGGCCCCCAAAAGTACCCGGATAGTCGAAATAAAAAATAAAAAAAATAATAAAAAATATAGCTGCGAGCAGCGATGACGGGCCCAAGCCGTCAGCATACGCCACCCCGGTGGCATCGATAAAACGGTGCCCAGCGAGCACAAGCATCACAGTAACCCTCTGGCAGTTTGGTTTTAAGGGATACGGCAATTAAAGGGTTAATCCAAACCATCAACTCTGTGAAACACACACACACAGAACAACATATAAAACTTTAAATTCTGTGAAAATATATTTTTCATTGGTAGTTGATGTTAGTTAATGCATTTACTAATGCTAACAAATGAGAAATTATTATAGTTACCAAAGGTTTTAATGATTTATTTTTCCATTAACTAACATGAATAATTTTTTCTAACACAAATGAATAAAGTAAAAAATATATTGTTAATATTTAATGTTATTTGTGCATTCACCAATGTTAAAAAACAACATTATTTAACTGTTGTTAGTTAACATCATTAATAAATATATACCATTTAATGTTGATCAAAATCAATTCCAAAATGTGTTAATATATTATTACATTTTAAAGTTTTATCTTTTGAACATGACTATTTTTCTAATATTAAAAATATTTTGTTCATTGTTAGTTCATTGTAAGTTCATACTATCAATGAAGAATTAACATGCTGTAAAAAATATATCTTTCATTGTTAGTTCATGTTAATTAATGCATTCCCTACTGTTAACAAATGAGACTTAATTATAAAGTGTTATCAAAACCTTTAATGCTTTATAAGCATTTTTTAAGGATTTTATTGAGAAGTTTAAACAGACCCTCTCTCTCTCTCTCTCTCTCTTTCTCTCTCTCTCTCTCTCTCTCCCCCTCCACACTCACTGAACTCACACAGTCAGTCACCCACCGCACACATTAGGAGCGCAGTGACAGGAGATCTCTGATAGTTTTAATTTTCTGCTCTCCATAGTGTATTGTAAATTCATGAAATTAATCACATATCCTCAGACGGTCTTGTTCTGTGTATGTAATTTTTTATGAAGTGTTTGGAAGCTGCTCTTTAAAGATAAAAAAAAAAAAAGTGTTCTTTTTTACTGTAACTTTAATAAATTGCCATTAAATCACCGTTCAAGATATCCTAAATCGGTCCGCAATGAAGCATCTTCAGTATCTTGGAAGCATGTGAAAAAATGTTTGGTGTGAATTTTTGGTTTCTGCTTGAAGGAGTATGAATTTGTTTACAGCCCGTTTAAAAAAAAAAAAAACGCATTAAAAAAAAATAGCCGATTTCCTGTTGGTCGTAGCTAATGACTGTAAATTAGAAAGTTGTCCGGATTAATAAGAACAATTTATGTACCGAGTTTGGTGTCTGTAGCTATCATTATATATATATATAATCATTAATAATTATATACCATTTAATGTTGATCAATATTAATCCAAAATGTGTTTATATATTATTAAATTTTAAAGTTTATCTTTTGAACATGACTATTTTTCTAACATTAAAAAGATTAATAAATGCTTTAAAAAAATTGTTCTTTGTTAGTTCATACTATCATGGAAGAATTAACATGCTGTAAAAATATATTTTTCATTGTTAGTTCACGTTAATTAATGCATTTCCTAATGTTAAGAATTGAGACCTTATTATAAAGTGTTATCAAAATCTTTAATGATTTATAAGCATTTTTTAAAGATTTTAAAAAACAGACCCTCTCTCTCTTTCTCTCTCTCACCCACTGCCTCAATCCACACAGTCACTCACACAGTCACTCACACCCCACCCCCACCCCTCACTCAGCTGCAGGCTGACAGGACCTCTCACTCAGAGGCAGGCTGGCAGGGAGCTCTAACTCAAAAGCAGCTCTGATAGTTTTTTAATTTTCTCCTCTGCATAGTGTATTGTAAATTCATGAAATTAATCACATATCCTCAGACTGTATTGTTCTGTGTATGTAATTTTTTATGAAGTGTTTGGAAGCTGCTCTTAAAAGATAAAAAAAAAAAAAAAATTATCTTTTTTACTGTAACTTTAATAAATTGCCATTAAATCATCGTTCAAGATATCCTAAATCCGTCCGCAATTTAGCATCTTCAGTATTTTGGCATCATGATAAAAAATGTTTGGTGTGATTTCCGTGTTTCTGCTTGGAGGAGTATTAATTTGTTTACAGCCCGTTTTTAAAAAAAACCCACATTAAAATAAATATAGCCGACTTCCTGTTGGTCGTAGCTAATGACTGTAAATTATAAAGTTGTCCGGATTAATTAGAACAATTTATGTACCGAGTTTGGGGTCTGTAGCTAAAACTAACCCCCTCATTTTTGACAAAAGGTGGCGCTATAGAGTGCCTCTTCCACGCCCGTTTATGAGCTTTTTCCAGTGTCTAACTATCATTAATACTGATATGTGTGTTGAGTTTCATGACATTCTAAACATGTTATCTGCCTCAAAATCACCAGAAACGAATTTTCAACTTTGACACGTTGCCATGGCAACATAATTTTAGATATCAATATTCCCTTCACAGTTTTACATCGGCCGTGTTTTGACATTATTCTGGTGAAGTTTGAAGCAAATCGAGTAAAAATAAGATGCTGAATTCAAAGCATTTTGAAAACGACACACTTCCTGCAGCCAGTTGGTGGCGCTATAACTTTCAGTCATAATAGTCACATCTATCCGATCGGCATCATACAACGAACAAATCACTGGAGTTTGATCTACATCATACAATGTATGTGGACGTTATTAGGCATTTCCTGGGTCTCATTTTTCGCCATAACTTCATCGCCTCGCCACGGGCAAACCGTTCGACATATCAAAAATATCTTCGCAATTTAGCATCCCCAATGTCTTGAGATCATGTTCACCGAGTTTGGTGGCAATCGTATGGAAATCCTCAGAGGAGTATATCAAATTCCAGAACATGCGCTTTTTAAACAGCCCTGAATAGCCGACTTCCTGTTGGGCGGAGCCTATGAAATGCTGCACGGAAGTTGTTCGGCTCAATGAGTTCTATATGTGTACCGAGTTTCATATGAATACGTGCAAGTATGTGTGAGCTATACATCAAGCTTTCTGACAATTTTCCAGGGGGCGCCGTAGAGCCCCTGTGCCCCGCCCGGGTCCCAGCCTCAGCGGCGTCCTAATGGCCGCAGGTTCCAACGTGCGTGCCAATTTTCAAGAGTTTTCGGGCACGTTAAGGCCCCCAAAAGTACCCGGATAGTCGAAATAAAAAATAATAAAAAAAAAAATAATAATCCTTAGAAGAACAATAGGGCCCTGCGCCTTACTGGCTTGGGCCCTAATAATAATCCTTAGAAAAACAATAGGGCCCTGCGCCTTACTGGCTTGGGCCCTAACAAGTGGAAACAATCTGGCAGTGCAGTAACAAAATATACTTCAAATTAATACACCAATTCAAGATAGTCTTCATGTCTTATCCAGTGTGGTGTAAGTAAATAAATATGTGTGACCCTGGACCACAAAACCAGTCATAAGAGTCAATTTTTTCGAAATTTAGATTTATATATCATCTGAACCGTGAATAAATAAGCTTTCCATTGATGTATGGTTTGTTAGGATCAGACAATATTTGGCCTGAGATACAACTATTTGAAAATCTGGAATCTGAGGGTGCATAAAAATCAAAATATTGAGAAAATCACCTTTAAAGTTGTTCAAATGAAGTTCTTAGCGATGCATATTACTAATCACAAATTGAGTTTTGATATATTTACGGTAGGAAATTTACAAAATATCTTAATGGAACATGATCTTTACTTAATATCCTAATGATTTTTGGCAAAAAAAATAAAAATCAATAATTTTGACCCATACAATGTATTTTTGGCTATTGCTAAAAATATGCCCCAGCGTTTCATTTGTTATTATTATTATTATTATTTTGATATTATAATAGGAAAATTTGACAAATACTTAAATGCATTATTTGTTTTAAAATTGCACATAATATAGAAACTAGGAGAATGTTGTGCTGCATATCTAAAAAAAAATTAAAAAAAATTTTTTACGTGAATATTTCTACCCTCTGACCAATAGGTTGTTTTTGCTGTTTTATTTGTATAACGCTTTTCCTGATACATGTTGTTTCAAAGCAGCTTTACAGGAGAATATTACACATTTTTAATGCAGGCATCACATTCAAAGCAGCTTTACAGGAGATGCATGTTTCTGCATTACAAATTAAGAGTAATTTTTTGGTGATATCAAGTAATGTCCATATAGCAGAAATATGCATTTCTACGATAATATAAATAATGCAGTTAGCTAATGACGTGTATTCAAGCAGAAACAATGAACACAATGAAGGCAATCATGTTGTTATCATAATGATTACAATATAAGGAAAATTTGGCAGTTTTGTACAGTATATTTATTTAAAGTTGGCATCATCTGAGGTCCTCACAGGTGTTGGCATGATCATTGCTGCTGTAGCTTTAAATTCTGTTCAAGGTTTGCTGTTTGGTCCAATATAGTTGTTGCTGCCCTGACCCTCAATAGCAACCTCTTTGCAAAGGCTGGATTAGATTGTGGCAGGTTCATAAAACAATTCTCACTGAAATGTGACTCACAGACAGTTTAGGTCAGACTGAAATAATCAGACACCTCCATACCTTTTTTGTTATATGCCAACTGGAATAATAACAGTTTCTTTTCTACCTCCTCCATATTACTTCACCACGACTGGCCGGTCCAAGTTGCCGACCGCCGATTAGGCATCATTGATGTGCAAATGCGGGCAGTCAAGTGTCAATGTGACTTCAGAAATTTGAGGAAGTACGGAAAGAAAAGTTTTTGCAGCTTCCTTTCAATAGGTGGTCTGTTTGGCTTAGAAAAGTTTTAAAACTCTGAGCGTGTTTACATCGAACCCTTTTATTTCAAGCGATCAAAGACTCTTGATTTCATGATATGGCTACCGGTTTAAGAAACCCAAAGCTGTTGCTCTGACGTTATATAATACCATATTGAGAGCAACCTTATACTTATTTCCTTCAGAGAAAATCCTTTTTTTTTGTGATATTGCATGTTATATGTGAAAATCCCCTCTAAAATCATTGCCAGCATATCTAGGAACCAGCAACAGCAATAGCATGCTGGTACTACAAGGAGTCTCAGATAAGTTTATATATCTGGGAATGTAATTTGGATGGATTTTTTTTGTGGGGGTGTAGGTATTTATTCTGTTTTTATTTTTTTTCCTAGCTAAGCTTGCACAATCACACCTGCATGCCTAGTCTATCTACAAGCATATCAACGTTTCACTGCAAACACATGTATGCTGAGAATTACTAGGTTTTTGGAGATGCATTCAACAAACATTGAGGCGAATTCACACATTCAGCGTTTCAGCAAAAACCTGTTCTGTATTCAGTCCAGTGAAACGAGCTGCAAAATGTGTAGAAATTTTACTGCGTTGTGAATTTTAAAATGAATTAGCATTATTATCAGCTCTATTTGTATTTACTATTATTTATAAATGATGTATAAAATAAACATGAAAAATTAAATACAATAATCTTATATTGTAAAACTAAATGCAAGCATCACATTCATCATTCATTGTTTCTGCATTACAAATTAAAAGTAATTTGTTGGTGATATCAAAGTAATGTCCATATAGCAGAAATCATATAAATTATGCAGTTAGCTAATCAAGTGTATTCAAGCAGAAACAATGAACACAATTCAGGCAATCGTGTTGTGATCATAATGATTACAATAGAGTATAAGGAAAATTTGGCAGACTCTTGATTTCATGATATGGCTACCGGTTTAAGAAACCCAAAGCTGTTGCTCTGACGTTATATAATACCATATTGAGAGCAACCTTATACTTATTTCCTTCAGAGAAAATCCTTTTTTTTTGTGATATTGCATGTTATATGTGAAAATCCCCTCTAAAATCATTGCCAGCATATCTAGGAACCAGCAACAGCAATAGCATGCTGGTACTACAAGGAGTCTCAGATAAGTTTATATATCTGGGAATGTAATTTGGATGGATTTTTTTTGTGGGGGTGTAGGTATTTATTCTGTTTTTATTTTTTTTCCTAGCTAAGCTTGCACAATCACACCTGCATGCCTAGTCTATCTACAAGCATATCAACGTTTCACTGCAAACACATGTATGCTGAGAATTACTAGGTTTTTGGAGATGCATTCAACAAACATTGAGGCGAATTCACACATTCAGCGTTTCAGCAAAAACCTGTTCTGTATTCAGTCCAGTGAAACGAGCTGCAAAATGTGTAGAAATTTTACTGCGTTGTGAATTTTAAAATGAATTAGCATTATTATCAGCTCTATTTGTATTTACTATTATTTATAAATGATGTATAAAATAAACATGAAAAATTAAATACAATAATCTTATATTGTAAAACTAAATGCAAGCATCACATTCATCATTCATTGTTTCTGCATTACAAATTAAAAGTAATTTGTTGGTGATATCAAAGTAATGTCCATATAGCAGAAATCATATAAATTATGCAGTTAGCTAATCAAGTGTATTCAAGCAGAAACAATGAACACAATTCAGGCAATCGTGTTGTGATCATAATGATTACAATAGAGTATAAGGAAAATTTGGCAGTTTTGGATATTTATTCAAAGTTGGCATCATCTGAGGTCCTCACGGGTGTTGGGACATAATTTTTTTCAGGGGCCATTAACACAAACATGCTGCTGATATATTGTTGCTCTATATGCAGATGTCTGTTGCACTTGCGTACTTTTGCAGCATCTCTTGAATAACACGCTGTCCTTAAAACATGGCTTTTAGGTTCAACTTTAAAAAACAAAACAAAATACTCACTGCCCTGCATCTCATGTTTTTAAAGCAAAAACTTGTTCTGTGTGAATGGCCCCTTAGTAAATTCCACCTATTGTTGTATAAAACCAGCATCTATAGTTACCAGATTTGGATCTTGGACTTTTATAGGCCACGTCGACACTGAAAACAGCACAATTTAAGAGCTAATGTCAGGTATGGTGTGTCCCTGCATGTCCAATGCTGAGAACCTAATGCAAAGTCCTAACCTGTTAGGCTGGAATTACAGTAATCTGTCCCGAGAGGAGTGGTGCCACAGAGCCATTGTCTACCTTCCACTCACCCAGCCATTGTAATTGTCTTGAGATTGTTTGTCTCGTCTGTAGAACATGTTCAGAAACCAATCTCTAGTGGGTAATAGTGCTGTTGTTTAACCACCGGTCCCATTTAAGGAGACCTTGAGAAGAAAAAATAGAAAAACAGTGTTGTTCTTTAACTTCAGGCCGTTACCGGTGTGTCTCCCTCCACCTAATTGGTCCGTGATTTCAGAGGCACTGATGCCTGAATGTTCTGTCATGTTGTTGGACCCTCTGTCACCACAGACATAGAAAGTAGAGGTTGTTGGAGGTGTTCGCAACCTTGGAGTGCAAGGTTTACGTTTGCTAACTGTGAATGGAATGGAACTTGGTAAGTGGTTTGAAATGATAGCAGCAGCCCTTATGCTTCTGCTTGGCCTTTCCTGTCTATTGTAAATGCTGACGTGTTACGCTTCAATGACCGTTTGAAATTGCCAACACAGGTTTCTCTCATTGGCTTTGTGAAAGGTGCTCTTTCAGATCTTTGCCTGACTTGAACCGGCCCTCGATTTACGGCCTGATCCCCAGAGTGCCCTTACCCCGCCTGTCCTCTCCTCTGTTGTGCCGTGGCATTTCTTGGGGCGCTCATTGTCTTCCTATTTCTATAATCAGAGTGCAGTCTGCGTAAGAGGATTTAGATTTCTGTGGCTCTCTCCAGTCATGCAGTGACAACAGGGGATGCAACAGCAGGGAAATCACACGGCAGGCGTGGGGAAGGAGACCAGAAGACAAAACAAAAGCAAATTCGGACTGTGCTCAGATAAGCTCCGGCCTGCATCTTCTGATAAGATTCTCTGAGCTCAGATGAGAGATGGGCCAGTCTTTGGAGCGGAGAGATGCAAAATACAGACGAGATGACTGTGTCTCTCGCAGAACAGGGCTAGTGCTTACATGATGTGCTTTGGGAACCAATATGCTTTATTTATTATCAAAAGTAACGCTACAGAGGCATGAGGCTGCTGGGCCTACAGCGGTCAATGGTGATCCGTATTCACTCTCTCATATTGATCCCAGAGAGGACTGTTGCTCTTGTGCAATTGGATTAGTTTCACCTTGATTCCTTTTAAAACTATTTCTCATTGATACATTTTTCTGCCTCACACTGCATAAAATATTCCCTAATCTACTCCCTAACCGCATTTAGGATTATTATTGTTTAATTATGTCTGTATTTAGTGATAAACTTAAAGCAATGAATTCAATAAACATAGAGGGAAATTATGCTTTATTTATTTTTTTACTTAATGATTAAAAAGAAACATTAGGGCAATGTTAAAACCCATAATCTTGCTGTTTGTGGATTAGGGTTAATAGCTTTTCATTTGCATAATGTTGTAGTTTTGTGATCCTTGTTTGAATAATTTTAATCATCTGCATTTTTTAGATGCATGCCACTAATGATTACTGAACTTTTTACTTGGAGGTGTTTTTACATTTTATGACATCTTGAAGTCAGATTTAAAATAAATAAATAAATAAAACATTTGGTCACTTTAGTTTGGGGACCAATTCTGACTTTTAACTATGACTTTTGTAAACTAATTTGCTGTTTATAAAGATTTAGCAAGGTAGTAAAAGGTAGTAAAAGTAGCAAGGTAGGCTTCATAGGATTAAGGGATGTAGAATATGGTCAGAATAAGGCATTAATATGTAGTTTATAAGTACTAATAAACAGCCAATATGCTAGTAATATGAAAATTGGTGGTACTCATTTACAGTAAATCTTACATTGACTATGTTTACATGCACAACAGTGATGACTATTCAAATCTGCTTATTTTCAAAACCTGATAATTAAAGAAAATATGTTGACATGACATTTTTTTTTCTCATATTAAAATGTAAACAAACATTCATGCATTGAAAAACTGTCAGAATGCTTCTAAAGGAGTTTTTAATGGTTTTTAATAATAACTGGGCAGAAATCCAGGTGCACAATCCTTAAACAAATTCTGACCTTCACCCGATCAAAACAACACTGTATAATGTGTTTCTATGACCTTACACATTGTCAGATTATTAATCATAATTGGTGTAAGATTGTGCATGTGAACTGTGAACTCTCAGACTGTAGAAAATTTGGCAGATTTCTGTTAAATCTGTACTACATTATTCTCAAATCTACACATCCTCCCTTGCGTGTTCATTAATTAAATATTTTGGCAAATTTGATTATGCTTTCAGCTGCCAGTAAGAGTGTAATACCCTCAGCCCTGCTTAAATCCACATTTAAATCCATTTACCACATTTTCCCCTGGTATAGGCAAAGAAAGTCTGCAGGTTCAATCCGGGCCTGGTTACTTTGTGTGATTTGTAGCTTAACAATGGCAGTCTTGCAATCAATACCTGCAGCAGCATACCCAAAACCACAGCTGTAAATTTTTGAGAACAAAAAAACAATGATTATGATTTATGTCCTCGGGAGCATCTTGGATGCAGACTGTTGAATCTGTTCTTGTCCCTCGGATCTGCTGGCTAGCGCATTAATCACTTCCGCTGCATGTTTGGTGAGGAAAATGCAATAATCGTCCATCAACCCTTTTCTGGTCCGGCCCTCATATTTATCCTTTTTTATTGCATATGGATTGCTGGACGCCAGGCAGGCTTAATGATGTGTGGGAGCTGTCCGTGCATATAAAACCACCGTTTATGTCATCGAGGCTTAGAAGTCCGTTAGAAAGGGCAGTTTATGATCAACTCCTGTAAACAAACATTCAGATAAACTCAACGCTTACTGCACTGATGCAAACACATTTTGTTGGTTATTTTAAAATGACTATAAAGGGGAATTGGAGTGGTTTGTTATGAGAGTTTAGTAGGTGAAGGATCTGAGCCCTGCAGGACTTACAGCTGAACAGCTGAGTCTGTTTGTTTCTGCAAAGATCAGCTTTTTCATGCTGTGTCTGACATTTAACTCCGGTGTGGTTTGGGTAACTCTGAGGTTATCATCACAGTCCCTCAACCTGCACCATCTAAGCGATTTTGTCAGTGCATGAAGCATTTGGGACCAGACTAAAAGGCACGCATACAGTAAACAAGCATAGATTTTAATTGTGGTCAAAGCAATGCTATACAGATCATTGCTGGTTTAGTACTGGTCTAACTGCCAAAATTCTGGTCAAATAATTTGGCTTTTCTGATGAAACTGATTGACTGAGGTTTATCTGGTTAAGCTAATTAAGAAGCCTGGTTCTGTGGATCCAAAGTACAACATACTGTATTCTGGTGACCAGCACCTGTCTTATTCGAGGAACAGTATTTATGCTAACTAGAGTAGTTTGCATCAGTTATATTTATTTATATATATATATATATATATATATATATATATATACTAGCCAAACAATTCAATGAAGTGAGACCATATTTATTTTTAAACTTTTTTACATCAAAGAAAAATGTTATCATCCTTTTTATTTAGTTTTTCCAAGTAAATGGGTCATAGTGGTTTGCTGACATAAGAGGTTGGAAACCTCTGCATTATATTATAGACTGTGAGCGGTCTCACTTTTGACCTACAGTAATGGATCAATAAACTCCATAAGCTTCAAGCTTGTGCTACAATTTTTATATATATATATATATATATATATATATATATATATATATTTAAAGAAAAAGACTCTCTCTTATCCTTCTCAGTCATTAATCACTGTCTGTAAGACAGCTGTTCTTGATGTATGATATCCAATAAGATTTTCTATGATTCTTTCTGAACACATTTTATCAGAGTCATCAAAGGCCATAACCACATTTTAACACGGGTGAGATGGATGCTTGTGGAAGAGGTAGGCTTCTAGTACAGATTGTGTTTGTGTCCCTGTCATTATTTTTCCATAAATAACGCCTGAATAATGCAGCCATATGGTCCCAATCATTCAGTTTGTTAATATATTAATTCGGCGGTATTGCAGAAGCTTTTTTTCCTGTAAATTCTATGCAGATAGATCCCCACATTTATTCAATTCGTGTTCCCGTGTGAATGACAGATTGTTTTGGATGACCCCAGCATCTGGATGACTCCATCTGCCAGGACCGATTCGGACTGTATGAAGTGGTATTTGTGGATGTCTTGTTAATAGAGACCAGTTTCACCGCTGCTTTGACCTGTGGTGCGAGAAAGCTGCAGCTGTTTTTGCGACTGTATTCACATAGCATTTTGCTGTGATCAAATTATTATTATTTTTTTTTATATTGTGCCTAAAAGAGAAATTACAGTATGTAATATGATATATAATTTTTTTTAGATTAATAATACAAATAATATTAAATACACAATTATTTTATTATACAAAATCTTGTAAAAATCTTTCTAGCAACCTGAAATGCAATTATACAGATGTAGCCTGCGATACAATTAAATTTGTACTTTTTTTTTAATTCAAAGTGACTTATATTTGCAATCAGCGTATATAAATTTTTGTTAGTTCTTGACAAAACTATGATTTATTTATTTTATTTTTTTAAGATTAATTTTGTAAAGTAGGCCTACATTGGAATTTGAGTTGTTTTTGTAACTCTAAACTATCCATTTATCATAAAGGCTTTTTCGCTTCTTAGGAAAGTGAATCTTGAGTATATTGTACATTTGTGCATTTAATAGGATCTTGTACCGCAAACAACATTTGAAAACTACATTATGCAATATTAGGCAAGGATTTCTGTGTTTTAGCTAGACATGTCCAGAATGCTGCTGAGAGATCCTATTTTGCATGGAAGGATAACAAATCTTTTTATTGGTTCCTTTTACAGGGAAATCCCATTTACTAAGCCACATTACGGTCAACAATAGATCAAGTGGTTTTTGTATTTACATAATGCCCTTTCTATCTCATGTAATTCCCACTTCAATAGGGCCAGTCTGTGCTGTAAGTGTGTTCCAGAGCAAATTGTTTTGATGTGCGAAACTTTGTATCAAACAGTGCTTTTATGTTCTGAGATTCCTTGGGTAAGCAGAGTTTTGACTAAGTGTCATGTTGAATTAGGATCAGTATCCTTGAAGAGGCCCAGTTACCTCTGAGCATAGCTCTCTGCGCCTCCTCACATGTTCTTGGGGACTCATGGGAAGAAACTACATTAATTTTCTTGGATTAGTGACCTCTATTGCGGAACTCGTTTTTGTAAAGCTTAATCCATATGTTACCCTAAACCAGGAGTTCTTTAATGGATTTTAATGTTATACGCTTTGAACTTTCAAGGTTTGTCAGATGCAGCCACTTCGCTTCTGTATCACTAATAAATCCACTTTTTTTTGGTCTTTCAGCTCTAAGTCCTTTGATCTCCAGTTTCTCCCTTCCTGGTGTAAGGGACTACTCTCAACTGACCCTTGACCTCACCAGGAATGAACTTATAGTGGGAGCAAGGTAAAAACTTATATAATATCTGACCAAAGTTTGGATTGATGCATGAATAAGATCAATACAAATACACAGTTTATATATTTCTATATTAAATGTTTATATTATAATTTATAATTTTTAATGTACATTGTATATAATGTGTATAATTAATATTATATAAAAATATATTTCAAATTTATTTAAAGTCATTTTATTCAGCGATAAAAGTGTAAAACAGAAGCATTTTCACAAGAGGTCTCAGACTTTTGGACCCCACTTTATTTTTCATTTCCCTTGGCATATTAAGGGTACATTTTTATTGCATCTCCAGTAGATAAATCATATAAATGTAACATTTTTCAATCTCTCTCTTATTTTATCTGCAGAAACTACCTCTTCAGACTGAATCTAAACAACATTTCGTTAATTCAGGTGAGAGACAGACCTACAGTGCTTATTAATGTTCAGCATTATCTACTAGATGAGGATTCCTGTTTGATGTGGCCTTGTCTAGGGCTGTCTGTCAGGCCTTTGGGTGTTAGAGAGGGCTGGCTTTTGATTATTGATATTGAAATGAATGGGTCAGTACCCAAAACTGCCTGGACAGACTTCAAAGGAAGCAGCATTGCAGACATAGAGAGCGAGGGGCGTCCTTAGCAAAAGTACCAAGTTTCTAGTCTGGCTCGTAGCTAAAACCTCTCAGAAGGTCAGCCAGGACTGTCTGAGGTCTAAATAAAGCAGTGAAATGAGACTGTGGTGGCTTTCTCACCTGTTGCTGCGGTTGCATATATCTCTTTTATTCCCCCAGTAATCTCTGTGCCGTGTCTGGTAGATGTACCAGACATTTTTTGAATGCTCTCACTCTCAGACCACTCATAATGTTTCATGCATGAAGCAGCTTTTGGTTGAAGACTGAATAAAATCTGAGTATCGGTCAGTTTCATTCTCTCTCACCTTAGATACCCAGCACACATCTGAATGCACAACAAATAGGAGCTAAATAAGCCACTCCATTCACATATTCCCATGTCTGCGTCTAGTGTTTTGTTTCAATGACGTTACTAAATTTGCAGCAGTTTTCTCCGCTGTCCCAGTGGAGAGGATTAGGTGCAATTTCATTTTCCTCCATCTCACCTTCGCCTTTGTATCTCTCCTGGGCAATTCCAAACTGTGAATAAACAAGGCCGATCTTTCTTCATTTCGACTAACTGGAGCATCACAAGTGGAGGCAGGGTCCAAATCGATGAGCAGCATTTTGCCAGCTTTTGAGAGCATCTTTGCCTAAACTGCACACAGAGGGAGAAAATTAAAATGGGCAGATGTTAAAGGATGAAGAATGAGACATTGGTGACAGAATTGACCTGACAACACTAAGTATGGCTTCCTGAATTGTAGCCAATTCACAAAGCACCATAATTAACACATTTAGTGTTGCTACAGTAAAGCCATTAAATGGAAAATACAAAAAAAAACTTTTGAGTTTACACTATCCTTCAAAAGTTTAGGGTCAATAAGATATTTTTGAAAAAAGGAATACTTTTATTCAGCAAGGAAATTGATCAAAAATGACAGAAAATATTTTTACATTGTGCTGGTCTTTCGAACTGTCGATTAATCAAAGAATCTTGCAAAAAACTAGAGTAATGGCTGCTGAAAATTCACCTCTGCCTTCACAGGAATAAACTACATTTGAAAATAAATTCAAATAGAAAACAGTTGGTTAAAATTGTAATAATAGTACTGTTTGTGATGTATTTCTGATCAAATATACACTGTAAAAAAATAACAAGTTGAGAAAACTTAAAAATTGAAGGCAACCAGCTTCAGCAGAACCAGTCTTTGTTGGAGATTTTTGGGTTTTCTCAACCTTTTGTTGCATAAACTGAAAATAACAAGTTGAGAAAACGCAACAATCTGCTGAATCTGGTTGCCTTAAACTTTTGAGTTTTCTCAACTTTAGATTTTTTACTATGTATGCAAACTTTATGAGCTTAAGAGATGTCTTTCAAAAACATAAAAAATCTTTCCAACCTGAAACTTTTGAACAGTGATATAATAGAAATATTAAAGAGATTTTTAGTGTTGATTTAATTTTTATTGTTATTATCTAATGAGAAAATAATTGATTCCATTATAGATTTCTCTTGAGCTTTTATATACTTCATTGAAATTTTGTATAATTATAATTTAGTAACAAAAACTGCTGTAACCAACTAGTATTTTGGCAGGTGCAACCATGGACATTTTTGTTAAGAGTTTCAACACCTATATATCACCTTGTAGCTAGCGATTCTATTATATGCTTTCATTTTATTCTTAGAATAAGCCATTGTTACTGAGCACATTGATGTCTGTATAGTATCCTCTTATTCATTCTTTCCTATCATATTCACACATTCTTCATCTTTTCATCCTGCTCGCTGTACTTTTGTCCACACTTCCACACTTTGCGTGCCACCTCTCTCAGTCTCCTTTTGTCCTTCTCCCCACACCATTAGAGCTATCCTGCATCTTTCTGCCAGGAGTGTAATGGGGCTGACAGAAAGCCAGCTCATCTCAGAAATGTATGTCTTGGTGCCAAACATGCAGCTGTTGGCAGGGGAGAGCAACAGCTCAGACGAGCCTTTTCAACTTTACCCAGACTGGGATAGGGTGAAAAAAGCTGATTCTTACCCTTTGAATTATTCACTGCGCTGACCCATGGGTACGCACCTGCTGTCCTCATTTCCGTGAAACTATGAATAAGGGAAATTTGCCATGGCCTCGTATAACGTACGCTACCAGTCAAAAATTGGACACACTTGACTAAGGTTTAGTTTCTTAAGTGATTTTTAAATGCTTGTTGTTGGAATTATGTATGTCATGTACATATATAAATGCATGCATATAAAACATATATACATACTGCATGTATACACATATACATATGTTACAAAACACCATACATACAGTATGCACATATATACTACCGGTCAAAAATGTGTAATAATTTTTTTAAGTTTCTGAAATATCTTATGCTCACCAGGGATTTATTTATGCATTTATTTGATCAAAAATACAGTAAAAACACTATTCTGAAATGTTATTACAATTATTACAATTTATTACAACTCTTTGAGAGATTTTAAAATATATTTTTTATATTATTATTTATATTTATTTAATATTGATAGCTAAATTTTCAGCATTACACAGTGTCACACAATCCTTTAGAAATCATTGTAATATCCTAATTTGGTGCTTAAGAAACATTTATTATTATTAATGTTGAAGCTGGTATTGTAATAATATTTCACAATATTACTGTATATTTACAGAATTTTGATCAAATAAATGCAGCCTTGGTGAGCATATGTCAGGATCCTGGACTGTTTTGTTGTGTTTTTGCTCATGTGTTCACTGTGACCCAGTTTCTCCCCAGTCTGATTGTGTTCATTTGCTCCAGCTAGGTGTGTCTCATCGTCTTCCCCAATTACCCTGTTTATAAGCCCCAGTCCTTTCAGTTAGTGTTTGTCGGATCTTGAACGTCATACCTAGTGTTTTCCTGTGCCTCCCATGCTCCCAGTTGGATTATTAAAGACTTGTTTGTGAATTCCTCGTCTCCTTGTTCCGTGCTTCCTGAGAAGTGTGACAGAAGATCCGACCAAAAACAGTTACCCCTGCGTCTACCCTCCGTTTTGTCTTCCGTTTTTTCCCTCAGTGTTTTTATTTCCATGGTGCCCCATGGATCCCTTTGTCTGGCCCGAATTCCTCCTCCTCCTCCTGGAGCAGGGGGACCGATCTCTAGAGGACCATACGCGACTGTTCCTGATGTTAGCTAACACCACCAGCTACCAGGACGATGCGCTCTGCTCATTCTATAATGGAAGCCTAAACACCGCGTGCAGAGCGCTGTCGTCCGAAGATGGTCCTCGAGAGGATTTCACCGCCTTCGTGGAGTGGACTCTGGTGAGAAACTAATCGCCCCTCACAGTCTCCCCTGAGGATGATCTCGCCAGATCCACTCCAGACCCAGAGCCCAGCCCACCATCTCCCCACGGTGCGGAGCACCAGCCCGAGCCCACCGATGACGGAGAGCCATTTCCCGCCACGATCTGCAAGCCAGCGCGAAGCCGAGCGACTGAGCGGATGATCGCCCCGGAAGTTGAGCCCAACCTGTCAGACCAGGTGCGAGAGCCGGCGACAGTGCCCATCACAAGGGAGCAAGCCGTGGACGGTGTGAGTGCGGAGTGGAGCTCCGCCCCCTGCACCGCGGCTGAGGGTGAGCTGAGGATAGATCTGGGACTGCTGGACAGAGAGGGGGCGTCCGATCCTCCAGTGCCTGCTCCTCGAATGTGCCCCCCAGTGCCCGCTCTTCGAAAGTGTTCTCCAGTGGCCGCTCCTCGAAAATGCTCTCCTGTGCCCCCTCCTCGAAAATGCCCACCCTCCCACTCGCTCCTGCCTCCACCACCGCTGTCGTCTGGCAGCCCCCCCGCTCGCCCTCAGCCCCCAATCTGTACGGTGCGAGGGGCTGGAGTATCCCTCACCTCCGCCTCCAGCCTCCGAGGCCCGGACTCTGCCTCGGCCCGTAGACCCAGTGGCTCCACCTCGGTTCCTAGCTCCTTCGCCTCCACCGTCACCCCTCGATTCACCAGCTCCACCGGGCTCCCTCGTCCCTCCGGCTCCGCCTTGGTCGGGCGTGGACCCGCCATCGCCTCAGGATTCCTCTCCTCTGGCTGCGCCTCGTCGCTCCGTCCCACCGGCTCCGTTGGGCTCCTTCCTCCCTTCAGCTCCACCTGGGTCCTCAGTCGCTCCGGCTCCGCCGCGGATCTCTGGGTCTCCGTCTCGGTCGCCAGAGCCCTCGGCTCCACCCTGGCCCCCTGGATCCTCGCCATCCCCCTGGCGCGTTGGCTCTCTGTCTCCGCCTCGGGCTCCTCCACCACCTGCTCCGCCACCGTTGGCCGGCCCCCTGGAGTCGGCGGCCATCTCTCCTCCATGGCTCCTCCCTCCGTCGGCTCCACCGTGGGCCACCTTCACGGCTGTGGCCTGGGTCCAGCTGTGCGCCTCCTGCTCCGGGTCCCTCCTGTCTCTTCCCTGGCTCCTTCGTCGCCTCCTTGGTCTCTGTCTGCTGGCCCCCTCACAGGTGTCCGTCCTTCTCCTGAGCCGCCTCCCTAGTTCCCACTCGCCCCTCCCCTTTGGATGTTTCAACGGTACGAGGATGCACCTTCCGGGAGGGGGGGGGATATGTCAGGATCCTGGACTGTTTTGTTGTGTTTTTGCTCATGTGTTCACTGTGACCCAGTTTCTCCCCATGTCTGATTGTGTTAATTTGCTCCAGGCGTGTCTCATCGTTTTCCCCAATGTTTATAAGCCCCAGTCCTTTCGGTTAGTGTTTGTCAGATCTTGAACGTCATACCTAGTGTTTCCTGTGCCTCCCATGCTCCCAGTTGGATTATTAAAGACTCGTTTGTGAATTCCTCGTCTCCTTGTTCCGTGCTTCCTGAGAAGTGTGACAGCATAAGAGCAAATATATATATATATAAAAAAAAAACCTTGACAAACTAATAACAAATATTTGGTCTGTAGTGTGTATGTACATATAAAATATATGGTTACACTTTATTTTATTTTGTTACAGTGTGATTTATACACTTAAGTACTGAGTAATATTAATTAACTACATGTACTTACTATATGGTTAGGGTTAGAATGAGGGTTTGGCTTGGGGTTACTGACATGCAATTATGCACAATTAATTGTTATTATAATACAGGGGTGGGCAAACTTTTTGACTCGAGGGCCACATCAAATTTTCCACATTAATTGAGGGGCTGCATAATATGTTTATGACAAATGAAGCTTTGATTTTTTATTTATTTTTTTATTCTAAATTGACACTCACTTACTACTGTACTATGTATACTTGGCAATTATATTCTTGTACCATCTCTACCTATTTTTATGAGCACTTTATGACACACAGATAAGTTGCATTGGTGTACAAGTCTATGTATAAGACACATTTTATCATTTCATTCAGAAATAATGTAAAATAAACGAAACGTTTACAAACATTAGAAACAAGTTTTTATATTCCCTACACTCCACAAAAAGTCCTGTAAATTTAGCAGTGTTCAGAATAGAAAAAAGAACGAAAACATAAGTAAAAAACAAACAAATTATAGTGGCATTCACCATAAACATATATTATAAACGCCCAGCCTTAAATATTTAAAGCGAAACGGCGGCGTGGTTGCTGGAATATGCACAATTTAAACTCACTTGCCTTTTCTCATTCATCACCAACCCTGATGTGCGCGCTTTGCGCTTGACCTTGATTGCTTTATATAAGTCACCTTGGAAATTACAGCACGTTTCAGATAAAAAACGCGATTTGTAATCCAGAAAAAACTGTACTATATCCATTTTCATAAAAATGTGTGTGGGAAACAGAAGAAGAAATCATATCTTTGCAAGATAAAACGACAAATTATTTCCATGTTTTCCCCAAATGACAGCACCCGTGAGCAGGAGGATAAATCTGGCATTTGTTCTGATACTGGATAGTCTTTTAATCATTTTTAAAACAGTTCCAATACAAGGCATTTTTCAAAACAAATGAACACTTTCACATTTTTAAAACATGTAACTTATTTACGATTGTGCCAGTTTTGTAGTGTATATAGCAATTTTGACTTTTTATTTTGTATTCGCTGTGCGGCTTGAACGCGGCGTCCGTCAAAAATAGACGCGGCGCCTGTCTTTAGTGAAGCCGCGCGGAGAGCCGCTTCTGAAGCGGATCGACTGGAGCGGCGGGATGGTGTAAATCAGGCGTTATATACTGCAATACAGGCTACAGCGCCATCTATTGGATTTTACTGATACTGCATATTGGAACAACTGCATCACGGACTGGATGAAAACGCCCGTAGTTTGCCCACCCATGCAGATTCTTATCATTTTTTTTTAAATCCCTCGCGGGCCGCCACAGGAGTGATAGCGGGCCGCAGATGGCCCGCGGGCCGTAGTTTGGACACCCCTGTTATAATAGTAAGTACATGTAATATGTGTAAAGGACACCTTAAAATAAAGTGTTACCAAATATATAAATAAAACATAAATATTATTATATTATTGTGTGTTGTATGTATTATGGTTATTATTATTTAAAATTCTTAAATTTATTTATATGTTTTAGTTACGTTTATTGATATAGATTAAAAAACTTTTTGGACCATATAGTTAAATAGTTTTTTAATATTTTAATATTTCTTTAACTCTCATACTTCCATTGCAGTTCCGAAATTTTAATTCGGAAACCATTTGACTGGTATTGTAACTAGACGCTTTGCACACCAGCAATTTCATTTTCAACAACTGCTTAATGAATCAACCCAGGCACAGAATTTATTTATAAGTGAAGATCATTTATCTGCACCCTTTTTTTGTAACTACCACCATTGTCAAAGCATTCAGAGACAGTGTTTTTTCGGTGAGATCAGTGCGTGCTGTCTGAGCACACCACAGTGTTGCTGCTGCTGTTTCCCAAGATCTAAACGGATACATGAGGCAGCAGGATTCCACTGCTTCCGCCTCACGGGGGACCAGCCGTCTCATGGGATCAGGAACATCTGATGATGTTGGCATCACTTCGTTGGCACAATGGGGGAGCTCAAGGTACTGAGATTGAGACCCACCCACATACTGTGCTCCTTCCGAGCCTCCCTGAGACTCTTTCATGCTGTTAGTAGGTTCTAACTCAGAACACAGCTTCTGTCAGCTTCTCTTTCCTACTCTGTTCTCTTGATCCCATCCCTTTGGTACGCATTTGTGCAAATGGACCAGATTTGCTTAGATCAGTTTACAATGTGGGATGAACTTCCTCTCTCACAATTGAGGCAACAGAATATAGCCAGTCACAGCCTCCATAGACATTATTGAATCTGTCGTATCTGACTAATGCAATTGCTCAGGAGAAATAAGATAATGACAGTTCATTCTCAGAGCCTGCATTATTCTATTTATGTGCTCATGGCTATTAATTTACATTATGGCTGTATCTAATGTGAAAATAGATGTTCGTGCACCATGCTGTTCCGAAAAACAAAAGTTCAGTCATCATCTAAATGCTTTTTGCAAAATGAGGTGGAATAATTTCTCCATTCGCAAAGATGTAGATGTAGTTCGACAGATATATTAGAGCATGATTTTCCTAGGATTTACGCTACTAGACAGAAGTTTGTACACACTTGAATGAGTTTATAATGATCTTTGGTCTAAAGGCCTATGCTTACATTCTTGATATGTTTTGTAGACAAATATAAATTGGATTTATGTACATTGTATTTTTTGTAGAAAGGCACAGTTTGATTTATTTATTTATTTTTCATGCGTTTAGCACACATGCACCAGGATGCACCCTTATAAAGTTGGTTGAGGGAACGGCTAGAGTATGTAAAGCTACTTTAGCCAACTAAAACATAATAAGTTTTAATTTATGTATAATATTTAGCAATGCATAATTCCTATACATGCATTTGTGTAATTTTATAGTCTTGATGCTTTTACTGTACCTTTAACATGTGGGAAATAGTAAAAATAAACAACTAATCGGTGTATCCAAACATCTTGACTGGTATACCGAATTGTCTCAGAATGTAGAGAAGCTTAGATCTGACACATCAGAGGCTCAGAACCTCTCGAGATGGAACCAGACCAGACGCTTGACCTCAGGATCACTGAAGAGTGATGTGATGTTATGAATGAGGATGAAGAGCTATGGGAGAGGAGCATTCTCTTTACTAAGGAGTCAGGAATGAGATAAAGCCCACAGTTTACACAGTGACAAGACTGGAATGTAAACAGATGGGTCATGCATGAATAAATAAGTTAGTTTGTGGAATCTTTCTCAGTCTATCTCAAGTCTGCATCATCTCTCTTCTTGCTTGCGTGCGACCACATCCTCATAACGGCATCGTACCTCCATCTCTCAGTGGAATCTCTGTCACAACTCCCCCTTCTGTCTTTGTTGATTTTTGTTTTTATGTCATACAAGTACATAAAGTACACTAAAAGGATAAGAACTGCTCAGTCTGATTCGGTTAATAGTTCTGAGGTGCAAGTTCATGTACTCTGCATGCAATTGGATATGGCCTCTGAAAATGGGATTTGGGGTAATAAATCAGTGCTCAGCGTAGAATAAATAAATGAAAAGCAATACAGGTAAACATAAACTGAGAGATTAGTACGGCTGTCACAGCTTTCCTTCTGGTGTAATTTTAGAGTATTTGGCATGGCCAAGATAAGAGCATTTAAGATTAACCTTTCATTGTGCGGCTCTACAGTGTGCCACCTTAAGAATTTCCTCAAAATAGTCATGCCTGATTTTTTTCTATTGCCATTTCACAATGTTTTCATGTGGCTGTCAAGACCTGTAAAGGCTGTGTAAAGAATAAGGAATCTTTTGAAGGTCCTGATCCATTTCAGAGCACAAAGCACAATGAAGAACCCAATCAGATGCTTTTCTCCAAATGATGAAGCCAACCGACATCACTGTATTTGTCTATACAATGATCAAAACGGAAATGTCTATTGGACAAGACATATGAAAATATGGCTGATCATAAATTCTCCCCATCTTTCCCATCCTCTCTGTGTTTGTACAATAGCCTGAAAAAGAGGTCAATAATACTTCACTCTACTCACAGAATTCCCACACATTTGCTCTGAAAGGTACACTGGTCAGTCTTTTTCCAAAATTCAAACATCCGAGACGTCAGTCTCTGCATTGACAAGACAGAGGTCTCTGCTCTCTGTCAACAGACAATGGCGTGAGAGCACTGTGTGCCGAATGCATTCAGTAGACATTGTTACAGCTGCTTTGGACGGCGACCCCTGTGGTCAAGAGGTGACTGCCCCCTTCAGCTGTAACCAATAAAACAGGAAGTACCCAATGTGAGCAAATAGCAGCTGGGAACAAGAGCTGTTTAGATTCTTCTCTGGTGTTGTTTTGGTTAGAGAAATATGTTCAGTGTTCACAAATACTCTGCGGTGATTATGAAACAGCATCCGGCTCAACAGATGGAAATGCATGAGCACAATGGTGGCTGCTGCTCTCATTTATTCTAATCATCTGACAGAGGCTCTCAGGATCACAGCGGCAGCTATGCGGCGTGCTACATTTTTCATATTCTGGCTCTCGTGGGACGGCTGAGGCCTTAGGAAAAGGATGCTCCAGACTGCAGATCAAAATGAGGAAAAGCAATGCTAAGCGTCGTCTTTTTGATATGATCACTCAGTCGTCGCCCAAGGTGCAAATTTCAACTCTCTGACCTCAGAGTTTGATGAATCTGGACTGATTTCATCCTACCCACTCATGATAAATTTCCCTCTGCAATTTGCCCAGATTGAATTATTGATGCAGTCTTTGCCACTGGTGGGCTAATTTGTGACATAAAGACAATGGAAGGAGACAATGAAACCCAATGGGAAATGCCCTTTTAAAGAAAAAAATATTTCACCTGACTTGCAGCAGGCATTTGTACCCACTGCTTGTCTTGTTAACAAAATTACTTGCAAAAATGTTTAATCATAAAAGATTTTTTAATTTGTCATTTGTCAGTTTGCCTTTGGATAAAAAGTAGAAGTAGAAAATTACATTGTTATTAACGCCATTGTTACATTTTAAAGATATTTTTGTCAAATGTCCAATACTACAAAAATAAATAAAATAATTAAAAATAATAATAATAAATTTTTTTAAATTAAATTAAATTAAATAATACCGTAATCAGATTTTTTTTTTAAATAAATAAAAATCAGTATTTTTGACTTGGTAAAATGTCTAAACTTCTTAAAAATAAATTTACAGATAATAAGATATAACTTTTAAAAATATATATTGTAAGACTTTGTTATTCTCTGGGAATATTTTTTTATATTTATTAAGAATATATGACAGTTGGGGAAGAAAACTATTTACTGAAAATAAGTCTTAATATCTTATTCAAGTACATTTCTAAAGTAAATGTATGTTATTTTTTACATTTTAAAGATAAAACACAATGAATAAAGAACTTTTTTTTAAATGAAACCGATTCTATATCCTATGCAAGTTTGTGTCACAAGTACATTTGGCATGGGGTAAAATGAAACAATGAAAGCAATTCTCAGGCTTTGCTTTAATTTTATTAATTTTTATTTTTATTATACTCATCCCTCTTTTTATGTTTAGCAGATAGAAGAAAATGCTGTAGCTTCAAATATATGACTATTATTGGACAACAGATGGCAAGTATTTAAACATCTTAAGATTTTTTTGTTTGTTTTGCTTTCCAGTAAAATGAAACATTTTAATGTTTAAAAATTTGGATATGATGACTTTTTTTAGAGTACTGTATGCATAATTAATATTTTTTACTTTCCCTTATGGAATCAAAAGATATTTCTTCTTTTAAGAATAAACTGAACCAAATTTATTGTGATTTATGCTTAAAAAGCTGCTCAAACGTACTGGGGCATCGTGGTGCCTCAGTCTCTCACATCATTGCCCTTTTGCTTGGGAGTTTTGTAACTTGCTGAGGCAGTTGGGTTCAATCTAAATGGCATTCTTAAATTAAAGCCATCACTCAAGTCCACACATACGCCTTTACTATGTGTGCGATGATGCTTTTATCCTGTTGTTGTAGTGCAACCGCATTGTTAGAGCTGTGCATTAGACACTGACCTGTTGCTTCATTTCTCATCCTGTTTTTCCAGCCCCAAGTAAATGCGTTCAGATGGCACAGCTGTGAACCTTCAAAGGGCTCACTATTTGCATGTCCTGGGCACACACACGTCTCTAGACAAAACCAGGCAGGACCCTTATTCAGGCCTACAGAGCGGGGTGTTCACGCCGATGCTACACTGCTTCTATTTTTCTGATGGTGAATATGGTGCTGGAATGTGAAGTGAGAGAGAGACAGCTCAGGCAATGCCATGGGGGAAGGAAGAGATGCTAGAGAGCATATCTGCGCCCTCTTGTGTAAGGTTCAGCGTTCTTAGACAATGAGGCGAGGGTATTGAGAGTCATGTCACATCTTTGAGGGCAGCGGTAAATGGGGATGGGGCTGCTTGAATAGGACACTCTGTGAAAGGACAAAACAGGGCGGTGCCTCGGCTTTCTTATAGAAGCACACGGACCTTGAAGATCCACCAATGAGACGGATAGCCTCGCTGCTCCAGCTGGCTAGATGGGGGCGGAGCCATCACACTTTAATCAGGGACCTCCTTAATGAGTATGCAAATTACGTTTTCATCCCAAACCAGTCAAGTTTTGGAGGGAAGGGAGTGCTCATGCAAACTCAAGCCCTTCACTTCAAGTATTAGTCAGTGGTATTTTTGACTTGTTTTCTGGTAAAATATCTAAACTTTTTTAAAAATAAATTTACAAGAGAAGTAAAATGGTGTAAGAAGAGAATATTTATTTAAAACAATTGTTTGCGAGGCGGATAAAAAAACAACAACTTGTCATTATATCAAGTATCACAAGTAAATTTATCTTAATTTAAGATAAAAAATAAAAAAAAAATCCAAAAATGAAACATCTCATACAGATTCTATATGTAATTAAAAACAATAATGATTAAGACGTTTTTGCAGTTTAAAATGTTTAAAATGAAATTTTTGCACAGTGTGTATATCCTAAGAAATCATGTGTAAAAGTACTTTTTGTTACGAGACGCTCCTTCAAGGAAGGCAGGAAGACGAGGGATTCAGAGTAATCAGGTACTTTAATGGTGCAAACGTATTCAATAACAGAATAAGGCATAAACATAACTTTAAGACACGACGAAGACGACTACTGAACTCAAGGCTTATAAAGAACACAAACTAATGAGGAAACAAAATTATTAATACAAGACAGGTGAATGGAATAAACGATGATTAACTAATGACAGGAAACCGACCAAATAAGGACAAACAGGAACTAAACAGAAACCAAACCGTGACACTTTTGACAAAGCAACTCACTGGCTTTGGTGTTTTTTTGTTTCTTTTCTTTTCTTTTCTTTTCTTTTCTTTTCTTTTCTTTTCTTTTCTTTTCTTTTCTTTTCTTTTCTTTTCTTTTCTTTATTTTGCTGATGCTTTAGCTTCCTACATGAGACTGTTGGAAAACAGAAGGCAAGGATTATGTGTAAAACACTATCTACAGGAAAATTCATATACAAAGTTTACATTAAATTTTAAAAAGTGCTATCAGTGTCCAGAGGCCTGTACTTTAGCCAGGAAAGTTTAGTTTGAGCCAAACCTGTATTTTTTTTCTTTGCTTTAATATGTGCATGTCAACATTGTATGATTAAATTATTCATATTATATAATTCATTAACAAAAAAGGTTATATTATGCATGCAGTTTTATGACCTTTTAGGATAAAGATATATTTTAGGACAATTTTTCTTTAAAAAAAATTAATTTGTCAACATGTTGTGGGAAGACTGATTTAAAATGGTGTCTTCTTAATGACGAGTAACAAGTGCTTGGAGGTGGCCTGAGGACAGGTGCAGTGTCCCATGATATGCTTTTCAGTTATAACACTTGTAATGTGCAAGCGAGACAATAGCCTTATCAACGGAAGCACACAGCTTGCAAACTATGTAATTCTCCACCATCCTGCCCTATCTTGTGCTCGTATTAGCATTTTCTCAATACTTTATGTGAATGGAATGCATTTTCTAGCTCAGCGTTGTTTCTGTGCCTCACTAATTTATGTATAAATAAATCCCAACTATTTTATCCCTCCATGAAAAATTCATGATACTATTTCATGAGGATGCCAGGGGCAGGGTGCTTGGTGCCGCCACCGTTATTAGAACAGATGAAGTTTGAGTAATTATGCCACAAATAGTGGTGCCGAGTGTGATTTCTGAGCTAGTGCACATACACGGTGCGGTGGCCTCATTAGACCAGCGAGATCCAATTGCAGAGCCACATTAGACTGCACAGTCTCAGCACACATGCCTCACTGTGATTTTCCCTTTGACAGCTTTGTAGGCGAAACGGATGCTCATCTGTGATTTCAACGTCTTTTATACCCTTTAGGGAGTTTTACAGCTATTCCCAGTGAAAAAAAAGGCATTTTGGACTACTTTATGGTGCATCGTTTGTTATTCAAGCATTGTAGGGATGTGAAACTGTCGTTTATCTTTCTTAGCATATGTCTCTATTTTTTTCTCAAACCGCTCCAGTTTAAGAGGAAGCTACTGTGAGTCTATTTTTCACAATCAGCATTGACAGTTTTTATTTGAAAGTGAATCATTGTAGCTATTTTTAATTATTTTATTTATTATTTGTTTTTGAAATAATTCTAATAAGAATAAAAGTAATAATAATAATAATAATTATTATTATTATTAATAACCATTATTTTATTTATTTAATAATAACAACATTATATTATTTTATTTTAATAATAAATTAATGTAAATAAATTAATATTACAGCGACAGCCAAGATGTTTTAAATTATTTGCAAAAATGTTTTTTTTTGTTTTTCTATTCAACAAACAATATTTTGTTGTTTTGTTTTGTTATTATGTTTTGTTTTGTTTTATTATTTTATATTAGTTTATTTTATTATTTTATTTTATTGATAATGCAAAAAGATTAAAGTGTAGTAATAGTAATAAAATTAATAATAATTATTATTATTATTATTAACCTTCATTTTATTTTATTTTATGATACTAATCATGCTAAATTAAATCCAGTATAATACATTTTTTAGAAAAATATTCAAATTATTATTAGTTGTAGTAGTAGTAGTAGTGCTTGTGGTAGTATAACCAATAATAATAACCATATTTAATAACCAAATAATAACCATAAATAATAACCAAACTTATTTTATTTTATTTTCTAAAGCTAAATGAAATCCATTGTAAGACCACATTTCTTGCTGGTGTTTATGACAGGGTACTTGAACCGTACTTATGGGGTTATGGGGGTATAAGACAAAGAAGGTTGAAAAACCCGGGCTTAATGAACAAACAGTTACGTCATTGCCTCTGCATGCTTTTAATCTATATATTACCTCATCCTCTTTGGCATAACGCTTGTCAAAAGTGATTTATCATTCAAAGGTTCACACCTCCCACCAGTGAAAAGCTCTCCCATCACCATGCACCCCACCCTGGTTGATTCTGGCCCCCCATCGGTGGCAGGGTTTCCAACTTCACATTCAAGCCTTCGCCAAACATGGCATACAGTGTGCTTTTCACAGCCTGCCTCTTCAGAATGCTCTTTGGGAATAGCATTGGAGGGCTGGCATTATTCCAGTGTGGTGTGAAGAGAGGGACTGCCGTGGCTAAGGTCAGGGTTAAGCTGACGGATTCTTCCAGAAAACAGGGGCTCACAGGCAAGATGTTAATGACCTGAACGATGACTCACCGCTTAGGCATCCATCATAAACATGTCTCAGTCCTGAAACACACATGAATGCAAACACAAACAAAAGAGCACCAGATCTTGTTGTACCTGACAACTTTGGTGCTGTTAACTGCTTTGACTGGCAAGAAGGAAGTAGCTAAATCTATACATGCAACCATTAAAAATCCTGGCAGTTTCTCAGTATTAAATTGTCAGTTCACCTACAAATGGACGTTTTACCATTATTTACTGATCCTTATGTAGTTTTAAGCCCTTATGAAAACTTTTGATTCTTTTTCACCAAGTGATTGCTGGTGAGCTCCTAATATGATGAAAAAATATTGGCCTCTGCAATAGTTCTCAAATCTTATTCACATGTTGTGTCAAGACATATCAATGTCAATGATGACAAAATGCTCTTGTGTTTATCCTATTTAGAAATACAAATGACATTTGAGAACTGTGGTGTAGGACAAAGTCTTTTTGAATTTTCGCCTTGTTGATCGATGTATTTTTCTTTGTCCAGTTACATCAACTCACCAGCCAATAAGATATAATCTGAAAGGTGCATTGTATCACCTATCAAAATGTCCTTTCATTCATTGAGACGAATGCTATTTCACTTTGGGCTTAATAGTTAATCGGTTTTTGATTTCGCTCTTAATTCTGTCTTGACTTTGCCGTCATTCTTGGTCTCACTTATCCAATCTGCATGAACATGCTCAACTTAATCAAATCCAAATACAACATTGTGGGCTATATTTGCTGTATTTAATTGGCATGTGGGAAAAATGAACCGAGAAGATCTCAATGCAATGACGTTGTCTATTTCTCTTCCTGCTTGCTTTGCCATCTAAAATTCCTCTAGGTTCAAATGTTCACAATAATTATGATTCAGTCCCATCAGTCAGAGCTCACTTGAGCCACAGCATGACAGGTCACGAAAGAGGAAATTGCGCTATTAATACACTAAACCAATTACCATCAGCTTTATCTGCTTTTCCACATTGAACTGTTTCTTATGTTCCTAATATTTCCTTTGAACCTTAGTGGGCCATATAAACAAATGGACTATATTTAGAGCTTCAGTCAAGATCTGAAACCAATGGGACCTCAAGCTGAGAGACAAAGGTGGTATCTTTGTGCTTCTATCTGAATAATTTGTGAAAGTGTGCATGTGATTGTGCACATGCCCAACTTAAGACAGCAGGACTGCAGTTTTTAAGTGCTGCCTCTATTATTGTTGGCTGGACACGCAGCTCTAAAAGGGCATAATTGGGCAGAGGAAAATGGAGTAGCTTGCGCTGGTGGAAAAAAAAAGAGAGAAGACGACGAGGTCTCTGTGCTTGAATGAGACTAGGGGATGGTATTTACATGCAAATTGCATCTGGTCTTCCAACTGTCTAGTTACCTCACCCTTTTAAGCCGCTGGCCCACTTATCATGCTGTTTACACAATAAACATCACAATAAGGTTAATGTCTTTTGATGCATCTGATGTAACCTGGCTCCTGCTTTATTGCAAACAGCTGCCGGGCAACTGAGAATCAAGGCAAGTCACTTTTTCAGGGTTTATTTTGGTTTCCTAGGCAACGGAATGGGGCCCAGACGAAGACACCAGGAGGTCCTGTCAAAGCAAAGGGAAGACGGAGGTAACTTTAAACCCCCAGGTTCTCTTTTGAATAGGCACATTTCTTTTAAAACGCTGACAGCTCATTGGCCAGAGGGGTCGGGTATTGTTGAGGTTTGTGGGAGGGCAATATGTTGAGCTTACTTATTCAATGTTTTAAAGCCCAGAGGTCAGTATTTTCTTTCTTGAGCGTATCATTCACTGAATGTGAAAGGCAAAATGAAATATCCACTAGCAGATTAAAGCATTGCCAGAAAAAAGCTTAGCTTTTTAAAATGGATCTAAAGCCAGGTTCTTTTAACCAACATTAAAACTTAGTTTGACTTTTTTCCCCTATGTATCTTATTATTATAATTTTTGTCATTAACAAAAGCATTATTTCCTTATTTCCCAGAATGATGCACATCTTCTGCTTCGACTGATCTGCTGCTCACTTTCTCAGTAAATGATGAACATGGTGGCAGTCTTGAATAGACAGTACAAATCACAGTTTTTTTCCCTTAGCTGTTCATTTAAGACACATGGCTTTATGCCTCAGTAGCATTAGGGTGCTTATCACAACCCTTCCTGTTTGAAATGCTGTCACTTTTACAGTCAGCTGCACAAAAAATTGATGCTGTGACTCGCTGATCCAGTGTTAGACGGGATTATTTTTGGCTTGTAGTAGTACAAATGAAAGCTGAGGTAATCTCACTCTTTGGTGAAGCGTAAGTGCTCTCACAGGAAACTGTGTATATGTTCAGAATTAATGTTAATAATTTGTGTAATAATTTTGAAACAGTCCCAAAAGGATTGGGCAAGAATCGTACAACAATTCCCTCTGGGTGAACTGAATTTTTTTATTAAATTCACGGTCACACTTTATATTAGGTGGCCTTAACTACTATGTACTTACTTTTTGATGTAAGTACAATGTACTTATTGTATTGCAAAACACTTTTGCTGCTATTGAGGTGGGATATGGGTAAGGTTAGGCACAGGTTTGGAGGTATGGGTAGGTTTAAGGGTGGGTTAAGGTGTAAGGGGTGGGTCAACAGTGTAATTATAAATGTAATTACAGAAATTAATTACAGATGTAACTACATATAGGTATTTTTAAAAATATAAGTACAATGTAAATACATGTATGTGCACAATAAGTACATTGTATCAAATTATTAATTTAAATGTAAGTACGTAGTAGTTAAGGCCACCTAATATAAAGTGGGACCAAATTCACAATACTGTTCAAATGTTTGGGGTCAGTAATATATTTTTAAAGAAAGTAAAAATTTCTATTTTCTTTCTATGCATTAAATTGATAAAAGGTGACAGTAAAGACACTTACATTATTACAAAAACTGTATTTTAAATAAATGCTGTTATTATGAACTTTCTCTTCATCAAATAATAATTAAAATGGTTTCATGGTCTCTACAAAAATAAATTTATAGTTTTCAACATTGATAGTATGAAATGTTTCTAGAGCACCAAATAAGCAAATTGCAATGATTTCTGTAGGCTGAAAATTCAGCTTTGTAAATGTATATTTATAAATAAAATATAAAACTGCTAAACTACAATAATATTTTGTATTACTGTATTTTCTTGATATTTCATAATCCTATTGTAATTTTTGGTTAACAAAATGCAGCCTGGGTGAGCATAAGAGATTTTTTTCCAACTCCAAGCTTTTGAATGTATATATATATATTTTCTATTTTCACTATGATGCATGAAGCAATGTCTGCTGAAATTTAATTTTTCTTGAAATCTTTCTCACCTTATTATTTGATGGGGCAATAAAAAGTTCATTTCACAGAAGACATATTCACAAAATTAAACATGAATTAAACATGGATCGCAGTGTATTTCTGTCACAGCAATGTAGCATACTGCTATTTGCATACATTTTTAATTACATATTTTAAATAGTTTGCAGTACCATAGTATTTTGAACATGCCACTGCTATTGTCATACTGTCAAGTGGATCTGCTCCTGCAGGTGGAGTGTCAAAACTACATCCGGGTGTTGCTTGTCAACAAGACAGAGGTGATCACCTGCGGTACCAATGCCTTCCAGCCCCTTTGCATCACCAGAGAGGTAAGCATCTATCAGTTAAATGAGCTGCCTAAACTGGAGCTTTTATCAAACTGTGTGTGTAATCCATACCGTATCCTCCTCTCAGGCAGGGAACATGAGCAGAGTGTTGGAGAGGGTGAACGGAGTGGCCCGCTGCCCCTATGACCCCCGTCATAATTCGACGGCTGTTGTGACCGAAAGCGGAGAGCTGTACGCTGCCACGGTCATCGATTTCTCCGGCCGGGACCCTGTCATCTACCGCAGCCTAGGAGGAATGCCGCCTCTGCGGACTGCCCAGTACAACTCCAAATGGCTTAATGGTAGATTAATCTCATCATCTCATGTCTGATAGTCTCATATTCCAGGGATCGTCTGAAAACTTCTCTTGATTTGATTTGAAAATTTCTCTTGATGCCCTTCCTTTTTTTGTCCTGCTAATATGCAGCCAACTTTCTGAATGTTGTTCTTCAAAAGAAAATTGTTGATGAGTCTTTATTTAATTTTGTTTATGCTAATAGCAATCTCCATAGGACAGAAAAGTTGTTTCCCCTAGATAACACAATTAAATGGAAATCAAGCTTTTATTTGACTTAAGTCTCATGCTTCACAATTTTTTTTTTTTTATAAAAACCCCCACAATAATCTCCTCGTTTCAGTATAGATCTAAAAAATGTCACAGTCTCTGATCAAAAAATTTCTATTGGATTTCAAACATGTCTCATCAAACATTTCTCATTAGATGATCTCAGCTCTGCTATCTGTGTATTTTATACTTTCTGTATACTCTTACTGTATTGTCTCATTTGTGTCTTTTGCACAGACTTTATGAGAAAGATCTGAGCAGGGTTATTATCAACTAAAACTAAAATTATAAAATTAAACCATAAAAAATATTACTTGAAATAAAATAAACATTACCTGAAATAAAAAAATATGAAAAAATAAGCTTAAAATTTAGCCACTTGCCAAGGCATCATTTCTCAGTTTCTTTTAGTTTAACTTTACCAAAACAAACAAACAAACAAAACAATTAAATTAATAAGAACTGTATACACCTATAAAAACTATAAAATGACAAAAAACACAGCAAAAGTACTAAAATGTTAACTGAAATTAAGATGAAAACTGAAATTCTATAAATAAAAAGTAATTCAAAATATTAATAAAAACTATAATAGTATATTAAAGATACAACACAATTTTATTCTGCAGGTGCTGTCCATGTCAGTGTTCTTTTAGTATCACTGATATATTTTGTTAATATTTTGAGATCTATATTGTTTTTTTCAAATTAGTAACCTACCTTAAAGTGTTTGCTCTGAGGTGCTGTAAGTACATATAGTACAAGTTCCTATATGATACCTAGAAAAAAGTGAGAAAAGCAAAGCTGCACTCTCACAATTGTACCTTTTGTGTCGAAGGCAGTTTTTTAGAGCAGCCCTGGCCTGTCAAGGGAGCAACCAGTCAAAGATAGAGACAAACGAAACTCAGCACACTTCCTGCACAAAGTCAAAAGGTGTCAATAATCTCGCAGCTGCTGACACTGTTCCTTTTCCCATAGAAAATTCATCCAACGTCAGTCAAAATGGAATAAGCAGAAAGTTCTGATGCCAGAGCTGTAAGTCATACAGTGAGGCTCCACCGAGGAGATGTTAGAGGGTAGTTGAGGTGAAAGGAGAAGGACATAGACAAGGGTTGGAGAGTTAGGATTGGGCGGAGGAGATGAACGTTCATGCATCCAGCAGTGTAATTATTCCTCATGACCGAGAGAGGGTGAAATTGCAGCTGCAACGCTTCATGTCACTCAGTCGGCCTGTAGTTCCACTGTAGGTTCACACTTGAGGAGAGAGAAAGACAAAAAGAGGGAAGCAAGATTATTGAAGCTTACGCATTTACCTGCGGTAACACATATATTGACCATATTTGAATAAAATCAGCACAAGAAAGCATAAAGTTAGTCTCTATTGCTATTTTACTTCCATAATATGACAATTCAGAGTGAAAGAGAACAAGAAAAATGACTTATCCACTGCGAATAAGCACTATTTGTAACTAAAGTAGCTATTTGGCTAATGGATAGCAACATTATTAAGTTGTTTGCTAATAGTTGCACAACTGAATAACATTTCTCTTCAAATATGCCTTTTTCAGTTTAGCCAAAGTAAAACATGAAAGTAAAAAAGCTCTTGTAGCTAAAGTAGCTATTTGGCTAATGAGTATCAACGTTGTTGAGTGGTTTGCTAATAGTTGCACAACTGAATCTCTTTAAAAATAGCTTTTTCCAGTTTAGCCAAAGTAAAATCGATAACCTTTCCAATCATGTGTGGTATCGGGATGTGGACTCGATAGAGATGAAGTGTGAATTAAAAACTTATTTCTCAACTGGCGGTCAGTGAAGAACGGCATGAACCTCAAGGGTCTACAATCGAATCCAACCGGACTGTTATTATATTGGTTGTGCCAGGTGCTGACTGAATGTTTTTTTTAACACTGAGCCCATGTGGGGTCGTACCCGAAGTGAGATGTGATATTGTTTTCGCACAGCTCTGATTCAATGAGAAATATCATCATCGCCTGCAGCGTGGCTATTAGCACATGCCTCTCTCCTTTGGTGCTTATTGGGACTCATAATTCACTTCCCAGCTTAGTGTTTTTCCCTGACTGCGGCTTGCAGATAAACACACACCCTGATGGAGTGGTGGTGTGGAAATGAGGCAGCATTTACGTTCAACACAAAATCAGTACACTCACACCCTGCCCATTTCAGCTTAGCAAAAAACCTGATGAATTCATGCAGCCACTGGGAAGTGATTGTTCTAGTGTTTAAAGGATCAGTATTGATATTCACTGTGCCTCTCTGATCACTTTTTTCACCTTGATCTGTGTGGAAGTGTAGTTATGATGTCTAATTGAAACTGAAAGCAGAATTGTTTGTTCACAACAATCCTCAGTTAATGCATCTGGATAGAGAATGTATTCTTTTTTTAAGGTTCACTCACTGCTTACTAAATGTACCATGGTACAGTGAAGCATTGGCATATAACTTCTGTACTGTATTCTATGATAAATATTCATTTACTAGTGTATTTTCCTGGTACCAGATACTTAAAATGCCAACCAAATAAGCATAAGACTACTGTAAATGGTCCAAAAAGATGTGCCAGCATGATTACATATCCAAAATAAAATAGTGCCATAGTACTTCTTGGTACTTTTTATTAAGAAAAATTAATCATCAGTAATCATTTATTCACATTTAAAATACAGGGATGGAATCAAATGTTAATACCATGGTATCATATACAGTACTGTTAAAAAGTATAGGGTCAGTAAAAATGTAATGTTATACTGTCTAAGGCTGCATTTATTATATAGTAAGACAGAATTATTCATTCATGCTGATTTGGTGCTCAAGAAATATTTATTCTTACTATCAATGTTGAAAACAGTTGTGTTGCTTAATATTATGTGGAAACTGTGATATTTTTTCAGGATGCTTTGATGAATAGAAAATTCAAAGAAACAGCATTTATTTGAAATAATGAATAAGTCTTTGCTGTGACTTTAATATTAATTCCTTTATATTAAAATCAAATCAAATAAAAACTGATTTAAACTTTTGTTGACCCCAAACGTACACAGTAGTGTAAATTGGTACACATTCATATACCACTGTATTTACATGGTGCTTCAATGTACTTTAAATATGCGTCCAAAAACCATGATGCTGCCTTAGTACATGTCTAAACCCTGTCTTTACCATGATACGGTAAAAAAACATGGTAATGCCATGGTACTTTTATTAGTAACCCAAATTAATTTTCTTCATTTACTCACCATGTTACAGTCATTGGATCAAGCATTAATACCATTGTATTTGATATATGCCATGATACAAATTAAAATGCCAGATTATTTCCATTGCCCACCAAAAAGCATGATATGAGCCTGAAATAAAGTATAATTTAGTGTTTTTTGTCAGTGAAGAACAAATGTTCTGCCTGTTTCTCACTCAAAAGCTTTTCTCTGGTTTCACATGAAAGCGCTGAATATAGCACAAATTCATATGGGCTATGCTGATGTTGTCTTATTGTGATTTTTGGACCAACACATTGGTACAGTGCACAAAGTTCCAGTCCAGTTTTGACCATGTAATTCTGTTGCAGTCAGTTTTTGCAGATAGAGCAGTATCATTTGCAAATCGTTTGCAGTATGCAAAGACTTATCTGGGCTGTTTCTGAGACTGTGTCCACTGAGATTTGGTATTTATTGTGTTTAAAATTGAATCAAAAGCAGTTAAGGCTATTGATGCCTCTCCTGGGCTTCACAGCGTAACAGTAATCTCATTCTCGTAAACTGCTGTGATGGCCCCAGCAGTGATTATAGTCATGCCTATTTACAGGTGAATATCTGTGGTATGCATTACTGGATAGGCTGGGGAATAAACAGGTCTTGGGGTTAAGACATTATTCAGAGTGTGCGATATTAACTCTGAGTAATGCAATCCAGACCAGTGCCATCTGGACCAACGGGACAGCTTTTTGTATTCAGAATAATTTTTGCATGTCACATGCACACAGTTTCCTGCTCCAGTTCTAGGCAGGCATAAACAGATATTAAGAAAGAGTGGAACAGGGATTCAGGCCAGTTTGCTATGGAAGTAAAGTCGTTGTTTTGGCGTTTAAACCACTTTATGCTGCATTACTGAGAGTCCTGCTATAGATGTACCCATTTGAAATGCTTGTTGTGTCTGTAAGGTGTTTAGCCACGCTTTTTTTCATTCTCCTTCAGAGCCTCACTTCATCTCGGCTTATGACGTGGGTCTTTTCACCTTCTTCTTCTTGAGGGAAAACGCAGTGGAACATGACTGCGGTAAGACAGTGTACTCGCGGGTGGCGCGGGTGTGCAAGAACGACATAGGAGGCCGCTTCTTGCTGGAAGACACATGGACCACCTTCACAAAGGCCCGACTCAACTGCTCACGGTCGGGAGAAATCCCGTTCTACTACAATGAGCTACAGAGCACCTTCTACCTGCCTGAACAGGATCTCATCTATGGCATCTTCACCACCAACGTGTAAGTCAAGTCATCAAACACAATGTCTGCAATATATATACACATGTTCTATGCACGTTCTGGGACCTATACAGAAGCTATACCCTTTGAGTTCCCTTCATATTTACAAATCAAGCACTGCTCATACTGGTGTAAAAATGGTAAAACTTATATCCTGATGGATACATTATGTCCATATATACACACTTGGTAAGCGAATGTGTAGGAAACCCATGCATCAATTTGAATTGCACCTTAAGTTAACAGGTTAAGTCTGTTTCAGTGTGTTCAAGAAATGTGAGAAGGCCTTAGAGAGTAGTACATGAATATGCTGCATCACATCCACCTCTGTAACAACTTAGAACAAGAAAATAAATTAGCACTAGATTAACAAGTATATTTTTGCCCTTAATTGCAAGTCACTTTGCTAACAAAGTATTTGCTAAGAATACGAATCTAATAACATTAGGAATTATGTTATTCCTTTGGTAGCTGTCACAGACTTTTCTTAATCAATCTTTTTAATGAAATCTCTACTCTTCCTGACCATCACCAAGTGCTTGTTTCACATTATATTCATATCTTGCTGTGTTCTTGCTATATATACTGCATGCTGTTTACTGCATATTATTTAATGTAGCAGTTGATTCGTCACGCAGTATGCAACAAAATCACTTCTAGCCAACTTGGTAGTGCAACATCTCTTGGAGATTGTGTCCTATAGGATGAATCACTTATGCATTACATTTGATTAAATAAATGGAAAGCAACATTTTTGTTGAGATATTCCAGAAAATATGCATTATGTCTGCTAGTGGTGGACCAGCATTTTTTATCTATCACTTTTTATCACTACTTGACAGTATGCATACTACAAACAACATTTCAAATAGCAAGTAGTATGGCGTTATATACTCTCCTTCTCTTGCTTTCCTTCCCTATATTTCTCCCTATCTCTCTCTCGTTTTCACTCATTTTATCTCTTTCTTTTTTTGTCTCTTTTCCTGTCCCCTTTCACTCACTGCCCCAGTAGGAACGGAATATGGTAATGCAATCAGAACAACAGAGTCTCCATCTGTCTGTGGTAAATTGAACACCTTAAGCAATGCTCCCTGGGGTTTGGGGCTGCAAAACAGGGAGGGCGGGCATGGGAGGAGAGGAGTGAGAGAATGCAAGAGAGCAGCCAAAAAATGCCGGAAAGTGTTGGTAGTAGTTTGTCCCGTGGTGTTGGCAGTGTGAGTGTGTATTTTCATTGAGCTGAAGGTGTCAAAGCAGTATATGTCCTCATACTGAGCTTACAGTCAGTAACAGCCATATTAGATGTATTGTGTAAAGCAACCTAAGTTAATGGATGCATTTTTAAAAAATATTACATACAGACCTTTTCTTTTCCTTTCTGTGTTGGATATGTGGATATATAAGCTTTTCCGTGGTTGGCATGGGCTCCTTGGCTGTTTTATGATTATTATTATTCATAAATTTAACTTGAACATTGGAATGTTTCATTAAATTGCTGTTTCTGCATTTAAAAAAAGCAATAAGTCATGAGAGGTTGCACTTTGCAGTGATTTTACCTCATTTTTGTAAATTGGTTTTCTGCAATAGCTAAAATTACTGTTTTTCTTTCTTTTATTGCTTTTATAAAACTACATGTCTCTCTTGATTCCGATTGGTCAGTCACTGCATATGGTGGTCAAATCGTTTGCTAATTTCATGTTTCACTTGTCACTCAGCTGTCTTTTTGATCTTTACAGACCCCCTTTATAGCTTTATTTTACAATATAATGGGACATTTTCCCCGTATTCATACATTTTGGTATGATGAAGGAAATGTTTATGGAAACTCATTTCAAATTATTTTGAAGTGGTTTCTTTTTTATAATTTTCTACCTTTTTAATTATCTCTTTGAAGGAACAGCTATCATCCTCATTTCTGTCAATCACCTGCAGGTTAACTGGGTGGAACAGACCTCTTGGCAGTTAATATGATGACAGACAACCCCTCTGGAAAATAGATCTGCGGGTGTGAATGAATACGTGTATCATGAATACACACACTTTCATGCCTGAATTACAACAAATACAGAATAACAGCCAAGTGCATCTCTTCACTCGCTGTGATGCAGCATGACAAAATCCACCTTGAAATGAGTTTTTTTGTACCCATCGCAGGAATCTTCGCTTCGAGTTTATTCCATGCATATTTCTTTCATGTAGATGTATGGAGGTGATGGTATTAAGGGATTCTGCTCTTTGTTGTTTTTCATCAGTCGTGTCATACTACAGCATTGTAAAATCGGTACACCAAACAGCATACTTTAAATAAAAACATTTTATAATATACTTACATTTAAATATTTAACATAATATAAATATTTAATAATAATATTTAATATAAATATTGCATTTAAATATAAAAGTGCTATAGAATATGCTGAAGTTTACAGATGTTGACTAAATTTGCAATATTGGCATTATAGTTACTATGTATTGTTTAAAAATAATAAATTACGTACACGCAGATGATCTATGATATGATTTTGATAATTAGTACTCTTTTTAAACAAATGCTTGAGTGCACGTTTTTCTACAAGGGCAGATATTGTTATGCTGTAAAAATATTTATTAATAATCTTGCCTCAGTCCTGGCTGTGGAAGGTTGCTGAGTTGGCTCTTTGTTTTTTTTTGCTGCGATGCAGGTATTCACTGAAGTTGAAACACTGAAGTAATGCGTTTTCTTTTTTCTCCCCTTTTTCCCCTTGAGTGCTGTCCTACTTTATGTCTAAATCAACTTTATGGACCTCTCGGATGACCTCAAATGACCCTGTGCTTTTTGACATATTGTCTATTCTGTCATCATAACTCAACATGACTTCATCTAAATAAGCATGTGATCTACTGTATGTGTCGCTTGGAAAACTCCGAAGTCATCTGCTCTCACAGTGAGAAGACTTCATTCCCATATGTTGCATGTTATACTGAGCGTGTCATGGGATTTGCTAGAGTAGGTGACTTTCCAAAGGGTTATAGACCAAACTCTGTACTTTACTTTTTACACACTTCAACAGCCTTTAAGACTGCACCATCATCTGTCTGAAAGTCACATCTGCACAAGCATAAATTCAATAAACTCCACCGTGACTTAGCTGAGGTATGCATCATTTGACCAGACAGTGCATTTATGCATTTTTATGTATGTATACTATAAACCTTGCTCAAACATGCAAACGCTGTTCTCGCTGTCATACTCAAGTGAATTTTTAGCTCCTGATTTTAGTGAGATTTTGAATAGTATTTATAGACCATGTTCGCACATAGACAACGTACAGTTGAGGTCAGAATTATTAGCCCCCTTGGTAAATATGAGCAAAGAAGTTTGGGAAATAAATCTTTTCATTCAAAATAAATCACAAAAATCTAACTCTTCCATACAGAGGAAGAGGTCCATCCCAGGTCCATGTTGGTACACTCACCTCTTCAGTTCACACCACTTATTTTCTATAGGGTTCAGTTCAGGAGACTGAGATGACCATGGGAGAACCATAAGTTTGTGCTCAGTTATCCAAATCTGTGTTTATTTTTATGCTTTTTTTGGATCATTGTCCTGATGGAAGATCCAGCTGCTGCACATTACAAGATTTCCAGCAGAGGCAGTCAGGTTTTGATTTTTATTTATCTGTTAGTATTTGATAAAATCCACAATGCCATGTATCTGAACAAGATGTCCAGGACCTCCGTCAGAAAAACAGGCTCACAATATTAAAGATCCAGCAGCATACAGTATTTAACCGTGGGCATGGGGTACTTTTTTTAGCCCTGTGTATCCCCTTAAAACTCATCTCATGTGTGGCAAAAAGCTCTTTTTTTCTTCTTTTTTTTTTGTCTGACCATAGAACTCAACCTGGTCCAGTTTGAAGTTCCAGTAGTGCTGGCAACTGAATATGAGTAGGGGATTTATTTTTCTTGAAATTATTTAATTTTTTTAAATTTAATTTTATATTATATTTTCTAACCCAGACTCAACTAATTTCTGCACTATTCCAGGTGTGATATTTGTGGACTCTTTAGCTACTAAAACTGTCCTCCTCCACTTGTGTTGGATGATATAGGCACACATCCTCTTCCAGGCAGATTTGATTTGATTGGAACATCTTAATTCTTGCCCTGATGGTGGAAATGGGAAATTTCAATGCTTTAGCTAATACAACCACATTTTGCTGCACATCAGAACTATATTCTTATTGTTATGGATGATTAAGGATATTTTACTTTTGTGTTCCCTCCTATTTATACTCCTAAGAAAAGAAATTCATAAGTCATGGCTGGACAAATTTATGTTCATAGTCACCTTGGTGTGCTAAAATATGGGAATATGAATGGGAATATGCTTCACAGATATTTTATTCATAAGAATTTTTCAGGGTTGCTAATAAATGTGGCCACCGTGTATTGGAGAAAAACTTTTATCTCATAATGTGACTATGACTAGTCACAAGTGTTTGCAAAATTCTGAATTGAAGTAGATTTGGCTCACTTACAATTATGAATTTTAGAATGAATTTGAATTATATTGGTCACATCCCACAAGAAGCTGAATTGTAATTTGAATTGAAATAGCAGGTGTAGTTGTCTCTATTCTCAAGGAATTAGAGTGATTATTAAAGCGTTATTGTTATTCTTATAGTTATCGACCTTGGTGTGAACTGGCCTTACAGTGACTGAATAAGAGAGTAAGCAACTGAATCTTTGGAAGACTGGACTATATGATGTGGCAGACAACTAGCGGGTTTGAGTCCTGAGTTATTCTGGTTTTAGAATGTGGTGTCACTTTTATATATAATCAAACTATGCATAAATGTAAATGTATTTAGAAGTAAAAAAAAAAAAAACAAGACTGGCAACTGTATTCTGCTGCTGCGTGAAGAAGGCAGCTGCCTATAGGCAGTTAGCGGGGAAGCAGCTCACTATCACTTTCCTATCTCTATAGAGGTAAAATCTCAAAAAAACAAACTCTTGTAGTTTCTCATAAAGTTTCAGAGTCTTGCTTTTGAATGCTAGATTGAAAGAGGAGAAATAGCTTGAGATAACTGGCTGTCCTGTCAGAGCCGGCTCGGTCCTCATATTCTAGGGCTGACCGGTTTATGGCCCATGTTTCATCTGCACACCAGCTTTTTGAGCTGCACTGCCAAGAGCCTCTCGTTTTACCATGCAAACTTTCCATGTCAAACCCCTCATATATAGTCCCCAGGGTCAAGCTACAGAACAAGGCTTGAATCTTCTTCAAGTCCATGCCTCACCAGGCCACATAGCAAGAGCTCGAGCCAGATAGCAGCGTCTGGCAGGCCGAGTCCCCCTCCTGGAGCTCTGCCCGTGGGCCCATCTGTCTGTGGCTTCGGTGTTACCAACACTATTATTGCTGTTCATTTATGTGCAGTTTCAACAGCACACAACAATGAATCTGGTAACAAGAATAACTTCCCCTTTTTAGTGATCCTCTTAGTTGACCTCTAATGATCCCATGCAATTTGTTTTTTTGGTTTTTTTTACATGAGTGTAACCTGTGACATCTAAATATCTATATAATATTCTGTAACCTTCATAGTCACCTGCTGTGACTATAATAGCTCTGGCATCCCTCTAAATTCTGGACATACTGAAAGCTCAGGAGACATTTCTCAGGGTAACAAGACAAAACTCTGTCCTTTCTTTGTCACTTCAACAGCTTCTGAAACTGTACTGTCATCTGTACAAAATTCTGTGTGAATCTGGTAACAAGAATAACCACCAAATCCATTCACTGTGGAGCTCATCCCTGCTCCTGACAGCTTACTTGGGTCTCTGGGCCACCTGTCACTCAAATCGATAGAGTTAATTAAGTCACGATGCATTTGAGAATGTTTCATGCCAGAAGAAGCTGACAAGATCTGCCTGGCTGAACCGATTATTAACTTTTATGTTTGTCTCGAGATTATAGATTTGTGTAACTGTCTGTGCAGCCTTGAGGCCATGAAGTGTAAAGGTCTAACAACTGTATGCTGTGTGTGGAAAAATACATGCTATCATATTATTTTAGAGATCAACAATTCTTTTTATGATGGTACTGATACTTTTTTGTTGTTGTTAATCATTATTCAGAACTGATTTTTTGTTTTATTTTTGCTTTTTGACAAAATAATTGTTAGGTTATAGAACAAAAACTATTTATAAGATATATAAAAACTGGTATTTATAATTTCTATAAACATTTTATTTTATTAAAGTTTAAAATAATATTTTAAAAAATATATTATATTATACAATTTTAAATCGTATATAATTATGAATTAATATATAGTGTATTCTACTATATATTACATAAAAGTGTAATATTCTCACTGTAATGGGGTTTAAGGTAAATGACATTTATCCCAATATTAAATATTATAGCCAATATTATAACCTTTAACACAATATTAAAGAACCAATGACTAAACATTGTGAATATCTTTAATATTGTATTATATACCATTTATATTAAGTATATAAAAGACCATGCACACACACACACACACACACACACACACATACTGTATATTTACCTGAAACTAGATCACCAGTATTTATATTATATATAATAACATATTGCATGTTTTCATAGTACTAAATTGTAATCATCTTTCTGTCTTGTGATCCAGGAACAGCATTGCTGCCTCTGCAGTTTGCGCATACAACCTCAGCGCAATCACGCAGGCTTTCAACGGGCCCTTCCGCTCCCAGGAGAACCCGCGCTCCACGTGGCTGCCCACCACGAACCCCATCCCTAACTTCCAGGTGCATCATTCCCCCTGAATGTCTTTTACATTTTGTTCTCTGTGTGTGTGTCTGAAACAAAAAGCCAATAAATAAATTCTATCAGCCTGGCACTGTGAGAGTAATTGCTCAATACCTGCTGGGTGTACCTGCATGCATGGTAATTCAGTTATTGTCTACTTTCCTATAAAATGACATGGTGAGAAGTTTGAAAGTTTTTTGTGAGTTTATATTTGCATTGTCCTGCTTGACCTCTACACTAACTAATGAGTCTAACCCTAATGACACTTACCAGTGTGGGACCATAGAGGAAGAAGGGCCTAATGAAGGACTGACTGAACGCAGTCTGCAGGACGCTCAGCGGCTCTACCTCATGAATGACGTGGTTCAGCCTGTTTCTGTGGATCCGCTGGTTTGGCAGGATGATGTGCGGTTCTCTAAGTTGGTTGTTGACATTGTACAGGGGCAAGATACTTTGCACCACGTTATGTACATAGGCACAGGTAACTAATCAAAATAAAATTTAGTCACTTCTGTTTTGCAGTCACGTCTGCTAAAAGTTTACCACCAAATCCTTATATAAATAGTATTAGTTAGAATTAGGTATGCAGCCTTGTGTAATTATGCTTTGCCTTCTGTTCTGACTTATCAGAGTATGGAACTATTCTTAAGGCCCTGGCAACCACTAATAAGAGCCTGCAAGGTTGCTACTTGGAGGAGATGCAACTCTTCCCTCCTGGTCTGCGGGAGCCAATCCTGAGCCTTCAGATTCTCCATGGCGACAGGACTCTTTTTGTGGGCCTGAATGCCAAAGTGCTGAAGATCCCTCTGGCGAGGTGCTCCAGCTACAAAACAGAATTGTGAGTGCCATTTTTCATCTGTGTGTTTTGTGCAGCAAACAGCTTTAAAGGGGTCATGAACTGCCTTTTTTATTATTTTGTACTGTTCTCTGAGGTCCCCTTGTAATGTTGATTGATGATTTACATAATTGTTCTGGTTTTAGGTTCACCGATGACCTGCTTAGATGTGTTTTTAGGGGATGCTGACATAAGGTTGTTCTTGGGTTCAAAAACAGCTAAACAGCGACAGAATGGAACAGAATGCAGGGGTTTTTGAAGGTTTTGACTATAACCTGACATGCTGTCTTAAAGACACAACTCTCATGGTGAAACACATCACCAAAATACATTGGTCTGAATGCATTTAAATGGATGAATTTTACCATGCAGGTATTAAGTATTTAAGTACCATGCAAGTATTTAGCAAAGCACTTCAATCTTTAAAAAATTTGTATTTAATTTAAATGTATTTTATTTACACTTCTGATTTACTTTACTTTTTGGAGAATAAAATAAAATAAATATATATATATATATATATATATATATATATATATATATATATATATATATATATATATATATATATATATATATAGATAATTATTAACATCACTACATATTTAATTATATTAATATTTTCAATATATGAATATTGCATTAATATGAACATGGAAATGTCTGAGTGTGCGTGCGTGTACCAATATAAACCAGTCAACTTCACAAGTCAACCAGTATGACCCATTCCTAGTATTTAGACAACTTGATGCATGCATTTTGGGCCTTTTAGATTTTGGGGACAATACATGCTTTCTCATTAGACTGTAGGTGTTGGGTGACAGCAGACCCAGGTTGATGTACATGAATGGCTCCTTTCACATTGATAAGAGCTCTTGTTACTCACCTCTGTGGAATTATACCCTTGATCTGTCAATGGAAAAGAAATTCCTCCTCACGGGTGACTGAAGCAGTATGAGGAGCGCCGTTTGACAGCCCGCGTGTATTCTATCAACGCTTTCCATCAACTTCCCACTCCAAATGCAGGGTGGGGACAACAGTCAGGCTCAATTTGCCAGAGGAGCACATAGAGCGCTCTGTCCGCTCTCCCTGCGCCCCGTGCATGAAGGTGAAAGATCGAGTGTGGGTTTGGATGAATGAGGAAGAGATAAAGAAAGCTAGGAGGGTTCAAAAGAAAGAGGAAGGGTGCTGTCTCGAGTGAAGGGTTTTCTGTGAGGGCAAACATATTTGACTGCGAGCTGGTGATTAGTCAGCACTTTGATTTCACTTCTCAATATCTGTGCACACTCTCTACCATGCACGGAAACACACACAAGGCTATGTGGTGAAGGCTGAGAGTGTTGAATACTAAGCAAGGTGTAGGTGAGATGTGAGAGATGGAGCGGAAGCGAACTTTGCTGGCTCTATTTAAAACCTAGCAGGGAGGAACAATCACACTGGGTTCCAAGGGCAGGCCAGAGAAGAGAGTCCTTAATCCTTAATCCGTAATTTCCCTTTGATTTCTGCCACATCCTGAGCACATTCACCTTTGAACACAATACAGCAGCGCAGCTTTGACATTACTCGCATATGAAACGTCATAGAGGTGTGACATGGCAGCATATGAGGTTTTTATTCATTTCCTGCTGCACCAGTCAGCTTCCTCTCCTTGAGCTTTGACTGAAACGAATAATCATGTTATGGAGGATAAGGTGGATAGCTGCTTCTAGAGACTGTATCGATTATATTATGGAGTGTTGAATGTCAAGTCAAGGCATATTTATTTGTATAGCACTTTCCACAAAACACATTGCTTCAAAGTATCTTTACAAAGTCATACTACTATTTTTCCAGTGCTTTAATACAGAGCAATTTTTTGGGCTGGGCGATATCATCTATCAATGATATAAATCCGCTGGATTTAGATATAGCTAAGACATTTAGCAGATTTGTAAAACATATTTCAAGCATATTTCAAAAATAACCCAACACATTTAGCATAGAATAGCCCATTTTTTATATATTTATTTAAAATTTTATTAAATATATTAGCATATAACAGCCCAATTTTGCTATATTTAAAAATTTGAAACTCTTTTTGCATAGATCCCAGTTGTACCATATTTATCCCTAAATTTGACCATATTTTTACCACAATTACAAATAAATAATATTTTAGCATATAACAGCTCAATGTTACCAGAATTATCAAAAAACTCTTTTTTTATATAGTACTATACCAACATTTTATGTCTTAGTGGTACATGAAATAATAAACCTTTATTTCAGCCATTATTTTTTTTTATCATGGAACACAAAATGACCACACAAGTAAAATGAACCAGGCTAACCTGGTTAGTGTCTTTTTTTTTGGAATAAGTAACCACCAGTCTTCGTAATTTCTCCTTTTGTGTTCCTCAGAGGAAAGAGATGATTCTTTTTTGTTTTTTCAGAGCCTAGAGCTGTCGCAGAAACATGTCACAATGACTCTCTGATATGTCAAGTAGTGCAACAATTTATGTCTAATAATACCTTATACGCTTAATGAAAATCTGATTACTTTTTTGTTAAATCTGACAAAAAAAATTGCCCTTTTTTTCAAGGTTTTATATTGACACCCCATATTGTAGCACCAGACACATTGTTGTTTAGCAAATCGTTTTTGGACCAAAGCAATCTAAAGAAAGTTTCTGTAGGTCAGATGCAAATAAGGCATGTAAGATTGCATCAGTGATGTGAGAGACAAATTCTGTGTTTCCCTTGTTGCAAGGAAACAAATCAAATCAATGCAAACAAAACAGACCAAAAATAATAGCAGGCTTTCAAAATGTAATGGCTCGGCGTATAATTACTTTAAAATCATTCTGCTTCTGTTCATAGTTGCTGCCCTTGTGCCGCTATTTTCCTTTACAGATGAAAAGAGACAAAGAGAACGCTCCCGAAGTCTCGCCGGTCTTGCCTTTGGAGAAGTGTTTATTAATGACTTAATCTACATTGTTGGTGGCTCTGGCTTGAAAGCAGTGCGATAATTAAGTTTGATCCCTCGAAACTCTCTTTTCTACTCATGCTCATGGACCTTAGCCTCTCGCCTCTGATTTGCAAAACTAATTTACTCTGATCAGCCAGCTGAGTGTTTGACGGGATCTAAAGGGACCAACCGGCTAGGCCAGATCGATAATCTTAAAGACGGCGATTCCTAATCAAGGACAAAACAAATGTGGAAGCTGATGGGCTGGGTTCTTAGCGAGACTACCAGTGACAGCAAAACACAGAGTATTGTTGGTGTGGCTGAGATAAAATTACTTCTGATATTAAGCATTTACACATATGTGGCAATGGACCTTACAGTAAATGGTATATTTTCAAAAACGACTGCTTGACTAATTGGTCTTGGGGAAGTACTGAATAATTAGGCTGTCTTTGGGTTCACTAGTCCCTGATTCAGCCAACAACATACAGTCTTCCAAATGTTTTCCAATGAACAAAAATAGGTTGTGAAAATACAAATTGACCTGGGATCATGACTACTCCTAACAGCTTCATTTTCATCAAATTAATTATGGCGCCTACCCTGACTTAGGTCTGTTATTGATGAAGTATTTTACATTCAACAGCCTAATTAGAGACAGCAGCGCAGTTAGTGCTGACAGTTATGATGATGTGATGATGTAAGATGATGAAGGCTTGGAGCGCTGTTAGGAATGTGGGTTTGAGGTTTCAAACATCTATAGCAAACAGAGCATACAGCAAACAACCCAAACCACACGCTTTGCTTAGAAAACCGCAAATATGTTGTTACAGCTTTACTTTCCTGCTTCTTCTGATGTGGCAAAACCCATGTTCCCATGTCTACAGAGATGCTTGGTCACTATTTAGGATGTAATTTTGGATGATGGCGTCCATTTATGGGGGATTTTTGCTGTAGCAGTCACTACATGTTGCAGTTTTTTAGACCTCTCTTGCTTAATGGATGGTGGGGTGTAGAGCTGGACCTGAATGTTTATTTTTATATTTCTAAACCTTGTGACAATATTTTATGTATTTTTTATTATTTTTGCATATGCTATGAAGCTACTTAAAAGGATATTTTTTTTTATCATCAGAACTGTTACAGTCAAGTACATTTAAATTGTTTAATGTAAAAACTAAAACAGTAAAAATCTAGTTAAAAATAATGAAGGCATTTTTTAAATATATGAACACAAGTAAAAATGTTATTAATGAACTTTTTAAGCAAGGACACATGAAATACATTTAGGAATAGGAATACATTTTTTAAAGACTATATACAAATATAAAACAGTTATTTTAAGTAGTAATAATAATATTTCACAATATTAATGTTTTACTGTATTTCTATCAAAGTAATGCAACCTTGGTAAACATAAGACTTTCAAAAATGTTTCATTTTTAAAAACTTACCGACCCCAAACTTTTGAATGGCAGTGTATATAGACCAATATAACAAGACATAATAATAAACAGGAATATTTAATGACTCACAAGTCAAAGAAGCATTGTGAAACTAATCTAATGAAAGTCTTAGCTCTCACGATTTAAGGAAAATTGTTGGTTTGATCTTCGCAGGGATGGAATCGTGATCTACGACTATTGTGTGCTTAACCTTAGGTTGCACCAGCATAATTGTCTCTGCAATAATGCTGCATTCATGTTGTTTTAAAATTAGTGCAATTACGAGCTGACAACCTGAGATTCTACTCTGAGCACATCCTCAAATTATTTGTTTCCACGGCAACCCTCATAAGGCCAAAAAGGTTCCATATGTGGTTGTGTTGATGACAGCAAAATATTTAATCACTACTTTAATTCACCTTTATATGCTTTTTAAAATAAGAACTAAGAAACTGCAGCAGGTTGTAAAAAAGAGAAATATATATATAGATGTAACTTAGTACATTTAATCGTTGAAGAAGTTTTCATGCAGTTTTCAACTTGTAAGTGCGACTTTAAATGTTTTTTTGTTTTTTTTTTCAGTCAAAAACTCATAATTACTGTAATTTGAACAGCACATATTTACTGTGCTTTGCTATGGTAACATCATCAAATTCCATGGTCATGTGGTGATAAATATATTTCCTGAAGGCACTTTGTCCTTTACCTGTGGCTAAGCCTTATAGCCAGCCTGTAAGAAATTCTCATTTCAGAGGCCCCGTCTGACCCAAACAATTTACAGCTCCTGTTGCCGCCAGCTTGTCAACAGGGTGCTAAAAAACACCGGGTTTGAGAGCTCACAGCTTGTTTGAGCACGCTGCCCAGCACTTGAGCAACTGGAGGAGCTGCAGAGAGAGGAAAGGCAGGGAAAGAAAGTAATCAGAAGGTGAGAGCATTTATTACCACTGGCTTTTAACTGACTTTCCACTGGCAGAGTCTCAAAATTGAAGCCATTTTTCTCATGCGCTTTCTCCCATTCTTGATTAAGACAGGCAATGTCTCAAACCCTGCTGTCCTGAACTTCTGACAAATAGCATCTTTTCTTCTTCTCCTGAGATGAAGCCATTAAAGCATCTGACCATCTTATCTCTGTCTGCGCTAAGCTGTCAGTGATTGGTGTGTGTGAAAATCTCTCAAGCTGAAATTTATGGGACATATTTGGCTCTGGCGGTTTCCTAAAAAAACTAAATATCAATGGGGGGTCATATGGAGAAAATCTTTTTTTTTTTCTAATTTGAGAGAATTTTTCTTTACTATTTCACTGGAATACATTAATAGTACTGTATCTAACATAAAGATAATTTAATTGATAAACATAGTTTTTTATATACAAAAATGTGTGTGACAAAACTTGGTTAGCTAGAAAACATGAAGCTGGTTTTATTGATTCTTAGCATAGTGCATCCATAAAAAATAAAACCTCAGCCCTTGTTTACAACAAAAAGGTCATGAATTGCTATTAAAACAATAGCAATAACTATTTGATTTTGTTCATCTTTTTTAAAGACCTATAAAATAGACAGTATTTTTTATAGCCCTCCCAATGACTTTAAAACGTCTGTTAAACCAACAAGGAGAAAGAAAGATTGATAGTCTTCTGTCCACTGTCTTGCCACATTGTTTTATGTGTAACTTTATTTTTTGCACTATTTAAAATTTTACAAGCAATGTCTTCTGGCTTTGCTGCTGAAGCGGTGTGCTGCAAGGAAACCGTGTTAAATTATACAGCAGTGTGATTCTTGTCGGTTCGTGTTCATTTGTTCTAGGACTTCTTCCATGCGCAAGGAACCTTGAATTAAGGTGCAATTCTTTGAATTGCCCCTCAAGTGGACTAACTTATTTTTTTCCAGCAGTCTATTTAAAAAAAAAAAGTGAGAATGGTTGCAAGGCTAGACGGCAGTTTTTCTGCTGCGCTTGTTCTTTTCCTTTGGAGACGATGGTCAGCCTGTGAAAATCTCTCTTTACGGAGTGTAAGTTGCAGAACTCGGGAGGGATAAAATCACCTTCAGGAGGCCATTAATTGAGGTTTTTTCCTCACTAGGTCAGCTGGCACAATCCTGAGAGCAGCCGAGTCCTGGCAGTGCCCCAGGGCCGTGTTCATGTCTCCTGTGCTCATCAGTAAAACAGGCTACTGCTGTATGCCAACCGGAATGTCAAATCAGCATTCCTTCCACGCCGGCACATTTTCATAGTCTTAAGAGATTACATGGACGGCTGGCTTTCACTTTGGTTCGCAGGAGTGGATCTTTCCAATGTAATTAATGAAATCACGGCAAAAGTTTTTGTTTAAATGGGTAGTTCTCGCAGGTCAGCACCCTGAGGGCTTGTGTTTCTGCCCTCTGTAATGGGGGGTAATTAGCCCTTAGATGTGCGCGAGGAAGATATCGTTATTCTCTCCATCCTCACATCCTTTTAATTTTATGTGTTCAATTGTGCACTAACTGTATAACTCTATGGATGCTTCAGCTAATTTGCTGTTGTTTATTCCTGTTTCATTATAGCTGCTGTTATATTCAGAAACTAACAAGGAGATGATAATCAGGCCTGTTTCATGCACCTCAAGTCTGATGGAATTGGTGCATATTTGTATACTCATATTGACAGGATGCAGAATTCACACTACATGCACCCATTTCTGAAAAAGTCTTAGGACTGTCAATCCCACAATCCCGCACATGAGCCTGCCACTCAGCTCCTATAGATAATTAATTGCAAATGCTTGTTTACTTTAGTAAACAATTGTGAACTCAACAAACATGAACGTGGTAATTCAACCTTAAATTGCTGTCATGATAGGAAAGATTATGTACTTGTATAATATATTGTAATTATATAGTATATAGTCAATATAACAATTATTATTTTTTTAATAAATATAATATTTAAATATTTAAGAGTGTAATTGGGTAATATATACATATTGTGACGATCCAGTGTGCGTTACACAACCCCACTCAATCTGGGCTACAGTCCATTACATATCATGGATATGTCTCTACATGGATATACTCTACATCACTGACTTTACTGATGGTTACATTAACACTCGTTTGTTTCGTTTTCTATTGTATTAATAATTATTGAGTTACTTTTGATGTCTGCATATGTCCGTTCCATTGTTTGGGCCTTTTGGAGCCACAGTTTTTAACAAATGGGGGCTCGTCCGGGATTTGAAACCGGGAGCTCTCCGGGACCAGGGGTATGTTTGGAGCTACAGGTTGTAACAATATATTTACTATAAATAAAAATGTATTTTATTTATTTGATTCAGTGTTTTGAACCACTGGTTGCTGTAATAATTCAATGATTCCTTCATAAAGACAGTCACTTGTTTTGTTCCTTTCTGAATCAGATTTTCAGAATTTGAACGAATCAGATGAATAATGATTAATTGATTTACTCGTAAAATAAGCAAAGTTACACAAAGAGTAACCTACCATTGCTCTTGAGTTCCTATACTAGTACTCTGATTTCACTTTTTAAATAAAGCGTAAATAATTACCAGTGATTTATTTTTTAAATCACTGGTAATGAAATTTCCCTGGTATCTGCTTAATGGATTTTTTGGTATTATGACAACCCTAGTTCCACTGAAAAAGTGAAATCGTATAGATTTTAAACAACACTGCACACATGATGACAAAACATTCACTTTTTGGCATTTAAAAAGAGGGTCGTCCAGAATCTATGTAAATTAAATTGTTGAAGGATGATATTTTCCTTTTGCCTTGATGTTCCTGACAGAGTTGAAGCGTTGGAGTGGTTTAGCACTCAACCCAGTTCGAGCTCCCTTCTCGGCAGGATTCAGTCTTGGCACTCTGCACTGTATCAGCACTCTGTGTGTTTCCTCAACCTTGAGGCTGGAACGCCAGAGGGCCAGCGCAAACAAACTGATACACTTGTGCCAAAAACAAGCCGTTCAAGCTAAAGGGAAGGTTGTGAGGCTGCTGGTTCTTTACTAACACACCGCCCCAAATTCCTGAGCCCTTGAATCAGCACTCATGGCTTAACTTCATTAGTGGGTTTAGATTTAATTACACCTCATTAGGCCTCTTTTTTTTTAGAAGCTTACAAATATTTAATCAATTTCGAGGTGTTGCGTAGCAAGGGTTTTGTAGAAAGGATGGGAAATTCTCCCAGGCGTGGTTTAGATTTGTATCAGGGAACTGTAGCGCCTAGGGCTGCTGTCAGTTAATGTGCAAGCTTTTTAATCTACGATGTTGGGCAAGGGAAGCAGATGTTGGATGTTTCTTCAGTTTAAAAGTCAATGTGAATTGCCGTTTGCAACCCATTTTTCTTTCACTACCTCTTTATGAATGCAGCAGGATGTTCAACTTGACTTTATCCAGTTATTTTCTGAGAATTTATTGGATCGTGAAAAGTGGGTGTTAAATAGCTATGCATTGAAAACAATGCATAGCTATTTGACATTATCCAATAGCCTTCATGGACCGAGTGATGTCAGCAGAAAAGTTTTGATTCATATGTATATATTCATATATTTAATTATATATAATAGTTAATTAAATAATAATAATATAATAAATAAATACTATCATTTATAATTTATATAATTTAGATTTAGATGACATGCTGATTAATTTATATGACGTGTGTGTTTTCTATTTTAATTGATTTTAAAATGTAATTTATTATTGTCGTGGTAAATATTAATTTTCATTATTCCGGCCTTCGGTTTCACATAATTCAGAATACGCTGATTTGGTGCTCAAGAAATATTTCTTTTTATTACCAATTTTGAAAACAGTTGTGCTGCTTAATTTTTTTTTTTTTCGAAAACTATGATGCAGTTTCATCAAGATTCTTTGATAAATAGACATTTAAAAACAGCATTCATTTGAAATAGAAATCTTTTTAACATTACACGTCTTTACTGTTACTTTTGATTAAATACATCTTTTCAGAATAAAAGAATAAAAATAAAAAAAAAAGATTTTTACAGTATGATTAAAGATGGCAAAAAAGAATTTTATGTCTTTGGAATTAATTACATAATAAGACTAGGAACATGCATTTATAAATAAATGAGGTCAGTTCAAATTTAATTTCGACTATAATGTACCAATACTCTTCATGCACTAAGCCCATGCGTATTTCTTTTCTCTCTCCGTTTCTCTTTTTTCTGGACTCTTTTTTTAAAATTTCTATTTTAGGATGTGTTTGGATGCTAGAGACCCTTACTGTGGTTGGGACCGAAAGCAGCGCCGTTGCACCACCATAGAGGACAGCTCTAACATGAGCCAGTGGTTCCAGAACATCACTGCCTGTCCGGTAAGGACCAGCCATTTAAAGAGTCCACCTCACACACTGCCTCATGCATGACTGATGCTTCGACACATGTCCACCGTCTCCATAGCGCTCAGACAGTCTCCCTCTGCAGCTTTGAAATCTGTGTTGCGTGAAAGGTGCTATGCCGCATGATTGATAACATCACTTGAGGCAGCTGCTTTGTGGTCATTATTTTTTAGGACTGAGATTCTGCACGCACCCAACCTTCAAATTCACACGTTTTTTTTCTCATTTATTCCAGCTGAGGAACCAAACCACAGATGGCGCATACGGGCCCTGGGCTCCATGGCAACCCTGTAGCCACAATGACGGTGAAGGCACCAGCACGTGTCTTTGCCGATCACGGGCTTGCGATAGTCCACTCCCTCGCTGCGGAGGTAAAAACTGCGAGGGTCCCACCATTGAGGTGTCCAACTGCTCAAGGCAAGTAAAAAGATTTTCCTTGAAGCAATAGTTCAGCCAATAATTAAAATTCAGTTATAGCGTTTCTACAGTCTGTTTTTTTTTTTTTCGTTTGCTGCCATCCTGCATCTAAGGTGCTGAAACTGAATTGTGTTTTTAGCAGAAGTGGCAGTTCTCTCATCACACGAGATGCGCTGCAGGAACCAAGCACTTTAGCAAATTGAGAATGTTTCCCGATCAAAATTCCTTACAGAACCTGTCCTCTTTCTCTTCCATCACGTCACATTATCCTTATCAAATGCAGCAGTGCTGCTGGAAAAAAAGTATTTCTATATCCCAAATGAGAAAATGGGCTTGTAGCCATCACTTCTTGCCAAGGTTCACTGATGCTCACTTTTTTTTCTTTCTTTGCTTTTTCTGCAGGAATGGAGGTTGGACACCCTGGTCATCCTGGGGCCAGTGTAGCACAAGCTGTGAGATTGGGTTTGAAGTCCGCCAGCGATCATGTAACAATCCTTCGCCCAGGCATGGCGGCCGAGTGTGTGTGGGGCAAAGCAGGGAACAGAGGTAAGAAGAGAGTTTTTATTTCTTGCACATCTAAATGTAAAAATCAAGACCATATCATAATTATATTTAGATATTCATTATTTATTTAATAAAGATTAGATAATGTAATTAAGGAGCCTCAAATTAGATTTGATTCACTTTCCTACGAGAAAGATTAATCTTCCTTAGTCGGTTTCTTTGAAAAGGGGTCTTATCATACATGATTTATTAAATGGACCCCCTTGGGTCCACTTGTAATGTTTTTCAGAGTCTTTACACCAAAAATAGTCATTATTTAGTTTTATATTACCATTTTTACTCAGTGATCCTTGTAATTAAATCTGCTTTTATTTGCTCTTGTGCCTTAGAGGAATAGTACACTCCAAAATGAAACGTCTGACATAATTTTCTCAGTTGCTCCAAACTATATGCTATTACTTTTTCACTAAAAGTTCATAGTGACCACGGGCCGACCAAGGACGAAAACACAATAAAAGTAGTCCATATGAATATATTTCAAGTTTTCTGAAGCCATATGACAATTCTGTATGATGAATAGATTGATTTATGCAAGAAGAATTTAGAATTTATTATTTATAGATTCATTTATTTACATTTTTGCAATAATTTTTTTTGTGTTTGCTGTGTCTGCGTTATATAGTTAACTACAACTAAAACGGAAATCTAAAACGAAAACCGTAATAATAAAATAAACAACGTTTTTGTTACTTAATAAATAAAATGAACGTTACCTGAAATAAAATATAAAAAACTTTGGTAACACTTCACTTACATCCTTTATGTACAGTGCATTATAAAAGGTTATTAAAGGGTATAATGCATTATAATTATTCATAATATGTGTTGAAATACATTATATCTTGTCGTAAACGTAACCGAAATTTATAACCAAATTTAAAATGCATAGTGTAACAATAAATTGATAAGTTTTATAATGTATTAACTGTGGTTACAATTATTAATGATATTGTACAATACATTATAAAGTGCATTACAAGGCATAATTAATGCATTAAGGCTACTTTTATAATGCATTATATACTGTATAAAGGCTTTAAGTAAATTGTTACCAAACGTTTTTATTTTAGCTAGTTGACAAGGCAATATTTGTCATTTTAAATTAGTTTAACTTGTTGCAGTAATATAAGTAAAACAAAAACTGAAATAAAAATACAAACTGTGAGTGTGTGTGTGTGTGTGTGTGTGTGTGTGTGTGTGTGTGTGTGTAAAAAAAATTAAAATTAGAAAAACACAACAAAAAACAAGTAAAATTAAAATGAAAACAGAAAATATAAAAATAAATATTAATCCAAAATGTTTAAAAAAAATTAATGATACTAAGTGCATTTTAAGTGCAAGTTTAATTTAAAAGCATTATAATCCGATAATCTTCCCCTCTACTGAAGCTGTCAAATGTGATGCCTGTAGTGTAGGTTGGACTTCAGTAACATCAAATGCCAGGTTTACAAGTATCTCATAACCAAATGCAATGTTGTCAAACCTGTGGCAATTTTTCTTATAATATGACCCCTTTAAATATTTCTCTTGAGTTTTATCAACTCGGAGCAGGCCTGACTTAAACCCATGATAAAAACGAGTAAAACACATTTTTTATGCTCACCAGATTCTGCAATGAGAAGGTGTCATGTCCTCAGCCCATCCTCTGGTCATCATGGTCGCCCTGGTCCAAGTGCAGCTCAGAGTGTGGAGGAGGGGTGCACTCTCGCTCCAGGAACTGTGAGAATGGAAATAGCTGTCCAGGATGTGCGCTGGTACGTACACCTGAAGTGCACACACACTTACACACACGCTTTAGCCTTGACGCCTCCTGCTCGACTGTGATAACCAAGCAGCTCTCCTCCCAGAAAGATATGTGTGATGTACTGTAAAAGTGGAGCTCATTTGTGATTCAGGAGAGACTGAGTGGACTAGTCAAATCTAATATACGCCGCACACTGTTTCATGTTGAAGATTTATGCAGTTCTGAGACTGTCACTTACATTAAGCTGATCGTCCACACGGCCTGCCAATGGCCTTGTAGTTATTTACATTCATCACCTTCAAAATGAAAAAGAAATAAAACATGCATTTGAAGAGATAGACTTAAAATAAACCTACTCAGAGAAATATTCATTGGATAAATGTATGAATACTTGCCACAGTTTCTGCTTTGATATACTGTTTCTATTTTTTTTTTTAAATTGTGATATAATGTAAAAAAGTAATGTATTTTAAATATTAGTTTCAAACTAAGTATAGTTCAGTTATTAACATATTTACTTACATATCGCTCGAGACTTACTGATATAAAAATTATAATTAAACTTTATATGTAGTACTACTTGTGCACGATGCATATTTCTTAATATTAAGCCTAAAATGTGCTTTAATGTCACTATTGATGAGGATTGTATGATCTTTGAATAATATCGGTCTTTAAATGCAAGATATTTAAAGTGTACCTGAAGCATACTTGCAATATTTCCACTTAAGCACAGTCAAATATATTTCAGTATATCTTAACAAAAGTACAAAATTACTTGTTCCAATTTAGCAGACTTTAAGTATACCAGTTTAGTACGCTAAACCCTACAGTTGCAGGGAATTTTTATTAAGTACATAAATATGTAAATGTATTTGTAGTATACTTAGCTTTAAATAAATATATTTCTAATACATTTTGGCATGTTTATTTTTCACTAGGGAAGCCATATAAAAACTGACATGAATTTACACAGGACAAAAATAATGTTACACAGGACAAAAATACACTAAATGATTTTAGGGTTTATTTTATGTTGTCAACAAATAACATCACATCACAACAAAACATTTTGTGGTATTTTGTGTGGTTATATGCTGAAATGCATCTTTCTATACAACACAAAAAATCAAGACAAATCAAAATAGCATTCAGTTTGCTAAAATGCTCTTTTGCTCTTGCATTTTAAATCGGACAGTTTTCTTTGCTCTCCAACTCTGTTAAGAGCTGCAATTAATTTAATTTAATCAACTTAATTAGGACTCAAATTAACGTTCCTTGTAAAGAACTGTAACACCCCCTTGGGTTTCTAGCAAGGAGCCATTAAATTTTATTAACTGTTCACAGTGATGGCACAAGAATGAGCTTCACGTGCATCTTAAGAGGTGAAGTAATGTCGCCTGTGTATGAGGAATGAGCAACTGGATGATGTCATTTTTTGTCAATCTTCCCCATTGCAGGAGTACCAGGCATGTAATCTGGAGTCCTGTCCGGAGGTGCGCCGAAACACCCCATGGACCCCTTGGGTCGCAGTGAACATAACCCAGGGAGGAGCACGGCAGGAGCAAAGAGTACGCTACATCTGCCGGGCTCAACTGGCTGACCCTCATGAGCTTCAACTGGGCAAGCGTAAGGTGGAGACACGCTTCTGCCCCAATGACGGGACGGTAACCTGCGAAACAGACTGTGAGTGTATAGATCCTTTTTTGTAATGTACACCCACACCACACCGATACCGCTGGCTCGATGACAGTTCAGGGTCACAGTTCAGCTCTTGCCCACTTTGCACATGTCGAGCGCCACATTGATTAACCGTATCTTGCTGTCTGAACTCGGGGGAGGTCAACCACTTGAGGTGCACATGGAATGCATTAGAGGCAAGGGAGTGTCAGAATTCACCTTGTGCAGGTTGCTGTGACCAGAATGTTCTTTTGTCAGAGATGCTGTAAAACACAGCATGACATTGGTAGTTTTTTTAGTAACCTTTAATTAAACAGTAAAAGGCCACTCCTTAAAAAAAAAAACCACACACTCAGAGAGTGCTGCAGTGATGACATATTTATTAGGCCAACCTGGAAGTCACCCTGGTTCTCTCGACAAAAACCCAATAGGATTTTTCCATTGGATTTTTGAATTCTTGCGGAAAATAAGCTTTGTGAGCAAACAAAAGTTTATGATTCTTTAATATTTTGTTCATCATGATAATCTTCACAAATTAATACAACAATTCTGAAGCCTAAATGCAATAGCCAGAAATAAAGAGCTAAACATAAGCTATAAACAAACTATAAGCCCATTAAGCTTCCAAAAACTTGCTCTTTCAGTATTTATTTTCAAAGCATTTTCCCTAAACATTTGAGTTAGAATAGTTCATTATAAACTATGCAGTTATAAATATGAGTCTGTAAAAGCGGACTAGTAAATCAAGTACTTTCTAGTTCACCGTGAAGACATTTAATGTTCCCAACAACTTCTGTAGTCCCATTTAGCCACTTGTTAGCAAACATCTGTTTCAAGACAAGTAAAACTTTAAATATCATATTTAATAATATTAACAAGAGGTTAATACAGTATCTTGACCTACAAGATACACCATTTAGCATTTCTTGAATGCTAAAATGCTTTTCTCCTGGTTTTGACCTACAAAAATAAATCATCCCTGCAGTGCTCTTTAAGTAAAACAATTAAATGACTGTTCACACCAAGAACAATAACTGCAAAGACAACTAATAATTTACATAACTATATTAGTCAGGTGGATTCTCTATCATCATAACAGTGTCAGTAGGCTGGGAAAACATTCAACGGGATAGAAAAATACTGACAAAAACTGGCAAACTTGCTATGAATGTTTTACAGCTCTCGTTGAGGAGCTTCTCAAGACGCCTGGTGTACGACTGACAGGCTCTGGCTGGTCATCGTGGGAGATGTGGTCAGCTTGCACTCAGGAGTGTGCCAAAGGCTACCGCACTCGCAAACGCACCTGCACCAGCGCAGAGGGCAAAAGTATTCCCACTGCCTGCCGGGGATCTCCAGTAGAATTTCAGGACTGCAATCCTCAGCCCTGTCCAGGTAATACACATGCACAGAAACATGCATGTAAACACAAGCACACTCCAAATTTACATTTGCATATGTGCACACAAATGCACATATAAATAGACTCCCACATATGCTCATAATCAAGGTAGTTGCTCATTGTGCTGGAAAAGCCTCAGCTTCCATTAGAGTGTGTGAAGTGTATTACTGATTTCATTAGCTAATGGAAACCAGAAGCCCCGTAGGGACCTGCTGTGGTCAAATTAAGAGGTTTCACCATAATTCCAAATAGACATGAACTCAAGGATAATATTTAATAATATTTTCTGATTTAAAAATCAGACAAAGTTAGCACCAGTTAGCACCAGAACTTTAAAGGTGAAGTGTGCAACAAAATGTCATCAAACTGAATTGTAAAAATAAGTAAATAATAAGTAGAACAGAGGGAGTTGCTCTTTGGTTGCTAAGATGTTTTTAGCATATTGCTATAGTATGCGATTGCTAGCATGTTTGGGGATGCTAATGGACAGTTTAATTAAGAATGATAAAAAACAGTTTGGTAACATACAGTGCTAACAGTTTAGAAATGCTAATGAAATGTTAAATGGTGCTAACAGACATTTCAAGGCTGCTAACAGACAATTTGGGCATGCTGATAGACAGTTTAAAGGTGTTAAAATAAATTTTTCTCCAGGTTTAACAGTCCTCTTTGGCTCACACAAACAGAGCCATGTTTCGAAAGTGCTAATACTTCACCTGTGGTCCTTCACAGTGCAAATTATCTGACCAATCACCCTGGAAGTTCCGAACAGATGGTTTTGTGTGTTTCTTTAGACGTATTGACAGCTACTTGCCAATGCATTGTCCACTCTAAACTCTCTCTGAGTGTGACAAATGCACGGCGCCCAAAGTATTTGCTATGCTGTTTTCCACTCAGGCAGAAAGGGAAAATGGGATTGAAATAACAAAGCGGAAGGGAAGGGGGTAGGGCACATGGATTTTAACACATTACTGACATCAACCAACCATTTTAATCATTGTTTTGACCTCAGACATGCACTCCAACCCAAGCCCAGCTTCTCCCTCAGTGTGCGAGATTGCTGGACTTACTGTGATTGCAATCGGTCTGCCTTCACACTTCAGTCGTGCCCCAGTACACGCATGCTAATCCACTGAAGTTAAACAATGCTTTCTAGTGCAGAGAGAAGGAGCTACCCCTAACCTTCTCCTCCATCAGTTTGATGAGGCGTCAAGAGGATGGTGGCAGGGTCTGTTAAAGTGAGAAGAAACTGCATAACAGTAGAGCTTCTATCCTGGTCAGTGCTGGAAAATCTAGTTTATAGTGGTAGCTGTGATTTGGAACATGATAGCTGGTTTCTAGCTAGTATATAATCTACAAACAAGTTGGTTATACCAGCTTTAGGTGGTCAGTCTGGTTTATGGTGAACAGCTTGGACCAGCTAGATATCAGTCACCACCTTAATCTGGATTTTCCAACAGGATAAACAATGATATGGAGGTGAACAGCTGGTGTTCATTGTAACAAGTCTCAAGTGTTTGGTGAGGACCTTTGTGGGTCAAATAAAGTTGTTTGAACCTCCAAGAGCGACATTCTGCTCTGAACTTTGAATGTCTGGATCACCATCACATCCCATAACAGATGTCTGCTTGCCTTGTCCGCCTTGTGGGAATTTCCAACCATGTCCATTTTTTTGGATTGTTTTGTGTTTGCCTGTTTGATTGATGCTTTTTTATGTTTGTGTTCGGTACATTGTGTTTGCATCCTCTGCTCCGTCTTTCTTGTTTGCGCTGCATTTGCGTCCTTATCTGATGCTTGGATGTTTGTGTCCCCCTCCTTGCCTGATTGTTTTGTGTTTGTCTTTGTATGTTGTATTTGTTTTGTATGTGTTTGGTCTGTGCAGTTAATGGTGCCTGGTCTTGCTGGTCATCATGGTCGCAGTGTTCGGTGCCCTGTGGAGGTGGGCACTATCAACGAACGCGCACATGCACCAGCCCTGCCCCTGCCAATGGAGGGGATATCTGCATCGGTTTGCACACAGAGGAGGCTCTTTGCAACACGCACACCTGTGATGGTAAGATCAGTTCTATTCCAGAACCACAAATGAGATAAAAAAGCTTTAAGTGAAATGTGCTACAAAAAAATCAAGGCTCTCCAAATTGAGCTCTACCTCTGTCTGTAAGCACAAGATACATTTGGTTTTCAATGTGTCATCTGTCCATCAACACCCATTATTATCACCTTTTAAAAACATACAGTTTCTATGGAGGCTTATTTCCACCATGGAATAAAAATATAAAAGGTAAGTTTGTTTTGTTTTGTATTTTTTTAACTTACAATTTTTTTTCACAATTGTCTCACAATTCTGACTTGAGTTGAGAGTTTATATCTTATATCTAAAATATATCAAATTCTTTTTCATTTCGTTTTCCTGTTTAATTTTGTTAATTTCCTGTTAAGTTTTTTTTTGTTGTTGTTTAATTAAAAGGTAATTACAACTTTTTTCAGCTTCGATTAGCATGGTTGATCAACATTGGAATTGTATTCACCAGCAAATCTTAACTGATGAGGATGGTCAACTGAGGAAATTGTGCTGGTTGAGCTATTTAAATGGATAATTCACTCAACAAATGACAATTCTGGCATCATTTACTCCCTCACATCATGCTAAACCTGTATAACTGTATGGAAAAAGAAGAAAATATTTTGTCTCAGCATTTGTCTCCATACAGTGAAATATTTTATTTTGTGATCTGCAGAAAGTCAGTGATAGAGGGTTCATGAATGATGACTGAATTTCAATTTTTCAGGTGAACTATCCCTTTAAGAAAATGTGTGAGCACACCAGCATCCACAGCACAACATATGCTGGTCTTTTTAATTGTATAGTTTATGACCAACTGATTATCATTGCATTGAAGGAATGATTTCAGACCTTTCAATCACCAGTAACACTTCTGGGGTCCTCCAGGCTACAGATGGTGCCATATGTGACCTGCATGCATATAGAAGTGTGCTGTGTGCAAGCAGACTGTGGCAGTGCAAAGCTCTGTTGTCACATTCTGCTGCCATCACTTTAAAAATGCCCCCTTTTTTTCAAAATGTCCAGCTGTCCCTTTAAGACAAAACTGAAATATTTATGAAGATTGAATTATGTAAAGTCCTTTAGCTTTAAAAAAATGCTATACTATCTTTGTATTGCCTTTGACTCTCTAATTAACACCTCAAATCCATGCTTTTAATGAAAGATCATGTGTTTAATTATCAATCAGATATTGGTCACCCATGAGGTTCCATTACAGTTAGGAATCTGCTTTGAAAATTCTTCATGACGTATTGTTTGCTTAAGGAAAATAATGAAGATTGATGTAGCAGTTATCGGGGCTGCCTTTTATCATTGTTAACTGTGGATCTGCATTTTCTGAAATGCTACGATATTCACTGGGACTAGTTGCTACTGATCTTAAAGTCTTTTGGATCCTTGATTCAAACATTTGGCCCCTGTTGGCCCCCTTCATGAATGACAAATTTGTTAGGCTCTGGGAGAGTTATAAGACTGCGCATGGTCTAGACAAGCATCTGAAAAGCTAAAACATGAAAGGAATGTGTCTATTTACAGATTGGATTTTCCCAGCAAACAAATACATTTTAAATCAAAGTTTCGTCTAAGTAAAGTTCTTGGTACACTTGCTGTGAAAGTGTTGCCTCAGACTGTGATTATTTTTGCCTCCTCGTGTGACTCTGGCGGTGTTTGTTTCATGTGCGTTGGTGGGCCGCTGAGTTGGCAGCGCTTTGGTTAGATTGCCTCTGAACTGTGAGGATGGCCAAAATTGGGACGCTCCATTTAAAGGAAGAGTTCACCCAAAAAATGTTCTTCCAAACCTATGATTTTCATTCTTCTTTGCACCAACAAAAGGTGCAATTTTAAATAATTTACTGATTTATCTTTTCTTTGCAATTACTATAAATGGGGACTTAATTTAATAGATTTAAGTTAATATTTCAATAATTTAACAATAAATTTGCATATTCATGGTTCTCTGATGACGGTTAATGGTCACAAAATGTGCAAACGTAACATTTAAAATCCTTAATTTGGTGGAATACTCCTGAAATGCTGTACATTTCTCTCATAAACATTTAGTAAATTATACAAATGTACATGAAGAGAACCTAGCACACACTGCGTTCCCACATGCACATTTAACCTGGTTCACATGCAATGATTGAGTGCGTGAGAAACAGCATTTACTAATTATATTATTATATCATATAATATAATTATTTAAATTATAGCCTTTGATTTGATAATTGCTCAAAGCTATATCGTAATTGCTATTTAATTTTGATTAATTGTGCAGCCCTATTTATCTATTTTAATTTTGCATTAAATTTTATTTTTTTATCCCCGTTTGGGAAATCTTGACTTAGAATATAGTGCAAGTCATTTGGACCACTTTATTAAACATTTATGCATACTATATATATATATATATATATATATATATATACATAATATATATACATACAATTTTGGTGCTTGACAGAGGAAAGTCACACAGGTTTTGGAATTACATGAGGGTGAGTAACTGATGACAGATTGCTCATTTTTAGGTGAACTGTATCTTTAAATCCTGTGTTTATGCCTGTGTCTTTGTGCAGGTGGGTGGATGGCTTGGTCGGTGTGGTCTGAGTGCGATGACTCGGGCCTGCAGCTGCGCAGTCGAGTGTGCGGGGCTCAATCCACAACATGTGTGGGAAACAGCTCCCAGCAACGAGACTGCAATGAGATCCCAGGTGAGAGAGAGCTATATAAACACACACACACATATATATTCACACGGCGTCTGACTATCCCATTATGAAGCAAAGCTTTTCCCAATTGCAGTGTTACTCTTATTAAATAAACATACACTTTTAAACCCTGTCAAACTCGCTGTTGTTTTTAATAGATTAGATGTATTATGTTTACTTGCGCTTATTCATTACTCTGGCTGGTGGAGTGGAAGTGCTCAAAGTGAAGAACTGAACACACCCAGCCTGCGAGAACACGAGTTATCAGAGCGGAATACCAAGTGAATCAGGCACTCTAATTAATATTAATGTTATGCCACAAGGCAGCCTTACATCCAATTTCTCTCCAATTTTGGGAAACGGGTTCCAAATCCTGAGGTGTCTTAGACGGTGAGGAGATCAAGGAGAATTGTGCATCTCAATCAAAACATCCCCCCCGATACCCATCTCTGCTCTTTGTGGAGATTTCAGATACAGCTTGAAAAGCATGACTCTGGGTGGTAATAGAGAACCTCAGACTCTATCGCAGCAGTGAAAAATACTGTTTCCATCGAAGTGCACCTCATTACTTCAACCAAAATTTAATAATTACTCTAAATGAGCATTTAAAGTTTTATTCAGCAAAATAGCTTGCAACTGTTTTTTTCTGACATTGGTTATTCATTCTCAAATACATGCAATATTTGAGTAACGTAATGTGAAATGGAAGCATAATAATTTCATCACTTTTATGCGAACCGACTGACAGGCTTTGATGTGATTTCCTGTACTTCATCACTGCAGACCTGCTTATCCCTCAGGTATAAAACAGGAGACTTCCTCACCACTCAGATCTATAGCTCTTTGAATCGCCCCACTTCCAGGAAGGATGCTTTTGAAAGGAGAAAGTGAAGTGGGATAAGATGGGGAATGATTGACGTTTTGGCTGTAAATCAGCAAAGGGAGGCAAAACAAGAGAGCGTGTCCTGCTCACAGGACTTTTTCTTGCACGAGCCTGCTTCATTCTTAAATTGTTGGTTTATGGTTAGATTGTTGGTCACAGCCCAAAAGTGTTGGTCACAACCCAAAATTGAGCAACAGAACAGACCAAAAAAGTGCACAAAATGCATTAAAAAAATAAAATGTGACTAACCATGCATAGTTACAATAGGAAAATAAGCTTATTAGCTTTTAAAAGGATGTTTCATGTCTTTTGATGTTGACATCAAGGCTGCACATCCATTTTATAAAGATATGAATAATTTTGCATATTGTTGGGTCTATGCATTTCATGGAATATTGACAGTTTTAAATATTTGACCATTTTTCTTTGCTTTTATATTATATTTTTAAAAATCTGGTATTATTTTTAGTCAGCACTTCATGTCTAAAGTGAAATTTACATTTACAAGCATCTGACATTTCAACAGTTTTGACTATTTTATCCAAAGAGACTTGCATTGAATTCTGGGTATACATTCATGCGGTCCCAGGAAGGCAAACCTATGACACTGGCATTGCTGCCGATATGCTCTACTGGTTGAGCTACACGAATTTCGATTCTGAAGCAAAACTACTTGACAGCTACTGCTCAAGATGGATGTCTGGGACTGTTCCGATGCCACAATCATTGTGTTTTTAAGATGCCTTGTCAATTTGAAAGATGTTTGGCATCAGTTCAAGATGTTCAGAAAGAGCTCAAGACCCTTGCAAGAGCTCATCCTGTGTGAACAACCACTAACTATACATCTCTTTATCTACACAGCCATTCTCCCGGCATCTAGCTATGAGAAGGACCAGCAGTGTGGGGGTAAGTGCTTTGACAGATATGTTTGTATGGTGTTCACCGCATGTTAGTATGTGCTTATGCATGCACGGTCTCGTGACATGTACCAATGTGCTGCTTGTGTGTCATGTTTCATGTCAGCTCCTTTTCATCCTGAACTCAGGCAGAAATGGAATCGCTAGGCAGGTTTAAGTGAGTGAACTTCATAATTCACACTGCTGATTTTCAGTTTTCCATGTCGTGTTCCACGGCTCTTGTGGCTCTCCCATGCAGAGGTGCTGCCTTTCCAGTGCATGCACCAGATGAAAAATACATGAGGGGGCACAGCGGTGCTTTTTAGGTTGCGGATCCAGGCCACATCTGGCAATGGCTGCCCTCAGAGTTGGCACTGCAGTGCCAATTTGGTGTTTCTCCAGGTGGCAGCACATATTACCCATCATGCTCCAGCAGTGGTGCTCTCCTGAGTGATCGTTGTCCAATTAGAGCAGTTCATGGCGGGGTATGGCGTTCGCTCTCCTCATTCACATTTCGCACTCATTATGGGTCAGACCGGCAGGATGCCCGGTCCGTCACATCGACTGGCTAATCACAGCACTTGCCCTCGGTACTGCATCATTCAGCCAGACGCTTTGAAGCACCTGCCTACCGCTGGTTGATGGCTACGGACATGTAGCGTTAATGATGAGGGATGCAATGGTGCCATATCGCTCCAAATCTACTGACAAGGATGACTATATTGTCTCATTATTTGAAAAAGCATATTTAGTCAAAGGTCTGGATGAAAATGCCAACATATTACAGTTATTTGCAGACAAATGGTTACCTCAATATTGCTTTCTCTTGTTTTCCCAGGGTTCACTATACTTCACCTGATAGCTACAGGTGTGTCGTGCTTCCTGGGTGCCGGTCTGCTGTCCTTCCTGGTGTATGTGTACTGTCAGCGTTTCCACAAGCCCTCGCAGGAGTCTGCCGTCATCCATCCCACCACTCCCAACCACCTCAACTACAAGGGCAACACCACACCAAAGAATGAGAAATACACACCCATGGAGTTCAAGGTCAGTGTTGACACCATAGTCAGAAGAATATAATTCTCATAATGCTTTAAAAAGGGTTGTAAAATGGGTTTAGCATGTTGTTGTTGATCATGCTGCTGCACTTTCATGTCAGTTGTATGCATAGTTCTTGGCTCTTCTCAAGTAATGACCTCTGATTCTGTTGACTTGAAGTTATTAAAAAAAACAAAGACTCTCTTGAATGAGTCTAAATGGAAGAAGTTCAAAATTTGTATGTCTACATTGTGTGAAATGTTGTGCATGATAAGGGGGGATTTTTTGGTTTATTTAGTTGATGTTTTCATTTCAGAAATTGTGATGAGGTGCAAAGTCATATAGAAGTTCTAAGTGGCTGTTTGCTAAAATCATGCACACATTTATTTAGGGATGCACAGAAATTAAAATTCTGGGCCGAAATGGAAACCAACATTTCTGGATGCACTTTAACGAAAACTGAAACTGAAAATGCTTTTTAAGAATTATTCATTATTTTTATTAAATAATGTAAAATAATTTTTAAGACTTTTTAATTAAACTCTTAACTAATAATTTTAATGATACTGAATAAAAAAAAATACAAGCCAATAAAATAACCACACTTTTTAGTGGAGCGTTTGCATGGGCCATGAGCAACTCAATGGAACACACATTCGTAGAGCAGAATATTGAGTGGAGCGTCACACAAAACCTGCAAAACCGTTAAACACTGCTGGGCGGTGCAGCGCACCATATATTTTCAGTCGTTTTTCTCTTTCGGACAAAAACCGAAAATGTCATTTTCGGTGGATAATTTTCAGTGGCCGAAATTTTGGTGTATCCCTACTTCATAGTGTGCAAAATTCAGATATACAATGAATTATAGTAGTTTGCAATGTAGTTGCTAAAATTAAGATGGAGGGATAAAGACTACTTCTTGCACTACTTCCCAAATGCACTTTGCAGCCATTATAATGTCACAAAAGATTTATTTTTCAAATAAATGCTGTTCTCTTAAACTTTTTATTCATCAAAGAATCCTGAAAAAAACATGGTAAAATGTGCTACAATAATACTGCACTCTCATTGATACTGTAGTTGAATGTATACTCAAATTTAAAAATATATATATTTTAATGAACACTCAAAAGGCAAGGATTTTTAGAGCTCTTGGTCATTGTAATTCTGCAGAGATTCTGTGTGAGCCTGAAGATAAGTTTCTAATATATGCCAACTTGGAATCTGTGGCCTTAGAATTCCACATAAAGCTCAGCGGACTTTGGCAGATTGCAGATCCTGTTTGTATTTATGTATTTTGGCAACTTTCAGAATCTTCTCAGCTGCTTAAAAGTGTGTTTAACATTTCCTTTTTACACATTTTACCATGTTCAAATTTCTCTCGCAGATGTTAGGCTCATCAGGATGCTCCATCAAACAGATCAATGTTTCCATAGCACCACAGAGACACAGAGTTTACCGTTTTCATGGGAATGCGTCCACAAATGCCTTTTATTTACTCTATGCATATTTTACTTTTACATTTCCCCACAGATGAGCTATCAGGAAAAGTTGCGAGCAGCCAAGTAACCGAACTCTATCGTAGAACCGAAGTCCTCGTTTGTTTTGTCCGAAATGAGCATCACTAGATAACTGATAGTTTGGAGATTACCGCTGGTTTCACTCTCCCCACGGCCGCTTGTTTAGCCGCCTCTTCTGGCTGCACGCGGTTCCTGGCACACACTCCGTCTTTATTAATGGGCTCCATTAGGCTGTTTAAGCAGCAGCCGCTCAGTGGACTCCCACAGCTGGTTGTGACTGATCGTCGAGCTCATCCAATTAGTTTGGCTCGGCTTGCTCTCCCTCCACCTCGTGTCCTTGCTGTGACACCTGCTCGAGCCTTTTGCCACTTTTTCCATCGATCTTCTGCGTGACCACTACTCACTCGAAACTCATTATGAGACTTGGCCAATACGAGTGGATTGAGAAAGAAGCGGCCATTGCAAAAGGCCGTCGCTCAGGCCTCTGTCCACGCATTCCCAGGGCATGTCGGTGCGCAGATGGCTGTGTGATATTAACCGTGTGACACGGAGGATCTCTGATTGATGGGTGTTTGAATAAGCATCCGTTGAGAGCCACGACGTAAATCAGGATGAATATACAGATTTCGCACAGGGAAGGGTTTGTCGAAAGCCTGCTAAAGATACCACAGCCAGGAAGACATAATTTGGTATCATAATAGCAGCAAACATTCCCTTCGCTTGTCACTCATTGACTCTTTTCAATTTCATCTGTCTTGTTCATACTGAAAATGGAGATCTCAGCCTCTTTGTACAGCTATTGTTTGCCAGGTATTGAAAACTATAATTGTTGCACAGCAGTTCTCGGCTACGGTGAGTCACTCAAATCAATCTTGTATGTTTCATAGCTTCACTTCCCCAGTAACTGAGCTGCAGCTTTTTTAGAGCTAGACAAAAGATATTTCCTGAGAGCTCTACATTTCATACACACACATTACTTTCATCCATGACCCCCCCGTTCACCATTTTTAAATTATCCAGCTTATCGGCTGTGGACTCCATTCAAAAGTGCCTTACATATTTAAAGGTGCGGTGTGTCATTTCTGCTCCACTAGTACCACCAAACAGAATCGCAAAAAATATCCTGATTTCTCGAGCTCGTCATATTGTTGCGATAGGGTTCCTGTGCGGTTGCTAGGGTGCTCTGAAAGGTGTTTAAAATGTTGCTGTGGAGTTCTAAGTGGTTTTAACAAGTTGATATGCATTTACTAGAGTGTTCAGAGAAAATATTAGCATTTTGCTAGGGTGTTCTGCATGTTTTTAACGTGTTGCTATAAGGTCGCTAGGGTGGTCAGAATGTTTTTTTTAACGGGGATCTATTATGCCCCTTTTTACAAGATGTATAATAAGCCTCAGATGTCCCCAGAGCGTATATGTTAAGTTTTAGCTCAAAATACCCCACAGATAAATTTTTATAGCTTGTTAAAATTGCCACTTTTAGGGTATGAGTCAAAACGTGCTGTTTTTGAGTATGTTGCTTTAAATGCAAATGAGCTGTTGCTCCTAGAGAAGAGGGCGGAGCTTCAAGAGCTCAAGCTCTGGCATTAGCAGTGCTAGCCTTTGCAAATAAACATTCCACTATTAGTACAAGCCTATTATCTTTACAGAAAACATACTCTGTTTCAAAGTCAGTCATCTGATTATACTGTGCATAATAAATTTTCACATTTATGAATCACACAGACGGGGAGAACGGTGGGATAAAAATAACAACATAGCTGGTCTCATGCTATTACAAACTTTATAAGTCCCACTTCTGATTTTGAGCTCAACAACTTCAAGCGATCGACTCACATTGCTTTCATATGCAACTTTTAACTATCACATTCCTATTCACGATCATTCTGATAGCACTTGAAGGCAACATCAGTGAAAACAGACAGAGACAATGATAGCTTTAGCAATTAGCCTTAGCCTTCAGAAAGGCAATTTAGAAACAAACGCGTGATACTTACTTTGTCTGGAGCTGACATTCGCGCACGAAACGTTGGTATTGATTCCTAAACATTTAGGGGACTTTAAAGATTTTTTCCGGGATATATTCGAAAATTAAATTTAACCACCATGTCCTCGGCTCAGATAGGGGGAGTTTATGGCGACTCCTGTGTTCATTAGTGCATACCAAAACACAATGCTTGTAATGCCTCTTTGGTGTTGACATTGTATATCTCAAGTAATGGCGGACTGCAGCTTCTCACTCAGGGCTGTGTTTATGCTAATAGGGCAAAGAGCGTCACAAATGGGCGTGACTTTTTCCCCTCAATGACATGAACAGAGGGAGAATCTGAAACAGCTCGTTTGGAGAGACTGTTCATGATTTATTGGTTTTATTTATTGGTGTGGATTTTTAACATCATAGGCTGGCATCATAAGCTCAGTTAGCTTAATGCAGCTTATTATACTAAAAGTGTAGTAACCCTGTTTTTTTTTTTGGCTGATTGATTACTATCTGTAACCACAATTTTGCTATAGGTACCATAGTTAAACTATGGTTAGTGTAGCAAAACCATGGTTAATTTGTGGTTTAACCACAATAATAATAACCATGGTTTTTTATATATATATTTTAGCAATTTTGGTTTAGCAATTAGCATGTTGCTTTGTGATGGCCGGGGTGTTCTGCATTGTTTTTAGCATTGCTATGCAGCTGCTGCTATGTTCTGGGTTGTTTGTAACACACTGCCGTGAAGTTGCTAAGGTGCTCTGGGTGTTTTTTTTTAACATGTTGCCATCCAGTTGCTGGGGAGTTGTATGTTGTTTTAACATTTTGCCATACAGTTTCTGGAGTGTTCTGAGTGATAGGATGTTCTTCAGTGGTTTTAGCATGTTGCTCTGTGGTGGCTAAGGTGCGCTAAATGGTTAAAATCTTTCTGTGTGGTTGCTGTCATTGTTGTGTTCTTTAGCATGTTGCCATGCTTGGATGATTTGCATGGTTTTTACCATTTTGCAGTTGCTGGAAAGTTCTAAGTGGTTTTAACATGTCACTATTTGGCTTTTGCAGAGTTACAGTATGCGGTTAGTGTGCTTTTTAGTCACTAATTTTTGGCATCTTGCTATGTGGTTGCTAAAGTGTTCTGGGTGGGGTTTTTTTACATGTTGCTGTGTAGTTTCTACAGTAATCTGAGTGATTTTTAGCACATTATGTTATTCTTCAGTTGTTTTAAGCATGTTGTTGTGTGGTTGCTAGAGTATTCTGAGTGGTTTTGCAGTCGCTATATTGTTCAAGTCAAAAGACCTCATTCGAAGTTCTATCTTATTCTGGTCCTTAGATGTGGCTCTGGTCTCTCCTTCATTATAAGACTGCGATCTACAAACTCATGCCATTGGTCGAGAGTCGAGACAATATTTGCTCAAACATGCTAGTGGTGCAATTATTACACCCAGTATTTTCTCAAACATGCTAGTGGTGCAGAACTGCTCAAACATGCTAGTGGTGCAGATATTACATCCTGTACCTTCAAAGAACTAGCTGGATAAGAGTTTACATGTGTTAAGCTGAAGTGTTTCCTGAAGGTGTGAGATCTTGCTGTGTGCTTTTAGCATTCACATATTCTGTTCTTTTTAGTTCTCAAGGGCACAAGAGGTTTGCAGACTGTGAGATCAGTGGTGTTTCATCTCAGAGGCTGATGGAAAGTTGTTTGCCTCTCTCAGCTCATCTAACACTCCTTTATTTGTTTTTCTCCACAGACTCTGAATAAGAACAATTTGCTGCCAGATGAGAGGACCAACTACTTCCCATCACCGCTTCAGCAGACGAACGTGTACACCACCACATACTACCCCACAGCGCTGGGCAAATATGACTACCGACCAGACTCCTCGCCGTCTCCTTGCAGAACCTATAACCACAGCTGAGACACGTGTCCCATCCATCGCTTTATCGCCATCTCCTAAAAACCTCCACTTTCCCCACCCACACACTCTGCACCTGATGAGGTGCTTATTCCAACATTCCAGCCGATTTTTCCCCTAAAATCTCTTCCCTGAGGACCGCGTCACCTAAGTCATGCCTTACGGTGTCCGACGGGGGAAATGTCCAGTGATTCAAACAGCACTTTTTAAAGATTGTGTAGCTACACTGACTTTGATAAACTGATGTCTTGATTGATCGCTGCAGAACTTCCGTTACTGGAAAGAGGTTTTGCTGAAGCTCAAGTTGGGAAGACAAAATTGCGCTGGCATCCCGTACCACTCCAACAATATCCATTACGGGAAATGCAATCTGCTGCACTGTGGCAGTTCTTTTTGAAACTACAGAAGAAGAATAGACGGACACCAAACAAAAGAGAGCAATCAATGGTGACATTATTAGGTTTGGTTAGAATGGCGGAATTGTGTTACCTTTGGATGCAACTGTAAGGACGTCCCTCTGACTTCCGACCTTTGAGGGGCAAATCTCTGACAAAAGAGGATGGGTTGCAGGATCAATGCATCTCCTGGGTGAACTCTTCAGATATGAGTTAGCAGCCAAGCTGCAGAAAAAAGAACAGCTTAAAATAGGATGCTATTCAGAACGGACTCTTATCAGAACCGAAATATAGATTTTTAGCACGTTAAAAGGCCAGAAGAATGCGTCATTATTTCCCTGAAAAGTCGAAACGTCATTCTTACTTGCGAATGCATGGGAATTAAGGAATGTTGCACCAACATGGAATATGCTTAGATCTGAAGCAAACATGTTCTACTCCCTTACTGTAAGTCCCGGTGGTCATATTAAATATGACTGGGTTCAAACTGAGACGGACTATATTTTATTATGAAAAAATTTAGGAAATACTGATAGCTTGGCACTTGTTTTATATGGTTATTGTAAAGAGGGAATTATTCAGCAGTTGTAGGATAGATGGACAATAGAGTTTATTTAAGAAATGAGTTCAAACATCGATGGAGCTGTACTGAACATTTCATATATTATTTTTTATTATTGTTTCCAGATGGTATATTGCTAACCATCATCACATTCATCAGAGATACGAGTGAAGCGTACACCGTTATATGAGCATCATATATTCATGAATGTCAACTAACACAGAAATGATCAATGGATCACTGTCTTTGTCACATCGAACAATATCTAAAAAATGAATCTTTGTGCAGCACTATGTGCTCAACTCAGATTTTATTTTGCCCATGTGTTGACATGCTTCCCAGCAGCATCACGCCCACATTCCAGATGCAACTCAACAGTTATCGATAAAAGCGATTCAGGAACGGAAATTCTCATCGGGATATAGTATTTATGGTATTGCTTGGTTTCTAAAGGGCATTGAAAACTAAACTAAGCTATTTTATCATGCTCGTTTAATGAATGCTAAGCCAACCATGCTTTCAGCTAAGCATGAGTACATGGGTTGTAAATAAGTGATGCCCCACCGCGAAAAAAAAGGTAATGCCACGCAAAGGTTAGTATAATGTACATGTATATTGTAAAGCTAACACTGTTTTTAAACGCCTTATAGTTGTAAAATAATATGTGCAGCAGCTGTGTAAATATACCAACCGTAGGGATTGTGTGGGGATGGAGCCTGTCAGTGTTCAGAGATTGATTGCTAGAGAGAGACCATCTTGTGGACCGACCCTGATCAATAACTACGAAGATTATTACAAAGTCCCTACAAAATTATTAGAGAGTGTTTGTATTTTTATTCATCTGTTCATAATTCATATGAATAGATTTGCACAAAATTAACATGAATTAAGTTGCTTCAATATCATACTCAAATACAGTCTTTAATTATTTTGATGCTGTTGGATCCTGTTCAAATTGTTTAATGGGGATTATTTTTTTTTGCATCTTCAAGATGCTTGCAAAAAAATCTGCAGTCCAAAAATCTGAGAGCATTACTGAAAATGTTCCTATTTTGCATTTTTATTAATTACATTTTTATTGTAAATTATATTAAAGATATGCTCACATACAAAGCCCTTTTCACTGTAAAAAAGTCCAGAAAATTTTATTAATATTTTTTTTTAAATTGCAGATTATATTATCAACATATTTTGAGTGAAAAGTTTAATCAATTTTTTTTTCTAAAATGTTAAATTTCCAATTTTACCTGAAGTAAATACCAGATTTTAAATGTTTTTCAAAGGTTTTTAAACTCCATGGTACGGATGAAAAGAAATACAAGAATAGGCAAAAGCTCTAAGCTCATATTCAAAGTTAAAGGTCAAACTGAAATCCCCACATTTGCTCCTGTGTGCCTGCCCAGACAATATATGTTGGTCAAGTGCGGCTGCTCTTTTTTGAAAGGAGTATCTCTGCTATTGAACACGCATAAAGCCGGACGACGCAATGAGGCGCTCCATCCCTGCAAGGCTTGGTGCCCTTCTATGCAACTGACCTGGTGGTTAGATATGCGATGTAGACTGTAATCACTGCCTTTTAGACACTGTGAATTTTTGGTACTCTATATTTTTGTATATTGTACATTGTAAAAGATAATAAACCTTGATGCCAACGTGGTCTAACATGAGCTGTTTCGTCCTTTCCCAACTACTCACACTACATCAATCTAGGTCACCCCGCTGTCTCCCGCAGAGTGAAAGGTAAGCGTTTTCAAATTGTCATGTTTTTCAATCCAATGTCAGGTTGGCTATCATACACTCTCATTTCTATGTGGAGGGATTTGTTTGGCAGGCTGAGGGAAATTGGACCTAAATGCTGACAACACGCACTCACCGTTTCCCTTCACACAATCCCTCCTCAGAGAGAAAAATGGATGTTGGTCTTTGACATGATACACTGTTTGCCCTTTTCACTCAAGACCTGATGGCATAAATATTGAAGTTGGCATCGCTATACAAAATTTACCCAGTGAGCGTGGGGAGTTTATTCACTGCAAGTCTCTCTCATTTTTAAAGACAGTCTAGAGTTTTAAAGAGAGTCTATAGACCATTTCAACGGATGTTCGGCAGTATAAGGAAGTGACGTATTTGTTCCTAGGACGTTTCTGGTTAGTGTTTGAGCACAGGCACTTGATGCACAGTGCGATTGCGATTAATTTATTTAATCCTGCTGTTTAAAATGTCAAAATTAAAATGAGATCCTTGTTGCTCAGTGGTTGGGTGCTCCCTCTAGGCTGGAACTAACATTAATTTATAAATAATGGGGAATTAAAGGGTTTAGATTTCCGAGAAACGCGCCTGGATTGCAGCAGTGAAGCTAGAAGCAGAATAGCCACTAAGGTGTAGTAAGGACAAGTTTGTGGTTTTTTCCATTTGATTCTATGTATGTATGTATGGTTGTATGTATGGTTGTATGGTTGTACGTATGGTTGTATGTATGGTTGTATGGTTGTACGTATGGTTGTATGGTTGTACGTATGGTTGTATGGTTGTATGTATGGTTGTATGGTTGTATGTATGGTTGTATGGTTGTATGTATGGTTGTATGGTTGTATGTATGGTTGTATGGTTGGTTGTATGTATGTATGGTTGTATGGTTGTATGTATGGTTGTATGTATGGTTGTATGGTTGTATGTATGGTTGTATGGTTGGTTGTATGTATGGTTGTATGGTTGTACGTATGGTTGTATGGTTGTACGTATGGTTGTATGGTTGTACGTATGGTTGTATGTATGTATGGTTGTATGTATGGTTGTATGTATGGTTGTATGTATGGTTGTATGGTTGTATGTATGGTTGTATGTATGTATGGTTGTATGTATGGTTGTATGTATGGTTGTATGGTTGTATGTATGGTTGTATGGTTGGTTGTATGTATGTATGGTTGTATGGTTGTATGTATGGTTGTATGTATGGTTGTATGGTTGTATGTATGGTTGTATGGTTGGTTGTATGTATGGTTGTATGTATGGTTGTATGGTTGTACGTATGGTTGTATGGTTGTACGTATGGTTGTATGGTTGTACGTATGGTTGTATGTATGTATGGTTGTATGTATGGTTGTATGTATGGTTGTATGTATGGTTGTATGGTTGTATGTATGGTTGTATGTATGTATGGTTGTATGTATGGTTGTATGTATGGTTGTACGTATGGTTGTATGTATGGTTGTATGGTTGTATGTATGCATGGTTGTATGGTTGTATGTATGTATGGTTGTATGTATGTATGTATGTATGGTTGTATGATTGTATGGTTGTATGGTTGTATGTATGCATGGTTGTATGGTTGTATGTATGTATGGTTGTATGTATGTATGGTTGTATGATTGTATGGTTGTATGTATGTATGGTTGTGGCCTAATGGATAGAGAGTTGGACTTGTAACCCAAAAGTTGTGGGCTCGAGTCTCAGGTCTGGCAGGGATTGTAGGTGAGGGGAGTGAATAACCAACACTCTCTCCACCCTCAATACCACAACTGAGGGGAGACCATCAAACCCCCAACTGCTCCCCGGGCGCTGCCCACTGCTCCGGGTGTATGTTCACTACTGTGTGTGTACACTTGGATCGGTTAAATGCAGAGCACAAATTCCGCAAATTTCCCCATACTTGGCCACACACCACTCCCCCCCCCCCTTTAGTTACGTTAACTCTTCAAGTATGATGTAGCATTGTGTTTTCGTCATTGTTTACATATGCGCCTATCATTTTGATTTTTGTTTCGTGAAAAAGGCCAAGCTTTTATCTCCGTTTTATTGCAAGCGTTATGTGGGCTATAATTAAATGAGTTCTCATTAGTTGTCTAGCTGTCTTTTCAGCAGATAAATGCAGTGAGTAACACATTATAAAAATGTATACTGTTAACCTGAATGTTGTATAGTGTAACAGTTAACTGCATTAGTTAACAAAAGATAACGGAAAATATTTTTCATCACTTATGCTTGTCTAATGTTAATTCCAACATGTACTGATGTATTAAACAATAATAGTATTATTTTTAAATATTGTGCATTAATTTAAATAATAGTTAAATAATAGTTTTTCTACTTTTGTCTTTAGGAAAGCCATCTTTTGTAATTTAAGACAGCTAAGACAGTGAGTGCTACAGGGAGACAGGAAGGACAGCTGGTTGTCCTGCAGTGCCAAACTACATGTGACTATATGAACATTGTGTTCATTGATGAAATGCAATGTAGTACTTAAGCTGCTCATGGCCAGCCTGCTGCTTTTGATATTGATCACATGTTAATAAATTAGCTGGAAACAGTCTCTGTCTTTTGTTTATATGCAGTACTAGTCAAATGTCTGGACACATTTTTAAGGGTATTGCTGTTGCTCCATTCAGTCAAAGGAATAGTTTACTCAAAAACCAAAATTCTGTCATTATCACCCTCATGTCGTTTCAAATCTGTCTGTCTTACTTTCTTCTCTGGAACACAAAAGGAGAAAAAGTATTTTAATTACACTACAGGCCGCTCTTGCCCATGCAGTTGCAATGAATGGGAACCGAAGCTTTCAAGTTTCAAATATTGCACAAATTCATAAGAAAAGTGTCTTAAACGTAGTCCATTCAACTCATGTGCTATATTCCTAGTCTTTTTGCAAGAAAGAATAAACTTTAAACTGTAATTCAGTGAAAATATTCACCTCCAGTGTCAAAGTCCTTGAGTTGAATGCAATCAATAATTTTTAAGTTTTGAGAACTGGATCAAACTTGTCATTGAAAAGATCTGACTCAAAATACTGTTTTATTCACTAATTAAACATTGATTTTTTTTTGTTTGTGCCCAGGAATGTCAAAGATTTTCAGTTGACTTTTGGTCAATACAGAGCTATTATGCGGCTCCAGATATAGCATGAAGCATTTTCATGATGCTTTTGCATCCTTTTTGAAGTTTGAAAGCTCCATTCCCCATTTGGTCGAATGACCAATTCAAGTCCTTTTCTAAGAACTATCCATTAAAAAGTTTTGAATTTGTGTTTGGAATGACATTAGGGTGAGTAAATGATGGCTGTACATTTTTGGGTGAACTATGAGATGTTTTTCCAAGCTCAGAGTGAATGATGTCATCTTCCCGTCGTAAACAATACATAAACCTACTGTTCCTCAGCATAAAAGCCAAACTTATCTCAATCTACCCCTCTGAGTCCAACAGGGCAATGCTTAGAGACGGAGGGTGAAGGCCAGGCCCCGCTGCGCTCCAGCGGGAGGGCCTGGTATCTGCACAGCACTGCAATCATTTCAAAGTGGGTTTTATTGATGAGCACAAGGCTCCATCCATCACCCGCTATCTGCTGACAGACTGGCACTGACAGATGACCACCGCTGTCCTCCCCTGAGTGGCCAGCTGGCGTCATGCCAGGAGAGCACCGTATGCTGAAGGTAGGGGCCGAATCTGCGGCCCATCAGGGAAGAGCGGTGGCGAGGAGCAAGACAGATGCTTTTGTGGCTGGTTCTGCAAACCTTGTGGAATCAATTTGTGCTGCTGTCAGCACAGAGGTTAGGACTGCAGAGTTATGCGTCTTCACCAGGACTAGACTGCAACTTCCTTAACACACCAGGTATGAAGAGTAATCTTCTCCTAGTCTCACATGGAGTCTGAACGGTGACGAAAAAGATAATAAGCTTTGGAGTCATGCTTGCTTAATAAGTTACTTGGGAAGAAGAAAAATAGTCAAACATTTTAAAACAAGTAAATGTCAAGTAAACAGTATTGTTGTGATGGTCTACTGGGCATTCTTTTTCTGGGCATTAAAAAAACAAAAATATCCAAAAATACAAAAATATAAAATTGTATATAAATATTATATCCTAAGAGTTAATGCATTAACAATGAGCAATACATTTGTTTCAGTATTAATATCTGTCAAAGAATGTAAAAATAAGTTTTATTGTTAGTTCAATTTAATTCATATTTATTTGCTTGTTCATGTTTGTTCAGGTCAGAAATTAGATCAGAAAATTAACATTAAAAATAATAAATGCTTTAGAAGTATTTTATTGTTAGTCCACAGTGGAGTTAACTAATGTTAACAAATGTAAGCTTACTGTAAAATGTTACCAGATCTTTTTTTTTCTTTTTCTCAAGAGTTTCAGTGTTTATTGAAATACTGTGTTTCAGTTTCAGGGTGGTTATACCACCTTGACTTCGTGGCCCACAAAAATGATCGAAATTCAATTTAAAGTAGAAATTGGAAACATTCAAGAAGAAGGGTATCTAATTATTTATGCAGTTCAACAGATTCATTGGGTCTATTTCATTATGCATTTATTGGACTAGAAAAAGTCTGAGTTAATTAGTCAGGTGAAATCAGTAATCAGATTAGGCGACTTAATCCAGAAATTGGTTTGCATCTGGACTCAATGCATCTATGCCCTGCCGTTATTGTCACTATATAACCAATGATCTCTAAGAGCAACACAGTGGGGCACATCAGATAAACATCATTCTTTCATGATGTTTGTGAACAAAGCTGAAATTGTTTTGGTGTTTGGGCTCCACAGGGAGACTGAGAGAGACTGTTTGCATGCTTAACAAACCAGACAGTTTGAGAGGGTCTCAGAACCATAAACAGCTCCTTTACGCACAGAATATCGCCTTTATTCTCCGAGGAAAAGAGTCGCTCTGCGCTGTGAAATAACAGATGCTTTGAAATCATCTGCAACCAGATGTCATTGATCGGATCTCTTCCGTATACAAGGAACCTACACTAGAATGATTTCACAAAACCTGTCATATTTCACACTGACATCAATAGAATAAAAGAAAAATTATTTTGCTTAAAAAAAATGGACCTTATTTTAGTTTAGATTTTACCTTTTTGTTTTAAAAATATGATTTTTTAATTATATTTATTAAAAAAAAATTAAATGTAAATGTTGGTTTCAAGAAAATACACAATTGATTAACAACCTCGGAGCTCACAACAGATTTTAGTGTTTTTATTTCTGAAACCCCACTGTTGTGCTCTAGGAATTTGTGTGAAGCTTTCACACATCTGTAGGAGGCATTTATACGACAACATTTTCAACTAAAAACAGAAAAGCTGTTCTGGGCGTTTATTTTTTGGGGACCTGAAAATGCTCATTTTTGAAAATGTGTTACAAAGTTTTTGAGATTGTCTCTGTATACTAAAAAAAAAACGTGAATTTGTGAAAACAGTGACGTTTTGTGCAAGTGTATTACGTATTTGCATAGAATTTTCTTCATTCATTTTCTTTGTGCTTTATTACTCTGGGCACTGGAATTAACAGTAGCGAAATAGCGAACAAAGATGAGTCATGCATAATGTAGAAAATGTGCTGAACTCTCTTCCAAAGTCAAACACAAGGAACACATCCAGTGCTCACAGCTTTCTGCTCCTACTGACTTCTCTCAAAGTCATTTATGACCGAGCAGTGTTTACCATTTTTTTGGATGTGACATTAAAGAATGGGTGGGTGGACATAATTGGTCAGTGATAAAGGGTCCTTTTGCCTCCATAGTATTCACATCAATGAAAGCAGGAGCAGGCCAAATGATGTTAAATTACCTCACTAAGCCAATACGGTTTGGAGGTAAATGGAGCTTCTAATATATATTCTGCACAGAGAAAATGAATAGAACAAAAATCAGACAGAGATTTAAAAAAAAAAATTCATTTGACCGTTCCTCAGGTTATTGGGGGCATTTATTTAACAAAACTTAACTGTTTTATTCAATCTACTGCCTGATTTCATAAAAGCTAAAACATGCGCCGAACCAAACAAAGGACAACATTGTCCTTGACTGGAATATATCTCTGGCACTAATTTTGCAAGAAAAAAGTTTTCCACAGAAAGTTCTTTCATGTCTACACAGGAAAGTCTAACAATGTCATTTTAAAGCAAAACTTAATTGAGTGGTTTGTTAATAAAATTGTTTGAGAAAGTTATTTTTACACATACTAACACTGCAGTGCAAATGAGGAACAAGTGACAGAACTGAATTTTTATAGCGCTACAACTTACCATCAGAAAACATACTGCAAGCCTTTCTTTTTGCCCCGTGAAACAGAAATTGCTCAGAACCTTTTGTAAGACTCAGAAAACTAAGAACAAGCAACTCAGAAACTTTAAAACAAAGAGGAAAAGTTTTAAAGAGATAACACTGCCAGTCACTTTTTAAAGTATATTCACTAAATGAAGCAATGTCTTTGTCCAAGTACCTTCAGAAAAAGTGATCACATACAAGATGTTGTGCTATAATTTAGTCATTTCTGTAGGTGTTGCACATAAATCTCTAGCCATGTCATTTAAACAATGATTTAAAGTAACAATATAAAACATTATGTATAATAAAAAATAAACCGTTTTTAATTTCTTTATTACATCCATGAGACTAAAACCACCCATTCTTTCTCACTTTCTGTTAAAGCGGTGTGGTGATCTGGCCTGGTAACTGAAAGCTTGCAGGGTTGCGATTCATGTACAGTAAGTCATTTTGAATAATGAGCTACATGATTAACTATTAATTAGCAGCTCAGAGGTGCTTCAACCTGACAGGTGAGCACCTGCAGCAGCTGTTGTGGCAGCACCACTTATGCAATTCTGCCCCAACTTGCTGCAAGGACAGGTTAAGTGAGCTACTGACCTCTGACACTGGCCATTTCCATTCAGCACTCTTATGATCGAACAGATCAAAGTCATAACTCCTGACCTGTCTTTCTCCATCGAGCCCATGTTAACAGCACAAGTTGGCTTTCTGCTAGCTGCTCTCTCACGTTTGAGGGAACGAAAGAATAATCCAGATGTCCATTAGTCACCCTTGACATATACAGACACAGAAGATTAGTTTATATATTCCATCAGCATGTGCTTAATGGGTATTGAACCTCTTTGTGCTACCAGTTGAATTGGAACATAATATACAGGGGTTGAACAAAATAATGCGGACATGGGGCTAATATCATTTGTGTAGGCTACAGTGAAAAAACTGCTGCGATTTAACTTTTATTTATGTTTTCATTGTCTATATTTGCTGGTGTGTATATTAGTGCAGTATAAATTGTATTCAGCAGTGTTTAGTACAAGTGGTCTGTGAAATGGGTGACTTGTCAGACGTCCAAAAAAGACAAATCAGCCCATTTAGCAGAAGCGTCTGTAATCTTAACAGCCCAATTGTTTGGTGTTATAAGAACAACAGTCTTTATGATTATGACTGTGTACACAAAGCATGGCAAGACTTCATCAGAGAAGAAGAATAGTGGGAACAACCACAGGGAAGTGACAACAAACCTCAATATTCACCCTGATTCCTCAAAAACCAAACAAATGGAACTTTACAAAACCAACATCGGTAACACTTTATTTTAGGGTCTCTTAACTAGTTGCTTATTATCATGCATATTACTAGAATATTAGCCATTTATTAGTACTAATTAAGCACATTAATGCCTTTTTCTACAAGACCTTATTCTACATCCCTAATCCTAACCCAATACCTAAACTTAACAACTACTTTAGCTATTTACAGCATTATTTTAATAGGCTGTATATTAGCCTATTAACTTATTGGGAGAAAACTGGTAGTTTTATGTGAAATCAAACATTTGAGCACCCCCATTTATCCAAAAAGGCATGATCATAACACTCCGCGAATATTCGACTGTGAGACTGGGAGTCGAATCAGGCTCCTCCTATAGAAGCATTGAATCGTGGACTATTCGGGGGCACCCCTACGATGAATAAGCAGCAAATTAGGAATTTATTAAGGGAAAAGTTATAGCGAATAAGCGTTACCCCAGCATCGTATGGAAAGACCCGCCCCCTTCATTACTGTTGCTTCGTCTGACAACCCATGCCGCTCTCACACCACACATCATGTTCTCATGCAGTGAATTATACATCATGAAGCAAAGAGGAAACTGACAAGGCTCTGACAGACAAGACAGAGCAGGTTACTTCTGGTATGAAACAAAGTCTCAGCTGAATTTCGAATGAAATTCAAAAAGTAAATACCGTTTTGTGGGTCTTTAGTGTTGTGCCTCGAAATACCACAAAATAAACATGAATGAACATCAGAAGGTGTCTTGTTTCAAACGTGGAAATATGTCACCACTTTTCACCGCCACTACGCACCATTTTTCAAGTTCAAGTCCATCGAGTTGGAGCATAAAGATGAACTTCAACATCTGCCATGGCCAGACAAATCTGACTTGAATCTCTGATAGCACACGTACATCACGGAGACGTCTATTTGATGTATTTTTAAGATTGTTTGCTGTATCTGCAATACATAGGACGTTTCCTCTCAGATGTCAAATATGTTTATTAGACGTCTTTAAGATGTTTAAGATTTAGAATGTATGTAAAACTGACATCTTACAGACGTCTGTCAGATGTTTGTACACAGCAGATGCTTTCCAGATCAAGCGATCTTTTATAGACATCTTGCAGACGTACGTGTGCTATCTGGGATATTATCTGTGGCTGGTTTTGGAAAGAAGAGTGAGAAACCCTCCTTCGATATCTCTGAAGCAAATGGCAGATGTTCTAATAGTAATCTAATCTAATACTGGAGACTTTTCACAAGCTGTATGTATCTATTCTAAGAAGGTAGGAAGCTGTATTAAATCCACATGGTGGTGAAATACCTTAATAAAGAAATATTGGTGTTCACATTATTTTGTCCAACCCCTAGTACATATTTTGTTTGGTTTATGCCATTGTAGCCAGCTTCCTTCATTAGCAGAGCATGGCTGTGGGAGCAGAGGTGTTGTGGGATTAAAATGAGATGAGTGCCTGATCTAAGTGTCCATCACTCTCCTGACTGCTGTGTTTCCGCTTGCCTGGATCTCTTAATTGCTTGAAGTCTTGAGACATGCTGCTTTGGTTTAGCCACATCGCCGCACATTAGAGCCGCACAACTGAATCCAAACATGTCGTCTGCTCATTCCATCTTCCGTCTGTTCTTGGAACGAAATTGACTTACCTTGATGAGATTCAGCCAAGCAGAGTCCTCATCCAAACATGCTCCCTGATTATCATCAAGCTCCATTATGTTTTATTGGACTTTGCTAATGATTTGCTTAAAGTGTGGGTTCCATGCTTACCTTCTTATTCAGCGGGCTATCACAGTCAGGGCTGGAGCGAGATTCCTGCTAATGCCTCTGTGACCATGTTGCGCACATCCCTGCCAGCCATCTGGTGCTTATTGCAATCATGTATCATTAAAGAAACTGCAATGCACAGAGAAAGCTCTACAGCTTATCAAAAATAGGCATGTGTAAACTAGCATAAGATGATTACATTTTTGGTTAAGAGCACTGTAAAAATGGGCACATAAAAAAAGGCCAAGATATTTATTTGATAAGTAAATTTACTCAGCATGAACATGAATCTTATATATACTAAATATAAGAATCTTGTGTTTCTGCGAGGGGTGTGTAAATTTAAAAGCACACAACTGTAACTGGTGAAACCATGCTATATATATTTTTTTTCGATGTATTTGTATTTTTGCAGTTTTTTATCTGTTCATCTGTCGCAGAAGAAGTCCGCTGGGAAACATCTTGCCGGAAACATGAAAGGGCATGCAGAGCATGTGAGGACTGAAAGCTGCAACAGAAAACAAATCAATGGCTATAAAAGTGTCACCTAGATTGACAGTGAGCTCTGTTTACTACAGAGCGTGCGTCATGTGCTCAAGAACAGGAACCATGGCAGAACAATGCCCATGGATGAGGAACAAAGCCAAATGGATTTTATGAAATTGCTTGCCACTGAATGAAAACACCTGTTTAAGACGATCTTCCCCCAGGATGCCTGTTGCTGCTGTTGTCAAAACTGAAATGCAACACTTGAATCTGAGGCTTTTTTATGTGCTGAAAAGTTGACGCGACAAGTTTAAATGCTCCTTTTTGTTATTCAGCTATGGTGGGATGAAGAAAGGGATCAATGTTCTTTCAATGCTCTGACAGCAGTACAGTGAAAAAAAAAGAACTTAAACTTCAATACTTCATTCTTTGAAAGGGGAGAAAGTGAAAAAGTAAGACTTTTTTAAAAAGTAAAGGGAATTAAAAAAAAAAAACCTTGAAAATGTGTTACGGTTTCTGTGTCGTGGATTGCTAGTCCACTTTAAAATCATTAGATTGATTTTAATGCAAAAGGATGAATGCAAAGTTATTCTATTTAACATTCACAAAACTGAAAATTAATGTTAGTTTTAATAAAACCTAACAATACAGTGACAGATACGGAGATGAATAGCAGAATAAAGAATATATACACAAACTTCACTAAGTCTGGTATTCAATAAATGTAAATAATTACACTTATATTACATTATTCACAACAGTTTGAATGGAAAATATACCAAGAATTAAATGAAAAAAATATTTTTATATATGCACAATACAAATAAAATATTGAACATCTCTCTATATTATTACATTGTCATTATTGGTTTTTTAATATATTTAAAATATTACTGTTAAGCCTAAAAAGAACTCATATGGAACTATTCAATGTAAACATGAATAACTTCTCATACTAAAAGTGACATGAACAGCACACAATTAAATTAACTGACAACAAAAACATAGGCAAAATTCAAAGAGAAAAGAGGAAATCTATGAGAACATTAATGTATAGGCTTGCATGTAAACCACAGGTTTTTTGGCTGGTGTACCACACAATATGTTAACTCCTGAGTACACATACTGGCCGTGGACGCCCAGTTTCAATCCTGACGTCATCTATGATCTCATGCTTTGAAGGGTGTGGGGCATCATGGTGTGTGTGCAAACTCCAAAACATGAGCTCATCTTATAGACACCCATGATACCAGCTTTACTGGAAACGAAACGTTGTTTCCTCGAAGGTCAGGCACATGTTCTCTAAAGGCCGTTTCACACTATATCAACATTTCAATCAATGTAATATTTTAAGATGGCTTTGTACATGGCATATTTCAGAGTCAGAACTACGTGCTATTTTCTTGGTTTCTCATTACGCACTTCAAGCTGGATTAACAGTTTAATGACAGAGACGAAAATAAAACACGATTCCTTTTTAAAAAAAATTTAATAAGGTGCTAAAAATCTTTGACATGTATCTGCACATGGACAGGGGCACGTACGCCTCTCCATTGCCACTTACAATTAACATTACAGTGACAAAACAGAGCACAAGCACCGACTGCAGCACGGCACGCACATCACAGTGAAGAGGAGGACAGAACAAAGGTCACTGTTAATTAAGGCAACTTTAATGACAGGTAAAATAGAGAACCGTTCTGTACAAAGACACGAAAAGTGATTCACATGCAGGCTTTTCCCAGAGAAAAACAGAATCGTGTGAGTGTGTCCAAAGAAATCTGTGGAAACGTGGGATTCGGCGTGTCCATAAAATGCTTTTCCTTCCCCGTCAATCAGTTCCACTGAAGTCAACACTAAATCCAACAGCAGACAGAGATTCGTTTAAGTATCAAGCCGCCAGATTTCACCTTTCACAGCAAAGTGAAAGCGGCAAACCAGATTCAAATGGGCTCCATTTTGATGGTATTGCTCAAAAATGTAGGAGAGAATCATGTTATTTTAAACTCGACATGGAGTATTGCACTCGTTTTTGCATTAGGTTATGCCACAAATCACGAAAGGCTAACAAACATGCTGTTATTGCTGGTGAATAGTGTTGTACTGTTCCAGCACTCCATAATGCCATGTTTAAATGCTCTTCTGCAACAGTACTCAGACATAAAAACCATTAACAATCCCTTACTGTCAATATTAGTGTATTAATCCCTAAAATGAGTTAATAAATTACAGTTAAATGCATGATCAATTGCATAAAATTCTAAAAGACTTGTGCAACAGACACCCACTGTGCGCATGCTACAGCTATAAACCAAGCCGTCGCATGAGAAAGGGACAAACACAAACGGCTACCTAAACATGAATACTATAGATCCCTCATCACATAAATTATGACCTCAGACGCCTTGAGGTAACATGACCCAGAATTTGACTAATGGCTGCAAGGTGATTAGCAAAACCACACAGCGGAGGGAATTATCTTTTGCATAATATGGGTTGATAAGGAAAACAAGAAGACCACAGCGTATGCCACTTATTGACAGTCCTATCACAGGTCAATTAAAGCTTGGATCCCACAGGCTATTCACAAGTGACACTACAGAGACTCTAAGAGGTCCCCGGTCCACAGACGGCCGTAGCTCTCGCCAGGCGGCTAATTGAGCTTGTCTATAATTATCCATTACACTCCTATTAGATGTGGTGAGAGCACTAGAGGAGTTATCATCATGGGGCACTGCCAAATCCGTAAGTAGATCTGCTTGTGACTCTCTATGCAATAAAAGTCTCTTATATTGTGCCAGTATGTAAACAAATAATTTCCATTAATCATGTTTATAAAAAAAAAAAAATCCAGGAGGCAAAATGTCAAGTAGAAAGGTCAATGTCTAAACTTCTTTCCTCCTTAGTCAGGTCTCAGTTCCCGCTGTTAGTTATGATGCTAACACAATGCACTGCCACCAATGCTGGTCATATATTTCACAATTACAACATTTTTGAAAAAAACACAGATCCATAAAAGTGAGCAACATGCTGTGTGCCCTTTATCTGCACTCTGCTGGAATATAGTGCCCATAAAAAGACAAGCCGTCGGTCTTCAGCTGAAAAAAAGTTCACGTGGTGTGCTCAGACAGAGACAAAGACGTCCAAATACAGACGGTCGTACGATTCCCTGAAGAAGAGGAGGAGCAGGAGACTGAAGATGCACGAGCCTGTCAGACACCAGTTTAACCAGGACAGCTCTGAAAAACAAGAGCGAGGTTGACTGAGGTTAGCGATAACAGCTTTTGGAGCACCAGATGCTATGTACCTTAATGCATGATAGAACAGAAATGTGTTTATCATATTCTTATAACTCCAAGCATACAGAAAACAAATGTATGGACTAAGGGTTCTTGCTTTTTTTTGTTAAACTATACAAAAAAAAATATATAAAGCTTAAATTAGTGGGGGGGTATCACATCTCAGCATCCATTAAAAAACTTACACCATAACATCATAGGCATTTGTGTCACCGTTTCTTCAAGTTAAACCAAACTTTTATTTTAATGGGTTGTAGTGAAGACCTTTCTGTTTGCATATGATAAGACGAAAGTTTTCTCAAATGAAATGGTAAACTGTGCATGAAGTGACTCTCAGAGCAGCTCTGAAGATCATGTTCTTGTGTTCATGTACCCCTACATTATGGCGGCAGAGGCTGAAAATGCACACTTCAGTATGCATGTAGTAAACGGAACCGCGTGTCTGCACCATTCATTTACACAAAGACACACAGAACATGCAGGATTCAAAGTAAAACAGACGTTTTGCAGCTTAATACAAATACAATTTCTATTTTTTTAAATAGCAAGATTGGAAAAACAAAATTAATAAATTAATGAATAAATCTAATTTTTTCTATTGTTCTGTTTTAGCAGTTAATTTTGCCATGTAAAATACATTTTTCACAATCCAATCAATTCATGATAGGAAAAAAATTAAGTCTTTTATACAATAATAGAAATAACGGCTCACATGTATTTTTTCATTTCCCTACATTACAGAACTAAAGGTGGCTACAAACAGCAATTCACATTGACTAAATGCAGTTGGCACTTCTGACCATATGCATGTTCATGCTCCAATAACCAAAGGCAAACAGACCAGAGAAACAATATAACTGTCTGAAGTACTTTAGGACACACGGTTTCCCACAGCCGCTGTATTCCTTTCATTGTGCAGTTAAAGATACGAGAGGTTTTACATTAAGGCTGAAGGTTAAACCAGCAATAGAATAATTTCACACACTCTGCACATGAATACTAAGATTCCCTTTAAAAGGTGACACTAAAAACAGCATGCGAGAGCTGTGCAAGCACATTCAGAGTTGACATATACAGCAGCGATTCAATGGATGAAAGCCTCACACCAGCTGCTGTGGCTCCGATAGAGTGCCGGGTTGAATAGATCATAAAACAGGTCAAACACACAGACCCTCGAGGACAAAGGAAAGAGCGCAACTTAATTTAATAGAGAAGTGGATTTCAATTTCGAGGCGTCCCATATCCAGATAACAGGTTGATCAAATGCCCCTGAAGTGAGAGCTGCAATCGATGGCAGAAGGTGAAATGCATGCTGGGTCAGCTGCTGAGCCCATTTGGGCTAAATGATATGATTTAGCCATGCAGCAGAGTCAACACACGCAGGTACGGCGGAGGCCGTGTCGACTTGAAGAAACGGGAAGCGGGGATTCTTTCCAAAAGCCCCCTCATTAATCAGGCCTTACTATCCCTTCAGCAGCGCCTGGTATAGAGGCAGGTTAATGGATTTGTGTTTATCTGGCTATTATGTCTGTGCCGCATGCCTGCCCCAGCCTCATCAATTTAAAAGAGAGAGGTAGCATCTGCGCCGAATGTTAATGAAGAGAGCGGCTCGGCTCAGGTAATCCAATCAGAAGACCCCCAAAAATCTGTGAGTCGTCAACAGTCACCTTTCCAGCGCTAATGGAAGACAGAACTCCAGACACAGCACCCATCCACAGCGCTGCTATGGAGAATACAAAAGAAGCTGGGTTAAAGGATTCGATTTCTCCCATCTTCTCTCGCAATAATGGGAGCACAGCAATTATATCCTGTCTGTCAGTTTACGCAGCAGTCAAACTGTTATGTCGTGTTTTCTTCCTCTTAATACCTGACGGCAGAATGCAGAGATGTTGTTATTAAGGGTGCAATTTAGCCTGTCTCTTTTCTGGCATCGTCTCGAGGGCTGTAATGCTCTGAAAAGGCCACAGCGGAATGACAGCGTTAACAGGCGACTCACCGAGACACCCACAATCTCTTACACGAGGAGCGCTGGGACAAAAGTGAGGACAAGGGAGAAGGGATGCGATGAAACCTCCAACAGTCACTCTCACACGTCGTGACCAAGCAGCCCGATGTCGTCGCAGTCACCCACAGGGCTCCTCACTTCCTGTCAGGCGAGCTAAGGCGTCGGAGATGGTCCTCTTATTGCTGTAATTATTCTTAATCGGTACCCATTCAGCTGGCAGACTGATGGTATATTTCAGCTCGGTTTAATGTCTCACTCTGGCCCCAAGCAGCATCGAGAGAGGCTGACTGACAGTTTGTAGGCTCCGTTTTCTCCTTATGAGATTAAATCACACCTATATTTTGCACCTCTGAATTTGATTTGTTTACCTGGTTTGGCATGACAAGAAAAAAAAAAAAAAAAAAATGGGGGGGGTCAGTAATTTATTAAAATATATTCTGAATTATAATTTAACATTTTTATTACGTTTATTTTTTTTAAAAGGTACATTTGATATAGTATATAAAAATTCTGGTTGATACAATAGTCAATTATTTTCATGTTATGGGTGATAAGAAATAAATGGCTGATAATAATAAAAAAGCTATTTTGACTAAAAAACAATAACATCTCAAATTATTATTTAACTTTTACATGCAAATTTATGCATCAAAATATTAAAATGCAAAGCTGAAAAATGTAAATATTACAATTAAAAATGTTTTAAAATTATTTAAAGAATAGCCTTACGTGAGCATTTGATGACAACAATGTCTAAATTAGTGCGGTCAAACAATTAAATCGCAATTAATCACATCCAAAATAAAAGATTTTGTTTGCATAATATGTGTGTGTACTGTGCATATTTATTATGTATATACAAATACACACACATGCATGTATACATTTAAGAAACATGTTTATACATTAAATATATTTATATACAATATAAATTATATGAATATAAATATATACATGTAAATATTTTCAAAATATATACTGTATGTGTGCATTTACACACCCATACATTTGTACACAAAAAAAAATAATTTTGGATGCAATTAATCATTTGACATCACTAGTCTAAATCTAAAATAGAGGAAATGGGCAATGTACAATTAATATTTTTTACATCAATATCCAATAATAAACCATATATTTCATTCCTATTATAAAGTACTTCATTGAACAAATGACACACGTCAGCTTTAACACAGGGTTAAGCATGGTGTGAAAAGCTAGGAAACTTGATTTTACTGAAGGTTTACCTTCACAGGCAATTGAACATTTGCTAAATCGAATGCTGCAAAAAGAGTTTAAAGCAGGAAGTGCACACTCTGGGTCTCTGCAAAAGGTTACTGGACCCTTAATTTTATTATTGGCATTTGACATAAGGGCCACCCTCAGACACTAGGTGACATGGCTTTTACTAAGCCACATAATCAAAAAGGCTGAATGTTCAATCTTTACCAGCTATTCACATGCTTTCAGATTAAGGGCGAATGAACCAACGGTAACTCAGTGAAGCACATCCCTTTCACTTCACTTTAAAGTGAATACAAAGAAAGTGCAAGACATTTGTGAATGTATCATTGGTCACAGGCAGGAGCGATTCCTGAAAGCACATCAATTCAACCTTGGGAGCCTGAAAAAAAGAGCATCTGGAAAATAAAAGAACATCTCTGAGTAACATCTCAAATGTAAATGTAACTTAATAGGAAATATGTTTTTGTCTTCATGATTAGAACGATGAGTCAGAGCTTTCCCTAAATTGTAAGTGCCCTTGAGAAAAAAATATAGTTCAGTTTTATGTCATCTGTGCCTTTGCCTAGAATTGACTGCGCTAACTTTTGGGTCCACTAGATAGAAACTCACAGTTAGGTCGTTCCCTCCAAGAACTGGCCAATGAACATGGAAAATGTCAATTTAAAAAACAGCAGAATAGGATAAAAAAAAAATAACATCAATGGCTGTGCAAAGTGTTATTTGTTTCCCTAGGTGTCGAATTTTAAGTGGAACTACACCTTTAAGAGGTGGATTTTATGCAGTTTAGTTAAATGGCCAGCTGGGAAGGACAGCAACGGTAACTCAGTGAAGCACATCCCTTTCACTTCACTTTAAAGTGAATACAAAGAAAGTGCAAGACATTTGTGAATGTATCATTGGTCACAGGCAGGAGCGATTCCTGAAAGCACATCAATTCAACCTTGGGAGCCTGAAAAAAAGAGCATCTGGAAAATAAAAGAACATCTCTGAGGCAGGCTCAATATAGGAGGAAACAGGCGATATTCAATGCACACTGAAAACCTAATCTACACCGTAGTTCAGATTTATATTAGCAACCGAATGGAAAGAAACAGGGTAATTACAAGAGGGTAAACAACAGAACTCTGTCTCAATAAGGATTCGAAGGTCTTTAACAAAGAGATAGAAGGACACTGCAATGCAATATGAAACACTCAAAAGTTCATGGTCAGTAAGATTTTAAAATGATCTCGAAGTCTCTTATGCTCACTGAGGCTGCATTTATTTGATCAAAAATACAGCAAAACAGTGATATTATAAAATATTACTACAATTTAAAATCATCTATATCTATCTATCTATCTATCTATATCTATCTATCTCTATATATCTATATTTTTTTATACATGTAATTTATTCCTGTGATGGCTGAAAGCTGAATTTTCAGCACCTATTACTCCAGTCCTTCAGAAAGCATACTGATATGCTGCTCAAGAAACATTTCAATCAATGATGAAAACCCTTGTGCTGCTTAATATGTTTTGTGGAAACCATGAGTCATTTATTTTCAGGATTCTTTGATGAACAAAGTTCAAAAGAACAGCAATTATAGTTTTTTTGTAAAATTATAAATTACTATATTGTCACTTTAGTGCATCTTTGTGGAATAGAAGCATTAATTTATTTTAAAAATAAATCTTACTGACCCAAACTCTCAAATGTAAATGTAACTTAATAGGAAATATGTTTTTGTCTTCATGATTAGAACGATGAGTCAGAGCTTTCCCTAAATTGTAAGTGCCCTTGAGAAAAAAATATAGTTCAGTTTTATGTCATCTGTGCCTTTGCCTAGAATTGACTGCACTAACTTTTGGGTCCACTAGATAGAAACTCACAGTTAGGTCGTTCCCTCCAAGAACTGGCCAATGAACATGGAAAATGTCAATTTAAAAAACAGCAGAATAGGATAAAAAAAAATAACATCAATGGCTGTGCAAAGTGTTATTTGTTTCCCTAGGTGTCGAATTTTAAGTGGAACTACACCTTTAAGAGGTGGATTTTATGCAGTTTAGTTAACAGAGAGCTTATGATGTCAAGAAGGGCTTTCTGCCAGTGGAAACAGCGAGAGGTTGCAGGATGGTTCTGATGAAACAAACAGAAATCCATCTATCATCTCTTCAGCGCCTACTCACCGGTTGGCCTAAACAGAAACAAAGTGTTCAAAACTCAATAGCAATGCCAACGCAATAACCTTCTATATATAGAGACCTCAATGTTTCGACGTTATTTTCAGCTGTGGCATGGTGTTGGCAGGCCACTGCTGCTCTGACAGCCACACAAAAGGCAGAACGAATCTCATGGCTTCATTTGGGACCGATAACCCAATCAGATTTGAAAGGATGAGCCAGTTAAGCTCACTCATCTCAATTTAATCTTCTCCAGGGATCAGCAGGAAGACTGAGGAGTTTTCGCAGCCTGGGAGCCATCCAGCAACCTGCCACCTCATAAAACAGGACACCCGTCAGCCAGTCAGTCAAGGCCAATGACAGAATGGGGATATGAGTGTATCACAGCGGGGATCTGGACTTGACAGCGGTCAGTGTGAACAGAGGTTGACAGCTCCATAATTTATAACATATGCTAATTTCTGAAGAAAATGTGAATGGTGCTTGCCTGCACCCACAAGTGTCGTGGGTGGTTTGCCAGGCATAGCTATGAAGTTTTAGAGATGCTCTAGGTTGTTTCTACGATGTTCTTAGTGTTGGTAAGTACCGTAGTAGTAAGTTAGTAAGTGGTTGCTAAAAGTTAAGTAAAAAAAAAAAAAAAAAGAATTTGCATTGCATTCCGATTCCTATATTTGGCTCAGGTTTAATAAACGTCTATAAAGCATAATGTAAATAAAGTCTGCTATTATAATTTTTTTTTATCTTAGTAGCATTTGCTTTACTACCTTTAATTTACAAATGAATTTTAAATTGATTTTAATTTGAAAAACACTATTTTTACAGTACAACTATTGTGTTACAGTAATGAGAATCGTTAAATACCAATACCAGGCCTATTATGAAGAACTGTGGGATAAATGTGCTTAATTAGCCTGAAAATAAAAATCACAACCTAAATAGATTACATTTTCTTTAAGAATTTTTTTTCTTTTTGTTTTTCTTTTGAGGTTAAATGTGACTTTTCCTGGACAGGTTTTGGGAGATTTCACCCATTCGCAACATTATTAATACTTAATAATTATTAAAATCATGCGTGTTATTTGTGTGTGTGTATGTGTATGTGTATGTATATGTATATGTATATGTATATGTATATGTATATATATTATGTATGTGTTATGTAGGCACATCAAAACAATGCCTTGTGATATGCTGTTTTTGAAAGGAAAACATACAGTGTTGTCCACCAACAGCAGAATTAAAACCATCACAGACTACCTGTCAATCCAATGACACCTGTCAGAAGTAAGTCATGAATATTCAGCTTGAAGCTACCATTTACACTGCAAGATAGGGCAGACGAGTCAATCTCCCTGCACATTTTTTCATGCCAACATCCCTACACTGAAAGTTAATCATCATTCAGGAGAAGGACAATGACATTTACTAAGCGTAAGTCCATATCTGTTCCGTTTGCTTGGGCTGAGGGAAAGCTACGTTTTCTTTGCTGTAAATCCTGCCATGCCTGTCAAGAGTTAAAATATCAAGGTACCTGTAAAGTAAAAGGTGAGGCAAAACAGCAAAAGTCCAGTGAAGAGGTTGCTGAGAAAGGTGACCACTCCGCAGGTGATGCCTTCAGGAACAGGGTAAACCGTCTCAATGAACAGCTCCAAGAAGATGGGCACACTGCTGTTGATGAAGATACCCACCAGGATGCAGGAGGTGTAGAGAGTGGCTAAAGGAGCAGAGAGAGAAAGAGAGGGCTGTATCTCAAATACATTTCTAGAATACCCCCTTCTTTACACAGAAAAGAAAGCCAACCTTGCAAATGAGTATTTGAGGGGGAAAAGCTTTCTAACTCAATTTTCCTGTGCTGGCAAACCCCATTTCAGCGGATATTACTCTAATCGACTAAGAAAACACTGTTACACCTCATTCTTAAGTAATGATTATTATGTGCTAAGTTTGTACTACAAAAACCTTTCTTTTTATCTTAGCACAGCTCGGAGTTTAATGAAGTGTGGAAATTCCATTTTGTTATTTTTGCAAATGTTGGAAAGACAATGTTTTTTTTTCAGTATTAAATACAAATTAATTTCCAAAATTCAATTTTATTTAAAAAATTGCCAAAAAGAAACACTCTACTTTAGAAACGCTTGAGTCTATTGTCATTTTAAATGAGAATCTGCTCCATGTGTGAATGTGCAGTTCAGTTTTAAAAGAACATCGCATACTGGTTCTAACCAGGGCAGAGAGATAAATGGACAGCCCAATGCACAACAAGAGGACAAGCACATCAGAGTCTCCAGTTTGAGAAACAGATCCCTCAGCTGTGTCATTGAAAGTATAGGGCAAACAGTAGTTTCAAAAAATGGGCTAAAAGAAGACTGTAAAGTAAATGATAAAAAAACAAACAGTATTATAGATGAATTACTCAACACTTGAGATGTTGGGTTCCTATGTGAACAAGACTTATGGGAACCTATGGGACCTATGGGAAATGTTGTATTAAAACGACACCTTGAATACTGCAATTATTTTAAAATAGTCATTTGAAACATTATAAATTGCTTTAATGCACACTAGGTTCGGTAACTTTAATATTTTTGAAAGATGTCTCTTATGTTAACTAAGGCTGCATTTATTTGATCAAAAATACTATTATGTATTAGTTCCCTTATTTAAAAATTTGAGTAATTTTTTACCAATTTAATGCAACCATGGTGAACAACAGCATCAAATGCTTTCAAAAACATAAAAAATTCATAATGATGCCCAACTTTTAAAATGTAATTTAGTTCTAAACAAATCCAGAAAAATGTTTTACACATGTGGCAATCATGGTAGAAGTGAAAGAACTAACTAACAAAGGCACCATATTATGTTATATAATGAATATTATTATTTGAATAATATTTACAACATTCAGATACAAGACAAATCTTTTTCAAACTGCTCTGCAACCTACTGAAATGAAGCAATAAAACATTACTCTTTACGTGCGTTTTAGGAACACTTGCGCTGTGGTTACATTTACAATCAAATGGGTTTATTCAAGCATGCATTGTTGCTTCTAAGCAATGGCATGTCTTGTTGAAAGTCATTCAGAAAAATCTTACAGGTCGCAGTGACCGGAAGAGAAGCAAAATTACCTCATCACTACGAAAAAAATACCCACATTTGGCTCGTGACGGGAGTTAATTTGATACACTGATGCAAGGAAGCACTGGTATCCATGTGGTAACTATAGTATAAGTGAAGGAAATGACAACGGCACTGTTAAATTACATGGACATGGTAGGCAAAGGTCCATAGTCAATTATTCCTTGCGTAACGATTCCAGCTAGAATAGATTCTGATGAATTGATGTTGCCACAACATAGGCTTGTGTTCATTAGCATGAAAGATGAATTGCGAGAGGCATGGAAAGCCACGAATGGCAATGGGACACGTGTGTGCGATAAAATCTTGCCAGATGGAGTGATGGCCCATGAGTCTATGAGCTCTGTCTGCCAGGAATTCTGGGAGACAGCAGATAAAAAAAAAAGGGCAGGTGCCAACCATAAAATGATAATTGATGGTAATATTTGAGCTGGCTGATCTATAGGGCATATGTTTGTTTCAGGCCGGCTTCTCTAGAGCCCCACTCCCTTTTCCCTTCACTGATCTGGACTTAATGAGTTCCTCTGGCTCCCTCTCACCGATACAATTGCAGCTTGCCTATGCCAGCATTCGCCTACCAAACTCCCTGCGGGGCGACGGTTTTGTGGATGTGCACAAGGCAGAACATACTGCCCTTTTCGGCACAGTATACCTTTAGTGGAGGGCAGGTGAGTAAGCCTGGTCAGGCAGGTGAGAGTGAACCAGGTGGCCGCCAAGGATGCTCCGGCAAACATCAGCACCAAAATTAGCTTCAGCATTCCTCGAATATAGTCAGCAAACCTGAGGGTAAAAACAGAAAACAAAAGAGAGGAGGAGGAGGATGAGAGAGAAACTTGAATCTCGAGTCATCGCTCAAAGGTGACAGAAAAAGACAAAAAAATGTACAGAGGAAGCAAATTACAGGCAGGCACAGGTGAAACTTTTTCACAGATGTTATTTTTGGCACCCACGTCAGAGATGCATGCGGAAAATCTTGTCCCTCAAAGACTTGCCTACTGGAGATGACTCAAAGCAAATCCTCACATAGTCTTGTATATTTGATCCACACTAACTTTATCATTTCTGACAAAGTTTTCCACAACATTTGCACTCATCAGACACATTTTAGCACCTCTAACATGATGGAGATACTTAGCAATATCTCTAGGGCATGTTCTTCATCACCTTTCTTCACAACAGATATGAAAGCCATCGTAAAAACACTTTATGGAGGAGTTAGCTGTTGTGTCGAGGTGGCAAGACTCATCATTAATGATGGCTTATGGGCTTTTAATGCATTATAAAGTAATTATTCACCTCAAAATGAAAGTTCTGTCATCAAACCCCCATGTTCGTGAGTTTCTATATTTGGTGTGCACTAATGGAGAAAGTTATCAGGTTATGAACAATGCTGGGTAGTAACTGATTACATGTAACTGTAATTAGATTATATTACTTGTTACTTTTTATTGAATACATGATGCTATTCACATGGTCACATGGCATGCAGGTAAACAGGTATATTTCTTGATATTCTTATTCATTTGTTAATTTTGACTTTTATCATTTAAAAATATTTATTTTACATTTTTTAGTGCTGTCAAATGATTAATCACATCCAAAATAAAAGTTTTTGTTTATGTAATATATGTGGGTGTAATGTGTATGTAAATACACACAAATTCAGTATATATTTTGAAACTATTTACATGCATATATTTATTTTATATATTTAATATACAAACATAACATTTTTCATATACAAACATATATACATGCATGTGTATTATTATTATTATATATATATATATATATATATATATATATATATATATATATATATATATATATATATATATACACACACATGTCAAATGTTGGGATAACATAAATAATGAACAGCATTTTCATTTTTGGGTGAACTATCCCTTTAAATTTCAAGCATTAACTTTAATCTGCTGTCGATCACACGTTCTTGACCCCACAATGCAAAAAAAAAAAAGCAATGTCACCCCTACCTCCCAACTGCTGTCTGACAATTAAAGCCTGGTGGTTTGTCAGGCATCCCAGTGTTTGCCCAACTGCTCAGCATACCTCACACCACAAACCGTTAATTGACCTGCGGAGACAGCCCCTTATGATTCACCCGTCTTGTCTAACTCTACCGTAATGGTGAACGAGGATGAATTTGACGAGGACTTGCGGCTATTATATCCGCCTCCGGACTCGCATCAATTAGAATATGCAGCTATCACCCCTGCAGCTCAATTTTAATGCATCCATTTTTCTAAAGCATGGACTTGACCCAAAGGGCTGAGCTCTGCGGCAGAGAGCTGGTGGCGTATAATAACTCATGTTAACGCATTTGCTGCAAGATTCGTGGCACAGGGAGGGCGCTGGACCCCGCAACTCACAGGGGCCCATTAACGAGAGATCACTCGCCAAACGACCGATAATAGGACAAGGCTGCCGTGGAGACTTAGTGGGGCATCTGTTGCTTCTCTCTGCAACCTGTCCCAAATGAACAGCCGAAGTGAGAAAAAAGCAAATGCGTAAAAGTGCCAAAGCAACCGGCGGGGTGTGCATTCTTTTATCAGCTTTATGAATCCCCATTCGGCTTGTAGCTCACAACTCATTTGAATAACACACACAAGGAAGGCAGATCACAGGTTTTCATTGATGTTTTAACCCTCTTTGTCCCTCCCTATCTTAACGGCATTTCTAGTACCAACCCAAAATCCAATGCAGCAATGTGACAATTGATTGAATGCAGAGTTTGCCTAATCAAAAGGTTTTCAAAATGCAGAACCTGGCTGGATGTGCTGATTGGGACCCTTCTGTAAACATTTAGTCATCAGGGACAGACAAATCTCGTTTTTTGCAGACAACAGTTTGCTCTTTCTCTCTTCTCTACGCCAGTGTCTTAATCAGTCTGTGCGACGTGACCATTTCATTAGCATTTTCACCCACTGTTCATAACAAAAGCTGATTTTAATAAATTAGCAGGAAGAGAATAAATTAGCTTTGGGATCTGGGAGGATCCAAAACAGCCTGGAAAAAAAAAAAAAGAAGCCTAACAGAGACTAAATAAATGTCTTTCCAGCAGGAGCGTAGGAACGACCTGAAAAGTATGACACAAGTTTGACACTGGTTTATATGCCTAGTTGCCACGGATACACTCATATGAGACCATTTAAAAAAAAAAAAAAAAAAACACCTTAGAAAGTTTCTAGTACTGTCAGCATTCTAGCATATTTGTCATGAAACTTTAATAATTAGGCCTAAAACACTGTTGTGACAAGTATAAAAATGCATATTTTCTTCTGTAGTTTGTATCTTCTCTCCTCAGGAAGTTTTTCTTTCTGTCAGTGGCTCAGCACACAAACTGTGCCTGGCGTGGGTTATACCATAAATATGCATTATTTTATGTGACGTTTGCCCTAATTGATTTACTGTAAAGTGGAATTTGGTAGCCACTGTAGGATGACCACCTGCCATTCAGCCCACTCCTATAGTGATCCAGTGCTGGTCTCAAAAAAGTAATAACTTTACCAGCTGTCTACATTTTTTCCTTTGCACGACTGTCAAACAAAACCAAAAAAATATAATGATTACCTTCTAAAAAAGTGTGGGAGACTAATTTTAATATTTATAACAGTAAGGCGACAGTTCAGGCATTTGCAAAACTACGTATTTTTGAAATTGAGTAGCCAGTGTGCTGCCTGAATGGCTAGTTAGTCTTTAGTTAGCCTTGCATCATTGCACTTGATTGGGGTTGTGTCTTCCAGACACCGATCAGACACTTTTCTTATGGATTTTTTTTTTTGGACCTTATTAATATAGGACAATGTTGAGGAGACAGGACGTGAAGTGGGAGAGAGAAGGGGGCGGGATCAGGAAATGTCCTCGAGCTGGGATTCGAACTTGGGATGCCCGTAGCGCATCGCTAGAGTGACCACTCTGACTGGCTGTTCAGCTTAGTGAACGAGTGCACAATTGGAAAAACAGAAGTGACGAAAGCAAGCAAACATTTGATCGGCAAAAAGTCAAGAGGGCACACAGAGGGCACACACATTATCTGCATCTCATCTGGGATGATTCTGGAGTAATGGAGAGTTAATTCTTCTCACGTATGCGCAGAATGTACGTGCTCATTGGTTGTTGGTTGTAGTCTTTTCAGTTTGTTAAAGTGGATCTTTTTGGCCCAGATGCAGGTAACGTAAGGTGACACCAGTCTGCTTTTGTTGCTGTTAATTCTTTGATGGCGTTTGGAACCGTAATGTGCATTCACGCAGAATTTCTGCTTGTGTTGTAAAACAGAACGCAGAACAGAACACAGTGATCTTGAGATGCTTTTAAAAAAAAGTTTAATACTATTTTTAACACCTATAGAACCCACTGAGACAATGCAATAACTATAGATGCCAGCATGAATGCAGATCAATAATTAAAATAGAGTTGAATGATAATTGTTTAGAACTGTTTTGTCAATTTGTTTCAAAAGCGATGCTTTGATGGCTGTAACTGCGGTGCTTTAAAGAGGATGAATCTAGAGAGAGATTTAGCATGCTGACAGTCCCAACAGCCACAACACGCTGTCAGCATGCTAAAATGCTCCCTAAAAATTTTTTTTTTTCTTCTTAATTCAGCCCCTTAAAAGCAGCACTGCAAAAAAATCCCCTCACGATTCGACCTTACTAAATTAAGCCAATAAAACTGAGCCCTGATTTCTTTGAGAAGGAAGGCATGCTGATGTGTGACTAATGTTTTAGCGTCTGCTGCTTTTGGTTTTCACTTCACCTGACAATACATGTAAAGTAAATGATAACAAATGCTAATGTATGACAACACCACCATCGTTTCTCATGCATGGGGCCATTACTCACCTCGCCATGGCCACACCAACCACACAGCCTCCAACTATGGACCAGAACCCGATCCAGCCCGCGTCCACCTGTGAGAGCAGAGAAAGATGTGATCAGCTGAGATTATTCACTGCTTGTAATGCTGGACATCACTTGTGGAGCAGCTAGATGGATAGTGAGCCAGGGGCATCTGCAGTGTCAATCAGAGAGAAGAATAAACTGCCAGACATCATGCTGTCCACGAACATGTCTTTGATGAACAGTCTGGTTCAACAGCAGACTTCATAAAACAGATGGTCTATATCAGGCATGGCTGAGGTCAACCACAGTATTGATAAAAGCAGGAAGACCAAAAGTATCTCTATGAGGACTAAATTAAATGTTTAAACTTAGTTATCTGTTATTTTGACACACACACTACTGTTCAAAAGTTTTGGGTCATTTTTTTTTACTTTGAAGTTGGCTTGAGAAAGCCAGGACATAATTTTTAAGTCTTCAAAAGTTTTAAAAGTTTGACGCTTTTCAGTTTGAAATATTTAGCAGTTTAAAATAGTTGAGATTAAAAGATTAAAGTCAGAATGTTTTAAAGGCAATACAGTCTATTAGAAAAACAGCCAAGTTGGTGAGATCGTGAAAGGTCCACGAGCCAGGCCTCGAACTCGGGACACCCGAAGCACAACAGCACTACAGTGCATACTGGCGCACTGCCCACAAGGTCAACGGCGCCAATTATTTTTCATATATTTTTAAGAAGTAATTTATTCCCGTTTAAAGGTGTGTTCACGCTATATCGTAATTACGAGATATCAACTTGTAAAAAGTGTTCACGTCCTCGTAGAGCTTGTGAACTGGAAGCTTTCTGAAAGCTACGGCTTGTACCCTGCTTTTACCACATGAACGCTGCACCTCACGCGAAACCAGCGAAAAATGCCAATGCTTTCAAAGCTATATTACTACTCTTTAAAAAAAAAAAAAGGAAAATAGATTCATATTTATAGATACTATAATGTACTATAATAAAAAGCATATCGTTCACACTGTTATTATTTTGTTGTTGTTCTCAACATTCTTTCACGTGGGTTCATTTTGTTGATTGTCACTACAGAAACGGATAATCCCCAGTCCGAGGATGTGAACAGCACCGGGTTGAACATCACTTGTCGTCATCTCGGAATTACAGTAATTACAATATCGCATGAACGCAGCATAATTCTCAGTCTTCAGCATCACATGATCGTTTAGAAATCATTCTAATTTGCTGACTTTGTGAGCAAGAAACATTTCTTCATCTATCATCTTATCAGTGTTGAAAACAGTTGTAAAGCTATATATTTTTACAGAAACTGTGATACTTTTTTTCTGAATTCTTTGATAGAATAGAAAGTTCAAACAGAACAGCATTTATTCAAAATATAAATCTTTTGTAACATTATAAACTATTTTATACTGTCACTTTTGATCAATTTAATGCATCCTTGCTGAAAAATAAATTAGTCTTATACTGACTTACTGATTTTACAGACAGACAGATAGATGCAATGCTAAAAGTATTTAGTAAAACAACTTAACGGAGTGAGATAATAGCTTTGTAACCCTTTTTTTTTTTTTTTGTCTTCTCAGCCAGCAAAAAACGTTCCAAAACACATTGGAAAAGCAAACACACATGCCTCTTGCCCACTCAGATTAGAGAAATTGAATAAACTGCTCTATAACACACCACATAAGTAGAATAATAATTCTGGTTGGAAAAAGTAACAGCATCAGTCTTTGATTTGGCTGATTTGATAGCTAGCGAGGCTAACAGAGTGATTAGAAAAGCTGGCTCTGTCTGGGCATCGGCCTCCATTCCCTTGGGACGGGGATGGAGAGATGGAGAGAGATGGCTAAGCTCTCCAGCACCTGGAACATCTCTCACCCACTGCACAGGAAGGCACCTTCAGCAAAACACTGATCCCACGACAGAACATTTCCTTAAGGTCCTTCCAACCTGCGGCTATCAGGATGTACAACTGTACCCTGAACTGAATCTCATTATGTTTTTGGGTGGATTGTAATGTCACTATTTAGAGAACCTTGAGCTCATGAATATTAATTTACTCATTGTTAGATAATCTTCCTAGGCCAGAGTGTCACAGTACCTCATAAATATTCATGGTTCATGCTAATATACAAATTCCATGTTGTTTTGGGATGTGTGGTAGAGCTTACCTCTGAGATGAAATTAAATATTTAACATCAAGGCATGATCAAAAAATCATTTTCATCACTTTAAAGTGGTCAATAACACACTATGTCTTGTAAAGTGTGATTTGTGTGCTGCTCAATTTGTGCACAATAGAACATGTGACATTTATTTGACAGCTTCATTCTACTAGAATACACAAACTTGAAAGTAATGCTTATTTTACTTATGTGTGGAGATTCAGTACTGCACATTTTCAGATTTCACCATCTACTTAACACTGCCAATGTTTCTTTCTGAACAAGCACATGGGGAAGTCGTGGCCTAATGGTTAGAGAGTCGGACTTGTAATCCAAAGGTTGCGGGTTCGAGTCCCCGGCCTGCAGGAATTGTAGGTGGGGGAGTGAATGTCCAGCGCTCTCTCCACCCTCAATACCACGACTGAGGTGCCCTTGAGCAAGGCACCGAACCCCCAACTGCTCCCCGGGCGCTGCAGCATAAAATGGCTGCCCACTGCTCCAGGTGTGTGTTCACGGTGTGTGTGTGTTCACTGCTGTGTGTGTGCACGTTGGATGGGTTAAATGCAGAGCACGAATTCCGAGTATGGGTCACCATACCTGGCTGAATGTCACTTCACTTCACATTCTCAGTAACCGGCAGTAAGGCACCACTGCTCTAAGAATTTATACGGTCTGAGGATGCATGTGCTGATGAAATGTCAAACTGCAGGGGTAAGACATCTTTATCTATTTGAAATAAACATCAAGTGCTAAAACATACAGTAAATCATAGCACATAATCAGAATGCAATATATCATGTGCTTTTAATGCGAGCCAACTGAGGTAGACTACATAATTTAATATCAGTCGATGGAGATGCGTGCTAAAAGTTTGGGGGAGTGGGGGGTGGCAGAGATGTTTGGCCCCCTGGTTCCGGTGCCCCTGGATGTATTAATTGCTATTTCCATTCTGTGATTTATGTCTACTGCTGTAACATTGCTATTTCCCCCAGGAAATGAAAGAGAGATCATACACTATGCTATTTCCTTTGGCAAAACTCATGTGTGTTCAAACCATTATTTCAAATTCTAATTTTTCTGTTATGCAGCCTAGTGCACTGGAATTGTTAGGACTCAGGACAAGGAGGAGAATGATACGGTGGATGCCACTATTAAAATTACGTTATATGCGGTCTATACAGTTTAGGAAATGCTTTGGTCATCACTTGAGATCCAGTAGACTAATAATAACAGCAAATCTGATAACACTGAACTAAATTATGAATAGATTCAATAGAGAATGTAGGGCTGGCAAGGCCCAACTAGGCACCAACGCTAAATCCGTCCCAAACAAACAAAGACATCATACATTATCTGGTGTCAGTATAAACTAATATCACACAAATCACATTCTTCTCTGAATGCTTTTTCCAGGTATTCTAGACCTCCTTGCTCACTAACGTTTATACTGGAAACCTCAGGGGCAAAAAACATGGCATCACTCACTGAAATGGGTTTTAAATCAGAAAAACACACTGCTACACCTATAGTTTTAATCAAAGCCAAAGAGTCCTGCACACTCACACCACAAAACCAAGCCCTAGTTTTGAACAGTTTGAGGCAGCTCTGATAAGACAGTCATTTTTAATGTTTCTCAAACCCAGCAATGCATATTCTGTTTGATGATGACTTTCCAAGGGCAAAAGGTGTCTGTCTAATCAGTGCACAGCCATTGTGCGCAGGCTTAAATGGCCATTCACCATTAATGAAGCATTTCGACAAGGCTGATTAATGTAGCGGAGGACCATGCACTTAAATGATGCTAATTATTGTTGTACAACTCTACATGCTTACTGCCTCAGGGTTCTACCGTTCCATTTGCAAATTACTATGTGTGAATGTGGAAACGTATTTGTTGTTGACTTCCGACACTGATCAAAACACAACTTAAATAAAAGCCTCAGAATATAAATTTTCAAAGGCTTCTAAGCTCATTTGCAAATTACATTTCATACGACAACTGGATGCTTTGCATTGCTTTCCATCAAAGACAACAGAGAAATCATTCAGACTAAAGTAAATTTCTAACACTTTACAAAAAAGTCCCAGTAATCAATGGATTAGGTATTAAGAAAAAACAATGAGCGTTAGATAGAATGAATGTTATACTGAATACACAAGTTAACATGTGTAACAAAGTTTCTGCAGTAATTCTAAAATTAGTTTTTCAATGCCAGGTTTCCGAAGTGGTCCAGGCTGAATTAATTGTTGAAGTTTAATACTGAGTTTGAGGTTTGAAACAAATCCCTAACCAGAATGTCTGAGGAATATCAATACACTGCTGTCTTGTGAGCAACTTAAAAAAAAAAAAAATTTTTACACAATGGGCTCCAAGAAATCTATATATAATTTCAGTTTGTCTGATAACACTTATTTCTCTTCAACCAAATTTAAATGACTTAAAAAAAAGACCTTCTCAACAATAGTGAAATATTAAAACTGGAGAAGGAAATGCTTGCGGCGTACGCTTTCAATTGTTGTTAAAAAAAGAACTCAAGACTTGAATGAGAAGACGGAAAATTCAAATTAGTCTCACAATGGCTTTGGCAGCAGATACATATTGGGGAAAAAGGAAAAAGGCCTTCTATCTTCAACTTGCATGGTTTTCTTTCCAATGCCAGTTCAAAGACCACCTAGTTTACCTGAAAAAGAAACTACAAGACATCATCTTTGTCTCCGCAAGCCCATAATTCAGCTGGGCCTAGAATGTTACATGATTGCTTTGGCCCATAACTCTCACATTTCAGATGCAAATGTGAGGAGGCTGGAGAGAATCAGAAACTCTGAGGTGGAGAGCTCATCTCATTAAGCTGAGGTTGGCCCATCAAAGATGGAGTACTTTTGTGAGTATGCAAATAAAAGCGTCTTGAGCATGTATGTTTGATTAGATTCTGATGAGCTCTGTCTGGAGAGGGAAAGAGTGGAGGGGGCTATCTTCATATGGATAGCTCTGGATTTTCAAAACTATAATTAGATGTTTATAACAGCTTGTTTTGAAGTCCACCCATTCAGGCCTGTCAGCTTTTTAATGAGAAAGTATAGAAAGGCAAACAGTTTTTCGGTCAGAGTTTCCAGTCAAAACTTCAGTGTGTGTGTTTGTACTCCCAGGGTTAATTATGAGTCGATAACCATTTAATCCAGGGAAATTACATTTCATTTTAATCATAATTAAACTCATAGAAGGTGAAAATGATTTGTACATCTGATAAATGCAACTTACTTCAGACACAAAGCATACTGAAACACACAGGAGAAAGTAATCAGATCTTTCAATATTTGGATTAATTCATAACATCCAATTGTTTTATTAAGCATTTAACCATCGAAGCATAAACTAGACATAATTATTTTCCTGAAAACCTTATAATTACCTATAATGTATCATCTAAATGGGCCCAGCATGGAACATATCTTACCTGGCTGACTTTAGCAGGTGTTAAAATCATGTCCAACACTCCGGCCCAGCCGGCAACAACCCCTGTGGGCACGGAGTAGGCGAGTGCTATCATCAGGAAACGCATGTTGCTGAAAAAGCAAAAGCAAAGATGAGGACTGATGAAAACTTTTCACAATAGAACAGTATGAAAGCACTTTAAGGCACTAGGCTGCATTTTGACTGTATGACGTCCATTTCTGAAAGAGTAACAGATCTTTCAGAGCTGTCATGAAGCTGAACATCAAAGCTTGCGCATCTCACAAAGAGTCAAAGATTGTAGAGTTTCTTTCCTATACTTTACAGCCTGTCACCAAACATTTATCCTACCTAGCAGCCCAGTGACAGACAGATAAAAGTCTCCTGAATACAAAAAAATACATAAAACTAATAGCAGACGCAGATATCAGGGAAGCATAATGCTAGATTAAAAACATGCCCAGAAGCAGAGCTTTGTCTTACATGGATTTAGCTTCCTCAACAAAATATGATTCTTAATAGGACACTGCACATTATCAAGCAAAGGGTCAATGTAATATTACAACTTTAATATTACAACAAAATGACTCAAATGCACCAGAGATGTAGAAATTTACATTCTAATCCATTTGCCATTTTAGTAAAAGTCAAACTGACTAAATTAATGAATATGACATGATAAAATATTGACAAAAAAAATAAAATAAAGCTATGATGAAAATAATGATTAGGGGTTATTTTTTTAATTATTGAGGTCCTGCAGCAAATGAAAAATTGCCTTTGAGAATATGCAAAGCTAACAGACAGCTTTCTTCAGTTAATATAGACCTTGATATCAAGAGTTTAGCCAAGCAGGAATTGTTTTGAACATCTAATTAAATCTAACTGACCGACTGGGCAAAGCTATGCATAATATCAGTATCTGCATGTTTTTAATAAATCATATATCTGTAGGGCACAGCCAAAATACGTTTACTCTATAATAACATTATCTACGAGACTCTCTAACAAGCATTATTTGCCAACACATCCTTCTTGAAGCGAAGCAACAACAAAGTTACTATGTAGATATCATTAGTACAAGCACAGTGCACGGTTTAGTGTACTGTCAATTCTGTGGTAATCCTGCCCTGATACAAAAATCCCTTGCTATGAGGGATGTTTTGTCTTCATGTATTAGCATTTTTATGAGCATCTATCCAGTCGCAGGATTGCTGTAGTCAAGACTGAAACAGGTCGAGAATCCCTTCGTGAAATCAGTCTTTATGTGTGGCTTCTGGCAGGCCTCCAATCAATCCCAACCCAATTAAAATCACCCACCCTTCTCACTCACTTCTCTACCTATTTTCCCTCAAGTGTCCCAAACAGTGTCTCCCCAACTTACCCAAGAGGAAACGTTCCCCACATAAAACAACAAAACATCTGAAACCAATCACGAGGGCTCTCCAAAGATGCTTTGTTTATCTTTTGAAACGTGTGCTGTATGGAATTTACTTGTTGCAGTTTGGTTCTTGTTATTTGAGTCTCTCACACTTGATTCGATTGAAAGGAAGAAGTTGTTTGATTGTACCACCCTCCTCCAGCCCCAGATTGTTTTGAGCCATCAAGCCAGAAGTATTATCAGCTAAGTGCCATTTGTCCTTTGCCGGCTGTGATGGAATCTAATGCCCCAAGATGAAGATTGTGCAAGATACTGCAATTTTTAGCACCAAGTCCATCGATACTAATACTATTCTATCATCACTTTTGCCGCAGTAATCAAACGCTGCACATGGTTCCCGTAAAGGCATGAAGCAGCAACTGCACAGATTAGACTTTTCCAGGTTTCCACAAAATATAGATTTAAGGAATTGTTTCCTTTTAAATGAATGAAATTTGAATTGAATTTGCAACACCCAACAGGAGGCTGAACTGGAACTTGGTTTGGAACTGCAGAAAGTAGAAAGTAGATTTTGTGCAGTTCAATTTGGTTTAAATTGTACTTCCTTTCAAAATTGCAAATTTAAATTGCGATTCTGGACCTTGTTTGTGATTTAATTTCAAAATCAGGAATTGCTTCAGTGAGATTCTAAGAACACAAGCTGCTTCGAAAAGGCAATTTTTCTCAGAGAAAAGCTGTTATAATAATGTGACCAGGTGGCCAGGCAAAGATGCTAATTATAAGTTCACAAATGAATCGGATATCAAATTAATGCATCCATAGTTACTAAATTCGACATTTCATGTCACACTACCCATAATTACCTCCAGATATGAAGCACTGGGTGTGAAGGAACATCCAGTCTATTAACAGGAAAGTGTGAGAGCCAAGCATGGTTTCAATGAATTTTACAGTGGCCTTGAAGAAGGTAATCACAAAAAAAGGTGTTGACGGAGGACCCTTTCACCCAACTGTACCCGTTTCATTAACCTCACAGCTGGGGGAGATTGATATCTATGCACTTTTTTCCCACCAAGAGCTTATTTAGATTATGGGATATGAGAAAGCCTTTTTTCCTTTTTTTGACAAATTTGGGGCAGCCATCAAGCCAGAAGGATCATCAGCTAAGTGCCATTTGTCCTTGGGAGGCCCTGTTGGGATCTAATCTGAAGATTTTGCAAGCCATGGCCATTTTTAAAACAGAGTCCATCAATACTAATACTATTCTGTCATCACTGTTAGTGCAGTTATCAAATGCTGTATAATAGTTCCCATAAAGGAACAATGAAATAATGATGCTCTCTGCAACAAACAAGCCAGGCTCAAAAAAAAAAAAACTTTCACCAAGTTTCACCAAGTCAGGTCCTTGCCTCACCTAACTTGGTGAAACTTAGTGAAAGTTTTTTTTTGAGCCTGGCTTGTTTGTTGCAGACAAAGAGTTCAGAGACTGGTGGTGAAACGTAATCATGATCGCACGACCCCAGTCCGTATCCAATTAACTGTCCCTGTAGACTAGCTGTTTTACAAAGCTCTACCAATCCACTCCTCCATTCAGATATAAATGTGAGACGGCTACTGGAACTCTGCCTATCTGTGGGACTCCAGACAGCATTACAGTCTCAATGGGGTGACTTCGTCCATTCATGTTTGTTCTTCTTTTTGCTTTCAGCTCTTCTGTGAGTGGGAAAGTTCTGGCGTTCCTCAGAGGGGGTCGAACTGCAGACTCTCTACAACAGTGGAAGCGCAACAGTCTTTTTCCAGTTCACAGATTTCAGCCAACTCCTCTAGTGTTGATGTGAGAACGCATTCAAAGCAGGGCTGGCTTCCTCTGATCTGTGAATATCACAACTACCCCAAGCGTTGCGGGTGCGACTACATCAAGAGAGTTCCGACTAGCTGTAAAAATGTGCCGCTGTGGTAACACTGGCATTCGTGGACTTACTATTAGTGGGCTACTATATGTATAGATCAAGATGTTCTATTTATTAAGGATGGTCAGCATGTGCCATCATAAGGCTTGGTAATTAATCTGCAGGGAGAGGATCTTGTCTTTGATGTGTATTAAATGACAGCCGCAGCATATGGTGAGTGGCGGAATGACAAGACCCTGTTCATTAAGATTCTCTTTTGTAAAAGCAATGATATAACTTCAGAGACCATGCTGGGATCAGGGAGACAGAATGTGGAAGTTACAAAAGGCCTGAAATAACAGATGTCCATTGTTGCATCCATGTGCACATGTACCCAATGCAAAATCTCTTGTGAATGCCAATGAAGAACACAGATATTCACATTATATATTTATTTTTAACTAGAATAAGTATTGTGCTCCGGTTTTTTCAAGGTTTGAAATCCTTGCACAAGGATTTTACAGGGACAGGAGATTTTTGTTATCATCTATTCATTCCAATGCCGTTCCGAATCAATTTGAATTATCAGATGGATAATTTGTCCTCAGAAGAACACAAAAGCAGATATTTAGAGCTGTGCAATTAATATAATTAGATTATCATGCGCATCTAGTCAGTAAGGGGAAGTCGTGGCCTAATGGTTAGAGAGTCGGACTCGTAATCCGAGTTCGAGTCTTGGGCCGGCAGGGATTGTAGGTGGGGGGAGTGAATGTCCAGCGCTCTCTCCACCCTCAATACCACGACTGAGGTGCCCTTGAGCAAGGCACCTTGAAAAAACCCCAACTGCTCCCCGGGCGCTGCAGCATAAATGGCTGCCCACTGCTCCGGGTGCGTGTTCACGGTGTGTGTGTGTGTGTGTGTGTTCACTGCTGTGTGTGTGCACGTTGGATGGATTAAATGCAGAGCACGAATTCCGAGTATGGGTCACCATGCTTGGCAGTATGTCACTTCACGAAAGCCGCTTTATGTAGTAAATCGCCATCACCTGCTTTCAGATGGAGCGGCATTTACTACACAGTGTCGTAGTTCACTGACAAGCTAGGCAATATCACGTTCATAATTGAAAGAGATTCGTCTGTGATTATGAACACAATATTGCCTAGCTTGTCAGTGAACTACGGCACTGTGTAGTAAATGCCGCTACATCTGAAAGCAGGTGATGACGATTTACGAAAGCGGCTTTACTGAAGAGATGCACATGATAAATCGCATTCAATTAATTGCACAACCCTATTCAACAGTAAGTGATTCAAGCACCAAAAAGAAAATGTAAAATATTCAATATGATTTATGCAATATACACTACCATTCCAAAAATCTGGGATTAATTTGATTTTTTTTTTTTCATTCTATTATTCAGCATCACATTTCTACAACATTGATAATAACAAGAAATGTTTATTGAGCACCAAATCAGCATGTTGGAATGATAATTTGAAGGATCACGTGACTCTAAAGACTAGAGTAATGGCTGCTGAAAATTCAGCAAAAGAGACTTCTTTCAAAAACATTTTAAAAATCTTACTGGTCCCAAAATAAAAAAAAAATAGCACATTTGAACCCTTACTAAAGCTTTTTTCACAATGTACAGATGTGCATTGTGTGCTGACAGTTGGCTGGAAGTAATGGCTTGTATCGTTTCACTTCAGAAGACATTGATTCATCAATTGGGGTTATATGGATTACTTTTGTGTTAGTTTTATATAGTTTTTGAAGGGTCAACTTTGAGAGACCCATCCACTCACATTTTATAAGACTGATTATTTTACTAAAAATCTGTCTGCTACAGATGATAAGAAAGTCAGATACATTTGGGATAACATAAAGGTCAGTAAATGATTAGAGAATATTCTTTTTGGATGGAGTTTCCCTTATACAGAAATACAGAACTTAACTTTTTTCAATTGAACTATTCCTACTTCCTGACCTCCGTTCTTTCATTCTCTGTTCAAAACAGTTAGAGCAGTCTGGTAAGGGAGGACTGTGGTTATACCTCAGCAGTCTGCAGATGCTGCTTCTGTAGCTGAGACGTTGGCTAGCTGCTGCCACGCTGGGAGGGATGGGCGGCCTGGAGGGGAAGTAGAACAGCACAGCCACGAAAAGTGCTGCAATTATCCCAACCTCTGCAAGTTAACAAAAATGCACAACATTTATCATGCAGCCTTGGTGTCAACATCAAATTTCACAAAGATTTTACGGATTCAGACTTAATCTATCTCTGTTAATTAGAAAAAGAGCTTAACGTGCCTGCCATTTCACTGCAATTTTCAGATACTAAATTCAAATTAATGAGAGAGAGCGAGAGAGAGTGGTATCCAAACCAATATCATTAACGGTCATTAGATGGCTCACATTAATCTAGCGTTAACCATGAATCTAGCAGATTTATTACAATCCTGTAGAGGGAGGAAATGCACAATGAAACAACTGATCAGCTCATTAACCCTAACCCACAAAAAGCTCCTGCTTTCAAACGTGCTCATCCAGTGCTGGAATTTGTGACGGTGCTACAAAATTCATAATGGAGCATTGCTGTAGCCAAGCACAAAAAATACCTGTTGGCACACAGTATCTCAAAACCAGATGCACTGACACTGCCAACACAGTCTTCAGGTTGAGTTCCTAAATTTTGCGTCCCTCCTGGGCGCTGTCCACATGATAAAATAAGTGTAGTTTCCTTGGACAGATCCCATTTTTATTCAGCTAGTTAACTTTTACAGTATCGTTTCTATAAATCTGCCTTTTCTGTCATACAGACTTATAAAGCAGGCTTGGGTACAGGTGGGCGATATGATAAAAATCCTATATCACAAATGAATAATTTTACCATCGCAATAATAGTACATCTCAAGATATACATTACTGCACAAAGGTTTGGGGTCAGTAAGATTTAATGAAAAATTTAGCAAGGATACATTAATTCGATCAAAAGTGACATTGAGTCATTTATAATGTTACAAAAGATTTCTATTTCAAATAAATGCTGTTCTTTTGAACTTTATATTCACTAAAGAATCCTGAAAAATTCTATCACTGTTTCAACAAAAACACTGAGCAGCACAATAGTTTTAATAATCTATATTGATAATAATAAGAAATGTTTCTTGAGCAGAAATGTTTCTTGATCAGCATATTAAATTAATTTCTGAAGGATCATGTGACTGAAGTGATTTCTGCTGAAAACTGACATCACAGGAATAAATTACATTTTAATATATTTAAAGGGATAGTTCACCCAAAAATGAATTCTGTCATTAATTACTCACCCTCATGTCATTCCAAACCTTCGGAACGCAAGAGCTCTCTGACTCTCCATAGACAACAAGGATATTATCATGATCAACGCACAGAAATGTAACAAGTATATCTGTAAAATAGTCAATGTGACATCAGGGGTTCAACCGCAATTTTATAAAGCTACGAGAATGCTTTTTGTGCATTGTTTCTGTTCAGCATGCCCACTCTTACGCTGAACAAAATCAGCGTTGTTTCCATTCAGTAGACAGCGCGCGCATGCTGAACGTAAACAACGCCGATTACGTTGATTACATTCTGGGGTACTCTCCAAAATGGCAGAAGACAGTGACTCAGGGAGAATAATTGTTGAATAAATTATGTTATTATTGTTTTCTTTGCACACAAAACGTATTCTCGTAGGTTTGTAAAATTGCGGTTGAACCCCTGATGTCACATGGACTATTTTACCGATGTCCTTGCTACGTTTCTGTGCGTTGATCATGGTAATATCCTTGCTGTCTATGGAAAGTCAGAGAGCTCTCAGATTTCATCAAAAATATCTTAATTTATGTTCAGATGATGAACGAAGGTCTTACAGGTTTGGAACGACATGAGGGTGAGTAATTAATGACAGAATTCATTTTTGCGTGAACTAACCCTTTAATATATAAATATGTAATAATATTTTAGAATATTGCTGTTTTTACTGTGTTTTAGCAAAGAAATCCAGTCTTAGCAAGAATACAGTAAGATATTTAAAAAACAAAAATCAATTAAAATCTTACCAACCCTAAACCTTAGAATGGTTGTGTAATTGCTGGAAATTCATTTAAATAGATTTTTATATTAATTAATCATGTGGCATGCTTATTTTTGGAAATAAAAAAAATAGGTCTCAGTGCAGTGGCATCAGTAGGAACATAGATGGGAACTACTTCAATAAGGTTTAAAATCTGGTTCAGCAAACGGTACAGCAACATATCTGCCAGTTGACAGATTTTACTGTCACACAGTATATAGGTGCCTACTGTTACACCAGCCTTCTCTAAAGACTTGGCCCCTCTCTAAGGTTTTATTAGACTGGACAGATCACTGCATCTGTTCAAGTTTCTTGTCTTCAAGGAGCGTGTAAAAATCCAGTGCATGTGGCGGCATCTTGATGCCCAATATTGCAGTAAGTGTCGCAATGACCTCTAAACTACTAGCAAATCGATGTCTTTCCTGTGTACGAAAGTAACGGCAACATCTTTCAACTTAAACAGGGGCAGAATATCAATCTATTATTGGCAAGATTTCTCTCTCTCTCAAAATGTTTTAATTTTCTGAATCAGTTAAGCAGAACAATGTGAGGCAATCTTTATAGTGAGGTAAACGCAAACCATGTTAAGACGTTTGATTGTGGTATTTGGAGAGCCACCATGGATGGCTTTCTTGTGATTGCTTTTCTGTATGGCAAATGCTTAAAATAATTTAATATTGATTCAGAATGAATGCTGTTGCTGGATTGTCAGCAGACAATACCGTACCTGCATAAAGAACAAACTGTATCCTGTCTCCTATGTGGTTTTGGTTCCAGTAAACGGTGCTTCCCACAGTGCCATTGGGTGCAGGGACAACCAATGGACCAATCAGAAAGGCACAGGCTGACCCCAGGTAGCCGATAAGTGATGCAATAGCGGTGGCTGTAGCTCTCTGATCAGGAGCAAACCAAGTAGTAGAGAGCAGAGGACCGGCACTCATAATGGTAGGACCAGCTAAACCATTCAGAAGTTGACCTCCATGAATCATCCTGCAGATTTGAAAAAAAGGGGAAAAAACTATAATGAAAAGACAAATATATATATTTAAAGTATATTTAACATTTTAAAGTAAATAAAATACGAGTGAGCTTTTTCCTGTAAAAACCACCATCACAATACTATGTTGCACAATGTTGCTGGCTTTGCAGGGCATTGTTATATAGCTGATAAAGTGATGTGAATCTTTTCATCATGTTGCTATGCAGTTGCTAAGGTGTTTTGGGTGGTCACATAAGGCTGCTCAAGTATCTATGATATTTTTAGTCTTATATACACGCAGACAAGTCAGGCAAGACAAACATCCAATAATTAACTATTCACATTAAAACATTGGTCTAAAACTGGTCTAAACGCAATTACCTTTTTGTTGGTTTCTAAACACCAATTGATGCTCTCCTGCATATCTATCAGAGGTGACGTTTGATAGCAGGGGAAACAAAAGAGCTTTATCTGTGAGACAGGATGACTGAGTCCCAGCAGGGAGACTTGTGATAGCCTAACTGCCTGAATAAACGCTGCAGTGCTTGTCCCCAGAATAGATCTTCAGCATTGGTGAAGATAGAGAGTGACGGAAACACTTTTCCATTTTCTACAGTCCAGACGCACACCGAATCAGACCGAAATTGTCTTTTTTGCTTCATGGTAATCACGGTCATAAAGATCAAGAGGCTTTTTGTGTCAAGCTTTTTCTAGTTTCTTCCTAGCAATTGTCACAAACTGAACAAAATGTTTTAAGGTCTATTCCTGTGTTCATGAAGTTGTGAAGTTCTTTACTGCGGCTTGTCACAGAGCGTCTGAGGGACAGCAAAAAAACCTTTGAAGATGTACTAAGCGGAGGATTGATAGTATACTTGCCCTGGATTTAAAACTAGCTCATAAGTGCATTTGGTTTGGTCAGTGCACACCATACACAACATTCAAACAGCCCTTTATAGGTTCTTGAAACTTACAGTCTGCAAAAGACTTTGGTTCAGTCATCGATCATGCAATGCTCTCCTCAATTCCTAATCTAATACAGTGTGAAAGCTCTCTCTCTCTACTATTCCTTTCGCTTTCGTTCCAGCATGTTGACATCTGAAAGGTGCTTATGCATTCCTACTGCATGTTTCATGACTGGACATCAGCCCCTGTGACACTATATTCATGCTAAAGCCTGGGTGATTTTGCTTCTAATGAAATGAGCTAGAATGCACTGTGAGATTTTTTCTCTAAATAAGAAGCAGCAGCCTGCATTTGCATTGATTGCAATCATTGTGATACCCCTCACGTAGCTCATAATTGGATCGTAGATGATTCTAAATCCTACACCTTGAGCGGATCATTATGACTTCACGTTTGTCAATTATGGTTGGAAACAATGCAAAATTGGCAATTCTGGTACAAAGATTGACTACAGATATTGCCTACTATATCAAGGCCAATGAATTCCAGTCTGAATTGATTCTGTTAGGCCATTTTAATTGAGCAATAAAGTGTAAGAGGCTGTACTATAGTGTGATTATAATAAAATACAGGTCAGTGTTACGCACAATGCTCAGCAGAGTGCCTTTAACCCTTTCAGCCATGGCTATATGGAAAATAAAGCACAGCCTTGAGAGAGTCATAGATTATTTCAAACAGCTACTACATAAAAATTATGCACAAATGTTTTATTAGGCAAATTCACGAAGTGCCGTCTTTCCACTAGATGATTCAGACCTTGACATGCAAACGAAGGTTAATATTTGGCCTTTATGGGTGCTGCAAAATAATAAATCATGCAACTGAGCGTTTCGCATTATAACTATTAACTACATTATGTATTTTTGTATACGGCTGTAACACTGTATAGACCAATCACCATCCAGGACATAAATGATCTGTTTTATAATATTAAGTTTGTGTAAAAACTTGCAAATGTTGGACTTTCTTTGTCAGTGACCGTTAACTGGTAGGTCTAAACTAAAATTAACGCTAAGTGTAAATAATATAATAGGTCACACTTTATTTTAAGGTCTAATTCTCGCTATTATCAAACCATTAACTATGATTTTGCCTCAATAAACTCCTAATTTGCTGCTTATTAATAGTTAGTAAAGTAGTTCTAAAGTGTAGGTATTAGGGATGTAGAATATGGTCATGCAGAATATTTTCTTTATAAGTACCAATAAACAGCCAATATGTTAATAAGAGGCATGTTAATAAGCAACTAGTTAATACTGAGAACTGCTCCCTATACTAAAGTGTTACCATATATTGCAACTAATCATATAATCATGCATAGTTAGGACAGCAACATAACTAAGCTTCAGCTAGTAGAGGAGAAATAATTCCACATTTTTGATTTTTGATGTATCCAATCAAACACTACATTATTTTGGTACAAACAAATCTGTCACTTGGTAGAAGCAACTCAAATTATTCAGATGCCAGCAAAACAAAATGACCAAAACTATATCAAGTAAAACATTGTTTGTACCAAACATTCTTTTCTGCTGTGAATTACTGGCTTCAATGAGCATGAAAATAATCATAAAAAAAAAAAAAAAAAAAAAAAAAAATCTGATAAATTTACTACTAGGAACCAAAATTGTCAGCTTTCCTACTCAACCCATGTTGAAGTAATAGTTTTCAGTCAAAAGACTGCCGGACTTCTGTTTAGTTTGGCTTGCAAGGCACATAGTAACACTCCTCACCACAAGACAACAATCAAGAAAACAAAAAAACTCAATTGTGACAAAGGCACAATGGTACAATCTGCTGTGACCATGATTGATGTTGATTTGAGAACAACCATTGGCACTTGTAACCAAACGGCTTTCCAAAACATGCATTTTATTGCTGCTTCAGTCATTCTGACACCAAGCTTCTAAGTAAAGATTTGCGTAAATAAAAGTAAGAGAAATCTAAGAAATCCACGAACAGGGCTGCTTGCAGAAACAGTTCACCCAAAATGTTTTACTTATGCTATTATTTACCATTTATGTTAGTATTATATTAGATCACTACTTGATGTCCTGAAGGAAAATATGTTGAGAATCACTGTCATATGATCTTTCTTCAGGTGACAATCCACTAAATCTTGAATTTGAATCAAAGTAAGAGATGAAAAGGGAGAAATGAGTCTCACGCATGGAGAAATGTAAGGGCAGTGGAGGAGTGGTAATTTAGCCTTAGATGATTCTGATCCGGCACGAACAATGTCAGGGAGGATTCTCTGCTTTCTAATGAAACTGTTGGGCTAACAGAATTTGAATGCAAATTTTATAACCCGAGTATGTTATAAATGGACTGCTTCATACTGACCAAAACAATAATGGTACCGCAAAATATTCAAACTAAACATCAAAGCCAGAATAAAACAGACCTGGAAGAATCGAAAACACAGTGCCAGCCTTAAAATCACAGCCAATGAAGACATTATATATTTGTATCCTTATGTTAAGCTACAGATGGAAAAGAATGCCTGAAACTTCTGTTCAGTTTGGCTTGCAAGACCAACCAAGTGACTCCTCATCGCCAACAAAACATTCAAAAATTGACAAACGCACAACGGCACAATCTGCTGCGACCACAATCGCTGTTGATTTGAGACTAAACATTGGGATTTGTAATCAAAAGGCATTGTAAAAAAAAATATTTTTTATTGCTGCTGCATTCTACCATGATTGAATCTCAGTCATTCTGCCACCAAACCCAAGCTTCTCAATAATAAAAGTAACTGAAAATCTAAAGGAAAAAAAAAAATAATAGGGGTGATTACAGAAACAGTTCACCCAGAAATTGAAATTATGTCTGTATTTACCATTCTTTACATTGTTCCGAACACATATGCTGTTGTTTTCCCCACAGTACACTGCTCTTTTTCATACAACCACCATTCATATAATGATTACATCAAAGCCATCTAAACTGAGCTAACTGACGTCTGATGTTGTCCAATTTAGCCTTACACTGTGAACTCTTAAACAAAACGGCATATTCAGATCAGAAGGACTCTTTCTTGTGTGGCATATCAACAATTACCACCAGTCACATGCTGGATCACTTGATATGTAAGATGGTCATTACCTTTTCAATGAACAGCTTTTTACACTTTATTAATGCAAGTGCTGACACCTAGTGGTAGCTCAACTCACAGCTCAAGTCAGCAGATCATGATGCAAGACGGGCATGTCTCCTACTTCCTCTGTGATCTAAGCTTAAGGATTTCAGTAGCTCTCCATAAACCTGAGATTTATAGTTGCAACACATGCATCTCATGACATAGGCAGTGTTAAACTGAACCAGTGTGAGTCATGGGGTCTGTGAATAAGTCCTAAGCAAACCACCAGTAATGTACTAATGTACTTTCTAGCCCCTGCTAATTTCAATAAAGCTGAGAGATCTATAGATAGAGAGAACACAGTCTGTTGAACAATGTCTGCTGCTGGTGTAAATGTACTTAAACAATACATCATAAGCTGTACTGGGGTACATAGCTGTACAGAGTTGAATCACTTTATATGAATCAATAGACTCGACACATTAAGTGCCCCCGTGTTGAAATCAGCCATTACATTAACAGTCACTGCAGGCAATAGCTGCTTGCAATGTATCTTTGTGTTTAAATGTGCTTGTAGTGTAATATATAAATATATAAAACAAACATAACCTCTGCTGTCTCTCAACAGTCCTAAAAAGCTTTTCCTGTTATATATCAAGCAAATGCACAATTTTAGATTATATAACTGAGAAGGCCAATGTGTCACTGAGTTCTACGATCGTGGGAGCTGTGAAACTGTGAAGCTATGTAGCCTTATTTAAATAAATAAATAATAATAAATAAAATCCCTAAAACAGAGTAAAATTAAATGTTTATATTAATGTTTTACATCTCAATGCTGAGAGAAAAAAAACTATAAAATTGTGTTAAAGGTGGTCATGTACTTGTGTAGAATTGGCCCTTACACACGCTTATACAATGTTTTAATACAGATGGAAATAACATCATAATGATACAGATAAGTATGCCAATCTGCATGAATTATATGGTACTCTCAGCAGTTCACGACCAGACACACGTTCTCTAAATTCAATGAACCAACAATTTTCTTCCTGCCTTAAAAATAAAATATGATTTATGCTCACTGATGCTCTATTTTAGTTTTATATTGTCAACTGACTTCAACAAAGCTACATGCTTCTAATGTCATTTAGATAACCTTGTTTAAATGTTCATCGGTGGCGTAGTTAGCTCTTTGTCAAAAAAAGTAATAGAAAAGGTTTGTTTCCTTTTCTCACAACTGCAATGAGAAATCTGCTTTAGTTATTTTATTTCTTTATGTGCTGATGTTAACCATGTGTGAATGAGAAACCTTAAAGAGATAGGAAGGAGCGAGAGAAAATGGAGAGAGGACACAAAGCACAGAAGAGGACAGGAACATTCAATTTTACAGGTAAGAGAATCCTAATCTAAAGCAAACAGAACGCAGTCATCCTGTTAAAGTGTATTTAAGTAAATTAAAAAGTCACGTTTAACTTGCAGCAGTACCATGTAACTTTGCCAAAGCATAACACACTTTTTCTTATCATATGTTGCAGTGAATTTTAAGTCAGCATAAATATTCAGAAAATAAGTGTTCGATGTCATTTATCATAAAATTGTATTATGATATACTGTCCAACCTGCTCTCTAGATAGCAGCCAAAAACTACATCTAATCACAAATAGAGCTACGAAAGCCAAACAATAAAATATTTGCCATCAACAATATTTCTCTGGATGTGCAAGTTTAGACCTCAAACTGTATAAAATATTCAAATGACTAAATAAATGTGCCACCAACCTAAAGAATATGTATCAGGAAAAGACTGATGACAACACTGTCTGCACAGCATAAAGTACTAGAGCAGAATTTGTTTGGAAATACCATTAACGTCACAAAGCAACAGAAGTTATTTTTCTGTTTTGTGACTTATATCCTAGGTTCTATCCATCGGTTGTTGATTGGTTGGAAGCAGAAACGACAAGAGAAATCCTGCATATGTTACTAGAAAGATGTCTGGAGTTTCACCGGAAGATCAAGTTATTTAATATTTTTAATATGCCTATACACTTTCGCTCCACAGCAACATTTCATACAAAGTGAGGCAGCATGTAATGAGTGCACTTACAATGTTGGGCAACATGAGACATTTGGAGAGCAATCTCTGATCTTCTCATCAATTATCACATTGGGAAATTGAGGAATTGCATAATTATGCAAGTGAAAAAGAACCAGAATTTAATGAAAGCTAGTTTGGCTAAGTGGAGTTTTTGTTGAATAAATGATGCATGACATTGTGCAACAGAGTCTTACCAGCGTCTGTAGTATAGGTCTTTGAGGGGAACACTTCGTAACGCTGCGCCCAGCACCATGAAGAATGCTGAAAGCAGCAGAGAAGCTCGCAAACCTTTGGCACAAGACAGAGAGGAAGGAAAGAAGATATATCAGAGAGATGTAATATCTTGTAAGCTTTGATTAACTGATGAGATTAGTTGTTGATGTAGATCTATTCCCAAGATACCAGCAAATTATGCACGACTATCAGGAAGATATTAGGACTAGGAAATCAAATGGGAATGGTTAATTTTTTTCAACTATCAAAAAGAATTAAACATGATTTGTGACAAAACAACAGTTTATGTCCAGAAGCCATAATGAAAATCTTTACTCCATGAGAATATTTCTGGATGTATGCATAGGAGCAGAAACTCGAACTTTAAAAACATTTTTGAGTTTAATATAGAAACTCTGGCCTGTGGTTTTTGGCAGACGTGGCTTTCACAGCCTGTGGCAATCGCTTTCGTGTTGAGAACAAAAGGGAAGGTGAAATGCTCTCATTCAAGATAAAGAGCAAAAAACATTGTTGGAAGCATTTTGCTTAAACATTTACAAAAGAGCATGGCCTTTCTTAGCAAAGCTATCAAATAAAGTGCACTAATGTGATAAACAGAACTGGAGTGTCGACTAGCTGTATAAGCGAATATAAAAAGCAGTAAAAATGTGGAAACTGAAGACATTTATTTGACATTTTCAAGTCTAAGAGATAGCTGAAAATGCCTTATTTTCAGGCAAGATAATGTGAAAAGTAGTGGGGAAAATGAAAAACAAAAGCATTCCGTCCAAATACAAACCATGTGAGTGAAAATGTCATTTTCGAGGCTCAAAACAGATTCCTCACAAGATACTCTAATCTAGGGACAGTTCACTTAATCACTATTCTCTCTCACCCTCATGTCCTCCCAAACTGAAATGCTGTTATTTTACCATACTAGAACAATTCATATTGACCATGTAATAAACACTAAAAACGTCATCTATATATAATCTGAAGACATACGATAGCGCCGAGTTAGGAAAAGACTGAAATCAAAGTCATTAATAGCCAAAAACATTGACCGAACAGTTAGTGCTTCTCTAGTGAAGCGTTTCGGCTGTGTCTGTGCACACAGCATGGTAAGTTAAAACAGCATGTCATCAGCAAGGACTAACCCCCACAGTAAGGACGATAGAGTAGCAATGTGTAAAATTTGTTTTGCTGAATAACGACAGATGGCTTTACTTCACTACAGTGTGAACACGACACATCATACCAAGTTCAATTACCCAACTTTATTTTTGGTTTTTGGTTGATGAAAATGTTCAGTTTCAGTTAAATATTTGTGCATCACTAGAACGTATAATTTTGGGTGAGCTCCAGCAATGTATTTATTACACAGATACTTTGTGGTCCTTTAAATGGTTCCAGACCACCTTAAGCATTGGTACAGAATCCACAATTTAAATACAAATAATAGAAATTTAGGTTAAACATTTCTCTTATATCAGTACTGGCAAACAGTGCAGCCAAATTGTCATGTCAACTTTATGAAATAGGAAAAGTAAATAATATAACATATACAAAGTATTGAAATCAGCTAAGTGACAGCATATTGCACAAATTGAAAGTTCTTTCTCTCCAGCCAGGGGAAGATAAAATTACAATTAATTTCCATTTTACATTATATTCAAGGTCTCCAAGGCTCATTAAATTGTTAAGACAAGTATGGCATCCTCTGACGCCAGGCTTACATCAAGACATGTGTCATATGATGTTAGGGAACTGGTTTTGTGGCCTGGCATGTGATGAGCTACCCTTTTATTTCACCTGACATAAGGAGTCCTTCTGTGCAGATTGTGGTTCATCTAACCAACATAAAGCATTGTATCAAACATAATTATTCCCAATTTTTTTCCAAAATGATGTACTTTGAGAGAGTCACACATCTGGCCACATGAATGTAATCCAAGTAGATATTCAAAAAGGTATATCTTGTAAGCTTTGATTAACTGATGAGATTAGTTGTTGATGTAGATCTATCCCCAAGATACCAGCAAATTATGCACGACTATCAGGAAGATATTAGGACTAGGAAATCAAATGGGAATGGTTAATTTTTTTCAACCATCAAAAAGAATTAAACATGATTTGTGACAAAACAAGAGTTTATGTCCAGAATCCATAATGAAAATCTTTACTCCATGAGAATATTTCTGGATGTATGCATAGGAGCAGAAACTCGAACTTTAAAAACAAACTACTCACTTTTGTCAGAAATATAACCTGTTTTTATAAAAAACACAATGTTATTTAAATAGGACTGTTGTATAGAATTATGCTTAAGGGTCCATGGTAAATACAAATGATAGATGTGTCTTTAAAATAGTTTGAAAGCCCTCTGTTGTAGTGAACAACATGTATAAAAGAGACATGATCGCCTAATGATACAGAGCTAAATTTTGTTAATAAAATGAATTTGTACACACATTACACATTGAAATGAGTTATGTGTAACTAAGTTAGTGATATCACACACAATCAACAAATCTGTCTGAATATTGGCAGATGTATCGATTATCATTTGTTTGTGGTTGCCATGATAAAACTAAAACCAAACAACTCACCTTTCTTATCCATCAACCAGATAAACAACATCCAGGGCAGGTAACCCACTGGACCCCACATAACCAGCACAGCGATATCTGTCGAGGAGAACTCGAACACGTGTTTGGCGGAGATCTGGATCGGGCCCCAGGTGTTCCACACAAGTCCTTGCATAAAACCCAACAATGAAAACATGGTGAGAACAACCCATCTTCTCCCGTACACCCTGCTCAATCCGGGCTGTGTGTTTATCGCCGGCTGGGATGGAACCAGTAAAGGCTCCCTTTCCCCTTCGGTGCTTTCCACGGCACCCATTGAACAGATGTGGGATCGCGTTTTAAAATGCCTTTATGCTATCCGGCAACGTCTATAACATGCCGCATTAAAAACTAGGGCAGTCGTTCAATTGTCAGCTGTCCATCGAAACAAAAACAACCGATGACACGCTCAGCTATGCTCCAAACTTTAATGCGCATGCGTTACGTCGAGACGGAATTGACGTAACGTGTGAAACCCAAAGTCTTTGTTCTCCATGTTGGATCAACTATGTCTTAACTTAAAGGAGACTTCAGCTCTTTTGTTGAGCCAACATGGCCGTTGTTTCGTTTCCCGTGTGTTGAGAGAGAAAAAACAGCGGCAAGTCTCACGTGAGTTTTGTTTACTAGCTGGAAAATGGATTTTAGGTGTGCTTGCATGTGTGTAGATTCAAAAATGTAAATATTTGCAGTAATATTATGTTTATGTAGAGGCTGCACATGCACAGACTATGTGTTTTAACATTTTAATATGAAGTTTCCAGTTCTATTGATAGTTGTCACTTATTAGCTGATTTGACCTAGATATGGTTTTGACTTTGTGATTCACTTGAGGGATTGTGGTGTGTTTATCTGAGTACTTTAAAGTGAAGCTCCTACAGTTTATCTGAAAGATAGGATTTGTGTTGTACAAGACAAAATCCACTCATCTTAATCATCCTTATCTCATTATTTTCATGTAGAATGGCTTCAAAACCCTTCACCCCAGAAGAGGCGAGGAGAATTGTCCAGTTTCTACAGAAACCTGCTGTGTTCCTGAACATGACTACAGACTGGCCAGCATTACACTGGACTGTGGAGCATCTGTCAACTTGCCTTACAAAGAGGCTTCGATTCCGTATTGGGAAAAGGACTGAGGATTTGGGTAAGCCACAAACATCACACAGCCTCTCTTGGGTATTAACAAGATCATCAGAGTAGAAGAACTCCATTTGCCCAGGACATTCATTTTTAAATTGAATTGACAGGTAGTTATGGGTGTGAATACTTTCTCAAGGTGGTGTACTGAATGGTGGAAGATTTTCTTAGAATGGTTTGAGTAACTTTTCCCCTACAGTGTCAACAGAAAACACAATTATTTCTGTTATTAGATGTCCTCTATCGCAATGTGTAATTTAACTTTATTTTGAAGTTAATTTGTGATACATTTGCAGCAAATGGAGCAGTCTGACACAAATAATTGCCACAAGTGTGAAGCCTTGCAGAAACCTTTGCTACCAGTGGAGGCTTGGCACTTCTGGCAAATAGCTATGGAAAACCACTGGAGACATCTAACAGTCCATCGCAACTGTTAGAAATTTTACTGAAGTGAAATGTGAACATGAGATGTCAAGCAGTATCAGAACTGTGACAAAACTGTGCTTCTAAATTTTAAACAACAATTTTCTGTAATAATTAAAAACTCGTTTTTATGACTTCAAATCAAGCCTACTGAGATGGTGATTTAGTAAAAATGAAAAATAAGCCATTTCAATATTTAAGTAGCCTGTTACAAAATAAAGTTAATTTGCCGAAAATCATTTAAAATTATCCAAGGATTTTTCCAGTGTGTCCATTTTGAATAAACCCTCTTGAAATAATCTATTCATTAATTACTTTTTGCTTTGTTTGCACCAGCACCTCTTTTTGAAACGGAGTGTTTCTACATTGAAGCAACCATTAAAGAGTTTCTGTCCTGGACTGCCAATGAAGATGAATCACTTGTTGGGCCATTTTCTGACTATCACTGCAAAGAATTCTGGGCTTATGCAGATTACAAGTACCTTGCCCAGCTTTTTCAGGATAAACCTGCTATGTTTCAGGTAAACCGTGCCAATTCCCATCCATTACTTTAAAGAAATATTTCTATTTTTCAAATATTTATTATTATTATTAAGCAGTATGTTGTATTTTAATATATATTCCTGTATTTTATTAAATTCTATATTTTGCCATTGCACATTCTAGAGTATTTATGACTGCTAAAATAAATGGATAAGACACTACTCTTTTTATTTTCTCCCACCATCAATCATACTCTCAGACCTCATCAAGCACCACATTAACCCATTTGCCTTTTTCCGCATGCCAGTTATGCTTGAGGGCGACCAATTTTTCATGAAGTGGCGCTCTACAGCACACGGGGCACGTCAATGACATCAGCTTTGATCAATAAACACAGTCGAATATTCATTAGTATTTATTGCCTTGTCTCCCGAGGATGCTTACCTTTATTTTATGAGCACTCTGAAACTGTTTATTAGCCTACAGTTGTTACAACATCTCATGAAAATTTATCACAGCACCAGAAATAACAGATATGAAGAGCAATTAATCAATTCTTGCTGTTTTATTATTTCAGTAAAACATATCCTATGGCACATCATTGTCATTCTGTGGACATTTAGTGATATTTTGTGCAAATTTATTTTGTTTTGTTTTTCCCAACCAAGGGAACAATAACCTAATGTCTAGCTTTCAGTTTTTGTAAATCATAATAAATGCTTATGAGGTGCCAATATTCTCCCTGCCAGCCAGGGCATCGAGAGCAGACAAGGGCCTCTCTTAAATGATGAATAGGGTAGTTTGAACATTGCTGATGGCTTGATTACATACCATCTCATTTACAGTCCCCTGGACATGGTAATGGTTTCATTATCTACCTTCAAGGGCAGCATCTCTGAGTGGTTCTTGTTTGTTGTATTGAAAAGAATTGACATCAGTAGGCGATCAAATTATTTTCTGTTATTTGTAACCACAAACATTATAACTGCAGGATGTGGTGTGGTCGGACTTTGGCTTTTCCGGCCGAGATGGACGAGACAGCACACTTTGGATTGGGACACAGGGTGCTAACACTCCTTGTCACCTTGACTCTTATGGTTGCAATCTTGTCTTCCAGATCCAAGGCAGGTATGAACCAGGTTTAGACAAGGTTTACACAAGTTTTGGGGCAAAAACTCCACCAAAAGGGACAAACAGGCCAGAGGTATTAGCAGTTATTCCATTTCCAATTATTCAGTTTGCTAACATTATTCCATTTCGGTGTTACTTTAGTAACATTTATGTATTTTTATTGTATTTATTCATATTTTGAATTAGCTTTTATTTTTAGATATGGAGTTTTCAGTTTAATTTTAGTTTAGGTTTTTTGATATTTTTATTTAGCTTTCTTTTTTATTTCATTTTAGTTTTAATAATTTGATTACTTAGTCATTTATTTAAATGACTTTTACAGGCAAGATTTTAAAGGTTTTCTTGTCAAATTTATATTTTGTTATTGCATTTATCCATACTTTCAACTGGTTTTTATTTTATGTTTTTAGTTTTCATTTATTTTTAGTTAAAGCTTTAGTCTTTTTATTATGTGCCTTTGTCATTTTATTCATTTTTTATATTTCTATTTAGCTTTCATTTATTTTTATTTCCTTTAGTTTTAGCAATTTTATAACTTTAACTTAAAAAGGTACCATTTTCACGTAAAACATTTAAATTTATTTACATAACGTTATATTTTTATTGCAGCTTTTTTAAGTAACAAAAGCAGTTTTTAATGGTTTTAGTTTATTTTAGTGAAGACATCTCACCAATCCATGTTGTGTAAAAGACAGCTAGAGAATGTTAGAGTTCCTAGACCTGTCACAGAGACAGTTGATTTCTCAAGACGCCTGATTCAGTGAAATCTGTCATGTAGTAGGTAGTAGATTCAATTGAAGTATTTGACATATGTTAGAAACAATATGCCCTCATAAATGCCCCTGAAAATCAATTTTAGGAGGTGAATGTCACCGTTTAATAAACAAGAACCCATAACACTGCTACTTTATTGTATTTCTGTGCACCAGTATGAACTCTTGACTAGATGAAACTAGTTTTTGATGACCGACAGTCAATAGACTCCTGAACAAGATAAGCCCCAGGCAAAACTGCCAATTTGGCTTATTCTATGAACATGGTTTACAGCCACACCATGTGATTCCTTCAAATATTGACAAGAGCTCTATCTCGTCTTATGTTAGGGTTCCTGATCCAATCCTGAGCTGTTGAAAGAAAGCTATTTTTCCTCTGCATTCAAAAGAGCGAACGAGAAACGGAAAGTGCGGTGATGTGAACAGCTATTGAGATATGTTATTTGCTCCATTGAGGGAAGCATAACCTGACAATGAAGAACCCTCTCCTCCATCTTATCTCTCTCTGGAGCATGTCTTGTCTCTGTAATTGCTTATTGGGATTTCTCGTGTCAAGATAGCCTGCCACAGAAATGTTATTGTATAATATCTCCTGTGAGGAGGTCCATGATACTTTGAGAAATCTATAAGCATTCCCATTCATATCAGTGGCAGTTGCTTGGTTGGCACCTTAAGTAAATACATAACCTGCATGCTATAAATGTTTCACACAACATTTTTCTTTACTAATTCAATTAAAGCTAATTCGTCTAGAAACTGACGTTCTGGCAGTTGTTTGGCTAGCGCAGCAGACAGGGAAAAATATAAATCCATTTCACGCTTTTTACAAGCCATCCAAAAACTTTGGCGCTGATAAACGTTCCTATAACATAATCACATATTTGTGACTGATATATTTATTTGGCCACAAAATCCAATGGTATTTCAATAGTCATTCTTTCTCCAGAAAACGATGGCATCTCTTTCCTCCCGATGACACACACTGCCTCTACCCAACATGTATACCTTACGAGGAGTCCAGCGTGTTCAGCCAGGTCGGTGTCATCCAGCCAGGTCGGTGTCATCCAGCCAGACCGGAACAAGTTCCCAGCGTTCAGAAGAGCTCGAGTCCACACCGTCACTCTGCAGCCTGGTCAGGTAGGCCAATATGACATTTTCTAAAACACTTCCTGTCAAGAGTTTCGGACATACCTACTAATTCGGTGTATCCAGTGCATCCTAGAATGATATCTTAAAAATGATAAAAACACAAAACAAAATATCTCAAACTTAAATTATTTCATTAAAATCACAATTATCCACAAAGCTCATTTCAAATGTGTAGTCACAAGTTGTTTGCAAATAAAGAAGGGCTTGTTTGAATCATAACAAATGCAAAATCAGTCAAGATTTGTCCATAAATTATTGTAGAGTGAAGTCAATGATGGTACGCTTCCAAAACATTCAATATAGCATTCCCTGAGTGTGTTTGGATCCTGTATCACAACAATCGTGTGAATTTTAGCGGCTCGTAGATGAATCAGACAGCAGCAGAATAAAGCTGTGTGTATTTTGTAGCACAACCCCCTCCTTCAGATTCCAGCAGCGTGTGTGAAACCTCTCTGATCAAGCTCTTTGAGAGGCGAGATGGTGGCAAGGCAATTAGCGGCAGTCCAACACAGCGAGTGTACTCTCCAGGAGCACTCACACTTTTCACAGCATACTAATGAAGAAGAGAGACACAAACTTCCATTCTCTGAGAGAGCTAATACTGCTTCACTGCCTCTCACTGCAAATACAGGGGAAAAAATCACCAGAAGAACTTTTGTATTTACAATGTACCTTGAGTTCTGGAATGTTAGCGGTAAAAGGAAATGGTTATAACCCTCTGATGCGTGTGTTTTGAATCATTCAGGATGTGATTTACATTCAGTGCCTCAAGCATATTTACCGATTTCTAATATTCTGAAAGACGGTTGTGTATATGACTCTCGTTTTACAGTCTTAGGAAACCAGTTTTGTTATTTTTAGCTAAAATTAAAATGACATAAAATAGTTTTTGTTAATTGACATAAAGCTGAAATAAAGTAAAATGAATTCTAAAATAAAATGACTAAAACTGAAATAAAAATAATTTAAAGCTAAATAAATGTTAACAATGATTTAAAAACAAAACAAAGCAAAAAAAAATCAAAACTCAGATTATTAATAAATACTTTCTAAATAATAAACCCGCTCTAATTTTATTCTTTGAATAAAGTAATACATTAAGTGAGTGCCCACTTTAAATTATGTTTCCATGTCAATCTGTTCCATGAGCAATTTTGTCTGCATTGTCTCCATCCATGGATATTTTTCTGACATTTGGCTACGTTTGTTTACTCCTTTGTTGTTATTATAGAGACTTTACTTGGATTAAAAACCACTGTATGTGAAAATCGATTGACCCCATCTAGTTTCATAAATATTGCTAGGATATTGATTTTTTTTTTATGACCCAAATGATGTGACGTTATACAGAGCACAGCTGCCACCTGGTGGTACATACTATTACAATATGCACATTTTTGGATCATTCTGCAGAATGCGATCATCGGGTTTTATAGATTTTGTAGTTCATGCAGCTGGAGTGCTGCTGTCAAAACAAAAGAGGAACAAAGTACTAAGAGCATCTGAAATTCAAGTTAATCATTTAACTTTTCACAGATAAACCAAAAATTAATTTTCAACAGCGGTCACTACAGTGCACCCCTACTGTACATTAATTTCATATAAGTACGCACAACAGGTCATTGTTTGACGTGCTGTTAATATCTTCAGAGTTTTGACTGACTGCTGTTGTCTTTCATCAGGTTCTGTTTGTCCCCAGACATTGGCGGCACTATGTGGAGTCAGTGGATCCGGTGACTGTCAGTGTGAACTCCTGGATTGAGATGGTAAGACACTTTATGTCTCTGCTGGATTATTTCTTATAAAATATCATTGCTTTTTCATCAAAATGAGATGCTGAAATCACCAGTCTGTATTTCTCGTCGTGCCGCAGGACATGGATGATGAGGCCAGAGTAGGAGAAGCTCTCACTAAGACTATTGTGTGTGCCCTGAAAAGGGCCCCCAGCTTAGACAACAACGACCACTGGCTCAATCCTACTGAGGTATTCACTCCAGCACATGCAGACACTGATACAAAAGATTTTTATTTTAAATAAATGCTGTTCATTTTTTATTCCTGAAAGAATCCTGAAAATATCAGTATCCACAAACATTGTAAGCACTAGGAAATGTTTCTTGAGCAGCATATCAGCATATTAGAATGATTTCTGAAGGATCATGTGACACTGAAGACTAGAGTAATGTCTGCTGAGAATCAGCTTTGCTATTACAGAATAACTTTAAACTAACTTCTACAGAATAACTTTATAACATTTTAAACTAATAATAAAATATATTTAAATTGTAACAATATTTCACAATATTACTCTTTTTTTTTTTATTTAAATAAATGAATAAATGCAGTCTTGGTGAGCATAAGAGACTTTCAAAATAATAAAAAAAATCTTACAGACCCCAAATTTCGAATGGTAGTGTACTGGTGAACTGGCAACCATTTCATTTAGGGAGTTTTACTTTTAAGGTTTTTGTAGTTTATGCATAGACAAATCCATTTTTAAAAAGTATACATATTCCAGGTCTGAACTCACAAAAAGTGAATACACACTCCCCTCCAAAAGTATTGGGACAGTGAGGCCAATTCCTTTATTTTTGCTGTAGACTGAAAACATTTGGGTTTAACATCAAAAGATGAATATCAGACGAGATTTACATGCCGGCTTTTATTTCCAGGTATTTATATCTGGATCTGGCACACAACTTAGAAGATATCACCTTTTGTTTGAACCCACCCATTTTTCATGTGAGCAAAAGTATTGGAACATGTGACTGACAGGTGTATTTTGTTGCCCAGGTGTGTCCTATCACAATGATTATTCAATTAATAATTAGCACTGAATGTCTACGATCAGTTTCAGATTTGGGTTTTGCCTGTTCAAACTGCATTTATAGTTAAGGGGTGTAACCAACATGAAAACCACTGTGTGTGCAATGACTCTGATTGATTTTCCCGCTTCTCTCAGATCTCTGGTTTTCATGTTGGTACTCAGGGGAGTGTATAGTACTGCAAGTGATGACAGATAAATTATATTATCTTTAGACTAGTATATACATGCATTTAATACTGAAGAATAATACAATTTTAGGACAATATATGAAGTTCATTTGCGAAAACTGCAACAATTGTAACAAATAAATTAACAATTTTCAAAAATCATGTTTTTTTCATTGTGCATTCCAATTAATCGCAATCAAACTGCAGTTGGGTTATTTGACTAGGTTAAAAAAATAACTAAAAAATACAGCTAACTAACTCAATAAAAACATAACATAATAAAAAACATGATTTTTGAAAATATAAAAAAAAAGTTATCTGATTTTGCAAATAAACTCTTCATATGTTGTGCAGAGTGACTCAGTGCCATGTTTCCTAATAAATAATGTGCTTGTTATCTATAATTAGTTTTTTACATGAATAGCATATGGGAATATTTATGCAATGGATGAAGATGTCATATTTGCTTACCACCATGTCATTTTAAATCCATGTGCTGTTACATGACAAAAAGGAGACATTTTGAAGTATCTCTGCAAACGGTGATATGATTTGTGCATTTCAGGTCTTCTGAAGCCATATGCTGAGAGATTATTTGTATGAGAAACATGTAGAAATGGGTTTGGAATGCCAACAGAATTGAAATGTTTGTGTGAAAGTGCTTAACCGTACAGTACAGTGTATCATCTTGATTGTTGTTTCTTAGGATGGAGTTTCTTCACATGATGAAAACATGCAGTATTTGAACCTAGCAGTAAAGGCTTGTATGGACAAGAGGAGAGATGATACTGAAGGCACAGCCTCACTTGCAGACCAGCCCAGAGCAGAGCTGGGTAAACGTGACTCCAGCGGACTGTTAAAGACTCCAGCGTCTCTCTCCTTCGTGGTTCCCTTCGGACCTCATCTCATTCCTGTTCATTTGGCTCACAAACCCAAATGCACCTGCCCAAAGGACACATCTTGGTACAGGTACAATGAGACATCACGGTGCCAAAGAACATCCCAGGATGAAGATGAGTGTTAATGAACTTTGACAATGAACAATGTGACAATGAACTTCATCAAAGATCAGATCAGCATGAACATCAGGATGCAGAAAGTCCAGGAACCTCAGGAAGAGGTGCTGGTTTGCACATATCCACCAATGACATGCTCCAGTTCCTGGTACACCCTGATGTCATCACTCTAGTTACAAGGCTAATCATGTGTCGACAAAGAGAACTTCACTCTTAATTTGTATTAGATGAACAGTATTTTTATAAATAAAAGATCCTATGCTAATTATTTTTTGAATCCATCACTCCTTTTGTACACATTAGTAGTCAACAATGTTTAATACTCATTTGTTTTCCATACCCAAAATAATCTATGTAAAACAAAGACTAGATACGGTCACATTTTGCATGTATTACATTTGCATGTATTTTGTATGCACCACCTGAATGGTCATTATAACAAAGGCCCTATTCAGACAGACAGTTATTCCCTAATGAGGTTGGGTAAATTTATGTTTCATAAAAATTAACTTGCTAGTGATTGTAATCCCATTTGAATTGAACAATCTCTGTTTTTCTCACACAACTTCTGTAAAAAGTACATGGCGAATGAAAATGATTTTTCAGCCAAATCGGAAGTAGAAATCTAATCCTGTTGGAGGGGAATGTCTGACTAGTTTATAATTTAAACAATGCATTTCCTTAATTCATCAAATACTTTAAAGGCAAAATGTATCTTGTTTTTCCATCATAATTATTGATTTTTTTGATTCCATATTTCTGGGTAAAATAGCAGTTGGTGGATCATCATGCTTAAACCCTATCTAGTGTAATTGTATGCATAATATTATAATTATATCACATGACTCGCACATACACGTAACAACAGAGTTCCCAATCCTGTTCAAATTAGTACATGGAATTACAAGGGTTCCTGTGTTAATAACTTATTTAGAGACTAATTTAATGGGAAAAGTGCAAGAATGACAAACATTATATACAAATGTGAGCTGAAATGTGCAAATGGCATTAGACACTGATATTATTGAAGTTTATTCACTAACATTTTGGGATCAGTAAGACTTTTTCAACTTACAACTACACTTGATTTTTAAAGAAATTCATACTTTTATTCAGCAAAATCTGATTAAATGTTCTTTTCCTTGTACATTTTACAAAGAAAAAAAAGTTTCTAATAAGCACTGTTCTTTTGAGCTTTCTATCTACCAAAGAATCCCGAAAAATGTGTTTCCACAGAAATATTGAGCAATTGCTTTCAGCATTGATAATAAGAAATGTTTCTAGAGCACCAAACTAGTATATTGGCATGATTTTTGAAGGATCATGTGACACTGAAGACTGGAGTAATTGCTGCTAAATCTTCAGCTTGGCCATGGCAGGCATAATAAATTATATATTAAAATAGAAAAAAGTTATTTAAATCGTAATATTTCACAGTTTATCCTGTATTTTTGATCAAATAAATACAGCCTTAGTTGAGTATTAGAGACTTCAAAAACAAAAATATCACAGATCTCAAACTTTTGAAAGGTATTGTTCATCATATTCTGCATTGCATTGTGTAACTCCAAAAAAAGAATCCGATTTCTTTTTGTATGGTACCATGTAAAGTAATAGCATAACAATAATTCTTTCAGTGTAGTAAATTTCTCTTAATTCAGCTTAAATCAGCATAATGCCACATAAAGGCTCTGGAACAAAATAATCTGTGTTAACAGCTAAAACAGTCTGATGTGAAAGAAGTTAATTAGCTTATTGGCAATTAATGGATTTGAATTGTTCATAACAAAGCTCAGTCATTTTGCTACATCTTGGTTTGCTTCGCCATGTCAGTCAAGGAAACATCCTCATTTTTCTTATTATCAGATCTTTCCACTTTCTCATTGTCTGTGTCCTCTCCGAAAATCTTGTCCAGCTGGTCTGGATCCACATAAGTATAGAAATAGGCCATGATGGAGAAGATAATGCTGACAGCCAGCAAAAGGCCAGCAAAAAGGATGAACTCTGTCCACTGTAGATTCAAAAGCAGTTTGTCAGTACAGAATTTATTCATTAAAACCATAAAGGTGTTTATAAGAAAGCCCGCTGCCTACCTGTTCCATCCCGGCCCCCTCTGCCACAATCAGCACAATGACATTTCCAAATGCCACAGTCATAAGCCATCCAGCCTGGAGAACAGACTTCATGCTTGCCGGTGCCTATACACAAAAGCATAAGAATGAGAAATTTATGGACACGAGCTTAAAGTACAAGACATTTGATGGACTTACCTGTGAGTAGGAGAACTCCAAACCGGTGATGGAGAACATGACTTCTCCCGCAGTGATGAAGACATACTGTGGAACCTGCCAAGCGATGTGAATATTGTTGGCTTGGATATCCTCCATCTTTTTGAATGTTAGACCATTACTTTCCTGTGGAAATTAACCATATGCATGTTGATCCATAAAGGCAATGCATTTTTTAAACATTATTAGCACAGGTACGGTGAAGAACAGTGACATTTTTTCAAGATGAATAGATTAGATCAAAATAACAACATGTATTTATTTATTTAGTATAAAGTATTTACTGTCACTTTTGATCAATTTAATGCATCCTTTATGAATAAAAGCATTAAATTATTTTTAAAAATCGTCCTAAATTAATTTCATTAAAATAAAAACTGGTTGTAAACAAGTGAGCAGAGGGGGTATCGTTCAGGAAAGGTGCTTAAACAGTCATTATTGTCTATTTGGTGATGCATGTGGCACAAAAACATTTAAATAACTTGAAGCTGCAAAACTGAATGTTACATGAAGAAAATATTTTGTAGGTGAAAATCTCATAAATCAGCAAAAATAGCCTATAAAAACTTCAGTCAAATTCTTCCTGACTTCAGCCCTTATAAAGTACACAGTAACCTATACCTTAAACTTTGCAGTAAAGTAAAACTTACAGAAAAACATTAACTAGAAACTGAACTCTATCCCCCACCTTTGAGAGTATGACGGTATAGATGGCACCAAAATCAAGAAGTCCCAGGTCGATGTGATATTGGTCAGAGTTTGTTTTGCAAACAACTCCATTGTATCTGAAAAGAGAGTAAATGAACTGTGGTCAGTTTAGATTAGATTAGATTAGATTCAACTTTATTGTCATTGCACATGTAAGGTACAGGGCAACGTGGGGTGGTGGGGTTGGTGGGGTAACTTGAAACTATATGGATAACAAAATAGATGTAGACTTAAAATACTCACTCTCCCCTAGGTACACTAATATTTTGAGAAATCCCATGATTAGCAGCCGCATACAATTCATCAGTGCCAACAGTTATGTTGATATTCTCTGTGTGAGTGTTGATAAACCTGCAAAAGTCAAATATTCTAAGACAACAGAGCACTGAAAATGATTTCAGATAATGCCAGTTGTTTTGTCAATGGTTAGCTTGAAGGTAGGATAATTGTGGCAAACACTAAAGTTTAACAAAGCTGTTAAACAGTAACTTGAAACAATATAAAACAGTGATCTGCTAGGATTAATTTACCTTAGATACGCAGCCCCGGTTTCAGATTTGGTGATGTGATCTTTCTCCTGTATTTAGTTCAATAATGATACAAATTATTCAAATAAAGTATTTTAATGTATATGCTGGTACAATCTTTGCTGATGAAATCTGAAATAAATTTCACAACCAGACACTCACCAGTTTGCATACAGTGTCACCAGGTTGTGCAGTGTGCAGGAAGAGACTGTAGGCAGTCCGTTCAGTGAATGTGAGTCCGCACTGGTATTCGGCCCCTTTGTGAGTGACAGTAACTGTGAAGAGCTGGGATTCACCAGTAAGTGGGAGACTTGTGTATCCCGAAGGATCCTGCATGACAAGAATGTCTTCAATCATGGCTCTCTCTCTCTATATATGTAAATACATTCTCTCGCAGTTATATCGTTGGGTAAGTATACTGTATATAAAACGCGGGCATCAGGGAGCTGTTATTAAAATACGAGGCACTGAAACCGCTTTTGAACGATCTGTGGATCGCATTATACTATAAGTTTTCAAGAAAGGCGATTGCATGAACTATGTTTATATTATGGAGCAGCAGCACTTGCCACACATTTTACAGGATCAGATGCTTGTCAGTGGTGCTCAGGATCTGTAAATCATTCACCATCATCCTCATCTCTCCTTACTCTGTTTATGTGGTAAGTGAAATTGTATGTACTGTAACAGGCTACAGCTAGCAAAGGAGCTAACCATGTCCCTTTAGTAGCTCGCGTTATTTTACTAGAACACGTTATTTGCTTTCCGTGCATTTCTGAATAAAGACACCAACCCATCCCTGCGCTTCACATCCCCTGCACAGCCTGGAACATAACATTTAATTCCATGGTCTGCCATTTTCGCTGTTGTCCTCGCTTGTTTCTTCACAATACCTGCAGAACTTCTGATGGTTCAGCTGGCGGCTGGCCTAGAAGGTGGGTTTATGCAAATATTGGGGGCGTAGTGATCCCGACTCTTGCGTAACAGTCGGTGTTCTGTTCTGATTCGCCTGTTTTTCAGTGGTCTTTTTTAATCAAGATTGATTTACATAAGGAGGAGGAAACTATGGTGTTTGAGGCTCACTGTATGTCATTTCTATGTACAGAACTGTAATTATTTAACTATGCCAAGGTAAAGACAGTTTTTCATTCTATGGCACCTTTAAAAGTTTGAGGTTTGTAAGATTTTTAAAGTTTCTGAATAAAGTGTATACTTTATAAAACAGTGATACTTATTTTTATGAAAGTCCAGAACTGTTTTTGTTTTAAAATGTAAAAATTAGTGCTGTCAAACGATTAATCGCGATTAATTGCATCCAAAATAAAAGTTTTTGTTTACATAATATTTGTATGTCTACTGTGTTTATTTATTATGCATATATAAATACACAAACATTCAGTATATATTTTGAAAATATTTACATTTACATATTTATATTATTATATTATATATAAATATATTTAATAAATAAACAAAGTTTTTCTTGAATATATACATGGATGTTTTTGTATTTATATTTACATAATAAATATACACAGAACACACTCATATTGTGTAAAAAAACTTTGGACGCGATTAATCATTTACACTTTTCCGTCACTTTTAATAAATTTAAAGCATCCTTGATGACTATAAGTACTGGTTTAACCAAACTTTTTAAATAGTAGTGTATTATGGTAATATACACAGAAAAGACATTATAAGCATGCTAAGTACAGACATCATAAAATGCAATCAGTGTTTGTCTGTAGTGACGTTACCTCATGTGATTTAAGTGGATCTGAGAGGACAGTGTGTCCTGGAAACTGCACGGTGACCTCAGAGTCCATAAGATTGTAAACCTGAACAAGGCTTTCTTTGGCAGGAGGTGGCTCCACAACAGTTTTCTGGCCAGAGAGATGAAATGTAACTTTCAGTTAGTGTTTACAAGCTTTAATTGACTGTGTTTAGAGGTTCCACAGAAGCTCTTTAGATCTAATATTTGAAATTGTACATACAATGACGTTGATTTCTACGACAGTTGCAGCACAGAATGCAAGTGCAGCAAGAATCATGCCTGCAGCCATTTTTCTTAATGGACTGAAAATAAACAAGAAAAATTGGATAGAACTTAACACAGACAAGGTCAGTAAGTGTCATGTTAACACAAATAATGTTTATATCTTATGGTAGGTTATACTATAACATTTGATTTCAATCAAAAATGCATCACTGTAAACAAAATTTTGTGAATTGTTTATTTATTTTATTATTTATTATTGTGTGTACAATCTCACAAATGTTGAATCAAGAAACATCCCTTTAAGAAGGTACTTAGTGTGTGTATATATGTAGACTGGTATTGGTAGATAGATAGGTATTGAAATATGTCTTTTTTATATGATTGTGCATTTATACAGCACTCACGTGAGTTTGATCCGACACAGCCCTATCAGCGGGTATATGCCCATGTCGAAGATCGGAATAAACACCAGAATCAGCAAAGCATTCAGCATCTTAACAACACAGAAACACACACCCACTAAATGACACTATTACCATAACCTGCAGAGAAGACATTGATTATAAAGGTGATAACAATAACATTTTGTTGCTTAGGTTTTTACAACCTGTCATAAACTGACTGGTAATTTTTATACGACGGTACAACAGAGCAGGAAGCAGTAAATGTTTAGAATTTAGAGCTTCAATAAAAGCTCTTTAGAAGAATTTAGAGCTTCGTTTTTGTCAAATGAACATGTTTAACATTTCAGTTACTATAATCAATAATAAATGTAATGATTTATTTTGTATATACAAAGCTAAGTGTTCAGTAGGGTCCAAAAGTCTGAGACCAAACTGAAAATCTGGGATTTTTTAAAATATGAAAATTGTATAAAATATGAAAGTATCAAAGTTAAACTTTGTTTTATGAAAAACATTAAAAGATGAAAAAAAAGTGTTATGTATTGTTTGATTTCATTAAAATAAATGTACTCTTTATGCCAGTCTTTAAGCAAAAATAATATAATTAAAAATCCAAATCATGCAATCTAATATGTATGCATCTATATGATGATCTTTCTGTTTGTTTGTCTCACCTGCATTTGATCAGGCTTTAATATGAAGCCTCCACCCTGTAAAAAAATTAGGACCCCATTATTCTGATTTTGAAGAGGAAATGTGACCATTTTGTTATCATTCAGGAGTAAATTATATTACGGTCTTCTTCAAAACTGATATGCATAGGCTAAAAGCAAAAATAAAAATGTGCATTTGAATTTCTACAACAAGAACTACAATAAAATGTTAGACATTTATAACCTTTGGATTCTATAGTGACGATGTCAAAGCCTGTATATTGTTATCAAAGAAAATATCATCAGATCACATCAAGGGCATCATGTTATCTTACTTGCCATATTGCTCAATTACTTAGAATAAGAAAATAATATTACGAAATGGGGAGTGATAATCTGATTCCAATAAAGTATCAATGTCTTTATATTGGAGGTCATACAAGAAAGGACTTACAAAATCCATGTTCATTCGAGTGGCTTGCAGAGTCCAACGTGAACCCTGGCATAGAACAAAGAGAGCTATTCTTAATTAACTTATTATTACAATTCTCATTTGATTATTCTCTGATCCTTATAAAGTGCTGTGATCAGAGGAGCAATTTCCACTGGTTTCTTACATCATGTCCAGCAGACATTTTTTTAATATTCAAGGAATTCACAAAGAACACAAGGCTTTCCTTATTCCTTAAATAACAGAATTTTAATTTGTGTACTGTCCCTTTAAATGAAATACTGTGAATACAATTTGAGCGCTAGAAAATACAAAGGATATCAACCGAATATAACCTTTTACCTGCTGGTCAAAGAGAGCCCAAAACATGGGCAATGGAATATAGAGAACCAGCACCCTGAACACCATTTTAATTTCCTGAATGAGCCGCTTCTGTAAAAACATCAAAATTGTGACATAATTCGATAGATGGAGCGACACATGATTTCAGTTTACTAGATTTGGCTTGTAAAGCAACTGAAACATACCGGGTACTTCTCTTCTGCCCAATCCAGCCAATGACTCCTTTTTGGGTTCTTTTTGGAATTCGTCCATCGATTGCGTATAGCAAACTGGTAAAAACAAAGTAAAAGATGACCGTTAGCCTTTTTTTTAATGCTACAGATCCTTCAGCAACACATTAAAGAAAGCTGTTGAGCTGTTGACAACATTTACTTACCCCAATACATTTGCAGACACGCACCAGGACATTTCCTTCCGGAGGACCTTTCTTATATAGCCCACTTCCAGCGATAAATACCACTATGTCAATAGATGCAAAGTTAATTACATGCCTAATGAGTTAAATGAGGTAGATAAAGGGACTCTAGCAGTGACCTAGAAATAGCATGCTTTTCTCTAGAGTGCAGTAATAATCCAATATTAGTTCATACAGGCATATAAGCCGTAATGCATTGGCAAAAATTATATTTTCTAAAGCAAGAACCAACATACAGAGGCCCCAAAATGTCTTTGGCACTTCAGCCACACTAAAATAAATTTTATATATAAATATCCACTGTATGTGTATATGGCCCATACAGTTTCCAGACAAATCCCTTCTCTTTCTATAAAGGATTCATGGCACAGTGAATGGGGTTTGCTAATGTGCTATCATAACATACTGGGAGTTCTGAATAAATGGCCCATAGTTAAATATACATGCCTACTGTGAAGTGTTCGTTTCACAAATACAATACACTGGGATTACCAATTTTTCCCAAATTCCTTCCATTCTTCCACCCCAAACTCAAAAATTGAGAGGACCCTCACCTAAGGCAATGACCATTAAAACTGCAGGAACGCCAAAGGCCAGGGCGTAGCAATCTCCTCCAAAGCACTTCACATCACCTGTGGAGTTTTGAGTGTAATGATGAACTAAGGTTTCTCTAATTGGCATGATAATCTTTATGACTGCCATATACTTCTTTAAAAGAATAATTGTAGCCTTATCAGTGAAGCTTATCTTAAGACTGACCTCTTAGTATTGGTGTGACAATGGTGGATAGGACACTTCCAGCATTGATTGACATGTAAAAGATGGAGAAGAATTTTCTCCTCTCTTCTGTCTGAATACAAACGGGTTAAAATAAGTTAGATATATTAAAGACACAATCAAATCAAAAGGTGTATCTTTTAGCCCATGTCAATTAGATATAAAAAAACAAAATGACAGTATTCCTAAAACACTTATACTCCTAAAAAACAAAATCACACTTTTAGATTTTTAAATATTGTAATTATAATATAAAAAAACATTAAATATTTCTGAATGTGAACTAGTGTATTATTTGTTATTTTATATTAGGTTATGTAATTTCCCCCCCTGTAATTTTACTGTACAACACTTTGGCTCAAACTCACACTTTACTGTGGTTTATTAAAATGTTTTTTTTTTTTTTATATTAAATCAGCAAATGTTAAAATTTATGGAATTATAGGCATAAACGGGGCCACAGTAACTGAAATAATTCTGACTTACATGCTCTTCATCAAACTGGTCACCACCAAATGCTGCAACACATGGTTTGATCCCTCCTGTCCCAAAAGCTATGAGGACCAGACCAAGCATTGACAAAACTCTACAAGGAAAGAACAAAATGGTATTTGTCCTTCCTTCCTCTTCCATAAAATAAATATTTACTTCACTTGAAACAGATTTACTGTATGGCCTCACAGTAGCATGCTACACCCTGCATCAGAAGAAACTTACACATGAAGAGTGCTGTCCCCCACATCAGGAATGGCACCGACAGACTTCACCACATGACCAATCACATAGACTATAGACAGATATATGATGGTTCTGTGAACAGAGAAAAAATCCTATAATTCATCTATTGAGTATTAAGTGCAATACTACAGGCTGTATTTCAGAAACTTATCCTAATTCTTAAGAAAGAGAACTTTTTGAAATCTTATATACAATTACAATACAATAAGCATTACGAAGCAGATAGGATAAGACTCTAAGTTAGGATGTTTCTCAACACAGTCTGACTTACTTGAACTTCCCCAACCATGAGTCGGCTATCACGGCCCCCAGAAGCGGAGTGAAGTAACACAGGCTTGAGAAAGCATGGTACACAGCTGTAGACAGATTCTTGTCCCAGTGTAGGTAGTGGATGAAGTAAAGCGTGAGCACCGCTTTATAAATAAGATGCATAATAATTAATACATCATTAGAAAAGTGATATCAGATATCAAATTGTCTTTAAATGTGCAACATTTTTCAATTGAATTACCTTTCATTCCATAGTAAGAGAATCTTTCACAGAACTCATTGACCACAATGAAGGCAATGCTAACTGGGTAGTTAGTGCCACATAATTTCTGAGAGCAAAACAAAGAAGCATTTGATAACAAACAGGCTTGTCACATTTACACTGAAATAAAATAAAAGATAGTTAACAATATCCGAACCATAAATTAAATCTTTTATTTCATTTATCAGAATAAAATGATAGCAGGGGTGAAAAATTAACCAGGGATCAAGGCAAAAATGACAGAACTTGACAAAAATTCCCCCATATTGAATTCCTTTGTTTTATGTCATCTAACATTTGGAATATTTCACAATACTGTACCCTGCTCAGATACCATCAGATACCAGTATTTCCACTATGAGAGGCAAGTTTTGTTGAGTTGTTAACTAAAATGACATTTCCCAATCAGTAACAAAAAAAAAAAAAAAAAAAAGTGAAATAACTCTCACCGATGAGCGCTGTACTTTTCCATGGTCCTCTGCATCAACATCTTTGTCTAGAGCAGAAAAGATAAGGCAAACATCAGGTAGTATAAGTGTGATCCAGATCCTGCAGTGCACTTGAATGCATTTGATAAAGCCACATAAGTCACGCACATTTCCACTGCTTGCAAGTCTGTACTAGTAACTCAACATTGTGTTTCCCACGGGCGCCACTGTTGCATTCAACATTCCCGTCATCGATTATTTGAAGGTGCATCTTATTTTCGCATTGGCCTTCGCAAATACGTGATATATGCATGTCGCAAAGTTGGTTTATAAGGAAATATTAAACTGTACAACTACTTTTAACTCTAAAAGTTGCAAAAATGTTCAACCACGCCAATTTGCAAAAATAAATAAATAAACTAAATAACAAAAACCAAGGACTTCTCGCAGCAATTTTTTAAACTGTCACATCGAAGACATTTATTAAAAGCATCTGAAAGCGTTCGAATTTAAAAACAGTCCACGTTACCCTTCTTTCCCCCCATTTCTTCAATGAATCCAAGTGTGTATTTGGACACTAAACGTCTAGTGGATTCCTGAGCACGAGTCCAAGTCCGTCCCTCCACAGAGAGTGAAAACCCATCCGCCTCGCGCTGCTGTTAAAGCTGTTTAACCTTCGTGGGTTAATGTTCTACTTTATGACAAAGAATCCCTAACTCCGAACCGGGCGGGTCGATGATCCACACGAGACCCAACACATGCATCAGATTATGTGGTTTATAATGCGGGAGCTACACACTCCTAAACCTTAATATAGGCCTATAAACGAACGCTGCAAATTTAACGAACTAAGCATTGTTACAATACAGTGTCTTTCCTCGAGTTTTATTTTAGGCTGTGGTACTGTACATGTGCCCTTGTGCCCTCTTCAGTGCAGCTCCCACTTCTTTCTGTAACAGGCGGAGCCATTTCAGCATCTAAAGGACTACTAGCGGTCAGTCAGACACAGTGAACAAGAACTTTTTGAATTGTTCTTTAGTTATAAATGTTCTCCAAATAAATAACGAATCATAGTTAGTAAGTGAGAGTTATATTAAAGTAATTTTGAGTAAATATAAGTGGGAAAATTATAAATATTAAGTAGGCTATATAAAAAAATAGAGTAACATTTTTTTGCATTTTTTTATTTATTATTCAGCAAGGATGCATTAAACTGGTATATTTGTAGCAATAGCCAAAAATACATTGTATGGGTCAAAATTATAGATTTTACTTTTATGCCAAAAAATCATTAGGATATTAGAGATCATGTTCCATGAAGATATTGTGTACATTTCTTACCGCAAATATATCAAAACTTCATTTTTGATTAGTAATATGCATTGCTAAGAACCTCGTTTGGACAACTTTAAAGGCAATTTTCTCAATATTTGGATTTTTTTGCACCCTCAGATTCCAGATTTTTTAAATAGTTGTATCTGTAATATGATGTATAAATCTCAATTTAGAAAAATTGACACTCAAAACTGGTTTTGTGGTCCAGGGTCACATATGTTTAAAATTAAACAGAAAAAAATGGTTTAAAATTGCAATAATTTTTTCTGTTTAGGCTGTAAGCCTATAAGCCAAAATTCCAAAATGACCTCAAAAAAGAGTAATATATAAATATATTATGTATTTAATGCATAAATGCATTTTTATTTATTTTTTTAGTATCATAAAAGCAATCAAAGCCATATAAAGATAACTGTAAAGATATTTGAAAAGCAGGTTGCTATGAAGAAGGTTGTAAAGTTTAAAGGTCCTCTGGTTATTTTCTATAGAGATTTAATGTGTCTGAGAGAAAGAGAGAGCGAAAGAGAGAGGCAAGATGCAAATGGCTTGTAATAGATGCCTTTTAAAGCCAAAAGTCCATTTCAAACTGTGCAATGACCACATTCAAAGATGTACGCGTGTGCCCTCTGTAGGAAACACACACTGTAACTATTTCTAAAACAAATATGTTTGTGTCTGTTGATCATGGTTGGGAGTTTGCCTCAGCAAGCAAGCACCACTAATAAATAAATAAACGATCCATAAAAAAAATATATTCCAGAACAGCAAAAACGAGACACTGCGGGTGAATAGGGTAAAAAAAATAACTAATAGTTATCACCGACCTTACTTACCTTTGATTGATTACATTGATAATTGCATACATTTTTTGTATTACAAGCTTTCTAAAATGTTAGGTTTAAATATGCAAATGAGGCATTATTTAATGAAATATACGCTAATTTGCATACATATCTAGAACAAAAATCTAAACACTGGATGAAGTTGGTTTCAAAATTCTTATTTCATTTTATTGACATATTAGAGTCAAAAGTTTTTACAGAGGAATAAAAACTCCCTTATTCCAAAGAATAATTTAAAACTGATTAAGAACTGGCGCTGTCAAGCTCCAAAATAACCAAAAATCACCAAAGTACAAAAAGTAGTCCATGTAACTCGTGAAGTCTTGTGAAGCTCTATGATAGCTTTGTGTGAGCAATATTTTTCTGTTTGTGTTGAACTTTTCTGATTGTTATTTATGTATCAGTTGTTTGTTGTATTCATTAAAACATCCATCCATCTGAATGCTACTGTATGAAGACTGGGCAGCAGATGGAGACAGTGGTATGTCAAAGATGTCCTGATAGAGAATGGAAGAAATGTTGACTCATATGGCAAGCCGTTTTGAATTCTGAATTCTGATTTAACAGTTTGCATAAAAAAAGGGGGAAAACTCCACAAGGAAACAATATGCAATATAAAAAGAAATGACCTACCTTAATAAATTACCTATGCAAATTATAAATAAATTAATTGTACATTTCTTAAAGTTTCTTATACAACATGAAACTATTCCTATACATTTTCTAAATAATTTCTTATGTATAAATTATAGATTTTCTTATACATTTTCCAACAAATTTGGTAAATTTTCCTAAAAATGTCTTACAAATATCTTACAAATTACAAATTTCTTAGCAAGGTGCTAAAGTCTAAGTGTAAGGAAGGAAAGGCCACTCATGTCAGCCCAACAAATGCAAAGCTGACCATGACAGAGAGTTGTTTTTCTCCATGTTTCTCAGGGACCATAAGGTCTTACTCCATGACCTGAAACAAAAACGTAAATCAGTGTTGTCTACCTAAACATATTACATTTAGAACAGTTTATTTTAATAGGATAAAATTTTTTATTTTTTTGCAAATCTAGACTCTACTCTTAGTACCTTAAACCAGTCATGGAGCAGCATCTCCCAATCTCCATGGGGAGGCGTTTGGGATGACCAGGCTAAAACAAAGAACATATGATGTTTCAACCCGTGATGGAGGTGGAAAAAAATAAAAATAAAATAAGAATGAAAGAAAGAAAGAAAGAAAATATAAAAGAATATAAAATTGTGTGAGCCTATACTGTAAAATTGTGATTTGAATGCCTGGAGAGTCCATTCCATTTTAAAATGGAAATTTTAAAGTAAATATAATCAGAGGCGGACAGCAGTGAAGTACTAAAGTGTCTTTCTTACTTACAGTGAAGTACTAAAGTGTCTCTATTTTACTTTTTACTGCATTACGTTTCATATTAAACATCATTTAATACTTAATTACTTTAGAAATCTAGTACTTTCTTACTTTTACTCAAGTAAAAGTAATTCAAATATTTACTTGAGTACAAGAAAGTACTACATTTTTTATGTTCTTATTACGTATTAAAGGTAAAAAAAAACCAACAACTTTTTATTTATAAAATGTAGTGCAGTAAAAAGTGTGATATTATGCTTTGTAGTGAAGTAAAAGTTTTCCAAAGAAAAACACTGATAAGAGATACTTTTTAAATTTACTTGAGTAAAGTAAAAATACTTCTGAATCTAACGTTATGGAAATGTAAAAAATTGATTGGAAAAGGCATGGCAATTCAATGAAAAACGTGAAAACCTTGTGTTCTGCAACACTAGGATAGGAGAAGAAAGTATTTTAAAGGGATAGTACACCCAAAAATGAAAATTATGTCATTGTTTACTCACCCTCAAGTAGTTCCAACCCTGCATGAATGTCTTTGTTCTGCTGAACACAAAGGAAGATATTTTGAAGAAAGTTTGTAAGCAGGCTGTTTTGGGACACCATTGAGTTCCATAGTAGAAAAAAAAAATACTATGGAAGTCAATGGTGCCCAGAACTGCTGTGTTTCCCACATTCTTCAGAATATCTTCCTTTGTGTTCAGCAGAACAAAGACATTCATACAGGTTTGGAACTACTTGAGGGTGAGTAAACGATGACAGAATTTTCATTTTTGGGTGAACTGTCCCTTTAATGTAAGAAAATGACCGCTTTAAATAAATGTCTAGTTGTCATCGGTATTTCGTCCACTAGAGGGCGTTATGGGATTTGTATTTGGCTGCGTTATCTGACAAATCGCCAATACTGGAGTACTAATAAATGTATTTCAACAATTTTCCTTTCTTAACCACTATTACATATCCGCCTATGAGTGAACAGCAATTTTGTTTATATGTTGTTAAAATGTTTTATTCTGCTCAGAATAGGCCTAAATCAGAAAATAAGAAATTAATTAAAGATCAGGGCAAAATTAGAGTGGCTTGAATGTTTAAAAAAGCATTATTTTAAGTATAAAATATTTAAAATAAATATTTATTGTCTTGTGGATGTTTACTCTTGCAGATGCTGGCATTTAGCTACCACACAACAGAAGATTACTTCCTCCACGTGAGTGTTAAGAGAGAGAGGATAAGTATCTGGTCATAAAACATAAATGAGTGCTCTCTGCCTTCTCTTCCTTTTTGCCAACATGCTCTTGAATTAAACCCTTATAGCTGGAACTGCTGTGGTACACAATGTGAGTATTGTGATTTGTTTGAATTCAAATTGAAACAAAAGATGAGTTCTCAGAGCAGAGCAGATTTATTGGGCTTGTTCTGGCTGCTTGCCCCATGCTCACTCTGATCGGTTATTACATCTTCTCAGCCCATGACCTCCTGGGTCATTAAAGACCTCGAAATGGCCACACTGGCCCGCGGCCCCTTCCATGCTGTTTATTTGTCCACGAAATTACTATATTTAACAAAAGAAGAAACTGCCAAATTCAACAAACATCAGAATCTGTCTGAAAGAGCCATTTTCTGATGGTTTTATCTTTCTATGATCATGTGAAATGCTTATTGTTTTAAGGAAAGTGATCAGACTCGGTAAAATGTTACAAAGAGCTTTGTTAAAGACAACTGTGATCTGAAAGATATTTGAGACTACTAACTGGGGATTTCCTCAATAACAACTGTGGCCAAATACTATATAAATCATTTTTTTTTTTAAAATGTCTTCTTTCTTTCTTTAACAGTGGCTTTAAGCCAGTAAAAACCTTTGTCAAAGTTGTTGTTTTTGATTTTAACACTATAATATATATGGCACTATTGACAGAAGCATTTTCTTTTTCTTTTTGTGATCTATGCATTCCTCAGACTTTTAAACTTCTTTTGGATCAAGTTTAAATAAAAAGCCTAATTTCTTCTGACCCCCTCCCTTGTTTTTCAAAGATCTTTTCCTCTTTACTGGCTCTACACAAGAGAATCTTTTGCCCCCCTGAGATCCTGTTCAAACACCACACTTTAAAAAAAAGAAAAAGTAAATGGTTTCCAAAATCTCAGCACACTAATGAACATACTTTTCCTTGTCAGGCTGTGGATTAAGTCCAGGGTGAATCGTGAGGAAAGAGTTGGCTGTGTAATGATGGATATCAGATGGACTAGGTTAATAGCCATCTGGAACTTTGAAAGCGCGATATGATGATCAGAAATTGAAATGATCTTGTTTGATAATAGACAAGAACAATCACATGAATATTAACATCGACATGTGACCCTTGGATGAGGTAGAGATGTCCAGTGTTGGGGGAAATTACTTTTAAAATTAATGCATTACAATATTGTAACTAATTTCTTACTTTTTATATAATGCATTGAATGACCTTTTCTGCTTTACTTGCAATTGAGATAAATAAATGCATGTTCACATTTTAGTCTAGAACTACAATAACTATCCTGTTTACACAGTGCTCTGCACTTACAGTCTAAAGCCAGTGCAGTTTTTACACAAGAATCAAATCTTCAACTAGACTTTATCTCTGCACTAGTACAACAGTGCTGGCCATTGCAGTGTTAGTGAACTATTGTGTATTTTGGAAAACAGGGGTTCTTTTGTGCTTTATTCCATTTGTTGTCTCGGGGGAATATATGATACCTGTGAGACCACTCAGGCATGTACCTTTTTTAAGGCATTTGCTTCAATTTTGCATTTTATTTATTTATTAAATGCAACACTATTTAATTTTTTTTCAAATGAAATTCTTTAAATGCAATATTTTATAAAATGAGCTAAAATATGTTGCACTAACATTTTGGAATTAGATATTAAATATCTATACATATTTAATATTGTGATCACACCTAGTTCTCATGTAGGCCTAATTTCTTACATTGTGCCTGACTTCTGGTAGCGTAGTCTTAAAAATAATGGTTACAAAATGGTTTGAAGACATTTTTGTGCACTGTGCAGTTGATTGTTTCCATGGATGTTAACAAAATCATTGAACCACAGATGTCAATAAAGAACTGTTATTTTAGGAGTGTAAAGTAATTTAAGCATTCCTAATTGTGAAAATAGTCTTTTTGCCTTTTAATTCAGCAGCAGACCCACCATGTTAATACCCACCATAATTCCCAGTTAGTTGAGTTTGCAGAGTCAAGGGATCGTTTTGTGGTTGAATTTAAGCTGCAAATGTGATACTTACCTATACTTACCTAATTTTCTTAGTCAGTGGTGGCATGTTGGAGATTTATCCATATTTCAGGCCTTTTTCTTTCTATCTTAAATGTATCTTATTTCAGAGAAGAGCTTTACTGACATTGACACAAGTTGAATACTGAATTAAAAAGTACTTTTTTTATTAGCAGGCCTAAAATGGACCACAGATTCACTTGCCGGGTGCAGTGCTCTGTGCTTAAATTCACAGATCAAAGTGAGGGCTCTCATTGTTCAGCTCACACTACAGCCACAATGTCACCATTCATGCATGCATGTCTTTTAAGCCAAAGCATTGCTGGGTAAGGAGAGGAGGGTGCATTTGTGCCCCAAACCCTGACCCGGTCAGATCTCTTTGATCGCAGAGCCTGTGTTCCTCGCAAGCATCCTTTGATGGAAAGTCTTAACCGACTCAAAGAAAGAACAGAGGAGAGGCTGTAGTAAAGTGATGCAATTTAATGTGATGATCTGCTTCTGAGGGTCAGAGGTGAAATTGAGGCACACTTTTTTAATACCCTGAAATACTGGAAGCCTTTGGTGGAAAAGATGATGCAGAGATATATGCATATACTGTATGAACATACATGTTTTAAAATTTGAAATCATAGAAGCTGGTTACAGGTGCTATATAATGTAAAAGCAAGAGGCTAGGATGTTCCTAGAGCAAACGTTTATTCGTCCCTTAAATATTTTTGGGGCTTGGCCTAAAAATTAAGCCCCTTGACCGGACAACTGATCTTTTCTCAGCTGTTTGATGTCTTCCTAAGATGGGACTGTAGCACAATGTCCTTGGGACTTCCAAAGATATCCAGAGTTCACCCTTATTTGGTAACTGCCCTTCTTTTGGAAGAGTGTACCCTTCTATTGAACATTTTAGTGCACAAACATTTACCATTTAAAAGTTTGGGGTGAGGAGTTTTGTTTCTCTTTTTTTTTGTTGTAAGAAATGAATATACTTATTATTAAAAGACTAATACATTGTTAAAAGATTTATGTTTCAATTAATGCTGTTCTTTTGGTTTTTTTATGCATCAGAGGATCCTGAAAGAAATCAGTTTCCATAAAAATATTAAGCAGCATAACTGTTTTCAACATTGATAATAGTAAAAAATGTTTCTTTAACACCAAATCAAATGATTTCCGATGCATTATATGACAGAAAATGTCATGGTACTATTGGACAAACTTATATTCTAGAATCCAATGGTTTAGGATCTAATTCCGAGCAACATTTCTGGAATTGTCAGTGGTGCCTTATCAGTTGCTAGTCAACTCCACTTTCATGCTATCCTCCTGTTCTTTGCGCTTCTGAGATTTACCCTGGGGCTATTTTTCCTCCATTTCTCTGAGAGAATAAAGAATTACAAGGCAAGAGAAATAATTTGGATGTGGATCAAATAAATCCACAGCAAAAATTTTTGTAAGTCTGGAATCAAATCATTTGCTCCCTATACGCATCAGTCAGTCCCTTGATTCGCTCCCATTCAACTACAGTCAAACTAACTATGGGAAGTGCACAGTATGGAATTTTCTTTTGTTCAGGCAGTTAACTGAGTGTACTGACCTCTTATAATACACATGACTTGTTGAAATGGATTATCAAGAATCTAGCTATTATGATAAGCTCATGCTGATATTATTTAATACTTTTTGCTACTGCATTTTAATGAATATGCACACTTTTCCCACTCTTATTTCTTAAATTCAACTACAGAGCTTCTGTAACAATATCTAGCAGATGAAAAAGAGACAAAACAAACCCAGTGTTTAAACAGAAATGAAGATGCTGTATTGAAAATGTACAAAAGCTATACATATGTTGAGTTTTGCAAATGACATCACAAAAAAACCCCAAAAAGAACTCAGAGAGTTCAGACCTTCAAAATCGCTCTGTCCTTGGTGGAAATTTCTTGTAACAGTACTAAATCAAAGGCAGAAGTCATTTTAGTATGCGCCTGTGGTTCATCGCAAGCTCAAGAGGGTGATGAACCTGTTAATTGGGATGCGATCTCCGCTGAGAGCACACAGAGTACTTGCATATTCCTTTTAAGACATCTCAAAGGACGCACGGGTTGACAGGCCTCCGCAGACTGAAGCTCAGAGACGTAATGCTGTCCTTCACTATCACACAGCCGGATCAGATGCAACTACAGAGATCTGCAACTCCTGGAGCGTGCTTCAAGGGAATCCGTCAATATAGATGAAATTGACCATCTTTGAGGAATTGAGCAGAAATTCATTTTCCACCAATTTTTTATAATACCCCACAGAAGTGACAAGGGGGTACATCTGAGCACTGTGCACACTGAACAAGCTTGTGCAGTTAATATGCATTACACATAATTTAAAGCATGAAGGATATGGAATAACTATAAACAAAGAGCAAAATGCAATAAAAATATCCATAAATCTATTAGTATAGCTACATACCAGATTACATAGCATTATATGAGTTTAAAAACATACTTATGTTCTTTTAAGTGAGGCACTTAGTGAATTTCAGTGCACTGTTGAGAAAGGGAAAATCAGACTTATACAAGCCCAATAACCATTACCCTGATGTACACTAATATGCATTAACAAACATACTTACATCGAACATATGGCTTGTGAAACATGTTGAGGTCTTTGCCAGCCTAGTTGCATACAACAGTTGTGTTAGCAAATGTCTGATAATCTAATTGACTGTTCACCTGAAATTCTGTAAGTTTAACTCATCAGAAATTGTATTTCCGTGCCTTTGCTCATGTGAAAAATGCATAAACATGTTTTTTCTCCCCTTAGAGCATGAATTAGTGTTCTTAAACAGTTTATTGTGTTCGGTTTCATTTAATTGTTCAATGTCTTTACATTAAAAAGCAACCCCTGATTAATTCTCAAGCCATCATGTTTAAGAATTTGCTTTCCTCTGCAAGGGCTGTTAACATTGAGCTCATGTCACCAATGGCCATGTTGCCAATACCTGCTGGTATCGAGGCTAGCGTAACAGAGTTACGCGGGGTGGTGAGCCGTGAGGAATTCTGTGAAAGACTCTGCAGAAGGCCCGGACTTAATGTGCCAGACATTAGGCTCGAATGGTCTCCGTCATTCAAAATGGCATCAAAGTCTATTTGAGTGTGCGCGAGGGTTTGAGTGGAGTCCACTGTGCTGGTAACTTGGTTAACCCCAGGAGATGCCATTGTAGACACTGAAGCAACAGGGGCTTGGTTTGCGCATGGAGACATGGGAGAACCATAATCCACACTACTGTCCAACATATGGATCTCTCCTGAATAGTACATAGTGCCATTACCACTGGTGTGTTGACCAAAGTCACCTGGTCTCTTTGGGCTAGCTTCTGAGGAGTTGACGTTGGACAGGGAGCAACCATTTTGCTGAATCATTGCTGAACCTGAGTGTTGTCTATTTAAAGGTTTGGGCTCGGACGGAGGTCTGGGCTGTATCAGCCCTCTGCCTGCATTTTGAACGGCTGACTGAGTAAGGGGGACATAATTTTGTTGGTTGATGTTATTCATATGTAAAACGTTTGATCGGTAATTCTGCATCTCCTGGTTTTGCACCGCTCTCCCATTGGGTGGACCCATGCCGTTGCATGTTAGGCGGTGACTGGAGTTGTAATTGAGGTCCTGCCGATATCCCGGTTGAGGGTTTACTTGCTCGCCGAGATTCTGACACGGATTGGAAACAGATTGTCGATACTGCTGGACAGAGTTCATCCTTTGGGTGGCCCTCTGTAGATAACCCTGTTGCAGGCTAGCCAGATTCTGGCTCATTGGTACAATCTGCTGATTAGTGCCAAAGCCTTGGTAAGAGCCAACGTTCTGCTTCTGCTGAACCACTGTCAAGTTCCCTCGGAGTTGCTGCTGCTTTGGAAGCCTTGCAGTTGTATCCACAGAACCAGAACTGACCTCGTTCCATTGCACTGGCATGTTGTTCTTGTTTATGCCTTGCGGATCGGCCAATTGCTCTGGACCTGAGCAAACAGGCTCTACCTGGCTTCCGTTGTTGCTTGTCATGCCCATTCGCCGCTGTCCGTAGAACTGTTGTTGGGAGATCATATTACCATGGAAGTCTAGAGCATGACCACCGTTGACAGAAATCCCTGGGTCCTGATTTGAGCTACCATTCTGGGAGTTGAGGTACTGTACCATGTCATCTGGTAGCACCATATCATCTTCATGCTGATCACCTCCATCAGTGGCCATATTCTCCATTAAAACGTTCTCTGAAATACTAGGTGGCCTCTGGCTGAAAGAATGGCGATGCAAGCTGCCATCAGACCAGGTGTTGCTCTGCAAGTTGAAAGCACGTCGATCTATTGCAGGCAGACGTGACAGGGTCATGTTGCTGATGCTGTTGAATCGCTGAACCCTCGGCAAGGAGAGTGGGTCAATAGCTGTACGACGAACAGGATCGCTTGCTCGTCGTGGAAGATTGGCCGGAGCTTCGTGAGGCATCATGCCAGGGGCGCCGTAGCCAGTGTCACTACAGCGTCTTGAGTTGACTACACCTTGGGAATGGTGCATATATGCCGAACTTTCCTGCGAGTCATTGTACAGGGCCATTCTAGTTCTAAGACTCATGCGATCTATGTTCGGTAGAGGTGTTGGTGGCGCACCCCCTGTGGCTGCAGCGTATTTCGCTTTGAGACGGTAGTGTTGAGCCGGTGTGAGATTTAGTAAACTTGTGAGTCCACCTGCGCCACCACTTTGGCTAGCTTCACTGGAACGCCGCGACAGATCTGTGGAGATGGGGTCATAGGAGTCTGCTGAGCTGACGTTGTTGTTGCGGATACCAAATTGCGAAGCTTCGCTAGAGCGACGACTGGAGTAGCAGGGTGAAATACCAGAGGACCGACGGCTTAGCGTGTATGCTGAGCTCATTGTGCTAGTGGAGCTGTCTCTGCGCTCTTGCAGCTGATTTAGCATTGTCATCTCATACGAAGACAAGTCTCCTAAACGTTGGGTTGGAGGTCCAAGCATCTGACTGCCCATATTTGGAGTCTCCAGCAGTGAGTCTAAAGAACAGAGTTATGAGAATGATGTTACGTTCTCAAAAAGCATAAAGTGGGAACAAAGTAATAAATAAACCCATTTTTTGGCTGCAGTACTTACCAATAGAGGGTATTGGAGGCAGCTTGGTATTTCGGACTTGAGGTGATGCATTCGCCCAGGAGCAGGGGTCTCTTACAGTTTTTAGTTTTTCCTTCTTGATGTTCTCAAGATGTAGTAGTCCTCCCCTGTTTTTACGCAGCTGGAGACCCACTCCTCCAGAAGTACCCGGAGAACCGGTAGAATCTACTACAGGCGCATCATCTAAAGCACTCAGGTCCCCCAAACTGCCTCCACTGTGCATAGCCATTTCTACTCCACTGTCATTGTTGGTGGCACTGCCAAGTGGCGATGGCTCACTGCTACATGATGACTGACCACCAGGGCTGGACTGATACATCTACAATGAAACAGTAATGAGCAAAGATCGGTTCCACTGATATTTTTGTCACAGAATCTCAGTAAAGTTTGTGGAATTAAATAAGTTGTTCTAAATTGGAATTGTTCTACTGATAGTCTGCAGTAAACTGAATAGATTTTTTTATTAAAGATTTGGACAGCACAACTATACCGAACATAACTGAAGTTGGGTTTTGAAAAAGTATCGATATTGCCATGCATAAAAAGACATCGCTGCAGTGCTCACCTGAGTACAGTCTGTCCATTATTTTCAAAGAGAAGCAAGTTAGTTAAGAGGAAAGGAAATGGTTAGTATATTAGATGAAGCAATGGTTAGTACATTAGTTTGATTTCTGCATTAAAAGCATTTCACACAGTACATGGTAAACAGCAAGATATGAAAATGCTATATCTCTACATGAAGTGATTAGTGTAAATAGTGCCTATTTTACATGCAAAACGATAAGGCAACAAAAGTAACTAGTTATGTCATTTACTCCTTTGTAAAATAGATTAGACACCATCTTGAACAGGACCAGCATCAACAGGCATTTTTGTCTTCCATGTTGTTTTTTTGACCACATAAATTCAATGACACACCACAGTAACAAAAAAAAAAAGTTTTTCTTGTGCTGCTTCTCTCCCAATGAAAAAATAACTGGGAACTTGTGGTTATTGTACACTGTAAAACTGCTTTTAGTCAAAAACATTGAAAGAAGATCTCATCAGCGATGTAATAATTTATTAAGAACAAAACAGACTTTTCTTACCACTGTTTTTTCCGTCTTGATAGATTTGACATGCTGGCAATCCTCCACTCCTCGGGTGGTGCTGTTGGCCTCCCCTGACCCGTCTGTTTTTCCCCTTGCATGCTTTGTGTGTGCCTCATTTTCTCCATTCCCTTTAGGAGGGTGAGGTTTAGGTGGTGCATCACCACGCTGCTTCTTAGTGACATGTGCGTCTGGACCATGAACGGTCTTCACATGTTTCCTGAGAGAACTGGGGTCTGTATAGCGTTTTGTGCAACCTGGGATCTTACACACATATGGTTTCTGCAAAGGAGTAACAGATAGCTTTCAGAGTGCAATCAAATCTGACTTGAATCAAATCTCATGGTCTTAGTCTTGAGATGGGAAACAAAATGCACATAATGAAACGGATGTTGGAAGCTCGAACCTCATTCGAGTGCGTGCGGTTCTGGTGCTTGGCTCGGTCTGAAGCATTGGAAAACGCCTTGTTACAACCCTCATGGTCACATACATAAGGTTTCTCCCCTGTGTGAGACCTCAAGTGAGTTTTGAGGTTTTCCAGTCGAGAGTAAGCCTTCGAGCAACCTTCAAACTTGACAGAGAGAGTGAGAGAAAAGCAAGCCATTACATCAGCCATCATCAATCTGAACCTATAATCAAACAACTTTATGAGTGAATCTCATAAAACCTGTCAAGAACCCTTCTGGGTTATATTTGATCCATAATTTAAAGGTAAAGTACACAATTTTATTTTACCTTAAACACAATGGAAACTTTTTTGGGACCATTCAAATATTTGGCAATATTTTAATGACAATAAAGCATATTTTATACACAATCCTCATTACCATAATGAAAAAAAAAAAAAAAAAAAAAAACATTTTCCAACGAAAATACTTTTTTTTTTTCTTTTAAATTGTGATAGCTTTGAAAATTTTGCTTGTTCAGACCATGCCATCATAAATTATTATGATTCATCTTCTGTGTTATGGAATCCTTTGCTTTCTTATTCATAAAAGTTAAGCCTCTGCATTAATAATAAGCCAATGGTGTAAAAGGAGATCACATTAGATAAGCAAAAAACTGCTTAAAGGCATAGATGCCTTTTCTTGTGTCTTATAGGTCTTGTATATATATATATATATACACATATATGAAGGTGTGTGGAAACTTCACTAAAATTTAATATAGACCCATGGCGCCTTCCTCTCCTCAGACTTTAATTATGTCTTCATCCTGTCAATCAGCACGCTCAGAAGTTCACTTTTTAATAGGATCTCAAGCAACTAAAATTTACGTCGAGGCTGAAAACGCAAGACAGCAGATCAGTGTGCCTTCATCATTTACTAAGGAGAGTAAAAGTAGCCGAGATGAAAAATGTGAAAATGTGTCCTGTTTAAAATCAGGTGTTCTTTTGAAATAAGAAACAATAAGCCTATTTCTGTACAGCAATTGCTTGCTCTACTTGTGGGTACAGAAATAGATGCGTCTATTCTTGCAATTAAAGGTACAGTAGGTATACGTTTTAAACAGGGAGGGGTGAGGTAATACATGCATTTTAGAATGAAACGAAGGCCTGAGGAGCAGTGGTGCATCACTTACTGTGCACTTATGGGGCTTCTCCCCAGTGTGTCGGCGCATGTGGACCACTAGCATGTACTGGGCCTTGAAAGGCTTCTGTTCTCGTGAGCACTCCTCCCATCGACACACAAACTCCTTCTTCTCCCCATGGATGTGGTCATTATTGATATGCTACAGGTAGAGAAAAGTGGTATTATGAAAAACAACTAATTCCTTAATTTTTCACCCATCATGCAATGAATGTCTAATATAGTTTTTGTAATAAAAAGGTTTTAGTAATATTTGTACTTTGTTTTTTTTTTGTGAAATGCTCACCAAGGCTGCATTTTTTGATCAATAATACAGTAAAAACAAATATTGTGAAATGTAACAGCAAGTTAAAATGACTCTTTTCTAGTTTAGTATATGTTAAAATGTAATTTATTTCTGTAATTGTAAAGCTGAATTTTCAGCAGGCATTACTCCAGTCTTCAGTGTCACATGATCCTTTAGAAATCAATCTAATATGCTGATTTGGTGGTTTTTATACTGAACAAACTGTGTGTGCTATTGCCCTACACCAACCCTACACCTAAACTTAGCCCTCACAGGAGACTTTGTGCATTTTTAGATTTTCAAAAAAAACACCATTTAGTATGTTTTTTTTAAGCCTTTTGAATTACAGTGACATAGGCAGTGTCCTCATAAACCACCTTCATATTGTAATACCTCTGTCATACCCATGTCATTATACAACTTTGTGTCCTCATAAACCACATAAACATGCACACACATACACACACACACACACACACACACACGCGCACACATGTTTGAATGGTGTGTGTGTGTGTATATATATATAAAATTATACAAAATAATATAATAAATAACTGTATTCTGTCTATATTGAAAGGTACTTGCTTTGTACTCCTCTAAAGCACCTAAAATAACCCTGAATGAAGTTCTTCAGGGAAGAACTCATGAAATAAAATCAAACACCATGCCATTATTTTCTTTCTTGGGGTATATAATTTAGACTGCAAGCAGAGAGCACAGACTATAGCCTGAGGACCAAGAAGGGTGTGTAGGGAGGAAGTCCGGGCCCTCAGTGTTGGTCTGGTCTCTAAACATCCCTTTGTTTCCACTACTGATTTTTCTTTCTTGTCTTCTCTGGCTGTAATTATACCTTACATTCGGTCTTGCTTTCCAAAACCATTTTATCAGGTTTCTCAGAAATCTGACTAATGACGGACAGCAATCTTGTAATCCCCAACAACAATTCACTTGCAACTACTTAAGACCATATGTTTGTTTGTGCTTTCAATTTTAGTCTAGTGTGGGTTTTAGAACATAAAACACATGCTAGACTCAGCTAAGACTGGTTTGGGCTTGTTCTGGAATTGGAGAATGGCAGGAGCCCAATTCCACTGATCCATAACCCCAAAGGATTCCCGGGCTCCAGGTCTAGGTCTCATGAGGAGCCAGACTGGCTCGGCGTGTTCCTGTCAGGGCAGTGAGTCTGACTCTGGGCCCAAGTGTATCCGTCACATTGTGGTTCGCAGATTGTTAATAACGCCCAGCAGAGCGGCTGAGGTGTCAGAGGTGGAGAGGGCCACTCCAGAGCTGCTGGCATGACGACGGATTTACTGCATGGCCTCAGGGAAGGTAAAAGGTCAGAGGGTGCACAGAGATGGGAGCCATACATATGAGAGTATGTGCTCAAGTGAACATGTTCGGCACCTCTGCGGGTATCAACATGCTCATTAACCCTACACGTGTCAGTGACAGGAAAGGATCAGTTACAAGTCTGGCTAAAGCTGACGATGAGAAACTTGTCCAACATGTGCAGTGTTTCTAATTATTTACAGTTGTTTCTGCTTTAAAAAGGCAGGGAAGCTGTTTGCAATTGGTGTTTGTTTCAATTTAGTCACAATGACTATTTCAAGACAATAGCTGTTCCAAAACCTAGTGAGCTGCCTAGCTAGATAGCATTTAAGGCTGTCACATGCACACCCCCAACACAAAGCCTCTTTCCCAAGGAAATAATTAATTAAGATGCTTTCTAAGATTATTCTAAAATAGATGCACTATTTAGTCCAAAATGTAAAAAGTACCAAAAAAAAAAACTCAGTGAATAAAAATAATCTAAGCTAAAAAAAAAACAAGCTACAAATGTAAAAATACTAATTCCTGATTCAATACTATTTTTTTTTGTTAAAACATCTAAATCTAATTCATAAAAATACTTTACTACAATATTTGTTTGTGGTATGCATATTTATGCTTTTTAGATTTTAAACTGTTGGTTTAGCAACATGCTAATCCAAAGCTCTGTTGGTTCTATCATTCAAACGTTTGGTGCAAGTACGATTGTTTTAAAGCAATTAATACTTGAATCAAGCAAGAATGCATTAAACTGATCAAAAGTGACAGTGAAGACAATAAAGGATCATGTGACACTTAAGTTTGGAAAATTCAGTTTACCATAACATGAATAAATTACATTTTAAAATATAATAAATCTGAAAACAGATATTTTAAATTGTAAAACTGCTTCACAGTGTCACTGTTTTTACTGTATTTTTGAACCAATAAATGCAGCCGTGGTGAGCATAAGAGACTTTCAAAAACAAAAATCTTACTGACACCAAACTTTTGTGCATATAGAGACACCACTGAGGTTCCATATCAATTATAAATGCCATATAAATTGGGAGGAGACAGCAATGTCAGCTCACACGTTTTTGAAAAAGAGCCTTGCGTCATGGAAATGATCATTGCTTAAAGTTAGGAGACATTTTATAAGAAAGGAGAAACAAGTAGTGACTGACATGAACTAGCTGGTCCTGGGTGTCGTACTCTTTGGAACATCCTTCCCAGTGGCAGTTGGTCTCATACACGGCCTCCGGCTCTTGCTTGCATTCATCTTTGTCAAGTTCCTCTCGCAACTCCATGTGATCCTGTAAAGGAAACAGTACTGGTAAAGTTTCTTTGCACATTTTATGTCATACATATCAGTCAAGAATATAGTAAGAGTCATATTGAGATCTCTGACTTTGTTATCTTGGCAAGTCTGAGATATAGTTGTTTGACACTCTGGAAGAGACACACTAATCTCACTGTGGTTTAGTGAAAAATGTAGCTATTAAAAAAAGAGATCTCATTAGTGTTTTTTTTTTTTATTTCTTATGGGAGTTGATCCTGGTCTTGAGTTATTGAGAATCATATGGGAACTATTGTTGGCGGTCAGGTCGATTTCCAGCACAATAATGCTACCCTCGTTTCTCTTAAGGTCTGGGAATGCTAAGAATGCTTTTGAGCTTTAATGAACTTAAAATTTAAACGGTTCAAAACCCCTCAAATGTGGTGAGAGAACGGAATGCTTCACGGCCACATCTAATGTCACCTCCCACAGGCTAATTTGTGTGATATCCAGTCAAAGTCAAGGGTATGTTTACCAGCGAGCGCTGTGTTGTTAAGAGCACTAAAGCAACAACTGATAATAGTTTCTTTGAAACCATTCAGAGTTTGGTTTTTATCATTCCAAGTGTGGAAAATCAACCTCAAATATGAAGGGTTTTGAAAGAGGTCCATGCTGACTACAGCATGTTTATATCCGTCCCACTACTGTGTGCTCATTAATTCACATCTGCCCCAAGCACACTCTGTACCTCATGTATCATATCAACACACTGTCACAGAACTGGAAATGAGTCGAAAATTGGGCATAAGAGACTTAAAAATTGAAAATAAGAGATTAACAGATATGTATGTATGTCGCTCACGTCAAAGGCTACGCATTAACGATAACCTGTACTTAGTAACTAAGCCACTCTCGTGGTACTGTAGAGAAATATTTTTGAGATGAGTTTTCAGTGATCAAACTGTCATGATAAATACTATTACATGATAATACTATCGATTGCAGTGCATGCAATAAACTTCAGTAGACTACAGCTCGCCCGTGTTTAAAGTGCTCTGCCGCTTGAGTAGTTTGTTACATGAATGCCCCCTACTGATCATGTCTTCCCTGTGGTCCTGTGAGCCACATCGTGGTCACACTTGATCCTTTACCTCTAAGCGGGCATTTTCATTGGCCACATCTGTATATATAGCCATCTGGGGCTTTATGAAGTTATGACAGATGCCCACCTCATAACTCTGACTTCTGTTATTTTAGTATTATTTATATACTATTTCAGCATTTATTAATATCTTGACTTAGCTTTTTTTTTTATATTTCTATTTAGCAGTAATTTCTTTTTTATTATTAAATTTGAGTAATTTTAGTACTAATTTATCTTGGTTAGTTGCCAATTAACTTTTATTTAAATGTATTTTTTTAAATATTTTATTTATTTTTTAAATCTGATTAATTTTTTTGCTTTATTTCAATGAACAAATTTGATAATATATTGAACAATAACAACACTGGTCAGAAATCTCAACGATTCATTGAAAAAAAAAAAAAAAAAAGACTCAATTTTTTTCATGGGACATTGCTACTTTTCTGATGAATGCGCTATGGACATTTTCAGTGAACAACATCTTAAATTTAGGTGTGTTCTAACACATACAGTGCTTCTCACTAATATTGGCACCCTTGGTAAATACGAGCAAAGGTGGCTGTGAAAATAAATCTGTATTGTTTATCCTTTTGATCTTTGATAAAATTTTTCTTTTTACAAAATTCTAACCTTTCATTGAAGAAAAACAATGGATACTGGGGGAAACTCACATTATGAAATAAATGTTTTTCTGTAGTTCACATTAGGCAGAGTTATTGGCACCCAATTATTGCAATGTCCTTTTCCCTAAATAACAGCTCTGAGTTTTCTCCTATAATGCCCGATGAGTTTGGAGAACACCTGATAAGACATCAGAGACAATTCCTTTATACAGAATCTCTCCAGATCCTTCAGAATACCAGCTCCATGTTGTTCTCTTCAGTTCATCCCACTCAAATTCTATAGGGTTCAGGTCAGGGAACTGAGACATCCATTGCAGAAGCTTCATTTTGTACTCAGTGACACATTTTTGTGTTGATTTTGCTTTTTGTTTTGGATCATTGGAAGATCCAAACATGGTCCATTATAAGATTTCTAACAGAGGCAGTCAGGTTCAGATTTTTATCTGTTGGTATTTGATAGAATCCATGATGCCATGCATCTGAACAAGATGTCCAGGAGCTCCGGGAGAAAAACAGGCCCACAACAGTAGTATATTTAAACGTGGACATGGGGTACTTTTTATCCCTGTTTGCACCAAACCCATCTGGTGGGTTTGCTGCCAAAAAGTTATTTTTTAGTTTCATCTGACCATAGAGGCCAGTGCCATTTGAAGTTCCAGTCCTTTCTGACAGTCCTATTCTGAATATGCTGGAGTATGTTTTTGGATGAGCCAGGAGTTTTTTTCTCGAACCCCATTTGAACAACATCTGTTTGATATATATTTTTAAGGCTTTCTGACCCCAAGACTCAACTATTTTCTGCAATCCTGATCCTTGGAGAGTCTTTAGCCACTCACAGTCTCATCCTCAGCGTGTATTACGACGATATAGACACATGTCATCTTCCAGGCAGATTTGTAACATCTTTAGTCGATTGGATCCTCTTAATTATTGCCCTGATGGTGGAAATGGGGATTTTGAATGTTTTAGCTCTTTTCTTACAGCCACTTTCTATTTTGTGAAGCTCAACAATCTTGTTCTGTCCATCAGAGCTATATTCTTTGGTTTTACTCCTTGTGATGGATGATTAAGGGAATTTGGACTTTGTGTTCCTCATATTTATAATTCTGTGGATCAGGAAGTCATGGCTGGACAATTTCGTGTTCATAATCACCCTAAAAAAATTTACCAAACGCACTAAAAAAATGTAAATATGAATAGGAAAATACTTCAGAGATATTTTACTCGTAAGAATGTCTAGGGGTGCCAATAATGGTAGCTAACATGCATTGGAGAAAAACATTTATTTCATAATGTGAGTTTTAATGTGAACTTTAAATTGTTTTACTTAAATGAACGTTTAGAATTTTGTGCATTTTTTGAATGAAAGATCAAAAAGATAAATGACGCAGATTTATTTTCACAGCTGTCTTTGCTCATGTTTATCAAGGGTGCCAGTATTAATGAGCAGCACTGTAGCTATCGTATGACTTTATATAATTTTATGATTTTTCTAGGTATAGAGTAAAAATCATATAGACCATTTCTATGACACTTTAATGGTTCTCTTGAGTCCATTTTGAAGCTGAAAAACCTTATTGTGACCTAAAGTGACAGTAAATAAGATTCCACAAACCTGAGAACCAGGTGAGATGGGGTGGGGTCCATCTGCTTCAGTCTTCACCTTTGACCTCTTGAAGATCATAGGGTTGACCGTGCTGCTGACAGCTGGGTCTCCACCAGCATTCTGCAAGAGAACAAGGGAAGAGACATTAGAGCCATCATGTCGACGGTTTGGCTGCTGGCATGAGTGGTGATTTCACGCCTACAAAAGGCACTATGCTCCAGATGCCATATTTCACAAAGCAACTCGCCGCAGAGACTAAACAGTTTAGACTGCACTATGAGCATCTGTCAGATGGAAATATGAAAAGGAAGAAATTATTACGCCCAGAGAGCAGCTACAGACTTTGATCCTCAGATGGATTCATAATTTAACAGACAATCTCTCTGAACACGCAGGCTCTGCGTTAAAGTGGTGCCTTTCCTCCCAACCACTACAGTATGGCAGAGGCCCATGTTTTCTATAACTCAATAACCCTGACATGGTTTGCTCAAAATTGTGGGAAATGTGTTTCTCATAACTATAGTGTGTGTATATGTTTTGGAGATCAGCAATAAAGCTGGAATAAAAACTGATTTGGTGAGTGTCTGGACCGACAGAGTAGGTCAGAGGAAGTTTATATTCTGGATGGCCACTCTGTTTACATGGGAGTGACAGGAGCTCTTGGTCGATGAGCATTACACAGACTTCTATAAAAGCGGAGTTGGGGAAAAATGGGGATGAATGAAAAGATCAGTTCAGATTAGCATGAATTTTTAGGTTTAAAAAGGGTAGGTTGCTGGTTAGTGCTGTTGGACCACTATAGCCAAGCTATTCATCTTTGCCACCATTTAACACCTATTCTTAAAAAAACAAACAAAAAAACAATTCAATCTTTTGAAAATCTCAACATGAATACAGAATTTAATTTTTTATTTATTTTGAAAAACTAATATAAAATTATAATTTTGGCAATTATTGGTTATTGGCCATAACATGAAAATAATCAGTCTATCTGTATCAGAAATAATAATTATTTATTTACGCATCCTTAAACATTATATAATACTGTTCAAATGAATGGGGATGGTATGTGTTTTAAATATTTTTGAAAGGTGTTTCTTATGTTCACCAAGGTTGCATTTATTTGAACGAAAATACAGTCAAAACAGTAATATTGTGAAATTATTAAAATTTGAAATAACTGTTTTCAATGTTAATATATTTTAAAATGTCATTTATTCCTGTGATGGCAAAGTTGAATTTTACTCCAGTTTTAAAGGTCACATGATCCTTCAGAAATCATTCTAATATGCTGATTTGGTGCTCAAGAAACTTATTATTATTAATAATAACAATTACTATTTTCAATATTGAAAACAGTTGTGCTGCTTAATTTTCTTGTGAAACAATATGCATGATTACTGCCAATTTTACTCAATGTAATACATCCTTGCTAAATAAAAAAATATTAATTTCCTTAAAACAAACAAACAAACTTGTACTTTAAACTTGAATAATAAACTATTTTATACAATTTCCAGGTTTCTCAATACCTTAGGAACCTTGAGTCTAGATGTATAGAATGTATATAGCATGTATAGAAACCATAAATCTCAGTAAAATCACCTGGCTGGACTCTGTGTTTGTATCGGCGCTGTTGTTGTTGGTCAGAGCAGCTGCTGCCACCAGTGTCTGTCTGGTGCTGAGGGATGGAGAAGGCTGTAGGAGAGGGGGAGTGTGTCCAAACGCATTTAGACCTCTCTGTTGGGACAGCAGCTGGTGGTATGCAACCGGTGTGATAGGATGTGGGAACGTAAAGGAGGGACTGAGACGTAAAGAAGGAAAAAAGTCACATTATGTGTTAGCTCAAACAATGGGCAACCTGCAAAAACATTTACAAGAAAAATCAACACATATGGGAGATTCCTGTACCTGATGGCCCCAACGGAGAGGTGGCCGTAAGAGCTGCTGGCAGCCGAGCTGGAGCGGGAGTTATTGATGTAGGCCACCAGAGAGTTGGGCGAGGTGCGGATCATGGTCTGCAGGTCGATGCTGGCATCCGAGACTGGAGAGATGGACAGCGCTCGCTTCCTGCTCACCCTCGGCGTCAGTCTGGGACTGGGGAAACGGGACACTGCAGAGAAAAGACACTTTTTTTACCTCTCACCTTAAAAAAGTCTGTGTGGGACATTCAATTCTCTTAATCTCCAGCATCACTATTATGCTGGCTTGCATACAACTCGCTATGAATAATTTATCAGTTTATCATACCAATCTCACCCAATGGGTTGTTCAGCAGAATGCCAAACAGATACTGTTTAACAACATTGATCTGAAAGTAAAATAAGGCAAATAAGCAAGCAAATAAAGAGTAGAATGCTGAAAAGTCTATATTTTACTTAGAAATTTGAGTAAGATGCTTTAGGTATGGCTTTCCTCTGGTAATTATAGTGTGTATATATATATATATATATATATATATATATATATATATATATATATATATATATATATATATATATATATATATATATATATATATATATATATATATATATATATATTAGTTTATTAAAGTCCCAAGAATTTTTTTGTTCTGTATTTTTTTTTTTTTTTTTTTTTTAAATACCGGAAAATCAGTAATATATAGAAAATTTATTCACAACCACTTGAAATAAAAGTGAAGAGTTTAATGTTCTATGCAGACATTTATATAAATTTATTGAAAGTAAGTTACAAATGATCACAACCATATCTACATTCACATCTGATAATTTTAAGGGTGAAAATGGGTAGAAAATGTCAAAATGACCTCTGATGACAATCATACCTACATTCACACCTGGTAATTTTAGGGGTTAAAAAGGTTTTTTTTTTTTTTTTTTTTACAAAATTACCTCCCCAAAAATACCACATTATGACATTTTGGAGGTAGAAATCTTGACTAACCTTTTAAAGGGAAATATTAAACTTCCAAAAAATGTATAAACTGTAGAACAGAACTGCATTTCAGTTTCAAGTGAGTGTATATTCAAAGGCCATGTTTCCATGTGCCCAGGGCTGTAATAAACAGGTGCTGTGCATTAGGCCTGGTGTAAGAGCACAGAGAACAGCAGTCGAGCAAGGAGGCTTTTTGCCCTCCAGGGGGGCATCAGCAAAGGTGCTACAACAGGAAACATGTAATGGGTCCATTAAACTACACACAAACACAAGCACCTCACAAAAAATCCTCCACTGACATTTCAAACAGACGCCTGTCAAACTCTCACAAATCTACAACCTCCAACCAGTTAATTACTCCCCTGCCATTCTTTAAGCAATCGTTTTGATGTACCCTGCAAACAGCAACTATTATAGGTTGTTAAGCTAAATATATATATAAACAAAGTGAGATTTTGACATTTGATTCAAATGCACGTATGCACATTCAGTGCTTCATTTAAAAATAACTCAACATGTAATAAACAACACATGTCGGAATCATTTTAAGAGCATTAAATGTGTAATTTCTGCACCTCTACATCAAAAAAATAAAATAAAAAAATGACTGGCTATGTTCAAAATAGCATGTAGTATACAGTATATATACTACATACTAAGTTTATAGCAAGTTTACTATACAGTATGCAAATTTCCTGTATGTGTGGGATATTCAAAACACCAACTACATTTGTTAAAATGAGCATGAAAAATACACAACAACCATAATGCAACACCATTAACTAACATTGATGATTGATGCATGAACAAGAAGTATGTGATGGGATCTTTAACATTTTCCTCAAAAAACCAACCTTTGAATACTGTAGCTTGCTTATAGATGTCTCTGCATATTAAGCTGGGAGGAGAAAGTATTTTAACAACCCAAAAATTACACACATCAGCTTTGTATTGAAGCCAGTTTCTGCCACAGCAACAGCAACATTTTATCTCACAAATATGACTTTTTCCTCACAATTCTGGGTTTAGATCTCACAATTATTTAGTTCTCATAATTCTGAGACAAAAATGTCACAACTGTGAGATATCAACTCATAATTGGAAAATATTAATTAGCAATTCTTAGGATAAAAGTCAAAACTGTAAGATATAAACTCTATTTTGAAATTCTAAGTTTAAATCTTGCAATTTTGAGTTTATATCTCCCAATTCTGTTTTTTGTTTTTGTTCCAGCCACATAATAAAAAATTGTTTCATTTAGTGTTTTTAAGAATAGGAGGTAGGCTTTGGTTGGAGAGGAGCAGCAATAGTTTGCGTGCCTGGGGTCAGAGAGCAAACCACAGGATGACAGAAGACAAGTAACTTAAATTTTGGTTTTCCACACACTCACACAGAATGCATCCCAATAGAGCTATACCTAATAACCTCAATTAAAACCCTAACAGATTTCATCAAAGAACGTGCAGAGTTTGCTAAGTGACTGCCACGTTGATGGGACGGCGTGTGGCAGCACTTAGAAGGCCACTGCCCACAGAGTGAAGACAACAGCAGGGGGTAGCAGTGTCTGGCCTGCCCTCAGCTGCCGAGTCCCACACACTCTGCAAAGGTCTGTTTTTATAGGCAGTGCCTCTAATTTAGGGGTGCACAGGTTCCTGGGAGAGCTCTAAACCAGATGTGCAGTGCTGTGAGGTGGTGGTGGCAGAGGCTGGCTCAGGCAGTCCTGTCAACCCTGTGGGATGGGAAATGGTGGGTAGGAGGAGGTGCTTCTAATTGAGGATCTGGCCTGATATATGGCTTTATAATTACAAGCGCTTACAAAAGGGGCAATTATATTAGGCATCTGCTCTGATGTTTTTATTGGGATGCCAGAAAAATGTATTTGGAATGTGTTATTCTTATGTTCCTTCTCTTCTTTAATCAATATGTGCAAATAATAAAGTATTGGAAAAATATTATGCAATAAATATTTCAATTATGCAATATACTACAGTTCAACAGTTTGGGGTTGGTAAGATTTTTTTTATGTTTTTGAAAGAAGCCTCTCTTATGCCCTTTAGTGAACTAGTAATATTGTGAAATATGATTACAGTTTAACGACTGTTTTCTATTTAAATACATTTTAAAATGTCATTTATTGCTGTAATGGCAAACCTAAATTTTCAGCAGCCATTACAGTAGAATCAGTGCCACATGATCCTTCAGAAATCATTCTAATATGCTGATTTAGTGCTCAAGAAACATTTACTATTATTATTAATGTTGAAAACAGTTGTGCTGCTTAATATTTTGGGGAAAACATGATATAGCATTTTTTTTCAGGATTCTCTGATGCATTTATTTGAAATAGAATCTAAATAAAAGATTCTACAACTTTTGAATAGTAGTGTGTACAAAAATAAATATTTTATAAAGTCTGCTTATTAAAATAATGAAAAGTATTAATTTCTTTAAAACACACACACACATATATATATAAAGTGCTGCTTGAAAATTTGTGAACCCTTTAGAATTTTCTATATTTCTGCATAAATATGACCTAAAACATCACCAGATTTTCACATAAGTCCTGAAAGTAGACAAAGAGAACCCAATCAAACAAGTGAGAGAAAAAATATTTTCTTTGTCATTTATTTATTGAGAAAAATGATCCAGTGTTACATATCTGTGCCTTGCAAAAGTAAAGTGAAGTGAAGTGACATTCAGTGAAGTGAAGTGACATTCAGCCAAGTATGGTGACCCATACTCGGAATTCGTGCTCTGCATTTAACCCATCCAACGTGCACACACACAGCAGTGAACACACACACACACACACACACACACACACACACACACCGTGAACATACACCCGGAGCAGTGGGCAGCCATTTTATGCTGCGGCGCCCGGGGAGCAGTTGGGGGTTCGGTGTCTTGCTCAAGGGCACCTCAGTCGTGGTATTGAGGGTGGAGAGAGCGCTGGACATTCACTCCCCCCACCTACAATTCCTGCCAGCCGGAGACTCGAACCCGTAACCTTTGGATTACAAGTCCAGCTCTCTAACCATTAGGCCACGACTTTCCACAAGTATGTGAATCTCTTGGGCTAGCAGTTAATTTAAAGGTGAAATTAGAGTCCATCTGTGCAGAGTCAATGCAATGACTATCAAATGTCAGTACGTGACCTGTTTTATTCAAAGAACAGGGATCTATCAAAGTCTGATCATGTTTGTGGAAGTGAATCATGTCACGAACAAAATAGATTACTGAGGACCTCGGAAAAAGAGTTGATGTTGCACATCAGGCTAGAAAAGTTTACAAAAGCATCTCTAAAGAGTTTGGACTCCACAAATCCACAGTCAGACAGATTGTGTACAAACGGAGGAAATTCAAGACCACTGTTACCTTCTCAAGAAGTGGTCGACCAACAAAGATCACTCCAAAGCAGAACGTGTAATAGTCTGCGAGGTTGCAAAATTTCCCAGGGTAACTTCTAAGCAACTAAAGGCCTCTCTCACATTAATATTAATATTAATGTTCATGAGCCCACCATCAGGAGAACACTGAGCAGCCAACCATGGTGTGCATGGCAGAGTTGCAAGAAGAATGCCACTGTTCTCCAAAAAGAAAATTGCTTGCTAAACATCATGTGGACAAGCTAGAGGACTATTGGAGAAAGGTTTAATGGATGGATGAAACCAAAATAGAGCTTATTGGTTTCTGAAAAGTCACTGAAAGCAAAAATTCACATACTTGTGCAACGCACAGATATGTAACACTGGATCATTCAAAATATTTTTCTCTCACTTGTTTGATTGGGTTCTCTTTGTCTACTTTCAGGACTTATATAAAAATCTGATGATGTTTTGGGTCATATTTATGCAGAAATATAGAACATTCTAAAGGGTTCACAAACTTTCAAGCAGCACTGTATATATATACTAAATAGTATATATGTTATAAATAAATAAATAAAATAAATGATATATGTGCACTTCAAGCACCAGGCATTCACAATGAGAGAGAAACATCAGCGCCTGTGTAGTGTCTGTTGTGTATGTGTGAGCATGTTGGCCTGAGCTGAGTGGTGACAAGACTCCCTCCCTTTACACCAAAAAAACCTCTGCTCCCAAACAGTCCTGCCTGTAGTCGGACAGCAGATGTTTGCTTTGGCAGCAGCTATTATCATGGGACCTTAAACAGTTCCCCGCTGGCTATGCCACACAAATGAGTTCAGCATTTGTTTTCCTCCTCTTTCCATTCATAATCTTAAAGCATTCTTGTGTAAGCAACTCAATTAGAAGCTGCAGACCTCTTCACTTCAACACAGAGAGCAGAAGCAGAGCTGCATTGAAACAGAGGTCTGTTCAACCTATTATCCTGCTGTTTTGGGTATCAGGCAGAGTCTGGCTGTGAGCCGGAGGCTGTGGTGATTTATTTATTCACATGTTCATCCATCCAGAGGGCGTAAGGCCAGAATTTCCCATCACACCCATTGAGAAGCATTGAGTGAGACTTCTCATAACATTGCACGCGCAATAGATTCACTTTAAGTACACAAAGAGGGCCTAAGGAACGTGCCCATTGAGTAAAATCCCGTCTGGGTGTGATGGGGAAATGCGGCTGTGTTGTTTTTAGTGGCGACTGTGCTTTCAATCGGCGTGTCGCCCTGTCAGGCGGAGATCATAATTAACGTGTTAAGTGCACGGCATTGGCATGCACATGCACTTGGCACAGCAATGGAGCGTTTAAGCAAGACGTGCACTCATAGACGACGCCGACTCCTTTCATTGTTTGCTGCTATTTGTTATTTTGGGGCCTGTTCGGGCAAATGCGCTTGGCGTTCACATCGCTGGCAGGAGGAGCAGTGATCCGCAGGAGTGAGCCACATGTATTCAAAGCTTTTGGGGTTAAAATTCAAGACGGGGTGATGATCCATCATTCTTACGTCTTAAGAGTTTACTCTTACTTTTATAGTCATGGATGACTGATGTGGGGTTACGTGTTAAGCATATTTAATGATGAGAGATTTGTTTTAATTACTGCTATCAGCACCAAAGTCTGTGCATGTGAGCTACTGCATGAGTGAAAAATATCAGCATTCACTTCATTATATATATATATATATATATATATATATATATATATATATATATATATATATATACACACACTGTAATGGTTTATTAAAACATAATAAATAAAAATACAAATCTATCTATCTATCTATAATAAGTTTAAAATATGATTTTATAATTATTTTATTATATTTCAACGATAAATGAATATAATAACAATCATAAAAATAATTGCAAAATAAAAATACAAACAATAAAATAACTTAATAAAACACTTAGTGTAACAAATGCTGAGATTTGATACATTTTTAATTTTCACTTGTAGTTACAATTCATGTGTGTTTGCATACATACACACACACAATTTTTGAAAATAGTTAAAAACTGTAGTTATCTGTCTATACATATATGTGTGTGTGTATGCATGCATGCATGCATGCATGCATACATGCACACATATATATATACATACACACATAAACACACACACACACACACACACACATGTATATGTATAGACAGATAACTACAGTTTTTAACTATTTTCAAAAATCATGTTTTTTCATTGTGCATTCCAATTAATCTCAATCAAACTGCATTTGGGTTCTTTTGATTAAATAAAAATAATTAAAAAATACAGCTAACTAACAATAAAACAATGAAAATATGATAACATAATAAAAAACTTGATTTGATTTTTACTTGATTTTTGATTAGCTTTTTGCAAATAAACTCTTCATATATATATATATATATATATATATATATATATATATATATATATATATATATATATATATATATATATATAAATAAATAAATATAAATAATGAGGTCTTATAGGTGGCTTTTGCGAAGTGGAGTTTGTAGTAATCGTGACCTTTACAGCTATATGAAATGTCAGAATGCTGATTTTTTCGTACACTGAAGTCTGTAACAACCTATTCAATGTCGAATGACTCCAGTTAACGTCTCGGTTTGACCCAGTAGTGAGTGTAAAACTGCCGAATGTCCAAATAAATTTACAGTACTGCACATGCTGGCTCTAATGACAAGCCGGAGAGATTTTCCATGTGCACATTTCTAATTTTTTTACAACAACGATCACCATTTACAGGAAAACCCGAACCTTCTCTCTCCAAGTCAGCTAATGGGCAAATGGGAATCATGAAGGGAAAAACAAGAGGGCCACTTTGTGCATGCTGAACACTGACTCTTGTGGTGGGTCTGCTGAATTTATTAGAACATAAATTGATTTTTAAATACGCATACGAATTTTATTGCCACACCATTCCAAGACAAACGCGAAGCCCTGCAATGCATATTTATCAGGGATTCGCTCTACTGAAGGGCTTGCTTTATGCCACCACACCATGAGCTGACACCGGCCATCAATGAAAGCCCTGTGTCTGTGGGTTGGTGTGGAGAACTGTGAACACCTGAGTGCCCAGAGTGAGACCACATCAAGCTAGGCGGAGGAGAAGGCCAAAGACTCGAGCCGGGAAGGAGAAAGCCCTGCGCTGTTGAGCTAACAAGCCTCACTACACAAACTGTGGGCAACTCTGCGGCAGCCAGCGTTAGTGGTCAGAGATGCAGAAACTCTCATGGCCGACTCATTACGGTCATAAAAACGCAGAGGTTCGTGTTTGATAAGTGATTGGAAGTAATTGGGACATGCGATGTGAGAGGGTGCGTGGATTTGTGGCACTAAGAGTTATTGTGGGTGGCTGGATTGGATCAAAGCAAGAGTTCGTGCCAGTTTGATTATTTACAATCGCAAGTTTCCTGAGCAGACACCCTACACTGACTTCCCCTTCATCCTCTCTCACAGTGTTACCCATTCACAACACTGTATTTCTCCTCGAAACTCTGGATGAGAGCCGAAAATCTGCTTGGCACCGCAAGACCTGCAACCTGCTCGCCCTGGTTTACCCCTATAGATTACGCAACGACATGCAATAGCGACCCTCTGGGCATCTTTTAACAAAGCCACATTATTAAGCCAGGCATAATCGGGACCTTACAAGATCAAGAGCATACACCCGTCCATTACATGACTAATTGGATCACATTACATAGCTGCCATAACACATCTTTGAAAACAAAAAGCAGAGATGAAAGACCTAGCATTACAGCCACGGCAAAAAAAAAATGTCTCTCTCTAAACATTGTATTTCCCTTTTAAGGTGAGGTTTGAGGGAAGTCGATTGTTACTTATAATAATAATGCATCACACCTGCAGCCCAATCTGAATTAGAGGCCCTAACAGAAACGCCTCATAAATTCTTGAGATGGCTCATGTTTATAGCCGTTTTCCATGCGAGTCATGTTTTATACACAGGTGAAGATCGAAAGGCTTGTTCTTTGATGTCAAAAGCTTGTATCTATTGATTTTTAACACAATTTTTTGCAGAGCGTAGCAAATTAGTTAGCTATTTGTACTGCCAAGTTATTTTCGTTAACTAAAAGTACATTTAAAATCATTAATTCACACACAAAAAAATTACTAAAATGAACTAAAATTAATGTGGAAACTGAAAATATCTTGAAAATATTAACACAAACTATAATTGTATATCAATTATACTAAAGTAACACAGGTACTGTCTGTGTCTACTCTGGGTCCTTTTGAGTTAGATACTTTTGCTTAAATTATTGCTTTTTTTTTTCTTTTTTTTTAAGATTAATCTGAAGTTTCAGTGAGACTAAACAGAATACAGATTATTTCCAAACAGGTTTTCCATACAGCTTCTGCTTGAAAACAGGTAGCCCTGCTCAGAACACCACTGGATGAGCTAGAAGTTGACATGTTGGCCCACTCAAACCAACAGAGCAATGTTTTGAAATCACCACAAAGCCACAGTTTTTACATTCTTGGAGAAGCAGGGATCCAAATTCAAAAACTGAGCCGTATGGGAGCCACTGACTCATAGAATTAAACTTTCACAAGCCTTTTTTTGCTGGCAAATTGAATTAGCATAATAGTGTTTGTTTTTTTATATTAGAAAGAATATCATTCAGAGTATTAAAAAACATAGCTTTAATTGCATGCTGCCATATGAAGTCAGTATTACATCTGATTTAAATGCAGAGAGATTCTCAACGAAAATATGTGAACGTAAGCGATTCTGGCTGCGCTAATTCAGATTTGTCAGTGCATTCCGAAATGTCGCAAGTACGTCTTGCTTTCTCATGGGTTGCTATATAACAGATAGTAGCATAAGCCTAGCATAAATTTAGAGTTATATTAGTTTCAACGGATACCTCCCCACCAGACAAAATCTGACTCGGCAACAAACTGACACAAAGTTCTCCCCTCAGTGGCTAATATTGATTATATTTGACATTATTGTTGCAAATTTATATTTTATCAACATTTGCAACAATTTTATTTGCAGCTTGGGACCCTGGGAACTAGTGGCTTACTTATAGCTGTCTCTTCCCATGTGGATCAGGAGAAAGCATTTCAGCACAAAAACAACAAATCTCACATTTGACCTTTGACAGTATGGATGTAGTATACTGGTCAGTGCAGTACTCAGGGTGTGTAACTCACTGTCCACTGGGCTCATGTAGTCAGGGAAATGAGCAGCTGCGGCCGCTGTCGGCATGAGCAGGTCTCCATAAGGGCTGCGGTGACTGGCGATGAGGTGATAGTACTCTGAGGGGTTGGCCCCTGGCGGGGGAGGGGGTAGCCCAAACAAGCTCCACTCCTTCAGGTGTTCGTGGGTCACTGCTCAGACAGAGAAGAGAAGAGTTTAGTATTTCAGGATTCATACACACATATGGGTAGCGGAGGGTGAAGTTAGACGCACTGTCCCCTGCACAATGTTTTGTCACATGGCCATAACAGTATTAAGACATCTTATACAGCTGCTAGACATTTTCTGATTCTGTTTTTAGCATAAAAAAATGGTAAATACCTTAAAAATTCAAATGAATAAAAGTATTTAAATAGCTAATGATTAGCCATTAATTATTAAATGAAGTATTTTGTAAGTAGGCTGAACTAATACTGACCGTAAGTGTCACCTTCAAATAGGAAATATTATTATAAATGCTGTGTAATGTTAAAAATTGTTTCACGACATTGAAAATATTAAATATTAATACTAAAATATGAACTTTAATATGACTCCCTTTTAATTTATTTTATAAATTATTTACATAATATAATAAGCAAAGTCTGTACACATACAGTAAAAGATAGAATAGAAAAATATTATGAAATATTACAATTTAAAATAACTATATTCTTTTTGAATATATAATACAAATGTTTATGTATATTATTCCTGTGATGGCAAAGTTGAATTTGCAGCAGCCATGAGCCCTCAGATATTATTCTAAAATGCTTATCTGGTGCTATGATCATTTTTTCCCGGATTCTTTGATGAATAGAAAGTTTAAATAAGTGCATTTATTTAAAATAGATATCTTTAGTACCAATTCAAATATTTAATCAACTTTTTTGACCTTGCTGAACAAAAAATAAAAGTCTGTTTAAAAAAAATCTATTATATAGATTTATAGTTTATAGCAGATATCTTGAAGTATGTTTACAAGTAAAAAGTGGTGTTCTCTCCTTGCCTAAACTTGGGTAAATTTGTTAACACCCGCACCTAGTAAAGCACCCCAGACTAAAGGTGTCAAAAGCAATACATGCAAAGGATATATTTATTTTTCTTTCAGCCTAGGTCAGACAACCATTAGTGCCTCCTATGTCATTTCCGTAACACTCGCCTACAACGAAAAAAATAACAGCAGTTCACGTCCATGCTGCTTAAGTTATGGGACACTCAGGATTGAGGAGGAGGAGGGGGGGGGGGGGGGGGGGTCCACCTCATTCTTGCTGCTTGGCCATTCATACCATAACAGCTCTATCAGGAACAATTAAGCCCTAGCGAGGTTAAAAAAGAACAGGCGTGTGTTTGTGCTGGATTCATGGCAGAAAAAGGCCGTTTATTTTCTCCACGCTCGCCGGATCGTATAACTGCGTCCCTAGAGGGGCTCAGAAACGAAGTGAGGAGGGGTGCGGCAGAGGCCAGAGCTGAAAAAGCCCTGAGGCGGTGGACTGATGAAGGCAGATCAGCAGTCAGAACACTGCTCTGGGGCAGGGGACATCTCCAGCGATCTTCATCAGTTTTCTTTATGGAACTTCTGTTAAACATGAGAACATGATTGACTTCTGCACAACTGAAGATCTGTCATTAAATTAGTTGACTGTATAATGCAGGAGGAAAAAAATCTTTGACTCAGATTGATGAGGAATTTTATGCAAATCATTGAATTAATCACTTGTACGCCTTTTATTGCGAGACCTTTGAAGATGTTGGTCAGCTGCTGGGAACAAGGTTTATATGAAATGGTGGGAAATAGGCTTTTTAGTTGTTATTAAGACTAACTCAAAGACTAAGACTAATAACTAGACTAATAACTAAGTTGTAAAGACTAGCTCAACTCCTTCCTTTATCTCTACCGCCATTTAATCACCAACACAATCTATTCCACATTGCTTATTTAAGTGTGAAAGCAGAGCCACTACTGCCAACACTTTTTGCTTGGTGACTTATCTCTCGTCCCAACTTGTTATAGTAACAAGGCTGAAAGGACCAGGCTTTTGGCAAGGTAGATAATATTCAGCAAACGGTTTTCTTTCTGACTATCATCTATTTAGATATTCAGGCCTACATAAATAAGAACCGGGTTACAGTAATGTTTTTTAGCATGCTTAATGTCCAAATCGTTGACACATTAAAGGAGATAAACAATGGTAGAGAGCTTCTGTTGTTTTTCAGTTTGTGGAGGAGTGGAACCATTAGCTTTCTTTCTTCACTGACCAATGGTTTTATTCCTTTTCCCAGACATACCCCCACAAACATAAAACCCACTTTCAGCCGGTATAACGGGTGATTCAAAAGTGCTCTAGGATTTCTACTGGCATCTAACAGCATGGAGGTAGCATCACAAAAAAGCATGTTTTTAGTAAGCCATTGTAGAAATACCTTGGCTGTCCCGGATGTTATAATTCACTCACCCTCATGACATTCTAAACCTGTGACTTTCTTTTTTTTTTTCAAGCATGAAATAAGATACTACATAGGATGTTCGCTCCATAAAATGAAACCGAATGGTTTCTAGGGGCTGTCAAGAACCCAAAACATCAAAGTATTGTTAAAGTGCTTCATTTCTGTCTTTCCTCACACTTAGATTACTTATGGTGCTTTTAGTCATTTTTGAAACATTTGCTTTTGTGAAAAGACATGAAATGTAAATGAAATTTTGACATTTTTGGCTGAACATACACAACTGTTCAAATGATTGGGTTTGGTAAGACGTTAAAATGTTTTTGAAATACGTTATATGGAACAAGGCTACATTTACTTGATTAAAAATACAATAAAACATTAATATTATAAAATATTATTTACATTTTATACAAAGCTGTATTTCTAACAACCATTACTCCAGTCTTCACTGTCACATGATCCTTCAGAAATCATTCTGATCGTCTGATTTGGTGCTCAAAAAACATTTATTTTTATCAGTGTTTAAAACGACTAAGCTGCTTAATATTTTTGTGGATATTGTGATTTATTTACTCCGGAATCTTTAAAAATAGCAGCACAGAGCACAATTATTGCAAGTTAGTGTATTTGTCAATGACAATAGCACCCCGGTACATGGGGAACAATATGAGACTCACCGTCAGCTGGGCTCAGTCCACGTGCTGCAGAGATCATGGAGAGCGTGGGGCTGCTGTGGACTGATCGCAGGTAGTGCTCCATATGTTGGTTGACATACGGGTGAGGTGGGTTGAAGGGTGATTCTCCGGTAGTTGCAGCATGAGGCGATAGTCGGATAAGAGGGATATCAGAGATAACTGGACTGCCAGCTAATCCATGCGGTCTGGCAAAAGACAAAGAAGACCTCAATTACTTTCTTACAAAAAGACAAGCTGCCACATAGTTTAAGTGCTTAAGTGTAGCGTAATTACGGACCCTGTGTAAATCCATGTCTTGAGGCTACATAAAAATACTTAATGTCTTTTTCACGGTGTCAAAGACAGACCTTAATTATTTCACTTAAAACAAGCTCACAACTTATTATTATAGTGATCAGGAAATCAAAAATTACTTTTTATTTCCTCAATGCATAGTCCTGATTTTATGGTGCATGATTCATTGAGTTTCCTTTTTAGACAGCGCCACAAATCTCCCTTAATTTTTCATCCCATGTCTCCTACAGTCGTCTGGCTCCCTTCTTGTATGTAACGCCTTCTTTCCAAAATTATTTCAATTTGTGATTAATAAAATCAAATTTCACCCTCTATTTTTTTCCCAAGTTTAACCAGTTTCATTTAGAAATATGTTGCATATTAAAGTAAAAATATATATAAAATGTATCAAAAACTGCAAAGGTAAATCAAGACACTTCAATATTTTTGTCTTGTTTTCCATACAAAATGTCTAAATCTCAAATCAAAAGTATATCTGAGAACCAAATTTATAGATAAATTAAAATAAGAAAATTTGCTAAGTTCTATATTCTTGACAGAACAAGTTGCTGGCAAACAATTTTAGGTTCAGGTCAGGTCCAGTTGACAATGTGAACTGTGAAAGTGATCATGTTCTTTTCATGACTCCCAAATGTAGACAAGTTACTCCTCCCTTTACGCCTGAGGTCTTGAACAAGTCGAGACTGAGAACGCTGTAGTACATGGTCGTTGTAATGTCTGCGTGGGATGGACACCTCTGAAGACACACAAGCCTGAAGTGTTATGATGAGACTGCTTAATACTTCCCCTCCATTTTTCAGACGGTGTTTGAAGAAACTGATGTGTAAAACAAGATAGTGGGGCAGAAGTTCACAGATAGCCCACAGGTTGTGGTGAGGATATAAATGTGTCACGTCTTGGCAGGTACCTACGCCGCCCGTACGCTAGTCCAAAAAACACCAGCCAGGAGGCAGCTGTAAGTCTAACATTTCCTGAAAGTAGAGCACACAGTCTGATCTTCTGAATCAGAGAGATGTTTGAAGAGATGTTTGTGTGTGGTTCCCTCAACTAAATGTTAATGTATAGTGGTTGAACACCTGGACGAGAGCAAGATCAGAATCTGATGTCCTAGTAGTACATGTACGCATTTGGCAGTCGCTTTTATCCAATGCAATTCAAGCTATACCATTCTTATAATTCATGAACTCCTTGGGAATCGAACCCATGACCTTCATGTTAGTGTACAATGGTTGAACACCTGGACGAGAGCAAGATCAGAATCTGATGTTGTTCTTTTACATTTACGCATTTGGCAGATGCTTTTAGCCAAAGCAACTTATATTGCATTCAAGCTGTAAAATTGTTCAATTTATTCATTCCATGAGAATCGAACCCATGACCATGGCATTGCTATCACCATAACCTTAGAGTTACACAAAGGTCCTTTAAAGAAAAAGTAATTATTGTAAAATAAACCCAAAAAATGTGATCTGGACCATGACGTCAAACTGATTCTGATTGGCTAATGCTGTGACTGACAAATCATAACCCAGCATCCCAGAGAGCTCTTTTGTTGCAGTTGAGTCCCTAAATGGAGTGCTCTTGAACAGAAGGGATATGTCAGACAGTGTTAAATAAAGCAGACCCGTCTATGTCCCCATACTACTTTACTTTCCACTGGGAGAGGAAATGACCATGCGTATGAATCAGAGCCTGCGTTCCACAAGGGTGTGTTCTCTGCACAGGCTGCAAATTGCGGGGGGATGGTCGGTTCTTCTGGGGATTTGATGCCAAGCAGGCTACAACTATAGCTACACATTCATTTTGTTTCAAGGAAAATTAGACAGTACTCAACGGGAAAGGAAAAAAAGCTTTTGCCTCAATGAAAGGGGGATGTTTCTTTTAAGAAAGTGTATGTTATTTAGATTTGTTTGACATGTGAATGAAGAGGATTACAGATTGCCTCCATCAAAATGTATTTAGTCATGTGCCAAATACTTAAGGTAACAGTTCTGTCATCATCCACTCACCGTCATGTTTTTTCCAAACCAAGATGTTTAGCAGAAAGTTGAATCTTGCTGTTTGGCGTGCAATGAAAGTAAATGGTGACCAGCTGCAAAAATGGATTAAAAGCACCATTTAAGTATAATAAAAGTAGTTAGAATGACTGTAGCTGTGCAATAGCTTTGTGTGAGGAACAGAATTTTCAAATATACTAGGTTGACGGTGATGATGCATAACGTCATTGGTTATTTTGCGGGGTTTTTTTTAGTAAGTAACTTAAATTTGTGCCCGTTTATCACACAAAGCAATTCTGAAGAGACTCTGAAGAGAAGTTATTGCCTTAGTGTTTTTTGTCATGTTTGTAGTTTTACAGCCCTGATTACATTCACTTTCTGCTTAGCATCTCCTTTTGCAATTGCACAGAAGAAAGAATACAGGTTTAAAATGACATGAGGCTGAGTAAATGATGACAGAATTTGAAACCATTGCTTTAACACATGCATTTTTCAAAAATGGATAAACTGTTTTTTGTACCTTTAATGAGATGTGAGCAAAGCCTACAGTGATGATCTGAATGGTGGGTATCAGATGCATTATGCTTGGCACAGTCTGGCTTCATCTCAGTCTCTCATTTATACCATCTCTGTTCGGAGGCCAACCTGCACGCAGCCTGAGTCGTGCTCAGTTTCCAGTAAACGCCTGCAGACTACCAGGCTTGTCCTGTTGCCAACTTTCTGCCATCAGCCTCCTTGAAAGGATAGCCATAAAGACGTCTCTGTTCTTGAGGAACTGAAAGAAAACAGACTCGCCATACACAAACCACCAAATCCTCCCCCCCCATTTGTGGAAGGGGGGGGGGGGGGGGTGCTGGAGCAAGTGCTCAAAATTAATATTCGCCTGCAATAGTGCTATGATTTTGCAAACTGCCAGCAAAGATGTGTTATCTGCGGCCATCTTGACCATTGATAAGAGTATCACAACAGATGGCATCTCCACAGAAAATGTCAACACGGTTGTAATTATAGTGACCACTGGTTTCAGTGTCCCAATCTGAAGATCAACAGATGTCAATTAAAAACTGTTAACTAAAAACAAAACATACATTTATAATGCAGTAATATTTACAATGGTTTTGAAGCATTTCCCACCATAATTGTACTACTATGGGAAAGTATGTCAACAACAGCAAGAGACAACTCCTAAATATACAAAAACATAATTAACCCAGTTTTGGGTAAATTCCCACATTTCTCAGTGATTGCCAGACAGTCACAATTGACAAGACAACATGTCAACGTATAAATAAATCAGGAAAACTGCTCAGGGTGTTTGAACCCTCAATAATAAGCCATTATTTACAACTTTACCTGTCAAGGGATAAGAAAAAAGAGGGCCCCTACTGACAAGAATGATAACTGAGGTCTTGTTGTTACGCCCTCTCTCTGACAAGACGGTACTTGAACGGTTAAAGAGACCTTAGTCATAGACAGGGTATGTCATGGTGCATTTAGAAAGCTTCTTCTTAATAGCTACCTGTCATTTTAGCAGTCTTCCATCGTTGTACCATGGGTGGTACCTGCCCATAGTAACACAACACAATAACTCCATTTGAAATTCTTTTAATATGTGCTTTCATTAAGCAGTTTCTGTGGAAATATCCAGAATACGCATATTCCCTACTGACTCCAGAGAGAATATCAGTATAACACATTTTAACAGTGTTTCCTGGTCAGGTGTTTTGATTTAGATGAATCACATCATATCCCAGAGAGACTGCAGTTAACTGCCACTGGGAGTCGTGGGAAACTTTTCCGAACTTGAGGCATGCTCTCCAGTCAGTACTGCTGGAGAGCATGGCTCCAGTCAGTACACTAATGTCCAAACATTACAAACATGTATTAACTTAAATATGCAAACCTTTGAACCAAGCATGAGAGTAAAATCTGAATTACCATAACATAAACCAAAAGATATGTGCAAAAATTCCCCTCACAACAGAAACACTAATTAAGTTGGACAACGTCTGTTAGTACATTGGTTTGAAAGAAATGTTGGGTGGTTCTTGATACCACTGCAATCTGAAACTGTTTTCTAAAAAGAAAAATGCTAGTGAGTGAATAAGGGAGGATGTGTTTTTCTCATTCACTCTGCTGTCATTGAGGTTCTGGGAAAGGAAAGCTAAATTCTAGATGCTAATTGCTCTGTTTACATGCTGAAATACTCTACAAACATTTAGACATTCATCTTCAAGATGTGTTAACTCTTTCCTATTTATGCTTGTGGAGAGAGGTTTGATTGCTAAGGAAGTTTCTTTGGCAAATGTGTTTGAGCATATTTGAATATACAGAAACCGCTATTTTAATCTGCAGTTCACAAGTCAAACAATTGCCACTGTTATACGACAATTCAATCAATTATGAAGGTAATTTTAGAAAAAAATCCTAGCACTGTATTTGTGTTCCACCTACGTCTCCAAGCAACACATTGCAATAATCGTATCAGTTAAGAAAATAATTCAATTAATCACTCTTTAAGACGGTCACTTGTTTCTGTCTTCAGTCAATCGGTTTGTTTGAACAAATTAGTTAAGAGAATCACTCAATTACTTTTTAAGATATTCACTTGCTTTGTCCTGAATGAGTCAGTGTGTTTGAACGAAAGGGTTGAATGAATGACTCCTAAAGTGAGTCGCTACCTACTGTCATAGTGATGTAACACACCGAAAGAAACGCTGAAAAAACACTACCACCGATGCAGAGGTATTTTTGCAAATATTTACCAATGAAAACCTCTTACAACCCCTTTTACATGTAGCAAAGATGTCTATCCTAAGTGGTAACATGAAACTTATGCATCATGAATCATTCTATAGGGTCCAATCCTTAAATCAGACCCTTGCCATACACCTCCAAAAGATAACACTGTGCTTAATTTGCTGTGCAATATACATGTAATTAGGTGAATTGGACACAGGCAGTGAAAAGGACAGCTAAATCAAGGTCTTGATGAATTAGGGGGCCTCTGTCAAGGCCAAGTCACATTAATCAAAGGAGCCAGAGTACACATAGAGAGACGGCAGGAATTCTCTTTTTCGGACTGTTTCGGCTCTTGTGATAAATTGTTCTAGTGTCGCTGGGCTCGCAGTATATCGCTATCCAATCAGTGATTTTAAATGCAAATGCACAGTTGCACTGATGTTAGTCATTGTATATATGAAAATGATCATATTTTTTATTTCACATTTAATATTAAAATAATATTTATATTTTTCCTATTACAAACATAATCAACATAACTGACAAAACATACCTTTAATTTCAGAATTTCTTATTATTTGGCTTGCCTCTTTCACTTTGTGTAGTTTTTTATTTTTACATCCTAGGGCTTTCTTATTATTTCCAGGTTTAACAGACAAAACCTGCCAAAGCCGTTTCAGTAAATGTCAGACTTACAGTTGTTGTCCAAAACTACAAAATACTACAAGGATGAGATGCTAACATGCCATCAGCTTTGTAATAAACACTCATTTTGTCTGTGATAAGAAACTGACTGAATCTTTGGCATTTGTTTCTCACTACTTGGATGTTTGCTCTCCATGTGCTGCAAAACTACAGCTGAACAAATTTTTCTGTCAGAAGACAAACAAATGTACTGGACAAGACCTGACAATGGCATGCTCTCGGTGTGCTTCATATCGAAGATGACTCAACAGGTTGTTTCTTGATTAACGATGATTCCATCAGTGCAAAGAGAGGTAAATGAATGTTGAAGTGGCTAACAAACTTACCCATGCATGGGGTGCAGAGGATGTGGCTCATAATGGTACCTCCCCTCATGGTGGCGCATGTCGATCGGTATCGGGGTGTGGAAGGTTGAGAATAAGTGAGGAGCTATGGAGTCAAAGAGAGAAGAGAAGACAAACATGTCAACAGAGGCTATAATACAGCATATATGGCTGTTTTGTGCAAAGACGCTAACTCATTTTACACAATAATACCACAGAAAGAGAAAAAGGAACAAAAAGAAATACATAAAATTAGTGTCTTGGAACAAATTCTTCTTCAAAATGTACTTGTTCACAATTTTGAAGCATATTAGAGTACAGAGTTGTTAGCTTAGCAACAGGCTAATGTATGACACAAAAACAAATTAGATTTATACTAGATTTCATAACTGAGCCACAGTCTGGCCCTCTTATCTCCAAGATAATTGAAAACTTACCAACGGTTCTTCAATATTAGTGGTTTTACATGTGCAATGAGTAGATTACAGTTTCTCATGATGAGTTTTTATATGTCTGGGCTAAAAAAAGAGGGCCAAAACATGCTCTTCCTGTTATAAAAAGGTTGATTGCTTTAAGGGGGTCTTGTAAAAAACCAACATGCTTTCATTAATGAGTGGAACTTACTTAAGGTGGTGGTTATAGATCTTTGAGTAAGCACTAAATAGCGTATACTGTCTGCATCTTTAATTTATTATTATTATTTGCTCTTAACGAGCTCCTAAGGCTATTTTTGGATGGACTCATCCCATCTCCTGTGCGTGCTTGTCTGTGCCCATTCCTTGCCTATATTAAAATTCTTGGGCATCACGTGCACCAGTGAGTCAGGCTTGACCTGAGAACAGAGACTATGGGGGTAAAGTCCTCAGATCATTATCTCTACCTGTGAGGAGATGAGGGTAGATGAGTGTGGGGAAGGGCCACAGGGGCCTCTCAGGGACCCATCAGGAGGAGACCTGTATGAGTCAGCATTCCAGAGCTGCCACTCTCACTCCAATCATCACCTTGGCTCTCAAGCATGCATTATTTTGATTCAAGACTAAGGAACATGTCAAACAATATGGGCTGAATTCACTAGGAAGTTGTTTTTTTCAGCATAAAACCTGCACTTCATTCACCTACAAATAGCAGGTAAACTTGTTTCTATGTAAATTGTGCTTATTTTAACAGGGAACGAGGGCACTAATGGTCAAAAGTTTGAACATGCCTACTTGTCATGGTTTTTTGGATCATAAGAAAGGTTTTTTGTATGCATAAAGGAATGTTGTCTGTCAAATAAGGAAATTAAGTTTTATGAGGATAAAAAAAAAAAAACAGTAACTAAATGACTCTTATAAAATATATAAAGAACTTAATTTTTAAAAAGTATATATATATATATATATATATATATATATATATATATATATATATATATATGTTTTTTTTTTTTTTTTTTTTTTCTGAGCTGCAAAAATAAGCAAATTTCAACAGTGCATGTTATTGTACTTTGTGAGCTTGCATTCAATTTAAACGTCGGTATTTCCAGTGGAATTTGTCCTGGAGAAATGATCAACTCTTCAACCTTTTCATCACTGTCACTGCGGAAACTACAACTGACAGGTAAGCAGGCTATTTCACAACGGCAAATGCAGGGAGGGATTGGTTGTGCGATGGCTTAAAATCCATCTCAACAGCTCAGTGACTGCATACTTTCAGGCTGTAGTAGTTCGTTTTTCCTTGCCAATTAGGTGGACTCCCTTTCCTTGGCGAGTTGGATATGGAGAGGCATTTCTCAAACCAGGAGTAGGGGCCAAAATAATGAGGGTTTGCGTGTAGGAGGATAAGCATGCATATACATAACATATTCATTGATGCTTTGGCCAAGTGCACAGCATGTCAGCGCTTGAGTAAGCCTTTGGAAACTCATGGGATTCCTGTGTGTTTAAGAATGATGGGAACTGGTGCTGTAAAGTGTGGAGAATCATATATGAGCTAAAACGCTTATTAAGTTACTAAAAGCAGTTTTTCATTTTTCTCTCACTGAGCTAATGCAATGATTCACATTAAACATCATAAAAATATACTGCAGAAGACCAATCGTCATATGGCAACCTCTCCAAACACAACAACTGAGCAGACATTAATTGAAAGACATAATCTGGGATACAGTAACTCTGACTTGAGGGTGGACAAGGCCTCATGAGGATGTAGAGGCAGGGATGGCCTGAGAGGGGCTTATTCCATCACCCAGACAGCTCCATTGTTCTTGGGCCAAAAGGAGGGCCAAGGTCCAGCACTCAGGAGGGTACGCACTACTACACAGGTGTGATTATATGGTTTGACCCACTCTGTTTCCTATAAAGAACAACATGATATAGTATGCTCCTACCAGTATTGAGCAAGTGGTCAAAAAGTCAAGGGGCTTGTGCATACATTTTCATCCCAAAGCTGTATTCCAGAAAATCTTTATATTTAAGAATGTTTAAGAATTTTAATAGAAACTCTTAAAAAAATCTTTAGACGTTTCATTCTTTAAAAAATGACAGACTTCAATGTTTTCTATTCACGATGTCTTGTCTAATACAACAAATTCAATACTTTAATACACAGGTAAATCTTAAACAAAATACAGACCAAATCAAGTCGAAGCGAAGCAAACCATAACAAACCAAAAAACATGTTAAATAGATGGATTTAAGTAAACCAGATTATTTTATTTTATAAATATTATATATATATATATATATATATATATATATATATATATATATATATATATATATATATATATATATATATATATATATGTAAAAATCACAACATGTGGGGTCAAAATGGGCCCCTTTATGCATTCTACAGTTAATATCTTTACATTAAAAATTACTAGTAAATTCATAAATGTAGACTTTTGGGACACACATTATTTTAAGGTCCAATTCTCGCTATAAACAAACCATTAACTATAACTTTTGCCTCAATAAACTCCTAATTGCTGCTTATTAATAGTTAATAAGGTAGTTGTTAAGTTTAGGTATTAATTTATGTAGGATTAGGGATGTATAATATGGTCATGCAGAATATGCATAATAAAAAGCCAATATGATAACAGGCTAATAAACAACTAGTTCATAGTGGAATTGGTCCCTATACTAAAGTGTTAACAACTTTTGAGCTATAAAATAACTATATTTCTGAAACAAAAAAATTGTGTATAAAAGCTTTGAGTAAAAAAAACAAGTGCATAATGCAATAAAAACAAAAAAATCATTTATTAAACTCTTAAATAAAACTTGTTTAATTTATTTTATTATATAAATTCCCTCCTCCCCCTCATAAATAATAACAAATAACATTGCAATACAATAAAAACACAAATCCATCTATTTTTAAGTAGTAAGCACCATGTTTTGGTTACGAAAAGTATTATTGTTTCAGTGCCACATTATAATTCCTAAAATGTACAAAACATCCTGTCAGGACCTGGTGAAAACCAGGCATCCACGTTCTGTTGCGGGTCAGGATTAGCTTGTGGTTTGATGTCCTTTTAAAGACAATAGCAGGTGGTAGACATTATCAACGGGTACTCAAAGTAGAGGAAAAACATTCACTTTTCATGTCCGAACGGAGCCGAGAGACAGGCGGCTTTGTACTGAGAGTAGCTCATCTTTAGAGGAAGCACTGAAGAACAATAATAATATCCTGAGAGGCCAGGCAGCAGCAGTGTAATTAAAAAGGCTTTTCTGTCTCGCTCCAGGAACAAGAGGGGAGCGAGCAGGAGGGAGTCGATTCAGACAGGAAATTCCAGCAGAACGGCCTGGCATGGTGCCTAACTACACAGCACCATGCAAACCGCTCTACACCAGATCCCTAAGCTGCCTTGAACCCTGGGAAGCCGCAGGCCGAGCAGGAGCCACCAGTGGAGTCAGCCGATCCTGGTAGCATGCAATTTGTTCCCATTTTTGAACAACCTAGTGAGGCCTTTCTTGACTTAATGTCACACATCAGTGTGTGCAGCAGTACGCAACAGTTAAATGCTCTGGGGGGGGGGGAAGAAAAGAGAGGCTTGTCTTCTCTATCCATCCTGCACCTGGGAAATGTTACACTGTATAACATCCCTATTTAGTCTGTGTTGATGGTTTTTTCCCAAGGCGTTAGTTGTGGCGGCAGAAGGATTAGGGGTTTAGGGGAGAGCACGAAAACTGCTTCCAGCATTAAAAGGAAGTATTAAGTGAATGACTTTTCTTTTAACACCCCAGGGGCTTTGTAAAATGATACATTTCTTATTAATAGGGGATTTCTGGCAAAGGCCAAATAGATTAAGTTATGGCATCCATACCACAATCATAACAGGTATACCTCTTGTTAACTGTAGATCCTGTGCCAATTTAGAATATTTCAGAGTAGCTACATGGTTTCTGTTAAATGGAAAAAGGAAATTTGTCCAACTGAGTATTTTTTTTAGTGCTTTATGGCTGTTTACCAGCCTAAACCAAAAGCGCCCAACCCCAAGTCTCTATGCTATTCTGGTCTCTAGATATGGCTTCAGTGTAAATCAATAGGAATTTATTATCAGTCTGACACGAAAGGGATAATCAATGGCTAGCCGTGCATTAAAGGATTTTAATGCACGACATGGAGGCAAAGAACCAGTGTTGCCAATTTAGCTATTTTGTAGCTAGATTATACTTCCCCACCCCTTTTGAGACTTTTTTCAAAAGTTTAGGGACAAATATAGAAACTACTTGAACAAACCTTATCTAAGTTCTCATCTTGCCCACTGATCTCTATTCATCTTTATATAGATCAGTGAATTTGGCATTATGATGTCATCTAGTGACATTTAGCTACCAGTTTTAGCTACTTTTAATTGAAAGCAGTTGGCAACACTGCAAAGAACCGCCCGACGCAAAGCGGAGGGTGGTTGCCTCCGCAAAGTGCATTAAAATCCTTTAATGCACGGCTAGCCATTGATTATCCCGCTTATTCCATGGTCAATTGGTAATTTGCCAAGTTATAGGCAAGTTAAAACTTGTCTTGCTCTTTGCAGCGCAGTATTTGCCCGAATGGGTAAAAATGACGGTTATTTTCGTAAGTTATGGCTCGTTAGCCTAGCATTCTGCCTGCTTCAAATCAGACACAGAGATGAAATAGTGACTTCCGGTATAGCAATGAAGGAGTGAATAGCTACATTTACATTTACATTTATTCATTTAGCTGACGCTTTTATCCAAAGCGACTTACAATTGCTATATATGTCAGAGGTCGCACGCCTCTGGAGCAACTAGGGGTTAAGTGTCTTGCTCAGGGACACATTGGTGTCTCACAGTGGATTCGAACCCGGGTCTCTCACACCAAAGGCATGTGTCTTATCCACTGCGCCATCACCACCAGCTAGAGAACGGGGGCTCCCGATCCATCCTTTAAGTTTCAAAATTTATAAGACATATAAGATCAACAATCACAGTGATAGCTACTTAAGACATCGCAGAACTATGAGTAACTCTAAACAAAAGCAAGCTCACTCTCCAGCTCCGCCGACCACGAGATCAACCGCTAGCATAGCGGGTAAATTAGCAGCCATGGCTACCTCATCTAATGCAGAGAAACAATTCGCGACTGAGACTACTGAACCTGTCTCCATGGACCAATTAGTTTCTGAACTAACAAAACAAAGAAATAGTATCAGAGAAGACATTTGTGGTTTGATTCAAGAATTTATTGGTCCTTTGCAAAGTTTGATAGATGCATTACGAAACGGTGGATGACTTTCAAGGCTGTTTGGTGTCGATGGAATCCCGAGTTGGGGAAAACTTTGAAAAGCTGATAGCGGCATAAAAAGTTATCAAAACTCTGCAAACCCAAAACTTGTCCTTGCTTGACCGCATCGAAGACCTGGAAAACAGATCCCGCAGATCCAACTTGAGGATTGTTAATATTTCAGAAGGGAATGAAAATAATCAAGATCCCGTTAAGTTCGTTTCCGAAATGCTGAAGGAGGTGACGGGAGCAGAAGTCTTTGATGAACCACCAATACTGGAGAGAGCTCACCAATCCCCCGGTCAAAAACCGACAGATGGCCGAAAATCACGTCCATTTGTGGTTTGCTTCCACCGGTTCCAAGACAAAGAGAGGCTACTCCGACGGTCAAGAAGTCATGAGATCCAGTACAAGGGGAACGCAGTCAGAATATATCTGGATCTCAGCGCTGCCCTGTCAAAGAAACGCGCTTTGTACAATGGCATAAAACAATCACTTTACCAAAAAGGAATACAATTCCAGCTGCTTTACCCAGCTCGCTTGAGTGACATTCGAAGAACAAACTTTCATATTCAATTCACCTGAGGAGGCGAAACAATTCTACGACCAATGGGTCAATGCCTAAAGCCAACCGGAATATCTAATCTAAATTTATCTTCAAGTGGAGAACATTACCCGTTATCTACGAGGATGACTTGTTAAAGATATAGGTATCTTTAAGGCATTCGTTTTATTTAATCCTTGCTTCAAATATTAATGTTCTTCCTTGTCTGAGAAATACTTGTTTTGGAGAAAAAAATAAAAAATTCTGAAAATTTAATGACTGTGGATTGATACACCAAGGACTAAAAAGTAAACTGTAAAAAGTTATGGCTGTAGAATATGTTATAGTGGATTGGGATACCCCGTTGATAGAAACGGTTCTGAGTAATTTGAGGGATTACTGGGGGTACGTGTATGGGGACCTGCCATTTGTCTCCGATTTTGAGAAAAATATAGGAAGAGGTCAGTGTTTCTTGTGCTTGATTGGAAGGGATGGGAGAGAGGGTGGGACGTTTATATTTTTGTTTTGTTTTGTATCACTCACTTGAACCTGTGGAAATATGGTCTTACTTTTATTCATCTATTCTTATAAATGTATTGACTGATATGTGACATGTTTAAAAAATAAGGAGTGTCTTCCATTCGTTTTATTACCTGGAATGTTAAGGGCATGAATGGACCAAATAAAAGAACGCGTATTTTTGCTCATTTAAAAAAAATGAAAACGGATATAGCGTTTTTGCAAGAATTCCTAAGAAAGTCCAGTTTAATGCATCTAAATGTGTTTCTGATCCCCAAGGACGCTTTGTTATTGTGACTGGATATCGGTTTCAAATCCCTGTTGTCCTGGTATGTGTTTATGCCCCAAATTGGGACGATGTTAAGTTCATTCATAAAATTCTCACATCTACCAGATTTAAATACATACAAATTAATATTTGGCGGAGATTTTAATTTGTGTTGTTAATCCAAAATTAGATCGTTCAAATCCAAAACCAATGCCACAATCTAAATGGTCTTTAGCTCTCTCAACTTTTATGGCACAAACAGGATGTTTGGATCCATGGAGATTTTTATTTCTACAAAAAAGAGAATTTTCCTATTTCTCTTATGTTCATTCTTCTTGCTCTAGAATAGATTATTTCAATATATTGATAAAACACTACTTCCTTCATTACAATATCGGATCATGCCCCACTACTTCTACATTTACGATTTGCTCTCTGCAGTAACCAACGCCCTACATGGAGATTAAATCCAACTCTGTTGGCAGACAAAAAATTTCATAAATATATATCAACAGCAATTGATACTTTTTTGGCTACAAACATAATTGAAGAGGTATCACCATCGACTTTATGGGAAACATTTAAAGTAGTCATCAAAGGTGAAATCATATCTTATTCATCATATACCAACAAACTAAAGAATGCAAAATTACAACAACTCATTGATTCCATAGCAAAAATAGATAGCCATGTCTCATTAACTCCTTCAGGAGAGTTATTCAAAAAGAGAGTGGAACTTAAAGCGCAATATGATCAACTTTCAATTGAAAGGACTCAACAGTACTTGTTATGGTCTAAAGGGAATTTTTATGAACATGGGGAAAAAGCAAGCCGATTACTAGCACATCAGATAAAATGTCAGTCAGCTTCTAGACTAATTCCACAAATTCGAAACGGATCACAACAACTAACAATGGACCCCAAGGAAATGAATGACACCTTCAAAGAATATTACTCTAATTTGTACTCTTCTGAGTTTAAAGAAAAGATACCTCAAATATGTTAATGTTTCTAGATGGTTTAAACATTCCGAAAATTAATTTTGAGCAAAAAGAAAATTTAGAACAGCCTATTAATCTACAAGGGGTCATAGACTCAATAAATGCAATGCAAAGTAGCCTGGTCCGGATGGATATCCCATAGAATTTTATAAAGCCTTTGCGCACAAAATTGCTCCACTCCTATTGAAAATTCTTTAGAAAATGTCAAATTACCACAAACCCTTACAGAGGCATTTATAACACTTATTTTAAAACCAGGAAAAGACCCATCCATGTGTAGTTCTTATAGACCAATTTCATTGTTAAATGTCGAAAATACTTGCCAAAATTTTAGCTTTCAGAATTGATTCTCTCATACCAGAAATTTTTTCTCCGGATCAGACGGGTTTTTGTCAAAGTTCGTTCCTCGTATACCAATCTACGGAAGCTCCTTGGAGTCCTGTACTCTCCTGCATCCAGGGAGAGCCCAGAGGTTGTGGTTTCCCTGGATGCAGAAAAAGCATTTGATAGAGTTGAGTGGGGATATTTATTTTTAATATTGAAAAGGTTTGGTTTTGGCCCAAAATATGTAAATTGGATTCAATTGCTTTATTCTACCCCAAAGTCTCTGTTATAACAAACAAAGTGCGCTCACAATTTTTTCTAATAGTAAAAGGCACAAGACAAGGATGCCCTTTAAGTCCCCTTCTTTTCGCATTAGCGATAGAACCACTTTCTATAATGCTTAAATCTCTACAGTCCATAAAGGGCATTGATAGGATGGGTATAGAACATAAAGTTTCTTTATATGCAGACGACCTGTTGTTATATATTTTAAACTCAGTTGAAAATGTCCCAAAAAATAGTGCAAAATCTTTCTGCCTTTGGCAGTTTCTCATGATATAAATTAAATTTTTCTAAAAGTGTATGCTTTCCCATTAACCCTCTGGCTCTACAAATTAAAACTTCATTCCTCCCATTTCATATCTCCCAAGCAGGCGTTAAATACTTAGGAGTACATATTAATCAAACTTTTTCAGGCCTATATAAAAATAACTTTTTACCCCTTATAAATAAAACTAAAACTGATCTACAAAGATGGGACACACTATACCTGTCTTTAGCAGGTAGAGTAAACTGTCTTAAAATTAATGTCCTACTTATTCCAGTCCCTCTCAGTTTTTATCCCAAAAGCCTTTTTTTTCATAAATGAAATAAGCTTATGACATCATTTTTCTGGAAAGGGAAGAACCCAAGAATTAATAAAGACCTTTTGGAAAGATAGCGATCTCAAGGAGGTTTAGCTTTACCTAATTTTATGGGATATTACTGGGCAGCAAATCTTCAAAAAGTCAACTGTTGGTATAATTTCCCAGAGACAGATTGGTGTAAGGCAGAAGCAGATACTTGTATTTCTACATCACTTCCCGCCTTAATAACAATGAAACTACCATTCTCCCCTCATCAGTAGGTATACCTCAAACCCAATCGTAAGTTCAACACTTAAAATATGGTCTCAATTTAGACAAACGTACAAACGTAAGGACTTCTCCTTGTTAAGCCCTCTCAGTAACAACCCTCTATTCCCCGCTGGTAAAATAGTCTACACCTACGTACAGAGGCAGAGCATTGGATTGGCTAAATGCAGTGATTTTTACACTGATAACACTTTCGCTAGTTTCACCGACCTTCTACAGAAATTTCAGCTAGCACAATCTAACCTGTTCCGTTATTTTCAAGTCCGACCTTTTTATTCAAAGTTCCACCTTTCCTAACCTACCCCCTACCTCACTAATGGATAACATTTTTATTAATTAATAATATTAATAAACATTTATTTGATCAAAAATACAGTAAAAACAGCAATATTGTGAAATATTATGAAAATTATTAGTAGCCATTACGCCAGTCTTCAGCGTCACAAGATCCTTAATAAATCCCTTTACTGTCAATTTTGAACACTTGAATATGTCCTTGAATAAAAGTTATAACTTTTTAAAAGATTTAAAGATCTAAAAAAAATCTTACCGATCCCAAACCTTAAAATGGTACAAGTGAATGATCTGTCAGACATTATATAATCTTTTTTACTTAAAGCTATTAAAAAATTGTTAGCAAGATACAAGGTACATTTTTAATGTTTGGGAGTTATGCTAATGTGATTAAAGAAATAACGGTTTAGTTCATAGCAGGACCTTTGTTTACAAAACTCTGTCATAAATACAGTAGCCCCAGATCCTCAGCAGACCTTATGTGCCTTTCCTGTTAATGTTTATAAAGCAGGGTCTCGCTGGCTTCTCTCTGGCAGTCTAAGGCCATGTCAAACAACTGGCCAAATCCATCCAATCACTCACATAATTTCCAGCAAGCTGCTGGCCCTTATAAGCCCTGAGAGCTGAATGTGATTTATTAAGCCTCTCTGAGGCACTGGACTAGTTACCTTAATTGTCTCGATACTTCCACTGTGTCTCAGTCCTGGGACAAAAGCTATCAGGGCAGGGGGCACCAGAAAATAACCCCAATGCATCACAGTACAAGGTATAGAGCTAGCCGTATGTTTGAGTGTGTGCTTTGCTACACATTAGCATGCTTTTGGAGTAACAGTGTCAGTTAGACAATGATAAAAATCTCAGTAAGACTAATTACACATGAAGCTAATCACTAACCTGATTTATCATGAGAGTCGCTAGTCTTGTCAGCAAAATTACTGATGAAACAACCCAAGTGAAAAATAAATATACTAAAATGTATTTGAAATACATTTTGTGCTAAGCATAATACATTTACATATATATGCACTGCAAAATACCCTGCAGTTGTACTTAAAGTCTGCTAAATTGGAACAATTGCTGAAGTCCAACTAAAGATAATACACTGAAGTATATTTGATTGTGCTAAAGTGGATCTATTGCAAGTATACTTCAGGTACACTTTAAATATCTTGCATTTAAAGACCGATATTATTCAAAGATCAAACAATCCTCGTCAGTAGTGATATTAAACACATTTTATGCTTCATATTACGAAATGTGCATTGTGCACAAGTAGTACTCCATTATTGAAAACAGTTGTGCTGCTTAATATTTTGGAGAAAACCATGAAACATTTTTTCAGGATTGTTTGAAACAGCAAAAAAAAACAGCATTTATTTTAAATAGAAATCTTTTGTAACATTATAAATGTCTACTGTTTTTTTCTCAATTAAACGCATAATTGCTTAATTTTTTTCCAAAGTGCAATATTACTATTCAATGGCAAAATATTGAGTGTACATTTAGAATCAGAATCAGAATGAGCTTTATTGGCCAAGTATGTTTACACATACGAGGTTTTAGTGACAGAAGCTCCACAGTGCAACAGTAAAGGACACAGATAATAAAAGAATAATATACAATAATATTTCATGTTATTTAAAGGATATTTGCATCATAAGAGAAAAAAAAACACACATTTGTCTTGTCAAGATGAAGTAAATACTTTTGGTCTATTATTGGTCAGGCAGGGCTGTATACATTATGAGGTTGCAGAGTGCCAAAGCCCTCAAAACCAAAGTTAGTCATTTAAAACGGGTGGATTAAAACAATCATACTGAAGATCTGACATCCATATAGCATGCCTCAAGATCTCATTGGATGAGAGGTTGCTGGGTCACAGCACTGATATTTGTGGTTTTCAAAATGGCATTTAGACATCCTCTTAAGAGCTACTTTGTGCCTTTGGTGCTTGCTGGAATTAGTGATTTACTGCTCCTTAGAGTACACACTATCGTTCCTTACCCATGGAAAACCAGAAAACATCAGCTTAGTGTGATTGAGGGTTTCCAATACAGGCTCATGGTTATGCACTCCCTTAAGCTCTACAAATCTAAAAACGGAAAAGGGAGTTCATTTGAACATCTTCTCTTGGGAACGTTGGTCTCTGTGGTGTTTCAGGAGGCCCTTTGGCCTCTAAACTGCGGGTGATACAAAGGATGTCCATTAACACAATGGGTATGCTAACAGTGGTCAGTGCTGCTTCAGCACTACTGGTCCACCAAAAGGTCTTTTACAACAGGAACGATGGCTGTGGAGGAAGTATTCTCACCTCAAGACAAAGCAGGGGCTCAAGAGCCACAGTGATTCATAAGAGGGAATCCCTGCTTGGGTTCACACCGAGGTGAGACCTTGTTATCTGGGATGTTTAGGGAAAAAAACCCAGTGGAGAAGAAAAAGTCAACACTTAAAATTGAGATGTTTTCCCCAGTGTTGCATGAAGCATTGGTTTCTAAACAAGACCCACCGTGACCCATTTCAAAACCCACTAAAATTTTAGACACTACCATGAAAAACCAGAGTTGACCATAATATGGTCAATTTGGAGATTTTGCTTCTATAACATGCCTTCTTCCAGTCTAGTGGAAAGAAAATATCAAAAACACACACATATAAGTGTTTATTACACTTATTACTCTTTTAATAATAACAAATTTGCTTCAGGAGACTTCAATTACAATACATATTTTTAAAGGCTTTGTTCTCAAAATAAGTTTTTTTTTCTCAGTCTGAAAGTTTGTTCATGTATAATTTGCCTGATTATATAATATCCTAAAAAATTAAATTTCCTTATTTCTTTAAAAAAAATTGTGATTTTCTTTTTCTTTTATCTCTTTTTTTTGTATTTCATGATTTATGGAGTGATAGAAAGAGATATCCAAAATATAAGGAATATGACTTTCTTTCTGTGAAACTTATTTTTGAAAAAAAATCTCAATTTTTATTGATTTTTTTGTCCATATAATGACAGTCATTGGGATCTATTGTTGTTTTGGATCCCATTGACTTTCATTGTATAAACAAAAGGCAAATATATCTTCTTTTTGTGCTGTGTAGAAAAAAGAAAGTCATACAGGTTTGGAACGAGTAAACCATTTTTAGTTCAACAAGATTTTTAAGCTCTAAGAGAGGTTTCCATGTGTGATAAGACCCAGTTAAGGTAATAGCCCATTTACACAAAACAGAGCCCTGACTTTCTAGCCAAACCCCGGCTCTGACTTCAACATGCTCTGGGGGAATTATGTGAAAGAATTTGTTGTAAACCCTTAAACTGAAAACATCTGTGAAGGCACACTGTTATTGGTCTTGCGGATGCCTCAGTTGGGGGTCAGACAGGCTGGTTGCGGTACCTCTCCTTTGCCCTCTCTAGGGGGCCCTCCATTTTCTGCTTGTACGCCTCAGGCCACAAACACTAAGCAATTTTGTCCTTTTCATAAACCAAAGAAGCTTTGGTCCATTCTCCATGTCGGTCTTTTTGTTATTCTTTTACACCCAGGCAGTGGTCTTCCTGGCAGGCTAGAATGAAGTAAGCAATCATAGCAAAACACTCATTCCTGTTACTCAGCATTTAACATGCTTTTTGTGCAGTTTCAGGTCACAATTGCTTTGCCTCAATGCCATTGACAATAAGACCCCCTCATTAAAATTATTTTCCATTGTGAATGCATCACTTCCCGTGGATGAAACTTCCCCTCTTGCTGCCATATCCCCGTGGCTCATGGCTTTCAGTGCTGTCCATTGCTTTTTACTCAGCCGTTTGGACCCTACATGCTTCAAAGAGGCCCGTCATTACCACCAGCGCCGAAATTGGCAGTGTTCTTTACTTTAACCAGAAGTGTCTTGGCTCGCGATAAGCGTCTCATGCCGTCACGCTGCGCAAGTGAGATGATTTATGGAAGGCTGCAATTTTTTTACAACGTTTACGACCAGGAGCGGCACTGCCAGCATCAGCGCCATTGGACACATAGATAATGAACTGCAAGGAAACGTTTCCCGTCAGCCCTCCTCTTTGCTGCGGATGAGAGGATTAGGCTCTTAATTAGTGCCTCCAAAGGGAAAGCTCAATTTACGGGATAGCAACAGAGTACTGGGGGGAGGAGGGTGCAGGAAAATGTCTAACAGGCTGGAATGGGGGCCTCCCATTAGAGAAGAGAAAGGGGGATGGGAGGATGAGAGCTTCTTTCGCCCAGATAAAAGGGGTGCATTCCTCCTGTACCATGATTCACAAAGTTTTTCAAAGAAGGAGGGGTTATAACAGCCCCTAATTCTGGATGGTCCTTGAATATAAGGGGTCATGGAGGTAATGAGCAAATTATCATAATATACCATATCACGATATAAGAGTAAGGTATTAAGGTTAAACCATTCACAAGACCAAAATCTAATATCATGGTATGAGTACGTTTGTATATCATGGTAAAAGACTATATCCATATTATCATACAAGCTTAAAAAAAACAGCAATAATAATAATAATAATAATATTATACATACATACATGCATACATATATATTATTTGCTGATATTAATCCTGTCAAACGATCGCGATTAATCACATCCAAAATAAAAGTTTTTGTTTATGTAATATATGTGTGTGTATTGTGTATATTTATGATGTATATATAAATACACACACGTACAGGATATATTTTAAAAATATTTACATGTATATATTTATATTTGTATAATTGATGTTATATATAAAAAATATTTAATATAGAAACATTAATTTTTTCTTAAATATATACATGCATGTGTGTGTATTTATATACATAATTATAAACATAAAAAGTTGACAATAAACAAAAGTTTTTGTTTACATAATATGTGTGTGTACTGTGTATATTTATATATATATATATATATATATATATATATATATATATATATATATATATATATATATATATATATATATATACACTTGTTAAACAATCTTTAAGAATATTATAATGATAATATTTAAAAATATATTATATACACACACATATATACTGTACATACAGACAATTAAAATTAACTTAGATTTTCTAAATTTTTTCAATACTTTCAAGAATTGAAATACTTTCAATATTTTAACAAATAAATACTAATTACTTGAAGTTTTTTTTTATTTAACTTTTTATAAACATATTTTATGTCATTTAATTTTTTTAATTAATTAATTAATTTATTTATTTACTTACTTATTTTTGGAACTTGATAAATGTACACCAAAAAGATAATTCATAAATAATAAGTCAGTCATCTTTTATATATACAAAAGAGTCACATTAGGTATACTTGATTTAACAATTTAAAAGCTTCGAGACTCGATACTAAATAAATAAACATTACATTTAATCCATAAAACAACCCAGTTATACTGTGTGGTTTTTAAAAATATCCAACATTAAGCACAATTTGCACTGTCTGACACATTTTTACCATCAGCATATATATAGCCCAATTTATACTTCTGCATCGAACCTACGCCATAGCTCTGTGTACTACGCCGTAGCCTGATGTGCACCTCTCCAAAATTCTAACAGCGCATCAATTCTACACGGACCGCAAGCGCTGCGATTGGTCTGCTAGAAACCCTCCTTCCCCGTATGTACTTGAGTTTTGTGTGCGTTTATGTGCCCTTTAATATATTTTAATGTTACACCTTCTTATTTAAAATAAAGTGTCTTATAATTTATTATACTACATAACTTTATACTGTGCAGATTGAAAGAATGCAATCTTCTCCCGTTCCGTTGTTGTCTCCTTTTTGTAGTTTTAAATAATGATTTGATATTTATATAATGCTTCTCCAGCAAGCTGCTTCTTCTGCTTTTGCCGTGGAACTGTTGGTTACACAAGCAACATGCCCGTGGACACTGCAGACTAGCAGTTTGCATGTCGACGCAGACAACAACGCAGAAGTACAAATGAAAACTGACGCATAGGCTACACCATAAAGGCTGTGGCGTAGGTCCGATGCAGAAGTATAAATCAGCCTTAAGACATCATACTGCCCAGCTGTACTGCACCAAAATGTTGGCTCTATTAAGGGTGAGACCTGTTGCTGTAAAAACTGGGCTGAAGGGGGAAGTAGAGGAGAGCAGACCTGTAGTTTTTAGGTTCTTTCCAGTGATGAGTAAGACTTAAGGAACTTATGTGTTTCTTTGTGCCATGCTGCCTGGTGCCCATAAATCATTGCGGTAGTCCTGTGCTATCCAGTGAGTGCCCTTTCTTGTGGGAAACCTTTCAGTCAAGTCATGCTTTTCCCACCATTGTTCTCAATTTGGGGGCCCACCTGTTTACTACTTTTAGTGTTCTAAATGTTTACTCAGGGCCTTATCCTGCAAGCGTATTTTTCCAGTTGGCTTCTCCTAACCTGATCAAGATGTCTTGGATGCTGAACGTGTAATTTAAGTGGTTGGTATGAGCTTTACATTAATACCCATGTACAGAATGAATACAGTTTCAGACAAAATTTTAATGAATGTTTAAACGTGTCAGCTTTAAATCCTGTTCGTTTTCAGTCAAAAATCTCACTGTAAATAAACTAATCCTATGTTTTGGTGGTTACTGAGGTGAACCCAGGTAAAGAGGCACTAGAGAGCAGCTCTAATGTAAGGGTTTCATGAATGCAGCACACAGAGCAATCTGCTAGCCTCCCCCATACCTCTGAAACCACAGTTTGCTAAAGTGACTTTCTAACAGACTGCAACTGAAATGTTTACTTGGCGGCAATGAAAGCATAAAACTAAATAAACAAGAACCCATGAGTAACACATGTAGCTTTTTTCCTACCCACACTGGTAGGGAGGTCAGAGAAGGGAGACGTAGGGAAATGTTAGTCTATATGTCTCATCTCATTCAAGTCTAAATGGAAGAACACAAACAAGACTAATTAATGAGACTGCCTCGTCATTGTGAATGACTAATAATATTTGCCTGGACTGACTGAAGCTACAAGTTGCTACTGCGTGGGGTACTGTTTCTTTAAAGCAATTCTCAATAGATAAAATTAAATAAAACAATAATTTTACATGTTTTACATACCTAAAAATGTGATAAAATTCCAATTAATTAATTTATATCACTATATCACAGGGTCTGTTCCAAAACATAGTGAACTACCTACATAGGCAACTATTCTAACCAATGGAACCTAATAAGTGACTGAATTGAAACTCTATAGCAAGCACACCAATAAAGACACTCAAATCCCAAGTGATTTCAATAGATTTTGGTGTAAGCAAATATTTTATAAAATTGTCACTGTTCAATTATATTATTTTGATCAAATGTTTTTGATATAAAATGAATACTTTTTTTTATTTATTTATATAATTCTATAATTTACAATGAATTAAAATTTACATAATGAACATTATGCATTATAAATAAATTTGACTGCAAAATGCTCAAATGCAGAAAATAAAATAAATTCAATAAATATAATTTATAAATTGCCTACCTCTTGGAATGGCTTTCTCAGCTGAAGTGTGCCTATTATGCCTTAAAATGGTATCTGCATTGGCAGTTCACTGTATTTCGAAGCAAACTTGGCCTAATTTTTGTGCACACCCCCCGAGACATTTTTAGTGGTGTCTTGTATCAAAGCTAAAAGTTCAAAACATCCTCGTGTTTAACGTCGAGACAAAAGTCAACTGTGAGTCTACTACGTTTTGTTCACACACTCGTTTAACTCCTCTTAGAGCTCTTGTAAATATTGTCAGACGAGCAGAAGCTTGCCTCTGTCTGCTTCTGAGAGAGCTCTCTACACAGGGCAATATTTATCTTAGTGCGGGCCGCAGGGAGGGCTAAAGCACAAGAAAAGGGTCTAGGTAAACACTTCAGAGGGGTCTGAGACGGCCCTCCAACACTTTACTGTTTAAAAGTGCCAGTGACTGACCTCACAGCTCAATGGCACGGTGCTAACTAGGACAGAGACAAAGCGGGCAAACAGCCAATTGTTTGAAGATAGAGCCTGCAGTGCTAAATAGGGGACGGGAGGATGGGGGCAGGGGGAAATGCCAAAACTCTACTGAAGCTGTAATTTACAGCATTAGAGCGTAGCATTAAGACAACTTGTGCTTCTCCTAATGTAGTGGTTACAGTCTTAACTTGTTCAGGGCATATTTCACCCCACAAAACTACTACATGGATGTCTGAAATACTTTATTCTGATTGGTCAATCGTGGCATTCTGCAGTCATTGACTGTAAAAACCAATAATTGATCCAACAAGATCTCCTCCCCATTTATTTACTTATTTGTTTTGTAGCCATATAATAAGTGGATGAATAATCACACCATATCAATTAACCACAAGGTCTACCCAATTAACACAATGCTAAGAATTCACATAAATACAACAAAAACAACAAAACCCAATTACATCATATTTAAAACAAAACATTTATATGTACTAGTAGCAGTAAAACTATAAAGAAAAAAATTGTTAATTGAAAGAAAGCTAAAATATAATAAAATATACAGTGGTGTGAAAAAGTATTGGCCCCCTTCCTGATTTTTTATTTTTTTTTATTAAACACAACATGCAGTTTTTGAATGAAGTTTTTTATTATGAAGGGAAAACAAAATCCAAACCCACATGGCCCTGTGTGAAAAAGTGCTTGCCCCCTAAACCTAATAACTGGTTGGGCCACCCTTAGCAGCAACAACTGCAATCAAGCGTTTGCGATAACTTGCAATGAGTCTGTTACAGTGCTGTGGAGGAATTTTGGCCCACTCATCTGGGCAGAATTGTTGTAATTCAGCCACATTGGAGGGTTTGAGAGCATGAACCACCTTTTTAAGGTCATGCCACAGCATCTCAATAGGATTCAGGTCAGGACTTTGACTAGGCCACTCCAAAGTCTTCATTTTGTTTTTCTTCAGCCATTCAGAGGTGGGGCAAACACTTTTTCACACAGGGCCATGTGGGTTTGGATTTTGTTTTCCCTTCATTTAAAAACTGCATGTTGTGCTTGATTGATATTTAAATTAGTTTGATGATCTGAAACATTAAAGTGTGACAAACATGCAAAAAAATAAAAATCAGGAAGGGGGCCAACACTTTTTCACACCACTGTACATAGATGAAAAACTTAAATTAAACAATTAGACAAAAAAAATAGAAATGTTGCTTTTGCAAGTTGCAACTAATTGAAACAAATGTTTAAGTACTAAAACTGAAATCAATTTAAATGGAAGCCTAATAGAAATATAAAAAAAAAAAAAAAAAAAAAAAAAAAGACAATAATAAAAATGACAAGCACATAAAAATACTGATTAATAATGAAAAAATATAGTTTATTATTATTTTATTAATTAGATGTTTTTGTATGAAAAATAAATAAATATATATATTATATGAATTATTTTAATATAATTTCACTAATATATGTTTTGTACCGTCTTTCATTTTTGCATATTTTAAAAACAAGTGAAATGCTGTATCTGTATGCATTACTATAATGAGAATGAATTGTATATACATATATATACACACATATATATATACACATATATATACACACATATATATATACACATATATATATATATATTTTTTTTTTTTTTTGTGGTACATTTTGTGGTAAATTTCATAATGATTTGTTGCAGGTCTGCATGAGTTCACCTGTACACAGTCAAATATAAGCCTATAAAGATAAGAGAGCTTTAAACTGTATATCTATGTCTTTTCATTCTACATGGTCAAACCGTACACCTACAGATAAAACTGACAATCACAACAATCAGAACATCTTTGTGTTAAAGGTTCTTTTAACTGTTAAAATCTGCACCCACTCAAGAGCACTGACCTGTCTGAATTACTTAGTTCTCATTACCTGTGGTCATAGAAGCAATGATGGAGTAAAATTAGGATTGATAATTGTCAGCAATTAGCTCAAGGCAAAGAAAGAGAAGGCAAGATTCAAGATATATGTTGTGAATACTTAAAACAAGTGGAGACTAAAAGCCACTGGTCACAGCTTGGAAGAGCAATACAATACACTCTGTCTGAGCTAAGAGGCAGGTCATTATCACATAATAGAGAGGGGTGTCACTTTAGACACCTTAATTTGATAATTAGTGACAGGTAAAATTACACCATTAAAGGATGACAGAATAAGGGATAGAAAAGTTTGCTGTGCTCTCAGCCAGTAAGTCACAATGAAACGGTTCGGCCTGCTTGTTCTAAAGTAGGCTAAAGTAACAAAACGCAACACCAGGTGATTTACCAGAATAAAATGACTCATATGGAGACTGGCTCCCGACTGAGGATTTTTCCTGCAGGGCAGCACATGAGCCTCATTTTTGTAATGCATCTTAAAACGTGGAACCCAAATTTTGCATTCATCGCTCGTGATGTCTTTGATGAACCTTTTGTTCTGCATCAGCTTCTGTCAGTAGGCCAAAAATCTAAATGACTACCAGAAGTTTTCTCTTACAAAGATATTTAGACAGTAATCAAAGTGCCTCAAAATGTTTTCCATTTAGAATTTGCTAAGGAGGGTGTGTCAACTCTTGTCTTCATTTCTTTTGTGTTTTAACAGTATAGTTCATCCAAAAATCATCATTTAACCGCCATGTCGTTCCAAACCTATATGACTGTTTTTGTGGAACATACAATGAGGTACAATTGTTTTGGATCCCACTGATTTTCATGGTTTGAACAAAAACATACCTCACAATATCTTTTTTCATGTCCCACTGAAGAATGTGTTTACAAATGTAAACCGAGACGGCAATTAGAGTAGCACATCCACACACACAAAATAAACATCTGGCTTTCTACCTTCTGTCGTGATAGAAACGGTGGCGTAAAACAGAACCATGCTTTACTGAGAAATTTGATTAAAAAGCTGTTCTCCTCTCTCACAAAGTAATCTCAAAGGGCATTGAAGTTTAACAGTTGCCGCCGCCTTGATGAAGATACACATGTGCCACAGATGTATTCACATCCACGAGCTGATCCTTCAATGACTATCAGATGGTGCTCCTGCATCGGTGTTTGTTTCTGGACTGTTAAAGTCTCAGTTACAGTGAGCTGATGTGACATGGGTACACAGTACAGGGTATGAAGTTTAGAGAAAGAACGACCGAAATGAAATGAAAACCGACAGAACGAATGAATGACAGATGAATGCGATGGATGGAGTGTTGAAGCAATAGATGGACAAAACAAATGAATGATAGACAGAACAATAAAGAGAACGATAATGACAGAAAAATAGATCGAACGATAGAACAATAGAGCAACAGACAGAGACAGAGAGGCAGACAGACAGAATGATAGAGAGAACCATAGCTAGAACAATAGGTAAAAAGGTAGATAGATAGCTAGAATGATAGATAGCTAGCCAACGACGACAGATAGAACGATAGATGGAATGATCGATAGATAGACAGAGAGAGATAGATATACAGATAGACAGATATAGATAGATGAATATGGAATACTGAATATTCTTCTGTCTGAGCACATTATCATTAACAGTTATAGCCAATTACAGCATCTCAGAGAATTTGACAAGCTGCCAGCTATAAGCCTCTTGAGGTGTCAGAACTGGGCTACACAAACAGACGAGAACACAAGGTCTATTTAGAGGGGATATCCAGGCTCCATTTCAACAGTTAGCATGAACACACCTGCAATAACATATTTCAGACATGTCTTATTCTGATTCATTTTCCATGCGTTACCAAATATAGCCTCTGATAACAGTAAGCATACTGCTTTAAATTGAACCCTTTCAGGCCATACAAATTTAAAGTTTGTATAGGTATCTGTTGTTAGATATAAAAAAAAAAATTATTGCTCATAGTCAGAAAAATCCTATAAAATATTGAATAAATATGAATGCCCATTATTAAAATTCTATATTTAATATTGATGAAACAAAACTACAACCTTTAATTGTAAATGCTAAAAATTTATTTAGCCATTACACCATCATAATGTAATTTTGTTTTATTTTATATCCCATATCAACTGATAGCAAGCAAGCAAGCAATAAATAAACAAATAAACAAATAAATATATGCAGATATGATAACATTCCTTTGGCGTATGAAGTTCAAATGAAGTCTCAGGAACTTGCTTTGCTTTGTTAAATAATTTCCCATAGAAATCCATCATCAGCCTTGAAGGCAAATCAAAACACTTCTGGATTATATCAAGTGCGATGACACAATGGAGGCCTGGTCTGTATGCCTGCGGTATTCGCTGACTGCTTAAATTAGATAAGAGAGAGCATATTTACACTCTGGCCCAACACTACAATTCAGTCTGTCAGTGACAAGGTCTCAGTCAACACTGCTCTCAATCCATTAAGCTATTCTGTGGCTGCGCAAACAATGGTATTGTAAAGGCAATGATGTTTATGCTGTGAAGTGGTGGGTTGTGTGGGAGAAACTATGTTCCTTTTTCGCCTCCTGCTCTTGGCAGAGCTGGCACAGCTCCCTCTGGCTCCAGACGTCTCTATGTCGCTGCCAGCAGGGCGAGACTCGCTTGACAGAAGAAAACGTTACCTGGAGCAGACTGCTAATTGGGTATGTCCCAAACACCAGCGTAGAGCAAATGAATAACATAACGAATTAACTGAACATTACAGAAACATAAAGGGGGAACAAAATGGGAAAAAAGTAATATTCTTTGTTCTCTCATCTACAGTATAGGAGAAATGTAGTCAACAAAAACATTAGTAAACATTTATTTAAGTGATGAGAATTGACAAAATATACGCTGTGGGATTGCAATAACTAAAATAAACTATTAAAAAATTTAACGTTAAAAAAGTGGATATTTTAATGTTTTTAAAGTCTCATATGCTCATCAAGACTCCATTTATTTGATCAAAAATACAATAAAAATAGTAATATTGGAAAATATTATTACAGTTTAATATAAATGTTTTCTATTTTCATATATTTGAAAATGTAACTTATTCCTGTGATGCAAAGCTGAATTTTCCGCAGCCATCCCTCCTGTTTAAATATATATTTTTAGAAGTCATTAATATTCTGTGGAAACCTTGATATGTTTTTTTCAGGATTCTTTGATGAATAAAAAAAAAGTCAATTTAACAAAATAAAAAAATTTAAATAATTGAATGAAAAAATTAATTAATTCATTAATAAATTGATGAGGAAAAAAAAATATTTGAAAAAGGGCAGTCTAAATACTGTCAAGTTTGATCTCTTCGTAAAGATACTTTCTCTTCTACAAACCTTTAAATTCCATAATTCACTGTACAATATCTGACCATATCTGATACTTGTGTTGATACCTACATGGCTCCATGCCACGACATGTCAAGTGCAGGTCTTGTTTATTCCATCATGCCGTCTGAGTCAAAGATAAGATACTATCCTACTGGATCCACGTTAAACCACTCGGCTCCAGGAGGAGGAGGGTTAGAGGGAACACTGGGGCCAGGAACAAGTCCGTATCTGCTGGTGCCTTGGGATGACCTTTTTTCTCTTTGAAGCACAAACCAGGAATGCATAGTTTACATTGTGGGAAATTACCTAAGCCACAACGGAGTTTAAATTCACACCGATTGATACCTCGAGAATAAGATGGACCTTGAACTTGGACTCTGCATGACCAAAAACCTGCTTTCTCAACCATTTGGGTGTGTAGGCAGTGGTTCCAGCCGAATAAGTATTCCGATGGCATGGATTTCATTTTGAAATAGCGTCCATTTTCCACTTTTTTCCCCCACTTCTTCTCTTAACATCAGCCAGACTTATTTTGGGAAAATTGTTTTAAGAATGATTGAGACTGTACGCCGCTGCCAGCAGAGCGAGCTGGCTTTTATAAGAAGCAAATGAGTAAGGAAACATTTTGATTCCATTTCCCATGTACAAGCTTTCAAAATTCCAAAAGATTTTGGTCTCTGGCAGCTTTTCCTCGCTGCCCACAGGCCACACAGAAGGAGAGGAGTGAGCCGTATATATGATACTGTACATCCTGTGACTTCCTACAGGGACCAATGATTCAGTAAATCTGAGCAAATAGCCATCCATGTATTATTTTCTTAACACTATTTTCCCTGACATTTTGACCAGCAGGTTTATGGGCACTTGTTCTGTGAATCAAACAGATCTGCAAGACGGAAATTCAAAGAGCCAGCTAGCTAACATGGCAAGCCTCACGTAAGGCTTCAGATTTCTTCTTACAAACGAAGAAAAGTGCACAGCAGACATTTCTGATTTTTCCGTTAGCTTTTAAACAGTCTTCTCTTTGAAAGACTTTGGTTTCTTTGGCGTTTTAGTCTAAAAGGAATGGTTCGGTCATCATTTATTCACTCTCATATGACTTAAGATATTTTCAAGACTGACCTGGTCACTCTTTTCCATACAGTTATGATGAACTATTCTTCAAAAAGGATACAAAAGCACATTAAAAATATTATAAAAGTAGTAAAAACGCTATACTCTGTCTTCTATAACCAGACTCAGAACATAATTTTTTCTCATCCACCCTAGCTCTCCTTGACACATTCACTGAGAGCTGAAAGTTCAAGAGAGAAATAGCTGTCTGGTTTGTGAACCAATTGTTTTTGTGAGTCATATCTTTTCAGTGAATCAGTTGGTCTGGTTAACAAGATTAGTATAAGTGATTTATTCATGAATCAGACTGATATGGTTCTCAAGTTCAAATCACCGGCTCAATGATTCAAATGGTTTCAGTGGGGGGAGGGGAAGAAAATGACAGAATAAAGTGAATAAAATTAAAATTCTGTCATAAAATTACACAACCTCACGTCATTCCAAACCCGTAAGACCTTTGTTTATCTTTGGAACACAATTGAAGATATTTTTGACCCTGCATAGACAGCAACACAACTCATGAACGTGCACTGAAGATTGACATGGACGAACAAAGTCATTGTTTTTGTTTTCTTTGTGCACAAAATGTATTCTCGTAGCTTCATAAAATTAAGGTTGAACCACTGATGTCACATGGACTATTTTACCTATGTCCTTATACCTTTCTGTGAACTGAACGTGTAAATTGCGTTGCTGTTTATGGAGGGTCAGAAAGCTCTTGGATTTCATATCTTAATTCACGTTCCAAAGATGAACGAAGGTCTTACGGGTTTGAAACGACCTGAATTAACAACAGCATTTAAATTTTTTGGTGATCTAACCCTTTCAATTTCAGCTGGTTTCTAAACAAAAGCTAAATTATGATTTCAGAACAACTCTGAATTTACCATATGTGACCCTGGACCACAAAACCAGTCTTAAGTGTCAATTTTCTAAAATATGAAAAATATGAATATGAAAGCTGAATAAATAAGCTGTCCATTGATGTATGGTTTGTTAGGATAGGACAATATTTGGCCAAGATACAACTATTTGAAAATCTGGAATCTGAGAGTGCAAAAAAATCTAAATATTGAGAAAAATCACCTTTAAAGTTGTCCAAAATGAAATTCTTAGCAATGCATATTACTAATCAAAAAGGAAGTTTTGATATATTTACAGTAAGAAATTTACAAAATATCTTCATGTAACATGATCTTTACTTAATGTCCTAATCATTTTTGGCATAAAAGAAAAATCAATAATTTTGACCTATATAATGTATTTTTGGCTGTTGCTACAAATATACCCCAGCGACTTAAGACTGGTTTTGTGGTCCAGGGTCACATATGAGTGTTATGGACCACTTTTTTCATAATTTTATGTTCCTTTGCATCTTAAAGCTTGAAAGCTCCAGTCACCATTTCTTGTAATTGCATGGAAAAGATCAACCAAGATCCAGTTATATGAACATCATACATTACTATCCCAGCTCCATCAGTAGGTAACCGTCATCCATATCAAAGGCACACAGAAGACAGCATAGAATTGTGTTGATACAGCACTGGCATGAATCAGCTTGTCAAACTATCAAAGTAAGAGTACGACAGAGCTACGGTCCATTGATATTCAGTACTTCAATGAACGGTGAAAGGAGCTGCATCATGCTTCTGTGCGACTGTCTGTCCACCAGCGGTCGGAGGATTCCTCTGTTTGTTATCACTTGACCGACTGCATTTACACAGTCAACCCCCGCTGCTTATTTTGCTGGTCGCACAGTTTACTATAGCGCGTCTAGGCCCTGTCCTTGGAGCGTGTCCAGTAATGACTACTACTGTCGGCCCCCCTCCGTCTGTCTTCAACGCAGGACAACCTGCTGACACACCAACCGCCAATCTGTGGGAAATTTTTCTTGGAAAGCAGCGTATTTCAGAGGCTCTGCAGCTGTGCATTTAACTGTAATAATAAATATGCTTCTAGATATTAAATTTAACATACATTTCTGTGCAGACCTCCTACAGTGCTGCGCATTCTGAAAAAAATAGTTGAATGCTTCTTGATCTGCTTGATGAAGACGTTGCTAAAGCTTTTCACTGTCAACTGATGGAAAGAAGTCTCATCTGGCAGCAATTACAAGTTACAACATTAGTGTTAGAGGATTTTTTTTTCTTCTTTTTTTAAAGAGCATACTCACTATAGTACTGTTCCTGTAGGGAAATTTTGTTTTTTATGTTATGGGAAATTATAAATACCTGATATTGAAATTCTGTACTCTTTTCATATAAATGATATGAACCAAAATCAATATTAATAACATTTTACATACTACAAGTACATTTATTTATTTCAACATTATAACATATAATATAGAAAAATTTAATAACACTATATAACACTTTAATAACACTAATTTAATAACACTATTCAATGTTCTTTTTAGGAACTGTATGATCTAAAAATGTACATTGTAATATTGCAATGTAAAAAAAAAAAATTAAATAAATTGGTCATTAACTGATAAACATTAAAATATAATATGATATTAAAATATGCTATTTTATATATATATATATATATATATATATATATATATATATATATAAAAAATAAAAATAAACTAAAATCGACTAATTTAAAATACTTCAAATGCATTCAGACATTACACAATTATGAAAACTCATTTTTTACAAAGATTACAGTTAACAATGTTATTAAATTATTTGTTGTTAAACGATAACTTTAAATGAGGTATTTTAATGTAAAAATAGAGAAAATAACTATGCACAATTAAATATCAAATATCAACGAATATGATACAGAATATTTTGTACATCTCTAAATGTCTGTACTATGAGCTGCATCTAAACCTAAATAAAAATAATGCATCCTTACAAATCCTTAAAAAGGGCTTTTTGTATCATTAAGCAACTGAAAAAACAACTTGCGCATTCTTTTTGTACTGTAAATGATGAAGGAGTGTTATGAAGTGAATATTGTCTTTGTTTATCCTGCGTAGATGTCTGGAAGACTTCAGACATTCTCTTCTTGTCATGCTTCACTGGGCTGCGGGTCTGGCTCAGGATTGTGTGTGGGTAGAGGTTCACACCCCGTTTTCATTAACGACAGTCCAGATGTGTCTGTTCACTGGACACTACATTTCACCGGATGCTGCCTGAGCCCAAGCCAGATATATATATATATATATATATATATATATATATATATATATATATATATATATATATATATATATATATATATATATACACACACCCTGATTTTTCATCACAGTAAAGCGGCCACCAAAACACCTGTGTGAGAGCAAGTCTCCACAGCCTTTGAATCCACACAAGGAAACATAAAAAGGACGAAATTATCTCAGAGATTGAAGTTAGGACTAAACGATGCATGCTGGGAATGGCACGCTGTTAAAAAAAAAGGAGGCAGAGACCAATAGGGAACAAGCAGGGGAGTGGGCTAATCCCCCAAAGCATCCATATATTGCTCCTTACTCGTCTCCCACTGCTTGTAAACGGCCTGGAATGTAACATGTTGTCTTTGGATCCCGTGTGTATAGATGTCTCCAGTATGGAAAGATTTATGTGCGTAGACGTTGCCTAAAGCTCCCTCTTTTTGACTTTTAACAAGGGGCTTTGAAGAAAGGGTAGAGCCTTCCAGCATTAAAATAATATCAGAAGCTCATTCTTTCATTTCTTAGTCAGTTATGCATTGCATCTTTGTGTGGCGGCTGCATCTTTGTCAACGCGTTATGTCTGGCAGATACAACATCTGAGAAATGGGTCAAAATGAGTTTGTCTTTGCCCTTGTAATAGTCAATCTTCTTTCGCGCGAAGTTTGCGATGCATAAGAGCGCATTTTAAAAGAAATAGTACTTTCAGAGCACTTTAAATATTCCTCAGAACTCAGATGTTAACAGTATACATATATTATTCTTTATTTTCAAGCGCACTAATGTTCGAAATACACCAGACATTTTTAACATCAAACTATTGAAAAGTAAATAGACTAAAACCCATGTGACCGAATTCAAGCAAACTCAAAAAAGGGAAAAGTGCACTGGACTTCCTCTTTCCAGTCTCGTTCCGTATGTAGGGCACAACTTCTCTGACTTTTACTTTCTTTAATGAGTGTGGAAGGGAACGGAGCTACTTCTTCAACTTCTTGATCGGAATCTCATGTTTTTCAAGTAGACTTTATGCCACAATCAAATGCCTGTGGACTCTCCGAAAAAACAAAATCAAGACATCCCCCTGCTTTCACTTACCATATCTAATCTTCAAATCCCCCTTTGGGGCTGGTCAGTCCCCCATGTGAAATTTAAGATGAGGAGAGCAGGGGATCTTGGAAAGCCATTTACTTAACTGTTTATAAAAGCCACATGAAGGAAACTTTGCACAAATCCCCTTAACCGCTGGTGAAAGAGCTTGTTTCCACACGGACCGAACGAGCAGCGAGTACAAGAGCACGACTGGAAGCGAACAAAGTGGAAAGAAATATGAAGCAAACTATGCACCGACAGCAATAAAATGATCTCCTTTTTCTTGCCAAGGTAGGAGAGGCTAGGTGTTTTTACACTGTTTTGGGCACCTTTTGGGAAGCTGAAATGAAAGTATTTCCCACTCTAAAATGATATCAATCTTCTGCAAAGACTGCAGTCTGTTCCAGATAGTGGGCGGTCATACATCTGACGGGAAAAAAAAATTACTCAGTCAGTAGGCCTTCCTGTAAGCTGCCTGCATGACTTCTCGGGTGTCGGGCAATGGTGGGGTCAGTATTGACTGAGGTAGTTTCAAAACCAATACAAAGAGTAACTATTTGATTCATACACTAAATTTGTAGGGTTTGCACTAGTTTAGTTCATGGCAGCATAGTGACATTGTCAATGGTCGTGACACCAATGGTTTTAGCATATATAAAGACATCACTGAGTAAAGGCGGCTGCACACTGGACAAAATGCACCGGAACTCTGGACAACTTCGTTCTCAAGTTCAAGGCGGCAGTCCAAAAAAGGGAATCTAATCACCATACAGGCCAAAGTTCACTTCAGGAATGAACAAAGTAATGACTTGAATTTGATCATACAAAGTTGTCGTAAAGCTAAAAACAATTGATTAAGATGTATAAACTACTTTTTACAATAATTTTAAAGTTATTTTTTCATCATTTTGGAGAATTTTACAGAAAAAAAACATCACATTGTGTGTTCCACAGAAAAAAAAAGGACAGCCACAAAACTTACTATACTTCTAAGACATTACAAATCGGTAAATGTAAGACAAAAAACCTACAACACCAATATAAATGTGCCCTGCTCATGCTATCCTGTCAGAGATCCCCTTGCTCTGGACCAGAAAACCCACTGCAGCGGAAGGGCCTCATTTAGAGAAACAGAAAGGCAATGCGGAGAGAGAGAAAAAAAAAAAAAGAATAAATCCCTTTCTCAGGAAGATTAGTGGCTGTCCCTTTAGAGTGGGCTGTGGATGGAGCAGCTTTTTAAGCCACATTTTTCTCTGCCAGTGACTTGACCCCCAGTGCATTGCCTCTCTCCCCTGGGCTGCCCGCTGTACTGCTCTCTGCTCCTCCCACCCAGCCTCCCTACCCATTCTTCACCGTCTCTATGGAGACCTACTCAGGAGGGATAAAGAAATACCTCTTTTCTTCTGACATGGTGCTGGAGACCAATCTAGAACCGCTCTGTGTGATTTCACTAATGTAAAAAAGGTGATCCTGGGCTGGATAAATCAACTCCGCCTGCTTATATCGAACCAGGAACTAGTAATGTCACAGAGCAGGGGGCGGGATAACATCTTGAAAAGAAATGTATCAATGTTTGCACAAAAATATTACACAGTTAATAAAAAATATATTACTTGAGCACCAAATCAGCATATTAAAAATTATTTCTGAAGGATCATGTGACACTGAAGACTGGAGTAACAGCTTCTGACAATTCAGCTTTGTCGTCACAGGAATAAATTAAGTTTAAATACATTAAAATAGAAAACGATTATTTAAATTTTTCATGATATTAATGTTTTTGTTGTATTGAGATCAAATAAATGCAGCCAAGCGAACTGACTTGTGTCGGGATCATGTCAGGACAAATTAAATTTGAGATCACCGGTTTAAAATTTGGCCTGAACTGGTGGGAAAGAATGTGTTGTGGTTGGAGGAATTTCTTTGCAGATTTTCCTTTGAAACACTGACACCTTTCCTCATTCCTGCTCTGTATCATGTACCTACACCGAGCACACGTTGTTTTGAGGTACTGAACAAAAGTTGGACCGTGCAGCTAATAAATCCTGCAGATCCCCTGTAACCACTAAACTGACCTCAATAAAAGAAATTCTGCACCATAAAAGTCTGAACAAAAGCTGTAAATAGACATAAAAGTGAGATGAAACAAAAGGTATCGAATAGCTCAGAAATGCTTTAAATAAGTTGAGCCCTGCTCCTGGGGATCTATCACCCTGCAGGGTTCAGATCTTCAAACTCTAGTCAAACACACTTGAATCAGAGAATCCAAGTCTTCAAATTCATTGGCAATCACAGGCAGGGTTTGAAAATAAATCATGCAGAGAGGCAGATCTCCAGAGACAGGACTGAGAGCATGTGGGTAACTGTTTTACAGAAGAACTGAGAATTTCTTCATATATTGCATTGATTAATTGCTTTTCAGAGTTTAGGGGTTAGTTTCCGTCATTTCGTTCCTTATGTTGTTTCAAGCCTGTATGACTGACTTTCTTCTGTTGAACACAAAAGCAGACTTTTTAAGGAATGTACTGGTCATTTTTTCAGTGAAATTACAATAAAATGGGAACAGGAGCTTTCAGGACTCAAAAGCATGAACTATTGTTCGTACAATATTGTGTACTATATTTCATGCCTTCTGCATTCAAAATAAAATGTATGCTCTTAAAAATGGCCTGTTAAATGCTCATAGATGTACAGGATGTACATGAGTAAGTAAGTTGGAGAAACTCAAGAAAAGGTGAAGTTGATTTGAATCACTCAGACCAGTTTTGTACTGGATCAATGACTCATTGAAAAGATCAGACTAATAAGAATCATTTGATCATCGATACGTTAATTGGGCATCGATACGTTAATTGGGCATCGATAAGTTAAGAAGAGCTAGGTCGTGTCACAATTTCCAGTGAGCAAACTCATTTTTGATTTGTATGGATGATCTAAATTATAATATTTCGAAGAAAGCTTCAGTGACCATTCACTGCAACAAATATTCTTTCATTTTTCTTCCTTTTGCGTTTCAAGGAAGAAAGTCACAGATTAGGAATAAACATGATGGTGACTAAATGATTAATTTTTTTGGTGAATCATTTAATACTTTGTTTTATCCTTAATAAAAAAAATCATATGAACTGTAACACTAAAGAAGAGAAAAAACCCCAACTATATAGAGGTAATAATTATCCAACTGATAGGCGTTATCAGACAATACATACATACATACAATTATGTATGCATAATTAATGCACATATTTGTTGATTTTTTCATGTTATATGGGTATGACGCAACACAGAATTGCAGTGTCAACAATAACCAGAATGTATTATGAAAAAGACGAAGACTCTCAAAAAAATCATTATCTTTATTTCTCTGGCATGCCAACAAATTCTATTGATGTCACCCAACACTATTAAAGTATGTCATACAATGAAAAACTACATTACCATCTCAGCACAGACCCCGGCGGCCAAAAACCATGATGCTAACAAGCTCAGACAGCCATGATTAGTAATACATAACTTCTGGTCTCCAGTGGTGAGAACAAGGTCCCTCACTATCATTGAGGTTTGCATTGAAAAGCCTTAGCCAAAAACTAATAAACAACAAAACACTAAATAAATGACTATTTCTTGAGTATTTGCTTTCATTATATTTTTCAAGATTCTAAATATGCAAATTAACTCCTTTAACATTCATTATATTCCACAACATCATACACCGAGACAAAATATAACACCCTTACTAAGACTGGGCACACCGATGCCCTATTTCTCCTTTTGTCTTAAACAATTTATGATCATTGCTTTCTTATGGCAGGCCACCAAACCCCTCATTAAACAGTAAGATGCCATAATATGAGCAGGTCATTAGCATTTCAAAGGTCTTTCACCGTCTTCATGTTTGTCAGATGGACAGCGCAGTCCACTGCTCTCCCTGAAGCTTTAAGAAATTTATAACATTTATACTCTGGAGGTAAGAACAAGGTCTTTCAACCTAGTTAGAGAAGGGTTTTCATCACACATTCACTGGCATCTTTTAAACATGTACAGCCTCTCGTCCATTCTCTTCGCTCTTTCCTTCGCATCATTGAGTCAACAAGTGATACATACATGAGCAAACCGGTCCAATACATTTACGTATCTCAGACAATATATGAACATGTCTTTTATAATACATCGTAATCTCAGGTGTTAAAGGGTTGGTTGACCCAAAAATGAAAACTCTGTCATTAATTACTCACCCTCATGTCATTCCAAACCTGTAAGACCTTCGTTCATATTCGGAACGCAAATTAAGATATTTTTGATGAAATCCAAGAGCTTTCTGACCCTGCATTGACAGCAACAGATCTACCACGCTCAAGGCCCAGAAAGGTAGTAAGGACATCATTAAGATATGTGACATCGGTGGTTCAACCCTATGAATATGAGAACTTTTCAGAAAGTTGTTGTTTTTTTCTTTGTGCACAAATAGTATTCTCGTAGCTTCAGAAAATCAAGGCTGAACCACTGATGTCACATGGACTATTTTAATGTCCTAACTACCTTTCTGGGCCTTGAATGTGTCAGTTGTGTCGCTGTCTATGCAGGGTCAGAAGGCTTTCGGATTTCATAAAAAATATCTTAATATTTCTTTCATTCTGAAGATGAACAAAGATCTTACAGGTTTGGAGTGACATGATGGTGAGTAATTAATGACAGAATTTAAATGTTTGGGTGAACTAACCCTTTAATTTTAATCGAAAATTGACTTTTTTTAATTGAAAATAGAAAATAAACTTATTTTTGCAAAATGTCAAAATTACTTTTAATTATAATTTTAAATCTTTTTAATATCTACAACAATTTAAACTACTAGGCATATCAAATTGAATAATAATAACAGTTTATAAAACAGTGTAGTTATTGTTAAACTAAATATCAAATATAAATATTAAATAAAACTTACTAAATGCTGTCAAGTTTAGGTTGCAGTAAAATTAAAACAAAATAAAGGCAATCTAAAATATATTAAACCTAAACAGAACAAATATATAATGATAAATGCGCAAAACTAAGATTAAAATTAAAACAGAAAATATCAAAATAAAAGCTAATTAAAAATATTAATTATATTGTAGCAGCATTGAATAGTACTAAAATAACACCGTTCTAAACAGGTTCTCAAACACTCCTGTCAATGGAGTTTGCAGCCCTATGCTGTAGTTCCGGCATCTACCACCAGGAGCTAAATGAGTTGTGCTAACAAGCTAAACCTGGTCAGACAACTTAAACAGAAAAAAGCGCCACAAAAACTTTGTAAGCCAAACTATAAATGGCCCTTACGCAATAAACCCGGGGAGGAAAGAAAGTCATTTAAAGGTGCATTGCCTTGTTTTGTTAACTAAAGTAGTGGGCAATTTTTCATTTGAGATTACCGTACCTCGGGATGCTGTGGTCGGTGAGGGCTTTTTGGGAAGATCTGAGAAACTACTGCCATCCAGGCCTGACCCCTTGCATTCCTTCTTTTCTGTGGTGGTGGGACTCGTGGTCTCCATGATGGGCCTGAAAGACAAAAACAACAACTGATTTTTATCGTTCTTTGAGCTTTAATCGTGCCAGTCATACAAACAGATGAAACATGCAGCAATAGGTAGCAGACAAAAAGAGGCGTCACAACTGGACATTGATAATATTATTACTTCCCTCCAAAGTCCTAAAAATGCATGAAATCTTCCAAAATGGCAATCGGACGGTGTGACAGAAATGTTTCCATTATACAAACTACAATTCTAAAGAAAAATCCTTCGCTTCCCTCTGCCCTTGTCTGTTTATTTTGAGAGCTTAGAGGAGCCGTTGTAGAAATGCCATTTTACCAGAAGAGACAAAGCAGAGAGCGTGCGGAGAACCTCCTCTATGGCAGCTCTGTCGGGGCGCTCAAGTGCCTGTGCTGAAGGCAGATGACTTGGCAGCACGCCGCTTGTTTAACTTTGTGTAACCTACAAGATTATCCTTGGTTCAGAGCAAACAGCGAGCGGTTTAGGATTGAAAAGAGGTCCAAACTGAGGCCATTCAGTCTCCGATTGTGGCTGCCCATGTTGTTTGTACTTGAACAAGTATGTACGCTTTGCAATGCATGATGTACTCAGAATTAGTTTGAAAAAAAAAAATAGGTAACAATTGCAACATATTATGCAACATAGTTAAACAACTAAACGTTGAATAGATTGAAGAGCTGGGTGATTAATCAAATTTTGGTTCCATTTATGATTTAGACTTACATTTCGAAGATTATGAAAACAAAATAATCGAGATAAAAGATTATTGTGCAGCATTCTGTGTTGCATTGATCAGCACCTCTATAACTGTTTAATAGATTTTAGTAGCTTGTGGAAGTACACTACTGCTGATCTTATTCAAATTTATATAGGTATTTATTATTTTATGTATTGTTATTTTTTTATTACTTTTACTCAATTTTTTATTTTACTTTTTAGTTCAATGGTCAGGGAAAGTTTTATTTTTGTTATTGTTTATTTCCAAGTCAATGAGTAATCGTGATATTTAATCCTGATCTCAATATTGACCAAAATTATCACATTTTTGCCATAATCAACAAGCTATTTGGAAGCCCATTCCCCAACAAATTAAAAATCAAAATGGGGAAATTAAGATAAAATTTTAAATAAAAACAACTGAGATAAGAACTCACATTGTCATACACTTTATACCCCCCCCCCTCAAAAAACACCTGCATTTTTCATATCACAAGCAGCGATTAGGTAAAATAACTAGCATAATAGTGTGCTGCAAAAGGAAAATTATGCATGAAAACTAAATGATGCATTACTTTTGACCTTTGAATGTTGATTCTATAGGCAAATCCAAAATGTAATTTTCTAATGTTCAGCATCCTGTAAGAGTACCTGTGGCCACATTCATCAGCCTTTCCTTGTGCCAGTCAAACATCCCTTTGCCAAGGTAAGCCGATTAGAGGTGGACTGTTGGAGTTGGCCAGCATCTGTCTCAGTGCTTGTTAGCCAAGAGGGTACATTTGCCATCCTGTCTCACTGACACCTCTTCATACTTTCCTTTGGAGATGTAACTAAACAGTGTAGATGTCAAAGGATTCATTTATACATTAATAATGAGGCCTCCTAATGTTGCTTGTGAAGTCAGTGTTGTCATCAAATGTACACAGGCCAATTATAACAACTGGGACATTTCTATATGCCTCTTATGGAAACCACCTTCTAGGACTTAAGGTTTTTCTTGTTCCATATCATTAGCACGATTGTTAAAAGAGAATGTTAAATGAAGTGAATCACTTTTGATGACATTAGTCAAACACAAACATGCTATTACTGGCACTGGTCACCTTCATTTGCCAGTAACACCTATTACTGCAGTCAAATCTGCCTTGGAATCGACATACAGAAACAATGACTCATAAATACCTGTCAAAGATGATAATTATGTCAATAACATGCATCAAAAAATTTCTTGTTACCAATATCTAGAGTGTGAATCCAATATAATATACAACTGATTATATAAGTAAACAAACAAACCATCAATGCCATTCAAAAATTTGGGGTCGGTACAATATTTTTTGTTTATGTTTTTGAAAGAAGTCTCTTATGCTCACCAAGGCTGCATTTATTAAAATTATTTATTAAAAATACAGTAAAACTGAAGTATTTTTACAATTTGCCCAAATTCACAAAATGCTTTCTATTTTAAAATGTATTTCTTATGTAACATTTCTTACTATTATCAACGTTAAAAAACAGCTGTGCTGCTTAATCATTTTCTGTAAATCCTAATTTTTCAGGATTCTTCGATAAATAGAAAGTTCAAAAGAACAAAATATAATTTTTTTAAACATTATAAAATGTCTTTACTGTCACTTTTGATCACTTTAATGAATCATTGCTGAATAAAAGTATTAATTTATTTAAAAATAAAATAAGCAAACAAAACAAAAAGAAAAACTTTTGAATGGTATATATGCAATTTCACTTAAAATAAATAAATAAATAAATAAAATCTCTTCAACTTTTAACTAAATTTTGAAAATTGTGCACTATTCAGTGGCTGTGCTGTTGGTGGTTTTAAAGCTAAGGCTAACCATCTCAAAATGGCCAAAATTCTACCAATTGATTTGCATAGCCAATATATAAGTCCCCCATACTACTCTTTTCTTGTCAAGGTCTGTCTAAGCCAATCTCTGACCCTTTGAGGAGAAGATCTGACAGTACAGGTGTGTGAAACCGAGTGGACAGGTGGCGGCGAGGGTGAAAAACGACAAGAAAGCTTCTCTGTTCTTCTGCGTGGCTGCTTTGACAAATGCAGCGTGTGAAAAGGATCAGAATCTCAGGTCCGCATGACAGAGGGGTGTGAGACCACTCAGGCTTGTGGGCTAATCCTCCATAGCCGCCCCCTACCGCATTACTCCACCTACTGCTGGGCCAGAAAGTTCAGTCGTGACTGTTGACAAAATCCCCCCTTTGAACACTCCTGCTCACGGATTGACCGTGCAGACCACCTTAACAAATTCTCCGTCACAGATAATGATTAGAACTGAACAATTCCACAAAAGTATGCTGTAAGGGAAGAGCCGAAGGAGGACATTTGATTCACTTTATACTTGTTGTAAATTTGATTTCCTTCTAGCCAATTGTTTGACAAAGGCAGGTGAAGTCAAGCAATAAAGCTGGACACAATCCACTTTATCTTCACGCAACTTTCCCTCCATTTTGAGGAATGCAATTACACCGACTACTTAACACCAGCAATTATGTGGACTCCCAAAGTGTCAAAAGTGTTTTTCTTCCAGGAAGCTCCATGAACTTTTCTGAATACATGACAGGCAGCTTTGACTGCTTCTTTCAGTGCCTGTAATCAGTCTGAAAGGAAGCAACAGATGTGAAAAAAAGACAATCCACCCCACAGGACTGGGAGGGTGAAAAAAAAGGACAGGTCGACAAAAACCAGAGATAATGAGAGCGAAAACCCCGTGGCCCTTCTGAACAATCAAATGGAGGCTGAAGAAACACCATGTACCGTCTTGTACAGCTGAAAATTTTCTATCAATAAGTGATGAGTGCAATTCTAGAAGCACACTCCGATAGCATCATAAGCTGGAAAACAAACCACAGGATAGATACATAAATAAACAGCTAAATTAACAAATACACACTTTCTGTATGCTAATGACATGAGCATGTTTGGTTTAGAGGCTCATTCCTTTTCAACTGTGTTACGGCTTGCCTCACACAACACAATGGAATGCAAACTTCCTCTTATTTGAAGATCTCTCTAGTCTTCTTTGGAACCTTATCTTTTGCATTAAACCATGCTGAGGACATAAATGACCTCTGTGCGGTCATAAATGCAAGTCTGAATTTTCTTCTCATTTCTAAGTGATTAAACAAGATCGTTTCTTGTATCTTAATTGTGTGTTCAGTGTCTGTTTGCATGTGGAAAGTGTCATCTTGTTATCCAGGAACATGGATAACAATACAAACATGAAGTGCATCTAATGTCATGAGGTCAATAGGGTCAGGCACGTGACTTTAAAATGGTTATCAATAATAAATTACTAATTGCTTTATATTATAATGGGATCACTTTGCTAATTACTCCCACTGAGCTATAATTACATCACTCATTACATCACTTTTAAGTGATGACTAACACACTATAACACCTTTCCATTATCATGTCATCTTTAAATGTATTTTTCTTTAAAGAAATTAATCATTTTATTTAGCAAGGATGCATTAAATTGATCAAAAGTGATAGTAACAGACATTTATAATGTTACAAATGATTTCCATCTCAAATAATGCTCTGAAAATACATCAGTTTCCACAAACTTCTTAAGCAGCACAACTGTTTTTAACATTGATAAGAAATGTTTCTTGAGTATTCAGCTCTGCTTTTTCCTGACAAGAATAAATAACATTTTGAAAATATCTTAAAATACAAAACAGCTATTTTAAATTGTAATAATATTTCACAGTATTACTGTTTTTACTGTATTTTTGAATCAAATGAATGCAGTTTCGGAGACGTTCCAAAAACATTTTTTTATGTCTTTTTTTAAAATATGACCGACCACAAACTTTTGAATGGTAGTATGAAAATATATTTTATATTAGAACAATAACTGTGCTTTTATGACTGATATAGACAGTAATATCTTACAGTAAAAACTGATAAAGTTGCTCAATTATTATGATAACAGTAACACTTATTTTAATTGCAAAGTCACATAATGCAACATTTTAAAAAAAAAATCTGAATTTTTTTTTTTTTTTTTTACCTAGTGTAGATCTTGGTCATTTAAAGTTAGAATGCTTTTTACAAACAATATTTTATGCCATTCTAAAAACACACAATGAAGCCTTATCATTGAAGCATGACTCTAAATTCACTATTTTCTAAACTAAATGTGACCCTGGACCACAAAACCAGTCTTAAGTGTCAATTATTTTCAAAATTGAATAAAATAAGTTGAATAAATAAGCTTTCCATTGATGTATGGTTTGTTAGGATAGGACAATATTTGGTCGAGATACAACTATTTGAAAATCTGGAATCTGAGGGTGCAAAATAAAAATCTAAATACTGAGAAAATCACCTTTAAAGTTGTCCAAATGAAGTTCTTAGCAAAGCATATTACTAATCAAAATTGAAGTTTTGATATATTTACAGTAAGAAATTTACAAAACATCTTCATGGAACATGATTTTTACTTAATATCTTAATGATTTTTGGCATAAAAGAAAAATCGATAATTTTGACCCATAGCGACTCAAGACTGGTTTTGTGGCCCAGGGTCACAAATGTGCTTGATTCTTGCTCTCCACTGTTTGAATGCCAAACAAACCATTTTCACATATACCTTCTTCAATTTTCTTTGATGTTTACTGTTCACAAGTATGTATGAATGAGCTTGTTTTAACAATGCTGCAATACTCAATGACGCAAATCAGAATCTCTCACTATTGACCTTCATAACAACCAGGAATATGAATGAGCACAGAGGTCAAATGTTTCAGAGCATATCTGCAGAACTACGACATCCTCCTCTGACCACTGACAGACCTGATGAGTTGGCATGCAGATATACCCCGCTGACCAGCAAGAAAAACGTCTGAAAGACCAAAGGATGACCTTACCCACCCCCCAACCCCTGCATATATGCAATATCCTGTGGTTGATCTCTTTGTCCTCCTAAAAATCTGAAACAGATGTTGACTTTACAACCAAGTCTATCGTTTAAGAAAGGGTCTCAGCGAGGGTCAAAGCGAAGCTCTGTTGAGTGTGCTGAGAATGTAGTTGTATATGTTTGTGCACCTAATTAAATCGTTATGAGAGCTGTGTTTATACTACAAGTGTTTATAAATAAGGTGAGGCTTACTGAGAGGATACTTTAACAGAGTGTAGTGCAGCTGTTGCGTGTCACATCACAGATCTCAGGAAAGAATTTGCTCTCTCTGCACACCATTTGCTCGGGTCACTAAACCAAATGGGTAGTTAGTGCTCTCTCGCTACAGGCCCAGCTGTCATCCCTCCGTCTGTCCTCCCAGAAAGAAACAGACACAAATGTTAATTACACGCTTGTGAAGGCAATTATAGTTGTGGTGTAATGTAGTTTCAAAGTAATTAGCAGCTAACTTACTGAATGGGACGTATTTTATTGTACAGTTTGGCTCGGCAGCTTGAGGGTGTTCTGTATCATTATGGGTAAATATCATTTAGGCTAAAGAAACATTATGAATGCCAACTGCATGACGAGCACATGGCTGTTTTTGTGATTATGCGTGTTTTTAAACATCCAATGTATTGTAACAATTGTTACAGTTCTTTGTTTTTGCCTGTTTGTAACAAGTCATTAACTATGGAGGCCTAAACCTGCAGAAATTAAAATGAGTAAAGAAATGACTTCATAAAAACAAATACATTCCTAAATTAAGTCCTACATTTAATTTTGTATTACTTTTCCTTTATTAATTATTTCCTGTGATCATTCTTAACTTTATATTCCTCTTTACTTTAATTTTTTTTATTCTAACTTTATTTTTTAAAATTTATTTATATATTATTATTTATACATTATTTTTTTACAAAAGTGTATATATATATATATATATATATATATATATATAATATATATATATATATATATAACAAGTTTGATCACTGAGGTGCCTGCCTAACATTAAGTGTGTTTTGCTTTGATAAAATTACAGAAAAAGCAATATTATAAAATACAGAAATGTACAATTTATTATTTATTTATTCATATTATTTGAATGAAATTTGTTGTATAATTTTAATAAATAATTTGAACAAACAATTCTTAAGTAATAGCAAGTAATCATAATAAAAAAGTCATATTAGCCTAACTGTAGACCGTTTATGGTTGCAGTGATCATATAGATTTATCAGCAATTAGCACAGCTCGTCTGATCAGAATTTAGAGCTAGAACTATCTAATTTATTAATTTCACTGTTTGGTTTATGAGCTACATGCACAGTCCTATCTTGAAAATATCAGTCCATCATTCCTCTAAATAAAGTCATCCCTGAACCCTAAGGTCCACGCATCTCCTCAGCTCAAAGTGTGAGGCTTCTCTGTTATCTTGGTCTTTCTGATTATTTCTTCATGGTGTCGGCATGTGTGAGCCTATTTTACAGCTCTTTTTTTGTTGTCTGTTTTGCAAGTGAGTGGTCTGTCAGCTGTGCAGGGGTCCGGAGGGTGGAGACACACTGGTATCTGTAACGTGTGATGGTGTTTGTGTGGATTCCTAAGTTTACCAGCTGCTTTACACCCTGACACTTCGTCCATCTGTGAGTTGGCTGTGATAACCTGCTGGCCAATTAGAGACCCTCAGTTTATTGTCAGCACTATTATAAATATCAATTTGAAATATCAGGCAAAATACAGATTCTGAATCATTTACTCACCCTCATGTTTCTACAAACTTTTTTTCTCATAAGCTATTATGCTTATAACAACAATAGTTTACAGAGACCAAGACCTGTCAAGCTCCAAAACTACAAAAAGGATGATCCAAACAAAGGTTTCCTGAAGCCATACAATAGAGTGCTTGAAGGATGACGAAATTGTGTAGGACATTCCGTAAGTCTGGTTCCCTTCACAAAAAGCTAATAGGACTTTTCTGTTGGCTTTTGGATTACTGCAGAAAATAGGCTCTGTGACCAATACAAGTTTATGATTCTTCCATGTTTTGATCATCAATGTAATCTTCACAAATAAAAAACATTTATGAATTTTGAAGCCTAAAGATAAAAAATAAATAAAAATCACCAGATGTAAAAAAAAAAGCTAAAGCTATCCTACGAACAAATTACACCACTGTCGAATGATTTCAATGTTACCACCACTAAGCCTCTGACAAATCTTATGATCCTTATTTAAAATCTACAAGCTGGAAAGTTTGAGTTGGAATAGTTTGAAAGAGCGCAAGCACAAACAATATCCTAGACAACCTCTGTAGTCCCATTTATCCACTTGTTAGCGATGGCCATTTTCAAGACACAAAAATGCTTAATAAAAATCTTGAGCGTGGCATTACTGATGTATTTTATGTCACTGTGAAAATATCTTGGGCTTATGTTAACCACAGACTTTCTTTTAGCCATTTAACCAATAACCCATAATTGATGCTCATTCGTTTCCAGCTTTTCAGATTGACTGCTTCAGCACTCTATTGTTTTGAATATAGAATAGACCAAAACTGAACATTGTTATGCACAAAATAATGACAGAAATGTCCTTTTTCCCCATTTCTTTTCATGAATGTTTCTAATCTTCGAGACACTCACTGTTCTAAAGATCCCAGTGTGGGGAGTCATATATTTAAGCTACACCGGGAATTGCGAGATGATGACAGGGACACACATGATCCTTATCCAGCACAGCGTAGTAAGAGAATTCCACAGTGAGCGCTGCGCAGCCTGGCCGAGGGCCAGCACGGCGTTCAGGGAGAGGCCACGAGCGGGAGTGGACATGTGTGTCGGGGGAACAGAGCGGGCTGATTGCTAAAGATTACCACATGGCTTCTCCTTGCTCAACACATCCAGCTCGTCTTCCAGTCTGTTGGAAAGGAGTCTGTGGCCTGGCAGGGATTCAGCGCTCCTCTTTGGATCTCCCTGCTCATCCTATGGAACGCAATGAGACTGATCTATCTGCCCACTCCATTCCTGGCAAGTCTGGTCAGGAGCTGGGAGGCCGCCCGATAAATCACAACTCCCTTGCATCGACTTCTCTGTTTCCAATAACTCCGGAAACAGAAGACTACCTCGGCGAACTGCCGGTGGCCCCTGTGCAATTCAGACTCAGTTTCTGCATCCGATTAGCTCTGACAACAAACACTTGGAACAGTGTGCTATTGTTTGAGCCCGTGACAGTGAGAGGGTAAACTGCGACTGTGAAGATGATACAATAACTGTAATAACGATACAGGCAGCCGCTGTGAAGAGGTTCCCATAATGGAGATCTGGATAGCCCGTCAGCAGCCCTTCAGGAATTAATTAACTAGCACATCAAAGCTAACCCTCAGAGGCCACAGTGTCACATGGTACTTTGATTTAGCGCTGGCTGTTGACTTGATAGTAAGCTGCACATAAGGCCTATCCTGACACACACAGGTTTCTATTCTGTCCTCCCTTGTTGAGAAGGATATCAAGTAAAACTTCTACAAACTTTTCAGGATAAGTCCTACCTTTGATCAAAAAAAAAAAAAAAAATCAAGACGGTGATGGGATTTGTAAAGAATTCATCGATTCCTGTTCTGGGTTTTTTATTCATATTAATAGCTCCGGTTCTTTAACAGCTTCATCAATGATTCTTTTAGTAGCTTCAAGAAGTATTAAGAAAACAGAAATGTAATTCCACTGATAAATAGTGAGATCATTTCAGTACTTGAAAAACACACTTTAAATGAGTTGTCTCAGAATTTTTAGAGACAACACAAATATAATTTAATAACTGGCCTGAATATTTCATAACAACACTAAACAAATACAAAAAAGCAAAAACATTTCATTTAACTAACAAAATACACAATGTGTATCTTAAATGACACTTTAGTCATTTGAATAACCAATCAGCAACTACACTGGTTAGTAAGCAGTGTGTGTTTGATTCACTAAAAAGAATTGACTCAGAGTTATTCATTTCTGGGAATCAGTCTACACTAACTGCACTATATGGCTGCGTTCGAAAGCCTAGGCAGCTGACGTGATGCCTCGCTGCCTTGTCAGGCAATGACTTTGTAGGCAACGTTTTTGCATGAAGGTACCTCATGAAACTAATTTCAGACAGGCTTCGGAGGCAGCGCAATGGTTTAATGCTCTACAACAAAATAGAACAAGTTTTGGTGATAACTAAATGAATATTTAATTACTATAAGAGTGATTTCTCACTAGAAATTACATCAAAAGTGTAAAAAGTTAGAAATATACATTTACACACAAACTGACCACCAAACGCAACTTTCAGACGCCATCTTTATTTCTTAGCTCAACTGTCACGGTATGGAACACACAGGATTGTGGGATATCAAAGGCAGCCAAGGATACATGTATGCTGCCTTCAAAATTCGATCAGGAGAAGGTACCTCCGGAGACAGGAAGTGAAGCAGAATTTGGATTTGGACGTGCCTTGATGCCTTCCTGCCTTGGAATGCTGCCTCCGAAGGCAGCATTTTAGAGCTTTTGGATGCAGCCTATGTTTCTGATTCACTAACGAGTCATTTGATTGGGAATCAATCCACACTGTTGACACAATTTACTAAGAAGAATTGATTCAGAGTCACTTGCTTGAGAATTGGGCTACACTAGTTGCACTACATGTTTTTGATTCACTAACAAGAGCCAAATCATTCGAGCCACTCTTTTGAGAATTGAACTTATACAATGTTCACAATCTGTATAACAAGTATAACGTATATTTGTTTTCTTTGAACTTTTTTTAGTGCAAGAATATCAATGTGGTGCATGGACTTTGATTGCTCCTGTAATAAAATTTTATACAGATCATACATTAGAAAAAACACTGAAAAACTTAAACAAGCCAAAGTGAAAAAGTACTATATTGAGTCATGGGAAACTCCTATGCAGTTTGAAAACCACTGAACTCATTCTGACCGTTATCTACATATAATTCCCAGTACCACAGCTTTTTTTCATGTTCTAAGGATATCCCAACGTACTCAGCTGTCACTACACCTCATCTAAAATTCAAATACAGACTAGCAATTTTGGTTGAGCATGATGTTTATGCATGGTCAGCTAATAAAATAAATTTAGGTCCGTCCTCCGCATACTGTGTCTGGAGGTTTGCATGAATCACAGGTGGATGTGTGGTTTGGGAAACGTTAGCCGTTCACTGTGTACAGAGTCACAGCTATGGCAAGTCAAATATAACTTAATGTAAACAGTATACATTTCAACTGTTCATTTTCCAGCTGTTCTTTAAACGGTGGCCCGCCAGCCCACAGCACAAAGGAAATGAAAGAGTGCACGTATGAGAGCGAAAAAAAAATGTGAAGGAGAACAAAGTAGAAGGTTTACATCTTAACAGGCCTCAGAGGAAGGTGAATGGCATTCTTGCTCATATACTTTCTTTACCCGCACACATGAGCATGCATTACACCAACAATTTTTTCCAAATCCATTGGGATCTGCAATTCATATAAAATGCATTGATGCATTATTAAAAATAACACATATGGTGAGTCTCAAGCATATGTAAAAGATCAAGTAGTCCCTCATAATGAAAACTTACTATTTCTTCTAAGGCACTAGGACTCTTTGTAATGGGCCTTATTTCCTTTAAGCTTGGCAAAAGTTGCCAATGACTAATGAGGTCAATCAATCAAACTCTAGCCTATCGCTGATTTGCCATATGCTATTTAATGGCTTTGTAAAGTCATATAAGATATAAATATATAATATTGTGTGTGGTTTCATGGGTAAAAACAGTACAGACTTAATGCCCTGATAGTTGCATGAGAGAACAAGGGAGAACATTTTTAAAAACGTGAAGGACCCAATCCACACTCATAAACCGGATGTGATGTGATCCTAATTAACCCCAGACACTTGTGAGAGAATGAGGCGGATGTCTGGAGGGGTGTTCGACACCAGCTACTAAAATGCAGGGATTGTCCCGTGTCCTATGGGCCAAAGCCAAGGAGATGGGTTTGAAAGAACAGCCTTTGAGAGGGCAAATGAATGTAAGCAGCTACCACTTCTCTCATCTCTGTTTTCTCACCACACTGCCCTCATCTTCAATTCAGAACAACTCTAGAAACACGGCACACAAACTTGAGACACAGCTGTCTTTCACAGCACTTTTACCGGCCATTAAAGTCTCATCAATTCACTTTGAGGCACAAGTGTACTTCAGGCACACTTGCTTAGCGATGAAGAGATTCAAGGCCTTGTCTGAGAGACAGTGTTGACCAAGATATAAAGTCTAGGTCTAGTTCAGCTCTTTGAGATTTCCTGATGGTTTGAGTTGAGCCCTTTTTCACTTGAGAATTAATTAATTTAGTTTGCTGAGGATGTACAATAAAATAACTGCATTTGTATTCAAGAAAATGATTCAAAATCCAATAAAAAAAGCAAATGTAAAATAATAATAATAAATCTTTAAAGAATTGTCCTTGATGATTTCCATCCTAACAGTAGAGGTATTTCTACAACTTTTTCCTTCAACGTCATCACATTTGTTGTCTCATCCTTGGCTGGTGCATGTGCAATGTCTTTCAAGGACCCCCTTTATGAGCATTTGTTAAAATCTCCCGCGGAATTCCAAGGCTGAACAGCCCTGATTTAGGCAGCAGGACAAGAGGGAAATGTGTGAAAATGTGCAGAGCTGCAAGGAAGGGAAGATGAAAGTGACACGGTCGACCCATGTTTCAGAAGCTGATGACCGTAGCCCAAACCAGGCTGAATAATCTGAATGCACCATCATTTTTTTCTCTTTTTGAATCCTTTCACTCGCTTTGCCTCTGACTGCTGGCGCTTCTCATTCTACACAATGGGAAATTCACTAAGACCTTTTATTCTTATGCTAATGCTCTCAACTGGGCATCACATTAAATTTAACACATGCACACACTTTTCTGTTTTTCAGGAAAACAAGGCACACTCTTGCCGCACTTTTTTACCAATCCTTTAAATACACAAAGTGAAATTTAGATAATACTTCAATTCTTTGCAATATTTTTTTTTTTGTAGAAAGTTAGTGGCAACTAGTTAGGCTACTTGAGATTGTGTGTCAACAGAAAAACCAAACAAAAAAGAAATGTCGTGCTTGGTAAATTATAGACATACATAATATATTGGAAAAATCTTCTTTGGGAACTTACTTGGATATTTACACACAGCTTACTGAAGTCTGACTGCAAACGACTCTTTTGAACCGGTTCTTTTGAAGTGAATCAAAATCATAGTATGATCCTGAATGAATAACTCATGATTTAAAAACAAACAACGCGACAAGTGAAGTTTGATTTCCGGACAAATTACTGTTAGAAGCTTATAAATCAGTCGGTTAGGCTACTTAATCAATCTGATTCACTTTCTAAACCACATTATTGTCGTGTTTGGACCCGTTAGTTATGAAAAGTAAGTCCTTTTCTCGTCAGCTTGGCTATATTGCAGCTTATGACACATTCAGCGTTGATGTCGCGACATTTAAAACAATTGAGAGATAAAACGAAATGTAACTCTGTTCCCATGAAAGCTGCACGCACACTGTGTTTGCTATCTTGAGAGTAAATCAACACAAAATACATATTTACCTGTTTTGATGCTGTAAAGTTCGTCAGTTGATCAGTTGTCCAGCGTGCATCCGAAAAACAAGGTAATTGTAGTTAAAACAGTAATGCTAAAAGTGCCTTGGATTCTGTCACGAAACTCCATCAGCGAATTATTTTGTTTTGTTTAAGGAAAAACTACATCATTGGCGGACGACGAAGCGCTACAGTTGCATCTCGCAAACTTTGACGATCCATCATGCACGCGACTTCACAAAACTGTAGTTACTCGGATATTAAAAAGTAATTTAGCCGTCAACAAGGCAGAAATGTACCCCAAGCAAGTTTGTTGAATCGTCAGATGTGATGTGCGGTGGGAGATCTGTTGGCGTGATTTGTTTTCAATCCGATCTGCCCTCCTCTATCTCCACTTCTCCCCCCAGTTCTTTGAGTTTTGGGCCACTCTCTTCAGCAGATGGGCCGGGTTTCATCAAACCAAAGGTAGTGGAAGCTTAAGAGGAGTTTGCTTTCAAGTTTCACTGGAGATTTGCAAAACCTTTGCATAAGAATATTTTATTTGGTTCTGAGTGACTCTTTGAGCAGTTTAAGGTTTAAGTAACACTTTTCTCTTTTTTTCTTTCTTTTTGTTTTTCTTTTTCTTCTTTTTTTTTAAATGGGCAACTATAAATATAGCCTAGTGTGTTATTAACTCATAATTTACACTCTTAAAATATTATCCCAACATTTTTTCCCCTGCCTAATTCACTTTTCCACTCAAAATTTCCTAATCATTTGTTTTCATTATTATTAAAAATAGTGTAAAAGTGTAATGAACTGTAAATTGACAGATTAAAAAAAAAAAAAAAAAAATTCAAACTGTTTGAGTGTCTGTGTTTATTGCAATTTATTGATATTAATGTATAAGCAGATCACAAAATGCATATCACACTACCAGTGATTCCAGCTGAAAAACAAATTAAACTGGTTAAACCAACCTAAGCTAGTTTGTTGGTCTTAGATGGTTCAAGATGGTCTCCCAACTAAGCCATGTTGACCTCAGGTGGTTTATCTGGTAGGTCAGCTGGTTTCCAACCACTATAAAACCCATTAGTCTGCTTTAAGATTTTTTTCAGTAATAATGTATTTTGCCAAACGATTAACACAATACAACGACACCTAGTGGAGAGTCTGAGAAGGTTTGTATGTTGGATTGGTTCAGTTGTTATTATGGGTTTTTCCTAGTAGGATTACACAATATTTACAAATGTGTAAAATTACTAAAATGAATAAATAGTAAAAAAAAACTAACACATTTTTAAGCTCTTGCTATATAGGTTAAACTCTTATTGAGTAGATAACTCAAAATACATTGTATAGAAAGTAAAGGAATAAAAATAATTTAATATTATTTTTACACTTACAACATACATATTGTAGGCAAATAATTTTATGTTTTCATGAAGTACATTACATAAAAGACATTGAATAAGACATTTGGTTGGAGGCTATGCTTTGAAAATATATATTTTTAAAAGTTGATTCCTTAACTAACATAAAGAGGAACCCTTTTACATCAAACAGGTTTCTTGAATTATATCTAAACTTTCCATGACAGGCCTTGTAAAACTTATCAAGACTTATCAAAATGCCTTCTGAAATGCATGCAGGCTGGTTTTTGCAAAATGTAATCTCTAAAGGGGATCCGTACCCTCTTAAAAATAAAGGTGCTTCACAATTCCATAGAAGAAGAACCAAAGAACCTTTGAAGAACCACATCTGAAGAACCTTTCTGTTTCACAAAAAAATCTTCAGATTTTAAAAAGATTTTTGTGGAACCAAAAATAGTTCTTCTATGGCATCGCTGTGAAGAACCTTTTAAGCACCTTTATTTTTAATAGCCTTCTTAAAATGTCTGTTGACATTAGTTTACTGACTCACATAGCCTCAAACCAAACACTTTGCTTACTAAACATGACTGTTGTCATTCAGGCATGCATCAAATATTGTATTATTGTATAGCAAAAGGCAAAGCCTGTGCATGTTGTACATTTATTTCTGAAGTTTTGAATGAATGTTAATATAAAATATAAGGTAGACAGACTCCATCTGGATGCTTGCAATTGATTTACATCTGTAGGAGTACATTCACCTTTTCTCAGAGAACTACAGTCTATCTATATGTGTCTGTGGTAAAAGCAACAAAAGACCAATGGAGATAACGCCATCTAGTGGTACAAATTCAGTCCAGGTGTTTTTTTTTCTACTACCTCCAGGTTTACATTCATAACTCAAGTCTTAAAATATGTAAATGCCTTAGTTTCTGGCTATTTTAATTGTGTTCTTTTATTTTAAAGCATGTTGTTGTCAATTCGTTTTCGGAAGATTCAGTTTTTTGAACTGGGATGACTGAAAATATTTCCGTGTTTTAGCTGAATTTTGATTGTTGATAAGTGTTTGTATTTGAAAGCTCTTGGTTAAAACTAACTATTATTGTCAAACCAAGAACACTGATCAGAACTCATGTTTTCCATTTAGGTTGGGCCTAACCAGGAACTATTTACTTCCCCTTGTCTTTTCAAAGAGCATCATGTAAATATTTAAAAAAACTTAGACTCTGATTCATATAACAACCTCTTTTCAAACTAATTAGCCTTTTAAGTAGTATTTTTAACCATTTAATTTAGGAGTGCTCTTGTTTGTATCAATGTAAATTTATTTTAGAAATTGGCATTGTTTTCTTTTTAGTGTCAATAAATAAATGGCATGTTGAGGTTGGTCATGCTGGTGGATTATTGAGATGGAGGCCCATCATGTCTAGACTTTCTTTGAACCCCAAAATAATACCCATCATTTTACAGCCCTATCGATGTTATCACAAAGCAAGTCTAACATTTTCATGCTAAAGTTTCCATGAAACTAACGGAAAGGCCATTCAGGAGGTGGTGATTGGGCTGGTTTGTCATGGGAAGGTTTATTTTTTTGACCAGTTTTGCCACTTCAAAGAACAGGAAAATTGAGGTGGGGGGGGGGGGGGGGGGGGGGGGGGGGGGTTACGGTGCCCTCCACTGACTCATGCCCATGGTTTAGATTGTGGCCTGGTCATTTATTTTAGGCAAACACTGCCATAATGAATGTAACTACGTGGTTCAATAGTTCTTTTTAAAGGGATAGCTCACCAAAAAGTGAAAATTATCTCATCATTCTCTCACTCTCATGTCATTACAAACACAAAACAAAAACACAAATATTTTAACAAACGTCTCAGTGGTTACAATGAAAGTCCTTTTTGTTGTTGTTATTTAATTTATAAATATGTCTTTTTTTACGTTACTTCTATGGAGCAATTTGTCTTGTTTTACTGTGTACTGTAACAGTTTTATATGGCTGAATGACAATAAAAGCCACTTTGACTTTATTATACACACAAAGCTAGTATAAGGGTGAGTAAATGGTGAAAGTTTTCATTTTTGAGTGAGCTATCCCTTCAAAGCTTATTTTGCTGACACTAATTGTGATCTCCGACCTACAGTGGCAACAAACATTATCTAGCAGTTGCAAATTCTATTTCTTTTTATGGTAACACTTTACAATACACTTTACAATAAGATGTCATTTGTTAACATTAGTTAATGTATTAACTAACATGAAAAAACAGCGATCAGTACATTTATTACACTATTTATTCATCTTTGTTAATGTTAGTTAATAAAAGAGTTGTTCATTGTTAGTTCACAGTGCATTAACTAATGTTAACAAACACAACTTGTGATTTTAATAATGCATTAGTAAATGCTGAAATTAACTAAGTTTAATAAATGCTGTAGAAGTATTTTTCATTCTTAGTTCATGTTAAAGTTCATAGCTAGTTAGCTTACTTCATAACTAATGTTAACTAATGAACCTTATTGTATAAAGTGTTACCCTTTTTATTTGTTCATTTTTATAAAGCCTGTTCTGACTTCTTGTATTTTATTTTTTAAGTTATTCTTAATTTAATATGTGGAGAGGTGAAAAATAATTTCACTGCACATTGTACTATGTATGGTTGTGTGTGGCAAATAACATTTAAATTTGAATTTTTATAAATACTTAAAGTTGCCATGAAACAGAAATAGTGACAGATCATTTTATCTGTATTGTGACTTCCATACTATGGAAGTTAATGGCTACCAGCAACTGCTTGGTTACCCACATTCTTTAAAATGTCGTCTTTTTTGTTCAGCAGAAGAAAGAAATCCATGCATGTTTGGAACAATGTGAGTAAATGAACACAGTATTTTCATTTTTGGGTGAACTATCCCTTTAATTTTTTCTGTAGTGCACAAAAGAAGATATTTTGAAAAATTTCTTAATGGTTCAAAGAAAGTCAGTGATGTCTCATGTTGTTTTGTTGTCATTTTATGTTGCTTTTACGGAGGAACGTTTTTCCATTTCGTTAAATGGCAAGGCTTGGTTCTGTGCATTGATTGTTGTTTCCATTTTGATATTTGGGATGCGAATGAATGAATGAGGTTGTAGGGATGAAGTTTAAGCAAGACTAAATGATCGGAGAATTCTGACTTATGTGTCCAGAGAGTCTTTCACTGTAAGATCCAGTTATGATATTGTGATTAGTGATTAGTGCAAATTAAAAAAAATAAAAAGTAACATATTATTCATAGATTAAAGGGATAGTTCACCCAAAAATGAAAATTCTTTCATTAATTACCCACCCTCATGTCGTTCCAAACCCATAAGACTTTTGTTTGCCTTCAGAACACAAATTAAGATATTTTTGATGAAATCCTTGAGCTTTCTGACCCTCCATATAGACAGCAAGGGTCCTACCACGATTAAGGCCAAGAAAAGTACCAAGAACAATTTTATGAAGCTGCAAGAATTAATTTTGTTGCACAATATTTTCGTGAACTATCCCTTTAATTGATTACAGTTAATAACTTGTTGATTTTAAGCACAATATCTATACATTGTTTCTCTGACAGGGCACTGATTTTGATCTTGGGCCAAAATGAGTGTGGGGCCGTACATGGCTGTTGTCTGACCCTAGATGCTATCTAGTGCTAAATATGTTTGTGCCAGGCAGGCGACACTCATCTGTGACTCATAAACGACTCTTTCCTCCATGTCGTGCTAGCAGTGCCTGTGCCAGAGCACGCGACCCGAAACATAATATCCTCTCTGCTAATGACAAACTTACGCTTCCAGAAAGAAAAAAATTAAAGGCCTTTGAAGTGGGACGGTGACCTGGAAAAATGCCTCCGGTTTCCCGTAATGTGTGGTTCTGTGCGGTTTGGCCTGCTTTTTGGTTTAATGATAGAGATGTTAAATCACTACTTTGAGAACCTGGATAAAGAGAGTGCCACACTTTGGGAAGCTGAAAATGAAAAGCTTTTGATTTGGCCACTAGAGGACAGCAGTGAACTTTTGATTGCAGTTTTGTTCATGTACTGCTTACCACATATTTAACTTGTTGTAATTTCTTTAAACTTAACTACTTGCTTTCTAGCTGGGTGTTTTTCTATGTACTTAATGCAATACAAAATCACATTTTTGCATACTTACTGTATACTAGGTGAGGTGCTGTTCTGCTATATTACATTTCTAAAAAAAATTCAAATTGCCTATAATCTCTTAATGTTAAAATGTTTTGAATCATAATGCTTCTGGGTAGTGCAGCTGTGTCAGTGCTTATTCTTTATATTGTTTTTTTTGTGATTATTTGATGGGACATTAAAGTGAGGATATGGAAGTAGAGGCAGAGAGAGGAGGAATGGGACTGGAATATGAAGCAGACTAGATTCAAACGCTTAATTCAGAAAAAAACCCACTTTTTTCACATCAATTTATAGTCATTTTAGAGGTTATGTTGCAATGGAAACAGTGAAATTGAATATAACTTTATTCAAGAAGCGTACAAATTGAGATGTTAAAAAACAAGTGAAATATTTCACAGTGGTCAAAGATCTCAAACCCAGTAAATCGCAAGACTGCATCCTGTGAAAATTGCCATTGAGTGTGCGTTTATTATGCCAAGACTGCGATTAGTTTACCGCATATTATCTTATGTATTTCCAAGAAGGCACTTGGATATTTATGGGTGTATGTTTCTTCGTACATGCATTCATACACATTGAACGTAGCGTGTGACCTTGTTTAAGAGCTGACACTGAGAAGAATCACCCGGCAACTTCGCCACAGTATTTTTAGAAAATCCAGTGAGCAAACAAATTGCATGGTGACCCTCTTTCACCTCTCCATGTTCAAGCCTGACAGGTGTGTAACTTATAGCATGGTCTCCTCCACCCTGATTACATGCCCCGGACCCCCTCAACCCCCACCTTCTAGTATGTGAGAACTTCTGTCATGGGAGGAGTTCACCTCTGACCCCCATTTCTCCTTGAACTCCACACTTTTTGTGTGTTAAATTGTGCCATGTCCCTTGTGCTGGTGTATCCTACTCCCTTTTACAAGAAGGAGAGAAAGACCAAGCCCTTACTTTTTAGCACAAACTGCTTTTTCCTGTGACATTCCACTGATACTGTGGTTGTTAACAGGTGGTTTGAGCAGCTGTGTATCCTAAAAGATACCACAGAAATAGCCTTTGGTATGATCTATTCAAGGACATATCCTGTTGTTTTATCACCAAAATCTGGTTATAATCAAGTTCTTTAAGTAGTTTCACTTATTAGTAATAGACTCCAGGGGTACTGCTTCTCAAAACGCTTCCAGAACATTTTTACACTTTTCACTCTACAAAAAATAGATCTGGAGAACATGAAATTCATATATGCATAACGATTTTAATAATTATGGCCAGTTCTGATAAGTTGATCATTTTCACATAATGGCCAATATTAAAATTCTGTAGTATTTGACAAAATAAACTAAAATGAATGAATAAATAAATATTATTTTTATTCTCATGTTATTAGATTATTTTATTAATGGACATAAACATAAAATGTATTTTTTAAATTCTATATTAAAATGTATTATTCAAAAAAATGTCCTTGGAATGAATATCCCCTATTGTGATTGATATAAATCTGATAGTTTCTGAAATACAATATTTATTGATATAATGACTAATTATATATTAATAAAAACATATTGTTTTTAATTTTGTGATCTCATATATAGTACCTAGCACGTATCCCTAAAGAAAAAAAAAAAAATACAGGGTTTTCCAGAGGGTGACCCTCACAATGCATCTATTCTTGAGTTGTAATGCTTGACGTAATGAAGATTTACTGCAGATACTTCTTTCTATGTCTTCAATCATGCCTTTTCTTGGCATCTGATATCTAGCTGTAACTCTACATTGTTTCTGTGTTGCGTTGTCTAAAGTTGGATGAATCGCGATGCTCATGGTTCACTTCTCAGTGTTGGTGGTACTGTCAAAACGTCAACTGACAGGAATGCGTCTGATGTGCTGATAAATGCTGAAGCTTCGTGCGTCACTCTCTGGGCATGGTGCTTTGAATACTATCTTCTCCCTTTCAGCCCCAAACAGCAGGGAGAGTTGTAAGGATCCTCGGGCGAGGCCACATCTAGATATGAGTTTGGTTTGAGATATGCATCATGCGCGTATGCAAATAAGAGGAAACCCTCTTGCTGGCTGGTCACTTAGGTGAGGTTTCTCTGCAAACCCTTGACGACACGTTCCTGTTTCTGCATTATGCCATCCATAAAAGGATATGCCTGATAATGATAGACAGGAGCTGTGTTGTTAAGTCAATATATTCAGTGCATATTTGTACAGTTTTAGTAAAAGCTTCTCTGACGTTCAAGATCTTTGTTTTGCATATGACGAATTGAGATCACTTAACCAAGTCCCCCAAGCTAAGGTTAAGCTACAATGGTGTGTGGATCACTTTGGATCATATAAGCTTCATCAGAGTTACTTGATTCCTCCTGGGAGCGCCGCAGGAAGAGGAGGTCAGAGGTTGTTAGGTTGCCCTGTTGTGCTTTTGTAACCCTTCCATTGCTTCACTGTTAGAGGAATGAATTAACTCTTCACTACTTGCCTTTGCACACATGCTTTGTGGCTTCTTTGATGTACTTGTGCCGCAGGGTAAGGGCGATTGTTCTTTTGGCAGGTAGGCTTGATGAAATTTCAGAGCTCTTGAAATCAAGACTGATTTTGGGCATTTGGGAATTTAGAATGGAGGAGGAAAATTTATGTAAAACGTTCCTATTTTTTTCCTTTTTTAAATGAGCACTTCCACAAATTTTAATGAACTTCTCAAGTTAACTCTGTGGTTTTGTGGGCATTTGATGGACAACGAAGGAAATACCTAAAAAAAAAAGAGTTGCATGCTTACTGGATAAAAAAAGGTTATTTACTCCGCAAAGCTTTTGCATCTCTTTGGAGTCAAGATGCATGATGTGAAAACAACCAGTTGATAACATCTTGGTTCTGACTGTTTGCTTTTGACGTTATCTTCGTATTTTCATGCCGATCTGCCCACTCACTGAGATTCTCAGGGATGTAGCTTAGCTGCATTTTCTCACAGTCCAGCAACTCTGTGTACAACATTCCACCTACTTCATTCTCTTTTAAGATCTTTTCTCATCTCATACGTGTTTTCCATAATCAACATTCATTTTCCTGCCATGCCTTCAAAGTAGTTTGGTGTGTGACTTCTCTAACTGAACTGGCATTTCTCCAGTAGACCACACTTCTTTTGCATTTATGTTAATGTGGAGGGAATTTGTCCCTACAGATTGCTAGGAATGATACGGTATTAATATATTGTGGTTTCCTACTGCTTTCACACCAATGAGTTACGGTACATTAAGAAACACTGCCAAATAACCCTTATTCTCTGACAGTAGTTAAGTGCTGAATTTGCTTTTTATAAGCAATGAACATAAGTTCTGCACTACCTGTGGAATGCATCAGGAATGCAGGATCCTTAGCTGCTTGGATCAGACAGAAGAAAGTGTCTCAGGCTTACAATGTTGCTCGTGGCTCAGACTCAGTCTACCAACAAGCCATGATCCTCTGCTATCTGAATAACTTACACTGCACGGTACAGTGCTCACAGGGCTAGATCACTGAGCAACTTGATCTCTGGACGCTTTGTGGTGAACTCAACCTGCATTGCACATTTTCCGTAGCTTTTTTGTAGAGATCAGCTAGTGCGTAAGTGAACATTTCAGAGATTCTCTCTGTTGTGAATTTCCTAAAAAAGTACATTGTGAAAATGAAGCAGCATAGTTGGATTTCAAACTCTGATTGAGATCAATCAAGCAAAGCAAGTGTGAATACAACCTAAAACTATACTTTAATGCAGTTTAGAATCTAAATTTACCTTTTTAAGAAAATGACATACTACTCATAATGATCATATTCATAAGTCTCTGATACAATCTGAACACTGTCTGAAGTCTGTAGGCTTGTTTCTACAATCCACTAGAGGGTAGAGCCAAGAATTCTGGGTATTTTAGCATACCTGTCATAAACATGGGCTGTAAACTGGACAGTCCATCTGAGAATGTCCTGGGGCCTCTTGCTTGTCTTAAAGCCCCCCACCAGCTGCAGTCATTCCTCTCATTGCTGCATGTCACTTAACACCTCAAACCATTGCCGTCCACCTGGGCCTGTAGCAATGCCTGGCAGAAGCCTTGAATTACCTCCTTACTTTCAAATGTGGTGAAAGTTATGATGCCTTCATTTTAAAATGGCAGTGTGCATATTGTGTAGCTTGACCAAACTAGATTGTATTTGTCTGCATACTTGTATAACTGTATGTTTAAAAAAGCGATTAAAGTTGTTTTGACTGTATGGTTGGTCAATTTGCTGACTGTATTATGAGCACTACCTTAATCACATCAAATCTCATTAAAACGCTACCAGAGTCTAGACTGTCTCTATGAGCACAGCAGCCTTGACAACACAAACTAACATCACTGGGACAGGACACTTACTCCATCCGCCCCCGTTTCAGAAGCACAGGCTTAATCCAGGAAACAAAAACCCCCACTGAGGTCACGTAACATCAGCCAGACAATGACCTGTGATCTACTAGGGGAAAAAAGTGGAGGCTAGAAACTAATCCAGGGAGAAAGCTGGTTTCCCTATTTATGCTTGTTTGTTCACTTAAGTGTTTTGTGTTTTCTCTTTTTTTGTTAATTCTATTTTATTTTTCAAAGACATGGGCTTTGGTTGGTTGGACAGTAAGTCAGATTTGTTGGGAAGGAAATGTTCCAGACAGTCAAAAGGATTAAATAAAAACACAGTGAACACCATGTTTTCCTATCTGAACACACAAGCAGATTACATCTATAGAACAATAAGTCAAATAGGCATGGCAGAGTTATCCCTATTATTGCAGTTTTTGTTTCAGGATCCCCAGGATTTTAGAGCAAGCCTGAATTTCCTTTTTTGCTTAACTGTTGGGTGGCACATTCAATTAAAATGTATGTGCATAATATTACTGTACATATAACAGAGGCCAAGATTTTTGGTTACTGGTCAAGATTAACCAACAGAGACCTGCTGTGTTTGTTTTTTATTGAAAATTTGCTGAAAAGCTGTAGATCATTTTGTTTCTTCATCAGAACAGATTTGGGAAGATTTAGTGAATAACTGCTATTAGAATGGGTGCCATCTACCATATTTTTTTAGAATGGTTTTCACTTGTGAACAGTGCTTGATCTGTGCATATTTCTCTCCTGATTCAGACGAGACAGCCTTTTCCGTGGATAAAGCAATATTATGGATAGAGGATTCATATTTTTGGTTTGAAGTCTTAATAATGAATTTATTTCAATCATGCAGCTTTTCCTTTCAAAAGACATTAATTGATGGACTGGAGTTGTGTGGATTATTATAATGCTTTTAATCAGCTGTTTGAACTCTCATTCTGACGGCACCCATTCACTGCAGAGGATCCACTGGTGAGCAAGTAATGCAATGCTAAATTTGGTCGAATCTGCTCTAATTAAGAAACCGTTTTGGATGGCCTCAAGGTGAGTATGTTATCAGCAATTATTGAATTTTTGGGTGAACTATTCTAACTATATAATAGGATATAATAGGAAATAGGATTGATTTTGATTCCATATTGACTTAAAGATCTACGATACTGGATGAGAGCACATCAGCCGATGGAAAAAATTTAACAAAAAAGTACTAACTACCTCAACATTGTCTTCCATAAAATGCCATTGTTCAGTTGCATAATTAGTCACTATGTGTAAATGAAACATTCATTTGCAGAGTAACTTTCTATAGCGCTGGTCCATAGCCTTTGGACATTTCAAACTATTGACGCAAGTAGTAAACTTTTATTTGTCAAGTGGAGTTTTGGAGTGATTTCTTATTCCAGTGGTTGGTTCTGATTGTGGTGTTGACATTGTTGTATCTCTTCATCACCTGATATCTATTAGCCCTGTTACTGATAGTGAGAAAAAGCTGTGGAATTTATTCACGTAGCTGCTGCCTTTGCTGTGGATTGTGCTTTCATTATTTCAGTATATATTTCTTTTTTTTTAAATATATTGTCAATTATGTTTCTAGTTCTCTGTGTTGCTAATAATCATAAAGACTTATGTGAGCTGTAACCAACTGCATTTTTCATGCTTTTGATGCTTTGTGATTGCTTCAGACAGATTCATTCCATATTAGTGTGCATTAGATCCCTTAAGAATTGCTTGCATATACAAATAGTGAGTCAATAAGGTGTATTATTGTGTCTACATCTCTTGTGTTTATTGACAGAAGGGCTTGGAGGCCTAAGTGACTAGAACATTCTTGAGTTTCTTCAGGATAACATGTTCTTGGCTTGTCTTGAAGTAATTTTCCTTCCCCTTCTAAAAAAGAAAGGTGCACTGGATGTGTGCTTAGCCAACAAACACTAAACATATCTACTCCATCAGATCAGCCACCCACGAGGAAGGAGTAATATCCTCGGTACAAATACTTTCAGGATCTTCTTGATTATTTTATAACCTTGCAAATATGAATGACCACTTTCTATTGTTTATCATTGCTTTAACAATCATTAGATTTAAGGCATACACATTGTTAAATCATTTACCTACTTTTTTTTTCTTCTTCCAAAGCCTCTTCCTGCTTCCTGAGCATCCGCATGGTATTTATTTACCAAGAGTAGCAAGAGATACTGGAAAAGGAGGGGTGGTGCTTATATAGAGTTCTGGGAAGTCTGACACAGGAATGCCTGCAGTAAAAGACAATTTCAAGAATTTTTGTTTTACAATTCAAAAGACAATTAGTCTGAATGTCAGACTACACTGGCAGTGGGCACTGATCCTGCACAAAACAGCTTCATTCAGTCTGCCTGTTTGCCTTAAGTGGGTTTTAGGAATCTTTAGGAAATTGTGAATGGATTACTTGTGCCCCACAGTATTATGTTGGCTTTTTTCAGATTTCGTTAACCAGATATGTGTTATCTTTTATAGCCAACAATTTTTTAAATTTTAAAACATTTTAAAATACTTTTCCCCTTAATTGTGCATTTAGAGTTTTCTCTTTCTTTCTTAAAATAGTGTTATTTTTTTTTTTAAATAAATGAAACCAACACTTGTAAATTATTTCAATTTATTTTTTGGCTTTATTATGATAGGACAGATCAGAGCTGACAGGACGAGAAGTGGGAGAGAGAGAGGGGGGCAGGATCGGTAAAGATCCTCAAGCTGGGATTCGAACTCAGGACATCTGTAGAGCAATGGCTATCCGTGCCAACGGATCAAGCATTTCTTTAGATTTGTATAGTTTATAGTATATAATTAATAATTTAACACACTCTGTGTATGTATGTGTATATATTTACATATACAATTCGCCTTTCTTGAGTGCTGTCCTATTTAGCACAAAATCATTCTTTTGCTTGCACTGCAGTTCATCAATCTGATATGTTGTCTCTCTACATCTCAACCTAAAAACCAGTCTCTAAGCTGTAATCAGTCAGTTACATGCTGATGGCCTTATTTACTGTTTGTCAGGCTTACATGCTCTTCCTATTGGCAAATACTTTGAAGCTAACTCTTCTCCTTTAAGGAGGTGTCCGGTTACCTCTGGTAAACTACAGCTCAGTCTGCTTTGTTTTGGTTCAGCATGTGGGTGACACACTTACGCGGGTGTCACACCCAGCTTTAGGCTGTGTTAAGTCGAGAAACATGATTATGCGGTGATGACCTCTGGCAGCAGAGATGGTGTGAGACAAATATTCAGGCGCATGCTATTTTGGCTGAGCTTTTAGCAGTTGTAAATATTAACTTGCTTAAAACTGTGCAATTTCATTTTATATGTTTTCTGCAGGGGTGTGAGGGAAGCAGAATCTTGAATGATTTTCTACCATGACATCCAAATACAATGATATAATCAAGTGTTGTGGCCTTACAGTGTCTCTGTACGGTGACCGAAGGATCCAGACCCAAGGATTTGACCTTATGAGCAGACCTGGATGACATCCATGTTATTGTACCAAATGCCATCTGCCCTATTTGTTCTTGGCCCAGACTCCAAAAGTCCTCAGCTCTTGGTACATATCCAGCCCGAACCAGTATGTTATTTGAATCAAATTGCGGTAGAGTCACAGAGAAACAGATCTGTTTCATAAGATATATGTATGTGTATCTAGCTGTTGTTAGGGAATGAAATTCATCATCACGGATGTTGCACTATGGATGAGGTGTTGGAAATGAAGCTGCACTTTTTGATTCACCTTAAAATGATACGGTAAGAGACTGTTACGTCTACTATGCTTCATTTCTGTGTAATGCTACTGTTTACTATACAGTCATCAGGACTAAAGTATTGTTTTATACAACCGTGGTTGAGCTGTAAATAGGCTCCTCGTAATGTGTGTAGCGTTGAAAGGGTTGCGTTCAGGCATGAGAATGAATACTCGCCTAATGTTCAGCAATCAGAAAGTCATGCTCCCAAAATAAAAGAAAACGCTGTGCAAACACGCTGCTTGTCAGGAGCTCATTAAAGCCGAGAGGCGTTTATAATGCAGCAGAGACATAGTAAATCACTCTATCCCCTGAAGCCCTGTTAGAAAGCCAGCCTTTTTTAGCCATGTTTGCCCTCTTATGAGTTAATGTGCCACACCTCTAACCCACTGCTGTCAGACCTGCTGCCACATTACCTCTGAAAGCAGCTATTGGAACAGAAGGACACATTCAGCTCTCTTTCTCTCTTACAGACGAACAGTCTGCAAACATGCACACAGATTTATATTGTGGCATTAATTTTTAAGATGACACATTCTTGAACAAACAGTGGAGACAGGTATGATCGGATCTCCTCAGCTGATCGGAATCAAATAGGATAAACAAGCTTGGAGAGTGACTGCTTTCTTGTTCAAATTAAATGCTGCTCTAGGCGCCCCTCGAGGCCCCTCTGTCTGTTTTTGCGAGAGGTAAATGCCCCCCATTCAGCAGCCCAGATAATGTTAATAGACGTTATTTAAACAACTGTTAAACAGCGGATTAAGTTGGATTTGGGACTTGCGGGAGCGGTGTTTTCCCTCTGTGTATGCTTACACACACACACACACATACGTGCTGGGTGACACACTATGCAGGTAGACAAGAGCTTAGAGTGTCAAAAGTCAGGATGTGCTACATCAGGTCACCCAAACACGTATTGATAAAGCCAAGGTTTTTAGCTTCCACGTGGAGCTTTGGATCCAGGGAAAGGTGCCACACGACATGCTTAGCGTGTTCTGCTGCGTCATCCATACCTGCATCCTGTTTATTATTTATTATCCTGTTTGGCTTGGGAGATAAGAGACACTCAATCAATGAGGATGTTCCCCTCATGAAACAAGCGTATATTGTTCTCAGACAGTTTCCTAATTGTTGTAATCTAATTTTTAAGTCAAATTGTAAGAATATAATAATCATTTTTATCATTTTCTGATCAGAATTCAGAAATATTACAGAATCTTTTGTTTTTCCCTAAAGGAAAAAAAAAATCATTAGAAATAATTGGTATTAGATACAAATATCCAAATGGCATGCAAACAAATTAGAACTTTTCTCAGAAGTGATTTCACTTTTCTGAGATTTTCTTTTTATAGCAATTATTTTTTAGGGTATAGATATTTGAAGCCAGCTTCCCTCAAGTTCACACAAGTTTGACAACCAGAACATGTCCAAATACAATTTTTTTTTTCTTAATTTTGAACAAAATACCTGGGATCCTGTTCTGCCTGGGACTGGGACTGTTGTTTGTGTTGTGTACACACACATACATTTATATATATATATATATATATATATATATATATATATATCCATATTTGTGTGTTTAGAAAAAAAACTATTAATACATTATTACATAATTTCTTGCTTGTGCTATCTTTATTTTTAAAAAATGTCATTCAGTTTAAAGGGATAGTTCACGCAAAAATGAAAATTCTATCATTAATTACTCACTGTCATGTCGTTCCAAACTCATAAGACCTTTGTTCATTTTTGGAACACAAATTAAGATATTTTTGATGAAATCTGAGAGATTTCTGTCTCTCCATAGACAGCAATGCAACTGAAATGTTCAAGGCCCAGAAAGGTAGTAAGGACATCATTAAAATAATCCACGTGACATCAGTGGTTCAACCTTAATTTTATAAAGCTACGAGAATAGATTTTGTGCAAAAAAACAATTTCAACAATTTCTTCTCTTTCATGTTAGTCTTTGACACTCGTTCAAGAAAGTACCACTACACACTAGTAGCTCGTGAGCGCGTGGCGAAGACTGACACAGAAGAGAAGAAAGTTTTGAATAAAGTAGTAATTTTTTGTTTTCTTTGTCTTCATTTAAACAGTATATCTATTCTTTTATCATATGACAAGTAGCTAATTTTTTGTCCAACTAAGTGTACTAAGTGCTTTTTGGGGGTCACTGTATATTGGCAGGACTAAAGGAGGAGGATCGGCACACTGACACATTCACCTTATCCTATCTTTAGTGATGGGGTGAATGTGTCAGTGTTGATCTGCATCTAGAGAGCTGTGACAGGTTATGTGCACATTATCTAATCTGTCTGTGCATCACTCTTCTATCCCTCACTGTTGTCTGACCCCATGTGAGAGTTTTTAGGCCAATAGGTTAATGCTTTCCCTTTGAAGGCAAAACCACACAGCAACACTAATTTTCCCTTAATTCTAATTTACTAAAATAATTACACCACTTGCTACCTGTATGTATATAACCGCAGTTAATTTTTGCAAGCTTATGTTCACAAGCTAAGTAATTACCTCACTTCCACTTGCAGGTAGACAGTGCTCTCATTCCCAGTCGGACTGTTGTGGCTGAGAGTGAGATGGCGTAGACTTATCTCTCTCTCTCGCCGACTGGAAAGTGATTTAGGTGAGACTTTTTAAAGTTGCCTGTCTGGGCCACGTCGTCACGAGACTCTCGGAAATTCAGCCTCTCTTTCTAAGACGACTGCGGCCTCATTCTTAGTTCACCCCCTCCCCCTTCCTCTCGCGATTTCCTTTCCACAGTGTAATTACAAGGCAGACGCCAGTCAAGGAAATGCTGTGATGTCATCACACTCATTATTGATTATATATGCGTTACGTTTATATATTGTGTGGACATTCTGGGTGCTTTTATATGTTGTGTTGACATTCTAGGTTCTTTAAACCAATCTACATGCAGGCAATGCTAAATCTGTGAATTTATATTTTTGCATTTGTTTACTCATTATATAACTGCTGCAATATTTTTGTAATAACATACGAACGGATGCTTGTTAATTGAATTAAAATACCTGTTGTTTTGGGTTGTGTTTTGAATGAATTGAAACGGGGTAGTAATGAGAAGTGAGTGGGGGTGGTGTGGACAGCTGGCCCGTCTGATCCCCTGAGTCTGCTCCTAAATTGGTTTTAGCAGCACTAATAAAGCTGATTATCTCTCTGCTTCCAAGTCCCACTAACCCTGACACCCGGGCAGCTGGGGCCCTCGTACGCCAGCCCGGCTCCAGCTCACCCGCTGCAGTCTCTCCGCTTCCCTCCTTTTCTCTCTCTGCTCTTATCAGTTTTAGCAGCTGCCATTAAGCTTTCATTGATGCTTCTTTCATCGTTTAAGGTGGCACATGAAGCTTTAGAGTATTTTTATTATGACTGTCAATCGATTAAATTTTTATTTAAATGTTATGCTAATGATTTAATTAACATATATAGAGGTAAATGTATTGTTTTTTTTTCATATAATAGGACATAAGCATATCACTGGCCAACAGCAATCCTTTTTGCAGTTGAGTTTGTTAGTCTGTCTGATGTAGCAGCAGTTTATTGCAAATATTTTTGGCTCCCATGACAAATTGTGTTGTTCCTCATTTGGAAATTAAAAGCATCTGCTAAATGAGTAAATCTGAATGTAAATGTGGACATGGCGTTCTTGTATTCATCATTTTTTGTTTTGGTCCATGTACAATTGTTCATTGATTTTGGGTTATTTAATTTTATTTTAGCCATGATTGATTGCATTAGACCATTTGTATTTATATACAGATATAATGTTATTTCACAGGCCTGATTTCGATGTATGTGGCTTTAATTTTACTGGTATCACTATTATTACAGTGTTAGGGTTAGTGTTAGGGTTATCGGTTTTTGCAAATGAACTCTTCATATATATATGAAGAGTTCATTTGCAAAACACGATAACCCAATTTTTTTTTTCTTTCAGAAATCACGTATTTTTATTGCGCATTCCAGGTAGTATCAAACAAACTGCAGTTGGGTTGTTTTGATTAAGTAATAATAACTTAAACAAATACAGGTAATTTACAAAATTAAAGTTCATTGAAAGTATGTTTTTTTTTTTTTTTACATATTAAACGTTTGTTTTATAGCAAAAGCAGATTACTCCAACAGTCGTTTTTTTTTTTTGCAAAAGCAGGTAGCTCCACATTTCATGTTGTAGAGTTAAAATAAACACTTGTTTCATCTTTGTAATCTCCTCAGATGACAATGTAGATGCCTGACAAACGTTCATAGATTATGGACGTGATTAAACACAATACACAGGGCTTTCAAGGATCCATGAAAACGTTTCAGCTTTTATTTTCCTTTTTTGCCCTGAAGAAGATATAACAGGTTCATCAAGTTCGTCGAAATTATCCATCCTCGATCACTTTTAGTCAGTTTTGACGAAACTCCTCTCAGCTAGCACGTCTTTTCAAAGTGAAAGTAGCCTTGTCACCTGACCTGAATACAGCACGCTGATTCGCTAAAATGGACTTATCGGCTTCTGTTCAAAAACAACAAGGGCGCTTATCGGCTTCTGCAGTAAAACGTGACCTCGCGATGCCTTGAGAGTGGACAGTACAGGCTTTTTTGACAAAACGTGTTTAGGGTTCACATCGCTCTATGGAAAATAATGCACGGCAATCAGCTCATTTTTTTTGAAAGTGGCTTTTATCAGTTTTTGCAAATTAACTCTTCATACATATACATATATACATATACACATATAAACATTAAATATAAACGGACAGTGACCGTTTTTTTGTTACAAAAAATATTTATTTCAAATAAATAGGCTACTTTTCTTTTGAACTTTGTATTGATCAAAGAGTCTTGGAAAAATGCATCACAGTTTCTAGCAGAAGCAGCACAACTAAGAAAGTTAATAAGAAATTATTTAATTAATAATATTATGAATAAATTAATTAATAAGAGTTTCTTGAGCACCAAATCAGAATATTAGAATGATTTCTGAAGCATCGTGTGACACTGAAAATTCCTTTGAAAATTCAGCTTTGTCATCACAGGAATTAATTACATTTTAAAATATATTAAAATATACGTTTTTTTTAATTAATAACATAACGTTTCACATAGTTTTACTGTATTTTTAATCAAATAAATGCAGTGAGCACAAGAGCCTTCTTTTAAAAACATCTTACAAGCCAAAATATTTCTTTATTCTTCAACTTCATTATGCAATTTTTTTATTTTTTTATTTATTGTATAATACTAGTACAATACTTTACCTTTAAGAAGGTAAAGGAGAATCAAATGGAAATGAAAAATCCAGAACGGCCTCTGTAGGAGCCGATACTCACCTTAATTACATACTTTTTGTGAGAATAGATTCATGTTGTTTCATTGGGTTTCGTGACACATGCATCCAGAGCACGTGGTCACATCAAGGTCAACAGACACTCCTATTTTAATAAAATCCACAGACATTCCAATCCCAGCCGAATCGATACATGAAATCACCGAGTTAATAACTGTAACTCAAACAGCACTTAAAAAGTGAAAACTGCACGATAAGTGCTTTACAACAAGTTCATTAGCCACAAGCCACTAGTTGGTTAATTGAAAGGTTATTCATCCGCCCATTAAATGTGCTTTGTTGTTTTAACAGTGAGATTGTAATTGTAATAACGACTGTAGGAACAGCATGTGCTGTTCTGTTCTTCCTCTCTTGTTACACCCTGTGAACTATAGCGTTCAACGTGCTTGATTTGAAAACCATGAAAGGCAACCACAAACGCTTTACCGTGTAATCATGGTCCCTACTACCTCATTTTATATTAATTCCTTTAATCATCATCATATTCCGGCACATTCTGTCTCTGTATCGCAGATTTACATTCCCACGTCTGATATTTTTAATAACTGTTTTGATAACCTGCATTCATAAAATTGTTTTCTGCTGATCAAGAAGTCAGAATTTGCTCCGCAGCTGTTCTCAGCCCGAAATCAGCTTTCAACGTTTTATTAAACATGTAAACAAACAGAAAATTACCTTGTAAACATGCCACTTTGCTATGACATCTTAATGAGCATGTGGCTAGACGCAGGTTTCAGATGTTTATAGAATATAGTCGAATATACCAGATGGTTTACGCTCTGCATTCTGCAATTGGGTCAAGCATCTTAAAATGCTTTCATGTTGTTTCCTGTAACTGGACTGTGAGGTTGCCGGTGGCTTACAAAAGGCACATTTTTGAAAGCCAATTCCTATAAATATCTACGATTTATCAAATTGGTTCAACGGATGGTGGTTTTGCTCTTGTTTGGAGAGATTGTGGAGAACTTTACAGTAAATTGAGGAGGGAAAAATAAGAAATTTGGAAGGAGGAAGGAGAGAAGGGGGAGTGAGAGCTTGGACCTGTTGGATTGAAACCCAAATTGCCCTTAAGAACGGGAACTGCCTGAGAGCAGGAAACAACTTCAAAGCCTCGGATACGTCTCAACCATTTGTAGACACCACAATTGCGATGTTCCTTTCTCTGCTGCCTGCTTTTTTATGCTGGAATGCTGGGAAGTATACTTGGCTGTTTAACAAGCTCAATTGACAATAAACGTATTTTCTCTTTTCCCCCAAAGACTTTCTATACAACTTTTCTTACTCTAACTGGAACATAACTAGAACCAGTGCACAGCAGATGTGGAGTCAACGGCTGAGATTTACACATGAGCTGATATACAGTATATCTTCTGAGAGGGTCATTTTACTGTCATGTCAGATTTTGTGATTCTGCGGTTATATTTAACGTCACGGTTTGGTATTCATTATATAAATAAATAAATAATATACAGTCCTTTCATGGTTTTTCTAATATGTCATTCAGTTTAATGTCAACGTGTTGCTTTAACACATCATTTACAATATTAATGATGTTAGCTTGAAAGGAATTACATTTTTTTGGCATTATGTACTCATGAAAGATCAAATCAACATCAGTCACAATCAGATCAGTCAAACCTTATCATGGCTCGTTAAGTCAGCATAAGAAGTTTGTAATTTATCTCTGAAGACATTTCAAGCCTGTGGCTTGTGTCTATCAGGGTGAATGTGTGGGGTGTAGGTTACTAAGCAGAACAACAGAACAAACACTCCAGAACAAGCACGTTTCATCTTGTTGGACCCTTAACAATACGTGGAGTTAAGATATGATTAATATGCCATTGGCTGGGGGAATTTACCATTTTAATTTAACAGTAACTCTGAGCCGTACCTGTTCCCCGGTTGAAGGTGATGTTTATCATTTTTATGATGGCAAAATACTTTCTCCTGTCCCAGTTTAGTGCGCAGAAACAATTTTAAGTAAGTCATTTGTTGAGAACGCACTGGGCTCAAGCTAGTGATTTTTCAAAGCAAGGCATTTTGGGGTCAGAAGACCCTGCATTTGTAATTAGTCAACATAATCTTCTCATTCTGCGCTCTTAATGCTTATTCCCAAAGGGTCGGGGTGGTGAGTGTCGTGTGGCTGCTGAGGTTGTGGGGAGAGCCCTGACTGACCCACACTGGCAGGAGCTCAGAGTGGCGGTTCACCACAGTCAGGACCTATGACACAATCAAACACCTAGCACAAATGGCCCAAGAGCTGTTAAATATTTCATGTCTGACACCCCTCTCACATGCCAAAAAAAGGTCCTGTTGAGTGCCAAATGCTACCCTGTAAAAAAAAAAAAAAAAAATGACATCCGACCTCTCCTTTACCCCACCAGTGGGATACTTGCATTTATGCAATATAAAATGTGACGATAATCAGAAAAATCTTACTAGTGAATCAGTCTATATTTTGCTTAACAATGAGACATCCCAGGTGAATTGCATATCAGCAGTGCTTAGAAAAGCACTTAAATTAAGACACTGAAATTGAATAGACCTTGGTCACGACAGGCGTCATAATGAATTTTAAATGGATGAAAATGACATTGAGGAATAGACTCTGTATAAATTTATTTTACAACTGTATTGAGGTGATACATTATAGAAGATTTAAAATTCTGTGAAAAAGTAGTGTCTGTGAAAACATAGCTTCACAATCACAGGAATAAATTGCATATTTAAATATATATTGTAATAAAAAAGTTATTTTAAAATCTAATAATATTCCACAATATGTTTGGTTATATACAGCCTTTGAGCGTAAGAGACTTTTCAAAAACATGATCAAAATAGCACAAAATTGTAGTATAAAATTATTATATTATCCAGTGAATGTACTGTTATTTACCTAATATTTCCTTTGTTATATAACTGTTTATTTATTCATTTTTTGTAATTTAATTCAACAATATTTTAAACTGACAGTAATTTTTTTCTTCTTATAATTAGCTATGTTATTGAGATGTTATCATGGGAGCCTGTGTTTTGTCAGTTTTGTGGTTGGTTTAGTTTAGAAATGAATGAGTTCAGGAACAATAGCCTCAGGATAAAAAGAATGAGAAAAATATGAAGCCGGCTAACGCTGATTTCATATGTAAGCAATAGTGATGAGCTGTTTATACCAATGCCTTTTATTTAAAGTTAGCAAATTAGAACTGATGGCATTATGACTATCCCACACTTGTGCTGTTTGCGCTTAAGATAAGATTGCGCGATAAGCTGCTTCAGAAACTAATTGCTCAGTTAAACATGTAATGTGTTTGCTGTACAGCAGTAAATGGAATCCAGGGGCCTAAAACATAAAGCTTCTTAAAAAGTGGCCTGTGTTTTTTTTTTTCAGTGCTTACTTTTTCCTCCCAGCTTAATATTGATAACTATAAGTAAGCCATTTGTAGATTGACTTGTATACATTGTGTCCAATGACATGATTTGGGGACAGGACTATCTCTTTGGCCGACCAATGAAATGGAGTTCTAGAAACAGTAAAGAAAGTGCAAATGATATGGCCCCTTAAAATTATATGCATTCACCCAACAAAAATTCTTGACCAAATGCATAAAAGGACTTTCCTTATCTACACTAGCATTCCTTTCAATTAGTTTTTTGTTTTTGTAAAATTTGCTTCATGTGTCTGTTTTGCTGTGTGTTTATGCGTGTGCACACATGTAGCGTGTTTTGTTCTGCAGCACTATTGCTGTTTTTAGAGCTGATAACCTCAGATAACAACTTTTCCCTTTGATTTTTTTGCTTCAGAGGACTTGGGTGGATATGCTGTCTTTGTGATAGGCAGTAAGTAAAAACAGCATGAACAAAAGCCAAGTGGGTTTGTTCTGATGTGCTTTTACACATGAAAACGTTTGATTGAACTCTTTAAACGCTTGTTGACAACTTTGTCTAAAAGTGCAGATTAATAGCCAGTGCCACCATCATGCAAACAATCTCTTTAGTGTTCCACTGAAGGAGGAAAAAGTTTTGGAAATAACATGAGGGTGAGTGAATGGATGACAGAATCTTTGATTTGACTCATGAGTCTTAGATAAATCTTAAACAAAGAACAATCCACCCCAGATGGCTCATTGTTTGCTAATTGTTAAAAAGCAAATGGAAAAACCCAACATTGTGTAGTGCTGGGTGAATGAGCCATTGACAGTAATGCTCAGTGCCCACATTTTGGTCCAGTTGGTCCATATCCGGTTTCATGAATCTCCTCATATAATTTTGATGAAACCAGCGCAGCTCGAGCAGCAAAGTCTGCTGAAAGGTCACCCACCACATCTCAGTGATGTAATTCAATGCTGACACATCTGGAGCATGTCAAAGCATGCGGGCATACGTGTGTGCGCATGTAAGTGCGAGCATGTGTTCATGACTTTCATACATGTTTGCGCATGTCTTGAAACAGAGAAGTGTCACTCTTCTGGTAACGTGAGATACTCTGTCATCATGTGTGTTTGGGATGTAGAGAACGCAGGGGCGTAGCAACCATTATAACCACTTTTAGATATTTCTAAGTTCATCCCTCCCACTTTGAAGAGGATAATCATTATATTTTAAGAGTTGTGTTTTGTTTGGCTGCAGGGCAAAGAAAAAAATTGTAGCTGGGCCTGTAAAATGATAGAAGTCTTTACTAGGAGCGTTGGCAGTGTACTTTTATTATTACTTCTTTAGCATTATTTTTCTACATTGTACTTATTTTTTTATGTAAGTACATAGTAGTTAAGGCCACTTAATATAAAGTGGGACTTTTTTGTAACAATGTAAAAAACTGTAAGCATTTTAATCCTTCCTTGTTTAATAAAAGTAGCAATTCCTTTTATATAAAAACTTCTGACTGCAAACTTTTGAATGGTAGTGTTAGTGTACATACACACCTTTTGTAACACTAAGATATTTTCTTAACGGCTTGAGCAATAGTTCAGAAAATCCCCCTGACAAAAGAACTATTAATTCAGTATATGATACTGTCCCGTCTTCAGTTACTGCATTGCAATTATTCAGTCAGTTTCTCAAGAAAGACTGATGGGCCTTTCCCAAACAATGTGAACATTATCTATTTACCACCGAAAAACAGCTCACACAATTGGAATCGGAGTCAAAGCCAAGTGAGAGCATGCTTGTGTTTGCTTGCCCTGTCCTTTCCCCCTGCATTGCAGTGGCTGGTGCTCTGTTTTTGGATCTTGGACCAGACACTAGGGAACAGAGTACATTTAGGACATAGATATTTTCTCTCAGAAAGTGCTATTTTAGAAAATTCTTAAAATGGATGAAATGAAAACTCCAACATGTTAACAGCCTCACAAGTGCAATCTGTTTGGTTATTTGCAAAACATCTGGAGAATGCTTTGTGTTCCTTGTTCACCAGAGCATCCCTTTACACCTTTGGGGTTTATTTCAAGTCATTGTCAAGTTGAAAAACAAATGGATCACCTAAGATGTCTTTGAAGTGCGCTACATGGCCAAGAGTATGTCAAAACCCCCTTCTAATTAACAGGTTTGTTTCAACCCCTTTAACTTAATGCTACACCATACAGTGACATTCTAGAGATTTGTGTGTTTCTAACTTTATGGCAGCAGTTTGAGGAAGGGGCTCTTTCTGCTCCAGCGTGACAATAGCCGTGTGCACAAATTGCTCTATTAATGCCCATGGTTTGGAAAATTACATGTTCGACAAGCACATGTGAGTGTGGTGTCCAGGTGTCCACATACCTTTGGCTATATAATTTATAACTGTATCAGTTCTTGCCTTGGAAGGTGACTAACTATGTTACTATCTATGGACTTTGTAGGAACACCTGATTGTGACACTGGCTCTCCAGCGCTTGAGCAGTGTGAAAAACACCTGCAGAACACGTGTTCACCATCTCTGCTTCTTACAGATACTTGGCTGTGTTTCCATCCCTAAAATATCCAGGTTTATGTGGACTTCTCTATGTTCATCTCCCATTACTTTACATTTTTTTACATTGATTTAAAATTGTATTACTTGAGCTTGCATTTTTATGTGTATGTGAATTTGACTAATTGTGAAAATTGTTACATACATTTTATTTAGGTTGGCTTCTGTTGTATCAAAAAATTGTAATGTGGATTATAATCAGTCACAATTGTGCTGTTATTTGCAAATCATATATATTACAATTAATCATTAAGTGTGGGCTTTATAACCAAAATGATACACAGCCATTTATAAGTTTAGGAATAGTTCACCCAAAAATGAAAATTTGCTGAAAATGTACTCACCCTCATGCCATTCAAGCTGTACTGTAGTTTGTTTCTTCATTGGAACAGATCACTTGCTCACCAGTAAGTCCTCTGCAGTGGGTGCCGTCAGAAGGAGAGTCCCAACAGCTGATAAAACATCACAATAATCCACAAGTAATCCATATACACCTTGGATGGCCTAAGGGTGAGTAAACTGTAAGCACATTTTCATTTTGGGCGAACTGTTCTTTCCGAAAGAGCTTAAAAATACATAAATGCTGTTCTTTTGCACAAATGTTAAACACCACAACTGTTTTAAACCTAAATAACAATAAGAAATGTTTAAGCACAAAATCAGCAACTTTCTGAAGTAATACAAAATTATGCTTTGCCATCACAGGAGTAAATTACACAATAAAATATATTGCAATATAAAATAAATTTTTTTTTAGTAATTATCCACAATATTATGAATTTGTGGTGTTTTTAATCAAATAAATGCAACCATGGTGAGCATAAAATACTAATTTTCAAAAACTTGTTTGACAAAAAAAAAAAAAAAAAAAAAAAAAATTATAGCATCTGGTAGTTTGGAATTACTTTGCTAGATGTCACGTCCTGGCTTGTAGTTTAGTCTACACTGGTTTGCATGGTCCAGTTAGTCTCTTTGGGTAAAGTACGTTTTTGCAGCCAAAATGCATTTTTCGCCTTTAACATCCATTTAAATTTAGCCATGTATTTTAATGAAATCCATTTTTTGCATGCATATTAATTGAAAATATTTCTTAATAGAAGTTATTTTGCCAGTGATTAATTTTGACATCTCATTATTATCAGCATTATTATGATGTCATTTCGTTGTAGCTCAGATTAGTCTGATGTCACTGACCACTCAGGAGATCGATCTGCTAACCCTGCCACATATGGTGTTCCAGGGCGCAGCGGTCTCCAGCGAGCACACATCTCAGTCTCTTCCGCCCGGGACCGTAGCGGAGCTGAGATGCTCGCCACCCCTTTCGGGGTCTCTGGAGCAGCTAGTTTGGCCATTACTAGCCGCTCTGATTACACCAGAGGCCAGTCTCGAGAGACTGTTTCCCTTAGTAGACTATTTCGCAGCGTGGAAACTACTGCCAAATATGTCTCGATGGGTCCTGCGCACTGTAGAGAGAGGCTACAGAATCCAGTTCGGTTCTCGTCCGCCGCAATTCAACTGGGTGAATTCCACGTTAGTGGGCACCGAGCAGGCTCTGGTAATGGAACAAGAGGTAGATACTCTCTTAAGGAAGTCCATCGAGGTGGTTCCTCCTCATGAAAGAGAGTCCGGGTTCTACAGCCGGTACTTCATAGTTCCAAAGAAGGATGGAGGGTTGCGTCCCATTTTAGATCTGCGGCAGTTGAACCGCTCAGTCAGCAGACTGAAGTTCAAGATGCTTACTCTCAAGCAGGTAGCGTCTCAAATCAGGTCCGAGGACTGGTTTGTCGCGATCGATCTAAAAGACGCATACTTCCACGTCTCCATCCTTTCCTCTCACAGGAAGTTCCTGAGGTTTGCTTTCGGGGGCAAAGCTTACCAATATTGGGTACTTCCCTTCGGCCTAGCACTCTCACCCCGCACTTTTACGAAGTGTGTGGACGCCGCGTTAGCTCCGCTGCGGTTATGGGGCGTCCGCATACTCAATTACATCGACGATTGGTTGATTCTCGCTCAATCAGAGCGGAGGGCGGCTCAACATGGAGATGTTGTTCTCGCTCATGAAAGTGTTGGGGTTAAGACTGAACTCCAAGAAGAGTGTTCTTTCTCCATTACAGAGAACCACTTATCTTGGTGTGGTGTGGGATTCGACCACCATGCAGGCACGTATGTCCCCTGCTCGGATCGAGTCGATCCTCACGGAGGTCAGGAGAGTCTAAGAAGGTCAGTCACTCACTGTCAAGCAGTTTCAGAGACTTCTGGGTCTGATGGCAGCTGCGTCCATCGTGATACCTATTGGCCTGCTGTACATGAGACCCCTACAGTGGTGGCTCAAGACCAAGGGGTCTCATGTACACCCGCTTCGCATGATCAAAGTCACGCGGCGGTGCCTACGTGCCTTAGACATGTGGAGACAACCTTGGTTCTTGTCCCAGGGCCCGGTGCTGGGAGCTCCGTGTCGCCGCGCAACGCTAGCGACGGACGCATCCCTCACCGGTTGGGGAGCGGTCATGAGTGGCCACCCTGCCCACGGTCTGTGGAGACGTCACCATCTCGCTTAGCACATCAACCAGCTGGAGATGCTGGCCGTGTTTCAGGCTCTGAAACACTTTCTCCCAGACCTAAGAGGTCACCATGTGTTAGTTCGCACCGACAACACAGCGGTGGTCTCTTATATCAAACACCAAGGAGGTCTGCGGTCTCACCGAGTTCTGGTGAGAGTGCGCCGGGACGGAGTCCGGCTGCTACTAGTAGCCCCGTTCTGGCCGGGCCGAGTATGGTTCTCGGAACTGATTTCCCTCCTCGACGGCTCTCCATGGGAGATTCCAGTCAGGAGGGATCTCCTCTCACAGGCAGGAGGCACCCTTGTGCACCCCCGCCCGGAGTTGTGGAGGCTGTAGGTGTGGCCCCTGAGGGGGCACGGCTCATAGCTTCTGGTCGCTCAACCGAGGTTGTTGAGACCATCCTCCAATCCAGAGCTCCCTCAACAAGGAGACTGTATGCCCTGAAGTGGAGACTCTTCACTTCATGGTGCACCAGCTCGACCCAGTTAACTGCCCGGTTGGTACAGTGCTGGACTTCCTGCAGGCTCGACTCACCGCAGGGTTAACCCACTCCACCTTGAAGGTTTATGTGGCGGCGATTTCGGCCTACCACACCTCTCTTGATGGACAGTCAGTGGGCAGACACCCCCTAGTTACACGTTTCCTCCGTGGTGCACTGAGGCTAAGGCCTCCAGTACGGTCCCGGGTCCCCCCTCGGGACCTGGCTGTGGTGTTGAATGCTCTCCGTAGGCCTCCATTTGAGCCTACTGAGGAGATCTCAAATCGCCACCTCACCCTGATGACCGTGTTTCTTCTGGCGATCTCATCTCTGAAGAGAGTTGGGGATCTGCAGGCCCTGTCAGTGGCCCCTACCTACTTTGACTTTGTGCCTGATATGGCCAAAGCCTTTTTATACCCTCGTGTAGGGTATGTCCCCAAAGTTCCTTCAGTTACGCCACAGCCTGTCGTACTGCAGGCCTTTAGTCCTCCTCCCTTTCGGGAGCCTGACCAGCAAAAGCTTAACCGTATGTGTCCAGTGCGAGCACTGGACGCATACGTCCACAGAGCTGCCATGCGGAGAAAGGCGGACCAATTTCTGATTTACTATGGTCCCCCTAAGAGCGGTCTTCCTGCTTCAAAGCAGACCCTCAGTCGGTGGATTGTCGATGCCATTCATATGGCCTATGAGTCCTCTGACCTCCCCTCGCCGATGGGAGTCAAGGCTCATTCCACGAGGAGTGTGGAGGCCACACTTCCAGCATCCCTGCCAGCGCTTGCTTCATTTTAGAAGCTGACGCCGGTTTCACCGCACGTGCTTTTATACCAGCTGGTCATTACGTCACCTCGCCAGATTTCATTAGTATTCAGAGCCGGTTACGCTGAAGGCGTTCCCCGAAGCATCTCTGGACGCAGCGTCTCGTTCCTTCAAGCAACTGGGGTTACATACGTAACCTAAGACGTTTTTAATTTAACGAAAAATCTGGCCTTTGGACACATATTAATTGATTGAATTTGGTCTGATTACTCTATAAACTTCCGCAAATCTGTAAATGTTTAACCAATCAAAAAAAGTTTTGAAAGTGAAAACAATAATATTAGTATGAATTTCAGTGTTTAAGTGCAATGTTTCCTCATCTCATTTTGCTAATGAAAAGCCTAAGACGGTCCTCATTGGGGGTAAAAAAATAGCTTTTTTTGAAAGGATTTCGCAGTAAATTGAAAGTAAGCAACTGACTCCTGTGTATATGGAAAGTGGGTTTAGAAAATTCTGGGTTTCAAAAGAAAAATAGCATCTGTCAAGTTTGGTTATGTAGAGATCTGTGGTTTACTGAAAGGCAGCAGGATATCCGTCAGCTTTAGCGAGGACACAGCTAATCAGGAAAACCGCAGGAGTCTTAGGTTCTGTAAGGCCGCTCCGCATTCTCAGACCCTTCACAGCAGATTGATTCCTATCTGATGGAGGCAAAGACTGCTAATTGGGATTTAATCCCCTTTATTGAGCATGAATAAGTTCTGGGACTTCTTTAAATGATTCATTTGAAGATAAGATTTTAATTGCTTAATGTTTTGGCAATTAATCTCATAAGAGCCTTTTTTCCCTCCCCTCCTGTTAAGCATCAAGAGCAGCACCATCAGGAAACCAAGCTGAATTAATCCATTACATTTTGTATGCTTTTTTTTTTTTTTTGAGATTTGCAGTTTGAAGGTTTTTTTTTTCCATTTTATATTTTATGTATTAGTTGGGATTGAACAATCTTCATTCAATAATTATTATATTGAGCCAAAGGATGATTCTAGATTTAGTTTCTTGTCATCAGAATCTGTTTAGTTATGTTAGTTTTCAAGTGTTGCATAATGTGAAGAAGCTGTTTTTTCACTGATGCCAGACTTCTTTTGTTATGAAAGATCTTTTGGTTTGTGTCCATCAAGTTCCAAAAAAAAAAAGTACTTAATTCACTAGATTATTATTAAAAAATAGAAATGATCACATGGCCATTTAATTAATTTATAAATTCCTGCTGGTATAATTATATAGTGGTATCTACCTCTGTCTGAATATGAAATTAATCATTTTGGTCATACCACCCACCCTAGTCAACAGACATGCCTCAATCTGTTCTCTAAAGTTTAGTGTTCCTGGAATCAAATTGCTTATGTCTGGTTGAGAGGAGGGTCATTAAACAACGATTTATTGGAAATGGGAGTTTTTCTGACCCAGAATATATTCCGTGTTGTCTCAGTTGTTGTTTGATTGTTTGTTATAATCAAACATTGTTATATATCAGTCCCTCATTTACTCGATTAGGCCTGCGGATTCCCACCTGTGGATAAAATAATATCTTAAATCCATATTAGTGTGCTTTTAAAGGGCTTTTGTCCAACAGATGGTTTTGCAAATCCCCCATCATTTGCTACAGAGTGTGGAAGTTTGTTTATAAGAGCTTTTCGAAAATCATCATATCCTGACGTGACATCCAAAAGATACATTTTAAATTGGATTTATATCCAAACAAATTAACAGATTACAGAGAGTAGCATATTTCAGCCACTCTGCAATGTTCGACAATAAATCGAGTCTAAAAAGAGATAAAGATGCAGGGACAATATTTGGGATATTCAGTAATCCCCAACATACTTGACAGTCTTTTCTTGCTCATGGATAAATAGGTCAGGAAGAGTTATGTAAAAGAAATTCAGCATAGAGCTATAAATATACCAAATCTGCATGTTTTGAACGGAAGTCTGCGCTTCTGGGAAAGCACTTAGTCATGGCAATGACATACTTATTTTCTTTAATCCTAAATGCCTAAAACTCCATGTCGCTGTGAATGATACAGTACTACATCCTACTAACCATTTTAATCCTTAAAGATGTCTCTTTAGTATTTCTTTCCTGAGTATTGTGTAATCTCAGTATTGTGTCTGACGTCAAATTTTTTTTCTTTAATGATGGTCGTTCATTCTCTGGGCAGGTTTTGCATGACTGCAGCTCAGAAAATGTGAAAGAGTCTGATTTGCCCTTCCATAGTCAATTATTGCCTCTGTCCCATTTAGGAAAATAACCCCACAGGACGCTTTTCTGTTGCTTTGAGGTTAAATTCGGGCAGAGGTGGCAAGGAGAAAGGGTACAGCATGGCGGATGGCCTAGAACAACAAATGCATTGTGGTTTGTGCAGGGCTTACAAAACCAAAGCTTATGCTTAGACCCTTTGTCAGATGTACAACAGATCAGATTCCTCATCCCCTTCAACAAAATGCCACTGTATGTACTATATCTCCCAACTTTACTGTTTTAGGTTTGAGAAAATCCTCCCGTACCGACTCTTAAAGGGATAGTTCTCCCAAAAATGAAAATTCTGTCATTTACACAACATCACGCAAACAAACATGAAAAGAATAAGAGGGGTGGTTTTGGAACCTTTTGACTTTCACTGTATGGGCAAAAATAGTTAAAGCATTCAAAATATATATATTTTTTCTGTTCTGCGGAAGAAAGTAAGTCATACAGGTTCGGAGATGAGTAAGTGATTTTTGTGTGAACTATAAAAATTCTGTCATATTTTTTTCCAATGCAAACAAACCGAAATGCAAAAGACAACATGTAAACAAATTTGGGGTTTCAGTTGCTTTGGACCCCTTTGACTTTGACTGTATGGGGAAAAAATAGATTAAACAGTTCTTCAAAAATGTTATTCAAGAAAGTTCTACTGGTTTGAGGGAGGATAAATGATTGTTTCTAGGTGAAATTGGGTAATTTAACAAAATATCTTCTTTTGTGTTCTGCAGAAGATAGAATGTACTACTGCTTTGAGGGTGAATGATTAATGATTGTTGGGTAAATTTTGGGTGAAATTATGATTTTTGGGGGTATGGGCCAAAATAGTTAAAAAAACATTCATTAAAATATCTTCTTTTGTGTTCTGCAGAAGATAAAACGTTCTACTGATTTGAGGATGAGTAAATAATTATTTTTGGGTAAAATTGGGTGAAATTATGATTTTTTGGGGGGTGTGAGCCAAAATAGTTCATCGAAGTATCTTCTTTTCTGTTCTGTAGAAACGTCCTACTGATTTGAGGGTGAGTAAATAATGATTTTTGCTTGAACTATCCCTTTAAATTTAAGCTCAAGCCTTGTAAGTGCTAATTACAGGATATCTAATGATGTTTATGTAACCTTAGCTGTATTATTTGTTAAAACTTGACCAAGTCTTGAGGAATGCTGCCATGTAGTGTTGATACCATTTCAAACGGTCCTGTTTAGGATTCCTCGTGGAATGTTAGGAATGGCGAAGAAAAGCAAATGTCGCTGCCGACTCTGCGCCCTAAAACAACAAAATGATTGATGGCGCAATTTAATGTTCAGGGCATGTGGCAGAGATTAATTCTCATTTGGCTCTTTGTGTAAACGCTATCTCGTGCATCTAAGGAGCCTGCTCATTGTCTCGCCGAACAGGTAGGTTTTGAATGATGTGCACTCGCGTCTTTGTCAGCGTATTAGGTGGAATATCTCGGTCCATTCACGGACAATGTGATGAATGAAACAAGACTCTTCCGGGCTCAGAATCTCTCACACCATCATCCACCATATTGGCACGCGATACAATGAGATTTAGCGCGTAGGCCCTGCAGGTGCTTTCTGCCCTGTGTTTCCCACACCTGGAAGGGCACCAAAGGGCATGGACACCCTACACGCCTATTCAGCGTCGTGTCTCGCAGGCTCCACCCACTCTATAGGATACACTACTCCGCCAGCGTGCTAACAATGAGCATCGCTATCACTGTCCATCTATTCAACGCTGGGCGGGACGCACTTATCATAAAGGCTCCTGTCATTTTGATGGCCGTTATCATTGAATACGCCTTCATGAAACCAGACATAAAAAAGACTGCCACCTTGGGAGGCCCTGCTCCGATCCATCTCCAAAGGAAGAGAAAGAGTCGGGGTCAGAACCTCCATTTTTCAGTTGTCATTTATCACGTCAATAGAGACTGTACATTACACGGGATTAATCGGGCTGAATTGAGGCACCTAGAGGAAAAGGATATACGGGGACGGCTTGAAGATCAAGAGATAAAAGAAAGTGGTAAATAAAGAACTATGGGATTTTGAGCCCTTTGAGAGGTGGCCAATCTGGCACGGAGTAGTGGCGCCAGCACCAGCAATATGTCTTTACTGTATTATGAGCCGCATACTGGAAAGCTCAGTACTGTCATCAAATGTCATCGGAAGGCTGTAATTGGACTGCATCCTCAGGCTTTCAGGTCAGAGATTGCAGAAGCTAAGCGCGTCGGATTTGCGTCCTCGGATGGCCCCGTTGTAGAAATGAGTGAGCTGATGGCATGCGGTCATTATTTGCCTGCCACATGCCTGCCAGATTAGTCTTGTGACTACAGCGGGAATCGCAGGCCCCACTGTGCCCACTGTCCTCTCTCTTCATGTGCACTGGTTAGAACATCTCTTTCCGAGAAGGTCACATGGCGGTTCATTTACTGCCATTCATGACATCATTTCTTTGTTACTCGACTTGCTGAACAGATCTTTGTGCTGAAATGGGAGCATATAAATTATTTGGGGTGGTTTGCTGAAGTCTTTATGATTTTTGGAAAATACCTGTGCTTTTAAAAAGAAGTCAGGAAAATGTCCTGCTGAAAACACAAGAGGTGTCTTTATACAGCAGTAATGAGTATTGTTTGTTAATAGTGATGTCTGGGTCTGTAGTGTGAGAGATTTCCTTTTGCATTTAATTTGATAAAATGTACCAAGTAACAAATGTTCTTTTGATATTTGTTATAAGCATTTTGAAATAAGTCTGATGTACGTCCAGTTAATTGTTCTGGCACTTGGGAAGGGGAGTTGGGTAGAAAGAAAGTTATATTTAAAAAAAAATCAAAGTTACTTTAGGGAATTCCTTTCCTTGGATGGCTCCGTTGTTGTGCTTTGTGTGTGTGTGTGTGTGTGTGTGCGTGCATGCAAATAATTATCTTCTTTGTTGACCTTGTAGAGTTATAGTTTCCTTGTGAAATCTTTGAATTATCCCTCCCTTCCACTGCTTTGCACAATGCAGGCTGTTGTATTCTCAATCAGGAGAGGGCTAAGAAAGTTTCAAATGCATGTGTGATGTCCAAACATATCTGAAAATGTCAAGAAAAGCCTGTAATGTTCATTTGAAGCACTTTTTATTTTGTCCCATGTGTGCCATAATGAATAGTACATTTCATACATAATTTGACATTTATTTAGTTGATGAATTGGGATATAGTTCAGAGGTTCTCTTAAATGGACATAGTTAACAGCATTTTAGCTATGGATTGGGGGGAAAAAATGGTCTGAATTACAGTGATTCTAGCCTTCAACTCTCCCAACCATTCTTTGAATTAAAGCATACTGGATGTTTTTCCTTTTTAAGTAATTTGAAAATTATATATTATATATTTTGATTGGATTTGATTTTTGATTTAAAGGAAAAATACGTTTCCTTTTTCTTGAGCAATTATGTTCTCTTATAATATTTGGTAAATAGGTCACACCAGTATTTTATATTATGTATGCCCTTGCCAGCATGTCAAGCAGTGACTCACTGATTTGTGATTAATGTGAAGAAACATTATGCTAATTTTCTAGATAGTTTCCATGTCTTGACAAGACCTTGAGGAGCATTTATCTTGTCATTCTCAGAAGTAATACATAGTCTTGCACAGCTTTATAGAGCTGTAAAAACCAATGGATACAAAGCTGAAAACAATTCACAGCTTTGTGTCTGTAGATACAATGTATAATTTAGTCCATGGGAATACATGTCATGTCTCTGCGTCAGTTGAATATTTAGATAAGACACAAGTGTGATGCCTCTTTCTCTGACAAGAGAATCCAGCATTTTGCAAGTCTTGAGTGTGTTCAACACTGCCTTTAATGAAATGCAGAAATCTGCACAGAGATGTATGATGGTGTTTCATGTTGTATTGAGATAATGTGTGGCACACCTGTAGCATTGGTTTGGTCTTAAGCCTTCATAAAAGTCCACCTGGCCCAGCTGGGTAAGTGATGTCAAGGTCCTCACAGATGGTTTACTCTTTCTGAGCCTCTCGCCCCTCATTTAAACTTCTCTTGAACACTTCTCTGTAATTACTGGCTGTTTTATCTGAGTCAGACACTTGGGTTTAAAGTAGGGCTGTGTTTAATTACATAATGTGCTGATCAATTAATCAAATGTGTTGACAATGAATCACATGTATAAATATTTGCCAAGGAAAGCTGCCAAATGAAGACAAGATTGAAGTCAGTATATTGTGTTTTTGTTGAAAGTCTCTTAAGCTCACCAAGGCTGCATTTATTTGATAAAAATATACAGTAAAAATTTTTTCCCATTTCAGTACATTTTATATTAAAATGCAAGGTCCCACTTTATATTAGGTGGCCTTAACTACTATGTACTTACATTTAAAGTAATAATTTGGTACAATGCACTTATTGCGTACATACATGCTTTTACATTGTACTTATATTTTTAAAATGCATGTAATTACATCTGTAATTAATTTCTGTAATTACATTTATAATTACACGGTTGACCCATCCCTTACTTATATTTTTAAAATGCATGTAATTACATTTGTAATTAATTTCTGTAATTACATTTATAATTACACTGTTGACCCATCCCTTACACCTTAACCCTCCCTTAAACCTACCCATTCACCCTAACCTTACCCGTATCCCACCTCAATAGCAGCAATAGTGTTTTGCAATACAGTATGAACAAGTACATTTAACTTATTTTTTGCTGTAAGTACATAGTAGTTAAGGCCGCCTAATATAAAGTGTGAGCAAAAGCAATTTATTCCTGTAATGCAAAGCTGATTTTTTAGCAGCTATTACTCAGTGTCACATGATCCTTCAGAAATCATTTTAATATGCTAATATGGCATCCAAGATATATTTCTTACTCTCATTGTTGAGAATAGTTGTGCTTTTGGTGGAAACAGATACATTTTTTTTGGTTTAAAAGAACAATTTATTAAAACATACATTTTAAGCTTTTGTAAGCTTATAAATGTGTTAACTGTCACTTTTGATCTGCGTAATGGATCCTTGCTGAATAAAAGTATTAAAGGGGTCCTATTATGCTCTTTTACAAAGTCTTGATTTTGTTTTGGGGGTGTACTAGAACATATGCTTGGTGGTTCGAAAATCGCATTATTTTTCACATAATTTACATTATTACAATACCTTTCTCCCAGCCTTGCACAAACTTCTCGATTAGTTCTGGGTTTGATGAAGGTCCGTCTTCCGAAAAACAAAATGTGTTGTGATTGGTTAGCTGTCCCAGTGCGTTGTGATTGGCGAACAGCTTAGACAACGTTTCAGTATTGCCCCGCCCCTTGCTAAAGCAGCAAGTTCGTCAATATTGCTATTGCAGACCCTGAGAATATTGAGGATCGTGCAGAACCTTTGCATGCACGGATATTACAAGACATATTAAAGTGGTAACGTTATCGTTGTTTTTTTTTTGGCTATATCATGTTTTAGGTAGGATGTCAACAACAGCTTAAAAATAACTGCATTTACTATGTACAGATAAGTGCAATGGTAATATGTTTATTGTTCTTTAATTCTAACATTATAACATGAATTGCAGTGAAACTTATACAGTTGAATTTATTTAGACCATAGTCCCCCAGAGTTATGCTGCATTCACGTGCTATCGGAATCATCGTAAATACAATATAGTTGGAAATTGGACCTGAACGGCCTTAGATCTAATGTGATGTCTAGAGGCCTTATATGGCCAATTTTCGACTAGGAAACTCATATTTACGATAATTTCGATAGCACGTGAATGCAGCATTACACCATTTGTGGCGGCATATATATGCAAATTCATTCTCTGCTAGCGGGAGCCGCTGTTGGAGCGGGAGAGGTCGAGGTTTCCCCGGTAATGCTGTACACAAAGCAGCGCTCTGCTCACAAACGCTGCTTTATCAGACATTCCAAAATTTTCTAAAGACAGGTTTCCTTCAGAAATACAGTGATATAAAAACACCCGCACCGGGTTTTGATTTTGAAATGTGCAGTGCTCCACCAAGCGTTCTCTCCACCTGCCAACCATTCAAATTTCTGTGGGCGGGATTTATTTTAATGATATTCTAATGGACCGCTTTGTGATATCACAAACACCGGAAAACAACACTGTAGTCCAAACGAGCCGTTCGTTGTAGTTGTTGCTCTATATACTTAAGATCAGATCTTTGAATCACATTCTTGTGAGCCAAGCATTTTTAAGTTACCACTTGAAATTAATAAGTGGTTTTCAATGATACCCAAAAATAAATATTGTCATGATTCACCCACCGGCATGTCATTCCAAATGCCTTTTTTTCTTCTGTGGAACTTGAAAGAAGATATTCTGAGAAATGTCTTATTGTTTTTGTGCATATATAGTGGAGGTTAGTAGTTACCTAAACAATTTGATAACCAACATTCTTCAAGATATCATCTTTTCTACTCAGAATTTTTTTTTTTTTTTGAGTAAGTGGTGACAGAATTTTCAATTTTGGGTGGGCTGTCCCTACATCTATACATTTAATTAACAATTAATTAAGAACTATTTTTATTTATTTTGGCTTTGACATTTTTTTCATCATTATAATCAGGCTTTTGATAGCACCATCTCCATCAATTTAAATAATCACATTCACACTAATCATAATTATGACATTGATATCAGACATCGTTGCAGGCATTGGGTGAATTCTCACGTGCAGCTGCAAACTCAGCAGTCATTGGACAAAACGGAGGATTGTTTTCTTGTGATGTTAGGGGCGTCTTGGCCTTGATGACCTCTTTTTTTCCCCCCCTTGGCCCATAATAAGTCTTGATTCTTCAGCAGTAACAGAATGGTCAAACATATGTCAAGGGTAATCAAGGTCCAAATGCACCTGACCTGATAAAATCCCCTTTGAAAGGGGCTTCCAACTGTTTACTATTGTTAACAATGAGTACACCGCTAAAGGAGCTTCACATTGTGAAAACAGTTTATTGGAGCACTTTACCACCACATAAACTGTCTAACAATCTTCAGAAGATCAAAAAAGAAAAAGGATGAAACTTATGTCATCATTTACTCACCCTTATGTTGAAAGTTAATGAGGTCTAATGTTGTTTTGGACCATCATTAAATAGACAAAAACGGTTCTTCAAAATATCTTCTTTTGTATTCCATAAAAGAAAGAAACTCCTTGGAACAACATGAACGTGAATAAATGACGACAGAAGTTTCATTTTTCAGGTGAACTATTGCTTTAAATACTAAGAAATGGAGTACAAAAATTATAAATGTGCATTGAATTCTCCTTTAAATACTATGGTAGCCCATTTCTGCCACGGAATTAAAAGAAATAAAAAAGGTAATTGCGACTTTCTTCCAATTTTGACATTTTTTAAAGTCCCAGTTCAGTTCGGAGTTTGTCTCACAATTTGTACTTTATCGTTTCTGAGAATAAAAGTCAGAATTGCAAGATATGACCTTTTTTTCCTCGCAATTGTGAGTTTATGTATAATTGCAAAATTCTGACTTTTTTCAGAAATGCGAGTTTATATCTCAATTCAGATTCTGTTCTCTGGATTCTGTGCTTACATCTCGCAATTCTGTTTTTTGTTTCGGTCACTGAATAAAAAATACTTAAAGTGACTATGAAAATTCAGAATTGCAAGAGACAGTATAAACATTTTCTTGCAATTGCAAGTTCATAATCGCATTTTTTTTTCTCTCAGAATTGTAAGTTTATATCTTGCAATTGTAATTTAACATCTCACAATTGTAATTTTATGTCACAGTTTAGTTTGAGTTGCGAGATTAAAAAGTCACAGTTACTGTTTTTATTAGTTTATTACCTTGGCGATAACAGACTTTCATGAAATACTCTTGCAAAATCACCTAAATGCACTGGAAGTGAATCAGCAAGAAAGGTCCTCGCTTTCACAGGGAGTCAGAAAACGATACGGAGGCGTGCGAGTTGCTCAAAACGCACGCCTCCCGAAACGAGCATTATCACAGACTCCCACATCGCTCATGCTATATTACCCCTCCACACCAACTTACATGGTCCCACCCCCACTGCTAGCCAGGTTTTGAGGGGGTTGGGGTGACAGACCGACCTTGCATGTCCACTAACGGTCACTTTAATGCACTGGGGGTCAAGGGATTAGACCAGGAGGGCTCACCTCTCTCACACCGCACTGATAATGTGAATGAGGTCAGTGTCGATGGGGTAACTAGCGGAACCCAAACTCCCTCCCTACATCTCTTGGGGCAGCAGCAGTCATGCAGAACTCACAAGTGAACACACAGAGTGTGAGCTCATCGTATTAGGTCACTGAATAAGGTCAGGACACCTCTGTGACAACGCTTGGAATCCCTTAAACCTGTTCTATTGACCAAAAATGGTTTGCGTCACAACTGCAGTTGTTAGGCAAATGGATTTTATTTGAATTCTATGGTTTATCTTTTAGTACTTTTAAGTCATTAACTAAAGAGAGAGAAAAAAGTAATGTTCATGTTCAGAACTTGACTGTAATTTAAGCTGAACTATTTTTCCATATCAAAGGTGTAATACTTCACTTGTTATCCCTGGCATACGCCACAACAAATACTTAGCTCATTGTTCATTCAATGTGGTTTACCAGGCATACAAGACTACATGATCTTGCCCTATAGCTATCAACATATCTGTAATCCCCTTTGAAATACATGATCTGGGGTTCAAACATGCCTGCTGTCAAAGAGGCAAGTCTCTTATGATAATACACAACACAAAGTCATTTTTAGGTCTGACATAAACAGCTATATCACATCTTGTTTAAACATGCCAGAAAATAACACTGAGAACATAGCTCAGCATCACATAGGACGTGACATGGTAGCCTACTTAATGAAAACTATCAAATGGGTGTATGCATGTATGTGTACACACACAATGCATTGATATACACACACACACACACACACACACACACACACACACACAAACAAACACATATACATAATACACACACAAAACATAAAATGTAAAAAAAAATAAAAAAATAACATATATACCATCCAAAAGTTTGGTGTAATTTTTTTCTTCAGAAAATTGATATTTTTTTTTTTTTTTTAGCAGGGATCAATTATATTGATCAAAAATGACTGTAAAAGACACTTTGTCTCAAAAGATTTATAATTTAAATAAATGTTCTTTTAACCTTTCTGTTCAAAGAATCCGGACCAAAAGAAGTGCCACGGTTTCCAAAAATGTAATTAAGCAGCACACCTGTTGATATAAATAAAATTGAGTACCAAATCAGCATAGAACTATTTCTGAAATAGCATGTGACACTGAAGATTGGAGTAATAGCTGCTGAAGATTTGGCATTGAAAATAAGAATAAATCATATTTTAAAATATTAAAATAGAGAAAGAGTTTTATTGAAGACTTTAAGTTGTTTTAGTAGCAATAATATTTCAAAATATTATTGTTTTTACTGCATTTTTGATCAAATAAATGCAGCTGATGGGAGCAAAAAAATAAATAAAAAGAAATTCACACATATATTATATAAATATTAAGAAGTGAATTATTCTATTCTAGTATGTTATGTTCTGTTCTATTCTTATCAGGAAAATGTGGACAGGACTATTGGTTTGGCTGACTAATAGAAGATATGAGATAAACATGAAACCTGTTTGAAAACAATCAGTATTTTTGTGTTTCTGCACTCTAGTGGTGCAGAAATTACTTCAACTTTAATTAGTATGGTTTTCTTTTTGAAATTTTATTTATCGTCATTGAATTAACTTTTCACAAGCAAATGTTTTTTGACTGTTTTTCATGTTTTATGGAAGGAACAGCCCTGTTTACCCCAGGAACTTCATATGCATCATATGCATTGAAACGAGGAGATGTTGGCGAGGAAGAGGGTCTGATCGGGGATCAGGGAGAGCGAAGTAGAGAGAAAGGAGAGGGAGTGTCTTGAATAGAGTGAGGGGCTGATGGCTTGTCCTTTCAGTCATGTTCTTTGTTCTCTTCAGAGTGGCTTATGTTCTCCGACTCCACTCATGACAGTCAACAGGGGACCGACCATGTACAAGAACAACTTGCTTCTCTCCTGTCCGTCTATTTGACTACTGACTTAAATGACTCCGATCAGGGTTAATACACTGCTCCGTGCTGATTCATTGTACGGGTTGTGCAACAATCAGGTTTTAATGAACAATTTCCATTTTTTTTTTTTTTTTTTTTTTTTTTAAGTATTCCCCAAGGTCGTGATATTCACTAGGTTAACTCAATAGAGGGTCAGTTAAAGGCATGTTGAGTTTGATAAAACACCATTTCTCTGAGCTCCTAGGTAAATTGAGTGGCATTTGTGCAACTGCTATGATCCATTCATTGTGGACTACATCTTAGGTTTCTTAATACAGAACTGTTTTCAGATAAGTAATCTGCCTTCTACTCTTTGAGTTCAGTTTTGAGAGGGATTTCTAAGAAAAGCAATGCAACTGCTACTTTAATGCAACCTGAAAATGTACACCTTATAATACAGTATAATGGCAACATTTCATTCATTTATTATTTTAATCTCATTTGAATAATTTATTCAGGAAACTAAAGCGGATGAACATATAGAACTAATTAGGGCTGCATTCTTTGGCTGTGATTGAGTCTTTGAGCTTGTGAAACATGTTAACCTGTGGCATTGTGCTTTATCTGATTAAACAGAGCTGCAAACGCTCACGCAGAGGAACACAATTCTAAGCTATTATTTGTTTTGCTGTGTGCTTGAGCGTGGGGTGGACAGCATGCATGAAACTAAGCAGTTATTGCCATATACACATTATTCTGTCAGATGGTATTTATAGTCATGTTTCTTTCTTCGTTCTTTATAAAGGAGTAACTGTGTTGAGCCCTTGCTCTCTTGCTCCTGTGTGTCCTCATGTTTGTTTTTACTGTAGTTCACTGTGTTTGTGTTATGGATTGTAATTTTATAATAGTTGCTTGGATAGCCTCAGCTTCTTACACACAAGTAACTCTCTGGCTTACAGAGTTGTTTAATGTACCAGCTTGACAAGTTTACTTGGTCACATTTCTCTACATTTAACTGCCCTAATGGAGTAACAAAAACAACAGCAAAAAAATTTTTTTTGGTCTAAAATGTAAGATGGTATTATAGACATATATATATATATATATATATATATATATATAAAAAATACTGTACAAATGTCTGGCATCGGTAAGATCACACACACACACACACACGCGGAGCAGCCCAATTTGTGTGAAAATAAATGTTAGTACTTTTAGACATGCAATGTGATGAGCTCATGGATTAAGCAGGTGTTGTAAAGTGCTATAGTGGATTCTCTTGCCATTTAGTGCTGTGAGAAAAAATGAAATCAAAAGACCTTTACCCCAGGGGGCCTTTAGCCCTGTAGTACATAAAATAACTTCTTCATATTCACTTTGTATCCACATGTGTCTGTGGTTATGATACTGCAGCAAGGTCATACAAAGTGTTTTTCATGATATCCCTCCCCGTTTCCCTCCTCTCAAACATTCCCCAGTTCCCATCCTCTGTGTTTTTAAATTGTGCCACATTCTCTCTATAGAGTTGTAATGGAATGAAAGTGGCTCTGAACTGTTAGCATTCCTAAGTAAGTCTTCTAATTTTCTGAAATTATTGTATCTTGTTCTCCAGTTTGCAAGAGGCACAACTACAGGAATCCAAGGTTTATAAAGAGGTCAAAATAATTTGTTATTTTATGAATGGCTGTTTCATGGTGTTTGATTAGCATCAGAGAATGGCTTGTTGTTTATTGATATCATAAGTAGAGCTAAACTAAATAAAGTTATAACTAAACAAACTAAATAAACTGGATAAACACCTCAGCTGAAAACAGGAAAAAAAAGAATGGGAAAATATAATGATAGGCAACAACAAAGTATCCAGACCCTCAATTTAGTGCTAATCCTAAAGTCTGAAAATGCTCATTTACCTTATACGATTAAACCCTGAGAGGATCCAGATGTCAGTGTTTGTGGTGTTTCATCTCTTTTGAACAGACAGTTTACTTTTGTGCTTTATGCTTCTCTGTCTATTCAGCTCATATGAGACAATAGCGGTTTTGTTTGACAAAATCAATGCTGTCTTAGTGAAGAGAGGGAAAGCGGATAAGGTTCCATTTATTGAACAAAAAAACAGCTGTTCAAATTCAGTGTAGAGCAACAAAAATATAAAGCAACAGAAAAATAATGCTCAGCAGCAGTGCACATCAAGACAGGAAAAGAGTTCATTATATTAAGAAGTGAAAAGAAAATCAGGTTCAGTTAATTTTTAAAGCGGTTGAGAAATCACGCTTAGCATTGCTGAATTTTTAATTCTGATTGGTTGAAGCTGCATTACAGTTGCGACAATCAAACAAACCAATTTATTTGGAGGCTTAAGCAAATAATATTTCCCAGAGGAAAATGTATTGCCTTGCTTTGCCTAGAAAGAACTTCTTGGGAAATGTGAGTGAATTCATGTTGAAATCCATGAAATTTGATTCACTTTAGTATATTGGCAAATTGGAGCGAAGTGCGAGACATTGTTGAGATCTTTTCTGAAAGTCTAGGTGAGACATGAAACTTTGAAGCTCTGCAGGAGAAAAAGGTGAAACGGGTCCATTCAGTGTCCATTAATTGTAATTGTCGTCATGGTGAAAAAATATTAAATTAGATATTAAAAGGATCTCATTGTAATTTTTTTTTCTGTCCTGTGAGCCCCGAAAAAAGTAATGCAATTATTTTGCTTTCACTTCATTTGAGATGTTTCTCCTTATATTTATCTCCTTTAGATACATAAAAAAATGCAGTATGTTAGAGTATTGAGTTGCATGAATGTGGATCTCACACTAAAGTTAATTAGGTAAGAATCTGATGAGAAATGTTTGAGTTAATCCTGAATTCTCAAATTCTTTTAATACTCTGAGCACACTGTGAGACATTGTAGAGATTTTAGAAACTGCACAAAATTTACATTTAGTCATTTAGCAGACGCTTTTATCCAGAGTGACTTACAAATGAGGACAATGGAAGAAATCAAAAACAAGAAAAGAGCAATGATATTCAAGTGCTAGAACAAGTCTCAGTTAGATTAACAGTACACGAAGCAAGGTTTTTTTTTTAATTATATAAGGAATAAAAAGAAAACCGATAGATAGAATACAAAAAATTATTAGAAAAGCTAGGTGTTAGTTTTTTTTTTTTAAAGAATAGAATTAGAATATAGAGAGCTAGAGTTAAGGTTAAAGATTCAAGAGATGTGTTTTTAGCCGATTCTTGAAGATGGCTAAGGACTCAGCTGCTCAGATTGAGTTGGGCAGGTCATTCCACCAGGAGGGAACATTTAATTTTAAAGTCCATGAAAGTGATTTTGTGCCTCTTTGGGATGGCACAATAAAGGGACGTTCACTTGCAGAACGTAAGCTTCTAGAGGGCACAAAAGTCTGAAGTAATGAATTTAGGTAAAGGGGTGCAGAGCTAGTGGTGGCAAATATTAATGCCTTAAATTTTATGCGAGTGGCTATTGGTAGCCAGTGCAAATTGATATACAGAGTGCATTCTTTTTGGATCATTAAAAATTAATCTTGCTGCTGCATTCTGGATGGAGTTAGACTTGTAACCCAAAGGTTGTGGGTTTGAGTCTCAAGTCCGGCAGGGATTGTAGGTGGGGGGAGTGAATGTAAATGAATCAATACCATGACTGAGGTGAGACCCTTGAGCAAGACACTGAGCCCCCAACTGCTCCCCGGGTGCTGCAGCATTGGCTGCCTTGGCCACATCTTCTTTCCTTTCCTTTCCTTTCCTTTCCTTTCCAAGAAAGCATTGCAATAGTCCAGCTTGGACAGAACAAGAGCTTGAACAAGGAGTTGTGAAGCATGTTCCGAAAGAAAGGGCCTGATCTTCTTGATGCTGAATAAAAAGCAAATCTGCAGGACCGGGCAGTTTTAGCAATGTGGTCTGAGAAAGTCAGCTGATCAATCAATCATAACTCCAAGGTTTCTGGCTGTTTTTGAAGGAGTTATGGTTGGATGTGCCTAACTGGATGGTGAAATTGATGAAACGATGGGTTTGCTGGAACCACAAGCAGTTCTGTCTTGGCAAGGTTGAGTTGAAGGTGAGGATTCTTCATCCAGCAAGAAATGTCTGTTAGACAAGCTGAGATGCGAGCAGCTATTGTTGGATCATCAGGATGGAATGAGACGTAGAGTTGAGTGTCATCAAAATAGTAGTGATATGAAAAGTCATGTTTCTGAATGACAGAACCTAGTGCCATGTAGACAGAGAAGAGAAGTGGTCCAAGAACTGAGCCCTGAGGCACCCCAGTAGTTAGATGTTGCAACTTAGATACCTCACCTCTGCAAGATACCTTGAAGGACCTATCTGAGAGGCAAGACTCAAACCAGTGGAGTGTGGTTCCTGAGATGCCCTTTACCAATAGGGTTGACAGGAGGATCTGGTGGTTAATGTCAAAAGCAGCGGATAGTAGGGGTGGGACAATAGATCGATATGGCGATATATCGCAATCCTTCTCCATGGGATACAAGAATCGATATCTGGCGCCAAATATCGATATTTTAATTAATACAATAAGGTGCTGTAAATAGATTTCCCTGTTCACAGTGTCTATAAATGCATGGAAATCACAGCCGCGCCACTTCCAGGTTATTTCAAAAAGTGCTCTGACTTGGAGCAAGTTCCATGAACCGCGTTCTCTATGAAGATGGGGAAGCACGAGGAACCGAAGGATAAACCGATTTCTAGCCACTGTGTTAACTTTACTGCTGTATTATATAATACAGCTCAGATCGCAGGTGGATTTCCCTCACTATATAAGTGAGAGAGAGCGCCGCCGGTGCATCCAGTTTTATGTGAACAAAACTGGAAGCTCTCCCTCTCTCTCAGATATTACAAGTGCACGTTATGCAGTGTGAACATTTGAGCACCGACCGGCAGAAACATAAATCTGCACCTATGGCATGGAGGACGAAACAAAACCTTGTCAGAGCCATAATGCGGCGCAGAAGTGTGCAGTGTGTGTGCTAGCCGCGTGTCTACATTTGAAATAACGAATCCATCTATCTAGTTTTTTTTTTCTTCTGTTTGATAAGCAGTTAAATGTGTTTGTTTACACACAGAGAAAAAGAAAAGTGTAAGCTTACACTAGTAACACTAGTAAGTATTGAAGATTTGGAATCCGCTCTTGCAAGTCTTAAGGCTTCAACAACTGAGAGCAAGGTAGTCTCGGTTGAATGTCCACTTCTGAAACCAGATTGGTTGCTGTCGAGGAGGTTGTTCTGTGTGAGAAAGGGAGTGACTTGTTTCACAGTTCGTTCAAGTGTTTTAGCAATGAAAGGAACAAGGGAAACCGGTAGTATATACCTGTAGTTCCCTAAAAGAGATGGGTTAAGGGTAGGTTTCTTAAGCAGTGGGGTTATATGAGCTCGTCTAAATGCTGAGGGAAAAACACCAGTGTGAAGGGATGTGTTAATGATGTGAGTGCAGGTACAACTGCAGGAGAAATGGCTTGAAGGAGATGCGATGGAATAGGATCAAGCGGACAAGTAGTACGATGATTAGAAAGGATGAGTTTGGAGACTTCTGCCTCAGAGAGTGAAGAGAAGGATGTGAAAGTGTATGTTTGCTGGTAAGATGTGCTTGACAGATTGCGGTGTGGAAAAGTGTGCGCTGATGGTTTTAATTTTATTAATGAAGAACGTGGCAAAGTCGTCAGCTGTTAGAGTTGATGAAGGAGGGGAGGGAAGAGGACAAAGTAGTGAGGAAAATGTTTTAACCTGTTAACCTTTGCCAGAGCGACGGCGCACTGAACGCTCTGTTTGCATGTGTCCTTGTTTTCTAATAGAATAAATGAAACGGGACAAAGTTAATCTTGACAAACTATATATCATTCTGAGGGTCTAAGCCTCAAGCATCGACGACAGATCGCTGTTTTTCGATGGAAAGCTTATAAGGAATGTATTTGCTACATTTGTGTAAGCAGTACACATCAAAACATGCAGAATAAAAAAGCAGTACGTTACGTACCTTTATCATTGTAATAACCAGCCACAAACGCGTCCACTGCTGAAATCCCAGTTTAGTTAGAGAGGTAAGGGTCCACAGAACAACATCCCATAGAGCACTTTTAGTCCAGCGAAACAATAATGTTGTAATAAGGATGACTATTCCTTTGTTTACATTTCATTTCTTCGGGAGAGTTATTGTTCGCGTCTGTTATGGAATAAATTACGCTCAAAAACAGCGTCTTGGTTGTAAAAAAACAACACGGTGTTGTAGCATACAGTTTTACAAACAGAATGAGATCGTCCACGGAGAGAAAAAAAAAAGTCTCAGAAAAGCGGAATATAGTTAGTTTATTTGAATTTGGCGCTCTCTCCTGAGTCAGAGAATGACGCAGCTGTCATCTGAGCGGGGTGTAACTTAGCGATCTGCTTTTTCCATAAAAAAATGTCTTCATTTTTTATATACGTGTGTGTGTGTGTGTGTGTGTGTATTGTGTGGGGAATGTGGCCGTATCTGCATGATTATCATCTGTATGGATGCACATCAGTGTGTTTATTACCGACTCTATGACGGCTATCATTGTGATTCAATGATCAGCTATTATTGATTATATGGCCCATCTGTTTGATCATCATCTGTATGGACGCACATCAGCGTGTGATTACTGACTATATGACCATGTCTGCCAATATCACTTCAATATACATACTATATACAAAGCAATTTTTCTCTATTTTCCTTTATTACTCAAATAATTATTTTTGTATTTTTTAGTGCTCAAATAAAAAAAAAAAAAAACGTGTCTAAAATTCTGTCTATTATTTTATAATTTAAAAATTATGCAGGAATATGTATAATGACTAAAATAGTTTGTATAATTCTGCAATACATTTGGTGGTTATTTTTCCTCAAACGGGGGTGGGGGGGTGGGAGGACTATAAATGGTTTCAGAAAAAATATAGCAGGAATCACATTTTTCATGGTATCTTCTTCAAATTTGAAATATAAACTCATGAGACACGTGGCTTTCAATCCATTACTTTTCTGGATTGCTCCAGGACTTATTTCATGTATATGAAAAAAAAAAACATTCAGTGTGGAAAAATATTTTTCAAGGCACGTCAGTGTCTATAACTTTTTATCTTTTTGAGAATCATCAACTCTGGATGATGGATAGTAAAGCCTAGAGTGTCTTCTTTCCAAAGATACCTAATTTGTTTGTGTAGCACACTTTGTCAGGAACGTTACCGTTTTAATTTAGGTAGGTTATTTTCACCTGTGAGGCCCAAAATGGGGGGCGAAGGTTAACAGGTTAAAGAGCATGCGAGAGTTAGGCGAATTGTTAATTTTGTTATGATAGCATGTCCTTTTAGTAGTGGAGAAATTAGCAGAAAAGGAAGAGAGGAGTGACTGATACACATTAAGGTCAGCAGGATATTTTGATTTGTGCCACACCCTTTCAGCAGCCCTGAGCTTAGAACGATATTCGTGGAGAACATCAGACAGCCAAGGAGCAGAAGGGGTGGTACGGGCTGGCCTGGAAGACAAGGGCAGATGCTAACTGTTTAGGGGGAGGAAGCGAAGATGAAACCATTGCAGATAGCCGGGAGGGTGAGAATGAGCATAGGTTATGTCGAAAGATGACGTACATTTAAAAAAAAAAATCAGTACAAAATTCTGTAGAATTTGATCTCAATTTAGTCATATTACTGTTAATGAGAAACAGTTGTGGTAAGACATTTTTAAGGAGAGGTTGGAACATTTCTTCTAGCAAATAAATGTGTCATCTTCCCATCATGCCAGGTGTAAAACGTTTGTTCTTTTCAAGACCCATCATATCGTTCCTATGATGAAAATCTCCATTTGCTCGCCTGCCAGGCTTTACAATGAAGAGACCAACTTTCATAAACAACTAGGAGATCAGTGGTGTTGGGCAGGTTGCAGAGTTCAAAGCTGGGTCACAGCAAGCATATCCATAGAGGACAGATGAACCAGGTGTTGGCTACCTCAAAGCCAGTTGTATGTGGGCCATGAGGGCTATTTTCTGCATCTATTCAATCAGTCCCTCATAATCACACCTGGGTTTGTTAGCACCCCCAGGATCCACATCATTATGGAAAGATCAAGGGAGAGTTTATGGTCAAAAGTCTGCATGGTCAAGACCACATGTGCCTTAGAAGTATCTAACTTCTTCGCACAAGTCTTCATTGTAAGAGAAGTGGGTTGTTTTAGGAACCTAAAATGCAGCGTCATTTCCTCTTCAATCATTAATGAAACACTTCTTCACCGTCTTTGCTATGAAAGATCATAAAGATGACTTATGGGAGTGTTTTACAGAAGTTCTCCGTGTCATATGTCTCTTTCTACCAAACCTCACCTATATTCCTTGCATCTCTCATTTAGATGCTGAAAACCTCAGCAAACACAACACAGAGCTGTAGCATTTGATTAATGCATCTTTTATTGACATGCTCCCTCACATGTGGTTTGGCTATTGTATCACATGTGGTTAACCATGATACAGTAGGCCTTACATAAAGCAGGATGCAAGGCTCCAGCAGCAGACTTTTAAGACTATTTATGACATTGTCGTCCTCTAATAAAAGGGCATCATATATAAGCCTGTCATTATTATGTTTTCTGCTCCTTACATCAGAATAAAAGACCATGAAGCTAAACAGGCCCTCGTGGGGAGCTTTCAGGTCCTATTAAGAAGTGTGTCTTGACAAAACCACGACTAAAGAAGTCTTTTTTTCAGGAAAGACCGTTCAGTTTTGGCTTTTTAAAATATAGATGGTGATATTTTCCCATGCTTTATTGGATATATATGGATATTCAGTGGATCCATACTCTATCAAACATCGCAATACTGCAACTTGTTAAGATTGGCAAAATGATTCTAAAACTTTAAAATTACGGGGAAAAGAAGTCAATGTATTTTGTTTTAGATGCCCAAGGCAGTGTATCCAGTTTGGTGCAAATTCGTCACCATTGAGGGAAATATGTGTGTGTATTTTTATTTTAAAGCCAGGTTTTTACTTCAAAGTTAAAGTTGTATAAACCAAACTTAATTTTTCCTAACAAAATAAATATCTTATAGAAAAATGATGAGGGAACACAAACTGGTTTCTTGATTTGAAACAATATCACTCAATAGAACATTCAGAAACTAAGAAATACATTTTTCTAATAAGATATTTATTTTGTTAAGGAAAATTTGGTCTGGTTGCTACAAATTTCACTTTGGAGCAAAATCTGGCTTTAAACCCGAATAAATAAAGATTTGACTTATCTTGTCGCGATAATTTGTTCTTATGATTTTTTCTTTTTAGTTAATCTCCCACACGCAAATAACAAATTTGTGGAGTGGTTGTTCATGCAGGATGACTATGATGTGTAATTAAAGACGTTTTGTCAGTAGTAGTTTATAAATATTAATGAATGAATTTAATATCATACCACCATTTTTGTTTTGTTAAGATATAGTTATCGTTATATAGCTATTTATTGGATTGCATTTATGGCATTTCTGAAAAGAAATTCATTGCATAGACGGTCTGTGGAAATACACCTTTTGCAAGAAATGTTTTTTTTATGTTTTAAATATATCATTGCATTTTCCCAAATATGTATTCTGTAAAATTACTAAAAATAATTAAAAGAATTAAAAACCAAACTACACATTTCAGTAGTAAAATTAAACAATATTATGTAGACATTTGTCACAGAGTTGGTAATTATTTTAGCATGCAGATTTGATTTGCCCATGGCATTTTAGACCTGTCAAACTTTACGTTCCCTCACAGAATTCATTGTTTGGTCATAGAGGTCATATTACTAAATCTACTGTCTAGTGTTGACCTAAGCACAGACTGTGACACTCAGGTCAGAGTTCATAAAATGAGCGGGAGCTTATGTAGATTATTTGATAACAGCTGAATGTGCGGTTTCATGAAATATTTCAGCTCAGGGATATTATGCTAGAATTCTTGGAAATCCTTTCACTCGGCTGTCACATGAGATATGCGTCAAGAAATATCGTTTTAGCTTAGAGCAAATCTTTTGGTAGTGATCTTATCAAGACCTAACTTACGGAGCACATCAATTCAAGGTTATTGGTTTGTTGACCAAGATTATGTTCAATCTTTTTAATAGATTCTCAAAGAGACGAATTAGAATGATCTCCAAACAACATGGATCATGAACCCTGTCAGGAACTCTCAGGACTAATGCTGATAAGGCTCACTTATTGACACTCGCTTTGTGCTTGTCATTGACCTGTGTGGACAAGCATGTCCAGGGATGTGTGACCCCTGATATGGTCAAGGCTGTGTCAGAGGGCACTTGGAAGAATGTGCCCTGTTGCTGAAGGCCATGTTCCAGATGCATTAACAAAAAAACTTTCTAATAAAAAGCCTTTGACTGCCGCCCTGCAGCACCAGGGTGATTAATTTGAAGGATTTGCTGTTGTTTCCAGCTGAGGGTTTGCTATTAAGGCAAATGGTGCAAAATGGCATAAAATGAGCTTGTAAAGCTCACCACATTAGAACAGTGGAAAGTGTTGACACAGTCCCTGTTGATCTTTACAGGCGAATGCAGAAATAAGCACACAGTGAATCGTTGGTTTAAAGAGGCTCGTTCTTGAGTTTCTCAGCTACCTGCTGTGTCAATGAAAATGAGCTGTGTGTGTGAATTCGCACAGGCCTCACTGTTAAAAAAGTACAGAAAATACAGACAACAGAATGGTTATTGATCTATTTTGAATTCTAAAAAACAAAAATAATCCAAAATTGTAAAACTTGTTATTTGTCATGCAAAATGACTAAGCCGCTCTCTATACAATGAAAGTGAATGGTGACCACAGTTGTGACTAAAGATGACTGACATGTATTTACTGAAAAACTTTTAAAGCAGTTGACTTCAATTATCAAAAAATCTTTTAATAATTGAAATAAAGCTGAAATAACAATTGATCCAAATACCTAAATGAAAAAAAAAATAATTTACTGAACAACTAACTGAAATACGTTTTAAGTAATAAAAGTTCTAAAATTAAAACTGCAATAAAAATTAAAGCTAAATAGAAATATATAAAAAAAAAAAAAAAAAAAAAAGCTAACAAACTACTAAAATGTGTGTAAAAACTTTAAATTGAATATATGAATAAATACTATAATAATATACAAATAATACTAAAATTAGAGTAAAAGTTCTCGGACACGGAATCCAAAATTATTGTCTGAAATGTTTGCACGTTAAAAAATAAATACGACCTACACAACACTGGCTATGAAGCTTTCATCCGTAATAAAAACAAATTCAGAACAGGTTCGATTTTTTGCGTTTTCGCATCCGTAGCAAGCATTTTGATAGGAAAGGATGACGAATATGAAAAAAAAAAAAAATGCATATGGAAATTTCGGACTCGAAATTTCAAGGAGCTTAAAGGAACACTCCACTATTTTTTTAAAATGGGCTCATTTTCAACTCCCCAAGAGTTAAACAGTTGAGTTTTACCGTTTTCTAATCCATTCAGCCAATCTCCGGGTCTGGCGGTAGCACTTTTAGTGTAGCTTAGCATAGATAATTGAATCCGTTTAGACCGTTAGCATCTCGCTCAAAAATGACCAAAGAGTTTCGATATTTTTCCTATTTAAAACTTGACTCTTCTGTAGTTACATCGTGTACCAAGACTGACAGAAAATGAAAAGTTGCGATTTTCTAGGCCGATATGGCTAGGAACCATAGTCTCATTCCGGCGTAATAATCAAGGAACTTTGCTGCCGTACCATGGGTGCAGCAGGCACAATGATATTACGCAGCGCCTGAAAATATTCCCCAGCTATATCATAACTAGTTACCTAGCTGGGGACTACTTCAAGGCGCTGCGTAATATCATTGTGCCTGCTGCACCCATGGTACCCAAAAATATTGCAAAAATGGTAAAACTCAACTGAGAGTTGGAAATGAGCCTATTTTCAAAAATAGTGAAGTGTTCCTTTAAGACTGAACATTATGCTCAAGTTTTATAGACTTGTTTATTTTTGTTTGACAGTCTCTAGTCCCCATCCGCTTTCATTGTATTGAAAAGAGGAGCTTTTGATAAACGTCTTAATATTCAACAATGAAAAATACAAGTCATACAGGTTTGGCTCAACATAGGTATGAGCAAATGATTACATGATGATAGCTGTGTAAGTCTATAACTGATTCATTTTGATTTGAAGTAATGGTTCTTTGTTTTATCTGTGCGCTATATTGATTGATGTCTTGATTACCACGGTCGGGCTGTGTGTAACCAGGTACCTGCTGTGTGCTATGCAGCCCCAGTGTCTTTTGAGGCCCTCGCTCCGTTTTACCAGCCCTGAGCACTGAGCCGTTGTTTGACTTGGCAGAAATTGGGCCCTCCCAGGAGCCATACCACAAAGGAGGTTCTGTTATTCACAGGAGAGCTGATTGTTGAAAAATTACCCTGAGGGGAGAAAAGAGCATGACAGAATACTGCATGAATTATTTTTAGCCAGTGATATCTCCTTGGCTGGGCCAAACACAGATTGGTCTCTGGTGGGTACTTGGAAATGGAAATTAATCAACTGGCATTGTTGTAGAAAAAGAGTGGACTATTCCTCCTATAATGTTTTGGGTTCATTTGATTGGTCCAGTTTATCCTTGATTGTCCTATACAGTATGTGAAGTGATTTCTAGGATTTAAAGTATAGTTTTTGTGTATACACATTAGACTATAAAAGAGGAAATTGTGAAACTCAGATTTACGATATCCCAAATTCTCTGTATCTTTGTTTTGTTCATATTTTGTGCCATAATTTTTTTTGTTTGCGTTTTCTTGCACAATAAGGAATGATGGTCGATACAATTCCTTTGTTTTTGCCAAACTCCGATAACATGTTACATTTACTTAATATATGCATGGTGTCATTTCAAAAGTAATTTTTACTATTGATTGAACGAACCGTCTGTATATTTTCCCAAAATTATATTACTTCCTTACAGAACCAGAAAACATGTATGAAAGTATCGGTTTCTGAAATGTTCTTGTTGATCTGATCCATCAGAAAATTTGTTAAATAGTACTTTTATTATTTGCTTCCTTTACTTAGATGTTGAGGTGATTTATTATTTACAAACTTTAATCTAATTTTCATCACTAATGCATATAGCTGTTATGCATTTATACATTTCTGATACAATGTCTTTAGTTGATCATTTTTAAGACAATCCACCTCATATGCCATCTAACCGAAGTTGCAGAAGTGGAATTTAGGCATATTAAACGGTTCAATTTCAATAAAAGGTCTTCATCATGGAATTTTTCCATTGCACAGCGTTCTGCATAGTGGAAAAGTGTCCTTCAGATTATTAAAATCTGAAAGGTTAGTCTCAGTGAAATATTCTTAAATTAAAAAAGGTTATTTTAAGAATTTCTTACTGAAAGTTTTGTTGGGAAAGGGTTATTCTAAGGCATTGCTGTGAAAACTCCCTTTTGGAGCCTTTATTTTTTCATTACTCATGGTTTGGTTTCACACTGTGTGTGAAGTTTTCCATATAATGTGAGACACTGCCGGTTTATAAGATAAAACAAGGATCAAATGCAATTCTGTTTGTTTCTTCAGCACCTAATTATTTTGGCATCCATCATCTAAACCCCATCCAAACAGGAAGGGAAACTAACACGAAAAACCCACAGTGATGCACTCAAGTCCTCTCATTCTGGTTTGCTGCCATACCAGAGAAAGGCCTTATAGTGACTCTTTTGTCAACATTAGAGAGGTTCTGGTTTTTAAAAGTGTCAAGATCAAAAGGTACTTCTAACAATACATTTTTTTTTTCTTATTGCTTAAGAGACCATACGATTTTAATGTTGTAAAGTAATTACTGTAATTAAGAACAAGCTTTACAACTCTTGGATCTCTGCAGAGGCTTTGAGGAGAAACCGCAAGCTTAAAAAAAAAAAAAAAAAAGATTGACGATAAAGGGGCCTGCATCTAAATACAAAGTTCTTTTTGCGGAAGAGTAAATATAAAGCTAGGCTCAAGGGTCTCTCATCCGTTCAAAGAGTTTGGGGCTAAACAAATTAAAGGGAGCGTTGCTCAAGCATGTGTTTACAGTGAGAGAGGAGGAAAACAGAGACTGGACAGGGTTGGGGGGAAAGGAGGAACATTTCTATTAAGTTGTTACAAACATCCCTTGCAGACAGTGTGCGGTGTAAACTGATCAATTCAAAAGGAGGCATACTGTCACACTATATGGGGGAAGCGGTCACGACATTACATGCATATTACTATAGTCTTTTCAGCAAACAATTCATAAAACAAACAACCATGAAAAATAAGACCATTATTTTGGACAACAAATATTTCTGACGTTTAAATTAAAGAAATTATAAAATAAAAATATGCAATTAAATTATCATGTCATATATTAACATGGTTTTAAATAAAGTGCTATTACTAGCTACAATCTCACTATATTGTAAGGAGTCCACTGAAGGCGAGTGTAGTGAAGAACCGAAGTGCAGGTTATCTACAAAGTGAAATCCAAAATCCAAATAGACGACTTGACCAGAGACAGACTTAGCATGGCATGAACAGACTAAACTCACCGACAGCAGGTTTACAACATCAATACACGACAAGAAAGAAAGGCAAGGACATTGCTACTTATAGCAAACAGAGCGGGTCACATGACAAGAACAAACCAATGGGAAACAAGAAACATGACCTGGACAACCAATCAGAACATGAAACATAGAACAAGGGAACCAATAGTAAAGAGACATGAGGGCAAGGGAAGCATGAAACAAACAGGAACCATAACTAAACTTCAAAATAAAAGACATGAAAACAAGAACATGAAACAGAACCAAAAACAGAACCAAAAACAGACCTTACATGTATTTATGTAGTGAGATATAAATTTATATTTCTATTTATTTACTATATTTATAAACACCAATAAAAGGTGAGAAGAGTTTTCTCATCATATAGAGATTAATTTGAACTATTAATATATGTAATGGTATATTTCCTAGTAAATAGATACGCAGTAGGGAAATGACAGAAAACGATTACAAATAAAACAGCACAATGGATTACAGCATTCCAGTCAACTTGCAACAGTACCTGTGAAAAGATGTCACATGTTTTTTGTGTTAATGTTTTGGTTAAACTTCCTGGTCCTCTCATGTCTTTTTTTACCCTGCATATTTGGTAGTTCATTCACATGCTATCTGACACAGAATAATCGTAGTAGAGTCGATGGTAGTTAGGTGGAGTGCTTGAAAAACCTGTTTGGTAACAGTCATTCTTTTTTTTCAATTCTGCTGGCTGCACACTTTGTGTTTAGTAGCCTATATCAAGTATATAATTTGAAAAATATGAGAGACAAGCAGAATTGCTTATATATTTATTCTCGATGTTGTTTGTGCAATCAATAAAGTACATAGATTTTGGAACGCAATAGACGACTGAATGTCATTTCTCTTAGAAGTACTGTCGTTTCAGGTCAGAGCTATTATTCAGTCTGCCTTGGCGGTCTCTGTTCTCCTCTACACTAGTGTGGACCACTCTGAAAGCCTGGCTGAGCTGACCCTGACCTGTAGTCATTGTTCACAGAGCTTGGTATTCCCCTCGCAGCACGCTCCAGCCTCTGAAGGATGGCCTTTTAGGACCGGTGTTCAATTCAACTTCTCCCTTTTCCCCCCTCACATTCAATTTACCAAACTTCACAGGCTTTCTCTTAAGTTGCACTGTTCTTTCTACACAAGCTCACATTTAGGTTTGTGTACATGCATTTTTTTACCCACGCCATCTTGCGTTGTACCTAAATTACACTTTGTTTGGTCCTAACTTGCCCTCCCTTTTCACTCATTTGACAGAAAAGCACTGTTTGACACAGATGGGACAACCTCTTAACCGAGAAAAGCAAAACCTATCAATTATGGCTATGTTTTTTGAGTCAGTGAAGTGTAAGGGATTGTAATGGAAGGCTTCTGGGAATCCCGAGCACTGTGTATTGACAGATATTGATTGTCAGTTGGTGCTTGACCTAAAGATAGAGATACAGAAGTTTACTAATGCTTTTACATCTCTTTTCAGCAAATATTAGTTAAGCAAATATAAGTTGTTTTATATTTAAAATTATTTGGAGAACCGATTCATTTCTGGCTGTAAAACTGTAAAGTGTGAGTGTTGTAGGTTTGCCCTGAGTTAGATATTATCAACAGTCCAATGAAGGCAGTTTTGTGTATGGTTTGCTTTAGCAGAATTTGTATGCATACCTGTGGTATAATGTCATGGCAAATCTGACAAAGACTTGCTATCATGTCATTGATTGTTGTTATGGCATTGTTTCATTACTCTTTCATGGTCTTAGTATGCATGTCACACTTTGATGTAGATCTGATACTGTGTGTGTCTTATCTTCTAATTGTGTTTTTGGTTTGGCTGAGTTATTGTTTGCTGCTGGGAGACAACAACAGTTAGTGAGGAGGGATGAAATGGAGAGACATTTACAGAGGAAGTACCCTGTCTGACATCAGCTGTGGAGGGTCTGCTCTGTGTTTGTTTATTTGTCTGAGATATCTAGACCCTGACCCTGGAAAGTGTCAACACATTCAGCCACTGACGCTGATTCAGCTTGAAAGTGATGAAGGCAGCCAAATTATAGACAACTAACAAAGTTAAAATGGATCTGTTTAATACTGTTTAAAAGGTCATAGCTTATTCAGCAAGGATGCATTAAATTGATAAAAAGTGACAGTAAACATTATAATTAGTTCAAATAAATGTTCTTATTCATCAGAGAATCCTGAAAAAATATATCAGTTTCCATAAAAATATTACACAAATGTTTTCAACATGGATAATAAGAAAAAATATTGTATTAAGCAACTGTTTTCAGAATTGATAATTATAATAAATGATTCTTGAGCACCAAATCAGATTATTAAAATGATTTCTGGAGACTGGAGTAATAGCTGCTGAAAATGCAGCTTTGTCATCACAGGAATAAATGTCATTTTAAAATGTATAAATATAGAAATCTGTCATTCTGAACTTGAATAATATTTTACAATAGTAATATTTCTACTGTATTTTCGATCAAATAAATGCAGCTTTGGTGGCCATAAGAGACTTTCAAAAACAAAGTTTTATTGGTTTATATCAATCATTCAATGTCTGTTTGTCTGTCTCTGGCTCTCTCTATCTATCTACAGTGGGGCAAATAAGTATTTGATACAGTGACGATTTTTCAAGTTTTCACACTTACAAAGAATGGAGAGATCTGTAATTTTCATCGTAGGTACACCTCAACTGTGAGACAGAATATATATATATATAAAAAAAAACAGAAAATCACATTGTATGATTTTTGAATAATTAATTTCCAGTTTATTGCATGAAATAAGTATTTGATACAATAGAAAAATAGAACTTAATATTTGGTACAGAAACCTTTGTTTACAGTTACAGAGGTCAGATGTTTCCTGTAGTTCTTGACCAGGTTTGCACACATTGCAGCAGGGATTTTGGCCCACTCCTCCATACAGGTCTTCTCCAGATCTTTCAGGGTTTGGGGCTGTCGCTGGGCAACACGGAGTTTCAGCTCCCTCCATAGATTTTCTATTGGGTTCAGGTCTGGAGACTGGCTAGGCCACTCCAGGACCTTGAAATGCTTCTTACGGAGCCACTCCTTAGTTTTCCTTGCTGTGTGTTTGGGGTCATTGTCATGCTGGAAGACCCAGCCACGGCCCATCTTCAATGCGCTTACTGAGGGAAGGAGGTTGTTGCCCAAAATCTTGCGATACATGGCCCCATCCATCCTCCCCTCAATACGGTGCAGTCGTCCAGTCCCCTTTGCAGAAAAGCACCCCCAAAGCATGAGGTTTCCACCCCCATGCTTCATGGTTGGGATGGTGTTCTTGGGATTGTACTCATCCTTCTTCCTCCAAACACGGCGAGTGGAGTTTATACCAAAAAGTTATATTTTGGACTCATCTGACCACATAACCTTCTCCCATGCCTCCTCTGGATCATCCAGATGGTCTTTGGCAAACTTCAGACGGGCCTGGACATGTGCTGGCTTGAGCAGGGGGACCTTGCTCGCACTGCAGGATTTTAATCCATGAAGGTGTAGTGTGTTACTAATGGTAACTGTTGAGACTGGTCCCGGCTCTCTTCAGGTCATTGACCTCCCGTGTAGTTCTAGGCTGATCCCTCACCTTTCTCAGTATCATTGATACTCCACGAGGCGAGATCTTGCATGGAGCCCCAGTCCGAGGGAGATTGACAGTCATCTTGAATTTCTTCTATTTTCTATTTATTGCTCCAACAGTTGCTGCCTTCTCACCAAGCTGTTTGCCTTTTGTCATGTAGCCCATCCCAGCCTTGTGCGGGTCTACAATTTTGTCCCTAGTGTCCTTAGACAGCTCTTTGGTCTAGCGGCCCATAGTGGAGAGGTTAGAGTCTGATTGATTGAGTGTGTGAACAGGTGTCTTTTAAGTAACGAGTTCAAATAGGTGCAATTAATACAGGTAATGAGTGGAGGATAGGAGAGCTTCTTAAAGACAAACTAACAGGTCTGTGAGAATCAGAATTCTTGCTGGTTGGTAGGTGATCAAATACTTATTTCATGCAATAAAATGGAAGTTAATTATTTAAAAATCATACAATGTGATTTTCTGGATTTTAAAAAAAAAATATTCTGTCTCTCACAGTTGAGGTGTACCTACGATGAAAATTATAGAGCTCTCCATTCTTTGTAAGTGGGAAAACTCGAAAAATCGTCAGTGTATCAAATACTTATTGCCCCACTCTATCTATCTTATCTATAACATGAAAAGTGATGCCTTCATCTTGTGTAGATTGTCTCAGTATTGTTGGATTTGAAACTTTTTTTTGGAATAAAAAAAAAATAACTTCTCAAACTGCATGTTTTATAAAACGGGACAATCTAAATCGGTGAAATTATATTGAGGATCTGAGAGCTGTTGATTTGGTTTACAAAGTTGTCAAATAGTTCTTGAAGTATCGATTACTTTGTGGTGCAGTAAAGGCATACCACAGTAGGTAATATTTACTCCATTCATTGAAAATAAGATCTACAGCTGCTGGTTTAATCTTTTCATTCATGCCATTGTTTAGAGCCAGAAAACGGCATCCTTTCACAGCCAACATTCTTAGCTACGAAATGGACTTACTGAAGAATTTCAAAGGAATGTGACCTCGGAGAAATCAAACAAACGTGTATATAAAGTGCAGTGGGCCCGGACGGCTGCCTTCTTGACTGATGGAATCACTCATACCAAGAGATTAGTCAAATGCACACAGGGGCCTTGACCCCGAGAAGTGCCGTACGCTCTGCCCTTCACCATACCTGAAGTGAACATGCAACAGCAGGCACAGGGTCCTGTCTGAGCCTTTTTTCTTTTTTTCTTTTTTTTTTTACGGATCAGGGCAGGATGGCTGCACCATTCCAGCATCAGCCCCTGTCAGGAATGCTGAGCTAATCTTCAGGTGCTGGAGCAAATTCCAGCCTTCACTTTCTTCTTTACAGGCCCTCACCATATAAGTAAACAAGCTAGAAGTTTGATGAGCACTATGTACCAAGATGACTGGAGATGTAATGTGAAGTTGTGCTTATATGGTCATCAAAATCAAAAAGTCAACAAGTCAGAAATATTATGGAACTCTTTTGATGTTAAAATGTTATTAGTTTGAGTTAAAGACATTATCTTAGCCATGGCACGACTTTTAGGTAAGACAATGTTCTAAAATGATCAACCAGACAGTGGAGTGTTATTTAACTATTTAAATTTAATCCAAAATCATTTCAGATTCCATGCCAGTGTTTTTTGTTTTTTTTTTCATGCAAATGAAAAACGAACATTGTGTTCTTTGATTTGTGAACAAATTATTCTTAAGAATCGGTTCTTTTAATGAGATGGTAGAAAGATTCACAAACAACATTAAACATGCAAATTTATTTGCAATTTGAATCAGAAACTCAGTCAGTGATTTGATCAGAGCTGTAATTGAGTTTACAACTGACTCCCTCATCCACCAGTCATTTTTTTTAATGATGTCCAATTCAGAATGAACTGTTCTTCAGGTTTGTGACACTTACAATGATCTATGTACTGAAAGGTTGTCCATGCACTGAAAAAAGGGTATAGAAACAGTTTATATCAGAAATTGCTAGTAAATTCCACAAATAATTTCAAGGAAATTATACAGCAAGTAACACATTGAATTAAGTGTGAAAGTAGAAAACAGTACTCCAGAAATCTTTGTTTCATTTACAACTTAAATAAGAACATAATTTTTTAGTGTATGACAGAGTGGTGAGTGACAATTTTATTAAATGTATCATCCCTTGAGCGATTTTGTCAGTTTTTTCTACTCACAAAAAAAAAAAAAAAAAACTGCTCCTAAATGTTTTATTTTATGAGCCAGTGCCTCTTTCGTCATTATTTTTGTCTGGAATCTTGTTTTTAAGTCTTGTGAGCTTGTCCATATTTTCATAAAAATGTCTGCAAGATTTGTCTCAAAAACATGGTGATTTGTTTACTTGTGTCTTACTGTTTCTGCCTTTAAAATGTCATTAGTCATAAATGTGATTTATCCCTGCTGTAAACCTGACATTCCGTCCTGGAGCAGAGTGACTGCATTTGTTCTGTACATCTTCCTGTTTGTTTACTGAAAGTAAAAAGAAGCCATAATGTTCCATATTCAGGGATAGCATGATATAATCTTCCAAGTAAGCTGTAATGAAGGCATACATCCAATGTGGAAGCCTTGGTTGCTATGGTCAGTTAGTGGTTAGAGTTCTTCACAGGCACTGTCTATGGTATGCTGGCGCAGGCATGAGTAAATCCTGTTGGTGAGTCATGGGACTTTGCGGAAAGCTCCATTCCTTCCCTTATCTCCGTTGTTGTTGCCAGAGTCTTCATGTTTACAACTGGACAGCTGAACATCTGTTGTGACGAGTCCTCCACCCTTCTCTGTGAGACCGACTCACTCACTCAGAGGTTTCCTATCACGGTCTGAGTGACTGGCTTCAGAAAGCAAAACAGAGAGTTATATGTTTTATATTAGTGGATACAAACTTTTACGTTTTTTTTTTTTTTGATTGATTTTGTTGATGATGTGATGATTTGGCTAGAAGCTAAAGCATAGATTTTGGAGGTTTATATTTGTTTAGTAAATTGCTCTGTATTAGGCTGACTGGATTTTTATAGTCAGTCAATAACATTATTTAGGCCTATGTCATATTATAATACACAAGGTTGCGCAAAATTCCACTTTGAAGAACTGGCTCTTTTACAATCCATGAGTTTGGGTTTTTTCTTTCTTTCTTTTTCCATCCGTTCATCCCTCCCTTCCTCCCTCCATCTGTCCGTCTATCCTTCCATCCATCCATCCATCCATAAGAACGGCAATGCTTTTTAAAATTTTAAACTGTTTTGTTAAACCAACATTCAAAATGTCTTCAGTTTTGCATTTCTAGTTTCAAATTGCAATTGAATATGAATTTCTTTGCATTTGAATTGCTTTTAATTGCTTTTTCCCATTATTTTTTAATTCGAATGAAATAATGGATTCATTGTACTACCATGATTTAAATTTAGGAATTCCGGAACTGAATTATAATTAAAAGACATTCTTAATTTAGTTCTGATTCAGTCCTGGGACATGTTGTCACTGTACTCTGTACAAGAAAATACCTTACATGTTGTTCATCACTAATTAACAAGCAAAAGCATGAGTGTACGGAGTTATTACAGTTGCTATTTTTAAAAGGACATTCAAGTGGTTACCCTACCTGCAATCCAAATATCCCAAAGGCTCACTCCACCCTTAACATAACATTGCATCAGATAGATACCATGTATGGCTCCTCTCACACTCACACACATTACAGCAGCATGAACTTAGCATTTGGAGGTGTTGTCTGCTCTTTCTGCGAGTGTCTATATGTCAGCACCGATAGTACAGGAAAAGGCCTGCTGCTCTCCTAGCACACACTGCATATCTTTCTCACTGGCTCTCAGGATGCAAACAGCTGTCCAACTTCCCAATCTAATCTTGACTCTGGCCTGGTCCTCGGCCGCCTGACCACTGGCCCCCACATCAGCTGATAACTGTGGTCAACATGAGGAAGTGGCTGAGATAACTGAGGGATTATTCAGTGCTTAAGTGCATTAGGTAAGATGTGTGGAATCCATGGTCATTACCTCAGTCAGGCGCACTTGAGCAATCCACGCCCAATGCCACCTTTTTTGGGCAAATGGATCATGTCATCATTGTGGAATTGGAAAAAACAGCATTGAGCATCGACATGTGCTTTGTAAGGTGGTTTTGAGCTCTGGCAGTTGTTGAGCTTTGGTTGCTGTAGAGTGAGAAGAAAACAATCCGAATCACTGTGTTATTATGCCTCACCTTATTAATGAATAAACCGGGACAGGCCGCACAACGAACAAGAATGTAACATTCAAAGGTAAACATTTCCTAAACAGAAACTGTTCTCTTGTTTTGTTGCACGTATGCCCTCTTTACAACATTCCTGTTTCTGTTTTCCCCCCATTAAATAGTTACCTGTGGTGTGGTTCTGCCACGGGCCTCTGGAATGTTCAGTATGCACCTGAAAATGTCATCAATCAAAGTATTTACATTAAATAACACAATGGGATCCATATTAAAACAGAGGCTTTTGTTGGGTTGACTTGCCTGGTGGTAGATTACGGGCAAGCTTCCAATCTCACATAGAGCAGCCTTTGAGAGTGGAAAAACTTAAGATGGTATCTCGAGCCAAGGCATCATCATCAGAGGCATCAGGGAACCGCACGCTGTGTGTGGTTCTCATTCTCTCTTTGACTCAGCACTCTGTGAATTTTATTTGAATCGGGTGATAACCGTAGCCTTTGATTTATGTTGCCCGAGGGACAGCCCAAAGTCTGACAGATATCTAGTCCCGCAGAGGTCTAGCTCTCCGTTCTTTGATGCCGTACTGTCCTTGGGTCGCTCGCTCCTGTCCAATAAACATCTTTTTGGTTTTATCGTTTTGTGTGTTGAATCCGAAAATGGCAGAAAATAAACATTCTTTTAACATTGTTCATATCTCCAACTGGCAGTAAATGTTCCTCGTGCTTCCTACGTGTCAACAGTCACGATACGGCTTTGCTAATGCCTTGCTAGTAGGGATGCAACTAATGATTATTGTTGATTATATAAAGCAGCAACCAAGGAAAAGCCTTAGCTAAATCAATATTGCAGTCAAAATTATTGTGTATCGAAGATGTTTGTTCGTATTCACCCTCACGCTCATGCAGTGAAGTTTGTTGGTTTTTCATTTGTCGGTTGTTGCCTGAACAACAGACGCAAAAAGTAAATACACATGTGGATTTCAAACATTTACAGATATAGTCACAGAATGTTCGGTGCTGTGGAAAACATGTTTCAAACCTATTAAAACAGCAAATCTCTCAAAATACAAGGAATGTTGCGTTTAACTGCGAGTTTGTTGGACGCACTTACTGCAAAGCATATTTATGTTTGGCCACTTGAGACTTGTACTTTTCCGCTATTTTCAGATGTGTTTTTTTCATCGATACATTTTGCAATGCATCATCTATTAGCATGGTTTAAAATGTAGGTCTGTTACCATCCTATGTCCTATGAGGTAGGGTAAACGTACCTATTAAGCTCACCAAAATCTACATTGAGACTTTTTAGTGCACAAGATATTGGTTTTCGGTACAAAACGTTATGTTAAAATAAAATATTAATCTCTCACATAAAAATATTTCATTTTATTTTAAATGACAAAATAATTTTGATTAAGATACATCATTAAATTCAAAAAGTCTGGCTGTGCTTAATGGGTACATTTGTGTACCCTTTAAGCACACCCCTGTTCCCAATAAGCTCACATCAGGTTTTATTAAAAATTCTTGTTTATTTTTAAAAAAAAATGAAAAATGTTTTATTTGAAGGTACAAAGTCAATCAAAAAACACTCAAATCAAGCAACAGGGCATTCAATTTGATCTGTTATATATTCATAGTGAAGTGTCATTTAAGAACACTGCAACATCAAGACTAGTCCACGTTCAGCTAAATAACACACATTCAAAAATTTAATAAAACACACCAATAAAACATTTAATTCATGGGGATGAACACAGAAACAATGCGCACATTTCTATGTGAGTTTGTTGTGATCGGAAGGAATTTCAAATCTGCTAGTGTGTGACCCTCAGTCATTTAGTGTTTGATGGCCAGTTTGCCTTTGTGACCATTTACAAAGTTGTTAAGTGTATGATGCCTGTTGTTTTCAAAATTTGTTCACATTTTAAAAGTCATGTAACTTATTCCAGCCTTTAGTTGCTTTTTTCCTGGACAGATACGACAGGTTTCTGATGGACGACATGCCTCTTTCATCTTTGGGCATAAACTATAGTTATGTCTCGATTTTGTCATCTTAAAGCTGTTAAAATAAGTTATTAGACATTTTTATAAAGATTAACTTAAAGTGATAACCATCAGTTAATATTTAAAGTCTGTTTATGAAGTATTTACATAGATGGTTAATGTGGAAGAGCTTAAAGAGAGCACACAGCTTAATTGGAGCAGCAGCAATTTTTAATACATTTCATGTAATATTTATTAAAATGACAAGATTTTGTTAAATAAATAATCTAGTTCATGTATTAAGTTCATACATATTTTAATATGAAAAACTATTATTGACAATATCTATGAAATTATACTTTTTCTTATTGATGTCACACTGAGTTTGTATTTTTTATCTTCTATTTTCTAGTTTGTATAGGGTAAATATTTATATATAGTATACTTATAGTTAAAATCTGTTGTGTATAGATTTATAATGTTTTTTTTACTTCGTTGTTGTATATCTGTATTTATGTAGCACCGTGGTCCTGCAAGGCACGACATTTCGTTCCACTGTATGTCACTGTAATGACAATACAGCTCAACTTGAACTTGAACTTGAAGTTCAAGCTCATCTTAAAATAATATGAAATTTTTCAAAATTACAGAAGTGTAACACCACAGACCAGCAATAAACTGTCAATTTTTAATATTTTGAATGTAAAAGTACAAGCCAGTAATGCCTGTGAAGTAATATGTTAGTGTAGCACACAATCTTGTACAGCTAGTCATCTCACTGTTCTGTAGTATCTGCGCTATGCTGTTAAAACTATCTTTTGGATCTAATGTAATTATTTCCCACATCCAAGTTTCAGGTTATAATATGCAAAAGTCTAAACATTAATCTCTTAATTTTATAGTAAGTAGTGAAATTTACCCAAAATAAAGGCGTAATCATCAAACAAAAATGCACATTTAAAGGGCTTCTGTTTTGGTGAACGTTTTTAGACAGCTTTCAAAACAGCGTGAACACATGGAGACTCATATCTCAGCGTGCAATGATCTGACTGACTTGAACTTACAGGAGGTATATAGTAACAAACACATCAATTGGTTAAGACATCAAGTAGGATAATAAATAATTTTTTATTTTTATAATCTGAGCTCAAAAATTTAAGTGTGCTTTATAGGTACGTTTACCCTAATTAAATATCTAATGAATTGTACTTTTTACAATGATAAACAGCCTGAAAACCTGTTGCAATTTCTCACACTTCAAATAAAGAAGTAAACTGATTTAAAATATTAAAAAAATCTTTACATCAACTGAGTGAAGTTTTGTCGAGACATTTAAAAAGTGCATTTGAAGTCATGTTTGTCTCAGATATGAGTGTTCTGCATTCTGTTTAAACTATTATCTGTATTTTGATTTTTGTTGCAGTTATTTTGTGACACACACATCAATTTTAATATTTATTTATTTTTGTCTGTGATATAGATGCTGCAGACATGCCCATGTTTAGATGTACATTATCTTCACACATTGTATGCTTATCTTTGACTTCTTTTTCATATGCATATGAACAAACAATCATGTTTTTAGCTTTGTTTGAAGTGCAAAAAATAAATAAAAAGATACTGCATGTTTTTCTTAATAAAAATAGCCAAATTGTTCAAATATTTCTTACATTTTACTTATAATGAATATGTAATTATGGCAGCCAAGGTTAATTATCTCCCTTGTTGCTAACAGTATCTATAGAATTAAGATTTATAGTGACGCACAGACCTGACAAATTAATAATGAAATTCATGCAGTCTCAGTGTACAATGTAACATACTGAAGGATAATCTTGGAGGCACTGTAACCTGTCCTATGTGAGAGGTTCAGCCAAGGATTCAGGGATTCATTCAGTTTAGGTCAGTCAACGCTTCATTTATAATTCACAGCTCAGGCCTTTATTAATGAGGCTTCATCCATGGGAAAGAAAGTGCGTATAGTTGACCTGTCAAATATGCAGGCTTATATATGTCTCGGGACACATTTTGATGACACAATGCCTAATATTCCCTTCCATATGGAACATTCCCTCAGTATGTATCTTGTATATCGACTCGGTCCACATCCATTTGCATAGAAGAGCATGTCAAGCCTGTGTGTGTATCTTTTCATCTGATCAGGTTGCCTTCTCTCTTTGTGTCTTTGTTTCTAGCTTCCTTTTAACCAATAGGCGTGTCACCCAAGAGCGACATTCCGCTACTCTTTCCACTGCCCTTCTCTCTTACACGTCTCTTCCGACATCAGTTTCTCCTCACAAAGGTCTTCTTTCTTCAATACATGATGGAGACGGCAGCATCTTGAGACACCCACACTCAGCATCACTGTTTTGGTCGAATCATAAAATTCCCCCAAAGCCGAACAATGGAAAACAATGAGGCACCTGCTAAATAATGAGCCATCAGTCAGCCGTGATGAGCCACGCAGGCATGATGGCTGGCTTTTAAGTGGCCTGCAATGAATGTACAACCACACCTGAAATCCCCTCCAATGGAATTCCCCCTCTCACAAACACACAGTGTGCTCAGCGATCCAAATATGCCCTTATTTTTCCCCATATTTTCCTTGTGTTGTGAGATCAGAGAGTCGCAGGCCTTTGTCTGTGAACTTGAAGGCAGAGCCGTGCTGCAGTTTCACTTGTGCTCATCATTGTCACTATCACCGTCAGCAGTTTCATTCCTTGCATGCACCACGTCACATGAATGCGAGGAGAAACTCTGCCTGGCTGAACAAAAGGCCAGCTGTTTGCTCTTGGCTCCACTTTTAACTGCGGCGTATGCATGGGGAATTACTCCCCAAGTACAAGTTGTCTTTCTGTCTTTCTTCCGTTCTCCAAAGGTTAAAATAATCCCATCCTTCAGAATGCTGCCACAAAGCAGCCTCGTTTAGCTCAGCCAATGGCCAGAGCAAAGCCAACGTCAACATCGTGTTTGGCTGTGATGGATATGAAATGAGTTTTGGTTGCCAGACAGAGGGTAAGGGGTGATTGACTGTGTGCCCTTTTCATGCCTTACACTGTAATATCAGCTCTTTCACAGTGGCGACTCTCTCCTAGGTTCCCTATAGAGGTGACCCTCGTTGATCCCTGATCCCCCAGCCGGTACTAGGTAGAACCATGGCACAAATGGGAGCTTTGTGGGCTTGAATGTACGCTAGTGCTCAAGGAGTCAAGGGGTCAATGTGGAGGGGAGGAGGGAGGTGGAGAGTGACAAATCTTAGGCTGTTTCTCTGTGGAGTAAAATGTGTTTCCTTCGACCGTGACTGTTGGGAATAATCTTTTTGTTTAATTATCCATTTTAGATTCAGGTTTGAGCTTTAAAGGCCAAATCAAAATCTATTTAGGTTTTTTTTTTTTTTAGTCTGTAAAAGCATAGGTGTGCAGACGTTGGAGGATTGCCAGAATAATGAACTTTCTGCTCATTGGGCCACTCAAGCATGCTTTCATGTTCCCAAGTCTTTTTACCCGGGCCTGTAATCCCCCTCTGAGAGTTCACAGGCCTTGTGCAGGTCAATTCTAGGCTCAAAATTTAAACCAGCATTTAAACCTGATGTAAAAAGGGGGAAGAACGATCAGTTTTAGTTTTGTTTAGATTCTCTCAAGCCTGCATACTTTTTGTCTCACATGCGTTCAAAGTCTGAATGCTGCTCCTCTGTAAGTGCAGTTTCTGTGATAATAAATGGCATATTTTTCACATTTTCAGAATAATAAAAAGTATTTTAAAAATATACACTAGCTTTTAAAGTTTGAGGGTGGTACAGTTTTTATTATTTTTGATAAATCTCTTAAGACTGCATTTATTTGATCAAAAACACCGTAAAGGCAGCAATATTGTGAAATTTGTTTTCTGTTTTAATATATTTTAAAATGTAATTTATTCCTGTGATAGCAAAGATGAATTTTCAGCAGCTATTACTCCAGTCTTCAGTATCACATGATCCTTCAGAATCAGAAATCCTTCTAAAACTGCATGCTCAAGAAACATTTCTTATTACAAGCCGAATTCTGGAAATGTTGGGATGTTTTTTAAATTTGAATAAAATGAAAACTAAAAGACTTTCAAATCACATGAGCCAATATTTTATTCACAATAGAACATAGATAACATAAATGTTTAAACTGAGAAATTTTACACTTTTATCCACTAAATGAGCTCATTTCAAATTTGATGCCTGCTACAAGTCTCAAAAAAGTTGGCACAGGGGCAACAAAGGGCTGAAAAAGCAAGAGATTTTGAAAAGATTCAGCTGGGAGAACATCTAGCAACTAATTAAGTTAATTGACATCAGGTCTGTAACATAAAAGGGATGTCTTAAAGAGGCAGAATCGCTCAAAAGTAAAGATAGGCAGAGGCTCTCCAATCTGTGAAAGAGTGCATAAAAAGATTGTGGAATACTTTAAAAACAACATTCCTCAATGTCAAATTGCAAAGGCTTTGCAAATCTCATGATCTGCAGAGCATAAAATCATCAAAAGTTTAAGAGATCCTGGAGAAATCTCTGTGCGTAGAAGGCCGAACAAGGCCGAAGACCTTTGTTGGATGCCCATGGTCTTTGGGCCCTGTGATGACACTGCATCACTCATCAGCATAACTCTGTCATTGACATTACTAAATGGGCCCAGTAATACTTCCAGAAACCACTGTCGGTAAACACAATCCGCCGTGCCATCTGCAGATGCCAACTAAATCTCTATCATGCAAAAAGGAAGCCATATGTGAACATGGTCCAGAACCACCCCGTGCTCTGTTTAAAATGGACTGTTTCAAAGTGTAAAAAAGGGTTCTATGGTCAGACGAGACCAAATTTGATATTCTTGTTGGAAATCACAGATGCTGTGTGCTATGGGCTAAAGAGGAGGGAGACCTTCCAGCGTGTTATCAGCATTCAGTTCAAAAGCCAGCATCTCTGCTGGTATGGAGGTGCATAAGTGCATACGGTATGGGCAGCTTGCATGTTTTGGAAGGCACTATGATTGCTGAATGGTATATAAAGGTTTTAGAGCAACATATGCTCCCCTTCAGACAATGTGTATTTCAGCAGGACAATGCAAAACCACATACTGCAGCTATTACAACAGCATGGCTTCATAGAAGAAGAGTCAGGGTGCTGAATTGGCCTGCCTGCGGTCCAGATCTTTCACCTATAGAGAACATTTGGTGCATCATTAAACGAAAAATATGGCAAAGACAACCACAAAATCTTCAGCAGCTGGAAACCTATATCAGGCAAGAATGGAACCAAATTCCAACACCAAAACTCCAGAAACTCATAACCTTGATGCCCAGACGTCTTCAAACTGTTTTGAAAAGAAGAGGAGATGCTACACCATCACTATTTTGAGACCTGTAGCAGGCATCAAATTTGAAATGAGCTAATTTTGTGCATAAAATTGTAAAATTTCTCTGTTTAAACATTTATGTTATCTATGTTCTATTGTGAATAAAATATTGGCTCATGTGATTTGAAAGTCTTTTAGTTTTCATTTTATTCAAAATTTTAAAACACCCCAACATTTCTGGAATTCAGGTTGTATTTTTAATGCTGAAAAACAATTGTGGAAACTGTAATTTTTTGCTACAATGTAAAAGCCTTTACTGTAATTTGATCATTTTAATGCACCATTGCTTAATAAAAGTATTAATTTCTTTAAAGAAATATGGTGTTAAATATACATTTTTGCTATATATTAGCATAGAAACTATGTGTGTTCTGTTGTACTTGCTAAGAAGCCTAGATTTCAAGTGCATGTGAACCAAGTAGAACCATATGTGGGCTTATGAAATTATAAGTAATTCTTGACTATAATAATGGCCGTTTTAATGACGAATTATGCCAGGTATGTGTCTATAAGTTGTTTTACATTCGATGTAGTCACCATAAGTCTTTTGACACCTGTTAACCTCAGATGGTGTGTACAGATTGTATTGTATGCGTTTTGTCATGTGAGATGTTTTGAGGTGTTTTCTTAACTTGTGTGTGTGGCTTCACGAGTTCGCCTGCAGCGTAGGTATGGTGTCATTAACATTCCAGCAGTCATGGCAGCACCGTTAACACTCCGCTACATGACGAGACAGCTCTGCCTGTACCTCTCTACCTGCTGCACTTTCTTTCTCTTGTCTCTCGTTCTCACACCCAAACACCCACCTACACAAACAAATACATATACACATACCAACCTCAATAACTACGAAACTAAAACCGGAATATTTATTTTTGTTACACATGGGGGTGTCACTTCTGACTCATATCATTCTTGTGCTGTCATTTAAAGAAGACATCTACAAACATGTCATTTTTCACACCACTTTATCTGCCTTTCTTGACAGATGCAAGACAGGAACACTTCAGGTAATTATCTGTGTTATGTGGTATGTTTTGAAAAGCACTTGTTTTGCAGTGTTGTACTAGGATTCGGCTGAAACGCCCTGACTGTTGGTAGGTGTGCTGGCCTGGCTCTCTGTTTGCCTGAGGGATCTTACTGTTTTGCATCTATACCTCTAGGGCTCAGAAAAGGCAGTACATGTTGATAGTGCTTCTAGGGGACCCACTCTGATGTAATCAGTCTCTGTGCCTACATGTTGTGCAGTGAGAGCCCTCTTGCCTCCAAGCCAAGAATGTACTAAGAATGACAAATATTGAAACCATGGAGTGCAGTCATTACATTTATGTGCATGTTACCTGGTGTATATATAAATATATTCTGATGCTATCTCAGTTTGCTTATCGATATCTCTGTGTGAGGTTGCAGGTATTGTCTTAACCAAGCACTTTTGCAGGCTTTGCAGAACACTGCATAGAACTGCCGCGGTTACAGGCCTGCTTCCTCTGTCTTGTAATCATATACAGACTAACTTGGGTAACACTTTAGTATAGGGACCGATTCTCACTCTTAACTAGTTGCTTATTAGAATGTCTGCTATTAGCATATTGGCTATTTATTAGTACTTATAAAGCACATATTCTGCATGACCATATTCTACATACCTAATCCTGCACAATACTTAAATTTAAGAACTGCATTAATAACTATTAATAAGCAGCAAATTGGGATTTTAAATGTATGCAAGAGTGGGACTGTCAGTGAACATTCTGTTATAGTTTTGACACTTTTAAAAGCAACTTGTTCACAAGGATGCAAAGTAAGAATTTATTTTAAAGTTACAAAATATTTAAGAAAGAATATTTTTATTTTACATAATCTGTACAGAGAGATGACATCTGTTTAACTAAATGACTTTGTAACAAGCTAAGAAATAACTCTTATTAAATAGAAGACTGGAAAATTAAAGACAGGAAGAGATTGTTTCATCGGTTTGCTGTACATAGTATAAAAAAAATTAGACAGAGCTACAAATGGAATCCATAATGTTGTACCCTGATTATTAGGCCTCTTGAGAAGTATCAATAATTATTTTACAAATATTGGAATGGCCTTGCCACCTTATTATAATAGCTAAAATATTGGCCTCTTTGGTACAATTAATTAGGTACAATGCATTTTTTCACAAAATTCAGTTTTACTACAAAAATAACATTTTCAATGGCAGTTTTTTTTTTTTTGTCTTTTAACTAATCCCGCAACTTTTCAGTGCAAACATCGTAACAATCATCCGCTTTGGAAAGGAAGCGAAAGATCACATTTCAAGTATTGATAAAAAGTTAAAGACAAGCAGAAAGAAGAATTCAGTTTGTTTGACATAGTTCAGGATTATTATACATTGCATAGTTCGTGCGGCACTTTATATTAAAAGGATTATGGGCAAGGGTAGGTCCACCTCTATGTACCCTTTTGAAGGCTTTGCAATATGCAAGTGCTTTAAATTGTGCATTTCGCGAGTTTTTGCAAGTGCTGTACTCCCTGTAAACCAGCTGGACAGAATAGAAGCAGCTCCGCGGAATGCACACCACTGTGAGCGTTTGTCAGCCACTGAAGTGTGCAGATGAAGGAAGCGGTGAAGTTTGCGCTGTACAGGTTAGACCTCAATATCTAGTTATGCAGTCTGCTGCAGTCAAGACGTGCACAAATTAGTAGAACGGCAGAAGTGGTTTTAGTTTCAAGATGTTCTTGTCCAGAGGTGCTTACAGTTTGAGTAGAAGCCTCACAACGGATTTAACAATGCCGCAGACAACTGGAGTCATTGCTGTGGGAATGCCTCTGGGAACGACTGGGAAGATGACACACACTGATTTGGAAATCTCCACATCAGCTGGAATGATTTGTCATATTGTCTTAAACAAGCTGTTGAAGTGCTGGTGTTCTGAAGTAGGAGATATGTCAGTGCTGGTACAACAGTCTCTTAAGTACTTATGCCAAAGGGTGACACCAGTTTGTCTCCTTTTTGCTGTTGGAGAGGAAAGTATTGGGCCATTTTTTTTAAGTCTAGAAATGGCAAACTAGAGCTAAACCATTTGGTGTTCCCTTTCCCTTATCATCCCAAAGCCTTTTTGTTCATTAGAAGGACCCACCTGTCATACATCTGATGATCTACTGCTTGATGCACACACACACACAAACGTGTGTGTGATTGTACTTTATGAGTGCACAAATATTAACACAATCTATATGCATGTGGTTCAGAAAGACCATAAATATGACTGTCACTGCTTTTGTATTATGTCCTAATGTGGACTTTTCTCAGGCACAGCCACACTCCTCCACGATCATGTTAGGCACGTCACGCTTGACGATGTTGTACTCGTCATCGAAATAGAGCATGGACATGGTGCTGAGTTTGGTGGGTATGCAGCAGGAGTTGACCGAACCAGGACTCATGCCTCTCATGCGGTACTGGTTAACTACTGCCGTGTGAAATGATGAGGCAGAGCCTGGAACCCCTGCCATGTAAGCTGGGCAGCTGCCTTCACAGTAGTTCCCGTAGTACCCTGCTGGCGCGATGATCCAGTCGTTCCAGCCAATGAGCCGGAAGTCAATGTAAAACTGCTGTCGGCAGCACAAACCGCCATTGGTGCCGTCGCACTCCAGGCCTCGCTTTCGGATGCGGTGCTTGCCGTCTGCTTGCTGGGCGTGGACCACTAGGAATGGACGGTGTGAGGGATCGCTTGGGTCCACCAGGATGGGCAGAACATTGGCGGCCTCGCAGCCCTCGCAGTGAATGTCGAGGTCTTGTCGGCGACCCCCTTTTGCAAGCATTTCTCGCACGGCCTCAGACACGGGGAAGGTGTGCCAGCCACTGCGTTTCAACTCCACACGCTTTTCCATCATGGGCCAGTGCACGTTCTGCCCACCGGGCTCATAGGAGTGCACCCTCACCGTCACCTTCCGCCGCAGTCCTTTCTCCTGAGTACCTGGCAACAGCTTGAAGTACAGCCACAGGTTTGCCTGCAACACGTAGAGGTTCTGATTCCCCTCATTGGAAATCAGGAAGTAGAGGCTGGACTTTGACGGAGTCACATCGTCTGTAAGAGACCAAACAAGTTTGTTAATTCTCAAATAGTGACTCTTTCTTACAAAATAAGCCTGTTTATGTCTTTTCTCAGCACAAACAGGTTGTGATTCTGCTGACGGCTACCCCTCCTTGGCCACATTCATTGACATAAACCACTTAACTTTTCCAGATAGACTAGATGCCACAGTTCTGGGCCCAAGTCCAGTTGGACTCATGGTTTGGGCTGAAAATGCTGGGCCGGGTGGAACGGGGGGGGGGGGGGGGGGGTCGTACGTGGGGCTTGCCCCAGGGGGTTCATTGAGTTCACAGGGAGTACTGTGAAAGCCCAGAGCTTCTGGAGCCGAAAGACTGACAACACAATGCATTGCAAGAGGTATTAGGAGACTGCTGTGGCACAGCCTAGCATTGAGCGTGTGCCCTTCAAATGAAACGCATGATAAGACATTTACATCACACTGGCCACTTTCTAAATACAATTGTATTTAGAAAGTCCAAGATACAGAGCTTTTTTGCTGTTGTAATTTGATTGTGAAGATTTTTTGACCACCCAGAAAATAAGAGAAATTGACTTGTGATCCTGAAAGTTGCACATGAATCATATTCACCGTAATCCTGACTGGAATGCCAGAGCTGTTTAATATTGGCAAGGTTTGAAATAGTAAAACCATGTTTGCCAACAGATTAGTTTGGTTTAATGTCAACAACTTGGCACAAAGGGTGGCTTCTTCAGTTGACAGCCTGACCTCACATACAGTAGCAGTCACATGTGCACTCTCTCTAGACTTGAAAGCATGTTCAAAGCTACAAATCAATCAGTGAAATCTGCATCATACAGTATGCTGTAAATTTTTTAAATGTTGTTATAGTTATTCTAGCTGTATAATATTGTTAGCTAGTGAGTCCATCTACATAACTTTTGTGGTGAAGGTGTTTGACAAAAAAATCTGGTTATGCTAGTCAAGATACCTAGTTGAGACCACCATTCACACACATATGCTGGTGACAAGCAGTGCTGTTTTTTTTTAAACATGGCTGTCAAGACTCGTTTTGCTGGGAAACCAGCCCTTTATATCCCACAGTGCAGACACAGTCAAAGTTCATCAATGACAGAGAATCAAGCCCTGGAGAGGTGTCAGGTGTGAACAAGTATGTCCTATGATGATAGGGAACACGTTCCCTGAACTGATTACTCCAACATTTTACCTCGTTACCTGCCTTTATATGCCCCCTGGATACAAATATACTTGTATGGCCATGTGCTAAAGTGTTTCAGAACCTGTCTCAACAGCTCCTGCTTAAAGTGAATCTAGTAAAACAAGGCTTTGCCCACTCCGCATATTCCAAGGCTGTGCGAACAGGTAGAGGAGATGTTGTCAGTGCTGTGGCATACTTTATCCCCATAAATATCAACACTTACCGACATCAGAATTCTTTCAACATATTTGCATAATAATAAATTATTTGTGGAACACTTTAAAATCTTATGCAATTTTATATCTGACTAATTGGAGTTTGTTTAGCTTGCTTGCTTCTCCTGCATCCTGTGGCTGTTTAACTTTTAACTTCTCCTCTGTGCAAAGGTATGCAACCTGACAAATATTCATTTCAGCCATGCATACAGTCTAGGTATTTTTAGTTTGCTGAAATGTTTATTTTGTTATCCTGTCAAACAGAGCATGGGCAAATGCACTTTTGACAAAACGGGCATTAGCTTTGGTTCTGTAGATTGCTCTCATGCTTTAAATGCTTAATGTGAACTGCTTGTCGAAGATCAATAAGATCAAGACCATGGCATGCTGCCTGATTAGATTTTGACTGTCTGCCAATCAGGTAGCACTACAGGCTCTAATTTCCTTGCTTGGATCGAATGTCCAAAAACAAAGATTTTCTAAAGAGATCAATTTGGCTCTTTGACCTTATGGACACTGTGCCACGCTGAATAATGTCTAATAATGAAGTCTTAATACCCCGTGCTGAACTGGTCCTGAAGAGTTCAGCGAGTCCGAATGGTTATGCTGACAAATGAGAAGCGAGCATCTACCGCTCCGCTCCTGTGGCTACGGGACACCAAATACTTCTGAAATGGCCCATAGGACAGTGTCAATAGAGACCTGAAATTGGCAGCTGTCCTCTCCTGTACCTTGGCAGCCCTCTTCTCATTGCTCTCCTAAAGCATGGAGCGAGATAGGAGCCACCTTCTGACTTACGGTCATACCGCATAACAGCAGGGAAGAGCATGCAACACGTGAGGCAACCCAATTGCCTGCAGCTGCAGTGATTTGCACATTGCATACCTCACAAATTCCTCTTTTTGTACATCTGAGCAGAATGGATCTAGGGTTGTCCTAATGCTATGCCCTGGCTGGCAGCCTTTACTTACTTGAGGGGTTAGCGCCAGCTGGGCTTGAGGCAGATGGGGGTTCGGAGAGCCAGTTTCATCATGCATTGCTGCTCACTGGTTCAAAGGTGTCGTGAATAATAGGGGACACTGCAAAGAGGCCTGATCGAGCTTTGATATTTGAAATGCATTTTCAGAGTAGGATATAAGAAGGCCATCCTCCCACCCCAGCCACTCTGTTACCCACAACGACTCAAATATCTCATGCATTATTCTGAGTGATTTCTTTTGTTTTCTATTGTTGTTTTTGTTCCCAATGTTGACATATTGGGTTTAGCAAGAACGCACAGTACTCTCTCAATAATTGCTGCCTTTTGTTGCTCCGTCATGAGTGCGTTCAGATCATTCTTAGTGGAGCAAGAAGTTCGGATAATGTCCAAGCTAATTGTGCTGCACAGTGTGCGAGACTAGAAGATTAAAGCCAGTTTTACAAGCTTAAATGGGTGTCAAACTGCGATATTGGCAAATTCTATAAAATTCTATAAAAAAGCAATGAAAATGTTTGCATATCCTTCCTGACAATTCTGATAGATTATGACTGTCTATATAAAAATCTGGATTAAGAAACACTATTCACTGATAACTAGTTGCTTAATAGCACATATTAATATCTTATTCTGCATGACCAAATTCTAGATCCATATTCTAGATGTATTTATTTTATTAATGTCATTTTGCTCATTCAAACTAACATTGATTGCTTAATGACATCCTTAAAAACGTGCAGAATGTTATCCATGTTTATTTCAATACGTTCTCCTGCAAATTTAACTGTACCATAGATTTATAATTGATGAACTGATTAATAAAATGAAACCCAGAGCTTCATCGCTTCCTTTTTTGACCAATGTATTTTCATAACTTACTCCAGCGTTCGGGGGTTGCTGCATAAGTATTGTAAAAAACAAACAAAAAAAAACACCATTTACATTCATTATATTTCTATTACTTTTTTCAGACCTCATATTTCCAGTTTGTTTGTGGCCATGGGAAACTTGTAGTCACTTCAAAGAAATGTATACTTCAATGAAAGGCAATCATTTTTATTGGTTTTAACAAAAGATTTTATGGCTGTATTGTCTGTTAAAAGGTCGTGATAATGTTCTTGCCCTCTTATTAACAAATTATCTGTAATACTTTGATTGCCATGTTTTTGATGCTCTCTTGGCGTTCCCGGGGAAGTTCTGGGATTTTAATGGCCTCAACACCCACCTAGCAAAGGTCACAATTTGACAAATGGCTTATTATTTTCTGTCAGCATATCTAATTATATGTTAAGAGAGGGTCATGTGTTCTAATTGCTCCCGTTACATAATACAAATATCAGATCAAGGATGCATGTCTCATTAATCCTCAAAGACCCACTGTAGCAAAACTGCAACACTTGTTGAAAGCAATTCAGTAATATTCTGTACTGTAATTAACTGTCACATCTGCAGCAAGAACTTTGCCTTTATATTAATCAGATCTAAAGATATGCATAAATAGTGCAAAACGTGGAACTGGATAATATGTAAAGCTTTTCAAACCAGTCATTTATGAAGTCCCTCTCTGTTCGGATGCTGCCTATGAAGGCAGTAGCATCTTAATAGGTTTTGGAACAGACCCACTGTATGTCACAGATTACTACAGTCACACAAGGTAGTGATCGTTTACAAAGTATTTGACCTGTAAATTAAATATTTGACTTGCAATATTTGTACATTCTGTAAATTCCAAACATGTTTTGTGATAAATACACCCCCCATTAATAAACATACTCCCTAAATTTAAGTTAAAGCCAAGAAATGTAAATAATCTGTACTTATACACTTAAAACTGTAGTGACATTACGCAGGTTAAATAAACCTCTTTTTTTACTTAATAAAATGTCAACACTTCTGGAATGCTCTTGATCTTGTACACACCTGACTCGGCGAAACTGATTATTTCCGACGTTTCTTCTTGCACCTCGTTGTGGGCAGCATGTCCATCCAAATTGGGAATTTCAACCCTCCCGTCCTCCCGAACTTTACCCGCGTGAAGTTTGCGCAGCGCCGTTACCATGGCAGCTTTGGGAATGGGATGAGTGATATTTGGTCTCTCTCTCATCTGCAGTCGGTTCAATATGTGCCTTTTAACCGCCTCCAGAAAGTCTGTGTCCATTCGCCCCGAATCATCCGGATGCCCGAGTCCACAAGAGGCACACTGAGACTCCTGAGACACAGTCTCAGCTCCCAGACTACACTGAACTGAGAGTATGCAAGCCATTAAACAGGTTACAGAGAGGATGGGAATACTCATTTTGTTAAATAGCGTGTCCATACAACAAACAAATCAGTTCATGGATTCCTACCGTTAAACAATTTGACCTATAAACAGGACAGAGTTGTACTTCCAACAACCTCCTTTGACAGATGTCCATTCATCATCACGCTCGCGGTCACTTTTCACAGAAAGTGTGTTTTATCGGCAGGTAAACACATCGAGTTATAATGAGGGCTAGCCGAGACAATGTCAGTCTTAATTGACGCTAGTTAAAAGCGGGAAAATGTCTCCTCATCTCCAAGGGAACTGACAAATTGACTTGCCTGAAGAATCAAAAGAAACCGGTTACTAATCTTGTATTCCTTTAAAGGTCAGTGTAGTCAAAACTGCACTCTTTGTCTTTCCACTGCATATCAATAGCTCGCGCTCCTCTTCTCTCAGTCTTAGTTCTTGCGTATTTCTTCAGCCTCGGGAGGGATGTTGTCCTTTGGTCTTTTCTCTCGTGTAATCACGACACTAAAGCACCTCGCGCTGAAACTTTTTTATACTTCAAACCACGTGGGACGCTCGACCAACTGCGAGCGAGAGATTATGCGCTAAAACAGGTGACGCTCCCAGAGCCGCATCAGTCCAAAAAGAGCCATTCACATCAACTTTTCATTGTGATAATACAAGACTACAGGGCTTTCATAAACGCAACAAAAATCTGTTTCTGTCAAGAAGCATTAGAAAATATTGAAACATAATATAAATGGCCAGCACTAGTTTTTACACATCGAGTTATTATTATTATTTAACTAACAAAGCAAAACCTTTATGGTTTCATGAGAATGATATAGTCACTCTTTACAGATCAGTTTCTGTAATAATTAATTAAATAATGCACGCGCTTTAAGAAATTCCCTCAAGTGTTGCTTTGTTTGCCAGTTTATTTCAGTCGAGTTTTTCTGCTGCGGATAGGAGGATTGCATTTCCAACTTTTTCTGAAGTGAGATGGTGCCCTCTATCGCTTCAATAAAATAAATACACGCTACATTTTCTGGGAATCTTCTATGAACACATCTATCTCGAGGGGCACATTTTACTTTGCATTTTCATTTTGGGATTCTTTCTTTCTCATGGAAATTCTTTAATAATTTGGTTTTATAATATCTGGAATATTCATTGATATCATCATGAATATGATCTGAGACTATTCAATTATAATATACAACTTCATATTTGAATGGGGTTGGTTTCTGTATTCATAAATGAAAATATTTAAAACATTAATTTAATATTATTTTTGCAGTTGTAGCTCTTGTGTATTCATGCCACCTCTCTGCAGCATTAAACAGACTGGGTAAGAAAGCACCTTCTGAGGAGAGTATGTGCCACTTTTCTCAAGATACCAGCTTTGCAGTCTAAAGAGAACAAACTGCGGCTTCAGACAGATTATCAGTATATATAAACACTTTTTAGCTATATATGTGTGTTTTTTCCAGTTGATTAGCTACAGAATGCAGTTCAGTGGCGTTTAAAAGGACACTTTGTATCATGATCAGTTCTTCTGTCACTTCTGCGACTTGGATGTCACTTGCCATGAGAAAATCCCTTGGATTTATGTCACATTTTAATTCATATATTATCCATTAATATTGAGGATAAAGGATACTGATGATGGTATGTATCTGTTTAGCCTACAGATGTGAATTGTGTTTTTCTGTCTTTTGTTTCAATATAAAAATAAATAAATAATGTGTAGATTATCCCAAATGTGTCAAGGCGATGGTTGGATTATGCTTGCGAAGTCTGTCGCCCTTCAGTGGTAATAAACACTACATGCATGTCGAAATGTAAGTACAGGTCAGTAGGGCTGGGTAAAAAATATCGATTCTCCGATTTTAATCGATCTTCAGTTTAACGCAACGATATCGATTCGGGAAATCCCCGAATCGATTCTTAATGCGCGTTTCACGTAAGAGGATATGAATATTCACCTCTCGTCCTGAAGGTGTCACCATCTTTCGAATTGCTCCACTAAAAAAAACAACTGTGTGCACCCTATTATTAATGTAGATGTGTATTTCAGTAATAAACTTAAGTAGGAGAGTTTCAGTTACCAGCATTTATATGAAAATATGGATCCCATGTCTGCAAAACTAACATTTTAAATGAAATATTGATAGCTAATCGATATCGAATCGAAACCATAAAAATAAGAATCGAATCGAATCGCAGAATTGGTCACAATACCCAGCCCTACAGGTCAGTGTTAAACAATTAGTGACTGCACGCAGTTAATTCCTTTTTTTAATTAGTTGTATGTTATATTATTGTAGCATTTTCTAGCTATAGTTATATTTAGTACAATGTTTATCTATTTATTCCTTTTATTCATTGAAAAAAAAAATTCACCCTTGCACTCTGTATTCTATCTACTTGTTTTCTTGCTATGTTTACTGCGTTACACTAACCAAGACTTCTCACAGCAATTACATATTAGGTTGGCTTGTTTGTTTTGATAACTTCTTTTGTCCTTATTTGTTAGCCATTTCGGATAAAAGTGTCTGCTAAATGACTAAATGTATTGTAAATTTAATACAAATATGCTACAAATGTAGTTTTCTAGCAATATCTGTTTTTAAACTGTTTAATCCAAAAATGAATACAGACTAGTGTTGGTTTTAACATTAGCGCTGCAACACATTTTTGATTGTTGCAAATGGATTACACATTACTCATGTAATGCATTACTTATTAAATCATTTGAGTGCAGTTATCCTGAAACAATGTGAAGGCAGGAAAATGAATGTGTTCTGACAGCAATATACATGGATCTAAAATAACACACACAAAGCAAATTACAAAGTGTGACAATGTTTGGATTGATTCCTAGCATGTAATAAAATTCAAATTTTGACCATTATTTCACATTTAGTGGAGATTCTTTAATATAACATTTTGATACATAGTAAAATAATATGACATATTTTGTGGAAGAGAAAAGCCCTAGTTGGTGGTTTTCAGAGTAATCGTGATTTCTCCGAGGTAATAATTACAGACTCTGTAAAAAGTTTGTACATGACTGAATTCAACTGTTCTCCCACAGGATATAGGTATTGTTGCTAAGGCCCATTAATTTCTCACAGAGAAAGTAGAATGCACTAAAAACAACAGATTTATGCCATTGTCATATGCCACATTGAAATCACATGCTGTCCTTGTAGAGGTTTACCACCCAGGACTAACAGCAAGTCAGGCATATGGAGAAACATGGCATCCTCGGTTTCCTCTGCCAGGTCACCACTTTTCTGCTTCTCGCTAATAGCCTCCTGGTTCTCAAAGGTGAGACAGCTTCCTTTCAGCTTAGTGTCTTTCACTGCAATACTTAAATCTGGTAAATACTTCTTTTTGTCCATGTGGAAAGTCTGGAGCTCAATACAGGGCTCTTGCAAAGTGGGGCGGGATGGTTGGCACTTGTTCTTAAATAGTCTTAGCTTGTTATTGATGTTGTGAGAGTTGGGTATTTTCCTTAAATAAATGCCGTTTGGTGATGTTGGCTGGAAACTCTGGCCTATGCCAATGCTGCAGTGATGGATCCGGCACAGAGAGGGGGATCCAGGCAACAATGCTAGCTTCTTCCAAGTTTTTGTTGTCAGGCTGAACCTCCACAAGCTGCTCTGAGGAGAGCTCTGGGTTTCCCCACCACCAAAGATGAGCATGCTGTCCTTAAACAATACAGCAGAGTGACCAACCAGCCTGGAAGGACCTGAACTGCAGAGTAAGAGATCATAGAAGTGTTAGTGTTAAGTTCGTGTCTGAAGGGGGAAAAAAAGCAATGTATAAAAATTAAACGAATAATTCTCTCAAAAAATAACATTTGCCGAAAATGTTCCCACTCTCAGCCCATCTATAATGCAGATGAGTTTGTTTGTTAATCAGAACAGGTTTGGAGAAATTTAGCGTTACATCACTTGCTCGCCAATGAATGGGTGCTGTCAGAATGAGCGTTCAGCTGATAAAAACATTGCAATAATACACAAATATTGTATGTAATCCACAAACTGTGTATTCGTAAGAAACAAATCCATCATTAAGATGCTTTTAACTTCAAACCGCTGCTTCTGACAAAATTATGGGTCCTCTATCCACAATATTTCTCCAAAGAAAAGTCATCTTATCTGAATCAGGAGAGAAATATGCACAAATCAAGCACCATTTACAGTCCAAAACAGTTCTAAACAAATATACTGGTGGATTTTGATGTGAGAGGACAACAGGGAGTGGACGTTGTCACTGGAGGAAGTGCCATTGAAAGATTTGTTTCTTATAAACATGCAACTTTTCACTTCACAAAACATTAAAAGATAGACTGGAGTGGTGTGGATTATTTGTGGATTATTGTGATGTTTTTATCAACAGTTTGCACTCTCATTCTGACGGCACCCATTCACTGCAGAGGATCCACTGGTGAGCAAGTGATGTAATGCTACAGAGATGAGTTCATCAGAAATATATGATACTACAACAATAGATTGGCACAGTTAACAGCTGTGTGAATATTCTGTTCTGCTTGGGAATATGTAGTTTGCTTCCTACTAATTATGTTAAACAAAACTCTGAATATCTTTCAAAGGTTTGTAGCTATAAACTTTCCAAAGTTGCGCCAAATCTATTGATTACTTATATGGCTATCAGGGTTTATGGGATGGATAGATAGATGTTAATAAAGAAGCTCACTGGAAATTGATGCAGCTCCAGGTTTGGCTGGCAGGACTCCAGCTCCACAGGTCCTTCTGTTCCCTCAGGCCCTGCAGGCCACCGTAAAGGTACATAGAGTCCTGGTATGTCATAGCTGAGTGACCATGTCTGGGACCAGGCCCACCTTGTACACTGCTTAGGAGCGACCACACCCTGGAATCTAACATGTAGAAAATATCATTATTTGGTAAGGTCATTTAGCAATATGAAAATCATACCTGAGGTGGATAACAGTCACACTATTCAAATAAATGTTTAGTCTTAGAAGATGCTTTATAAAAACCATAAATCCAATGCTATGTGATAACACTCACCAAAATCAAATTTCCAGAATTCCTTTGTTGATCCTCTTATATCAATGTATCCACCGTAGACATACATAGATGACCCAAAAATGACAGCACTGTGCCCTTTTCTGTTTGCTGGTGTCACTCCCTACAAAAACAGTTTACAATAATAAAAGGATCACATGTTTCAGTTGTAGTTCTTATTAAAAAAAAAGATGTTTACCTGTAAAGTTTCACTCTCTGTTTTCCAGTTAATCCAGCATTCATTTACTGCAAAGAATATAAAACTGAAGATGTGAATGACAAAGTTGCATATTACTGTGTGGTAAAACACAATCTGCGTTCATGCAGCACAAGTGCTAGTGTCATTAAAGCAAGACAAAAGAAATACTACAAAAATTCAGAAAGCTGTATTAATTTTTTCCCACTCAAGTTTTTAACTTAAATTCCAATTAAATGAAAGTACCGGTACTTTGTTCATACAAAACACAGACATTCACACATACACACGTTTGTTTTTGTGAATTGTGGGGACATCCTATAGGCGTAATGGTTTTATACTGTACAAACCGTATTTTCTATCGCCCTAAACCAACCTTACACCTAAACCTACCCCTTACAGGAAACTTTGTGCATTTTTACTTTATCAAAACTCATTCTGTATGATTTATAAGCCTATTGAAAAATGGGGACATGGGGTAATGTCCTCATAAGTCACCATTTCCTTGTAATACCTATGTCATACCCATGTCATTATACAAATTTGTGTCCTCATATGTCACAAAAACACACACACACACACACACACACACATACAACAACACAAATGTTCTAGTTGACTCAGACATTTTGGAGCCCCACTGATCATGCACTGAATGAAAAATACCTGTGTCAAACACCCAAAGAGGCATTTTTGAGTTAGTATATGATGAATCTTGCATTCCTCCAAAGACATACAGAAATCCCTAAGAAAAAAAAGAAGGTAAATTCATTTACTCTTGTTAGTGCAAATATTTTTTACTAAAGTAATATGTGGAAATAATCAAGTATACTGCCTGATATGACCCTTTTAGGAATTTTTATGCAGAATGCAGTGTATGATTCACATGGACTGCCTTTAATAAAGGTGAAAATGTGATAAATTGACGGTCTACAATGTCATATTGTTTCTCATAACTTGTGAACCCCTTATGCTCAATTGTGAGTTTTTCATTCATTCACTGAATGAATAAATTTTGAGTCTATTGCAATTACCTGATATGCTACCATTGCGTGCTCCTCCAGTTCTTCAGGTGCTTCTTCACAATCACAGGGAAGCTCGACCCACTTGTCACAGACTAAAAATATATACATTTTCCATAAATTATCATCAGTGCAACAGGAACCATACATTATGCAATAATGAGAACAAGTGTACAAAGAAGCAGGCAGCCACATATAAATGACAATGACTTACCCACATTATATTTCCAGAAATCTCTCAGTAAGCATCTTTCTCTACCACCTAGTACGTAAACATGGCCTCTGTGGGCACAAGACGCATGCTTGTAACGATCACATGGTGCGGGGCAGTGCTGAGGCACTGAGGTCCACAAACAAGCTCCGCTCCCCTGGTTCATGCTCGGGCTCTTGAGAGTCTCATGGGTTAATCTCTGTGAAGAAAAGAAAGCGTGAAATACACAGGGACAGCTAATGAAGTCATGTTAACATTACTTCCTAGAATAGTACAGAAACAGCAGAACAAGAATATTGCAGTGAAAGGAATTTTTATTATGGAGTTAAGTAATATATTAGATAAAAGCGGTGCAAATATTTGACTAGAAAGCAAGTATTTCTAGTAAACAACACTGCAGATTTTGGACCATTTAATTAAAATGGCTTTTATACAGTTCAATAAACAAGTTATTACAGAAAATCCTACATTTAGACAGAATATTGCTATTTTGTCTATATCCCCAAAAGTCAAAACAAACAAAAACAAATTCACCAATTGACTGTACGCAGGGAGCTTGTTTGACGGGCGATCTGAGCACTCAGAATGCGGATATTATGTGCCGCCATTGAATATAGCAAAAGCGACACAGAAATAAAAAAACCATGGATTTTTTTTATAGAGAATGAGCAGAAGAAATACCAATCCAGTGTTTTAGAGTCTGGCAAAAGCTATAAAAAGACTGACTGTTTATCTCACAGCGTAAGATGCAGCCTGCAGAAGTGACGTGTATGGTTGTCGTCCACACTGGAAATTCACACCACTGTGTGTGTGATGTAATACAAAAACTTGAAACAGAAGATGCTACCTACTGACTTGCTGGGCATTTTTTCATAATAATAATAACATAATAATTATAATTCACTTTGCATTATCCAATGGTGAAAATCTTTCAGTAAACATGTATTTCACCCAATCTTAACACTGTTGAGCACCTGTGTGGGATTCTGTAGACGAGTAGCAGTACACTCCATTAAAGACCAGGTCATTTAAGAAGGTCATCGTTAAACAGGACAGATGTGTGTCCTACACTCAGTGCCAAGAAGGGTCAGACCAGTATGTATTAGACATTATGGAGGATATTATACATTTGTTGAATTAAATTGTGTACTCATTTCTTGTTGTTTACCAACTGACTGGGACACAAATGTTATATCCTGTTGTTTACAGACACCAAAAAAGTTTGTGGTATACCTGTAATACAGCGTGTTAATGTTGAAATCGGAATGTGGTTGGTTATGTTTTAATAGCTTATTTTCTTTTTCAGCATTACACGATTTTTTTTTAACAAAAAAAAAAAATATTTTGAAAATAAATCCCTTCCAACACGTCACACCTCAAATACACAACCAAAATGTGACATATTAGTTTCATATCGCTCACCACAGTATGATTTTTAACGTAAACGCCCAGAGAACATATTATTCGCATTTGTAATGGTTTTATTAATATAACTAAGAAACATTGTTACATAACCTCTTTACGGCGGTCGATGAGTAGGCTACTTACTTGCATCATAAGAAGTTTATATGTGACTTTCATGTTGAAGAAAGTCCCGAAAGTGTCACATGACCGCGAGGAAGAACTACTTCAAATCTTGAAAGCAACTAACGGTGGATAGAGGTCCTCAAACAGAAGTTATTTTTGCTGACTGTAATGTAACCGGTTAGATTGCGTTGTTAGTAAATGTAGCGTTAAAACTCCTTACCGCTCAAAACTGTCGTTGAACGTCTGCCCTCCCTCGATCTTCATTGAAAAGATAAGCGATTATGAGAAGTATATAGCTGCCAATGCCAGTACACGAGAAGGAGGGGCGAAGAAGGATCCTCTGTGGCTTTGCTTCTCTCTCAAGAGGGTCTCTGACTGTAACTGAACACAACACAAACGCACTCCTACTTTTAAAACAAAACTAGCCAGCACGGAACACTAAGCACGTTTAAATCATTCAAAGCTGGGTAGATTACTTACAAATTTCAGTCCGTTACTGATTCCAAATTAACGTACATGATTAAAAATCGTAGTAATGTAATCTGTTACATAACACATTTTAGGTATAATCAGACTACTTTTTAGATGTTAATCTAACTCATTTATCACATTGATTTAAATAGGATATTGATATTAAAATGCAAAGAAATTATATTATTATTATGTTATTAATATTATATATAATATATTTCATATAGCTATAATAATATATAGTATTGTTATGTTATTAACAACATAAAGTGAATAAAGCATTGCATTAGGCTAATTCAAGGTTTCCCAAACTTGGGTTTGTGAAGGACTTGCAAGGCATTTGTGTCATAATCGTAAAAATGTCAAATTCAAATAAGAATAACATTAATCAAAATAAAATATTTACTAAAAAAAAAAAATAACATTTTGTTTACCTGCATGTCATGTAGGCATTTTAGAAAGGAAAATTTTAAATATAAAAAAATAATTAGCTAGATTCAATTAATTGTTTATGAATAATTACTTGCTATTGTGTGAATATATTTATTTAAGTAATCAGTAAAAAAGTAGGCTATCTGTAGTCTGATTTTAAAATGTAATTTAATCTAATTACAAGTACTTGGAATCTGATTGTACTACCCAGCTCTGTTGATATTATAGGCCTATATTATTTATATTTCGCATATAATTTATTCATTTAGCAGAAGCTTTTATCTTGTAAAATTGCTGAAAACGATGGTATGTTATCAGCACTTACTGTATGTTGGAGGTATTTAATACAGTGCTTCATAAGACTCTGAATGTACAATGGCATGACTTTTAAACAGGATACATTCCTAATTCACTTCACTTTGTAAGTGTTGACTAAAAGTATTATGTCTGACATTGCAGTCAGTGAACTTCATTATGTCTGTTTTCAGCCTGAGGGATTTTTCAAAATAGTTACTTTAACCACCAGAGTGAAGAAAGTGCTACTAAACTTCTATCACGGCTTTGGCCCTGCAAGAGGAAACAATGTTTTAGGCTATGTTTATGTTAGATCTATATGTTTTAGGTTATGTCTACACCAAAGCAGAATACATATAGAGTCCTTGTATAGCAGTTACTCCAGAAATGAGAGAACATGCTGAAAAGGGAATACAAACATGTTGAAACCATGAGGACCTAGATGAGTATTGTGTGTTTCACATGGTATTTCGCCGCAGCATAAAATGGCTGCCCACTGCTCCGGGTGTATGTTCACGGTGTGTGTGTGTTCACTGCTGTGTGTGTGCACGTTGGATGGGTTAAATGCAGAGCACGAATTCCGAGTATGGATCACCATACTTGGCTGAATGTCACTTCACTCACTCACTTATTTCAGTAAGAAGATGGTGATGTAGCAACACAATTACTCAACAACTAAGAGGCCTTGGCTAAAATGCAGATGTTTTCTTGCTTATACATGATGCCTAGAGAGCCACTCCAATGTGGATTTCTTTTTTCATGTGTGGAAAGGCCTTTTCTTTTTCTCATCTACCTGGCCCTCTCGCTCTTGCATAATAGACACTTATGTCATAATGCTGTTCACTGATTTCAGTTCTTAATTCAACAACATTATACTTCAGACACTCACTAGAAAATGTTCCATATGTGGGCTTAATACCACACTTTGTAACTGGATCCACGACTTCCTGACTAACAGACTCCAAGCAGTTAGTCTCCATGAGCAAACCTCATAGCCAGGGGCGGATCTAGGATTTTTTAGAAGCAGGGGCCACAATGGGGCCACCATTTACAGAGAGAGGCCAAGTTTACCGTTCAAGTCTTTGGAAACTTTAACAATAACGGCTTAAATATTTCCATATGTATGTATGTGTGTGTGTGTATGAATTCATTAAGAATAACATAGATAATAAAATATAATACAATATTTGAGGAAAAAACAGGTGTCCCTGCCAAACTGGAGTTCGTTTTCACACTTGTTGTTCTTGAACATTGTAAGAATGTTTACGCACCCCCCCCCCCCCCCCCCCCCCCCCCCCCCCCGGGAGTTTTTGTTGTTTCTGTTACTTTGTAGCCTAGTCTTAAATGTTAACGCTGATGTAAATCATGCATGACGATTGCAAACATTGTATGGTAAGAATTTGCTCTTATGAATACAGAATTTTTTTCTTTAGGGTCATCATAAACATAATACATCATAAAATATTTATGTCCGGTATCTCCAGCAGCATACCATATGATCTGTTCATGACATCATATCCGCTCTACGGGTGATGGTCAGGTCATATCCTGTTCATTTGCATGTTCTGAGGGTGGGGTATATGGCAGCAACCACAGCTTCAGAGAAACTACAGGGTGTACAGTGAGTCGGAACAGGCGATTAATGCGGTCCACAAGATAGCATAAGAGACTGTGGAGGACGAAGTCACCGAGAGGTAACGTGTCTTTATATATGCCCTGTTTATTCATTCTTTTGTTTGTTCATGCATTTTAAAAATGATCCCTTCCAGCTCGAGCTTTTGTTACTGGTCGACAGGCAGTTATTACAAGTCCCTGTGGGCGTATTTTACTTACAACCGTTATAATTATTTCGCTGTATGGGTTAGTTTGACCCAGCGGACGGCTGATCGCGAGAGACGGGCGTTTCTGCGGATGTTGCGCGTGCTTGGTTGATGTGGAGCTCCAACGTGGATGTGCTGCTTATGGCATGTAACGTTACGTATATGAATCAGAGATATTAGCCACTTTTAATGAATAGACTAACTTGCAGCATCCCTTGAATTGTTTAGCTTTTTCATCAAATAAGGTGAAATTTAAGTGTTAATACTTCAGGAAATATTGGTCATTAACCTCACTGGGTCAATTAAATATTAGCCTATGTGACCTTATTTTCTGTTCAGTTTCTGTTAGGAGAATTGGGGCATGCCTAAGTGCCATTTAAACACTAAATACCCATATAATGAAAATAAAAGTGTGAAAACCTTTATTTATTCTAAAGAAAATAATGCTAAATGAAGCTGTGATTCAGTAGGTGCCTGATTTTTGTGACCGAATTGATAAATTTCGTATAAAATAAAGAGAACTGTATGCAGCATGATTGCTTAGTTAAATGTTGATTTGTGGGTTTTTACTTCCTGTTGGATGTGGGACAATTGTTTTTTGTTTTGGAGAATATATTATATATTTTTTGGGACACCAAAGTGTACTGTATTCCTGATATGTGTCACTTTTCTTCCATTTGTGAGGGAACAGTTGTTCATTTTACTTTTATACTCATCCTTCAGGAACTTCTGAGCCTTACTTCCTATATTCACCTAATAACATGTAATTTTAAATTACTTATGGGTAAAAATGGAGCACTTTAAGGCACTGTGTATGCTTCTTTTTTACCATACATCTCAACTGTTTCCCATTATATTTACGCAATACAATCCAGCTTTGAAATCTCTTTACTTTTGCAACCCATTTCAGTTTATATTTAGTAATCCATCTTGTTTTTGACCGAGTTTGTAAAGAAGTACTTTTCTATCTCTTTATTAGTTTGAAATATGGATTCAGATGTCCTTGTATCCAGCATGCATATTAACCTTGAAAGCAGGCCTGCATCTCGAGCAGAATCTGTTATGTCAGTACTTTGGTTTGTTTTTATTTCATACTCTTGAGTGGTCACTTTTTTCCCCTCTTTGTCTCTAGGGTGTTTGGGTGTAACCTCACTGCCAGTAGTGGCTGTGCCCTTATCATCTTCAGAATGGTTGTGAAGTAAAGGCACAGTTATCTCATTTTTTTTTACATATTATTGCAAAAATATGCATATTTGATAAACTCCTTATGGTAACTGTTCGAATTGTATTTTTTTAATGGTTTTTTACGTTTTAATACCTTGATTAATAGTACTTAGATTTTTAGCGGGAAAGCTACAATGCGCACATTATATGCAGTACCATATTTTCAAAGGATCATGTGAAAATCCTTGTGCAGTGCAATACATTGAAATAACAATTTCACTGTGCAACAGGTTTTTGTTTATCTTTTAGGTGGCTTGCACTTGAATTGTCTGTATCACGGAAACAAGCAGGCCTCTGGGTTCAACATGCTAATGACCTGTCTGAAGCTTGTACCATTTAATTTGTTTGCTGTACTCTGTTTCAGACACACAAGTCACTTTAGTGACTTGGACGTTTGAACTGACATTGGTTCAAGTTAGCTAGGATTAGGGTTAGGTTAGGCAAGAAAGGTTGGGAGATTAGAGTTTGAGAATGGCTGTAGAATACGCATACATGCTGAATATTCATTGTTTTGTCAGTAATCTGATGCAGTAGTCAGATGCTTTTTCAGTGTTCTTCAACAAAATATCCAGCTATAACAGTGAAGTCTTGTGTCTCCACTCAGTTTATTATAGGATTAAGTTTTAAACTTAATAGGATTAAACCTAATTCTAGAAAACTGAGCAAAAATTCCCAATATCTTAGTAATAAAATGCTCCAGATGTAACTATGCTGACCCTGTTGGTGTAGAGTTTCAACAAATTACTGGGAAAATATGGGCAGAAATGTTGAACCATTCATTTTATGCCTGTCTTTTTTATTGTATGTGCCATACATTCTTTCATTGTTATTGAAATACCCTGTTTGCACGTCTATAGGGCAGTGTGTTGTGAAATACCTCACAATATGCTATACCGTTCAAGAGTTTGTGGTTGGTAAGATTTTTTTTGTTTGTTTTTGAAAATTTATGCTAATCAAGGCTGATGGCAGATGGACTATTCTGACGATGCTTTTCATACTTTTATTTTCAACAACACGTTCAAAAGCACCGATTCATTCAAAGAGAGATGTAATGAAACACACTGTTGAAATCATTTTAACTTTGAACGCCGCTTTTAAAGGCTCAAATGCGTCGATGCTAAGACAGATTTTGCTTTCCTTGAACATGACAACCTGTTTTCACAAATATACATGACTCAGCCTGAATCTCTCTCTCTCTCTCTCTCATATTCGTTGTCTGTTTAGGCTTAAGTGCAAATTTATTGAGCCTCTGTACAAATCAGCATGGTACACATTGTTATTATTACTAATATTCAGTACACATGCACGAAGTGACAGCCCTGCATGACAGTGCATTTTACTATGCAGTCAATGGGACGGTCACAAGCCTCACAATTTTCATCCAAAATATCTTGGGTTTGTTTTCTGTAATAAAAATCTATAATTTTTTTTTAAATTGTGTTCTAAACACGAACGAAGGGTGTTGCGGGTTTGGAATGACATGGGGGTAAGTGATTAATGACAATTTTCATTTTGTGGCGGAGTATCCCTTTAATCAAAAATACAGTGATATCGTGAAATGAGTTTTGAAAACGGTAATGCTGATTAATATATATTATTTTTTGGAAACAGGGATACTTTTTCAGGATAAAAAAAAAATAAATGAATTTATTTTAAAAATAAATTTTGTAATAAATAAAAATGAAAAAAACAAACACTGACTCCAAACTTCAGTGTATATTTGTCAGTAGCAGTATTAATTTCTGCATGATTCATGTGTAAAGCTCACACTTTAATGTTTTAGACCTGTGATTTTCCCCTGAAAAATCTCACCTGTGCTAGTCATTGCACTCTTAGGTGAATAAGGGTACTTTTTTGAAGAAACGCGCATATCAACCCAGCCAAGTTTATGAATGGCAACAGTTTCCCTTAGATTGGTTTCTCTTTTGCCAGGCCTTGTGATCTAACTGAAAAAAAAACCCAACCCTTGAATAAAAAGCAAGTTCTGCTTTTTATTACAGGCCATCTCATATAGTGTCATTAGGCTGCGCATGTTCTACATGCCCCACCCAACAACATAGCAAATTCAGATCAGCAAAATGTGCATTTCTGGAGATTCAGCAACACTTTTTTTTCCCTTAATGAAACACTTTTTATTCTGGCATAATGCTCTGATATTCTTAATTTTTCTGTCATCATTCACTTTATAATTCATTATTCTTATGTAATCTGGATTATAGAGGGTCATGAACTAGTCATACCAGTGGGGAATGTGGAGCCAGAAGTTCAGTAATTTATTTCTTGGTTTTGACTTTGTGCTCCTAAACACTCCCACATGGGATGTTTCTCTTGCCCTGGATACCCCTTGAGAGCCCAGTGGAGTCTGTGTCTCTGGGTATGTGATTAAAAGGGTTTGAGATAAACAGTGAGGTTAAATCCATCTTTTATGGGATGTGTGATGGGGTAGAATATTTTGTAAATGAGCTCTATATGAAGGTATTTGCCAGTGGTTTCTTGTAAAAAACTGTGCTGCTTTCTTTAAACTTTATATTATTGCTTATAAGAGGTCGACCAGTAATGTATTTTCTCAATTACCACTGAATGTCTTTCAGCGTTTGCTCATTAACAATGCCTAGTATAACATTCATTTATCAATTGTCACCGTTTTCTAAAAATTCCTTTTCGCAGGTGGGTTGCATAAGGTTTTATCTGTAATTTATTTGAATGAAAAATTCTTTATGTCTGCCTAACACAGAGATTGTTTTCCCTCCTTGTAAATGAAATGAAGAGGTACTTGAGAATTTATTTCACTTGCTCTGGAGAATGTTTTTGCAGTGCTGTTGAAATCAATTCCACCTTTCCCACAGAGCAGAGTAGCAGCTTGTTGGAAATGATTTGATATGCGGGAAAATATACATAAGATATAAAATGTTAAAATTTTTGCTGCTTTTTAGATGGAGAATATCATGGTTACTTTCACTTGTTTATTCAAAATACTCTTCAGTAGCTGTGTGTAAAGAGATTGTCCAATGGAAGAGCTTAACTTCTCTCCATGCCCGGTTTGGATAACAGCATGGCTATGGTCCCTGTTCATCACCACTGCCTTTATATATCTGAATGAAGCCTCTGTGTCCCAGCTCTAGATGGTTAGTATTCAGCAGAGATGCTCACCTTGAGTTTGAAGGAGAAACAAGATCCTCAGATGACAGATCCTTTGCTTTCTTGTACAGATTAAGCACGTTTATGTAGTTTATTCATAACTGATCAAATCTGGCATTTCATATCACCAATCTTGTATGAGAAATTTCTTTATGTCTGTACCTCCGAAAAGAAACATTATTTTAGACATGATGAATGCTTGAAGGAGAGTATAACTGTCCACATGAGCTTTTGGAGCCACTGTAGTTCTTAAAATGCTCTTTTATTTAGCTCTTTCATGGCAAGAAATATGGCTTGCTTTTCTATCATTTTATTTTTAGAATCAAAGAAGACCCTGAAGTCCAGGTAAGCTGAGACTCGTAAAAATATTATTTTCTCTGGCTTACTTTTATCCATTACTGATTAAAAAAGAGCTCAAGCTTTTCCCTAAATATGCTTACATGTGGTTCTCATTCAGGAGATGTAGGTTTGATTCTGAAACCAAAATTATGAACGGTAAGAGTGGAAGCTGTCAATGCAATGTCAATACAGCTTTCAACACATGGTTCTTAGCCGTTGAGGAGTCACTTTTTTGTTTTTCATCCTTAGTGTGCAGGTCTTTTCACATCTGTAATATCTGGGCAGGCATGTTTGGCGCAATGGTGTTATGAAATTAAAACTTTTTATAACACACCACCCATATCTGTTCATATACCAACCTGGGATCATTGGAAAAAGCTGTGGCAAAATTTCTTCAAAACGAATGCTTTTTACACATTTCACAACAAAAAATGAATGTGAATCTGGCCACTTTTTTGTTGGTTTTTGTATTTATCGCAGCAGGTCTAAAATTTAATGACCAGTAAGTTGTGCTAAAAGGTTAATGCTCTTATCACATTTGAAAGTAATGTACCATCTACATTAAATTCTATCCTAAACCTAACTCCCATGAAAATTCCATGAAAATATCAGAGGAGTGGCTCATATCCGTAAACAGTTATGTCAGGTTTTTTCTGACTGGTTTGTCATTGCTCTGTTACTAGTGTATTATCTTTTTTTTAAATCCTCTTATGGCAGTTTACTGCTATTGCACTTCCTGCAATGTATCATACCTTTTGTTTTATTTTGAGGTATGTGTCTACTCGCACTCACCAGAAGAATCTGAAGAGAGCACTTTCTGCCTCTCTTATGTGTATATAGAAGAAATAAAACACATTGTGTACCCATTCTTCGCTAGTCAGTGCATCCCTGCAGAATCGAGGCTTATAACCTGTCTGCACTGGCTCATATTATTCATTTATACTGTATTTGTTCCCCCGCTGTACATTCCTTTTGCAGTACTCTAGGCTTAAGTCTCTGTTGCAGATGAGAGTTTATCTCTGCTGTCTGTTCCCAGCTGGCACTGGTCTCAAGGGTATGAGAGTGTACAGGGAAAGTATGAAGGGAAGTAAGAGTATGATTTGGAAGGGGAGAGAGGGGATTTTTGTAGCCATATCAGGCTTTGGCCTAGTTTTTTTCCATTGTTTTTCCCATTAATCTGGCAGGAAGTTCCAAATAAGCCTAGCTTAGCGAAAAGTCATCTGGTTTCCTGTAGGTCAGGATTTTCGTCTCGCACAGTATGTCAAACTATGTATATGGATTTGTGTGTGTTTGTTTGTAGAATCCATTTCAGATTTAAGGCTTCATCCTAAACTCATTTATAGCTTATTTTTCCAATATTTCTTCTGCAAGACAGTTTGGCTTTAGTACTACAAAATTTACACTGAAGTTTGAGATGAGTTTGTTAGTCTTGAGCATGATGATTTTTTTTTTTTTTTTTTTTTTTAAGAATAAAAAAATTAAAACATTGTACACTAGGCTACCTTTTAAAAAGTTTGGGGTCAATACTTTTTTTTTATTTTTTTTAAATTTGAAATAAATAACAAATCTAGGGCCCTATGATTTCTGCGATGCTGAAAACGCGGAATGTCACGGAATTTGTCAAAGTTTGCATGAATTAATTAAAAGTAGGTCATTGCACTTAAATCAAATCGAGATATGGACTAGTATCTGTAAATATTACATTTAACATTTAATAAGGCTACTGTAATAAGAAATAAAAATAGTTTGTATGCATTCAAATAATTAGACATGCTAAAACACAGAATTTGGTAACAAAACATAAGGTGAGGAAAAAAATAAAACATCTCATACGGCTCATTGTCATTTTTTGTTACACTTTTAATAAATTAATGTTAAATTGTATAAATTTCATGATTTGAATTAATTAGACATGCTTTTTGATTGATACCATTTAAAGAGGAGTCCAGAAAAATTAAAACGGGAAAAAATGGAATCCAGAAAATTAAACGGAAAAAACAGAATTTAGAAAAAAATAAAACAGAATTTGGGAAAAAATAAAACAGATTTTACAGGGCCCTACATTCAGCAAAGATGCTTTGAATTAAACTTTTACATTGTTACAAAAATCTTTCAAATAAATTCTGTTGTTTTGAATGTTCTATTCATAAAATAAATAAACCTGAAAAGAAATCTATCACGGTTTCCACAAAACTATTAAGCAGCACAACTGTTTTTAAAATTTATACTTGAGCACCAAATAAACATATTTCTAAAGGCTCATGTGACAATGAAGATTGGAGTAATGGCTGTTCAAAATTCATCTTTATAACAAGATTCAATTATATTTTACAGTGGTAATAACATGGAAACCATTATTTTGATTTCTCAATATTTACTGCCTGTTTTACTGTGTTTTTGATCAAATAGATACAGCCACGGTGAGCATAAGAGACTTCTTTCATAAACATTTAGACATTTAATTTTGGCATGAATTTGTACAGCCCTAATATTTATATAAACCCCAGGTTCTGGCTCAGTTTTGTAAATGCTTACTTGCAAGCGCAAAAAGTTCAATCTAAGTTAAGCCCATATAGGTTTAATATTTAATGCAACAAAGCTGTGTGTATTTATCAGTAAGTGTGTTACCTGGGTAATTAACCAAAGATATACAGTTGAGTTACAGCTGAGTTACGGAACCGCTGTCAAAGTGGCAAACACAATTAAGTGGAAGAATCACTTCCTTTAGAGAAGATTGTACAATCTAAAAAAAAAAAAAGGAACTACACAGAAAGGGAATAAATGCTGATAAAATCATTAGTATTTATGTATGTCTATGTGAACTATTAGTGCAGTAGGTATTACACACTAATTTTCAGTTTTTATTCTTGTGCAACTCATACCAGATCATCTTAATAGTTAAAGACCGACGATGGTGATAATTGAGCTTGTTCATTCTGTCTTATGGTTATTCTCTGAAAGCTTTATCAGTGGATGAAGTGTGCCATATGAACTAATGCTGGCACTGTCACCTACTCTGCTTTTCTGTGGCCTCTTCTTTATCAATGCCTGAGCTCCTGACGTGTGCCATGATTGTCCCCAGCAGGCCTGCAATCAGAGAGGGTGAGGCCGAATAGGTCAGCTCGCCACTCCACTCAAGCAGAGGGCATCACCCTCTCTTGTACATGAAATCAGTGACCCTCTTCTAAACTGGCATCCATGTAAACAGCTAAAAATGAGAGAATCTGTGCTGCATGGGAATAGAGTCATCACTGATCTCTGCGCTTCTCTCTCAGGTGTAGAGAGGTTCACCGGTGACACTGCTGAAGAGCGCTCATTGCTTTTAGTGGCACGGCAGCTCCATAGGCCCTGCTCACAGGGGTTTGGTGATGAACGAGTGTAGCAGAATGTGGACAGTACTGAGGGAATACTAATGAATTCCACCAGCCGGGGAAGGAGGAGGGCCATCATTAATATTTCAGAAGCTGGTCGCCATCCGGTCGTACTTGAGAAGTGTGCATATGTAGGTCATATCTGCCATCATTTTAGCATGCCCAGCCCCTGTTTAACCCTGTTTAACTGGCATTTTCTGTAACGGCGACGACACAGTGCATGTATGCCACTGTGTTGCACTGCCTTGTCATTTGGATTTCACCAGTTAAATCTTTTACCACATCTACAACCTTTTTTTTTAATATTTAAAAGTTTGGGGTCAGAAATTTTAATTTATTTAGTTATTTATTTGAAGAAAGAAATTAACATTTTAGCAAGGATGCATTGATTCAGTCGATCAAAAGTGGCAGACTTGCACTGTTACAGAAGATTTCTATATCAAATAAATGTTGCTCCTTTAAACTCTCAGGGGAAAAATGGTCTCCACAAAAATATTAATCATCATAACTGTTTTTACTATTTAATAATAAGAAGAAATGTTACTTGAACACTAAATCGGCATATTATAATGATTTCTGAAGGATGATGTGACACTTAAACTAAAGTAGTGCCTGCTGAAAATTCACTTTTGGTATCAGAGGCATAAACTACATTTTAAAATATATTCAAAACAGTTATTTTAAATTGTAATAGTATTTGTGATCAAATAAGTTCAGCAGCGGTGATAAGTTTGAGTGATTTCTTTCAAAAATAATCATCATGCTATTATCATACTCTGGTTTTTACCATGGTAAAAAAAAGTTTTACCAATCAGGCTACTTGATTATATACATACTGTCTACTCCCAACATGACTTATAGTTACGAGACACCAAGCATTTTAAATTGACATCTTTTAAATAAGCCTTCGTTAGTAGATTCTTACGCCTTCCTGCACAGTGCCCCAGTTTCCTATTTAGGCATTTTTTTGAGGGAACACCAGGAACAATAGCTGGAAGCAGAGGGTCATGTTCTCCTTTCCTCTGCTTAAGAAGGTTAGTATGAACGTTCTCCAGTGGTCTTCTCCTTATTCTCATATGGATGGTCTTATGAATCATAGCAGGATGCAGAATTAGCCCAGCTGTTTGTATTTCAGACTCAATTAAGCCTAATTAAGTATTATCCTCATTAATCAGCTATGGTTCTCCAAAGAAGATGGTACAATCATATTTATTTGAAACATGCAAATTCAGCATAATTAGCAAGCGTCATTAGTACACGTTTTGCATATTTATAAAATGCTATTTTAGTGGACTGTTCACCCACATTAGGTGAAACCAGATTGTGGTATGGTGTTTTTTTTTAAGGTGCACTCTGCTTTAGATGTTGTAGATGGGGAAATGACCAGTTCTGCTTATAACAATAATTACAGGGCTTTTCACCAACAAGATTTTACTTTCATAGATAAGTGTTTTCCCAGAAGAGGATGCAAATAATGCAAATTGAAATACGCTTGCATGACATGATGTACCTCTTAGTGCTAAGCAATTAACCATTTTTATCTAACAGGTTCTTTGTGTTCTCATTGAGCATCTATTTATGGTGACTTGGGGTGAATTTATTAAGAAACATGCCATATGGATTACAATTACAAATTAATGTTTTTAAAATGTATAAATTGTTAATTCTTAAAGTAAAATGTTTGGATCCAGCATGATCCAGCAATTTATTTTATTGTATGATTTAAGAACCATGAATCCAAATGAATGTTCAGCTGCACACCTGAACATTTGTTGAAGATTGAGCCTCTCCATAATGGTTTTGTTTCTCCACAGGTGGTGCCAGATTGTCTGTGGGCGTCTTGTGGTGTACCTGAGGAAGGCAATTAGATATGGCAGCCAATAAGAGTAAGGGTCAGAGCTCCCTCGCCCTGCACAAGGTTATCATGGTGGGCAGTGGAGGCGTAGGAAAGTCTGCTCTTACCCTTCAGTTTATGTATGATGAGGTAAGTCAACAGACCAAAATCTGGCAGATACAGTTTTTTTTTTTTTTTTTTTTTTTTTTTTTTTTTGTAGACACTAGTGTCAAAAAATGTCTTCAAGATGCATTGCCTTGGTTTATTTAACAGTAGTGATTATTGCTATTTTCTGTCCCTCAGTTTGTTGAAGATTATGAGCCCACAAAGGCCGACAGTTACAGGAAGAAAGTGGTGTTGGATGGAGAAGAGGTGCAGATTGACATTTTGGACACAGCTGGGCAGGAAGACTATGCGGCTATCCGAGACAACTATTTCCGTAGCGGAGAGGGTTTCCTGTTGGTGTTCTCCATAACCGAGCACGAGTCTTTCACGGCCACAGCAGAATTCAGGTCAGTGGTATTGCACCATTTTAGCTACTTGAAGCATACGCTAGTACAATCGGAAAATTGGATCTCCCGTCGTGACCTAGTATGGTTGGAAAATTGGATCACTCAACATTAAACGTATCCATGTGTGTTACAGGGAGCAGATCCTGCGGGTTAAAGCTGAGGAGGATAAGATTCCACTGCTTTTGGTTGGAAACAAGTCGGACCTTGAGGATCGGAGGCAGGTTTCAGTGGACGAGGCCAGAGGAAAAGCAGAAGAGTGGGGTGTGCAGTATGTAGAGACTTCTGCCAAGACAAGGGCCAATGTGGACAAGGTAATATTTGTGTCTTTTTTTTTTTTCAATATAGATTTTAGATGGAATCTTGATAGAGCCTGTCTATCTGTCTCAGGTTCATTTTTTTCTGGTTTATAAAGTTGTTTTTTAATTATATTTATAAAATGCATCTCGTCTTTGTGGAATTATAGATGCCTTGGCTACAGCTTATTAAATGTAGCAGAATCCAGTTTTGGAACATCTTCTGTGTAATGCAGTTTCTGATGGAAGTATTTGATCAATATGTAGGTACTCTAGTGCCACAAAATTACAGGTATAGAGAGGCTGTTCAGCAAACAATAAAAAAGTGCATATTTTTCATTTTTATTCTACCTGTTTGTTTTTATATCACAATGGAGTTGCGCTTTCCTGTTTTGTTCAATTGCAAAGTCACTGCTAGTATGATTTTTTTGCCGCTAGTATTCATTTGTCAACTTATTTATTTTAAGGGAAATTTGTACTGGGAAGGGAAACGACAAAAAGAAAGTGTTTCTCTTTAATTTAGCTTATTTTATTATTATTATTATTTTTATTTTTTGCACTGTTCATTTGTTTTTATTCATTAATTTTAACAACAGTGTCGTACTGCGCAATAATGAACCCTTTGTGTCTCCAAAGGTATTTTTTGATCTAATGAGGGAAGTCCGTGCTAAAAAGATGTCAGAAAATAAGGACAAAAACGGAAAGGGAAAAAATAAGAAGAATAAGAAGAGCTTCAAAGAGCGATGCTGTTTACTTTGAACTACACTTGGACTTTTCCCCACCAAATCTACTTGCAACTCTGTGGGAAACTCCATCAGAGCCCTTTTTCTTTATTAAAATCAAAAGTTGATTAGTAAGGTTTTGTACTGGTCAAGGTAGGCCTTTACCACAATCTTTCATTCCCTTAGTTCATTTCAGATAACTAGACTAGGCCAAGACTGAATGGTATGCATACTTTTTAACAGAAGATGACCACTGTATGGCTACTGGTTGATGACTGTGGCACTTTAGGACTTTGTGAAATGTACTTGGCCAACATGTGCCCAACACTAACTTTATTACTGACAGTTTTAAGTAGAAATTGTCTTTATTACAGTAGGCAAAGTGATCTCTTTTTTTTATTGCACGCCTTTTTGAGTATTTGTGTTAGGTTTTTTAAAATCTAACCATTTTATTTCAACAACTGTTGACACCATCAGTGCATAGATAGCAAGAAATGTTTTTGCAGATCAAGATGTAATGTTGATAGTATTGTGGTTTTTAGACTCTATGAATTGATGCCATTGAAAAGCACACGTGTTATTGAGGACAGAGTGCCGAAGCATGGACTAATAGTGCCACTTGGTGGTTCATAAATACCTTTTCAGGAAGTCCTCATGCCTAACTGCAAGTTCCTAACCTCTGTGAGCTGATCTGCCTTTATGCTTTTGTGTTTTATTGAAATATTTTTGTAGGACTTGTTACATTTCCACCACTGTCTTATGAGAAGAATGTATTCTGTGTGAAAATGTGCCAACAAGCATCATGACTAAAAGCGCTTCGCTGCATTTTCAGATTGAACAAATAAAACACATTTTCTTTAGTGTTTGTTTTGCACTCTGAGCTCGGAGCTGTGGTAAAACTGCTCTTTTATACAAATATCACCTAACCAAACTGCAATTTGTATTGTAGTTTTCCCACTGGCTATTAGAAGAAAAACTTCAAAGTATGTTGCCAAATAAACTTTTTTTTTTCTTCCTTTGTATCACTTGTTTTTCACTTCTAGGATTCATTGAATTTGAACAATTGGTACCTAACATGGAAATCAATTTCTAGAATGCTAGCAATTTCTTTCAAATGTTTGTCATAAGATCCTTATGAAGCGAAAAGGAAAGGTCATAAGAATTTGCCAAACCCTTATTAGGTTAATAACTATAGTGTTTTCTTAGGGTAATAGACTGTGGTACTGCTATTATAACTTTACAGTTTTACAGTTATTTATAGTTAACAATTGGTATTATTGTTATAAATAATAACAACGTATAGATTGTTGTATATTAAACAAATTATGTAATTTTAATAATAGTTGTTTTCATCAAGTTTTTTTTGTTTAACATTTTCATCATTGTTGTTTTAATATATAATTATTAACAATAAGCATGATATATTTTTGTTTATAAAGAACAATACCTTTTTTTAAATATGTAATTTTCTGTTATCCATATTGTTATTATTGTATTATCATTATTAATAAAACGGTGTATTTTGTTTATTTTATCGCTTGTTATGATCAACAACAATTATAATTTAATTTTTTTGTATTTTTAAAAAATAATTTAAAACGCTTGTAATTTAATTATTTGTTTTATTATTATTTATTAGTCTAGTTTTATAGTATATATCCAAATATACTATAGTATATAGTTTTATTTTTTATCATTGCTTTATTATTCTTATTAACAATAATATTTATTATTTTAATTACCATACAGATTTATATTTAGATAAGTTTTTAATGAATTAAGACTAGCTCATTTACTTGTTTCTATTAGTGTTGGGTCTCAAATTCATCAGTAGGTAGTTTCTGTCTTCCTTGCAAATGTATAAAAAAATCAGAGAGGGAGAGAATATTAACATTTCACCACAAAGTAATGATCAGGTTAGTACTGTTTATTTTTTTGTTTCTGCTGCATCCTGAATATTCTGTTCTACTGACAGCAGCATATGAACAAAGAGCCGTCTGTTAAATCAGTAGTGCTGGTAAACCTCAGTGTACCACTGGATGGCAGTCATGGTGTTTCCACATACACAGATTCAGTGCTGCTTGCTGCAACATGGAGCTGTTTCTGGATGTATTGATCAGAATCAGTGGTTTCTAATGCATGCCATTTGTTACAAGTACATGCCATTTAGTAACACTGGCCAATAAGTACTTTAATGGTGACTACAATTAGGCAAGGTTATGCATGATTATACACTATGTTCGGGTTTGCTTCTGTAATTAAGAAACATTAAGTTTTGAGACCAAGCATTTTGCACTGAAATCAACCTCTTGCCATTAGCAGTAAGAAACCTTCCATGCTTTTCCATGTGTTGAATTTGTTTATACATCTTCTCTAAAGCCATTAGAGTGGCATCAGCGACACAATATATGGTATTAACTTTATCCATTAACAAACAATCTTATATTTATAGTTTGGTGATGAGTTTTTGGCTCAAGGTCTGCATTTAAAGTCACACCAGAGGTGTTCAGCTGGGATCAGGACTTGGCTTTCTGCAGACCAGTCAAGTTCTTCCACACTGACTCAATCAATCATGTCTTTTTGAACCGTGCCTTAAGCCGGGCTCACACTGTGCGATTTTTAAAAGTCTTTTACGATTGTTGCTTGTCACACTGTACGAACATGATCCCCATGTCAGACTGTAGGATCTCAGTTGTCTTAATGTCAGACTGTACGACAGTCAAGACGCGATAAAAACGGACGTACTCAAGAAGACTTGTCCGGAGTTTTACGTCATCAATACGTGACCCGCGTTCTCTCGCTATAATGGTAGCAAGCAAACAACAGCAACGTGTAGCGTTAGTTTTATTAATTACATGCCTTGATGTTAAAAAAAAAAAAAAAAAAAAAAAACGAAAAAGACGACGTGTGTGGAGCAAGTCATGGCTGGGCAAAAGAGGACTTTATGGACTTCCAGTTCTACAGAGCGAACTTGAGGTAATTTTGTTATTCGAGTTTAAACATCCTGCCCCTTAATAAATAAACTTTAAGTAAACTTTACCTTGTACATGTATTGTTTTTACAAATAATGAATGGTTTGAAGTTGTCGCGCTAATTGCGTCATCAAGTTCAGTGCTCCTATTGGTTCTTGGTTTGACGGTCGTCGTAGGAGATGTCACACTGCAGGAAAAACTTGAGGAAAGTGTCTGAAATCTTCTGACGCTGCCAGAATTTAATCGGAGGAAAAAAATGATCGCAACGGCCATTAATCGGCTGTCGGTGAACATGTCAAACCAGCGATCTAGACAACCGATTTTAGCCTAGGATTATAGGAATCTTTTAGGATTTTCAAAATTTGTCTCAGACGAACAAATCGTGGCCAAAATCGCACAGTGTGAGCCGGGCTTTATACACAGAGGCACTGTCATGTTAGAATAGAAAAGGGTTCTGTCCAAACTGTTGCTATAAAATTAGAAGCACACAATTCCCCAGAATATCATTATATGCTTAAACATTAAGATTTGTACTCACAATTACTAAAGTAGTCAAACATGTTCATTAGAAGGGAGTGACCCAATACTTTTGGCAATATAGTGTATTTAAAAGTGGTTTTTCATTTGTTTTTTCTCTTTATATTTAAAAGAGTAAAGCGAAAACCTTTACATGAGGCAGAATAAGAAGTTGCAAAATAATAAAGGGTTATGGACTGTCATCTGCAAAATTTGCATTGTAAAGGAGAATTTGATTGGTTGTATTTATTTACTTATCTATTTTTCTATCAGTGTGATGAAAGATCATTTATTATGCTTTAGACAAGGTCTCTGCTTCCTATTATTTCTGCTGTGGAATTATTGAGTACAAACCCATACAGAACTACAAAATATGTTAGAATGTTATAATAATGGAAGTCGTAATGGGTGAGTTTGAAAATATTTCATATTGATTTGTTAAAAAGGCTTCTTTCAGATGTCCTTTGCACTGAGTATTCATAAACCTTGCAGTGGTACATGATTGAGGTCATCAAACTACCTTAATCAACAGGAGAGGTCTTCATTTTTATAAGAGCTTTCTGTTAAAGCAACCATAACAACAAAAGTAAGATCTGAAAACTGCACTGATATTGCTTTCATTTTAAGACAATCTTGGGGAACATTTGTGTTTGTGGTTACAGTTCAGAGGCAGAAGAATTTTGTTTTCCAAGACCTCCCATTTCAACCAAATGTCTCAAGAAGTCTCCCTCTGGCCATTTGTATAGGTTTCTGTGAGTTTATGCACTCATATCATTATGATGACTCCCAAAGCCAATGAACCTTTAAAAATAAGAGAGAGGATATTTTTCTCCTCCTCGTCATATTCAGCACTAAAGCATCCTGATTTTTTCCTCTTGCTTCTGTCTTCTGAAAGTATATTTCTGTGATTGATCATGCCTTTTTCTCTAATGATTTCTGACTAAATTTGAGTTGCAGGAAAGCAAAGAGGTCAGCTGCCGATTCTCATCTATCTGCAGGTAGACACTAATAAGGCGCATGACATTTTCCCTGATACTATCACACACGATCACACCATCGCTGTGCGGATCTGTAGCGCTGCTCTTAATATTCACTCACTTGAGTGTTTGTATTAGACTCTTATTAAAAAACTTCAGCTGTTTGTGTTGAGCATTATTGGAGCCATATTTTTATATAAAAGAAAGCAATATCCTTCTCTAATATCCTAATATCTCTAGACCAGGGGTGCCCAACCATGTTCCTGGTGATCGACAGTCCTGCAAAGTTTAGCTCCAACTCTTAATCAAACACACCTGAAGCAACTAATTAAGGTCTTCAGGATCGCGTGAAAATTAAAGGAAGGTGTGTTTGATTAGAGTTGGAGCTAAACTTTGCAGGACAGTCGATTGCGAGGAACAGGGTTGGGCACCCCTGCTCCAGATTGAATATTCCATCTCTGGTTTCTTCGCCGAATGATACTTCGAATTAATCTTATAGCCATTATTTTGCAAGCTGCAAATTGCTCATCTTAAAACAGAACTGATAAATGCTATACTCTGAGGTCTAAGGGGGGAAATCACTAAGAATGAATTGCACTCGCTGATCGTGTCGTTTGTTTGCACGTGATGTCTGCATTGTTTGAAAGAAATTAGGCAAATTATGCAATTATGCAAAGCAGTCATTGGCGAAGCACCCTAAAAATATGAAATATACAATGTCCATATCTATCGGTCGTTCTATCGTTTGTACTATCTATCAATCAATCATTGGCTATCTATCATTATCGTTCTATCATTTGATCTATCTATCTGTCTGTCTGTCTGTTGTTCTATCGTTCTGTCATTTGTATCTGTCTGTCTGTCTGTCTGTCTGTCTGTATCTATCTATCTGTCTGTCTGTCTGTTGTTCTATCGTTCTGTCATTTGTATCTGTCTGTCTGTCTGTCTGTATCTATCTATCTATCTATCTATCTATCTATCTATCTATCTATCTATCTGTCTGTCTGTCTATCTGTCTGTCTGTCTGTCTGTCTGTCTGTCTGTCTGTCTGTCTGTATCTGTCTGTCTGTCTGTCTGTCTATCTATCTATCTATCTGTCTGTCTGTCTGTCTGTCTGTCTGTCTGTCTGTCTGTCTGTCTGTTGTTCTATCGTTCTGTCATTTATATCTGTCTGTCTGTCTGTCTGTCTGTTGTTCTATCGTTCTGTCATTTCTATCTATCTATCTGTCTGTCTGTCTGTCTGTCTGTCTGTCTGTCTGTCTGTTGTTCTATCGTTCTGTCATTTATATCTGTCTGTCTGTCTGTCTGTATCTATCTATCTGTCTGTCTGTCTGTTGTTCTATCATTCTGTCATTTTTGTATATGTCTGTCTATCTATCTGTCTGTCTGTTGTTCTATCATTCTGTCATATTTGTGTCTTGTCTGTCTATCTATCTGTCATTCTGTCTGTCGTTCTCTCTATCTATCTGTCTGTCTGTTGTTCTATCGTTCTGTCATTTTTGTGTATATCTGTATCATTCTATACATTTTGTAACTCTATCTATTGTTCCATCTGTCGTTCTGTCTATCATTATACACATTTTGTAACTCTGTCTATCTGTCTATCTATGTGTATCTATCGTTCTATCTATACGTTTTTATCTGTCGTTCTATCTATCATTCTATACATTTTGTAACTATCTGTCTGTCATTCTGTCGTTTTATATCGTTCTGTCTCTCTATCTCTCTAGGTGTCTATCTGTCTATCTATACAATTTTATGTCATTCTATCTATCATTCTATGCATTTTGTATCTGTCTGTCTGTCTATCTATCTGTCCATCGTTCTGTTTATTGATCTATCTGTCGGCCTGTCTATTGGTGTATCTATCTAACAATGTGTAGTTTGTCATCATTTGATGATTAAATGATGCCATGATTGCTTAAAAACCCACATTTAAAAATGTAAAAAGTTTACTGCCACTAAAAAGTAATGCAACTTGCTAAGCTTGTAATTTGACTAGCATATGCTTTTATCCATTATAATAGTTGTATTTATGTTGCCTGTGTAAAACAGCATTTCATCATTTAAATGAGTTGGTTATTTAGTAAAATGCTCCTTTGAGCTCCTCAGACAGGACAGATAAGGCTCTAGGCTGATGATTGAATCTCTGTCCATGGTGCTGAAGATCTCTTTGTAGTCCAGCAGTCCTCCAGATTGATTCTGCAGATCTCCGCAGGTGCAGAACCACAGTCTGAGCCTCATTAACTGATAGTGGCTGAGATGGAAATATCAGCAGGGTAAAAGTGAATCAGCGCTCAGCCTGGAGACTGTCACACAGAGCCTCAAGCCCTGCCGATGTTAGATGTGAAGGCCTGCATGGTCTTGCTGGGACATAGTGTAAGTTGTTACTGCCACTGACCACTTCTTCTTTCTGGAGGATGAAATGGCAAAGTAGGACAGTAAAGCCGATAAGACTTTGACACTTTAAAAGTTTCACAGAAATACAATGAAACACCTCAGAGTTTCTGCTAGATGAGTTTTCTGGTATTAGGTCAGATGCAGAGCTAACTCAAGGCACTGCTTGTTTTTCATTACTAGTTTAATAAAAGTACCTTCTTGAGCTCATTGTTTCTTTTTATAGCACATCTGTAGTTCAAAGAAAGCAACGGCAAATTCATACAGGTTTGGAACAACATGACGTTGAATAAATGATGACAGACTTATAATTTTTTGTTAAATAATTTTTTCAATCAATCACATTTCTGATCTTTTTATTAATCAATTCATCATTAAATACAGCACCTCCAAATCCGAGGCCATGGTCCTCAGTCGGAAAAGGGTGGTTTGCCAACTTCAGGTTGGTGGAGAGTTCCTGCCTCAAGTGGAGGAGTTTAAGTATCTTGGGGTTTTGTTCACGAGTGCGGGAAGGATAGAACGGGAGATTGACAGACGGATCGGTGCATCTTCTGCAGTAATGCGGTCGATGTACCGGTCTGTCGTGGTGAAGAAAGAGCTGAGCCGCAAGGCGAAGCTCTCGATTTACCGGTCAATCTACGTTCCTACTCTCACCTATGGTCATGAGCTTTGGGTCATGACCGAAAGGACAAGATCCCGGATACAGGCGGCTGAAATGAGCTTTCTCCGCAGGGTGGCTGGGCGATCCCTTAGAGATAGGGTGAGAAGCTCAGTCACTCGGGAGGAGCTCAGAGTAGAGCCGCTGCTCCTTCACATTGAGAGGGGTCAGCTGAGGTGGCTCGGGCATCTGTTCCGGATGCCTCCTGGACGCCTTCCCGGGAAGGTGTTCCGGGCGCGTCCCACTGGGAGGAGACCCCGGGGAAGACCTAGGACACGCTGGAGAGACTATGTCTCCCGGCTGGCCTGGGAACGCCTCGGTGTCCCCCCGGAAGAGCTGGAGGAAGTGTCTAGGGAGAGGGAAGTCTGGGCATCTCTGCTTAGACTGCTGCCCCCGCGACCCGGCCCCGGATAAGCAGAAGAAGATGGATGGATGGATGAAATTCATCATTAAAAAAAGGCTGTTATTTGAAATGCAATAACCCTTTCTCTAAAATTGTGTTCCTTTTCCACCAATGTCACATGGGTTACTGGTTAACCAATAGCCAAACAGCTATTTAGGCGTTGTTTTAGCAAACTCATTTGATCAACTCCCACTATGAATATCCTGTTTCACTTTTATCTCATGTAAACTTGGTTGCGAATCAGTAAACTGCAGTTTGGACAAACACTAAATGGATGGCCTTAAACGATGATGCATCAGCAAATATGCACAGCACTATTTGGAGTGTCTCTAGATAATTCTGTCTGAGTATTATCTCAATATTAAAATGATAAAAAATATTGTCCTTCAGTTCAAATGGACTATTTCATCTATTCATTTAACTGTTGTTCTTAAGACTCAGATCATGCCTGCACTGACTCCCCCACAATAGGCAGGAGGAAATCTAATCATAAGAGCTCACTGCTTCCGTTTATTAGGCCTGGAGGGGACCCGCTCCTTTGCATATTCATAACGCTGTTCACTATTGTTGTGAGGACTTAAGAGATGAGCTACAGCATACAGCACTGGGAGTACAGCCCTGTTCAACAACCGCAAAAACAGCTTTCAGAGAAACTGCTAATTACCACACAGAATCAGGTCAAGCACAAGTCGTCAGAGCTGAAAACCTCTTACGATAAGATATAATTAAAGCATGAACTATTAACATCGAGTAAAGTTTACATTTTCGTAAAAAAAAAAGGAAATGTGATGCTTTCTTGATTATCTATCAAGGGTCAGTGTAGATGCATTAGTTGATCCTAATGGATCTTTATTGATTTTAGTATTTCAAAACAGAAACTTTTAAAGGATATCTTACAGCAACTTTCAAAAGAGCCTTGAGACTAATGATGCTTTTTACTTTGTCTTTATTCAGCCGAGATGTGCCTGACCATCATGTCAAAGTTTTAGTCATTAGTCTTTGCTATGACTGATATATATATATATATATATATATATATAAGACAGTGGACTAAATTAATTGGAAGTCTTCCATGAAAGCTTTCAACAGATGCAATGCTTTCTGTTCAGATAAATGAATACTGCATCTTTTCATGTTTTCCATGAAAAACAAAAATGCAACCATGCTTTCAAGTGTTTATTCTATTTTTTCCTCCCACTGACTAAATTTCCATCCACATTCCAATTTGGAAACACTGCCCTCTTATTCACGTGCTGAAAGAGAGCCTCTGATGGAGCAAGATTGCATGTAATGACATCTCTTCATCTGAATCCCGTAGACCAATCATAAGGTTTGAAGAAGAGGTGGACTGCACATTATAGGGTGTCAGAGCTGTTAGTGTTAACACAGAGAATGACAAACTCCTATTAGAGCAAACAGCTAGGCATTACGGACAGATGCCCTGTTCCCAGAGGAGGTCATTATGCGCTGACTGAGACTTACCGCGTGGAGGAAGTTTTGTGTACGGCACTCCTCCAAAGGCAGACGAGTGGCTGACGAAAAACTGGAGTGATGTAGATTGAGCACAAAAATAATGGATTACCATGATGTTCAATTTCCTGGAGGAATGTCGGATGATATATCTAGATGGGTTTGAAATGTCATAAATCCAGCTGACAGAGTAGTCCTGACCTTAAGGCATTTGAATATGATGGCAACTAATGGTGAAATTTGACAGACCACAGTGGAATATTGTGGGACTTGAAACACCTGCAGCATAATTCACCTCTTTCCCAGTCTAAGCACATTGCTTTCCAGAACATTTCAATGACTGTTTTCTGCAATGATAAGCGTCTAAGGACTACAGGACAGGAGTGCTAATAGTTTAACTTACTAAAGATGAAGACGTCCTCTGTGTGGCAGTCATCACCATCACTTGCTAACCAGTGGATACTCTGCAGTGAATGGGTGCCGTCAGAATGAGAGTCCAAACATCTGATAAAAGCTTCACAATAATCCACATGACTCCAGTCTATCAATTGAAAAAAAAAACGGTCTTTTTAATAAACAAATTCATCAAGATGTTTTAACTTCAAACCATAATGTCCTGCTAAAATGCAAAATCCATATTATTGCTTTTTCCAGTCTTGTCTGAATCATATGAGAAATATGCACAGATTAAGCACCGTTTATACAATGGATGAAGTTAAAACACCTTAATGATAGATTTGTTTCTTAAAAACATGTGGTGTTTCACTTCAGAAGTAGTTGTTTGATGGGCTGGAGTTGTGTGGACGACTTGTGGATTATTGCAATTTTTTATCAGCTGTTTGAACTCTCATTGAATCTCATTCTGATGGCACCCATTCACTGGATCCATTAGATGTAATGCTGAAGTTCTTCAAATCTGTTACAATGAAGAAACAAGCTCTCGACTTTGAGAGCCTAATTTATTTGTCATGTTATATTTAATTTAGCAAAGCGTTTTAAATCACTTAGAGCACCTGTAACTAATTAATGACTTCACTTTTTTAGATTCAGATAAACATGCAAACAAGCTTGCAGAATTAACCAGTCTAAAATGATATTTAAAGTCAAGTTTAAAAAAAAAAAGAATTCTTTAAACTGCATTTAAATATTCCCTTTTAAGTAATCTTTAAATATGGCCTTAAATTGGCCTTTAAGAAAGAGGTAATACGGTGTCTAAACAAGAATCCAAATTTGTCTTTGTTCTCCCGTGTCCACTGCGGTAAAGTGGTAGTTTGTGAGTCTTGGAGTGATATCATGTCCCATGGGATACAGAAGTTCACTACAGAGCCAACCAATTATGTAGCTTAAACTTTGGCTGAATACAAATGCAGTCTGTTCTTTGCTGTCACTTCACTGACTGCTGAAGCCCTCTAACAGTGTGGAAACTGACAGCCTGTCAATTTTTGCTGTATCCTTAAACAAAGCATACAGCTACAAATCCCTCCACTGTTGCTTCCATCCTTATCATCTCAATTTGGAGTTGTTAAACATAAATAGATTTTACCATTTACAGCACTTTTTTTCTTGTGTTCTAATTTATATTTTACCGGTTGTAAGATAGTTTTGTCAAATATACATTTGTGATTACTCATCAAAATCAAACTGACTTCAGACGTTTCATTGTGTGTAGAAAAATATACATTTATGTGGTGTAGTTTTCAGTGCATGACAGTCCGAGAACCCTGTGGTGGTCTTAATTGCATCTTGCAGTCATACAGTGGTTGTGCATGTCAGCGGTGTATTCCTCAGGGAGAGGTAATCACCTGACTGATAGAACAGCTCTGCATGCATCAGTCTTCCCCTTGTTGTAACGTGATAATAAAGAATTAGGCAGCCTTTCATGCAGACTTTGATGTCTCCAGCATCTTAATCTGGCTCTCGCCTTGTGTGCTTGCATCTCAAATATTTATTTTATTTGTAATGCCAGTGTCATACCTTTAGATATGATGAAATTCATTTGTCAATATTTCGGTTATTATAATATTTGATTTGAAACTAGTGGATCTAATTAAAATTAGGGATGCACTATATATTGGTGTCATCCTTTACAAAGCGAAAATACATGGGAATATATTGGAAACGTGTAATGCAATATATATTTGTTAAAAACATTTTGCATATATTTCTTAATATACTGCACTACAATTCTTATAGCTATGCTATTAGAAACACTCCATTAATTTCTCTTTTATAAGTTAACACGTGGGTTGACAAAGCTGAACACATATTCATAAATCTCACTTTGCATAGTTACACATTTCATGTAAGAAAATATGTGTGATTGTACATAAAAAGTGTTTACTGAATGCACCTTACAATATTTGGAGTTTTAGTCTTGTTGAAGTCATGGCAACAGGGAAGTGAGATTTCACATTTAGAACTTATAACTAGATTGAGTGTTATTGAATGTAAAGTTACATAAATTACATTATAAGTCGATTTTCAATATGTGGAAAGTGCCTATTGCTTATGAATTATTCAATATTTTGTAATATATCAACAATGTATTATTTTGTATATTTTTAATATACATTAAGTAATATATTTTCAGTGCAAAATGGATATTGTTTATTGGTGATTATTAGAGTTTATGTATGTCATGTTCACCTGGAAAATTCAATAATGCACCCAAGGTCAACATTGCAATGATTACTTAGAGCTCTGTCTATGCATTGACAAAGCACATTTATACATGCTTGAAACACTCATTTCTTCTTAAAACGAGAAGAAGTTTGAGGAGGAAGTCGAATAGATATGGAATCAAGACCCTGTTCCTTTGAACCACATTCCAGAAAGTTCCATTGACGGTCACTGCTAACCAACCATGCACAATGCCTCTTTTGACTTTAAGTGATTGTGGGTTATTCGTTGGACGTGATAAATGGCCTGGACTGAAACTGGGTCCCAGCAACACATAATGGGGGGCTACGGTGGCGCAGAGGAATGAACAGAGGTGCCTTTGAGTGTTGACCCTGACAGGACAGGGTAATAGAGGTGGCGACGGTTGTGCCGAGGGAAGACAGCCAAGACTGCACCTCTGTCACGTGAAAAAAAAAAGAAAAAAAAAAAGAAAATCACAAACATGCTATATTTTGTCTGTACTCTCAGATTACGGACGACTTCATTCATCGGCACCAGCTGCACATAGAGGCGCACTAGATGTAAGTCATGGAAAATGAGTAATTGATTTAGTATTAAAATCAATATTACACACATAAACATGTAATTGAATGTCCTTGGGGTGTTGGCTTCATAATCGTCAGCATAAACCGCTACATCAATCAATCGTGATGAAATGCAGGGATGTTTTCGCTAACAAATCAGCCCCCTGTGTCGATAAGTCACGCGGTTTGTATATTTTCTCGCGGGTTCAAGAAACAGCAGTGAATGTTATAGATAATTTGATATTTTTCATGAATTTCCTACTTAGGAAGGTCGGCCAAGGTCACGTGGCAAACTAAGTCAATTTAAAAGCAGATCACTAGAGGGGAGCAAACAACGGCAAGCAATCTCAAATCGACGGTCTCTGGCATGAGGGAGTTATCACACAGAAATTATGACCAGTAATAACATACACAGACAGACAGATACACACACATATCGCTGTGTTAGCTTTCCATTACGCTGCTTACTAATAGTGTTTGTTTGGAAGTGATTGATATTTTACCTCCAGCTTTGACTTAATCGGAAAGGGTAGAGCTCCGGGTAATGTGCTGTATACTGATAATAATTCATACACTAGAGCTGTCAATCAGTAAGTTAACTTAAATAAAGAGGTCTGTTTGGGTGTTTGCTTGGTCTGCTGTTGCTTTGCCCTTCAATATTTGTCATACATTGGGTGCATTTCTATTGAATTTATTGCATATACACACATCCTGCTTTTAATTTCTTGGACAAAATTCAAAAATGGATTCCTCAATTTTAATCCCTGGGTTGTAATTTCAGTGTTATTGGGCCTGCACCTTTATTTTTGATAAAGGTCCTCTTTAGATATTCTGTTGACTATAAGTAACTACCTACTGTACATATCAACTATCGGTAATGAGAGTATTAGTAACTTTGTAAGTACGTCACCTAATTCTTCTAACCCTAACCTACCAGTCTACTAATACTCTACAATGATAGTTGGTTGACATGTAGTCGCAAAGTTAACTAAAGTTAGCAGAATTTTTAAAGGGGACAGTTAAAATTAAAATTTGATTAGGAATTACAGGAAGTGGTATTTACAGAATTATAATTTAACTGGTAATGGAATTATATGATCATAAATTTGCTGAATATGCTATATAAATATTATAAACTTTTGCTAATGAATCTAAATATTACATAAATGTAAGTCTGCATAGAGCGAGTCCATTATTTTGATTGTATCTGGCATTTTACAAATCTGTCTGTTTGCCTATAAAACATTTAAACCTTTTTTAAAACTTGCAAAATTTGAAAGTTTGTCTTGCCAAGCCTTCCTTTTCTTATTAAAACTATCTATTTTAATTATTTGGTTACACTTTATTTTGATAGTCCACTTTAGACATTCTACTAACTATAAGTAACTATGTAACTACATGTCTACTAACTCTCCGAGTAGACTGTTGGGTTAGGTTTAGGGTTAGTAGAGTAAGTTGACATATACTTGCAAAGTTTCTCATAGCCAGTGTGTGGTATGTTGTGGACCCATCTAAATAAAGTGTTAGAAGATATTAAGCAGGCAGTCTACTAATACTCTAATGACTGCTAGTCGACATGTAGTTACTTACTGTTAGTAGAATGTCTAAAGTGGACTATCGAAATAAAGTGTTACCAATTATTCTCTTAAATTCAAATTCAAATTACAAATCCACGTCCTGTATGTTATCTGTTAAAATTCAAGTTCTGAGCTGACAAACCTGTTTCCAATAGAGGCAGACAGTCCATGAACACTTTTCTTCAAACTCTCACCAGGAATTTTTCAGATTTGAGTGTATAAAAGCCAAGAATCAATAATGGACTCATCAGCTGCCATGTGCGCCGCTTGAATTATTCTCTTTGGTGCTAATTAGACATTCCTAGTGTCTGTGATCACAGAAATCTCACCATGCGTGTGGTTGACACTGACACGGTTCTTCTGACAGTGCGCTATGAGGAAAAACCAGCCGTTGTTCTATTTGCTGCATGGGTGAATTCACACAAAGGCTTTGTGAGTCTTCTAATGCACGGCTCTGAGTTGGCCCTTGTCTCACACGTGACTTGCATTTGCGTAAAGGTCACTCAGTATTGGAATAAAGAAATCCTCTGGGGTGCTAGGAAACAATTATTCTCTGAGAGAGAGCTATACTAATTATATCGGCACGTAGTGTGAGTGGTTTCTGCTTTAGGTCTGAATTAACAAACTAATTGGCAAACTCACCAGTGATTCCTTGGACATGCACATTGCTTTCCTGTCTTGAAAAACACACAATGAATGGCCGGTTCTTCTTCTGTCTTTGTGATCTGCAAGGGAGTATCTTAGAATAAATCATGGATGTCCCTTGGTAGGAATTGTTTGTCAGTAAATCATTGAGAGGAGATCCATTAGAGGACAAAGAGGAAATTTGAACACCTGCAGTAGCCAAGGCTGTGGTAATAAACACGTCCCTGAAATAAATAAATGCGGTCTGCTCATAGAGCCACTTCAGGATGCTTTTTGGTCATTTGCCGGCGATGAGCATCCAGGAAAGCATCAGTAACATGAAAAGTCTCTGGAGACTAACTCACCTGGGGAAGGATGCAGATCTTAATCACGAGGGACCCAGTTCTCTGGCATTTCTCTCGGTGTCGCCATGCCCTTCACACTTTCATAGAAGGCAGAGTCATTTGCATATTTGCAAAGCGTGATTTCCACACCAATGACTAACACCAAAGTGAACAATTGTGAGATTTGACCCTGGCGGGAATATTTCTTTCCGACATGATCTTTTCCCTGTAGAAATTTTTAAAATGTATCGCTACACCAAGTGCTTCAACATCCACCGTTGTCCCCTGTTTTTTTTTTTTTTTATCCAATAATATGATTTCTTGATATCTGAAAGTGGGTTTATGAATGTGTCTTGGGAGCTATCTGTACATGCGTTGAAATGCAATTAGGGGCTTCAAACTGGCTTTACTGACACATTCAGAGCACTTTGAATTTGTGCTGGAAGTGTTTGCATGAAGAATAACTGCCTGATTTGCTCACTTGCTACATGGCACCTCTCTCTCTCTTTCTCTCTCTCTCTCTCTGTTTTATTCCTGAGAATTCCAATAGGGTGCACCCGTGTACTTCAAACAATGGAGACAGCTCAGTTCAAGATGTGCAGTCAACACAGTAGGAAAACTAGACAAACTGTATTTTTGTAGTATGAAAATGTACAGTCGGCTGATCATTATCGCAAAATAAATAGGAAGTGATCAGTTATACAGATGAGTGGTCAGTTATATAGCGTTGCCCTGGGCAATGGTCATTATTCAGAAATATTTGGCTGCTGCACGCTACCATTGACCAATAGGAATATGCCAGAAATCCACTGCAATAAATCAGCTTGACCTAATACATAAATCATAAAGTAGCTCTGGTAAAATTAGTGGTAGTTTACTTTTTTGTTGCTTTAGGCACTAAATAAGTGAAATAAGCAGGTCCCAGAACATTAAATAAATAATTTTATTTATATCACTGTTGAATTAATTAATAATGAAATAATAATAATAAAAAGGAGTTTCATAAATATTCTTAAAATACCTGAATCTCCTTATGCCAACTTTTTTTTACTCTAATCGATTTTACTCTAATCGAAAACTGCTAGTATGAAAACCCAAGGGAACTCATTAGCTTTTGGGGTAATCTGCTTTCTGATTGGATAAATTATTGTAAAAAGGCAGAAAAATGCTAAGTTTTGAGCGGTTATTCTATGCCAATGTTGCTACATTGCCTGTCAACCCTAAACAGTTTACAATCAGGCTACTGTATCACTTGGTAAAATAGTTGTTTAATCAGACTATACCTATCATTAATGCACAGCCTGTAGTGGCTTATTGCTTTATTAATATTATTTTGTGTAGTAGAGTGTTTAGTATTGGCTCACATACTTGTTGACCAATTTTGCTGCACACTAGTGTTGTTATAGATGTGTAAAATGCTAAAGGACAAGTTTGAGGTTTAATGTGTCACGTGCAGAATTGCAACAGTAGTGAAGCTTTACTAAGGCGCCTAAAGGTTATTGTGAAGAATAGTAGAAATAGTAATAAACAGCAAAAGAAAGAAAGTGTAGCTTGTGTTGCTCTGCTGAGGTCAGTGAGCAGTATGCATCATTATTTAAGATCCGGATGGCTTGAGGCTAGTAATTCCTCCTGAGCCTCTCCAAGCTGGCCCTCAAGCTGCAGTGTAGTGTTTTCCCTGCTATGGTAGCAATAAGAGGCCGCTGTCTGGGCAGCTTTAATAATTCTCTTTTTTTGTCCTAGCCCACATGGCAGATGTCTTCCAAGTTAGGAAGAACACTCCTTGTGAAACATTCAGCCAGTTGTGTTAATTAAACAACTCTGATTTCAAACAAAGTTAATCTTAATCTCATACTGCTAAAAGTAGTGGTCAAAATAAGAAGGTAATGCATGTTATTTTTGGCATTTTTGCTTAGATGATACAGTGGGAGAAGAGAGGAGAATGGGCATGGACTTCAAACTTGGGTCGTCCACAAGGCTGTGGTTCCAAAAAACAGGTTGACTTGTTCAAAGGATTAGGTCACACAAAAAATAATATTCTCTCATCATTTACTCACCCTTATGTTGTTCCAAACTGGTATGACTTCTTCTGTGGACCAAAAAGCACTTGAAAAGAAAAATACGGGGTTTTCTGTTTAATGCAGTTACAATGAATGAGCACTAAGGCTTTCAAGTTAAAAAAGCACTCAAAAGTACCATAAAACAATCATAAAATGGTCCTTATGACTTTTTGTGTTATATTACAAAGACTTCTGTGGGCGAGACTGATAGAGTAGGGGTACGCTGGGCACAAACTAACACGGGGTTAGTTGATGCACATGGTTTAAACATGTCCACACATGCTAACATAAACAAACTTACAGTATTTACTGTTGCCATATCTAGTTGCTATATAGAGAAAAATTTGTGCCAAAATTTAAAAATCTTTTGAAGATATTGCTGAACATTTATTTAACCATAGCAAAAGTAAGGTTTAGATAGTTCTTTAATGCTTCGCTAACTAGCAGAAGACGCTAACCAGTTTTAAATTCCAATTGCACAGATAGGGAACGTTGTAACACTGCGTTACAATGTGCCCCGCTATTATTAAACTATGCTATTCTATGACATTAGTGCTGTAATTTACACCATTTTTCTTCCATGTATTTTAATGAGAAACCATGCGAAACAAGACTGAGAAACAAGACAAGACTGTCAATGTTCAGAATTTGTTTTTTTTTTAAGAAATGTAAAGCATTTTGGCTTGTCTGTCTCGTGTTCATTGTCAAACTCCAAAATTAGTTAGTTTTTAATTCATGAAAAAACAATATTATTTTATTTGAAAAAGTTAAAGATTTTATTTTATTGACCAAATATTTTAGCTTGTCTTGTATTTATTTTTTGTCATATAGTCATGTTAACGTTGTCACATTTCATTTCTATTCCTTCGGGGTAAATAAAGAAAAAAGTATACATTGTAATTATGAAACAAAACCACGTATTTGTACTAGACAAGTGTGAAATGAATGTGAAAAAATGATACTCTGAATTTGATATGATTTACATCCTTACTTGAAAGTAAAGAACTAAAATGTGTGGCAAAAACGTAAGTTTAGCTTACTTTAGCTTAGAAGAAAATCTGACTTGACTGAAACCCCAAAATTCCACCAAATTCCTCCATCTTGTAAAAGGACGACCAGTGTTTACCCTTGTTTTACCCTGTTGTCTGTCTCTGCCTATTTTGGCAAGTCTTTGAATTTTGGCTTGCACTTCTGTAATTGAAACGGAATTTATTTTCCCATGTAACCCATCAGCTATGGTCCCACATTGGTTAAACACCGGCCCTCTCCGCTCAGCCTGCTACAGCAGCCACACCCCAAACTCTCACTATTGGTGAATGGCATGTTTATAGTAGTCATTGAACAATTATCTGGGTTAAGACAATGTATTTTGACATAAAAACTTGACATTTAAGTTGTTAAAAAAGTTGATATTTCCCTGCTGAAAAAAAGGAATGGAAACCTTCATAGAATTTGTAATGATTTTAACGGTTATAATGGGAATAATTAGTTGTCTTCTGTTGTTGGCATGTTGCACTAAATTCTAATGGAATATTGACCAAAATATCACTGGACAGGTTACCAGGTCTGTGTAACAAAACCAGCTCAAAGGCCAATCAAAAGCCCCAAACAAGCCCAATGATCCAATCCAAATATCAAAGCTTAACATATTTTGCCATTCCCATACATATTCTACAGTCAATGTTATGAGTTATACACATTTTCAACTTGAAAATTACTAGTAGGGATTATCTGCCTTTATGCAAATAAACAGTCTGTTTACATAAAGCAACTTAAAGGCCTTCACAAAACTCATAGCACAGTTTTGTCATTGGAAGAATGTAAAATATTTCAATACATGCATTTCAATCAATTACAATTTATGCAATGTGTTAATCCTTTAAAAGCATGGGGGAAAAATCTATTTATGGCAACAGTTTAAAAGTAGCCCGATTCCGTGGGAAGACTGTGAACTTGGACACTGGTGCTTGAATGGTTAACAGTGGATGGTTTGTAGAGATTGTAATGTTATTTGTAGTAGAAATGTGAACTTCTGTGATGGTTTCTTTTTTTCTTTCTTTCTTCCCCAGCAGGGTTGCTCTGTTCTAATTGGTACATTTGTGAAAGTTCAGACACAGATGTTGGATTCATGATCAAATTATTCCTTTGAGCCAGTTTTTTTAATCCACTTCATAAAGACCTGTTTGAATAATTAAGTAAAACTTAATAAAGGATTCAATCACAGCAAATAATGACTTAAATTTCAGCCTGTTTCTTACATGAAGCTATTATATGACTTTAAAAGATTTTAAATATAGCACATAGTTGTATTGACCATAGTGCTGTTACAATATTGCTATAGTAGGAGCCTGAGGAATGAGGTACCAGCGTCGTCAAAGTACAACTGCCTACCTGCCCACCCATGTCCATGCTCTGAGATCTACCTGTCAGCAAGTTAAGGATCCGCAGACAGAGTGAGGAATTCAGACCCATGTTCCTGAGCTTGATGACAAGCCTGAGGCAAACTACGGTATTGAATGCTGAGCTGAAGTCAATCAACATCACGCTCAGACTTCTCCTTCCTGTGGGGCTTGTGTGCCGTACACAGAGAATGCCATCAGCCGTGAGGTTGCACAGTTCCTGTGAAGGTCTGCATGTTCAAGTCCTGAGGTCTGTCACTTAAACCGTGTGAAAAAAATGACACAGTTGCCATGACAACACCAGGAAACCTTGAATCATTATGTGTGCGAGTATGCATGTTTGGTGTGTGTGTTTCTGTGTGTCTAGGAGCGATAGAAAGAGTGTAAGGAAGACAAAGAAACAAACAAATTACCTACCTAATTAGCTAATTAATGAGAAAATGAGTATGTTTGTCATCTGTGAAGAATATGAAGACATTTCAATGATGCAAGATTTAGCTAAATCAAACATGTAGTACTAAACAATTTCAAGCTACATTAGACACAAAAACGTAACCACATAGAATGATTGAAATGACCAAATTTAAGAATCAACCATTGAAAACCGTTTCCTTAATGTTGGAGGGGGTGTGCTCTTCTAATGTCTGTGCTAGTTATGGCTCAGGTCAGATGTTGTATAATGAGCTGTGGCGAGAGTTGATGTGCCTCATCTTAGATAGAATTCAGGCTTTCTTGATTGATGTCTTTGCTCATCAAGTAATAATTCATCGCCATTCTTGTTTAAACTATATACTATGACACACATTCAGACCTGGGATAGTGTAATTATGCCTTTTATTGAACTCTTACAAAATAGTGGCATGATATGATGGTATCAGATGCATGTGAATTTTGGGCCTGTTTACACCTGGTCACTGCATGCGTTTTCTCTGATCAGAGATCTGATTTGTTAAAGCGATTCCATATAGTACACTATAGTGTGTCTGCAAAACGGATATAAATCTGATCTTCAATTTCTGCGCTGTACGCAGTTCGGTTTCATCTGGAATGCGTCCCAGACAACCTCCTGAAGTGATTTTAGCGATCGGATTTAAATCCGTCTTGAAAGCATTTCGGAGTGCATTTACACATGGCATTTTCACGATCGGATAGCTATTCGATCAGAGAAAATGCATGAAGTGACCAGGTGTAAACAGGCCCTTTGTTAACATTAGTGCATTAATACTAGCCATGATAAATTGTTTAAAGTTATTTATTTATTTTACACATGATAATTATTGTATTTTAAATTAATACTGTGAATTAACATAGATTCTGTAAAAGCCTAATGCATTAACTAATGTTACCAAATTAAAACTTATTGCAAAGTGTTACCAGTATTTCACTATAAAACCTATGCCAAACAGAGCCTTCTGCATAGGGGTTTGTTACCAGACAAACTAAATTATAATAGGAACATAACTACTGTCTCATTACTGAAAAATGTAGCGATGATACATAATTAGTGAGCACTGTGGTTCATCAAATATTTTGAACACACAACATAGCAAGGAGGTAATCTATTGGTAGTTTTCGGTAATTTTTTACTACCACCATTTTTTCATTACCATCAAATTACCAACTCACAATTTCATAAGTATGAACTTGCAGTACTGCCTCCTAAGTTATAAGAGAACCAAGAAAGTTCTAGTTATATACTATATACATAATAATACAAAACATTTACTTCAGCCTTACTGGTCTGAATTTCATTATGGTCAAATTACAATTTACAAGTTCTTTATATATGTTCTGATGGCCAGAATAATAAAACGTGTAATTAAATGTCAGTCACAAAATTTAAATTTCCCTTAAGATAAAATGTTTCTTTTCACAAAGTCTGAAGATATAGACTATAGTTTAGTCATACTACAAAAAAACGCAATGGAACATCTTTTATTTAGTGAACAGAGGCTCTGCAAGTGTTTTTTATGCCCTTGATTGCCATTTTCAGCCAAATCAACAGTGCAATTACAGTCCAAATCAATTAAATCTTAGTAATGTCAGATAAATTAACAGCTTGTGTAGCATTCAGTAGGCATCTGCGCTCATCAGTGATGTGAAAGGATAGACACCCAGAGTGAAGCTATTTGATGTCGACGGTCCTCTATTGTGGAATCAAAGGATCGGCAGGTTCCTGATGAGAGAGGAGCAAGTAGTTTGTCACACAAATTGATGTCAACTGGGTGCTTGGTGAACAATTATGCTGAACCCTGGGATGTTTCATAAGCCTGGCTATTTACATAGACTGCTAAGACAATTTCCATTTCTTGTTGTGATGAGGCGTTGCTGCTATTATGCAAAATATCCCCAAGTTCACCAAGCATCATTGTGCTTTAGATAATAGAAAATCCATGTAACTTATAATTAAGTGAGCAACCACACTGACTTTAATGACATTTTGTAATGTTGTTAATAAACAGACAATGTTCTTTTTGCCAAATGAGACTATAAACTATAACATCATTTTGAAGACAAAAAATGAGCATCAGCATAAATTCAGGCAAATTTTGCAGCTTGCAACAAGAAGAAAACTTCTGATAAACATGTAAAGCAACAAGCCATTTTTGGGGGGTAGCACTACAATAAAGCCTCATTAGTTAACTTATTAGTTAACACATTAACAATGAGCAATACATTTGTAGCAGTATTCATTACTCTCATCAAAAAAACCTTGCAGCTTCTAAGCCTGATTAATACAAACTTGCACTCCTTGAAATGGTAAACCAGCCAGGTATACAATCTGATTGCCACTTGCAAAAGTGCTCTATTGTTGAATGTGCAATGAGATGGTCAGTGAATAGCCTATCTGCAGAGGCTTTTTATCCAATGAGACTTACTGTACATCAGTCATGACAGCATATAGGTGAAATGTTTAAATGCCTGGGGCATCTGATTTATAGCATGCAGAGACAGTGTTGACCTCTTCTGTATAGTGGATGGTGGTCACAGTTGTATGCAGTTGTTTATGGGGTTTTGGCTTTACAAAGAACATAACTCATCATCCAAGTCATATCATTTGATTTCAATCTTCTCTTGCGTGTTAAGGTTTGGTATTTTGATTTTAAGAGCTATTGGCAATCAAAAGAAGTAAGCTGGGTTTGAAACCAACAATGAATGCAGTGGTCTCACAAGGTAGGTGGATGTTTTTCTGAGTGCATACGAGTTTGTCAAAGCTTGTTCACAGTCCTCTGTTTTATTAAGGATTTATGCGGCCCACCATGTATGTGAACTCTTTAGGCTTCTGCAGTGGCTCTGTAGTGAGAGCACTTTAAGAGATGTGCTTGAAAACATGTATTTTTTTAATGGGCCTGGACAGTTCTGTGTCCCAATTGGGCTGCAGGGCTTTTCACCGGCTGGTCCTTAGCAAATGTCTCTCCCCCTTTACAGTGCATCAGCCAAGTGTTCGGTGCATAAACCAGAGTGTGATAGCCTAAAGCGTGGATTCGTCTGCAAAGATCTGCTCATTGTCTGGCACAGGTAGGCGACTCGTTTCATGAAAGGAGTACCATTTATATAATGTAGTGAACACAAAAGTCTGTTGTTGAGCTTTTTATTATATTAAATAGATGAATTCAAAATAATTATATTAAAAAACGATTTTTTCATGTGATATAAATATTTAAAATAAATATATATATTTTTTATACACTATTAATATTCACTTTAACTAAAAAGGATACTTTATCTGTGTCATAAGTGACTTTACTTGAGTTTCCATAGGAGCCAGTTTCAAGTTGACAAGTTCCACACTTATTTAACATTCAAAATTTTGGTATTATAAGAAGTTTAGTTTGTATTTTGATTCCATAATATGTCATTTTAATTCCATTTGTTCCATAATATGTTCTTGCCTTGTAGCTACAGTGGTTTCAGGCACACAAAAATATATAAATGTGCTAATCGTCCATTAGCTAGGTCTCCCTTGTTCAAAATCTTAAACATCATTTTTTTTTTTATCCACAAGTCAGTATAATTGAATTCCAAGAGGGGTGAGCTGTGCCAGAAGAAGACAGTGGCTTGATAGTTTTACACATAGAAATAACAAATGGCTCAAGGCAGATTTGCTCTGAAGCCAAAAGTGAAAATTTATGGCTAAAGAACACTGATCCATCACCAGAACTGATAATAGTCTTATGTGACTGAAAAATATGCGTGGCATGAAAAGCTCAGTAGCTTTGAGATACTTTGGCAATAACTTCTGTCAGGTCATCTATGGCTACAGAATTTCTTTTTTGACTAAATAGTTACTGTTTGTGATTGAATGCCATTGCATAAGACAAGGAAATACAATACAATACAAAATGCAATTAATAAAACTGATCTAGTTTTGGTGTGGACTATTCTTACATACTTAGAATGATTATTAAAACTTTATAATGTGACACTAGTTACCTTGGTGTGAACGGGCCTATAAGTAAATCTAATTTTTCCTGTTTTTTAAAATACATGGTAATAACTTTGCATACATGTATTGATGTGCCTAATATTAATTAGTTTTTTTTAAAGATGTTTTTATGTAGTGTGATATTGGAACTGATGTTGATGCCAAATGGGTCCTGAAATGAAGCCAGTTGGAGCAGCATTGGGAAGTGATGGAAAATGCGAAACTGCTATATTTAGATCCAGTGGGACTTCTTTTTTTGGCATTAGTCTCCACCAAACACTTTCATTAGCCTCTGTGGACTCGTGCACTGACCTGTATCACTAGGATTGATAGATACTTGCTTGCAGTCCCCTGCTCATAAATTAAATGACATGTCCAACCAAGCAAATGACTTAAACATTGATAATTGTCAGTCTACTGCAGTTTAGGTGTTTAAACAAGACAATGACCCCAAGCTGTGCAAATCCTATTTGAAGAGGAAACAGTCAGATGGCATCATGTCTGTCATGGAATGGCCTCCCCAATCACCCGACCTCAACCCAATTGAGCTACTATGGGAGGAACTGGACCATGATGTCCGTAAGATGTCCCCACTTTTCTAGGGCGTTTCCAAACTTTTGGAGGGCAGTGTATGTGTGTGTATATATATATATATATATATATACACACACACTGTAAACAATACTGTAAACTGTAAGCATAAAAGCCAAGTTTTGTGGCTTTAGACATTCTAATCTATTATTTAGAAATGCTATTCTTCATAATAATTCTCTAACAGTATGTATAATCTGCTTAATAATCAATATGGCTGAAGCATAGTCAGGATGATGGATAGTTTGAATGCAGATATCAACTATGCCAAGTACACTATGAAGAAACAATGCCTCTCTGATCTGGGCATCATGCCAGACAATGTAAAATGACTAAAACTGAGTCATCAGCAAATCATTTATGGAAGAGGGCTACTGTATTCCTATTAAAGTCTGTTGTAAAATTTTGTTGGAAACTTGCAGCTTATCATCATAAAACACCAGCCTGTGTAAGCTGCCAACATCCTATTACAGGAATGACACTGATTCACCCCAGTGAAGAACGATGGACGTTTACTGTAGTGACCCAAATCCATGTCATTGATTAAATCCTGAGAGGTTTCATCTGATGGATTTTTATGGGACTGGTGATGGACAGGAAGCAAATATTACTATCTGGTCACATGATACTGAAGCCACTGTTCTAATAAGCTTGAATTGCTAAGGCAGGTTTATTTATATTGCTCAACTGACCTCTTGATGTTATTGACTTTCCGCCTTGGTCTGTCAAAATGACATTTATTTGAATAGTAAACACACAATACTGCGCACAACACTTTATTTAATCAGCACTGACCTATTTATTTAATAAACCTTTTAGGTTATTTGTTAGCAATACAACCATATGTTCCATTTAAAAGAGCAGAAAATGACTACTTTCTGTCTAACTGGGAACATGGGTATTGGCCTGTTGCCCTGTCTCTCAGCTCTGCATGTAAAATCAATATAAACAGTATAAAAACAATATGAAAGTGTGGATAACATTGATCAGATGGAAATATCCCAATATCCCTTTCATGTCTAAGATCTTGAGATTTTATTGCAGCGTATAGAGTGACATGACTTTCAACTCGGTTCCAGCTCATCCTTTTTCTAAATATACTTAGAAGATAATTCTTGTAAATAATATATTTCCAGGAACAAAGAGAACCCAAAGGACTTATGTATGCCTCAAGTAATTCACTGTCTAACTTGTGTTCTTAGTAAGTTTTCTTTTGCTTTGCAGACCTTAAAGGAATAGTTTACCAAAAGATTTTGTTATCATTTACCCGTGACGTTGCAAATCTGCTTGACTTTCTTCTCTTTTCAATATAATCAGAATGAGGCTGTCAAGCTCCAAAATGACAAAAAAAAAAAAACATTAACATTAAAGAGGTTCATATGACTCATGCACCATATTTCAAGTTTTCTGAAGTCATATGAGTCAGTGATAATCTTACTCACTTTGCATATTCAAGAGAGTTAATTAGTATGAAGGAAACATTCTTTTGAACTGAATCTTTTAAATGAATCGTTTGATGATGTTCACAAATCTCGTCTGAATAATGTGGTTATTGTGTTCAACTGACTGGTCACAATGCAGTTTTTGGGTGAACTAATGCTTTTAAACAAATAATTAACAAATCTCCTGATTTGTAATCAGGAGTTTAGTTCTCTCGCACTGTCTAAGCCACTTGAGCTTTTACTGACATCCATTAGAGAATATCTTATTTCTCTTTTCATATATTACTGACCTTTTCTCACTTTGACTGTAAATATGTTATCAGGCTTTTATACGGATTTTGACATTTAGCAGATGATTTTTATGCAAAGTGCCTCACAGTTCACTTAGTAAAGGGCTGGTCCTCCAGGAGCAGCCTGAGGTTAAGTAGCTTGCTCAAGGGAACAATGGTGACAGTTCATGAATCGGCCTTTCTGGGACCCAGAGCTTTAATCACTAGGCAACTATCACCATCGTATGCTCTTAGAAGGCATTCGGATCTCTTTTTTCTCAAAATCAATGTCAAAGTGACACTGTACAGACTATTGGCTGTATGGTGAGGACAGAGCTAATACCCTTTGAATGTACAAGGTTTTGAAGTGAAATATAAAAAGCAGTGATGAATTACTGTAAGTGCCCTGTGCTGATGTCTAAGTACTTTATGACACATAGTATCTGACACAATTGTGTAAATAAACTAAATTGTGAATTTACTATTTAAATTAGTAATCAATTTCATTTAATTTTTAATTGCAGTATGCAGAATTGCATATGTACGATATAAAAGTTAATAAACAGCATTTACTGCACTTAATTTACTTTTTTTCTCATTTTCTAGTTGCACACTTCTTCTGTCACTGCTATTTTATAAATTCGATTCATAAGTACATAGCAAAACAGACACTATGAAGTCTCATTTCACCTAATTATGACCTTTTTATCCTGTAAATTCTTTTTTTCAGAGATAAAGATTTATAGAATGGTGACTGAAGCAGAGAATAAGGTGTGTGTGCAGAATTGCATAAGCACTATATAAAAGTTAGTAAACAACATTGTCTTAATTAGCTTTTTTCAGCTTCTAATTGCACACCTCTACTGTCTTTGATATTTCAATAAATTGGGCTTAAGTAAATAGCACAAGGGATTCTATGAAGTGTCATTGAAATGTGAGACTTAACTTTTTATTCTTTAAATTCATAAATTCAGGGATAAAGATTTGCAGAATGATAACTGAAGCAGTGAATGTGGGTTGGACACACGGTTTCTCTGATTTAAACCATTGGCAGTTCAGGCTGGTTTATCAAAGCCAAGCATTCTGTGGAATGGACCTGCTTTGTGAAACCTGCTGGCATGTAGATAGAGATTTAGCATTTCAATCTCTAGGGACAAGGACACACAAGAAAAATTAAGTTTATAGGTGCTTGTAGGTCATCAGAATGTCTAACATAATTCAGGTTATCTAGATATGGTTATAAAAATACTTTTTAAATCTGAAATGTACAAATAAACTTTGCTTTTAAAAATGTCAGTGTATCAGGAGAACGATGGGTTGTCAGTTTGGTCACATGTTCTTGAGACCTCTTCACCAGTCAAGTGAGGGCAGCGCTATGTTTACTCTCATTCTAAAAGGTCATGTTTGAATCTCACATGGGTAAAAGTGGTTCTGTGACCCGATTGAGGACAGACTTCAGGAGAGACAGAATTTGATGGAAGAAGAGTTTGTCAGTTATATTTCATTGGATGTCTCATGAGAATCCGGTTTCTTGCTGTGTGAGGTTCAGTGAGGTTTCTAAAACAGTATTGTGAAATATCATTATAATTTAAAACTATTTTCTATGTTAAATATTCTAAAATGTAATTTATTCCTGTGATGGCTGAATTTTCAGCATCCATTACTCCAGTCTTCAGTGCCACATGAACATTCAGAAAATATTCTAATATACTGATTTTATGTTCAAGAAACTTTCCTTATTATCAATGCTGAAAACAATGTTTATCTTTGTGAAAACGGTGATACTGTCACAGTGCACACACAAGGAGGATACAGGAACACGCAGACAAGGATGTAAACTCAAATAACAGTCTTTACTTCAAACAAGGCAGGGCAAGACAAGGCAAGGCAGACACAGACAGGAACACCGGGAAGTAACGAGTAGACCAGACGACATGAAACTGAACAGGCAGGAACTTAAATACACAGGTTAATTACACAAACACAGCTGAACAGAATAGAATAATAATCACATTAAACAAGGACAGGCGATCTCCTGCGAACGGCGGGCTTGAGTCAGCGGTGGGCTTGGGAGAGCCGCGGACGGCGGCGTCTATCTCCCGCGAACAGCGGCATGATTGAGGGAGCGGCAACCCGTGAACTTGATGAACAGCGGGTGGGCAGAACAAACAGGAACAAAATAAAAACTTTAAAAAAAAAATGGACAAAACAAAAACGAGGTGAAGGGGCGCCAATTACAGTTTTGGTCTGGTCTTCTGTCAAGGTGCACACACGAGGAGGATACAGGAACACGTAGACGAGGATGTAAACTCAAATAACAGTCTTTACTTCAAACAAGGCAGGACAAGACAAGGTAAGGCAGACACAGACAGGAACACTGGGGAGTAACGAGTAGACCAGACGACACGAACCTGAACAGGCAGGAACTTAAATACACAGGTTAATGACTAAAACACAGCTGAACAGAATAGACTAATAATCACATTAAACAAGGACATATGACACACACGACAGAGGACTGACAGATACATTGTTTTTAGGATTTTTTTTTTTGATGAATAGAAACAACAGCATTAATTTTTAAAACAAAATTTGGTGACAATGTCAAAGTATTTACTGCCATTACTGTACTAATTTCTTCTGAAAAAAAAACAACTAATCTTACTAACCCCAATTTTTTTAACTGTATAGTTATTTACTACAATTTAGCAAATATGCAAATATCAAGTAATAGATCGCTTTGAATTTGTTTCACAAGAAATATAACTGACTTTGTGAAGTTTTCACCCTAAAATAACTCCTCAAATCAATCCTGAAGTTATGAAGTCCAAGGAGCTGTGAAGCTGTCAAGTTGAAGTTGTTGAGGGGCCAGCTAAACAACATTGAATGGAAACTATCCAGACATCAAAAATCTCTTTGGCACTTTACAGATTGAGCCTCTTTGGGAGAGTGGCTCGAGAAAGGGTAATATTAAGTCGTGCCTAGAGTTTTCTAGAAGACATTTGAATAAGCCCTCTGCAAGAAAATATTGTTATATATTAAGAAACAAAATCCAGGGGGAGTATTTATTTTCGGAGTGTATTTTTGGGACAATGCAGAATGTTGTAACACAGGATAGTCATCAACAAAGACTTTTACCAAGTCTCCTTGCGTGCCATCTGCCTCATTAACCTTGCTATGCTCCTCGATTTCAAAATTGGCCAGCCTTAAAAAATCAATATGTTGGACTGAAGAGGAAAGAAAGTGGAATTTTTGAGAGCTTTGCTGCCGAACTGACAGCTACCATTTAGGCAATAGAGTAACTGCTCGACCCTTTGTCCTGAACTTCTTAATTACAGTAATCATGTGTAATTAGACAATGGTGTCTTAAATATTCATGCAGCGTTTAACTTTGACATCATCCCGATATCTTAATGCTTTTAATCACTGGTGTATATTCAAAGGATGCGGAGTAATTTGTTATATTTTGAATTGAGAGCAGTGTTCCACTCCTTGAGGCTTGATTTCAAGATGCAGAAAGTGCTAGCTGAACAGATGTTTCCGGATTTGGAAGCTCTGAAGACACTGAAACCGTAATTTTTGGACCTGGAACCTGAACGTTTAATTTGCAGTTCAAATTTCTAGAATAGTGTTTTTAGAATAGAGGTTTTCTTTTTATACAGTACACATATGCTGTAGACATTACCATGCTGTTGTATTCATCAAAGAATGGTGAAAAAATTATGTTTCCACAAAAATATTAGGATAAGCATCACAGTTTTCAGTGTGATATAATAAGAAATGTTTCTTGAGCACCAAACCAGCATATTAGATTATAGATATGATTTTTTAAGGATCATGTGACACTGAATACTGAACTAGTGGCTACTTAGAATTCAGCTTTAGGAATAAATTACATTTTAAAACAAATTAACATAGAAAACATTTTAAATTATAATTTTAAATAAATAAATCCTGCCATGGTGAACATAAGAGACCTTTCAAAACACAAACAAATCTATAATATATGCTAAAAAATATAAAATTCCAGAAGGAACCAATTGCAAGAAAATGCTAAGAAGCTGAACAACTATTTTGAAATAGTACACTTATTTAAGAGGATGATACCATTTCAATTTCAGTAACCACACCAGGATTGGGGTCTGTTGTTGTTTACTGGACCCGCTGACTTCATGAGCGAATTCATCTCTTTGATCACTGATCTGTGTGACCAGATGCTCAGGTTACGGGAGCGAGAGCGGAACCCTTGAGAGATCAAAGACAAACAATTCCTACCTCATCTGAAGCTGTAAGCACAGAATTAAGTGGGCAGACTAACACATCCTCAGTTGTACGCCAGGCTGTCCCACAGAGAGTGACGTTTGACTGTCAGGGTGTGTGGTTTACCACCCGTGTAATGTAAGCAACATAGAATTGTGCTTTAAAAAGTATCTTCAGGCTTTGTTGACGCAGTCAATTCAAGAAAATGCTAATCAATTCAAGAAAATGAAAATGAAATCACTTGCTCACCAGTAGATCCTCTGCAGTAAATGGGTGCCGTCAGAATGAGAGTCCAAACTGCTGATAAAAGCATCACAATAATCCACAAATTCACACCACTACAGTGCATTAATTAATGTTTTGTGAAGTGAAAAGCTGCAAATTTGTGAGAAACAAATCCATCATGATGTTTTTAAACATTGATCGTTCAAACTATCAGTAATATTGCAGTTCTAAACAAATATCTCTGGATTTTGATGTGAGATGACAACAGGGGATGATTTATCACTGGAGAAACTGATATTATAGATTATGGACTCATATTTTTGTCCAGAATCAATGGTTTACGATGGATTTGATTCTTATAAACACACAGCTTTTTATCAGAAATGTTATTTTGTTGGCACTCATTCACTGCAGAAGGATCCATTGGTTAGCAAGTGATCAAATGCCAAATTCTCCAAATCTCCTTATCTACATCTCGGATGGCCTCAGCGCGAGTACAATTTCAGACAATTTTAATTTTTGAGTGATTTATTCATTTAATAAATTATATTATTATGCAGCTCTTATTCTAAATGGTCAGTTGTGTCATGGTGCACACACGAGGGAGGAACAAGGAACACTGAGACGAGGATGTAAACTCAAATAATAACTTTTACTGGAGACATCAGGGCAGGACAGGGCAAGGCAGACATCAAACACCGGGGAGTAACAAGTAGACCAGAAAAAATCAAACTGAACAGACAGGACTATAAATACACAGGTAAATCATAGATAATGAGACGAACACGGCTGGACAAGAATTAACTAATGATAACATTTAACAAGGACAGGCCAACATTTAACAAGGACAAGCCAAATATGGACACAAGAGGCAGGAACACATGACACACACGACAGAGGACTGACGAGTTGCAGCATTTAGTCCTAAATAATGTTTTCTATAATGACTGCTAAACTGTATATTTCACCACTGTCCATGACAAAATAATGTAAAACTAAAAAAAGTGGTAAAAGGCAATTGGGCTGAGCTATTTTTACCTGATCGATCCTTAAAGATAGAAAAATACCCTTTTTTTTGTTAACCTAATGTTAATGATATTAAATAATATTTTTGACTTGAATAAACGCCATCTATATCACAACGCCATCTGTGAAAATGAATCTGATATCTTGTGAATAACAAGACCACCAATAAGGGACACAAAAAGCTGCATGAGAGCAAACTTAAAATAGAGGGAGATGTATCATTGTAGCTAATTATGTGAGCTAAATAGCCCATAGAAAAAAAACTACTTGGATTGGAGATAAACAGTAATGCACAAATTACTAATGTAATATTGTTGCAGTATTTCATTCTTATCTGTAGCATTTAAGCTCAATTTTTTTCATGTCCACATATTATGTTATTTGCTAGGTACCTATGAAATTAGTAGGATAATTTATAGTTAGCAAGTTGTTATCACAAAATAAACCCCTTCAGAGTGGTACAATGGCGATAATGAGCTGTAATGATGTACGATAATGACTGGCTCACTGTACATAAACATTAGCCCAGTAAGAAGCAGCTAACAAGATCTTTGCATAGCCGCTCTCTTTTCTTGAAACTGTTTCAGTTTTATTGGGGCAATTAGTGAACATATGCTCTTCCTCTCTGCTGACTTAGCAGGGTGACCCATGAGATCTGCAGTTTAGTTTTGTGCGCTTTGTATTATCTTTGCAAGGAGAACATATTTGTTGTCACCCAGCATTTGCCGACCGGAGGTGGCATCTTCACTATTATGACATTTTGATAAGTGTGATTTGTCTGGACAATTCTCAACTTCATGGCTCGCTAGTTTGATAGTTATGTGTCTGAGAGCGAAACAGTTGGATATGGTAAACCTGAGAGATTTGATGCCAATGTGTCAGACACCGAGTTTCTTTCTCTGCAAGACTCTGAGGAGAGCTGAGGAATATGCGCCATGTCCTGGCAACTTATGCCCAGTCCGAGAGGAATTTTGTGAGGGCTGTAATTTTATATCCTTCTTTCAATCTCTTACTTACCAGTCCAAAGTGGCTCTATCAGTTACATACAGCTCCCAGTATGGTGTGGACTTCATACTGTGCACTTTGGAAAATGTAAGTGAACTTATGTTTCACAACAGGACGTTTTATGAGACGTAGATGACCACATCAACCAAAAGACAATCTTGACGACAATGTTGTTTGCCTTTCTCCACTCAGCATCTGTTGTCCCTGGCTTTTATATACCTCGCTTCTCCCTTGATGATAAAATAATGGGGCAATTTTCCACATCAGAGCATGATTTCCATGCCCAGTTGTCATGTCTCAGGCTGCTACTGTAAGAAGGAAAGATCAGACATACAGGCAAAGCCACAAATAGACTCCTTGCAGTTTCTCAGCAGTGCTTTTGCTCACTTATAAAGCAAGAGTTTAAAATTATACAAGGTTAAACAGGTGAAACAAAAATTACAATTCTATCATTATTTATTCACCTATTTAATTTAATTTCAAAGCTCTATGGATTTCTTTCTTTTGTGGTCCCCGCAATAGAAGGTATTTTGAATATATAGCATATATACATTGTATGGGTCAAAATGATACATTTTTCTTTTATGCCAAAAATCATTAGGATATTAAGTAAAGATCATGTTTAATGAAGATATTTTGTAAATTTCCTACTGTAAATATATCAAAACTTAATTTTTGATTAGCAATATGCAATGCTAAGAACTTCATTTGGACTACTTTAAAGTCAAATTTGTCAGTATTTAGATTATTTTGCACCCTCAGATTCCAGATTTTCAAATGGTTGTATCTCGGCCAAATATTGTCCTATCCTAACAAACCATACATCAATGGAAAGCTTATTTATTCAGAAAAAAAGACCCTTATGACTGGTTTTGCGGTCCAGGGTCTCACACACACACACACACACGCACACACACACACACATATGTTTTTGTGGTTACGGGGACTCTCCATAGGCGTAATGGTTTTTATACTGAACAAACTGTGTGTGCTATTGTCCTACACCAACCCTACACCTAAACTTAGCCCTCACAGGAAACTTTGTGCATTTTTAGATTTTCAAAAAAACACCATTTAGTATGTTTTTTAAGCCTTTTGAATTACGGGGACATAGGCAGTGTCCTCATAAACCACCTTCATATTGTAATACCTCTGTCATACCCATGTCATTATACAAATTTGTGTCCTCATAAACCACATAAACATGCACACACACACACACACACACACGCACACACACACATATACACACACACTTACTGTTTGCTTGCTTATTGCTTGTTTGTTTCTGAGCCTCTTGCAGCTAAAAAAACCACATTATGCTTAATGTGAGAGTATAATAAATGATTAAGAGCAAAATGTCTTCCCTCTACTTTAACAGTGCAGGCCTCACAGTATGAGGTCTGTCTCCTGGAGTGCAGTGGGTTTGGAGACTTCTCTTGGATTTTTCATGGATATTTCTGGAATCACGAAGGCACAGTTCACCAGAGGGCAAGACTTGGCTGTCAATGGTTATTATTCACCAGGGCTAAGGTTGCACTTTATGACTACACTGCAGCAGTGTGCACACAGAACAGATGTTCATCACAGCATCTAAAAGGCACGTGGGGAAACCAATAAAGAATTTCAAAGGATCCACTCTGCAGGGGTCTATGAACAAACAGCCTGGTGTTGGAAAGAACAAAGGAGCAAGAAAAATTGCCAGCCGATCATAGTTAACTAGAATGTTACTGTTATCAACGTGCTGCATCAAGATGAGGCCAACCTACACCTTACTGCTGTGATTCACATCATAAAATTGACTTTGCATGACCTCAGGTAGAAAGTGGTGAAGCAGGTTTAATGAGATGGATTTCAACCAAGTACACTGATTTCATTTGAATTGATTAGTGACAAAAAGCTTTTCTGAGTACAAACTTTTAGCACTTTTTTTTTATTTTGTAAAATTATATGAAACAAAGCCTCAGATGGCCCACCCACAGACCACCCAGAGCCTGTTCACTGAGCATCTAATGCATATTGATTTTTACATATTTACATTTTAATTACACAACTTTCAAAAGCACAAAGCACAAAGGGTTCTGTTTCAGTTCAGTTAAATTTTTTATATAATTTTCTACTACATGCAGCCCAGCACCACTGTATTAATAATACAGTAATTCTCTAGAATTCTTTACATGTTTTCCATTACTTTAACTCATCAAAATAATTTAACCAGTTTCAACTTCATTTAAGTTATACAAGATTCAATCCTTTTTTTCAGTTATGAGCTGGATATGTTTGGCCCACCACTTGGTAATTACACTGTGAAAAATAGTTTTTTTTTTACAGGTATTTTACTTGGATTTTCAGTGCATTATGCTTTAGGGTTCATGGAAAATGTCCGTAAAAGTACCAATGTCCGGCTGGAAACCAGTTGCCTTAAAATTATTAAGTAAATAATTTAAGTTCACTTAACTTTTTTAAAAAATTATTATTTACTTAATAATTTTAAGGCAATGGGTTTCCTCAATTTTTTTAAGTTAAGTCAACTTACCACTTTTTACAGTGTATGTGAGGCTGATTCACTAGTCCTTCAACCCTATTAAAACACATTTGAAACCATGCTTTTACTCAAAATATTATTTTGTCATAAATTTGTAAAACTGAGAGGCATTTTTTCTTAGCTTTTAAGACATTTTTACAATTATGTACACTGAAATGGTCACCTGTTGGTACTTAAATTACACTTTCTTTCTCATTTTCCCCTTATTTTACAGCATTAACCCAATTATGGGGTCTGCTCTCCATGTGAAGCCTCTGGCTCTCTATTGGTTTAAATCTGAGCACAAGACCTGGATAATAATTTATTGCAGTCCAGTTAGGAGTGATTTCTCATAACTCCTCAGCAGAGCAGTCATCTGTATTTAGTGGTAATATTTCAGCTCTTCAGAGTTGAGGCCAAGATGTTTTTCTATAAATCCTGTGCCTGTGAAGTACACATTTTGTAAATTCTCTATGGTCTTTTGGAAATTAAAATATTATACAGCATTTTCACCATATACACAAAACCATTCAGAAAACAACATATTGCTAAAGTTATTTTTTATGGCATTATTATAGTCGTACATGGCAATACCTGAGATTGAAAGCAGAGCTAGTTTTATTTTTATTTTTTTATTTTTCTCAAATCACCATAGACTTCACTGCAAATGACAAACACAATGACACTATGTCAGCTATCGATCTTATTAATTATTACCTCTTTTAGCATTTTAATATTACTGTATTGTTGCTGTGTTTATCTTGTTGCCAGGATTTGCACATTGTAGTGGAGTGTGTCCTCATATTTATTTATTTGATAAGTGAACTTTCACTTCATAAAATACTAGCCTACAAGACTACTAATGCATAATAATATCTAATAACTACAAAATGTCTTATGATCTTGGTTGTAATTCTCATTAGTTAAATCCAAATAAAAAATGAGCCTTTATTTATAGCTTTTTCCCCAGCAAACATGAATGGTTTATGAAACTGTCTGACCTGATTTCTTATGTGAAATGGAATATGACGGCAGGAATAGCACCCCAAATGGCCTTAAACTTCACCATGATAAAGTGTGTCTGCCTTTAAATCCACCCCAGTTGAGTCTCTCTCCATTTGCCCTTTAATAGCACAGGAAAATAAGGAACTGTGGCTACGAGTTAGACCCCATAACCAAGATGAATGAATGAACTGCAATTTACCACTGTCAAGGCTTGAGGTTCTCATATTCCACATCAATTAGGCACAGTGGGGTGAAAAAACAGGGAAAGAGTGGAAAACATTGCTACAGAGAAGGGTTCAGTGGACTATTCATTAAACATATTATTTGAATTGAATTTAATAAACAAATTGAACAACATTACAATTTTATCATACACAAAAGCAGATTTTAAAGAATTTGTACACACACACACACACACACGCACGCACGCACGCACGCACGCACACACATATATATATATTGCTCTGTTATGGATGATGTTATGCAAACTTCCTGTAACAGATCCCAATAAGAATAAAGCTCTTGTACAGTATGTGATCAGTATGATAGTGGACACTTTGGAGGAGCAAGGGGTAATGAGTGAGATCACAGGTGACCCTGTGGAGCTGTTAATTCAATAGGGCTACTGAATAATCAGCTGCTGATGCTCTTCGATAATGGAAACGCATTTTCTTGTGCCCTTGGCGCCAACTAAATCCCTGAGCAGAATACCACACCAGAAAATGGGCTTGATCCCATTTTTAGCTGAAGCACAGTGTAGGTCTTATGATGAGATGCTTCTTCCATGGTCAGTCCCTTAGGTTAACACTGAGTCACTACCTGAAAACCAGTTTTTCTACACATATTTTACTTGTTTTGTGCTAAAAAAAGCAATTCAATCTTCCTCATAATACTCAGCTCTAATGCAGGGCAATGAAAACACTGACCAATAATGCACTGGCATTAATGTGGTGGACTTGTGCATTTACAGTGTTGACATAATGTTCCTCGAGCGGTACCATGAGGCGGCATTAAGTGGGTTTTATGTATTTGGGTCATGTTTGAGTTCCCCTAATTCCTAATAAATTACTATGACTCTCTCACTAGATCACATGATAAATGCCCTCTGTGGTGTATACCTTCAGGGATAAAGCCATGCTAGAGCGGTATTTGTCCGTTAACAAAATGCTTGGTCTAACAGCTCAGTTTTTTTGGTGTGGCTTAGTGGTTAAAATTTAGTACTGGCAAGATAAAGGTTTAAACATTAGAGCTTGAATTGCTACTATTGTGCCCTTGGGCTGCTTAACTCCTGAATAGGGGCTCATTGATAATGACATCAACAATGATATCTCTACTAGTATGCCCCATCATTTTTTTTTTTTTTTTTTTTTTAATTGTGAGTTGCTTTTATTACAAAGTGTCTGATAATCAACAAACCCATAAACCTTATATTGTAGTGCTTTCATGCATAAATCAATGACAAATTCATATCAGACAGGTGTTTAACATCATCCATGTTGAGAGGGGGTGACATGCTTGACAACTGACCTGTCGAATGCATGTCCTCCAGAATGAAATGATTACATCCCTAATGGCACTACTTCAAAAAGCATGACTGCGATAGTGAGAAATCCCATCAGGAATGTCGTTAAATTTTTAGGAGCAACAACAGAGTTCTTAGGGAGGAGGAGGCAGTAATGACAATGACTGCAGCTCTCAATGGATTCACATCCCCTTGGAAACTAATTTGGTTGTATGCAATTACACGTTTAAATGTGTCCCCAATGGAATGATCATGTTTGCCATTCAGTAGCAACCCTGATGTGGCATTTGGCTTTTTTCTCTTTACTGCTAGAGGGGTGTCTTTAACCTCCTCAATTTTAGTTGTTTTCAAAAGCAAAATCAGACTATCAGCAAATCAATGTTTTTTTTTTCAATTTGTATTTTTACATACTAATGACCTAAATAAAGGAATAGTTCACACCAGAAATGAAAATGTGCTCTCCCTCAGGCCATCCAAGATTTAGATGAGTTTTTTTCTTCATCGGAACAGATTTGGAGAAATTTAGCATTGCATCACTTGCTTATCAAAGGATCCTCTGCAGTGAATGGGTTCTGTAAAAATGAGAGGTCAAACAGCTGATAAAAAGATCACAAGTAATCCAAACCACTCCAATCCATTAATTAACATCTTGTGAAAATCTGCCTGTTTGTGATAAACAAATCCATCATCAAGACCTTTTAACTTCAAACCATTTCTTCCAGCTAAAATGTGAGTCTTCCATCCATAATATTACTTTCTCCAGTGAAAAAGTCATTTGTCTGAATCAGTAGAGAAATATGCACAGATGAAGCACAGTTTGTACATGAAAACAATTCTAAACAAATATGCCATTGGATTTGGATGTGAGAAGACAACAGAGGGTGGACTTTTTTTTTTTTTTTTACTAGAGAAAGCGTTATTTTGGATTATGCTCTTTTGGTCAGATGTGATCATTTGGAGTTAAAAACATCTTAATGATAAATTTGATATTGATACTAGATAAAGTTTATTAAAATTGATAAACTTTTTGCTTTACATGAATTTACTGTAATTGGTAGACTGAATTATTGTGATCTTTTCATCAGCTTTTTGGATTCTCATTCTGACAGCACCCATTCACTCATATATACTTGAGAACTTCATTTTAATTTCTGCAGAATCACTGACAATCATTTAGGAGATACCTGAATATGTCATGTACTTTCTGGAACTGGACAGGCATACAGGGCACCTATTGTCTTTATGACAGCAATGACAAGGTGCTATTAACTTCATGTGAGCCTTGTCAGTACCAGCAAATCATTAGGTTTAAAGTGCTCAGTGCTTAACTTTGTTCATTACTTTAACAGTGCTGTGCTGTGATAAATTAATGACTGAATAAGCAAGTTTGTGAAGAATAAAGCATTGGGCTGTTATTTTGGAAAACTAATCATCTTGCTATGCAAAATGCAATTGTGCTGCTGTCATTTATACATCCGCAAATCACCTTCTAACAGATGAACTGTAATTTCTGTAACTTCATCTGCATGTTGAACAGCTATGGGATGTTTGCTACTCTCTTACATCATACACATTAAACATTTCCCACATAAAAAAAGGAAACATATGGAATAAACTAACATCCACAATAAATTAAGGGTAAGAGGGAGACTAGTGAGAAACAAAAGATTTTTCTAAAGAGACATGTTGATTTATTGTTGGCTTTAGAATGCAGCCCCTTGAGTTAAACTGTGGCAGAGTGGAGTATAAATCACACCAAACCTGAAATATAACAGTCCATTTGGTCTCAGAAGTCACAAATGCAAGCCTTGGTCTTCACGCTATACTAAATCACTCTGGTCCTCAGCTGGCTGAGGGTTTGTTGGAACGAGGGTCGAATGAACTTTGCGCTATGTTGAGATGGACTCTAGTTTGATGCAATCCATCAAGCTGTGTATCCTTATATTGCTCCATCACAGACAGATTCACAGAATATTCTTCAGCATATACTAGATCACCTGACTTTGTAACTTAAACTGGCTTATTAAATAGATGTTAACATGATTTTGAAGTTCTGGTTTTAATTGGCATTTCCTTTTGAAGCAACTGTTGGATGTAGATAGAACTGATAAATTAAAATGCTCACCTTATATACTCTATGTGGGGGTATATTTGTTCTTCACACCACCAGCTGTTTTTCTAATCACTGCACAACATCGAAAAGGCTCTAATTCAGTGTTTATCCATGCAAATTTATGGTTTACCCTCAGTTAATAATCATGGCAAAAACACTTCAGGGTTTCGATATATTTTTCAATCTGCCAAATTACAACATGTAAATCTTAGCCAAAACATAACAAATGAAAAAAAAAAAAACTTTTTATATCTCATGCTGTTGCAGAAAATATTTCTACTAAAGCAATCAACATTTTTTCAGACTATATGATTTGGTTAAAATGAGCTGTATATACTGGCACAAAAAACAATAACGATCCCAATTAGGAATACACAAAGCTATTTGAGAGAGGGAGCATTTCAACATTTTGGACATTCTTCTTGTTTTCACTTCTTTTACAAATATAGGGAGTTTTGTGTGTGTGTGTGTGCTGTGCGCTCATGCTACTACAGAATATGTATAATAGTTTTGTAATATTTATAAGTATTTTCTTAAACTACATATATCAGGGGCTGCAAAATAATGTGAACACATGGGAAATTTTTCAATATTAAGGTGTTTTACCACAATTTGGCTTTAATACAGTTTTCTGCCTTATTAGATTAGTTCATACAACTTGCTGTGAATAGTCTCCAGTAGAATGTCATCTGTCAGAACATCTGCCAGTTGCTTTAGAGATGTTAGAGGAGAGAATCTGCTTTTCGCCCTTCTCTCTTAAACTGCCCACAGTCGTTTGATAATGTCCAAGTTGGATTATTTGTTTGGCCAGGGCAGATTTTGAGGTTCATTTTTTTTTTTTTTTCAGGTTTTATGATCATGACTCCATCTTTTTGCATTTTAGCATTGGTGTCTGTGATTAAAGTTTTAGCAATGGCAGTTATTTCCATGTATGATGGCTTTGTAAAGTTCTATGTGGTCGGTTCATGTGGAAACAAGATCTTCAAGGTGTACAGTATATTGAGGTTTGCTGTCATTTTGCTACAGTAGATCTGTGTTGTTTGGACACAATCCTTCTTAGTGTTTGTTGGTTCCTATAATTTACGTTCAGTTTTCTCCCACCATTCACTCCTGTAAACCAAGCTCCCATGATTTGTTCTTTTTGGAAGTCTGACAAGTCATCCATTTCGGAGACCACTTGTAACCACTGTACTACACTAATTTACAACCTAGAGAATATAGACAATGAAAAGATTATAAATAAATAAAAGCAACATTGTTTATATATATATATATATATATATATATATATATATACACTGTAGCCTATACAACTTATATTAGCAAATTATTTTTCCCCACATTATTTGAATGAATTACAGACATTTTTCTGTATAATTTCCAGCATGCACCAGCAGGGGCTAACCAGCTAAATCCTGAACCTTTGGGATCAGCACTAAAACAACTTAGATTTGTGGATTTTTATTTAGACGTCTGGTTGCATTTTCTCTTCAAGTCTTCCAGTAGGCTATAAGAAGTAGCAGAACCCAACACCAAATCTAGTTAGTGACTTATCAGACAAGGGCAATTGTCTCTGGTCCTCCTTGTCTAATTGGCAAGATGAGGTTGGAGCTGCTAGTATGAGGGAGCACAGGAGGTCTGTCAGCCTGGAGCAATGGAGTGAAAACAAAAGAAATTGAGGCGGTTTGTGGTGGCAGTGTTTATTATACCTTCTAGCTCTCTGTAATATGATTTTTCTCTTTAGTGCCCTGCTTACTCATTACCAGAAAACTGCAGGTATTTATCTAAATCTCTATTTTATATTAAATCGTATGCAATTCATTGCAATATAGAATCATGTAATCCTGAAGCATTTGTCTAATTATGTATGAAAAGTAAGCTTCTCTAGTTAGAGTGCTCAACATTTAATGTGCAGCACCCTTCTCAAAAATGGACCTGTACTATTTTTTGACATCTCCAGAATCCCTTGCAGTGTCATAATGAGTGCCAACATAAACAGTATTCTGGTGATGGGACATCCTATCAGGATTGTCTGAGGGCCAGAGGCTTCTCCTTTGAGGATGATAAACTGAAGCGTGGCAGCTGCGGTCGAGCCCACAGCTACTGAATCTTCTGAGTGGTGGGGTGGCGGGAAGCTGATATGTCACCCCTCCAGTCCTCCCCGCTCCTGTGGGAATGAGGAGGAGGGTGAGACCGGGCTTCAGGGAGGGAATTAGTGCCCACCACAGAAGTTCTGCTGGAAACGCACCTCTCTGTTCCACCAATGGGACTGCATATTAATTTCTATGTGGTTGGTTTCAAGTGATGGATCATCCAAACATATGGGGAGGCTGTGCACGAGTATATTTCACTTCAAGGTCCTTTTCAACTTTTTCCATTAATACACAACATCTCAGCCAAAATGCATTTCCTTTTTTTCTCCCTGTTCATGGTATCAAGAGAGAGAGGGAGGAAAAAAGTATTATTTGCCCGCAGTCAGAGCCAGTGCACACATATGCATACATTTGTCTCATTTCACCCTGGTATTCAGATGGTCGGAATTGCTGTACAAATTAAATAATATTATTTTATATTGCTAAGCACAAACATGTTTTGTCTCAGGGCATCTCGAATTAACCTTGTCTGGATAGGAATAACATTCTGCAAAGTGAATTGTGTACATACACACTGAGAAGAAAAATCTAACAACACACTGACCGCGAGATCATGTACTTGCAAGAATGATTCTATAAGATCTAATAAAACAGCACACCTTTTTTTAACAAATCAGCTGTATTTGAAATCACATAATAACTCTCTGGGTAGGAATTTCTTTTGAATAAGCAATTATTTTGCAACCATTAAAAAATGGTATGTGTATAGTATGACTGTCATCCAGACATACTGCTACATTGCTGTTGCTTCACTGCCATTGCATCCACTGACCTCGTGGGATAGTAAAGTGTCTATTACATGCTTAATTTAGAATCTCGCCAGAAGTAGTAGTTAATCCGGGTAATTTTCGCCAACTGTTGTTTATACTGTGACATACTATTCTCCTATACTATACAGTAGGGAAGTACATATTCCAATGTAGCCTAATCTTTTGATTGAATGAGTCAAATATAGTTAAGATGTAACTTGGTGTAACATTAAAGTAATTTTACTGGTACAAAAATAATAAATTTCACTGGTAATATCACAATTGTTTTATATCTTCAGGAAACCATTTACTATGTACTACGCAACGTCTGTTAAAGAGCAGGTCATTTGTAAAACATTATATTCAAATTATTGTAAACAACCATCTAAAAAGTGGTGATTTACATACATACCACAAACACTGAGAGCAAATGGTCTAAAATGACATTATGACACAGATGAACATGCACACATGGATTAGTTCACAATGGTGCTTTGTATTCAAACAACTTAATCACAAATTACTCACAGATGCTAGGATTCACAGGTATGATTTGTTCCTGGGAATAATTTGGTAAAGTGAACTTGCATAGAACGAGGATGGCATATTTTGCCACCAGAAAAGCAAACTGTGACATTTCTAGAGTACTTTTGTTTTGTTTGTTGTTTCGACTTTGTTTTAGAAATGCAAAATGAATGCGAAAATGAATAATGTTGCCCAGAAGGTGCCATCTCATGCTGTAATACCATTGGGAGAGGCTGATAATAATGAGAATACTAAATTGTTTTGTTATTTAGATATATTCGAGACCTGGAGCTTGTCCAATGACCTTAATTTTTTGTTAATACATGTTTTGTCATAATGGATAATCAACGACCAAACAATAACACCGCACAAGTCAATTCAATCACAATTTAGATGCAAAAAATCTCTATTTTATTTGATTAAACAGCAATTAAACAGATGTAGCCAGCAGTGACCACTGTGAAAAAAACAGGTTTATTTGATTTCCTTTTCATTGTTTTAGTGCAGTGAATGTTAAAGCAAGCTGTAACTCAAAGACAGTCAGTTACGAGAGAGCTGACAGAGAGAGAAACATGCAGAGATTCGATCCAAGCACCCAGCATGTCACAAGGAGTTAGAAGAGCCATCCCTCTGAAGATCATGTCACCAAAGATTAATTGGATCTCTGCTCCTCTGAGTATTAGTGATTGGTTTTCAGAAAACACAGGTTTTTATCGCACTGGCTCAGGCAGTGCTTCAGACGTTTCTAAGACTGAGGGTTTACCATTATTCTCAACTCTGACTTATTATCTCAGTATGGCCCAACAAAAAGGTTCGTCTTTTCTTCCAGCACGTTCTCTCTATATTATCTACATACATACAACAGTTCAATAACAAGAATACTGTTCATATGTCACATTTAGTCAGTCACTAGAAATTAAATTTTTAATAATTTGCATTAAGCTGAGGAGGCAAAAAAATACATTACATATATATTATCTAAAAAAGTAGTCACATACTCCTGTTTACCAGTATTCCTTTTTAGTTTACATTATAGTTTATAGTTTACAGTTCCAAACATTAATTTTGCCATTAATTGTAATAATCCTGGAGCATTTGCACAAGGAGTCTAACAACAGCTAGTGCTCCACACAGAGATCTGATCTAATTATCATCCAGTCTGACTGGAATGACATGAAGAAACAAAACAAACTGAGACAGACTAAATCCAGAAGAACTGTGGCAACGTCTCCAAGATTCTTCAAGAGACCCAGCTGATGAAGAGATCAGATCTCTGTGTGGAGCACTGGCTGTTGTTAGATTCCTTGTGCAAACAAAAATCTCACCGGATTATTACAATTAATGGCAAAATGAATGTTTGGAAATGTAAACTGATATTTCCTACTGACATAGTACAGCAAAAGATAGAAATAACTGATTAAAAAATACTAGTGTCCTAATAATTTTGGCTACCACTGTATATATATGTAAACCTCCTGTTTGTACTTTAGGAAAATTCTGCCTTTTATGTTTTCAACTCAGTTATGAAGTGTTTGTTTTGCACCTTCTGACTACTGTATTATAGTGTAGCTAACTGTAACTACTTCAGAAGCTTCACTGCATTTTAAATTCTTTAAATTATTAGTAACTTGCACTGTATTTTGGTAATCTACTTTGAAGCTGTGGTTTCTAAGCTTCAGTACCAATCACTGCAGATGACACACATGGATGTATTACAGATTATACATTTCACTGAAAATGTTCCTGTCAAATGTTAAAGCGATTTAAGCATGTTTTGTGACATTTATAATTAGAATGCACGCACATGAAATGTTTGTACACAAACATCACACATAAAATGTGATCCTTTGCGTATAATGTGCTATTTACTTTATACATGCTCAGTGAGTAGCTAAGCAACATATTAAAAATGATTTAATAAATGAAACTGAGGTGATGTCACCAATCCACAGCCTAGATTTAACTCCAGTATTACCTCTAAACCGTAGCTATTGCTGTCATTATTACAGATTGAGGGCTCTCACAATGCTACCCATGACTGTAATGTCACTGTAATGAGAGAGCAATAAATCAAATGCTTTATTGTGCAAGAGCTCTTCAGGAGTGAAAGTCACCATCATGTCAAGCAGGGCAACAGGGCAATACATTTCAGTGCCTTGTGCAACATTATTACTTGTTGCAATAGTGTCTGGACAGAAGAATTTCATTGTAGATGTCAATACCTTTGTCTCTACAATACGATAGAATACATTTTAGACACTTTATTTTAAGGACCAATCCTCCCATTAACTGTATGCTTATTAGCATGCATATTCTAGCATATTGACTGTTTATTATACACTTATAAAGTATAATGTATAATGTTATGTACACTTATAAAGCACATATTAATGCCCCATTCTGCTAACCATCATTTAGATTCTTTAGTCCCACTTCATACCAAAATTTAACAACTACCAGCAGATCAGGAGATTACTGAGGCAAATTTAGTAGTTTATAGTTAGTAAATTGATACTGAAAATTGGTGCCCAAACTAAAAAATGTTTTCCCTTAAAGTTTTACCACTATTTAAAAGTACAAGACCTTTTGCATTTACATTCAAAATATAATAGAGCAAAAACAAAAACAAAAAACATTGTACCATTAATATAGCTTTAAATACATCACCATATTTGATAAAATAGGACCATATAATATTCATACACTTAATATTCAGCAATATCATCAATTTGACAGAACTGACACTATCAGAGGAGGACAAAACTTGAAGTGAATTGAGCTGAATAATGAAACCATCGTCTTCAACTTTATCCTGAATCGAATTTGTTCATAATTGAATTTTGCAACATTGACGCTGTTATTGAACTGAATTGAATTCACATTGAACTGACTCAAGCTGTATAACAACACTACTGCCTTCAGTATGGATGCTTATCACTGAACTGAACTTGTTTAATAATGAATAACCTTCACAAATTTTTTGAACTAAACTGAATAATGACATTATTGTCTCGTTAGAGCTGCTTTATAGCAGAATATTGTTTTTGCCTTATTTTTGAAGTTTGCATCATTTATTTGTTTCTTTCCTTGTTAATACTGTTAAGGTGCTTTGAAACAATTGCTGTTATAAAGCGTTATAAGATAAAGGTGGCTTGATTTGATAAGATATGTTTATAGTTCTTAGTATTTTTTTTTTATATTATATTAGTCAGCATCATTTTGTTCAGAAACATGTGATGGTTAAAGTGAACCACAGAGATGAGAGCCAAGAGCACAGCAATTTGTTTTCTGTATGTCTTTCTACTCATTATCTTCTGTAGCAGGAATGAAGACAAATTTCTTGAGCAAAAATGCCCTGGAGAGACGTTTATTTGCCAAACTTTGTTACAGTGAGACGAGGCACATGTGATGTTGTTCTGATCTCACTGTTGCTGGAGGAAATCCTCCGAAGAACAGATGTGCTATCTGTGTTTTACCTGCTGCATGAGTGTGTGTGTGTGTGTGGCATTGTCTCTTCATGGCAAGTATACATTAATTTGATAGATTAACATGATGAAGCTATTTAAAAGATGCTCATTATTTTAAAATGCATCTGAATGGCTCTGAATGGCTGTTCTCAATGGTGTAATTGTAATTCTCAGTACGAAGGGAATATGGATTGCCTCTGTACCAGGATAAGGTGTGATACAAGACAATAAATCCAGCAGGAATAGTTATTGATTCAAAGCACAATCTGAGTTAGACGCAGGCTTTACATGTAACACTGTAACGACAGACTATGAGAGACAGTTCTTTTGTTGATGGGCTTCTTTCAAGTAAATTGAATACATTCCTCTATTTGCCATTACGATTGCCATTAATAAAACTGTCAATAAGAATTTCAGAACAAAATAATAATAATAATAAAAAAACACAGTTCTGTAAAGGCCACTGCCTCAGAGCTTTTTGAAACATATTGAAGTACAATCAGTCAAAATGAATGTAGATTTTCAGTTCTGAGAAACTTTGTGAACCCTGAGAAAGTATATTTCAAAACTATTTGTTAGTAAAGATAAATCTTATTCATAGAGAGTCTTAAAAAGGCCCTGAAAGAAAAAATTACAAAACATACAGACATAAAATAAATTTGGAGAGAGAAAGAGAAGGAATTGAGAAGGATTGAAATATTTCACTCATAACACTTTACAATATGCGTTCCTTATTAATATTATTTACCTGCATTCGTTAACACATTTATTAATTTTAATGTATTTTTAAACATGCACTAATTAATAGAATTAAAAATGATGTCTGTTAATATTATTTATTAGATTTGAGGTAACATGAACAATGAATAGCTTACTTTTATTAGCTAAAATTAACCAAGATTAAAGTGAAGTGACATACTGCCAAGTATGGTGACCCATACTCGGAATTCGTGCTCTGCATTTAACCCATCCAACGTGCACACACACACCGTGAACACACACACACCGTGAACACACACCCGGAGCAGTGGGCAGCCATTTATGCTGCAGCGCCCGGGGAGCAGTTGGGGGTTCGGCGCCTTGCTCAAGGGCACCTCAGTCGTGGTATTGAGGGTGGAGAGAGCGCTGGACATTCACTCCCCCCACCTACAATCCCTGCCGGCCCGAGACTCGAACCCGCAACCTTCGGATTACAAGTCCGACTCTCTAACCATTAGGCCACGACTTCCCCTAAATGTACTAACAATTAATAAATGTACTAACAATTGAAACTACAGTAACACTTTAGTATAAGGACCAGTTATCACTATTAAAGTTGCTTATTAACATGCCTATTGTTAAAATATTGACTGTTTATTAATACCTATAAATCACATGTTCTGCATGACGATATTCCACATCTCTAATCCTACCCAAGACCTAAACCTTACAACTACCTTACTAACTATTAAGAATCAGAAAATTAGGAGTTTATTGAGGCAAAGGTCGTAGTTAATGGTTTGCTAATAGTGAGAATTGGACCTTAAAATAAAGTGTGACCGAAACGGTTAATTAGCTAATGCATTAAGTAATGTTAACTAATTGGACCTTATTGCAAAGTGTTTCCATTTTTAAATAATGTGTGTAATATGTGTGTGATTTATTATGTACAGTATTTAAATAACTTCTGACCATTACTTTAATTTGAGATTTTGATTCATTAAAAAGTCTGTCAATTATTTAATTCCTGAATTTATCAATGTTTTGAATAAATTGATTGAATTCACAAAAAGATGTGAAGTTTTTAATGTAATGACTGAAGGCTATTACAGGTACCTCTTGTACTAGAGCACAGAGCACCTTTCTAAATGCACAAAACACTCTCTGTGAGCAAATTTAATGACGTTATTACTGCTGCATGTTATAGTACAGAGTATAGAGTTGAACACAAAGAAAAAGCCTTGGGATGAGACAGTGTCCCTGAAGGGTGCCAGCATTAACAATCTGATGCTCTTGTGCATTTTTATTGCATTTTATCCCCACAGAGGAATGATTCATAATTGAAGGACTATGTAAAATAGTTTGTGTTATATAATATACATTATGCATAAGGAATATTCTAATTTTTTTATGTTTTTAGTTTTGATGGATTTATTATATCCTTTTTCCTGTGTGAAAAGACGGAGGTGTGAATTGGCAAAAGGCATAATTATAATCCTGCCAGTAATGGGAGATATGGAATGCAGTGAGAAGAATGGGAATTTAAGCTTTGAAGAATTCAGGCTCATCTAAAATGTACTATCCAGAGTCTATACCTTATACAGTGCACATCATCAGGCATACATTTCCCAAGACATGATTAATAGTTGCTTTTAAGGAAATCATGCACAGAAATGGTTATTTTAATGAATTTCTTCGCTTTCAAGACTTTTATTCTGATGGTGTAGTACTATTAGGTGGCAATCTGAAGTAAAAAATAATCCATCTCCATTCGGATAGCTTCTTTTGCCTTTCTCTCTCACTTACTCATAAAACACACTCAACCAATCCAGTCGAGGAAAACAATGCAGACACTAAGAAAAAGGGTTTGATTTGTGTTGTTCTTTGTAATCTAATGAGTGTTAGACATGAAAAAGTAGGTCCTGCCCCTAATGTGGAGGAGGCAACCAGAGCTTTGTGCTGATGCAGTAATTCTTCAATCTAATTAATTTAATTCACTCAAAAGACACCACTATTGATTGTGGGATTCAGTTCAATAAGTGTAACACTGTTTCACTGCAGTGTTAGAGCTGTTACTTTACTTTTGAAAAAGTGATATCTATATCTAAGATAAAAAGGGTATCTTAGTTTAATTTACTGATTTCTTACATATCAGATTTGCTGTAAACATCTGAATGCATTGTAATCGGTTTCAACTTTGGTCACACGTTATTTTAAGGTCCAATTCTCACTATTAACAAACCATTAACTACAACTTTTGCCTCAATGCAAAAAAAAAGCTACTTATTTGCTGCTTATTAATAGTTAGTAAGGTAGTTGTTGTTAAGCTTAGGTATTGGATAGGATTAGGTATGTAGAATATGGTCATGCAAAATATGTGCTTTAATAAACAGACAATATGTTAATAATAGGCATGCTAATGAGCAACTAGCGAGAATTGGTCCCTATATCCCTATACTAAAGTGTTACCTAAACTTTACATCAGTGTATAGGGCCCTAAAAATCTATATTTGATTTAATTAATGAAGCATTTGCCACATTACAGATTTAAATTAAATTTGAACTGCATGTTTATTCACACGGTACATGACGTGTATACACGAGTTGTATGTCTGCTTCTATTCACTGTACTTTCAGATCAAAAGAAAGAACAGGAAAATTGATGCTTGCTATGTGGCTTAATTATGTATATGATTATAGGCAGAAATACTGCTGCGTTTCAGCATAAAGTACAGAATTATGTATTACTGCAATTATGACCCAGGAAAATGCAGACAATTATACTGTGAGAGCAGTAACTACTGTAAGTAATTGTAGAATACGAGTGCTCAACCAACCCTGCTATGTGCTGATAATTTTACCCTATAAAACAGAATCAGAATAAAAACACCTGTATCATCAACACATAAACACTTTCCCTGCCATTAAAACACTTTAGAACTTTGAATGTATAATTTGCAAATTGTCACCTCTGTGTTTTCAAATAAAAATAAAAGTTTGGTCAGTACATTGGATTCAGTTCAAAACCTTTTGTTTTTTACCAGTCTTGTTGTTCTATACTGTATATTATAAGGCCAAAGAAATAAAACTATATAATGATGTAATGCAATAAGAACACCTGTCATTGACTGGAGGCTGTTATTTACTTACTCTTTTATGGTCATAAATTGCAACATGTCCAAGTATTTGTATGTAATATGTAACAAAACATAAAATATACAAAACAAAAAAAAAGTTATGTTGTTCGACAGCTAGACAAGTTCTTGTTGGAGATGTTTTATTGTCTATTTGTCTATTTTATGTTTTTGGCTTGAAGAATGATATTAAGACACTGTAAAAAGACAACACTGATATAAACCTAGGTGATAAACAATTACATCAAATAGTACATAAGGAGTTAATTTGCAAAAACCGATAAACGCCACTTTAAAAAAACAAAGAGCTGATTGCTGTGCATTATTCTCCACATACAGCGTGCTATATATCTGAGGAGATTACAAAGATTAAATAAGTGTTTTTTTTTTTTTTACTCTAAAACATGAAATGTGGAGTTACCTGCTTTTGCCAAAAAACGACTGTTTGGGTTATCTGCTTTTGCTATAAAACAAACTTTTAATATGAAAAAAAGCAAACTTTTAATGAAGTTTAATTTGGTAAATTACCTGTATTTGTTTAAGTTATTATTTCTTAATCAAAACAACCCAACTGCAGTTTGATTGATATTATCGGTTATCGGTTTTTGCAAATGAACCCTTCATATACTATTTCATATACAGAACCTTTTCCCCAAAGGATAGCAGTCTAGGAGAACTACGAGATATTAATATTAGTGCTTTCTTATAAATCCTCATAAATTTGCATTTTTACACACATGAACTTGATTTACAACAGAATTATGTGTCTGCTGCTTTTCCGATTTAAAATTTTTGAGCAAAGTAAATTAAAATGACATTATTTCATGGCCAACTAGCATATTATATAGGCCTTTGAGAAAGCATAACCGCTTGGGATTGACACACAAAACTAGAGTACATTTGAGAACATTAGTACTCTGGTGGTTGCTCTTTGTATTTTCCTTCTTTTCTTCCAAAGATTGTGTATGTTTTCATTTAGTTATCATCAACAAACATACGTTTATATTTCTAAGTGGCATAAACAAACTGTTCCAAGGACAAACACTCTGATTGTAGGTCATTTGCCCTAATGGGGATTGTTGATTTTGTCTGAAAATATACACTAAAGACCACTAAAATGTCCTATAGATAACAAAGCAAGAGATAACAGCCCACATATCATTGGAGATAAGAGTGTCTGATTGCCCTGGAAGATAATTACTGTGCTTTCACCCTGCATTTCAAGTCGTACTCTCAGCTATGCATAAATATCAGCTCCTTGATGGCAGTGAACATGAGAGGGTCTAGGATATAAAACATTGCCTCAAAAACAGACAAATGAAGGATAAAAAGCACATAAGGCTAGCTTTGGAAGGTTAGAAGATCACTTCACTGTTTATAATAGAACCGCAATATGAAAGACATGAATAATGTGCTGACATTGAAGCTTAAAACATGGAGGACAAAAGTTTGCATTTGATATTGATTTAAAAGTGTTTTGAAAGCTGGTGGGTAATATTTTGTAAATGGATTTATATTTTTATCCCAAGGACTAACGTGGATGTTGCTTAACATGTACACAATCTAAAAGACAGTTCTAAGGGTTAGTTCAAGATACAATGAGCAACTTTTATTAATTTATTTATGGGGTGATGAGGAGACAGTTAATGCTCATGGTTAATTATTTTTATTCTTTTTTTTTTAGTTTAGTTTTATTAGTCGGTTTGTGTATAGACACTTTAAAGTCTTAAAAGCTTGCCCTGACCTGACATTAAGAAACATAATCATGTATTAGTCTATTTTATACAGTTTGTATTATTGTGTTCACTTGTATGGAAGCCCATTTCCACCCCTAACTAACTAACTAAATAAGGGTGACTCCCCCCAATTATGTTGATGCACTCTCAGAAATAAAGGTACAAAAGCTGTCACTGGGGCGGTACCTTTTCAAACGGTACACTTTTGTACCTATTAAGTTCAAATATGTACACTTTAAGTACTAATATGTACCTTTAAGGTACCAAAATGGACCCTTCAGGTGCAAACAGGTACCGCCCCAGTGACAGATTTTGTACCTTTATTTCTGAGTGTATATCACAATTTTTTATTTTTTTTTTACATTTTGCAAATCTATTTTTTGTTTCTGCCATGGAATAAAAAGTAAAAAAGGTAATTGCAATTCAGATTTTTTTTCCCCCTCGCAATTGCAAGTTCATATCTCACAATTAGAGGCAATTCTGAGAAGAAAAGTCTGAATTGTAAGTTAATAATTCTAAATTGCATTTTTATAATTCACAAGAAAATTCTAAGATCTAAACTTTCAATTACAAGAAAAAAAGTCTGAAATGATTAGATAGTTACAATTAACTTTAAGGAAACTTAAAAAAAAGTCTGAATTGAGAGATAAAAAGTTGCCATTACCATTTTAATTAATTAATTTATTTTTATTCCATGGTGGCTTTCATACACTTGTTTACCAATAGCTATAGCAAAAAAAAAAAAAAAAAAAATAATAATAATAATAATTGGAGATATTTTTATTTTAATTTGCCAAAGAGAATTAAAGACCATTTTTACCAACTAAGTGTCTGAAACCAACATACAAAACCCATAGAGAGAACAAGCATTTGTGCAATTGAACTTTTGTCTTAAAGTAGTTTCATACAGTCTTTTTGATAACTTCTCTGTGTGACAACTAGCCCCGACGTCCCCTGTATTACTTCTAAAGCAATATTGAATTTTCCTCACATTTTTCTCGTGGGAACATTCTACTTGCCAACTAAAGTGCTGGCTGTAAAAGACAGCAAATATGGGCTATTAATCCATGTGTGCAATCTTGCTATCACTTACAACCAACACCTTTGGCAGTGACAGTAAATCAAAGACTGCAACATTTCACCGCTGAATAGTACACACACAGTAAGATGGATACAGCGTGTCCACTGGGGAAACCTCGGTATTCGGCCAGCTTGTTATTGCTGATGAGCAGAGTCTGAGCCTGCTGTGTTTTGATTAAAGAAGTTCAATTGTCAACAGCCAAATGGGCAAGGTAATTATGGATGTTAGCTGATTTTCTCGCTCCGGCTCTTGACAGAATTGTTTCTTCCAGAGCATCAGGCCTGATTGTGACACAGATAATAGGCACATGTGCCGGGAGCTCAGACCAGAATCTGATGGATGCACTGAGTACTGCAGCACTCAGATGTGCAGTCTTGGAAACCAGAGTGCTTATTGAAATACTTGCTGTATTTTACTCATGTAATTGCATTCCTTTATGCCTCTGAGCCAAATGTCATATCTATGTGAAAATTTAATAATCAGAGTAAATACCTAGAATAGAGAACCCAATATACATTAACATGCAGTGGCAATAGCAAGTACTTAATGTACATCTTGCCATAATTACATTGAACCAGGTTTTGCTATTTGCAGTAAAACCTATCTATCTATCTATCTATCTATCTATCTATCTATCTATCTATCTATCTATCTATCTATCTATCTATCTATCTATCTATCTATCTATCTATCTATCTATCTATCTATCTATCTATCTATCTATCTATCTATCTATCTATCTATCTATCTACTAGCAAAGCCTAGCAACTGGCCTAGGACATTCTATAACAACATGTTATAACAAGCTAGCAATGTGCTAAATTATGCTAGAAACATGCTAGCAATTTGCAAAGGTATTAAGTCATTCTAAAAATGGTAAATCAAATTAAAAACATGTTAAACATTGCAATGAGTTAAATCATGCCATTTACATTCTAACAATGTGTTAAATAAATGTTAGCAATATGTTTTAGCATGCTAGCAATGTGCTTAATCATGCAAGTAACATGTTAGCAATATGCTAAAACACGTTGACAACATTTTATTGGCTTTCTCTGACAAACATCAGTTATGTTAAAATTTCACACAATACGTTGTCAAGCCAACATCACCATTTTTTTGTCCCCCACTTTAACTGAAGCCTTCTTTGTGTATATTAGAAAAACAAATCATCCTCCTTAAAAGAACTTGTCATTGAACCATTAATCCTGTTCATTTATCCATGTTTGTAGGACTTCAGCTATTATTCTGTGGCTGGTTTGTGCTGAACAGGGTTAAAAATGGTCAAAGGCTGATGAAATTGGACAGTACAGTGAACATCAGACATTTAATGAAACAGGCATGTTTACACACAGCTATCATCACCATTCAAAATATGTGTCACTGTTTATGGCACCTTCATGAACCTGTGAAAAAATCCTCTTGGAAACGATGCGATCAGCGACAGATGGTCTGAGTCCGTAGCATCTCTCAGACTGTAGCGCAGCGCTCACAGTTCGGTATTATTTGTAACAGGTGAGGAGACAAATGACATCAAGCGCTGATTACACAAGCATATTATTTGCATGTTGTTGTGAGTCAGGCCGCTGGAGTGTGAAGAGATGATGCCCCTCCAGCTGCAGTCTGTCAGATGGAAGCGATCTGTTAACTGAGTGTGAATCCCATTCTAGCTGCTGCTGAATAAACATGGTATCACCCCAGACACAACTGGTCACTTGTGTAAACGGTGTAAACCTGCTTGTCTTTTACATTTATGCTGGATATGTTAAGGTTGCCATCCAATATCAGAAACAATACAAAACAAAACAAATAACGTCAACTACTATTTTTTTTTTTTTTGAAAGAAGTATTATGCCCTCCAAGGCTACACATACAGTAAAACAGCAATATTGTGAAATATTATTACAATTTTACTTTTGTTTCTTTTTCTTTCTTTCTTTCTTTCTTTCTTTCTTTCTTTCTTTCTTTCTTTCTTTCTTTCTTTCTTTCTTTCCTCTCTCCCTCCCTCCTTTCTTTCTTTCTTTCTTTCTTTCTTTCTTTCTTTCTTTCTTTCTTTCTTTCTTTTTCTTTCTTTTTAAACCACAAAACAGCAAAACACAATATAACAATGCAATTGACATGGCTAGATAAAAGCTAGCTATTACTTTACTTACTTAACTTTACTTTTGTCATTTAGCAGATGCTTTTGTCCAAAGCGACTTACAAATAAGAAAAAGTAATGAAAAACTAAAAGTTACAACTCTATAAATACTATATACCCACATATTTCAGAAAATAAAGAAATTAAATAAAATTGACACATGCATATAACAACATTTCAATAATAAATATATAAATGAATAAACTAAAATAAAAAGGGATACTTCTATCCCTTGCCGGTGACCCTGCCCGGTGGAGTCGCACGGTAGAGTTGATGGTCTTTACACTCTTCGGTCTTCACACTAAGAGGGCTTCACACGACGCCTGCCGCGGTATAATAACCTTTTTTATACCAATCCAACAAATCACCATTTCAATTAAGCTGGACCCACTTTCCTGTTTATCAACTAAAAATGGCCAAGCAAGTGCACACACTGACAAGATACGCGATACAGTACGAGACCAAACGCGATTTCAGCACCTCTCAACACAGTATTATACAGGGGAAAGCTATTATTACAATTATAATTATTTGTTGATTTGCTCAGTTAATAATGGCTCATCTTATTAATGTTGAAACAGTTTTTGATGCTTAGTAATTTTATTTGAAAACCCATCATACATTTTTAAGGATTCCTTGATGAATAGAAAGTTAGAATAGAGAGTAAGTAAATAAATAAAAAAATAATAGCATTTATTTGACAGACAACTTTTGTAACATTCTAAACATCTGTATTGTCACTAACATTATAAATGTATATATATATAAATATATATATATATATATATATATATATATATATATATATATATATATATATATATATATATATATATATATATATATGTGTATATATATATATATATAGTAATACTATTTTACATTATTACTGTTTTTAATGTATTTTGTACAGTGGCCGAGAGAGCTCAACGCACTGCAAATAAAGAAAACAACTTCCTCAACTTTACAACGCACACACTGCAAATGCTCACAACACAACCAAACAAAGAAACGCACTGCAAATAAAATTTATTTGGTTGTGTTGTGAGCATTTGCAGTGTGTTTCTTTATTTGTTTGTGTTGTGAGCATTTGCACCACCTGCCGTCAAACTGATGATGTTTTCTTGATTTGCTGGTGCTTTTTCTATTTGCATGTGTTTTCTGAAGTTTCAGCGCTTTGAGCTCTCTCAGCCACCATAATTTTGACTATTCAAAAACATTCACACACATGCACACACACACGCATGCACGCACGCACACACACACACACGCACACACAAACAAAAGAAAGAAAAATTGTAATTATTCCAAACATTTGACCAAACATTTGTATAAACTATAGAATTAAATTTATATAATATGTTATATATTTTGTGGCTGGGTTATACTAAAAATGTAATTTTCCTTTGGTGTAATCCAAACACCCAAAACACCTCCTTCGGTGTTCACCCTGTTTGTTTGATCATTTTAACAGAGACTAATTGCTCTCCTCTAAACTCATGTTGGCGTCCCATTAGCTTGACGGAGAGCTTTCGATGATTGTCAGAGGAGAATAGCAGTCTGAGCCCCCTCCAGGCTTTTTCTGTTCTTTCCTTCCTTTATTTTTTTTTCACCTGCAAACAACCATTTCACCTTGACAAGGATGAGTTGAGTCAGATGAGCAGGGAAAGCTGCTGTTCTACACGGTTAGCATTTTCCCTCAGTGTGCTCAGGTCTCTGCTGATGGGAACTCAAATCACTCATCCTCATCTTGAACCTGGAAACCAGCAGGATTCCTTTGAATCTACCTCCCTTTCATGTTTTTCGCCCTCCTTTTCTCTTTTTCTGTTGTCAAGCTGCGAGCTGGATTATGACTGTCTTTACTCTTTGCTGGCAGCAGCAAGCATCTGTAATTTGTCATTAGTGAAGATTTTTGCTTGTAATTCAAGATATTTGTGAATTGCTCCACAATTATTCACATGGCTGTTTGGGTTCATTGTCATCCTTCATGAATAAATTATGCCATTTTCTGCATGTTTCCCTGGAAATAATTCATTTTCAGATCTGTCCTTTGAGCAAATAGTGATTATTTGAAACTGTTCTGAAGTTTCAGAGGCAAATTAAGATTTCAAACGAATGATATTTGCTAATTGTCATATTGGCAAATAAATCACACATTTGTGAAATATAATTACAGAAATTATAGCGTGCTAGCTTCCACTTCGCAATGCAATACAAATATAAACACACATTTATTTTAATGAGGTTTCAAGATAATTTTTCGCTCCATTTTCCAGTATTTCAGTCATAAATCCATCACTTCAAGTGTTCAAAGTAAAGCCCTCAGTCTGCTTTTAAAGATCTCTTTGAAAGAAGACTAACGTTGTGTCTAAGGTGATCGTTTCCACCTCTCCCATCTGGGCCTCACACGGTGGGCCTCACGCTGACTATTCTGCTCCACCGGACTGCTGGGGAAGAGAAAGATCCATCAAATTCAGTGGGAGGTGAAGCCACAGACAGGGAAAAGACAGATGAGTTTGCTAATCAGTGACACAGGCACATACAGTGTGTCCAGTATTCCCTAAGATTAATGATGTTTCCTCTTAAAGTCACTGCTGTCTTGCTGTATAAGTGAAAGAACGAAATGGCCAATAAAAGCTCAATTTTGAATCCAATTTGTCTCAGAAAGGGAGAAATGTAATTCTGATATCTGAGCATGCATTGTTATATTGGATGACTCAAATGGATGTTAGATTAGGTTTGCCAGTATTGGATGCCAATGTCAGTAAAACATCACATCAATACACTGATATTCAATAAGCATCTAAATGCTATTTAACACAATCCTTCACAGAATGAGTAAAGTTTGATATTAAAGTAAATATTATTACATTAAATTAAGACAATGGCATAAAGCATTAAAATATTTGGTAACACTTTATTTTAGGGTCTCTTAACTAGTTTCTTATTAGCATGCATATTACTAAGGTTGTATTATATTATATATTATGGCTAATATTAGCCATTTATTAGTAGTAATTTAGCACATATTAATGCCTTATTCTACATAATTAAGCACATATTAATGCCTTATTCTACATTCTATTCTACATCCCTAATCCTACCCAATACATAAACTTAACAACTACCTTACTAACTATTAATAAGAAGCAAATTAGGAATTTACTGAGGGAAAAGTCATAGTTAATATTGAATAAGTGTTCCCTATTCTAAAGTGTTTCCAAATATTTCTAAATTAAGCAAGCAGTGTTTTTCAAGCAATTATTTCAGTATGCTGTCAGCACCGAAAAACTAACATATTAAGAGCAGTGAGTTTTATCTTTTTCTTTTCTCAGAATTGTAATTTTACGGTGGCCGAGAGAGCTCAACGCGCTGCAACTTCAGAAAACACATGCAAATAGACAAAACACCAGCAAATCAAGAAAACATCTTCATCATTTTGACAACACATGCGCTGCAAATGCTCACAACACATGCAAATTGAGAAACGCTGCAAATCCTCACATCACATGCAAATTGAGAAACGCTGCAAATGCTCACAACACATGCAAATTGAGAAACGCTGCATGTTGTGAGGATTTGCAGCGTTTCTGAATTTGCATGTGTTGTGAGCATTTGCAGCGTTTCTGAATTTGCATGTGTTGTGAGCATTTGCAGCGTTTCTCAATTTGCATGTGTTGTGAGGATTTGCAGCGTTTCTCAATTTGCATGTGTTGTGAGGATTTGCAGCGTTTCTCAATTTGCATGTGTTGTGAGGATTTGCAGCGTTTCTCAATTTGCATGTGTTGTGAGGATTTGCAGCGTTTCTCAATTTGCATGTGTTGTGAGGATTTGCAGCGTTTCTCAATTTGCATGTGTTGTGAGCATTTGCAGCGCATGTGTTGTCAAAATGATGAAGATGTTTTCTTGATTTGCTGGTGTTTTGTCTATATGCATGTGTTTTCTGAAGTTGCAGCGCGTTGAGCTCTCTCGGCCACCGTATAATTTGATATTAAGGCATTGCACAGAGTGGCAGGTCAATTAAGCTTCAGCTATCAAATGTTTAAGAATAACATTTTATAAATGTATTATCTAAACAATTGCAAGGAAATTAAATCACAATTCTGAGCAGTAATAATCTGTTTTAATTTCTTTTTTACACATTTGCAGTACACCATTCATTACATAATGGCACTATAAAAAAAAAAAAAGAAGGTCAAGACCAATTTTATGTTAGATTCACATTTCCACAATTCACAGTATTCAGACATTAAATAGAAAGAGAGGACTATTTTAGAAGGATACGACAAAACCTAATTCAGTCCTTTTGCTGATCACACTATTGATGGAAAGATGATATCTGTTTGGACGTGTGTATGTATGGAATATAGTCGAAACCTCTTTTGAAAATAAAAAGGAAAATGACTGTCAGTTGTGAAAAGGTCTTGTTATATTTATTGATACAGATAAAGGTGAAATGTTCCATTCTATAATGTCCACAGGAATTATCGGCGGAGAAAATAGTCTGTGCATCAATTTCCATGGAGTGTTACAAAGATCTGTTTTTAGAGTGACGTGTGGTTCAATTTGAGTTTTACAGTATTTGAAATAATTGTTCTTGAAGGCAACACAGATTACTGTGAGAAATGATAGCAAAAGGTGGTCCCAAAACCACACACACACACATACATCAATTACAGTACATGCCAATTATACATTTTAAACAGATGCAATTCTTGAACTAAAATAATGGAACTAAATGTGTGTTCAGTTTTATGTGAAAACAGATCAATGTGAACCTGGCAGTGTTTATGTAGGTTGTTGGATGTATCACGGCAGTTTAGAAATAAAGTGTCCGATGAGTGGTGCAAAAACACTCTATCATGTTTGAAAATAACACCAACAATCAACGTAACCAATTTTACTAACAAAAACAAACTATTTGCTATTTTAGCTTGCTTCTACAATTCTTTGAATTCCTTTGTGATTGGTGTTTCACGGTCCCATACCCAAGTATCCATAAGTGCAATACTGTACCAGGTGAGCCATCGAGCAAGTTTACTACATTAGTTTACTCAAATAGGATCCATTTGGAGCTGGTTATGTAAGGCCAACATCAAGATGTAGTCTATTAGTTTAGAAATCATGGTAAAAGGTCATAATATAATATTATGCAAGGATTTTTTTTTCATTACTTGATAATTTGCCACTATAATTTGTATGACAAGGAATCAAAGTTGTTGGAATTTTTTAGAGAGGCACGTTTTCCTGAGAGCAACGTGCCATTTTATGTGCTTCAAATTAGCAAAAGTATTGCATTAAAACTGTAGTTCATATGGCATGTGTTCGAGAATTAAAGTTTTCTGAAGCGGAATGAAAGCTTTATGTGTCAAACAGACTGACTGTGTAGGTGTCAACATTCACACATGTGCATTTTCAAACATTATGCTTCAAGAAGCATTGTGAAGGTTTCATTCTCATGTGTCTCATGGTCATTTGTGACTAACTTACATTATGTTCAATTTGAGAGCTATGGTGGATTAATGAGTTCAATTCAGTCTGTTCCTCACAGAAAGCTATTATATGTCTCAGAATAATCACAGGTTTTGAATGACATAAGGGTGAGTAAACGATGACAGAATTCTCACTTTTATGTGAGCAAACGAGTTCACCAGAGTGACATTTTGGCTAAAAAATAAAAATAAAAAAACAGAAAAAATGTCACAAAAAAGGAGGTTTCATGTATAGAAAGCAGGTCCTGAATTTTAAGTGACATCAGTCTTTGAAGTGCTGATCTTCAGAATAGAGATGTTTGACTGAGTCTTGCCTATCATCTCCCCTGCTGTTTTATCTTACTGCCTGGAGTGAGGGAGATGACACAGCTCCTTAAAGGAAATCCCTTTCACAGAAACACGTCCCATTACTGCCTATAGGCTATGTGTCTGTCATAGCTCTTACATGCTTTGTTGAAAAGAATAATCTGCATATCCAAATAAACTACAGAAATGAAAACTAAATACATTTAAATCTGATGTGTGGATTATAAGGCAGATATTTTTATTTATTTATTTATTTTTTAATGCTGGAGTGGTTTGGCCAATAAGTGCTACTGATATACTTTCCAGTTTCAAACCAGCATGTTTTATTGTACAGGAGGGTTGATGCTAGCTTGGTGTTGGGCTACATTTAGCTTACGACAAACTACACCTTTCAGTTCCATTCGGAAATGGGGTTACTTTATAACCGATCTCCTACAGAGACTCAATATATGAAACACTGAAGAGGTGGTTGTAGTTTGTAGTCATTTTAGCCAAAGAGTTCTGACAACAATGAAGGTCAGCACTTTAGTCTCTATGAGAGAAGGTTTGACCCGATCTGCTGTTTCAGCTGTAAGACTTCACAAAGTGACCTTGTTGTGCAATCAAAGGTGGCTTTTGAACTCATATTGGTATTGGGACAGTGATTGCTCAAATGTCTGCAAGCTTTGAAGGACTTATATGGAAGGAATATTTATTTTAATATAACATATATAATGAGCATAAGAACTTGTATATATAGCATAAGTAAAAACATGGCAAGTCTTTTGAACTTTTGGAGTAATGGCTATGGAAAATTCAGCTTTGTCATCACAGGTATAAATTACATTTCCAAATATTTTATAATAGGAAACAATGGAAGCCCGTTTCCTCCACTGAAAAAAAAAATAAAACTAGGAAATTGCAACTTTTTTTCTCACAATTATGATAGAAACTCATAATTTTGACTTTTTTTTTTCTCAGTATTGTTTTACATAAACTTGAAGTCGCTTGTCAAAATTGAGAGATATAAACATGCAATTCTGAGAAATAAAGTCATAAAGTTAAGATAAACTTACAATAATATATTTATATCTCACAATTCAGAGAAAAAAATCAGAATTGTGAGACAAAAGTTGGAAAATTGTGAAAGTTGTGAAATATAAAATTGCAATTGCAAGAAAAATATCAGAATTGGGAGTTTATATCCCATAATTTTGAATTAAGAGCTCTGAGAAAAAAAATCTGAATTGTAAAATGAAAAGTCGAAATTATCTTTTATTTTTATTCAGTGGCAGAAACAGGCTTCCATAAGAAACAGTTATTTTAAATTGTAATAATAGTTCACAATATTACTGTTTTTACTGTATATTTGATCAAACAAATGCAGCCTTGGAGAGGATGAGAGACTTTCAAAAAATGTTTAAAATCTTACCGACCACAATATTTTGAACAGTAGTGTATATATTTACTTCAGGCTTAAGGGTAGATATTTTTCATTGTTTTTGGAAACTTTACACTTATTGACCCTCATATTCATGACTTTTAATGAAATATTATTTTTGACATGGGTTTCCGCTGTTAAAAAACGTATGAAAGGGACATGTAAACCATAAATCTTTGAAATGCCTGTCCTGTACTAGCACTATACAGTGAAATGTATGTAAGGCTTGGAAGTGGAAGTCAAATCTTTCTTCGAAATAAAGAACAGGAGATGAAACTGAATAATACTGCAGACACATGCTCTTATTATGAATGGTTTCGATCCTTCTCTACATTTCCCAAGATAACGTTCAGACGTACCTGAATAATGCATGCAAAAGCACGCATGTTACAGAGATATTAACTAGTGCCACTAAACAATAGACATCATATTTCAGTTGCCATCAGGAGTCTCTAAAGCCGAACTGCTAAAACATTTTCATCATACAAGCAATGCAAGTCAATCTAGACGTCTTACTTGTTGTTTAACTCAAGAATAACAAACCATGAATTTGAAATGTGATTTACCTTTTTCACTGTCTATGACAATGAAAATGGAAATATCTATTTGCACTTTGCCTCTATCCAGATGAATTGTGTCTCGGTTATTTCAGATAAGCACAATTGATGGGTCAACATGAATATAGCAGAGTTGTTAAATGAGAAACATAAATCTGTGTGCCAGTGTGCAGAATGCTCTTCATTGTTACCATGTCTCTTCCTCCCATTATTGATTGCCATAATGAATACTTGGATTCCGGCTTACTTTTATTACACCAATGCCGAATTTTGTCCTATGAATAAAACCAGCCAGCTCCATTAAGAAATCGATGGCAGGCTTCACTTGATATCGTCATTAGCGAGCTTTTATCATAACGACGAGGAGATAAAGTATGACACCATAGTTCTCTTTCATCAAGTTCGATATCACAAGAAACATTTCTTAGAAATTCAAGTATTAATCATTTTATCATGAATATAACTACCATGAAAAATGTATTATACAGCCCACACAAAGATGATAAAGCATACACATCAGAGATATAATGATGCTTTTTTCTTCTTTTTTAATTCAATTTTTTTTTATCTTCATCCAGTATCTTTAAAAGTTTGGGGAGGATGTTTTCTGGTGTGGACGGACTTGACTGGCCTTCACCTGAACAGCTTTGGGATGAATTGGAACAGCAAATGTGAGCCATCTCATGGAAAATGTCCCAGAAGAGCGGAAGCTCTTCCTGGAGGACAAACTCATTTTATATCCTTGATTTTGAAATTAAATGCAAAACAAGCAACGATATAAACCTAAAAACTGAAAGCATGGATATGTTAATTGTGAATGGCTGAAAAATTGTTGAACTGATTTAATTTCAGGTAGGTGGATGGATGGTTTGTAAAATTGTGGAATAAATTTAAGCTTTAATGTAAAGTGAAAATATAAAATTAGACTTTTGGGGTTAGATGAATTGAAGGTCCCAAGTGACTTATGTTACTAGACATATTTTTGTATTAATTTAATGCCTATTGTAATTCACAGGGCTATTTTTCAGTATTTCCATGAATTAGATGCACATTTTAGACGTCTTTGCTTTAAATTAAAACCTACAGGCTAATTGAGTGAAATCATTCAATTTGCATTTATAGTGGTGCTATTATGACACATCTTCAGTTAAAATCTGATCAGTTAAATATGTAAATATTCTTGGCCTCTTTGAATAACTTTACATTTTGTGCTATAACAACTAATATAGCAAATTAATTTCTTATAATAACATTGTCTGATGCATCAGTGGCCAGTTTCCCTTATCTTACCATATAGTCATTTATGCAATATGCTATACATAGTGTAATCAGTGTTGCCATTAAAAAATTGTTAGATGCAAGGTCTTATATTTGATTTTAAATCATCTCCATATAATATTTCTGTTCTGGGTACAAAAACTAACCACCAAAACACACATACGGTGTATTCAAGGGAAGTACATTAAACCCATGGAAATGATCAAGAATCATTGCTGATTCAAGAAATGTACCCATGGGAAATAGGAAATGAAGGAGATTTGCACTCAGCATGGAATCGTGCCTTCATTTGGCATTGGCTTTGTTACCTCATTAAAAGGATTTAAAGGATTTTTACCCTGATAATGTCACCCTAGTTTAAGACTTATTGTCTTAAACACAATCCCATACAAAAAGATTTAGGAATTATGTGCATCATCAATGCCACATGCATGTCGGAATAAATTAGACACGGAGAGGTTTTGTAATGGCCACCCAGAAGATGTATCATGGAAATGCATTCACTGCGGTCTCTGCATGCAGTTTTAAAATAGCTTCAAATTCTAGTTGTTAACGCTGCTAGCAAGAGTGAATATTATCCTTGCTGACGTCACTGCTGCCAACATTGAGACCTGAACCCCCCAACTTCAACTTACTGATTCACATCTCAAACTGTCCAGCTTCTGCCGCTCCTGTCCAAGTACAAAGCAAGAAATGTCACTCAAAGCAAAAGCTAGAATTTAATGAAGAAGTGAAGTATAGATAGAAACAGGAATCCTGTTTGAAATGGAAATAAAATGTCTTTATTTTATATTGATTTGCTTTTTATATAAAAAGTACTTACATTTAATACATTTTTCCAAAATACAAGCAGCCAAACGACATATAAATCAAATACAAAATTATAAAATCTGTTGTATCTTAGTAGCGTCCCTTCTGAAAGTAACCTGTAACGTGATTTAATTCATAATCTCTAAAATTCCCATGTAACAGTAAGTTTGATTCTCTCCGGTATCCATGACATGTCAAGAGCGATATTTGACCTATACATACTATCTTGTCCTAGGTCTATTGTCTAACAGTGATGAAGTCAATTTTGTCAGCTTTAATTAGCTCGATGAAGCCGGTGTAGTTGTATTGCTGTGCTCAAATGTAGCTTTAAGCAGGCAAAGTAGCATAAAAGTAGCTTTTTCTTCCACAGTCTTCTTTCAAACTACCAGACTGTAGTTTAATGACCATCAAACTGACATCAGCTCTGCAAGAATGTCCTCAAGCCGTAGACCAGACTGCACTTGGTCAATATTTCTATTCAGCGCCCAGCTATCCCAGCATGCCACATGGTTGGGGTTCATAAACATGGTTTATAACTGCAGCATTTTTCTGGGTGGTGGAAATGAAAAAAAAGTCACATCATGAAGCAAGAGTAAACAACACTGGATAGATATAAACTCTGTACTTCAATGAGAACTGACTGCAGACAAGCGGTTGACTTGTGTAGCCCTATGTTGTGGAAGAAAGCGGCAGGGGGGGAACTAAAGAAGAAAATGTTAACAAAACCCTTATAATGGTACAAATATGGCATCTCTAGCATAACTAAATATGATAAATGAGGTTAATACTATAAGGAAATGAAAACTTTCACAGTGAAGTAAACACTAGAAAGAAAAAAAGACAAAACCGCCATGAAGCCCCAAGGCAACAGACTTAAAATTCGGAAAGAAACGAACACACCAATTAAAAAAAACAAAGATTTTGCTCTTGTAGTTTTGTTAACTGTCCACAATGTGCAAATGAGCAGTTGTGTATCACATGTGTAGCACAACAAAAACGCAAAAAAAAAAAAATGGACAAGTATGTCTCCAAATATCGCAACAGATATGAAGGTGCAATGCTGATGGTGCCAAGAAACCAAATATAAACAAGATATCTGGAACCTGATAGGAAATAGAAAAATTGTTGTTTTCCTTGCGTTTTATACATTTTGTACATTTAAGTAAAAAAGAGTATAAAGTGTAGTCAGGCTATGCGGCGGTTTCTCGAATCGTCCCCTCAAGTTTCTTTGGGAGTAGCTCTCTCCTTTCATCAATGTTGATGACTGGTTTGCGACAATTCTGCCCATCGAGGTACATCTTCGCATACATCGGATTGGAGTAGTTCATTGGCTGTTCGGAGAGAAAATTGTGGAAAATTGACATTCTTATTGACATCCCTTTAAAAATGGCAGAATTCAGATTAAAGGAAGACATACATGAATAAAAAAACACTTTTATTATGAATAGCAATTAATTAAATAATGCTACAAAAATGAAATAAATTGTAAACAACTTGTGCAGGATTTTACAAAGTTGGTTCAAGGAGTTGCTTCCACTGCAGCCAGAGTCGAATGTGGTTTCTGTAGCATCATTTGGATTGGTTCTTTGAAAATCATATTTAATCATGCTTATAGTGACATGCTGATGTCAGCAAAGAATGATACATATTTTATAACTGTCACTCACAATCACATCAACCTCACCACCTGCATAAATCAACCGCTAAAAACGAGAAACGTAACAAAACCGGCACAAGTTGAGCCATAAAGCCATGCAAATACTATCACAGCGACACATGCAAATTGCATACAGCACATGCATGCAAAAAGTCAATTAGATTGACTGTGTGATACTCAAGTCAAATAATTGAGACAAAGGAGCCCAAGGTGTTCACCTGTCCAGGTATTACTTCCTTAGGGACAGAGTGAATATTCAGCGTGCAAGGGTCACTGGATTTTACACACCAGCCCTGGAACACACACAGTTGCCCCAGCATGCAGTCGACATTTAGAATGTCATTGTCACTAAACAACATCTACGTAAACGCTGCTATTAAGACAAATTTAGACAAACATGTTCATAGCATGAAACAAACAGTCAGGACAAAGCAGTATTGTTATTGGCAATATAGCATTGCTTTTAAGAGGCATTAGACTTTAGAAACAGATGTCAGAGTTATTTCTGTGCAAGGGTAAAAAAAATATAATGTTTGCAGCTTTAATGAGGGAAATTCTCAAGGTAAAAGTGAATCTCAGGAGCAGTGAATATTCTTCATTGGGAGGGAGGATGCAGGCAAAAGATAAAAGCCCTGATGTAAAGCTCTAGTTAATATTACATATTTACACTTGTCATTTATTCAACAGATATTTTACAGGAGAGAACAGAAACATTCTTTCTGGATCTACCACATTGATATTTATAGATCTACATCATCAACTTCAGAGATTTCTTGTATTAAGGGTGTTAAAAAAATGCCAACCACAAACCTTTTGGGGATCAAGTGTGAAATTTGGTTTGAGAAGGCTTCCGGCATCTGCGTGGTTGTCATGGTCCACCTCATACATGTTGTAGGATGGATTGCCTATCTCCACATTAATGCCTCCATTAGTTACGGGCTGCCGTTGTACATGTTTCCCCCTGCGACAGAGAAGCACTTGAAACAGCTGCAGATGTCTGGAGACTGTTTGTTTTTATGGCTGTGCATTTTTGAACATGCATTCAAAATAAAAAAGTAGCTTATTACTAAGTCTGTCAAATTGACATGATTACAACGACACTCAAAGGCATATCAGGCTAAGAAAAACAGCAAGGCGCGATGCAACAGAAAAAAAATGCATTGGTCTGTATGCATGTATAACCAACATTTAATATTTTATTTAATACTTTCATCATTATTTGAAATAAATAATTAAATGTATTGCACAAAAGTACCTTTGTCGTCTTCTGCAGATGCAGACACCTGTAACCACCGTAGTAATCAAAATGACCAGCAGGACCAATGGCACAATGATAGCTATCCTTCCTGTTTCACACAAGAAGCAAAAGCCACTATTAAGTATATTTCCCCAGGTGTCTATGCAGGTGGAACAGGAAATTATTAGATACTCCATCAAAGCAAAATTAAATAAACACTACTGCAGCTGAAAAGATATTAAACCAATATTTAACACGAAGCCCAGATGTATATTCAGATGTGTCGTTTGACTGATGAAATAACGGATCTTTTCATTTTAATAATTCAAGGACCGAATCCTTATTGAATTAGTAGAGGAGAGCTCTTTATAAAGCGTGGAAGCTCTCTTCATTGCTCACCTCCAGCTGTGTTATCGGAGCGGCTGCTCTTGGGGGCCGGCCTCTCACACTGCGTCCCCGACCAATTAGCTGAGCATCTGATTTAAAACAACAGAGTCAAAACAAACAATAGGCAAGTCAGAAAAGAGAACAAACGGCTGACAGTTTCAAATTAAAAACAGTTTTTCGGTTTAAACAGACACAGGCCTAAATTCTACTTAAAGGAATAGTTCACCCAATAATACAACTCTGTCCTCATTTACGCACACAAAGCCTTAATTATATAATTCTGAAATTATATTAAATATATAATTGTGAAAACTATTTCACAATATTAGTTTTTACTGCATTTTTGAGCACATAAATCCAGTGTATATATATTTATTATATATATATTCAACTTTGGGTGTACTATCACTTTAAGTGTAGGCAAACATGCAAACAAACTGAAAACACTCATTAGATGGTGAGCAGTAAAGCAGAAAGAAAGTCATGAATCATCTTATTTGTAATTGGAAACGGTCCAGTGGGGGTCATGTTTATGATTAAACAGATGTTTGATGCTTGTTTATCAGCGGATGATATGAGGGTGAGGACTGGATCATTCACACTAAATCAATACACAATTTTACAGTGTGGACACATTTTTTAATTATTGGACTGTATATTAATTCCTCCCTAAGCTGAGACTGTACAGGATGTTAGACAAATAAAACAGACTAAAAGTACACAGATCCCAAATAAATACAGAGGATCCTAAATGTGTGGAGAGTTTGCACAGTATGGGATGTGTGTTCTCCAGGATGGTGCTGTAGGATCATAGGAAGTGGACAGTGGGGAAGTGGGTAGGGTAAATCAACTGGATGGATGGAGTCTGGTGGAGATGAGGCATCTGAATCAGGTGAACAGTGGGACCTACTTGCATCGAGGTTTGTTAAGGGCAGTTATTGTGCATATTCCTTCATTCTGACAGTAGTAATCGCAGGGATTGGCCAGCTCATCGCAACGCTGGTTCTTGAACCCTGCCGTGCAGCTGCAAGACATCGCAGTCAGGTGGGCACAGTAAGAAATGAAATTAGAGTGAAGAACTGGGAAGAAATGTGCATGATCTGTAGAGCAGCAGCAAGTGTCTGTTTTATAACCATGAAATTAAATGAGCAATATGCATTTCAAAAATATTCAAGCCAGGGGTTCTACGATTCAGGGTTTCCACACTTTTCACAGATGAATTTCCATGACTTTCCAATGATCTGTTCATGTTTACTGTAAAAGTTTTGGTTTTAGAAATCATTTTACAAAGATTGCAGGGTGGGTTTCAGTTTATTTTGTATGTCTGAAAGACTTTTAATAGACAGAATGATATTATCACATTTTCTCTACATATGAGCAAGGTCTAGCAGATTAAATATTTTAGAAGAAAAATGACTCAAAACTCCCTGATCATTCCAGATTTTTCATAACCCCTAATGGTTTTCAAATCATGGGGCTGCAGAATAAAACCTTGTTGTCTCCTGCTTTTTTTTAAATAAAACAATCCAAGCTGCCAGAGTATGTATAACACACCCAGTTGCATTTTATTTGATGATTTCACTGGAATGGAGAGTGAGCCAAAGAAGATCGATAGAGAAGTGAACCTGCGCCTGAGCCAGTCTCAGGTTTTGATGCCGACAGATGAGTTAAATCGCAGATATCTAGCGAGGACAGTGATACAATTGGAAATGTGTTGGCAGAAACAATACCTTGTAAAAGAAAGGAATATCAAACTAGTCTTCAAAATAAAGCTGTTTTGTTCAGTGTAGTGTGTAGACCCCAATAAATCAGTAGAGAGAAATGCTGATGTTAATGATTTCCTATACTTTGCGACTCTTGACATAAAATAATATAATTTATATGTAATTATATATCATTTTTTAAGAAATTATTGGCAGACAACTTAAGTGGTGATCTGTTTGCATTCTGGAGAATATTCTGTGTTGAAACATGCTTTGCTGTTTCCTCCTTGACTTCTTTAAAGGTAAATAGGTGTGCTTTGAAGGAAAGAACTTTGCCTTTCCAAGAATATATGACTTGAGGCTTTGATAAGGAATTTATTTACATTATATTCAGATCAACTATCATGACTTCTTTCCAGATACAGATCCATCATTCCATACATTTCCTGTGACTCAGAGCCAGTGAATGAAACGCATTATAGGAACCTCACAACAAGAAAACCTTGAGAGACAATTTGCATAGAAACTAATTCCAGTCTCTCGATTATGCCAGCCATTGCCACAAACGCCATCTAAACGGCACAGAACATTTCACGATTTTCAAAACAACCATTTGCAACCTGTTTAAGTTTGGAGACTAAATAAAACTAGTGATAATTTAATGCTTGCTAACCACCACGCTTCAGAAAGCATCTGTTATACATGCCTTCTGTCACAATCTGTGTTTACAGCTAATAAAGCCCGATGGGAAGGAAAAGATTGATAACTGTAAATATCTTGCATAGGACAAGATGATCAGGAGGTGCAAATTGTAAGGGAAATCATTAACAATCATGTCTCTCGAACCGTTAACACAATAATAGCAAATCAAGAAAACAGGACCTTATGATCCACAGAGATTTGAAAGCAGGGTTTAACAGTATGTGCATTTCACCGCCATTTGCAATTAAAAATTATTGTGGAAAATTATGAGTGCACTGGTGTGCATAACCTCCCACACTCAATTTGCAACTCATTGATTACAATGGGAGTGATTTAGTTTTGCATTAGGCTGCGGCTTATTCAGCGTATATTATATGCTAAAAGAAACACTGCAAATCACTGCTTTTCAGGCCTTACTTGATGTTAATAATTGATTTCCTGAATTCCGAAGTAATTCGGAATTCAGCAACTGAATATATTGTATTGTGATAAATAAACAAACATATTAATAAATAACTAAAGTATTACTATACACATAACCATTTTTTTTCCTACTGATCATATCTGACAGCTTCGTTGCCTTACTACCTCTAAACACATGGTACTCTGCAAGGGCCCCTGCCTTCACCTGTTCCTGATCTTGCAATGGAAAAGTGAATTTGTTCTTGATAAAACAAATCGTCAGGGTTTCTAAATGTATCCATTCCTGCCGGCCAAACCAAACAAAGCAGGACTCCAGCTGTTCTCAGAATGGCGTCCCAATATACACAAGTCCACAGGGTGGACATCCTGTCAGCATGTCCGGCATAGTGTGAGGCTAACCTCTTCTTTATCAACGTGTGTAAAAGAAATAAATAAACTGCTGCACCTGACAACAAAATTTCATGTCCAGAGATGACAGCTCAAAAAACATTCATGATTTTACAGTATTGATCAAACGTCCCACACATAGAGGACCTTTTACGTGATTTGTGACGTGAATCAACAGACTTATTCATTCAGTAAGTTCAGCTATATATTTAGTATTTCATTAGTGATCACTGATTTAAAAAAACGACACACAATTATATAGTGTGGACAATGTGAACTTAATAAATAACACATTCTATAAATTAGGTTTTGTATCATTTATATTGTCTTTACTATTTCAAATAAATTCTATTCATCTTTCTATTCATCAAAGATAAATAATTAATAAGAGCTGTTACTTGAGCATCAACTCAATACCAGAATGATTTGTGAGTGATAATGTGAAGGAATACATTGCATTTCTATTTACATTAAAATAGAAAAGTTTATATTAAAATAATATGTCAATATTACTGTTTTACTGTATTTTTGATCAAATAAATGCAGCCTTTGTGAGCATGTAAGATTTATTTCAGATATTAGAAAAAAATTCTGCCTCTAAAAATAAAATAAAAAACAGCTTTGAGGCTTGATGTAATTTAACCAAAATGTAGGCTTTTAGGCACACAAGAGCTTGGCCTAATTATTCCTCTGTGCTTTTTAAGTCTGTCAAACAGTGCCAGTGTAGAGCCCACTGATGTAATTTTGGGCCCCATTGATGGGAAATTTACGAGTCTCTGACATCTGTACAACTTTTCTAAATGAATGGTAAGACTTCCATTCTTATGCGCTGTGTGGGTCTAATAGCTGAGAATTGGAATGTGGACAAAAGGAGGCACTTAGTCATTCTTACTGGCAGAAGGGTAGGCTGGTGTCGGGGTCTAGATGACAGGTCCCTCCGTTATAGCAGTAGCCGTCACACAACTGGCAGCTGGAGGCGATTCGACCACTGGTACAGCTGGCAGAAGGACAACAAATAGGAAAAGCTAAAAATGGGATTGTTGTATAAACCGAGGAGTCATTTCACTGTGAACTTAATAAATAGTAAATTCTATAAATTAGGCTTTGTATCATTATAAACTGCTTTAATGTAGAGGTCTGTGCGGGACTGTTTTTTTAAGTCCCGCTCCCGCGAGGTTATATCCCGCACCCGCGATATATTCACTCTTTGTTCACCCGCTGTCCGCTTTGAATAATTTTCTTTAAATTTAGATCTCGTTTCCAGAATCACACATTTAAATTTCCTCTACTGAAAGAAAGAGAGATAGGCTAACAAATAAAAAAAGTGTAGACTGCACAAAATTTATGTATTTGTTATTAGTCTTGTCAAGAGTCTTTTATTGACTCTTTTAAAATGTTATTCGTTTAACATTTTGCTGCCAACACAGTAGGAAACAAAAGTGTCAGTGAAAATAAATATGTACAAAAACTGTATTCCTTATTTTTATTCGTCCTGTCAGGCTACAATTCGTTTAACTTTTACAACACAATAGGAACAAATGTCGCAGAGGGGGTAGGTTGTACAAAAATGGCCTTTTAGCCTATAATTTTATTCGTCTTGTCAAAATACTAAATTCGTTTAAACACAGTAAACACAGTAGCCTAGGAAAAGTGTCGCAGAAGAAAAATAAATAGGCTAAATAAATAAATTCGACACCTGTCATTTAAAATTACAGGCTAAGAAATATATAAACAAAACAGAGTTGAACTTTCTTCAAGGAAAGCATATCCACACTTTGCTCCATCTTTATTCTGCTCTGTCACTCATCAACAACCTGCCTGTTCTGTCTGCGGGCCGTATATTCACCACCGGTACAGCCTGCTCTGAGCATCCTTATGCACATGCTGCGCACAGACCTCGCAAATAAAACAAAGCACTGGCTAATGCCTGCAGCACGTGCAGGCTGTACCGGTGCTTAAATAAAGCACAGATATGCAGTTCTGAAAGGATGTCGGGAAAGGGATATTGTTAGACCGCCCGCTCCCGTTCAAACTGCACCAGAGTTACTGACCGCTGCCACGTTATATTCTGGAATTTAATCCCGCGTTGCAAGAAATCTGGTCGGATACCGCGGGAGAGCCGCGGGAATGCAGACCTCTACTTTAATCTCACCGCAGTTGTTGGAACTTTATTATCCTGAATAGAGTTATATTTCGCTGAATGTGCAGAAATACTAGCAGAATTGCTCCAGATGAGGAATGATGCCTGTGTCAATACAATCACCAAACTTAACGTTAAAATAATGACTGAATTCAAACAGGTTTGTAATATTAAAAGAATAAACAATTATTTTAAACTGTAATAATTATATTTCACATTATTACTGTTTTCACTATATTTTTTGATTAAATACAAATAAATTATAGATATTAAAAAACAACTAACTTGCAAGCCACATCTCCTGTATCTCCATTAATGATACATGGTGCTCCATGGCACCGCAGGCACTTGTCGACGTCACACTTGATGCCTTCATAGCGAGGCGGGCACACGCATTCAACGTGTCCGGAACTGGACAGTGTGCAAGCCTGGGAATGGACGCAGTGGTGATGACAGATGTCTGTCAGGGAAAAGATATGTCCTTAATTAAGATATGAGGGCACATTTCTTTCATATTATGCTCAAGTTTAATTAGAATTTTACAAAGCTTTAATGAGACTTAATTATCCGCATCAAATATCTACTGGTACGAAGATGAAAATGTGTCACCCCTTGGGTGCACAGCACTGAAAATGCATTACGGGTGCACAGATTAAATTGTTTTCCAACAAATTATAATACCAAAGACTTATAACCACAAATATTTTATCAGCAAAGCACAGAAACACCTCAAGGTTGTTACAGCAGCATTTAGCAAACCTCTTTGGGCACAGATCGTTCAAATACTAGCATATGCCCTTTCGAGTCAAATACAATATTTGCTTTCATTTGGCCTTTTATGTTGCTTTTGCCAGCTGTGGAGAGAAAACTCAACAATTCTTCCATTAACCACAATTTAGTGACTGGTCTTCTATGTAAAAACCACAACAAGCCCTCTCAGGAGATTGTATCATTTTCTCCACATTTTTTTTTCTATTCCTCTCGGTGCTTGAAAGATTTGAACAGGCAATATGGATTATGATGATACGGAATTAAAAGGGCACAGCGGTAGATGTAATTACCTGCCAAGAGAATCACAGACCTATTGAATTAAAATGCAGTTGCTGACCATTTCTGCTGGGTACAAGCAATCTCTTACAATACTTACGATAAAGACAGCGGTCACCCGTGTACTCTGCCAAGCAGCGACACACTGGCTGGTTTCCAGGGCTTACGTCACACGTGCCTCCATTCAGACAGTGATTATCACAGACCCGTCTCTCACAGTTAGGGCCAGTGAAGCCTGTCACGCAGCGGCAAGTAGGTTTCCCTAAGATCGGAGCACACAGATGCATCCATGTGAGCGTTTTATTCATGTTTTGTCCTTTTGGTTTTAGCACCAACAGTTGAGAGAATGTGAGCTGTTGGCAAAAGCTGGCCATGAGCAATGCTATGATTTTACAGGAAGCAATTTATACTTTGAGCTAAACTTGAGTCTACAAGAACCATAAATTGACACCTGATGTAAAGCTGTCTGAAAATAGATCTAATACCAACCAAATGAACCACGTTCTGCAGTACAAACTTGAACCAAAAGGTTTAGTGTAAAAGTGGCCTGACTAAAAAACAAAACAAAACCAGAAAACACTATGTAAACAAATGGAGTCATATAATTATGACAGGAAGGGACATTATGTTGGCCATAACATGAACTTGTGGGAATGTAATTGCATGTTAAGGCCGTGACATATTACTCTTGAAACCATGCTCAGGGAATTACATTTTTTTTCTTAAGATAATGATTTCTTGTTGCAAGAACTACACTTTTTTACTGTGGCCACAGGTTTAATGTGTAAACAATCCTGTGTGACCATAACAATCTGGGAAATGGAAATAATAATTGACAAACACTTAAATGAAGAATGACAAATCAAGGTAGGACATGGCTCTATTCTATTCTATTCTATTCTATTCTATTCTATTCTATTCTATTCTATTCTATTCTACATTAGAATTATATAGTTAAATATAAAATAGTTAAAAATAAACAGCATTGAGATCCTTTAAAAGTAGAGCCACATGCCGCATTGTAGTGCGTGTGTTTAAATGTAATCACTATACATTAAAAATCTGAGGTGAAATGAGTTGTTTTTGTTTAGATTCAATAAATGGTGTTGAGTTTTTATAATATGCCTCCCTCATGATATGACCTCAATAAAATATATAGTTCTACTTATAAGCAAAGCTTTCACTCAGTAACTATACGCTTTTTAATAACACTGCACCCCACTCGACCATTAACAAACCACCAGAGAAAATGATGAAATGTATCAAACTTCAGAGGATTCTGATGTTAAGAATAATTGCTTTCTTACATGCTTCATCAGTCAGATGATTGATTATGATAGATGAAGCTGTAATATGACACTCTTGACTAATTTTAATTGAGGTGCAGATACAAACACTCAACTGATTTTGTCATCAGAAATCCTTTTGTAAGTTTCTACATTTGGGACCAAAGTGTTCAATTTCAAATGAATTCTTTATTAAAACAGATCAATTGCACATTAGCATACAATCCAAGAGTCCATATGCTGCCTTGAATCATTTTAGATTATAACCGTTATTACTAGCACACACACTGCCACTCAGCTTTGTTAACAGATGTCTTTAAAATATTAATTTAGAAGAACTCCTAATCAAACTGCCGGGCACTCAACATTTCACAGTAGTTGCATGCAGAATGCATGTAATTTGATCGCAAGTACTGATTATAAGAACATTTCAAATACTTCATTAATCAGACTGAGGCAAAGATTTCAATCATGTATTGAAATCTACACAAAGCTGTTTGAGAGTTTCTTACCAAGAGGTGAGCCAGTGCACGTGCCTCCGTTTAAGCAGTAATCTGTACAGTGGTTGACTTCACAACGTTCCCCAGAGAAATTAGGCCAGCAGTAACAGCGCCAGTCTCCTTTTTCATTGGCCATGCAACGTCCTCCATTCTCACAGGCAGGTCGACACAACTCACCTTTACAATATTGAAACAAATTGACTGAAAATATATATATTTTTTAATTGAATCTTCATGTACTTTTGTACCCCCAAAACCATGAAAAAAGAGAGCAGCCCTACAGTAAAGTGAGGCTTCAGACCTGAGACAATGGGGTCAATACAAGAGCCATTGACCAAGGTCTTCCCCTCTGGACAGGTGCAGCTGGCCCCGGTTGGATTGAGCAAGCACATAAAATCGCAGGTCATCCGCGCACAGGCATTGGCCACTGAATTTCAAAACAGATAAAGCATAAATTGAATTTGGAATATACAATGACATTTAGATAAACTTCAATTTATAATCATTAGAATTAATAATTAATAATAATATTCACCATAATTAATTATATAAATATTATTTAATATCATTGTGGACAATATTATTTTATATATAATATAATATATTTAATTAATAATAATAATAATAATAATAATAATAATATTTAATTATATTAAAACAATTTGAGAAATTTATGCAACATTTATATCCAGTCTGGTAATTTCATAAATGTTGTCCATTTAATTGTGAAATTATTTAAGAAATTATGAAGTAATATACAGAAAGAAAATAAATAAATTTGGTTATAAATTGTATTAGCAGAGTTGAAAACCTTCCCTACAAAATAAAAAGAAAAAAAAAATGAAATATATGTATTGTCATGAATCTGGTCTATGAACTTCCGTTAACTCACCACCACAGGTCACCCATTCACCACACTAACTGTTGCACGCCACCTCAGACTACAATTCCCATCATCCATTGCACTGACGACACACACAGCTGATTGCACTGATCACACACCCTACATAAACCATGGACTTCCTCTTCCTCTCTGTCCAGTATTGTATTGCGTTTATCACTCCCCTAGTGTTAGCGGCCTTACCGAGCCATTCTGTGTTTTTCTGTTTAGTTCCAGTATTGTTTTGCATTTATAACTCCTAGTTTTAGCTGCGATACGGAACCCTCTTTGTTGTCTTAGTCTTGCCTTGTGTGTTTTCTAGTGTTTCGATTCTTGCCCGTGTTTCCAGTTTATTTATTTAATTTCTTAAAACATCTTGTCGAACTGGTGGCTCAAAAGTTGCAGATTTGAAAGCCGTGGCTCAAAGATGCCAGCAGTATGAGGGAACATCTGTATCAATCTTCAGTGTTTTGCTGAGGACGTCAAACCTAAACTTTTAGCTTTTGCTGGCATTGCACAAGTCTCTCCACCAGGCTAGATGTCTGACTTTAATGAGTCAGTGGGGACTGGCTCAGCTGCCCCTCACTACAAACCCACCAGAAAAGAAAGATTTTTTTGAGGTTGTGAGGTCATTAACACAACCAGATAACACATAGCAACCAAGACCAACAGCAGAGGAGGCCAGCTTCTGAGAAGACAGTATATTAGAGAGTCGCAAATGCAATGCACGGTAAGGCAAATTAAATTAGTGTAACATTTTTAAAGAGTGTTATTTGTCTCGGTGAGATGCATAGAATACTAATGAAGAAACCATACGTTCACCTCAGGTTAAAAAAACCCCCCAAAAAACCCAGTAGCTGTAAATACAACAACTCTGGTGATTTACAGTCAATTGAACTTGGATTACTGCTTTCATTTTAGACATAAGAACAGGACACTGTAACATCCTTTTGCAGTTGCATACACAGTATTTTGAGACTATCACTCTGACCTTCAAAACACTGCAAAATAGTTTTCTTTAAAAAACCCGGTAAAAGCAGCAAGCCTAAATCTAAAAAAAAGTATTCTCTTAGGATCCAAGAAAATAACCCCTAAAAGAACCATTTCTTCATTCTCTGAGTTGTACAAGAAAGGAAAAGGCACTGAATAGAAAACGTTTAGAGAAAAAGGGTGCTCTTACCATCCTGCTGCTTGAAACGATGAGAGATCAGGACATTTGTTGTTTTTTCAATACCCAAGTCAATAGGTTCAACTGTTTTTTTGCCATATTTGTGGATTCTGAAAACTTCATTTTTCAGTCCTGTTCCATAAATGTAATCCTCAAAAATGTCTATTCTGTATGGTTGTGATATTCCTGTGCAGGCATGAAGTGAGGTAAAGACATTAGACAAACTGAATCTTCTAAAACACTTTCAATGCTTAACGATTTCAGGCATATAAGATACAGGAGCAAAGCATAATACTATCAGATTCCCTATTAAATGCTCTTCTCACCTTGCTTGCCATTGATTACCACCAATGGGTCTGAGCCATCGAAACGGACACTGCCAATGACAGAGAGCTCGGCATCAGCCCAATACACACGCTGGCTGAAGTAATCAATCGCCAACCCTACAGATAAATGACGGGAAGAGAGTTATTTCCATAATAATAAGATCTTGGCACAGAATGTTAAGAAAAATCACGTATTTAAACAGATACATCCATGTTGGCAGGGTTTACATTACTAAAACATTACACAAAAGCAACAGCTCACAATAAACCAGTTGAGGAAAAGAGAATAGTTTATTAATAACCATAACTGTAATGTGTTTCTAGACATGTATGAAGAGTTTAATTCATCTAGGTCATGTGAGACTGTAGTAGGACTGGAAAATGTCTTTAAATAGCATCAAACTGGTATAAACAGAACCTTGATGTTTAGGTCAGTGAGGTGCTAAATGGAACTTTTTATGTAATTAAATAACCTTTAAAGAACCCTTGCTTCAATGCGGACATATTCAGCACAAAAGCTTCAGATCTGTGTCCTTTTGCTCTTCCTGAAATAAACTCAGCAAAAGTTTGTCCCATATTTCTCTGAGTTAGCGTTGCTTGACTCATTATATTTCTTCTCTTGATTAAAGACTCAGATGTTGCATTTTCGTTCCTTTTCTAGAGATGATGGATTCCTTAAGCTGCACTGGAGGCGTAATATTGGCCCCCATAAAAGAGGCCACGGTTAAATGTAGCGGTACTTAGTGTTTCCCTCAGGAACACGCCTGCAGGTTTACCTAAAGGCACTGCATCTACATCCCCTCAAACTCGGAAATTAGAAAAGTGCTGTGATATACCGAAACAGGATATGAGACCAACAAGCTTCTACATAAATGCATTCAGACCTTGACCTCATCCCTTTAAAAAGAACCAAAACAACAACCTCTCATTTATCACACTCATGGAAAAAACAGCGGAGGACTCGAAGGAAAGAGTTCATGCCCATCACACTGAAAAACACAAATCCTTACCTGTGGGTCTCCTAAGGTTTTTGTCCAATAGCACTCTACGCATGGAGCCATCCATCGCACTCTCCTCTATGTGTGAGTGGTCGCCTATTACTGACCAATACATCATCCTGAAACAGGTCAAATCTTTACTTGATAAATACATACAGATGTGGCCATTTAGAATGCACATTTTTTTGTACTGTATATACAAATAATTTCAGAAAAAATATCTTTTAAATATCTTTTTTTACATTAAATTATATTTTCAATTTCATATTTTCAATGTACATTTAGACATTTGAAACCCACTATGTGAATTTGAAAATAACCCAAACAGTATTGAAACACGCTCCTACCCTTTGACTGGATTGACAGTAATGGCGTAAGGCTCTCCAGCAATGTCAGTTATCAGACGGGTGCAGTTGGGTCCCTTGAGTTGTCCCACATTAATAGAGTATCTAAGCTTGGTCCAGTGAGCTGTGTAATAACTGAACCAATGCATCCTAGAGTGGTCTGTCCAGTAGATATTTCCAGTCACCCAGTCAGATGATACATCTCTGGGTCTGCGAAAGTCTGGACACTGCAAAAGTCACCCAGATAACAAGGTGATTCCCATGTGGACCAAGACATCACAGAATATTTAAGATTGTATGATAAGATGTTTAGGAGAAAATATTCATAAAAAGTATGGTCAAAACTTCAGAGACCGTTCTTGGATTTAGGGATGAAATGTAGTTAAAGTTTGGAGAAAAACATTTTTTTTAATATTTAATAAAAACAAACACATCACAGAGAAGATCAACATATAATATACAGTACTTCTTGCCTGAAATGTCTTTGTTCATAAAATAGAAGTAAAATACATAAATTATGGAGTTAGTATTGACTAATTTAAATTACAGTGTACATATACCAACATTAAACGTAGACTGAATGTTTTCAGTATTCTGCTGTCATTAAATGTACTATATACAGCACAGAATTAACAAATTAATTAGGAGGAAGATTAAATTAATAGCTTTGAAGGGAAAACAAATCCAGAATATTCCTGAGAAAATATGATAGACTCCACACAAGACCCACAATACTTACTATGATGCCAACATTTGTTTTAGTTTGACTCCTGTTTAGGATATCTTTGTAAAAAAGTCCACCGGGATTAAACTGAGTAGCCCAGATAAACTTTTGTTGGTGATACAGAGCATCCATCCCAATGATGCGGGCATTTTCCTCGATGCGAGCATGTACTTTGTGTCCATGGCTCTGGTTAAATGGATACACAAAACTTCGGATTTCAGTGTCATTAGCTATGTAGAGCACTCGATCTTCTGGTCCTGCCCGTTGAGTTATTAATATGCAAAAAAAATGAAAAGTGGCTAAATTCCATTTAGGGTTTAAGACAACAGTTTAACAATTACAGATGCAGAAAAATCATTCTAACACAGCAATATGCATTCTAATCTATCAGTAATCTTTAATTCAAAGTCAATACTTTAAAGGGAGACAATATACTGTACAGTTCTTAAAATATTCAGAAATATAAATGTACCACAGAATTAGCACTTATGTTTGAAATGGCTTATAATGTATATTTAGGCCCTGTGTGTTGAGGTAATGCATGAAAGGATCTACTAAGTCATTCATAGTCTAAAATAAAATCTCTCAGTGAAGCTAAAGGTCAAGTCAATAGAAAATATAGATCCTTACCTTTTGCTATGCAGCTACCATTCATATCCTTATAATTTTTGTCACATGTACATTTGTATGATCCTTTTGTGTTTGTGCAATAGTGAGAGCAAGTGCCAAAATTAAGACACTCATTGATTTCTGCAAAAAAAAGAGAATAATAAAAGTCAGATTTCGAGGAATAGCGCTTTCTGGAAACTGTGTGATGCTCACTATGTGGATTTTTTTTCACATGCTGAGTGCTTGAAAATAAAACGTCTGATGTGGTCTGCTCACTGCATCTCATTGATCTTTATTCCCAGAAAAAACACTATATGTGAGGGCACAATCCTTTAACTGGAAATGTTCTTTTACATGCAAAACATTTTCACTAGGTTAAACATTTTCAGGAGCTTAAGCTCAACTTTGGCCTCTGGTTTGGTCTTACCACACAGAGAGGAAAACACTGATCCTTGACACATTTTTGATTCTTGAAAAAAATCTAGCTATTTCCAGCCAGCTGTAGACCAGTATACACAGACTTGATGACTAGAACAGGCATTTTGAATCTCAAAAAAATGTGTGGAAAACATTGAAATGATAAAATGACTGAGAGGAAAACCTTGCAACCAAAAAGTGTACAATTTCTGCACCACTAGCAAGAACTACTGTCAAAGTAATGACTGTTTTCAAACAAGTGTCAAACATTCCCCAATCTGGACAAACAGGTCCAAATTTGCGTCAATGGTTTGGGCCAGTTTACAGAGATATTTGCCCCCTGGATTGATTCTTAGAAGACATATTTACTGTTTTGACAGCATAAACAGTAGCTTATACTGCTGTGTGTGACATTTTTATTTGAAATAATTTAATTAAAATTAAGAAGAAATACATTAATTTAATAAATGCATTAAAATAAATCCTCAATCTAATTAAATATACTGTTACCAATACATTTAAACATTAATTCATATTTTATGTGTTACAGTGCACAAGTATATCAGATATACATCAAAAACAGAGGAATTCATTACAAAGATTTCTCGTCCCACCATTTTAATTTTCTAGGCCATTTCAAACATCAGTTCCCTATCTGTCGGTCACTACGAGTTATGTCGTGACGACATTAGGGGATTTACTTGAGAGCCCCGACTGCCTCTGATAAGAGAAAACGCCAATGAAATTTGGCTAGTGGATTTTGCATACCTGAGCCACTCCCCGTGCATACGGGTATAAAAGGGCGACAGGTGCATCCACTCATCAGATTTTTGCTTCGGAGCCGAGTGGATGAGAAATCTTCAAAACAGATCAGATCTCCACAAAGCCGTCTGCCTCGAAGTTTGTTCCTGGGTGGCGTTACGGTGCAGACAGCGGTGTCCCTGCAGCAGCGATTCCCCTGGGCACTTCACCTGAAAGAGCAAATTTCTAAAACACTGGGCGGTTCGCGTCTTTTTAAAGATGCCGTTCCGTCCGTGTTCTCTTGGTTGCGGTCGCTTCCTGTCCTCGGATGACGGTCACGAGCGTTGTCTTCAGTGTCTGGGCATCCAGCACGCTGAAGATGCGTTTGTGGATGAGTCATGCGCCTGTTGTGGGCGTATGAACATGGCAACGCTGCGTTCTCGCCTTTCCTTTCTGAAAGGATTGGCACCCTCTGCCGCCACCCGTCCCGGTCTCTCTGGCTCGAGCAGAGGACCGCCGGCTGGCGCTCTGGGAGATCTGAGGGTGACGGTAAGAGCTTCTCCGCCGGGCACGTCCCCGCGGACCTCTTACTCCTCCCGCAGCGCTTGTTCCGTCCGGTTCCCGAGTGATTTCGCTGGTTCGCCTCACGGGGCCGCCAGCATTTCATTCGGTGCGCCGCCCGAGGATCAGATGTCGATCGCGGCATCGGGGGATGGGCTTTCGTCCTCTGAGGATGAACGATCGGCGGGGCTGCCCCCCTCGGGTGTTGTCGCCACTGCCGATCCGGACCCAGAGCTGACGGCCATGCTTGCCCGGGCAGCCGTGAGTATCGGGCTGGAGGTCAACAGACCGCCCAGTCCCGAGCCCTCGCGGCTGGATGATTGGTTCATCGGCGCAAAACGCGACCAGCGGCCGCACTTTGCCCCGGTGCCTTTCTTCCCGGAGGTGCATGAGGAGCTGACGAAGTCGTGGACGGCCCCTTTCTCGGCCAGAAGCCGCTCGTCTCCCTCCTCCGTCCTCACTACCCTCGATGGCGGGGCGGCCAGGGGGTACGTGGATATTCCCCAGGTGGAGAGAGCGGTTGCGGTGCACCTGTGCCCGCAAAACGCCGCCACCTGGAGGAATCGTCCGCGTCTCCCGTCCAAAGCCTGTAAGCTGACGGCCGCACTCGCCGCCAAGGCCTACAGCGCTGCGGGCCAGGCCGCCTCTGCCCTGCATGCCATGGCCATCCTGCAAGTTCACCAGGCCAAGGCACTAAAACAAATGCACGAGGGTAGTCCCGACCCGGGGTTGATGCAGGAGCTGCGCACGGCGACTGACTTCGCTCTCCGGGCGACGAAAGTCACGGCGCGGTCCCTCGGGAAGGCGATGTCCACGTTAGTGGTCCAAGAGCGCCATCTCTGGCTCAATCTGGCCGAGATGAAGGACGTCGACAAAGTACGCTTTCTCGACGCCTCCATCTCCCAGACGGGGCTATTTGGCGACACTGTCGAGGGTTTTGCCCAGCAATTCTCGGCAGTACAAAAGCAGACGGAGGCAATTCAGCACATCCTCCCTAAACGGCGGGATGCTCCAGCTGCCACCGCTGGCCCAAGGGCCAGGCCCCAGTCTGCTGGTCGCCGTGGGCGCCCTCCTGCGTCCTCCAGAGCTGCTCCGCCCCGTGCTGAGTCGTCACCTAGGCCGGTGCGTCGAGCCTCTCGCAGGAGTGCGGCGCCCCCTGCGCCTCAGCCGGCCGCCAAGTCCTCCAGGAAGACGACAAAGCGGCCCTGACGCGCACAACCCGGAGATGGAGGAATTTGCTCTTTCCTAGGAGACGACGAGGCTAGCGTCGCTCCTTCCCCTGGAGGAGGGCCGGGTGGAGAATCCTGTGTTTTCTTTTCTTTCTGTTCCGCCACTGGCTCAAGGGCCAGTGGTACCCACATTGTCAAAGAAAGAGCAATTTCCCTTCCCTCCGGGTTCCCAGGTCTGCGGGCTGACAGTGTGCGACGCAATGCCTCCTCACTCTCACCCGAGACCCATATTGCCAGTGGCCAAGAGAGTGCGGTCTGGGGACGCGATGCCTCCCCGCGCACCTCTAGCCAGTCCCCCCGGGGACTTAGGGAGTTTTGTGGGGATGAGTCAGAACGCACTGCCTTCTGTTCCATCCAACCTTACTCCCCCTCGCTGCACCACTGCGGGCACGTCGATTGGGCCTTTGGTGCCGCTTGCACGGTATCTGGGGGCGTGGCTTGCGCTACCCAGCCCGTCTCGCTGGCTCATTCGCACAGTTCGACTCGGCTATGCGATTCAGTTCGCCAGGCGGCCGCCCAGGTTCAGCGGCATCCTCGAGACTTCGGTGGCAGTCCGAGATGCACCTGTCCTGCGCGAGGAGATTGCTGTCCTTCTGGCAAAGGGTGCAATCGAGCCGGTCCCTCCAGCCGAGATGAGGCAGGGGTTTTACAGCCCCTACTTCATCGTGCCCAAGAAAGGCGGTGGCCTTCGGCCAATCCTGGACCTGCGAGTCTTGAATCGGGCCCTACACAAGCTCCCGTTCAAGATGTTGACGCAGATGAGTTCACTCCGTGGATTGGTTTGCAGCGATCGACCTGAAGGACGCTTACTCTCATGTCTCGATTCGCCCTCGACACAGGCCGTTCCTACGGTTTGCGTTCGAGGGGCGGGCATGGCAGTACAGGGTCCTCCCCTTCGGGCTCTCCCTGTCTCCCCGTGCCTTCACGAAGGTGGCGGAGGGCGCCCTTGCCCCGTTACGGGAAGTGGGCGTCAGGATCCTCAACTATCTCGATGATTGGCTCATCCTGGCCCGATCGCGAGAACAGTTGGGTGGTCACAGGGACCTGGTGCTCCGGCACCTCAGCCAGTTGGGGCTTCGGGTCAACTGGGAAAAGAGCAAGCTCTCCCCCGTGCAGAGAATCTCTTTTCTCGGTGTGGAGTTAGACTCTGTGAGTATGATGGCACGTCTCTCGGACGAGCGTGCCCAATCAGTGCTGAACTGCCTGAGTTCCTTCAGAGGCAGGACAGTGGTTCCGCTGAAACAGTTTCAGCAGCTCCTGGGGCATATGGCATCCGTAGCCGCAGTCACGCCGCTCGGGTTGCTTCATATGAGACCACTTCAGCACTGGTTACACTCACGGGTCCCGAGATGGGCATGGCGCCGCGGGACACGTCGTGTCACCATCACGCTATCGTGTCGCCGCTCTTTCAGCCCCTGGTCGGACCTTGCCTTCCTACGGGCCGGGGTGCCCTTAGGACAAGTGTCCCGGCATGTTGTTGTCACAACAGATGCCTCCAGCATGGGCTGGGGCGCTATATGCAACGGGCAGGCAGCCTCGGGGCTCTGGATGGGGCCTCGACTGCTTTGGCACTTCAACTGCCTAGAGCTGTTGGCAGTGCATCTGGCCTTAAAGCAGTTCCGGCCACTGCTCCTAGGCCAGCACGTGTTGGTCCGCACGGACAACACTGCGGCTGTTTCGTACATCAACCGGCAGGGAGGTCTACGATCACGCCGCATGTCACAGCTCGCCCGCCATCTCCTCCTCTGGAGTCAGTCACAGCTTAAATCGCTGCGCGCCGTCCACATTCCGGGGGAGCTCAATCGTGCAGCCGACGCGCTCTCACGACAGCTCACTTCCCCGGAGAATGGCGACTCCATCCCGAGACGATCCGGCTGATTTGGAGTCGATTCGGGGAAGCTCAGGTAGACCTGTTTGCTTCCCGCAAGTCCTCCCACTGCCAGCTGTATTCCCCCTGGCCGAGGCCCCCCCCCGGCACGGACGCACTGGCACACAGCTGGCCTCGGGCTCTGCGCAAGTATGCGTTTCCCCCAGTGAGCCTGATCGCACAGACACTGTGCAAGGTCAGGGAGGACGAGGAGCAGGTCTTGTTGGTTGCGCCATATTGGCCCACCCGGACCTGATTTCCGGAACTCACCCTCCTCGCGACAGCCCCTCCCTGGCGCATCCCTCTGAGGAAGGACCTTCTTTCTCAGGGGCTCGGCACCATACGGCACCCGCGTCCGGCTCTGTGGAACCGCCATGTGCGGCTCCTGGATGGGACGCGGCAGACTTGAGTGGCTTGCCACAGGCTGAAGTGGAGTCTGTTCGCGGACTGGTGTTCTTCTCGGCGGGAGGACCCCCGAAGATGCACGATTGGAGTGGTGCTTTCTTTCCTGCAAGAGAGGTTGGAGCGCGGGCTGTCGCCCTCCACCTTGAAAGTGTACGTGGCTGCTATTGCGGCCCATCACGATGCAGTGGACGGCCGGTCCCTGGGGAAGCACGATCTCATCGTGAGGTTCCTGAGGGGTGCCAGAAGGTTAAATCCTCCTAGGCCACCCCTGATGCCCTCCCGGGATCTCTCTATTGTCCTGGCTGGACTTCAGAGAGGTCCCTTTGAGCCGCTGGACTCAGTCGAGCTGAAATTCCTGTCGGCCAAGACAGCGCTCCTGACCGCGCTCACTTCCATCAAGAGGGTCGGGGACCTTCAAGCATTTTCGGTAAGCGAAGAGTGCCTTGTGTTTGGGCCGGCCTACTCTCACGTTGTCCTGAGACCCCGGCCTGGATACGTGCCTAAGGTTCCCACCACGCCTTTCCGCGATCAGGTGGTGAACCTGCAAGCACTGCCCTCGGAGGAGGCAGACCCAGCCTTGGCGTTGCTGTGTCCCGTAAGAGCGCTGCGCATATACGTGGACCGCACCCGGAGCTTCAGAAGCTCTGAGCAGCTCTTTGTCTGCCACGGAGGTCAGCAGAAAGGGAAGGCTGTCTCCAAGCAGAGGTTGGCCCACTGGATAGTGGATGCCATCGCCTTGGCGTACCAATCCCAAGGCGAGCCGTGCCCCCTCGGGGTGAGGGCTCACTCCACACGGAGTGTTGCCTCCTCCTATGCGCTGGCGCACGGCGCCTCTTTGGCAGACATCTGTAGAGCTGCGGGCTGGGCGACACCGAACACCTTCGCGAGATTTTACAGTCTCCGCGTTGAGCCAGTCTCTTCCCGTGTGTTGGGTAACAGGTAAGTGGCGGGAAGAGTTGGCCGGTGTCACGCTTGCTGCGCCATTCCCCCTTACCCGGGGATACGAGCGCCTATTCTCTCCTCCAGTTAGTTCCCCGAACGGCGAACCCTGGCGGAGTTCCTCCAGCACCCCCGGCAGTCAGGCTGGGCGGAGCAGTCTGACGCCAGGCCCAGTACCGGTGTTAGCTTGCCCGGGTCTCCGGTCAGCCCCTGTACTCGGCTAGGTGCCCGTGCGGCCTGATTCCCTTCGGGTGATCCCACACGTGTATTCATCCACGGTACGGTTTCCCTCATGGTAAACCCGTGTCTTCCCTTTGACAGAGCTCTGTCAGGCCCTGCTGGCAGCCTTCCTCCCTTCTCCTAGGTAGGATCTGCCCCAGGGTCCAGGCGTATGTAGCACTGCCCCAGGCTTGGGCCAGTCCATACCAGTGTCTCCACACGTTACCTCCCTTCGGGCAGGGTGTGGCCTCCGTAGCGCCCTTCTCCGGAAGGCTCGCTTCCCCGTCGTTACTGCCGGGCTGTAACAACAAACAGGAAAGACTTGAAGCAATCTTTCATAGAAGGTCGAAATCCCTTCCGATTTCTGGGGAAAGGAACAGCGGCTTGGCTATCTCCAGCAGCAATGTACTCAGTGGTCCCTGCGGGCACCAAGGTTAGCGAATTTGCGCTGGGGCGACGGGAAGGTTGCGACCTTCGCATCGCATTTGTCTGTCACGCGCTAGCTTGTCAACATCTGCATGCCACAAGGTCGTGACGGGGTTCAGGTTGTGGCGCTTTCCATAGACCCCTAATGTCGTCACGACATAACTCGTAGTGACCGACAGATAGGGAACGTCTCGGTTACGTACGTAACCCTCGTTCCCTGATGGAGGGAACGGAGACGTTATGTCCCCATGCCACAATCTTGAACCATCGCTGGTTGCCAGGGACACGTTCTCGGCTCCTCAGCGGAAAACCTGATGAGTGGATGCACCTGTCGCCCTTTTATACCCGTATGCACGGGGAGTGGCTCAGGTATGCAAAATCCACTAGCCAAATTTCATTGGCGTTTTCTCTTATCAGAGGCAGTCGGGGCTCTCAAGTAAATCCCCTAATGTCGTCACGACATAACGTCTCCGTTCCCTCCATCAGGGAACGAGGGTTACGTACGTAACCGAGACGTTTCTAAACCTTGTTGAGCTAATGTTGTTCTGCAGAAAGACAAAGACTGCAGTTCTTTTTGGTGCCACAGGTATGGCAGAAATGGCACATTTCACCTTTAAATTGAAAGTCTAAATCCACATTCCTCCCTCAGATAAAGCAGTGAATAATTTTTCTGAACGCTAACAGAATCAGGGAAAATAGTCTGACAGTACCTTCACACTTTCTGCTTCTGAGATTTCTCTGAAAGCCAGGTTTGCAGTGGCAAATTGCATTTGTGTTTGTATGATTGCACACTGCATCCTCCCCACATGGATTCATCCTCTTTCCACATATGTCTCCATTTGAAGCTGGAATGAGAGAGAGAGAGAGCTTTGAAGTGACATACTTTATACTTGCACCCAACTGTCACAGTGCATGATGGGATTTTTTTTTTGTCTTTTGATGCTTGGTCATAGCCAACAAATAAAATATGTATAAGAAAAAACTCATCTGGAAGATAAGCCTGAATGATTTTGTTATAACAATTCCAGACCTGTTGCCATGTAAACCACCAAGAATGACTTTAATCTGACAATATTGTTTGTTTTGCGACAGATTAATCTGAGAGATTTGGTATTGCATGTAATTTAGAGCACATACAAGCCTTGCAGTCCTTTTCATCTGATCCTCCATCTCCACAGTCATCAAACAGGTCGCACTGCAGTTGTGCGGGTATACATTTACGATTACTACAGGTAAACTCTGCCTTCCCGCAGGGCTTGGGCCTAGTTGACACAGCCTCTGATTTGGGCCCCATAGGAAAGAAGAAAAAAACACATCCATTTCAATCCGAACTTTAGCTGGCAATTTATTCATCACCACCCAAAGAATCTTCAATCAAATTTACTGTAATCATGCGAGTGATTAATGGGCACTACGTATCTGAACGACCTCAGGGACTGCTAGCAAAAAAATAAAATCACTAAAATCTAGACTAGATCCTTTATTTGTCAATTAAAAAAAATGTATGGCATACAAGATGGATTTCCCATTGTGCTGGTGAGGATAAAGGTATCATCAGAGCCTTGTGAATGAGCCTACCACATTCATCTTCATCTGAGTTGTCCCCACAGTTATCCACATTGTTACAGATTTGATCAAGCCGTAGACACACTCTGTCATTTCTGCAGCGATACGGCCTTGCTGGAGGACAAGGTAGTTTGGCTATAGAAATGAAAACCAAATGTTATAATATACAGTATGTACAGATTTTTCTGCTTTGTAATGCAATTGACTGCTTTATATATATATATATATATACACAGTGCCAAAATTGCTCTGTTGGCTGTGGATTTAAGACATTTGCAAATATGATTAAAAGATGAATATGAGACAAAACTACAGAATGTCACATTTTATTATTAGCCGTTTCAACACGTGTTTTACCAAATAAAAAGAACAGCACTTTTAGAGTCCATCCCACTCATTGATGTGAGCATAAGTTTAGGGACAGTTGAACATAAGGCAGATGTAAAAGATCAAAAGCTATTATTTAGTTGCAGATCCCTTGCGTACAATCACAGCAGTGAGTCTGTGACCCATAGACATCACCAGACTCTTGGTCTCATCCTTTAAAATACTTTTCCCAGCCTTTAATACACAGCCAATTCCAATTGCTCTTTGTTTTGGGGAGTTTCTGCCTTTACTCTCCTCTTCAGCTGGTGAAATTCATGTTCAATCGGATTTGAATCTGGAGATTGACTTGGGCAATCTAAGACTTTCCATTTTTTTGCCCTTAGAAATTCCTTGACTGAACTGGCAGGGTGTTTTGAGTCATTGTCCTGATGCAATATGAAGCACTTCCCAATGAATCTGGTGGCATTTTCTTGAATATTGGAAGGAAAGATGGTTTTGTACCCTTCTAAATTCTTTCTGCTACTGCCATCATACATTAAGTCATCAGTAAAGTTGAGAGGGTCTGTTCCAGAGGCAGCCATGCACGCCCATGCCATGACACCACCTCCACCATGTTTTACAGATGAGGCTGTATGCTTCGGATCATTGCAGTTCCCTTTTTTTCTCCACATTTTTACTTTCCCATCACTTAGACAAAGGTTCATCTTTGTCTCATCGGTCCATAAACACAGTTCCAAAACTCTTCTGGCTCACCTTTGTGCTTTTTTGCAAACTCTAATCTTACCTTTCTATTTTTGGTGCTGGTCAGAGGTTTGCATCTTGCTGTGTAGCATCTGTAATTCTGTGTCAAAATCTCCCGAGGACAGTAAATTGTCAGAGAATCAGCCCAGCTTTCTGGAAGTTGTTGGTGAGGTTACAGACGTCTTTTAGCATTCATTTAGGATTCATTAGGATTCAGAGAGTGTGCTACGAACACAGTATCTTTTACCCGCTCGTTTGACTCGCGCCTGGCGTGGAGGTGATGTTAGAGTGCGCGTATGAAACGTCCCCTGTTTGATGTGGTCATAAAGACATTCTGCATCTAAATAAATGCAATCCTTTTCAAGAAAAAAGAGACAGAGGCAGCAGTTGCGAATGGGGTGGCCAACCCTAGCCCCGCCCCTGCGTTAATTGCATTTAAATATTTTTAACGCGTTAATCTGAAAAAAATAAAAATAATAGCATGCGTTAACGCGCTAATTTTGACACCACACACACACATATACATATATATATACACACACACACGGGTGCATCTCAAAAAATTAGAATATGGTGAAAAAGTAATCTTGAAACTTATTTCAAAAAGTGAAACTTTCATGTATTTTAGATTCATTACATGTAAAGTAAAACACTTCAAATATATATATATATATTTTAAATTTTGATGATTAGAGCTTACAGCTAATGAAAGTAAAAAATCAGTATCTCAAAATATTAGAATATTTACATTTGAGTTTCAATTAATGACCATCCCTACAGTATAAATTCTGGGTATCTCTTGTTCTTTGAAACCACAATAATGGAGAAGACTGTTGACTTAGCAATGGTCCAGAAGGCAATCATTGACACGCTCCACAAAGAGGGTAAGTCACAGAGGGTCATTACTGAAAGGGATGGCTGTTCAAGGAGTGCTATATCAAAGCATATTAAATGCAAAGTTGACTGGAAGGAAGAAATTGGGTAAGAAAATGTACACAAGCAACATGGATGACCGCAAGCTTGAGAATACTGTCAACAAAGCCGATTCAAACACTTGGGAGAGCTTCACAAGGAGTGGACTGAAGCTGGAGTCAGTGTATCAAGAGTCACCACGTTTAGACATCTTAAGGAAAAGGGCTACTAAGCTACTTCTGAAACAGAAACATCGTCAGAAGCATCTTACCTGGGCTAAGGAGAAAAGGAACTGTTGCTCAGTGGTCCAAAGTCCTCTTTTCAGATAAAAGTAAATTTTGCTTTTCATTTGAAATCAAGGTCTGGAGTCTGGAGGAAGAGTGGAGAGGCACAGAATCCAAGCTACTTGAAGTCCAGTGTGAAGTTTCCGAAGTCAGTGATGATTTGGGGTGCCGTGACGTCTGCTGGTGTTGGTCCATTGTGTTTTATCAAGTCCAAAGTCAATGCAGCCGTCTACCAGGAGATTTTAGAGCACTTTATGCTTCCATCTGCTGACAAGCTTTATGGAGATGCTGATTTCCTTTTCCAGCAGGACTTTAGCACTTGCCCACAGTGTCAAAACCACTTCCAAGTGCTTTGCTGACCATGATATTACTGTGCTTGATTGGCCAGCCAACATGCCTGACCTGAACCCCATATGGAATCTATGGGATATTTTCAAGAGAAAGATGAGAAACAGTCGATCCAACAATACAGACGAGCTGAAAGCTCAATAGTGCCTCAGCAGTGCCACAGGCTGATCGTTTCCATGCCACACCTCACTGATGCTGGAATTTGTGCTAAAGGAGCCCCGACCAAGTATTGAGTGCATAAATTAACATACTTTAAAGAACTTGAACGTTTCTGTTTTGCAAATCCTTGTTTTGATTGATCTTAGGAAATATTCTAATATTTTGAGATACTGATTTTTGACTTTCATGAGCTGTAAACTCTAATCGTCAAAGTTAAAACAAAAACACTTTTGAAATGTTTTACTTTACATGTAATTAATCTAAAATATATGAAAGTTTCACTTTTTGAAATGAAAAAATTACAAGAAAAAAATAACTTTTTCACGATATTCTAAATTTTTTGAGATGCACCTGTATATATATGGTCAAAAGTTTGGAAACATGATTTTTAAATGTTTTTAATGAAGTCTCTCACCAACTTTGCATTTATTTGATAAAAAAAAACAGTAAAAACATTAATATTGTAAAATATTATTACAATTTGAAATAACCATTTTCTATGTGAATATATTTTAAAAACTAATTTATTCCTGATATTCAAAGCTGATTTTTTTTTAAGCATCATTACTCCAGTCTCACATACTCCTTTGGAAATCATTCTAAAATATAAATGTAAATATAAACTATTTTGATGACTACCCTTATGTTGGAACCTGGAATCACTAGACTAACTGTATTTCATTTGTAATTCAGTCAGTGACCCTTACATACAAACAAAGTTTAACATCAGAAAACTCAAATTAAACAGTTTTGCCCAGCAACACAAGCCTTTCAGTTCTGAATCAGTTCCGCAAGCGAGAAGCACCACCATAGGTCATGCAATTCCACTGGGAGAGATGAATATCCTACCACACATCTCGGAGTCTTCGTCAGAGTTGTCTCCGCAGTCGTCCTCACCATCACACACCCACACGTGCAGCTTACACAGGGTGTTGTTGCAGATGAACTCATCGGGGCGACAGAAGAATGCATCTGAATAAACAACATCAAACTGGTTTTAAACTGCAACACATGGATATTTTTCTGAATTAAACAGGGTTATGACAACCTGAGCGAAGACATACATTAGTCAAAACTATGAAAACTGCCTCAGAAAAGATATATTAATTCACTAATATAGTATCAATGTCATGTATTAACATAAAAGATTTCTAAAGTTTTTAAGTACAGTTGCTGGTTAGTGGTTAAGTCCTCATACCATGACCACAGTTCTCCTCATCGCTGTGATCCACACAATCGAACACGTCATCGCAGCGCCATCGTTTAGGGATGCAGTGAGCATGGTTTTTGCACAGAAACTCATCTTCTCTGCACTCTTTTACACAGTCCATCTGGTGTGAGAACAACAACGAAAGCCCAAAATACTTTCAAGAGGAAGACTTTGCTGCACTGGTGAAGTAAAGGACATCTCTGTTTCCATGGAGTCAAACATGAGTCTAATATACAAGATGTTCAAAAAAATCGAATGTTTCCAATACGGTGCATGTTTATCTCACAGTTAATTAAAACAATATGCCATCATGTTATTGCTTGTGTGATGCACACATCATCAAATACGAGCTTCTGAACACACATATGATATCTTGTACTAGTGATCTATGTCTTCAGTTTAGCATCTTTTGATTACTGTATCTCATTAAAGTAATTCATAATTCCAGTATGAATTGTCACCTCAAGGCTGTAACAATTGCTGTAACAATTCAATTATCCATCTGTTCTACACTGCTGAAAAATCCATCAGAAAATAGTTTCAGTCTTAGCTAGTTTAGCTGATTAATTAGCTGCTGGGGCTAAAGTCAGTTTGTGAGACCATCACTGTCAACCTAGTTAAAGCTGGTAAGTAGGAAACATTTGAAATTATAATTTACTTTCGGTAACATTTTATTTTAAGGTGTCATAATACAGAGTAATTACCTAATTAAGTATTTAGTAGTAGCCTTTGTACTTACATGAAACAAAATGTACTTACCATGTAACTAAGTTATGGAACAGCCTGTACTTACAGTTTGTAACTATGAAGATGTAATGGTCTGTTACATATGTGTAACAGTAGCTGCCTGAGTCTGTTACACAGCTACTTGTACACTTAAGTACAATCTTGATACACTTTATTTTAAGTAGCTTATGCCTGTTTAATATTCTGTAATTTTAATGTAATTAGAAAGGTATTACATGTATTTAAGCTGTGTACTGGTGGGTTAAATCAAACTTAGGTGCAAGTGGATAAGGTGTATAGTATAGATACACATGAAGTACACTTAAGTACAATCTTGATGCACTTTATTTTAAGTAGCTTATGTTTGTGTACTAAAATTTATAATTACGTTGTATACAGTCTGCAACACATATGTAACAATATTTTGGTTACATAAGTAGCTGTGTAACAGACTTGGTCTGTTATATATGTGTAACAGTAGCTGCCTATTACATGTGCATAATTACAAACTGTAAGTACAGGCTGTTCCATAACTTAGTTACATGGTAAGTCCATTTTGTTTCATGTAAGTACAACGGCTATTACTAAGTAATTAACTAGGTAATTAATCTGTATTATGGACACTAAAAAAAAGTGTTACCTTACTTTTTTACTCCATGTTACTGGTATTATTGTGCACAATTCATCAGAGCATGTTATGCCAAAATTCTTGAGTGAAATATAATAACTTGCTCTGCTGCTGATCTACTTTCCTTTTAGCTGAACCCCTCTTATTTTGCGTTTCACTCAGCAATATTTCAGATTATGGAAGCAGAATGGGTTTTAAATGATTTTCAGCTTGAACTGAAATTAGAATTTTTTTTTTTCATAGAGGTTTTATAGTGGCTGGTTGTATCTCTCTTAAATCTTTTTCCAATATATCTACTTGTACATGTCTTTGTTTTTGTTTCACGACTGCACTTGTGCACAGTTTCTGAAAGAGGAGTGCTTGATGTAAGGTGAGAGGGTCTTGCTAGAGGACTGACCTCATCAGAACTGTCCAGACAGTTGTCATGTCCATCACACCTCAGGCTGGCAGACACACAACCTCCGTTGGCGCACACATACTCGTTTAGAGAGCAGGAAGGAAGCACTGCAAAACAGATGACGGGTAAAAATCCACCCTCACATACAGATACATACACAACTAATGTGTAAAGGAAGAGTGAGATAAGATATGTCACGTAATCTAATATACCATGAATATTTTTAGCATTTGACCTATATAAAATTGTTTTTATGTCATTGATGCTAAAAATCTGTTTTTCTTTTATGCACGTCTATCGGGATAGCAGGGATTTTTTATTTTTATTTTTTTATTTTATGTCAAAACACATTTATCCTGGTCTAAATATATGTATCAACCATGATAATGAATTGTCAATGTATTAAACATATATAAATGACATAGCTAAAGGTTAGTTATGAATTATTACATTTTTATAAAACTGTAGCTGTGGGGTAAAAGGTACCAGATTTTGTAGCAACAAATAGTCAACTTATACTCAAAATAGAAACACTATTATAAAATGTTAAAAATTGTTTTACTAAATTCAGATATTCTGACTAATGTGCAAAAAAAAAAAAAAAAAAAAAAAGACTTCAGAATTGGAATGGGACACGTCTTCGTTCAAAAAGCAAAATGCACATAAAATATTAAGGCATCTAAATAAGTTCTTAGGTTAAATTAAACTTTAACTAAAGAGTAAACACACTAGAGAGCTGACTAAGGCACTTGTGTTTATTATGCACAAACTTTCTGGAAGACAAAACGTGAGCTACAGCATTTGAACTTATCAGACAATGTAATCATAAAACATTTAAAGCTGAAATGTTTATTTTCTCAGTGTTTACACACCGTTTCCCATCCCAGGTTAATGCACAGAGACAACCATAAGTCTTTTATAGGTTTTATTAGACAAAAAGTGCAAACATGTTTGGTTCTCACCAGCTATGACAAAATGTTTGAGAATCTCAAGCACTGGTGCACTGGCGTGAGTTTGGAGCTGGACTATGACTTTGAAGGGGAATGTTTAGGGAAATAATTGGAAAGTTGTTTAATGTTAGTGGTGTATAATTTATACACTTCAGCTCTAAAGACCCCCAAATCTGATAAAGTTACCTGTTCCGAGGCAATTTCTCTCATCTTCCCCTGTCTTACAGTCTTCCTGGCCATCGCACAGCCATTTATGGGAGATACAGAGATTGTTGTGACATTGAAACTGATCCTCTGCACAGTGAGTCTCGCAATCCTTCTGAAAATGCACAAAGCAAGGGGAAACTTAATACAGTGTCGTCTCAAACTTCAGTTTGTATCATTTTTATCATTTTCGGGCTTGTCATTTTAATACTCTGGGAGGCAGTCAGGACAGAATTGAAGGTTTTGTAAATCACATTTAAAAAATATCCACTGTCTTCATGACTTGCTGATGAAGCCATAAGAGTATGAGGACTAATGTTGTATGAAAACTACGATTAAACAGCTTTGAGATAAAAGGCTCGAAGGGAATGTCTGAGAATATAAGACAACTGCTATGCTGTCCTCGAATGACATCCAGCATTCACTGACCTCGTCTGAATTATCAGCGCAGTCATAGTCACCATCACAACGGAACCGTGCTGAGATACAGTCCCCACTGGCGCAGGCAAAATCCTTATGATTACAGGTCACCGGCTCTACAGAGAGGAGAACAGAATAAGACAGCTAAAGCGGCACAGCTACCCTGACCGTGCCCTGTGAAGCTGTCTGCATTGAAAACACAGAAGTAAACCTTCGCAGAGGACAGCGGTGAGGCAGCAAGAGCAAATCAAAACTACTAAAGTGGCCTCGCACTTGGACATGAATTGACATTGTACCATCTGTTACCAAGGTTCTTTAAAGTTTGCCAATAACTTAAAAGGAGCTATCTGCAGACTAATCAGCAATTAGAACGTCTAAAAGGGCTGTTTTCGAAGAGAGTCCACAGGCTGTAACGGCTGGAAAAACATGTTGGGTGGTTAGAAAAACTGTTAATATAAACGGTTTGAAATTGGTTGTTGATTTAACAACATAATGTACGAAAAAGGGCCATTAAAGCAAAGGCATTTTGGACATTAAACATGCTCATTATTTACTCAGACTCCTGTCATTTCAAACCATATGCTTGTGTTTTTTAACAATTTTAAAAGCTTGAAAGTTTTATTAAAAAATTTGGAGTTTCTGAAAGAAGTCTTGTATGCTCACCAAGACATTTATTTGATGACAAAATACAGTAATAACAGTAAAATTATGCAGTATTACAATTTATAATTATTACAATTTCAGCAGTCAGTACTTCATTGTCACAAGATCCTTCAGAAATCATTCTAATATGCTGATTTAGTGCTCAAAAAATAATTTCTTCTTATTATCAATGTTGAAAATGGTTGTGCTGCTTAAAACTGTTGCAAATGCAAACTGGAGGAGATCTGCAGGATTTGAATGCCATTTCATTTTTTTTCTCTTCCAAAATTAGTTTTTTTTCATCAGCAAAACGTCATTGTATTATATAGTATTTCATTTATAAAAAAAACAAAGAAACAATGATAATATTACAATGATGATACTATAATGATGATAAACGAAAATAGTAGCATTAATAGTATTAATATTTATAAATAGCTATTAACAACAAATAATATAAAACTAATATATAAAATACAAAAAAAAAAATGTTAATTAAAATAATGAACTAATTACGTAATCTTTCACTTAATTCAATAAAACTTTTTAAAAAATAAAAAAATTAAAGAGCATTTACATATCGGAAATTTCCTCCAGTTTCTAGTTACCATGGTCTGTCAAATCGCATAGATTTTTTTTCTCCCGTTTTTTTCTTTTTTGTAGTTTGACAGACCACGATAACTACAAACAGTTGTATGGAAAGAACATATGGGTTTGGAATACAAGTAAAAATGACATGGCATAAAACACACATAAATAGTTGATCTTTCTTTGCGGCAATGTGGGCAAGATCAGAAGCGAATAGACAAACGGTATACAAACAGACAAAAATAAATCTTCAAATAGTAGCTCTGAAGAGCCCACACAACGTTTCTTGACAGTTAAAACAATTTAGAACAAACACGAGTGTGGAAAAAGCTTTGTGCTCAGAGAGATGAGAGCGACTCACTGCAATGCTCCTCATCGGAGTTGTCTCCACAGTCATTCTGGCTGTCACATCTCCAGTGGTCCGGGATGCAGTTGTTATTCTCACAGCGAAATTCATGAGGTCCACAAGTCTTTTCATCTTTTTCATCAGACACAAACAAACACAGTTGAAAATGGCTTCAAAAGTGCATGAATATTAATGCAGTGCTACCGCATTTCGACACGTAATCATCATTTCCTCAGGGTTCCGGGTCCGGATCTGACACTAAGTTCAAAACATGCCCACACTCAAGAGGCTAACGCACCATAAGATGAGATACCTGACTGTGCTGCCGATAGCTTCTATCCTCAATAACCTGAACACTTGACACGTAACATCAAACACTTTGTCACCTGGGCACAATCGTCTACGATGAAGATTTCTGAAGGAGCTCATTCTACCTTTTTCCAGAGTGTAGTGTTTCTGTTATATAACCCACTAACTTTCTGAGGTGTTAGAACCCAGACAAATTGTTAATGAACAGGTATGAGGACCACATCATCTGACCAAAACTCTGGATACTTTTGGTAACAGGTTTTTTCCCCTCCCAAGAACACAGGCTAAAAGAAGCAAACTGCAAATACTTGCCAGTTTTCATTCGTGAGAAATAATAAAAGAGCATCCTAGAATATCTCCCTTGACAGACTCTTGTTTAAATATTCTCTAATGTGGTGCAGGCATGTAATGATAGAAAGCATCCAAAGGAACGTCTAGAGATACTGGCATCTGAGAAAAAAAAAAATACTGCTTATTGTTTGATAGATGATTCTTAGTTACAATAATAAAAACTGTCTGTCAAACACTAATGAATGTTACAACATTGAAGCCGCTGCATAAGATATAGTCTTTTGAGATAAAACAGTGCCTATTCATGTGAAGATAGCATTTATCCATTGATCTTACAACATGTACACAAATTTCCACTTATTTCCGTATAACTGTAATTCCCAGTACGACCAAAAGTGAACTGGTAAGTATCAATAAAGCTCGCCTGTTATGTGAATTCCACCATTTCATATCAATTGGCAAGATATAGATCTATAATTACTTGCAGGCCAATGTAGATAAAGTGCATCACATCTGGAAAATCAATGGAGACACCAGAGGAGCCCGTCACACCTCAATTACAAAGTGACCCCTCTACTGGTCCACTGATGTGTCACTCATTTGGGGGATTTTTCCCTGAGTTGGAGATAATCCATAACAACATCAGATATGTTCAGCCAATGCAATCAAAACAATTTTCTCAATCAAGTTCCGACAATGTGATTTTTCCCCTTGCAACAGCCAAGCTATTGATTTCATTTCTTTTGTCGACCGATATGGGAAAGCTATGCTCATCATCCCTGCTGGGACATGTCACAGTGCTATATATACACCATATATTGAGGACAATTACATTTAAGACATCCACTTAGAGGCTGTGTCCACACTGCAAATAAATAATGATTTTCTACAATGATGTGAGAGTAAAAAAGCAACAACATCAGCGTGCAGTATAGATCTTTAATACGTCTAATATTTGAGAGTTAGACCTCTTGTCAAGGGAATCTTCTGATGAATTATTAATGAGGTTCAAAAGGCAATGGCTCTGATCCTAAACTTAGTGAGCTGCTCACAAACAGTAGGCAGCCTATTTAAGGCATGTTCCCAAAGGCACTTTTATCTTTACTCTTTCATAAAACTTACTGTTAGGCTTTTGAAAGTGTACAGTGTATACTGTATGTTTAATGTGATGATTTACATTTAATCATTTAGCATTTTATTTATATAATAAATAAAAATAATACAAAATTAGATGAGAATATAATATAGAATAGATAGAGCTAGTGTTAGAGGGTCAAGTAATTATTATAATAATTAAAAAGAAAACAAGTTGAATAGAAAAAGAAATAGAATCAATGTTATTTTTTATTATTTAATAAATAAAAAGAAAATAATAGACAGATAATATAGATAATATAGACTACTATGTAGACAATATAGACATAGAATAAAGAGTTCTAGTGATAGAGGGTCAAGTGTAGATGGAAGAGACGTTTCTTGAATTCAATACATTCTAGATGAATAAACACAATAAATAAATTTAATAATACTAATATTTCCTTCATGCTTTCTGAAGACTGGTCAGAAATTATTAAACTAATTGCAAGTAATTTATTACACTGAGGTAAAATTTTATAGAAAATGGAGAATTTTATATTGAAGACTACACTACTGCATAAAAGTTTGGGGTCATTAAGATATCTTGATTAAAAAGGACAATAAAGACTTTCTTTGTTTAAAAAATAAATAAACCTATTTCAAATAAACTCTGTATTTATCAAATAATCATGAAAAATGTATCACTGTTTCTACATAATATCATAAAGCATAACAGAATCATTTCTGAAGGATCACTGAAGACTGGAAGATTAGCTGTTGAAAACCCAGGAATAAATTACATTTGAAAACATATTAAAATAGAAAAAAAGATTATTTTAAATTGAAATAATATTACTTTTTTTACTATATTTTTTACAAATACATGTAGACTTCTTTCAAAATGTCAACAAATCTTACCAACCCCAAACTTCAGAATTTTTGTATTTATTAAAAGTAAGAAAAAACTCTGCATATCATTTTGTGTTTATTAGAACATCACGTATTTAGCTTAGCTACATGCTAAAGGGAAGCTCTGCTGAAATCGGCTGTGAGTGAAGTCTCCTGCGTGCTTTGTTTGATGAACGTTATTTATATGCAGCCTGGAGTTCAACAAGTATTCAACAAGGATCCTGTCATAGAAGGAAGCTGCTTATAGAGACATTTAGGTGAACCTCTACTGTATATTGCAATTTTTTCATTATTGATCAAATCAGTGGTACTAATAAAATGAGGTACACAGCTTGTTTGTTCAATACAGAATATAGAAAAATACTCAAAGCAAAATATGCCTAGCGAACCCTCAGAAATTGTTTTGCCAGTGTATCGCCACTTTAAATGTCTGGAATACATAGCTGAGGAAGAATGCAATATGTGAGGCCACCGCTGATGTGCCACTGTCAAACTAAATCAGGCATTCAGGCAACAAAACAGGCCCAGGGGAATTGTTACAAGCCACAGCTAATAAAAGCTGAGTGGTTCATGATTAAAGCTGGCCTCACTCCATCAGAGAGAGAGAAGACTGTGGGAGCAAACAGAATTGACATTAGCCCCAATCAGACTTTCAGACGCATCTGTGCGTGTGGCTGACCGAGGCTCTGATTTGTGAATAATAACTGTGGCTCACTCACCGCAATTGGCCTCGTCAGAGCCGTCAGCACAGTCTGGGTCTTCATCGCACACCCAGAGCTTTGAGATGCAATGCATGGTGGCCTTGCACTGGAACTGGTCTGGAGAACATGTGCTTTCAGCTGGAACATTAGGGCAGACAGAAAATAGCAGGTTATTTATAAGGCCAGTGAAAAGCTATTGTAAGAGTTTGAGGGAAAAAAAAAACATTCAAAACTTTTGGTACTTGTAAAGGTCATACATATGATTCAATAAAGGACGTATATATGTGACATTGTCACTTTCTTTACAATGTGACAAGGTCTTCTGCAATTACCGTCCAAGAATGGAGGAAATGACAGCCTAGAACTGTTAGTCAAAGCTGGTCATAAGATGATGGGGAGTGATATATGGCATTTCTTCAGCTACAAGTAATTTTATGTTGCAGAGGTTATTTTATTCTTTTTTTTTTACTATGACTAAAAGATCTGCTTTATGTTGTATAAAGGTCAAATTAAAATGCCTTGGAATTAAAAAATAAAAATAGTCACAAATAATAAATTACATTAGGCTCACAAAGGCTAAAACACATGTAAACCATTTAAATGTTTATTATATTAAAATATTTATGGCTTACACAAACTACCCCAGTTCCCTCATTTGTGACCTTGACCAAAAAGTTCCACAGTGAAGTTATGTACTCTTGAGATGAAATATGAAAAAGGTGAAAACTAAAGGTAAAAGAAAAATCTAGTTGTTTTTTTAGAACTGGATTTTCATTGTCTTTAAATCTGTATGCAATTATGCTCAATAATACATTATCTTACCATATTTTGGATTCATAAAATAAAATTAACCTTAGCGAGACAAAATGTCTGCCATTATATATATATATATATATATATATATATATATAAATTAAAACTTTATTTCCACAGCAGTCATTTCCAAATGAGATGTGGTGAAAATGTCCACGATGGATCAGAAAGAAAAAGAAAAATCAAATATGAAAAAAAAAATAAATGTCTGTAACACACTGTGCAGTAAAATTTAGTGTGAGTTTGAAAAAAAGCTTAAAAACATTTTTACTGACTCACTGACAAGTATTGCTACCTTTCCCAGGAAAGGTTTTGTTTTTTTCTTTCAGAATACCTAATAAGCACCTGGCCATCCTTTTAGCTCCCAAACCAGCCAACTCGTTTGGTGGGATAAAAGCCACATTTGAGATCTGTCAGTCTGGATCATTAAATTCACAGGGGAAAAGCAAAATTTGGCAGAGTTCGAACGCTTCTGTCACAACACCTTTTAGTTTACAAGAATGAGGCCCATTATTGTCAGTGGTTAATGGAGGGAGCAGAAAGTGTCATGGCATAGCTTACGGCAGTCTGTCTCGTCCTCGCCATCCCCACAGTCGTCCTGTCCATTGCAGCGAAGATTTAATGGTATACACTTCTGCTTTCGGGTGCATTTGAACTGGCCCGACAGACAGATGTATGTATCTGCAAATGGGGGGAGACGATACAGTGAGAAAACCGTTAGATACACCATCGAGCTGGATCAATGCAGCACGGTCATCCATATTCCAGCTGAATTTGGTTGCTTCTGAAGAGATGGGATGCAATAAGAATAAACCTGAGATGATTGCAGAAACAATATTAGTTATTACAAGGGAGTCCCGATAGCCTCACACAGAGAGAAAAAGCAACGGATCTATCGATAAGAACATGGCATTTAAGAACAGCTTTCATATGTATTATTCTGCTCACCACAGTTGGCCTCATCTGAGTTGTCCCCGCAGTCATTCTCTCCATCGCAGATGAAGGGAGGTAAGGCACAAAGGCCAGTGCCACACTGAAAACGCCCAGGCTGGCATTTGAATTCCGCTGCAAAAATTATGATTAAAAGTGAAGTCCGGAGGACTCAAAGTAATTTGCACATAGGTGTGTGTTTTAAAACCTGAGCTGTGTGAGGTTGCCTGAAATGGGCGAGTCAACCCACGTTCCATTATTTATCTAAAAGCACTTCTACGATATTTAATGCCCCCTGCCCTTTAGCGAACAACAGAGGTTCCACCTATTAACAGCAGCTATTGGCAGCCTGTCATTTTCTGTTTGTACTGCTCAAGTGAATCACCAAGCTGCAAAGTGAATCTAAAAACAAGCTCACTAGGAAACAAAAATGAAAGAGCGAAGGTTCCTCCTTTTGCACGACTTAAAGGTCAGTCTACCGTGAAGCTGTGAACTAGTGTATCTTTATACTGTTTGTAACAGCACTGGCATGTGGTAATATCAGGGCCCATTTTAACTGGTGGGAATGGGAGTTTTAGAAATGACAAAATTTGCCCTTCTCCACTTATATAACCACTGCATTTAATTTTGCTACGCTGCATTGTGATACTGTCGTTGGCTGCGTAAAACAATGACTTTAAAGCTGCAATGTAATCGAAGTACCAACAAATTTTTTTCTTCCACACTGTGATGCATATCTAGGTGAAACAGATTATTGGAAAAAAAGTTCAAAGGTAAGGATTTGGTTTTGTCCATCGGTTGTTGATTGGATGACAGTGCAAGTGCTTCACTCGCATTCCCGATTAGTAAATAGATGTGTGCAAACAGTCACACTTTATTTTAAGGTCCAATTCTCGCTATTAATGCCTTTGCCTCAATAAACTCCTAATTTGCCTAAAAACTCATAATTAATAGTTAGTAAGGTAGTTGTTAGTTTTAGGTATTTGGTAGGATTAGGGATGTAGAATATGGTACTAATAAACAGCCAATATGTTAACACTAGGCATGGTAATAAGCAACTTAATAGTGAGAATTGGTCCCTGTACTAAAGTGTTACCATGCAAACTGTAAGATGTATTTAGGAGCCAATTTGTGAATAAAAGTGTTCCTGTGGGAAAAATTCAGTTTTGTGAAATTTAAGTCATAATTATTCTTAAATATCTTAAATTATCATTTTACGCTTACATTTGTGGATGGAAAAACAGATGTAGCGATACAGCGTAATGTGATTACAAAACTTCAAGTCTGTGATTTAATTAAATAAATGTGAGTGCCTCACATTCAAAGTAAATATGTGGCGCTGTTGCACATTCTACAGGCTCGCCGTTTCAGAGGAGTTTGCACTCAAACAGGAAAAAAATATGCATCAAATTCAAATGAGTTTGCAGTCACTTGTAAGAAAGAGGCAAGGTTTATATGGACAAAATGATTGGAGAAATACTGTATATCACTAGTGAAATCTGAAATTTCACCAAAACAATGAGGTATGACATTCTGACTTCAAAGTCAAAACGTAAAGGTAAAAAACTAAAAAGTGAGTAAATAAATTAATATATATGCATGGACGACGTTCACAATAAGATAAAAACAATAAAAAGCATTTAAAAAACAGAATTCATTTCATGCTGACTTTAAGACCAAGTAGAAGCTTCTGCCAAGCAGTTGTTTAGAACGAACACGCAAACGATAAACTGTAATCCAACATGGCTTGTGCTCATCTTCTAGTCTTGCCTTTCAGCAAATCAGAACATCACATAATTAAATCAATATTCTTGACCCAAGTTAGAGTGCTGAGCAGCTTACAGGGAGCCATCTACCGTGAACAACAAAAGAAAAGCAAAGTTGTCTGGCAAAAAACAGATTTTTTATAATCAGAGTTGTGACAAGGCCTTCCTATTATATCTGTATGATAAAAACACAATACTGCTGACATTTCTTGAAAGATTCACTTTAAAACCAGTCTCATGTGCATGTAACCGTAGCAACTTGGCATATAAAACAGAGTCATACTTGTAAAGAGAGGCTGATGAGATTTAGAATGTGCCCCACACACTTTTTGAATAGTTCTTAAAACCCCTGGTCACGACACCGCATGGATATTATAAACGGTTCCAAACAAAAACAACAGTGCAGGCAATGTAGGCTGGGTAACATTGGAAGCTAAGCACTCACGACAATCCGCAGGCTCATCAGACCCATCACCGCAGTCATCTACCGTATCGCATTTCCACCAGAATGGGATGCACTCATCCGTTCCACAGCGGAACTGCAAAACAAGTCCACCGCATTGAAAAAGGTCAATCAGTTATGGGTAACACAAACTGGAACAATCATTGCAGTTCCGACTAATGACATGGAATCATCACTTTGGCATACAGACCTGGCTGGCTGTGCAGTTGGACAGGCACGTCTTGTTATCGGCAGCCAAGTAGAAGTTAGTCGGGCAGGCGCACTTGTGACCTCCACCAGGAGAGAGTAAGCACAAGTGGCTACAGCCTCCATTGGCCACTTGACACTGGTGTTTGGGGACTGGAAAAAGGGGACAGAAATGGCTTGTGAATATTTATGCAGCTCTTGCCATATTGTATAAAATCTAAAAAAGGCTAATAAAACATCATAAAAGTCCTGCAAAAGTGTCCATAGAACATATAATATAATGTAATATAATATAATATAGACTACATTCATACCATTCAAAAAAAAAACAACAACTTTCATTTAGCAAGGCCACATTTAATTGATCGTAAGTGACAGTAAAGAAATTTATAATGCTATAAATGATTTATAATTTTAATTTCTTTTTTAATTTATATTTATCATAATAGAATACTGAAAGAAAATATATCAGTTACCACAAAATTGCAACACAACTATTATCAACACAGAATATAAGGAATGTTTTTTGAGCACCAAATCACATACTAGAATTGTTTCTGAAGGATATATTAAATAGATCCGTAATAAAATACATATTAAAACAGAAAAAAAGTTTTTTTTCTCTTAAACAAAACAAAACTTACTGACCCAAACTTTTTAAATAATATTTAAATAATATTCAGTATAATATAAATATATTATATATATATATATATATATATATATATATATATATATATATATATATATATATATATATATATATATATATATATATATATATATATATATATATATATATATATATATATATGAGTATATTAAATAACATTCAATTATATTATAAATTGTTGTATGGAGCACATGCACATATATCCAATATTTAAGTCTCTATAAATGGCAAGAGCCGTGTAAGAGTGAGTAAATAACGACAGCATTTTCATTTTTGGACAAACAAGTGTAAAATGAATACAATATTTATTTGAAACAGTCTCTACCTTCAGGCTGGCGCAGTGGGTGGTAGACAATGACAGACTTAATGGCTTGCCATGAATTCAGGAGCTCGACAGCATTAGCACCGGTGGTCTTATGAGCTCGACGGAGAGATTTGGACTTGCCGTCAGTCCAATAAATGAAGTCTTCAAACAGCGTGAGCCCCATCACACCCTGGATGTGGTCGTGAGGAACTGAGGTAGAGAGTATTATACCATGTACCATCATTAAAGTTGCATTACTGCATTCATAAGTGATTTAGTCATTATCCAACAACTTTCAAATTTACTGTACTTTAGTCTAACTTTTGTGAATGTACTGTAAGTACAATGACAGATCTTTAATGTTATTTTTTTTTGTATATTCCACACACATATGATTTTGACCTTGCATTATAATACTGTTGAAAGGCTTTATTGCGGTTTCTTTTATCCAATTGCTGCCTTGTTATGGTCCTCTAATCCAATACATGAAAAAAAAAAACAGAACAAAATTACGACTCATTTAGTACCCCGGTGCCTCTGAGAACCGTCCATGTTGGCAAAAAAGATGTGATTATCATCAGCCCAGTAGATTCTCTTGTTTGTGAAGTCAATGGTTAGAGCTGAGGGGCTGTAGATTTCTTTGTTCACAATAACGCTCTGGCCTTGGCCGTCCATGCCAACTCGACCGACGTGAGGGTTTTCACAGCAGTCAATCCAGAACACATACCTGAGGAACAGAGTGTGACCCTCATTCATGAACTCTCATCACAGTTGTTTCAAGCTGAGATTAGCTATTCTCATTGTTCTGGAGGTCTATGCATTCATTCTTTTTCTTGTGACAAAATAAAGTCTCCCTGGATTGATGGTGCTGAAGTAGAAAGGATACTGTGCAAATTTGAAAAGGAAGCATTTGTACCCGGTTTGAGCATCCAGAGCCAAGTCCGTTGGGTTCTTCAGGCCAGAGTTTACTAAGACAGTGGGGTATAGACCGTTAGATTTGGACACTTCCAGCGTCTTTCTCTCCACGTCGCACCAGTACAAGTTCTTCCCAATCCAGTCCACAGCAAGCGCACTTGGCACAGCTGTTCGGTGAACAATCTAATAAAGCAAATTTAGATTTTAATTTAGATCAGTCACTATAATCTTATCACATAATATTACTTTAATGAGCAAGTAGGATAATGGAAAAACAGGTCATTAAAGTAATAGTTCAGCCAAAAATTCTGTCATTATGCACTCAATTGTCGGCAGAACACAAAAGTACAAATTCTGTAATCAAGGACTCGTTGCTCGTTGTGTTTTCAAGCTTCAAAACAAATCACCATAAAAGTAGTCCATATAATGTACCATGCTGTTTTTGCCCTCTGAAGTCAGCTTTGTTTGAGGAACAGGCTGAAATGTAATCATTTAGAGTCAGTGAGTTGGACTTGAGAACCAGATCAATTATGAACGAATCATTCTGACCTATATGAACTGGATAGTGATTCACTGAAAAGATGCAAATCAAAAGAATGATTCATTCACAATGAATGACTTCATTTTGCTGAATTTGTGAAATGATTCATTCATGGATCAGAATGATCTGGTTCACAAAAGCCTCAGTCTCCATTCACTGTAACTGCATAGAAAACGGCCCGTATGGTCACCCTAGTTCAACATAAGAAAACAAGTCATTCAGGTCCAGAATGAGTGAATAAAGAATTCCTTTAAATTAGTTAATCTATTTGTTTGGTATAGTGTCTGAAGCTAATATGGCATTGCATGCTGATAAAACACCAACTTTGCTGTCCCAACATAGGCTGTCACTTCAAAACATGACAACCTTTGAGATCTTCTCTATCATCATCATCATCTGACAGGGCGGCTGTAGCTGTGCCAATTGACAAGACCACCCCTTCAGCAGTAATTTCAGCAAAGCTGAGCTTGAAAAATTCTCTGAAATGTCAATGATTGAGGAACATTTCCCCAATCAGGAAAGTGTCTCCAGATGAGGATAAGAGGAAACATTAATATTCCGAGTGGGAAAGAAAGACATTCTGGTATTCTAGTGATCTAGTCAAGCTCTGATTTGAAGGATCGCCTTGTGTGGAAATGAAGGCTAACTCATCGAAAATTTCAACATTTCAATACATCACAAAATCACATGACGAATGATTCCCAGAATAGCTGGAATTTATATATGTGTAAATGATATCCAAAATCATCTTTTAGATTGGAAGGTTTTAGTTATGGCAAGTGTCCTACTACCTACACAGATTTTAGACAAAATATACAGTAACTGACAGTCAAATAGAGTGGTTCAGCATGCTAACTAATGAGGCCATATAGCATATCAACTTTGGCCCATTATATATTAATGGACAAATTCCCTTATTGAACCACACCAAAGGCACTGCCCGAGGCATCATGCCAAACGTGCTCCAGTGCAAGTGTTACTCATTACATTACAGTGATCAAACCGATAGCGTACTGTTCCCAGAATCCAAACATTTGTTGCTAGAGGCTGTCTTGTAGCTTGCTCCTCGCTTCCGTTTATCAATTGTGCAAAATAATGCATCTGAAGTCTGTAAAAAAAAAATACTGATTATGTGGTAATAAATATGAGGGCTATACCTTCAGCATCGAAAAACATCTGTAGCTCTATTCCCTATTCATAATGATCTTGTTTCCGATAAATTATTTGCAATAAACGATCGTTATACAATGCTTTAATGCAGTACATCTGACTTGGGGAGATTCTCACAGGCAACATACATACATACTGTACATTAAGTTATACATACATACATATATACAGTATATGTGCAGCAGTGACTCGCGCACATATCTGAGCGTTCAAAGGCAATAAACAGATTTAAATATTAGTTGTATCGTTCATATATTGGTGTGGTTTAGTTCAAAGCAATAGTAAGCAATTCTCAATGTATAAATAAAAATTAGACTGAATGCTGCAGGTGAAAGGTCTGACGGTCATGCTCATAGTGGAGTAATTAAGATAACTGAGGAATTTAGATTTTGTTTTAAGCAAGAGAAAACAATTCACAGAAAGAATTAATAAAGATATGATTGGTTGTCTTAAGTGAAAAGTATCAAATAGTCTGATGTGAGTTTAATGTCATCCAATCATGCAACAATAACATATTAAGAAATATGATGGCATTCCTTACTGTGGTAGAAAATTACTTCTATTAAATATTTTGATTACTTAAGTTATGGAAACATTTTTGGTCATACATCCCACATCTAAGTAATTTAACTAGAGAGATTAGATACTTGCTGCCCCAGTGACAACCTTTTTTCTGAGTGTGTATACCTGATGTACCTAATTTGCTTTTCAGTGGAATCATGAAAAATGATTGTGGAAAGGTTCTTCATAAACAGTTTTCCCAAAACACTGTATATTAAGTAGACACATGTACTGTATATTAAGTAAAAGTCAGTTTTTTGTCATATCTCTAGCATATTAGGAAAAGCAAGTACTGCGTCTCCATGTCAGTAAATAATGAATTTAAATCAAAATCATCAATTAAGTTGTTCTTCCGCAATGGAGCTGCATCATTATACCCCCAGCTAATGATGGGTAAAGGTCTCCTACCCAATCTAAACATATTGTACCAGCTTGCATTGTCTCCATTTCCAAAATCCTGAAGATTACACCCACAAATGCTAATGAATTTCAAATAGCTTTAGCTTGTGCTGAGCAGGAGTGATAAATCAGGAGGGGGCAACACTGTGTAATGAAGCCAAATGAGGCTCTTGGCCCCTGCAATGAAGCTAATGAGAAGGGGAAAAGTGTTGCTCAGCAGGTACATGGCAGAGATGTGCATCTAAGCGCTAACCATGTGACCATAATGAGTCCCTGAAATAATGCTAAAATGAGCTTTTATATTCATGGCTGTATGACTACAGATGTCTAACATTCAGATGTCACCTTTAGACCTCTTCATTGCATCCCTGTTGCTAACATAGCATATAACGATTAATTCAGACCTATTACCATTGTTGTTGGTCCTTTGTGACCCATAATAATTATTGGGAGAAATCAGACAAACCTTGAGGTCACTGCCATTAAGGCGAATTCTGTTTATCCTCCGGCCGCTGGGTCTGCTAGAGTCAATCCAGTAAATGAACTCCTTCTTGTAGTCAAAATCCAAGCTGATAATGTTGTTAAGGCCCTACGGAAGTGAGAAGGAAACACAACATAGAGGTAATAGAGGTAAATTAAGTAACTGCACAACAAATGTGACTGTTAGCGCAGTCAGTGTGATGTATTAGCTGGGTAAAGACTGCAGTCAGCACACATAGATCAAGTATGCAGAACAAAAAAAAGAAAGAGATGTTACGCCTTGTTCTGCTATTCAATTAACTGGAGGGCTTAATTACCCACTTCCGTGTACGCTTATCTCGACAGGATCTGGCAAGGATGTACATTTACATTTACATTTACATTTAGTCATTTGGCAGACGCTTTTATCCAAAGCGACTTACAATTGGGGAATACAAAAAGCGATTCATCTTGAAGAGGCAGTCAGACAGAGGAAGTGCTCGTAACACCAAGTCTCAGTCATTGTTCAAATAAGTACAAACTAGTAGGTGGAGAGAAAGATAGAGGGAAAGTTTTTTTTTTTTTTTTTTAGGAGTTTAGGATGAAGTCAAGTACTGCCGAAAGAGATGAGTTTTCAGTTGTTGCTTGAAGGTTGCCAGAGATCCGGCGTTCCGGATAGGGGTGGGAAGATTATTCCACCAGCCAGGAATGGTGAACGAGAATGTTCTGGAGAGTGATTTTGAGCCTCTCTGTGATGGTACCACAAGGCGTCGCTCACTAGCAGATCTCAAACTTCTGGAGGGGATGTAGGTTCGTAAAAGTGAGTGGAAGTAGGAGGGTGCAGAGCCTGTGGTAGATCTGTACGCAAGCATCAGTGACTTGAACTGGATGCGAGCTGCCACTGGTAGCCAGTGCAAGGAGATGAAGAGTGGTGTAACATGCGCTCTTTTGGGCTCGTTGAAGATCAGTCGTGCCGCTGCATTCTGAATCATTTGTAGAGGTTTGATTGCGTTTGATGGCAGACCAGCCAGAAGAGCATTGCAGTAGTCCAGTCTAGAAACAACCAGGGCCTGGACAAGAAGTTGCGCAGCATGCTCTGTCAGAAAGGGCCTGATCTTTCTGATGTTGTGTAGTGCAAACCTGCAGGAACGAGCAGTCTTTGCAATGTGCTCTTTGAAGGTCAGCTGGTCATCAAAGATTACACCAAGATTTCTGACCGAAGTTGATGGGGTAATCATTGATGAGCCGAACTGAATCGTGAAGTCATGCCGTAGAGTCGGAGTGGCAGGGAAGACCAGAAGTTCCGTCTTTGCCAGGTTGAGCTGTAGGTGATGTTCTTTCATCCATGCCGAGATGTCCGCCAGGCAGCCTGAGATCCGTGCAGCTACCGTTGGGTCATCTGGTTGAAAAGAGAGATAGAGCTGCGTGTCATCGGCATAGCAGTGATAGGAGAAGCCATGTGCATGTATGATGGGACCCAGCGATGTAGTGTACGTGGAGAAGAGGAGGGGTCCAAGAACCGATCCCTGAGGAACTCCAGTGATCAGTTGATGTGGTTTGGATACCTCCCCTCCCCAGGCCACCCTGAAGGATCTACCGGTGAGATAGGATTCAAACCAGCGAAGTGGAATTCCAGTGATGCCCAGTGAAGAGAGTGTAGACAGGAGAATCTGATGATTGACAGTGTCAAAAGCAGCAGAGAGATCCAGCAGAATGAGGACTGACGATTTGGAATCAGCCTTTGCAGTTCGTAGGGCTTCAGTGACTGAGAGTAGCGCAGTCTCTGTTGAATGGCCACTCCTGAAACCTGACTGTTTAGCATCCAGCTTGTTGTACTGTGAAAGAAACCGCGAGAGCTGGTTGAAGACAGCTCGTTCGAGTGTTTTCCCTATGAATGGAAGGAGAGAGACAGGTCTGTAGTTATCTAAAAGAGAAGCATTTAATGTAGGTTTTTTGATCAGTGGGGTTACCTGAGCCTGCTTGAATGCTGTGGGGAAGATGCCTGTGAGGAGAGATGTGTTGATAATGTGTGTGAGTGCCGGTAAGAGTGTGGGAGAGATTGTTTGGAGAAGATGTGAGGGGATCGGGTCGAGAGGACATGTTGTAGGATGGCTGGAGAGGAGAAGTTTGGATACTTCTGCCTCGGTGAGAGGACAGAAGGAGAAGATGGGAGCTGGAGCGGTGGATGTGGTTGATCGGAGGTCCTGCGGAGTGGAGAACTGGTTGCTGATTGTTCTAGTTTTGTCTGTGAAAAAAGAGGCAAAGTCATCAGCGGTTATCAAAGTGGTGGGAGGTGGAGGAGGGGGACAGAGGAGAGAATTAAATGTTCTGAAGAGATTACGCATGTCTGGAGCACTGGTGATCTTGTTGTGGAAATGTGAGGATTTGGCAGTGTGGACTTCAGTAGAGAAAGATGAAAGCAAAGACTGATACCTACTCAGGTCCGACGGATCGTTTGATTTGCGCCATTTTCTCTCTGCCGCTCTGAGTTTGGTCCGATTCTCACGAAGAACATCGGATAACCAGGGGTTAGAAGGAGCAGCCCGTGCTGGCCTAGAGGAGAGAGGACAGATGTCGTCTAGACAAGAGGTTAAGGTAGAGCATAAAGTGTCAGTGGCTGCATTTACATCCAGAGAAGAGAAATGGGTAGGCGAGGGAAGAGAGGAGGATACTACAGAGGAAAGAAGGGAGGGGGAAAGGGAGCGTAGGTTGCGTCTGAAAGTAACCGGTAAGGGAGATGGTGGCACCTGAGTTGCAAAATGTAACGTAAATGTAATGAAGAAATGGTCAGAGATATGGAGTGGTTGTACCAGAATGTTATCTGTAGAACAATTGCGTGTATAAATTAAGTCGAGTTGGTTACCAGATTTGTGCGTGCTAGTAGTGGTGAGGCGTTTGAGATCAAATGAAGCTAGGAGTGACTGGAAGTCTGTAGCATAAGGCCTGTCTAGGTGAATGTTGAAATCGCCGAAGACTAAGAGTGGAGTGCCATCCTCCATGAAAGACGACAGCAGTCCGTCCAGCTCGTCTAGGAAGGTTGGTGGTATTTGGCCCGGCGGACGATAGATTACCACAATCTGGAGTCTTATAGGAGCTGTCACAGTAACAGCATGCGATTCAAATGAGTTGAGATTGCCTAGGGGAGAGTGGGTAGAGTATTTCCAATTGTTAGAAATGAGCAAGCCAGTGCCCCCACCCCGGCCAACTTGCCTAGGGGTGTGAGAGAAAGAGAAATTGTGAGAGAGAGCAGCTGGGGTTGCCGTGTCTTCTGGACGAATCCAGGTCTCAGTCAAGCCCAGGATGCTGAGTGTGGAATGTAAGGAAAATGCAGAAATGAAGTCGGATTTGTTGACAGCTGACTGGCAATTCCAAAGACCTACAGAGAAAGAAAGAGGTGCAGTGGAAGATGTAGAGATAGTGCGCAGGTTGGCAGGGTTACGTGACCTTCTGCATGTATTTTTAGAGCGAGGTAGAGAGAGAACCGGAATGGTTTGGAAACACATGATAGAGGATAGGAAAGCGTGAGGGAAGTACTACATGTACTACAGACATGAAACATACAGAGAATACATTTCTTTTGATGTCTCTTCATCATATTGATTTTGGACGAGGACGCGGTGTGCTATTGGATGCACGTGGATGCTGGCTTCAGAATCCAGGGAAGCAGTTCAGAGAGCCTTCAGAGGAAACGCTGAGGGTACATTCGTTACTGTCATGTTCACGTCAGGCCGCTGTCACTCAGTCTACCGCTCACTAGCCCCCTTGCCTTTGCCCACTTCACCACGGCTGCTAAGATCGGGCGACGGGCAAGATGACAGATGAAGAAAAGCTCTGATACCACCATCAGATCATCAGCACTGTGAGACCCAAAAATACCTTTAGCCTTATCTTGTGGCAAGAACCTGCAGCCTTATCTTAAGGTCACAAACAAGTAATGTTTCATGTGACATCAGTTAGAACATACAAGAGAGATCTATTAGAGGTCATGGGCATTTATAGTAAGTCTGTAAGGTATAGAAGAAACACTATATATAACTATTGCGTCTTGCCAAAATTGTCCGTTTCTACTTGTAAAAAAACCCCCCACCTTAATTAAACTTATAAAAAATTATTCACTTATTAGGAGTTACAGTGTTGGTGTTATCATAGTCTACTACACTAAACTAAGTTTAAGAACATTCCTTGAAGTTTAAAAAAAAAAAAAAAAAAAATCTCTTATGCTGACCAAGGCTGCATTCATCAAAAAAAAAAGAATGAATGAATAAATTAATGAATGGGAAATATTATTACTGAAATATTTATTCCTGTGATGGAAAAACTGAATTTCAAATAAATATTTATTTATTTATTTTTAAATAAATAAATAAATTTCAAATCAATCAAATCAATCCAGCTTTTTCTTTTTTTAAAAAACAACAACGTTGACGTCTGTTGTGCTGCTTAATACTTTGGGGAAAACAATTATATATAATCTTTTTTCAGGCTTCTATTCTGATGACTAGACAATTCAAAAGAACTGCATTTATAAAAATAAATAAATACAGAAATAAATAAACAACATTGTAAATTTTGTAGCAATGTAAATCTCTTTACTGGAACTTCTGATCAATTTAGCACAGTTTAAAAAACAAAAACAAACAAAAGGGGAAAGGGAAGTGGTGTGTGGCCAAGTTTGGTGACCCATACTCGGAATATGTGCTCTGCATTTAACCCATCCAAGTGCGCACACACAGTAGTGAACATACACCCGGAGCAGTGGGCAGCAATTGCTGCAGCGCCCGGGGAGCAGTTGGGGGTTCGGTGCCTTGCTCAAGGGTCTCACCTCAGTCGTGGTATTGAGGGTGGAGAGAGTGTTGGTTATTCACTCCCCCCACCTACAATCCCTGCCGGACCTAAGACTCGAACCCACGACCTTCGGGTTACAAGTCCGACTCTTTATCCATTAGGCCAAGACTGCCCTTTCAAACAAACATACTAACTAACTAAAACATAATTTGGAAGGAAAAAGCAACATTACATGACAAAAACAGCTAGCCAATAAAAAAGTAATATGAACTGGACATTTGCAATAGTATATAGGCTGTACATTAATGTAGCAATATTGTTGCAGTTTTATTTTGTTGCTAGTCGGGATATTGTCTATGATGTAATGCACTATTTTTCCCTAGATGTTAGATAGATAATGAGCAGGATAATGTACAGTCAGCCAGTCATTACTGCAAAATAAACCCATTCAGGGTGATAAAAATGGCCTTCTAATGACCAGGTGACTGCACATTTTCTCTTACTTACTTCACTGGCAATGCTTCAAACTGAAGGGACAGGCAATGCTTTAATTATGGATACTGTATGGCAGCTCGATAAATAGCTAACTAGCATTCCGTAGAGCAAATGATATCATGCACTATGCTAGTGTGAGGTCAACAAAGACCTCCTTTGTCGAGAAGAGGCCACAGGGGCCACTCATATTTAAGTACAAAAGCTTTCCTTCCTTCAATCATATTAAACAAAATGGAATAAATTAAATTGAATGATTGCTGATGAGACTACTCCATAAAGGGGAGAGTTTTCTGAGAGCCCTATAGACATTCCCCTGGATGACAGCCTCAATTGCTATGAATAATGTAATGAGCGCCGAATTGAGGAAACTCACATTTCACTAGAATCATCATTTCGATGGTAATGACTATAGGCCTCTAATGACACCAGCTGTGGATAATAGCACAGGGAAACTCAACTTGTCACACTAGGCCAATCAAAAATGGCAGTCACATATAAAGTCAAAATTACATTTCATAGAGCCATTCATAATGTGCACCAAACTTGTGTCAGACAAGCTCTTAAATATGCAAAAGAAGAAAAAAACTTTTCATCTTTGCAAACAAAGTACCAAGTAAAGTACAAAGTAATTGATATTTTAACAGTCAAAGACCAGGCTGATGATCAGCGTAATGCTGACATACTATCTAGGAAATACTATTTTTAGTGACAGCAAAATAGATCGAAATAACTGCTGAAATAAAAGTAACACTTATTTGACATAATATTTAATCTTGGCTTATCCTGTAGAATTTGCATTATTGTTCATTTCGGGGTATGTCTGTTTTCTTTTTGATTATTTCTTTTTTGAGTATTTAGAACTATTTTGGACTGTTCTCGCTTGTAAACAGTGCTTGATCAGTGTGTATTTCTCCCCTGATTCAGACAAGATGACGTTTTCACAAAAAAATATTTTAATGACTAATTTGTTTCTTCCAAACACAGCTTTTTGCTTTCAAAATGTTAATTGATGTTTGCATGTCAAATTTACATAATATTATTATTATTTTTTTAAAAATCAATACATTTTTTGAAAGTTTATAATCCATTGACAAATCTGTCAGAATATGTATAATATTTAATGTCAACATGTCAACAGGTTAATTTTATTCATGTTAATTGTTATAATGGCTTTGCTGACATTAATTGGCTTAACTGAATTTAATGTAAAATGTATACAGCAGTCCTTGATTTCAAGACCAGCAACAGAAGAAGTTTTTAATTCTTTCATGTGAAGCTCCACCAAGCCGGGACACTAGTTAATGACTTCAATTAGTGTTTTCAAAGGGCATAGGAAACAACAGACACAGTGTTGTTTTCACAGTCATGTCACCACAGCTTAATTGGTCCTCTATTAGGCTTTTACAAACACAGCAGTCCTATCTTATGATCTGGTCTCTGAAGTCCTGTAACAATTTCACGAAGCAGTACAACAGTCTCAGCTGTGCAGATTACATGGGCAGCCTTTCAATAAAGTGTGATATGAAAATAAACAATAAATGCGAGAACATAATTAGAAAACAGTTGAGGTAGATCTTTACCTGTTTCAGAAGAGTGTAATTGGATCCATCAACACTTAATTTTCTGATTTCATGAAGATCAGCAAGTATAAGAAAGGGTTCTTCAGCTGTGAGAAATATAAAGGTGACTTGATGTGATGGGGATAGACAATTGTCAAGTTAACAAAGCCTGAAACCATCAAGTTTAGTTGAAACACATTCTGGGGGGAATTCACTAAGTGATATTTACCTGAAAGAGACTTGCAGCTGTTGGGGTCTTTTCTAGAAGCTTCATAGCCATCTACACAAAAACACTTAAAGGAACCGTAAGTGTTGGCGCAGTTCTGGCTGCAGGGTAGCGTGGTGGAGCATTCGTCAATGTCAACACATGTTCTCCCATCGTTCTTCAGATGAAATCCCGGCCAGCACTTACACTAGAGACATTGGTGAAAAAATGATAGAGATGTTTTGATGCAAAACCAGGAAATTGCGAATAATAAAAAAGAAACCTCTTTGCTGAGACTCTCTGCAAAATTCCACTTCATTTCAGTGCCATTTTACAAACTTATAGAGATAATACTCAAAAAAATTAAAATGGTGCAATCATTTGAGGTCATTTGCATGTCATTCCAAATCTGTATCACTTAAAACACACAAAGAGGCAAAAATGTTCACAGTGCTCTTTTCCACACAAATCAAAGTGAAAGGGGTTCACTTATTTCAATGGAGTCATCTACTCCACTGAAAAAAAACTATAATAATTTGTTTAAAAGTTGCACCAGAACAGAAGTGCTGGCATTTTACTGATAATGATGAATCACAAACTTTTTAAATTTCCAAATCTGTTGCATTGTAGCTCATTGAATTACTTGTGATATGTTCTTTGCTCAGTTTTAACCTGAAGGGCTTTTCTCAACATCCCTTCATTTATACCACAGTAAATGAGGTCAGGCTCTTTACCTACAGGATCAACTACAGTACCCACAGTATCTGTGATGTCTTTATCGATTTTTAGGGTGACTGGTTATAAATCTGCCAGGGAATGACATGACCTCCAAAAACCTTTGATGATCACAGGTCACGTGAACATGGCACTCCTGACACCTTTGCCAATCAGTAACACTGCACAAGCATGCCAATTAAGTACCGAGGAGCAAAACTGGGACAAATCAATCACAAAAACATAGTAGGTTCTGCAAAGAAATTCTTCAGTCACATTTATGCCATTCTTCATTCACATTTAAGTCACATGAAATAAGACATTAATGATTTTATATATTCCCAATGAAGATTTTCTGTTTTAATATATATATATATATATATATATATATATATATATATATATATATTATGGCAACTGCATAACAAAAAAAAATAGTCTAAGATTTTAACTAGGTCTCTTAACTAGTTTCTTATTAGCATGCATATTACTAGAATATTAGCCATTTACTAGTACTAATTAAGCACATATTAGTGCCTTATTCTACATGACCTTATTCTAAATCCCTAATCCTACCCAATCCCTAAATTTAACAACTACCTTACTAATAAGAAGCAAATTAGGAATTTATTAAGGGAAAAGTCGTAGTTAATAGTGAATAAGTGTTTCCTATTCTAAAGTGTTACCGAATGTATTTACAATATACAAATTGTTTTAATAATTATTTTCTTTACAATTAATTATACTATAGTAACGATTTAAAATGTCAGCCTAAAATACAATGTATAAATATATATTCGACCAACCTTGTATCCCACTGGTAAGTCCTGGCAATCTTGCGTACAGCCACTGACACGACGGTTGAGACATTCATTGACATTGCAGTTTTTCTCATCTGAGCGATCTCCACAGTCATCTTTCAGGTCACATAAACTCTTCTCAGATATACAGCGGCCATTTGAGCACATGAAAAAGGAACTGTTGCATAAGCTCTCTAGAAATAAAGGAGGAAAGTGAAAACAAAGGAAACAAATTAAGGAAAAGTACAAAGCAATACAAAAAATACAGACTTGTAATGTTGATAACCAAGCTGAGAATGTAAAAATACTTTTGGACAAAGCATGAATGGTTGGATGGCTTTAACTCTACAAAGCTAGAGGGCATAAAGTTGCATCTCAACAAAAGCCAAATGTTATTTCAAGCTTCCTGCAACCGCCAGTAAGTGCAAGGCTTTTTTTAAATAAATGATTGGTACGCTCATCTGAAATTATGCCATCCCCGCAGGTCAAAGTTATCCACTTCAGCCCCCTGCTTTTATCCATGATGTTTCTTGGCCACTTGTATTCCCTTAGATGTTCAGTAAGCCCCACATCCATCAGTCAAACATATTTCAGGCACAGCTCTGTTGGGCCATTACCGGCAGCCAGGCATTTGAGGTTGAGGGGTAGCTCATCAGAGTGGTCAGGGCAGTCTGGGTAACCATCGCACTCCCACTTGGCACTGAGAAGACATCGGCCATCAGCACAGCGGAACTCATCTGGCCCACATGATCGGTACACTGCGTAAAGAGTGAAGACTGTCAGCATAGTGACACACTTCGCTATGAAACAGAGATCTTAAAGGGGTAGCTCACACAAAAACGAGTTTGATTACTTTTTCGTCTGTGGGACTCAAAAGTAGATTTTTAGTGGAATGTCCAAGCTGCTCTTTTTGCAATTAAATTGTTCAGCGATTTACAGTCAGGCTCCAAAAAGGACAAAAAAATAAATAAATCACCACAAAACTACTATAAAATATTGTCCACCTGACTTGAGAAATCCACTTTTGATCCACTTTTGTAGACATGCTGATAAATAATGGTAAAATACATTTTGTTTTCCAAATAAAAAAAGAAAGACGACACATGTATTATCCAAAATAATATTACATGACATAAGGTATTAGTAAATTATGACATAATGGATGAACTACCGGTATGTGAAACTTGAAGATGAATATGAAACAACAAAGGTATGTGATGTTACTTTTCAATAAAAATAATCTGCAGATGTCTTGGGTTAGACTTTCTAAGAGCTAATGAGAACTCTCTTTGAATCTCTTTTGTTATGAATAATTTCCTATACTTTTTATTTCATATTTTAACTCCAGTTCAGCAAGTTCTGGTGCAGTTCTAGTCTACTCTATGAAAAGCGGTGATGTCCTGTAGAGAGGCTGTCCTTTCATGTTGTGAAGAACAGGGCCCAAGTTTTCCATCAAAAAGCCCACAGATATTTCAGCTTTAAGTAAAAAAAAAAAAATGTTCTAAAACATTTTTAGAGAACCCCAATAATTAAAGGACTGACTATTCTTGAAATTGTTCTTCTTAATTAAGAATGTATTGTACAAATAATATGAGCACAGAGCAGCCTAAGGCTCACAGTAGAGATTTAATTAACTGAGAAATGCCTCAGTTTTTCAATTAAAATACTGCACATTTTTACTATTTCAATGTTGATTTTTGTGGTATTCAGTTTACTTTATGAATAAAATTAGCTTTTGCAAATTCCTTAGGGGACGGCTCTGCTTCGCGGTTTGAAAAAATACACTTTTGGAATATAGAAAACACAAATAAATATTACTTATTCAGGCAGATTTCAAGAAAAGATGCTTACCACATTCAGCCGATTCATCCGAGCCATCTCCGCAGTCGTCATCATGGTCACAAACAAAGCGTTTTGGAATGCAGCCTTTGTTAAGGCATCTGAAGGAATTCTCATCACATGTGTTATTTGGAGCTGTGGGGTAAACATCAGGACCTTGAGCTTAATTAATTCTCACTAAGACTTATTTCACCTTGGGGTACTAATCATATCTGCCAAATCCATCCCTACCACAGCCTGCAGTCTAACATGTTACAAAACCCATCGCGAATGAAGTGCCTATGGTTAAGAATATCTTATTGTTTGGATGTCATTGAGTTTTTAAATCCTGACCTGAGCACGTATTAAATAGGCAATTATAATGAATGGCCGACATCACTGCTAGAACAACACCTGAAGGGAGCTTTCATCGATAACACATCGACATGCAGAAGACATTTTAAACAGATCAATTAGAATATTTACCACAGCCAGCCGCCGCCAGCTCATCGCTGCCATCGGGACAGTCTCTCTCCCCATCACACAACCAGCGCTTGGGGACACATGCGTACGAGCCTGGACAACTGAATAACCCTGGGGCGCAGGTCATTGAGCCTGGACAATATTTTGTTAGTCATGCACCATTAAATGTTTCTCAGGTCTATTGATTTTAAATCACAGCCTACTTGAATATCTAGAGCAATCACTCAGTAATTTGTGAAAGCTTTTTAACAAATCCTCAGCATACATTTGGATTTCATTGTTGCTTATCAAGTTCTGAAAACTATTTATCGTGTTTAATTGCATTTGGCGTTATAAGGAACATAGCAATATCATTAATATCTCACTGACATTTCATTACAATCCAATCAAACATTTGTTTACTACAAATATTTACTAATATACTAAAGCATGATTGCATTTTCATAATTGCCCAATTTATAATAGTTGCATTGTAAACTCAAATAATTTAAAACACAGCCTTTGAAGCACCAAAAAAACAATATTTACAGTTGCACAGAATGGAAGGAGAGGTTACACGCGTACCGCAGAGATCCACGCTCTCATCCACCCCGTCTCCACAGTCGTCTTCGCCATCACAGAGCCACTGCTTCGCTATGCACTTGTTTTTCGAACAAGCAAACTGGTTCCATAGGCAGGAGGAGTCTATCAGCAAAGGAGTTTGAGAGCCACAAATAACAGTGCTTAGAAAAATGACATCCACAATTTAGGACTCATCTCTAGCCGAATGCTTTTAGAGATGGTTTCTTATTTCTAAATTCAGCAGACATGGCTGTAGACCTCTGGATTACACTTATATTACTTGTGCTCTCAACAAATGGTGGCAACAAAACACTCTACAACCCCTCGCCTTAAATACGCCAGTCTTTGTTGGAGTGGTTTTTACATGAAGATGCATTAAAGCAGAATAATTGTCTTTTCTGTATTTTTTGTTGTGCAATCACACTTTTATCCTGTCATTCATCTGAAATATATAGAACTAGCAGACACATCTATCTCTATTCTTTGTGTTGAGCTCTGATACAGTATGTCTACATGCCAGTGCACTTCTAAAAGTTGACAAAATAATATTTCAGCTCATATATGGATTTTAAATGTACATAATTTATGTTGTGGCAAAATGGACAAATAAATTGATGTAATCTATTTAAAAAAAAATCTATTTCAAATTTTTGAAATGTTCTATTCATCAAAGAATTCTGAAAAAAAGTCAATTCTATCACCATTTCCACAATATATTATGAAGCACAGCTATTTTTACCTGCTTTCAGTAAATAGATGTTTCTTGAATACCAGATCAGCATATTAGAATGATTTCTGAAGGATAATGTGAAAACTGGAGTAAAGGCTGCTGAAAATTCAGCTTTGCCATGACAGGAAACATTTTATTATATAATCATATATGAACATAGCAAACAGTCACTTTAAATGGTAATAATATTTTACAGTATTACTGCCTACCCTACACTGTATTTTTGATCATATAAATGCAGCCTTGGTGAGCATAATGGACTACTTTCAACTTTTGAATAGTACTGTACCTCAACAGACATGCCTAAAAAAAAAAAAAAAATATATATATATATATATATATATATATATATATATATTTTTTTTTTTTTTTTATCAAATTCTTTCATGATCAAGAAATCTCTCATATCTGATGGAATATAATTATACGTCAACATAATTCTATACTAAAACATGCCCATGCATGTGCAAGATGCGACAGCAGGAAAGCAGATGACAGAGACAGCAGTTTATATCTAAGCCAATTTTTTCCCCCTTTCAGTTCTATTCTAGACAGACTCTGCCTGCCAAAAGAGTTAGAGTGGTCCACTCTTGGGGTTACAGCATAGAGAATGAAATTAAGGGTCGCAGCAGGAAAGATTGGTCTCAAATTCCCATGATTCTCCTCGACTGTCTGATGCTCTCCTATCTAATCCTATCCTTGTCATCTTAAGGAGAAAAACACCCTTCCAAAAAGAAGTATGTCCACATTAGATGAGGTCCATACTGTAGGTTGTTTAAAAAAAGTAATTAATTCACTAATTCATGCATTTATTCAAAAACAAATAAATAAATGCATACAATAAATAACTAAAACTAATTTATAAATAATATATAAACTGTCCATCTATCTGAATTTCATACAACTGTTTGGTGAACTGAAAATGCTTTGAGGGATCCAGTTATATACATACACGCAAGCCTCCAAGGGCACAGGTACACATGGAGATTGGTTTTTATCACCTGAAAATGCTTCTCTTGACCTCAGTATTAGCAGCTGAATTGGATTCTGCATTCAAAGCTCATCTCAAGAGGTGGGCTGTAATCTCTCGCTCCACATGAGAAATCAAGCCGAGTGAAAGCAATGGGAGGCTAATACCAGTCATGCTTACCACACTGGAACTCATCTGCACCATCTTCACAATCCTTCTGCCCATCACAAAGCCACACGCTGGAGATGCAGTTCCCGCTGGGGCAGGCGAAGTGGCCTTCTGCACATTTCTGCCCATGGGAGACTGCGCCAGTCAGAGAAAAAATGTGTTTGATTATGGAGAGCGTAAATAAGTCCAAGATTTACTTAGTGTAGTGGGAATTTGGTCCAGCGGTTGTTTGGGTCATTATTCCCTCCCTAAAATCGCTCACAGGCAGATGAAATCTTTATGTGATGCAATTCTCTATGGAACTATAAGGATGTAAAAGTGCACTTGCCTCATTAAAAGTACATTTCCATTCAAACAAGTCTTCTCCGATAAATTCCACATTTGCTTTCTATTTGAATCCACTGACACGCTAATGAGTAATAAGCTGAAACCTGCCAAGACTAATTTTTAAGCTACCTTTTCATCAGTGGTTTTGAAGGGACCGCAGTTTTCACGAGTGTTTAAATGTCTGCTCTTCGCAAGTCTGACAATCACCAATAATTATTCATCAGCCTTCTGCACCTTTTGAGGCTCTTCAAGCATGGAGAAAAAGACAGGGGCTTGTCTCTGCTTCATTACCTCTTTCATAAATAGTGTTTCGACAAAATTAATTCGATTTTAATGGAACCTGGCTTCCTCAAGCTGCAAAGCTAACAAATGGAGAGCTATAGTGAGCATTTACCCTGACAGTTCCTCTCGTCGGCGTAATCTCCACAGTCATTGGCTCCATCGCACAGCCAGGAATGGTGAATGCAGAGTGAGGTGCTGTTACAACTGACAAAGACCTTTTCGGCCACTCCCATCCTGTAAAAGTCTGCACAATCTGTGTGATCTGAAAAAAAAAAAAAAGGGGGGGGGGAACTTTGTTATCTAGGTCACAAGAGATGGCAAAACAGATGATGCAAATGATTACAAGCTGTACGATCATTCAAAATGAAAATAATAGTTCACCCAAATATGACTTCTGTGCATATGACTTTCTTAATATTGTCCAAGCTACTCTTTGCAATACAATGAAAGTAAATAGAGCTGAGTCTCAAAAATTACAAAAATGCACCATTAAAATAATAAAGTATCATTAAAATACATTAATAAAGTATCATGAAAATAAACTACACCATTCAGCAAGGGTACATTAAATAGATCAAAAGTGATAGTAAACATATATAATGTTACAAAAGATTTCTATTTCAAATAAATGATGTACTTGTGAACTTTTTTATTCATCAATGAATCCTGAAAAAAGAAATATGCATCACAGTTTCGACAATATTAAGTAGCACACGTTTTCAACGCAACACTTTTGTTTTTGCACCTATTTTTCATGAGCTGAACTCAAAGATCTAAGACTTTTTCTATGCACACAAAAGGCCTATTTCCCTCAAATATTGTTCACATATCTGACTAAATCTGTGTTAGTGAGCACTTCTCCGCCGAGATAATCCAACCACCTCACAGGTGTGGCATATCAAGATGCTGATAAGACAATGATTATTGCACAGGTGTGCCTTAGGCTGGCCACAATAAAAGGCCACTCTAATATGTGCAGTTTTATCACACAGCACAATGCCACAAATGTTGCAAGTTTTGAGGGAGCGTGCAATTTTTTTACAGTTTTACTGTATTGGGAGGGGTCCAGGGGGGTCTGAAAACCAGTCAGTATCTGGTGCCACCACCATTTGCCTCACGCAGTGCAACGCATCTCCTTCGCATAGAGTTGATCAGGCTGTCCACTCCTCTTCAATGGCTGTGCGAAGTTACACGCTGTCGTATACGCCGATCTAGAGCATCCCAAACATGCTTAATGGGTGACATGTCCGGTGAGCATGCTGGCCATGCAAGAACTGGTATGTTTTCAGCTTCCAGGAATTGTGTACAGATCCTTGCAACATGGGGCCATGCATTATCATGCTGCAACATGAGGTGATGGTCGTGGATGAATGGCACAACAATGGGCCTCAGGATCTCGTCACGGTATCTCTGTGCATTCAAAATGCCATCAATTAAATGCACCTGTATTCGTTGTCCATAACATATGCCTGCCCATACCATAACCCCACCGCCACCATGGGCCACTCGATCCACAATGTTGACATCAGCAAATTGCTCACCCACACGACGCCGTACACGTTGTCTGCCATCAGCCCTGTACAGTGAAAACCGGGATTCATCCGTGAAGAGAACACCTCTCCAAAGTGCCAGATGCCATCAAATGTGAGCATTTGCCCACTCAAGTCGGTTAGACGATGAACTGCAGTCAGGTCGAGCCCCCGATGAGGACGACGAGCATGCAGATGAGCTTCCCTGAGATGGTTTCTGACAGTTTGTGCAGAAATTCTTTGGTTATGCAAACTGATTGTCGTAGCAGCTGTCTGGATGGCTGGTCTCAGACGATCTTGGAGGTGAAGATGCTGGATGTGGAGGTCCTGGGCTGGTGTGGTTACACGTGGTCTGCAGTTATGAGGCCGGTTGGATGTACTGCCAAATTCTCTGAAACGTCTTTGGAGACAGCTTATGGTAGAGAAATGAACATTCAATTCACGGGCAATAGCTCTGGTGGACATTCCTGCAGTCAGCATGCCAATTGCACGCTCCCTCAAAACTTGCGACATCTGTGGCATTGTGCTGTGTGATAAAACTGCACATATTAGAGTGGCCTTTTATTGTGGCCAGCCTAAGGCACACCTGTGCAATAATCATGCTGTCTAATCAGCATCTTGATATGCCATACCTGTGAGGTGGATGAATTATCTCGGCAAAGGAGAAGTGCTCACTAACACAGATTTAGACAGATTTGTGAACAATATTTGAGAGAAATAGGCCTTGTGTACATAGAAAAAGTCTTAGATCTTTGAGTTCAACTCATGAAAAATGGGGGCAAAAACAAAAGTGTTGCGTTTATAATTTTGTTCAGCATATAATGATGATTTCTGAAGGACCATGTGGTACTACAAGACTGAAGTAATAGCTTCTGAAAATTTGCCTTTGCATAAATAAATTGTAATTATTATTATTTTTTTTGGACCAAATAAATTTAGACTTAGTAAACATAAAAGGCTTCTTTTTTTTTAAATCATACTGATCCCAAACTTTTGAAGGGCAATATACAAGTCATATGATAGCTTTTTGTGAAAAAAATGACTGAAATTTGTTTTGGTTGAAAATATTGTTCTCCTCCAACGGCCCAAAATGGACTTCAGAAGTCATGCAGTCTACAAAAACATCAATATCAAATGCCATTGGCTCTAATGTCTGATGTCAATGCTGCCATTTGATTTGAAAGTTACACCAGAGAAGTTTTGACTTAATTTAGACTAAAAATTCACTAGACGTGATTACAATAATGACTACAATATCATATGACATCAAAAGACTGGGAATATAGTCCCTCTGTCCCTCAGATTTGCTTTTAAAACAAGTATCCTTATCCTTTTAAGGTCCTTTTTGTCGTTTTGCCCCCTTTCATTATTTGAGAAAGAGTGGACAGGATATGCTTAAAAAATGTACCTTTTTGTTCCATTGAAGAAAGACAGTCATAAAGATTTGGAAGGACATTTTTTTCATCTCTGGGGGAACTGTCCCTTTAATGACAGTTCATTGATTTATCCTCAGTTCTATCTAGGAATGTATTAAATTTGTATTCTATAATAGTCTGATACGTCAAGGCAGCGATTACTACAGTAGGATAACAAGAACGTGTGCTGATTTGCAACATGGGCAGCAGTGCCTTACTGCAGTTCTTTTCATCCGAGGCATCGGCGCAGTCGATGACCTGGTTGCACCAGGAGGATATTGGTATGCAAGTTCCATCTTGACAGGATGACTCAGATGCAGCACACGTGACATCTGGAACAGAGACACTTCATTTACACTGAGAGCAGAGAGACTAAAGCACCTGGACATGCGCTTAAATCAATGAAATATTGTGCGCCGATATTTGTACTGTATGATATGCACCGCAATTGACTGATAACAGGGTCTTCCAGACAGCTCCAAAGAAAATGACTTGTGAAATCTTTCACAGCTTGAAAATTGGGTGCCTTTATTGAAGTCTAACCATGCTCCGATATAAACCTACAAGCGGCACAACATATTTTTTTGCTGCCTATTTTCTTTTATAGACTGCAAAAAAATAAATAACCTCCTTAAGTGAAATTTAGATGGAAAATGTCAAAAGAATAATATTTGCAGACAAGATACCCACTGTTACAAAATGCCTCATCTGAGTTGTCCCCACAGTCGTCCATTCCATCACAGAAGCGATTGTTAGCCACACAACGCCTGTTGTAGCAAGGACGGTGACCCTTTCGGCAGCTCCTGTTGTCTAGTGATACAGAAAGCAACGGCACAGCAAATCTTTCACATCAGGGCAAAAAAAAGCTTCATATCCTCTCTCTTATTTACTCTTTCTGTTGCTCTGGGCTTGTTCCCATTTGCTCCTCTGGTTGAAAGCAGTAAGGAGAAGCAGCTCATTTTATTAGGTTGAAGCCTCAGGGAATGGAACTGCCACCTTAAACCAATTCTGCGTGCTTACTGCTTTCATGATGCAGGAGTGGGGACTACATACGGCAAAGCATTGTGATCGGTTACTTACCACAATATTGCATTTTCTCATCTGACTTGTCTTTGCAGTGGGCAATTCCATCACACGTTAGCTGGTAGTCTATACATTCCCCATTTCCACACTCAAACTCAGTGTGGATGTTGCAAGAGGAAGTTTTAGCTATAAAAGAGAACACAAAACAACGTTAAAAAAATCTAGCAACAAAACTATCTTTATCTACTCTGTAAAAATAATTCTGTAAATTTACGGTAAAAAAACGAAAGCTGTGGTTGCCAGAATTCTACCGTAAAAAATACGGTAACAACATTTTAGGTTAATTTTTATGCAATATTTCAAAGAAAAAACATCAAATTCAAACAAAATTTGAAATGCAACACAGGGAATTCTGGGAACGCCAGTTTACGGTTTTCTAACTTAACTTACCGTTAACCATTTAACAGATTTTACTGTAGCATTTTCACAGTTTTTTACTGTTAAAATCACGGTCATTTTTTACAGTGTAAACTAAATTCATTATGTGGCTAATTATTTATTGTTGTGTGTGTTTTTGTATTGTGTATATGTGAGCCTTTTACCCAAGACAAATTTCTATCACTGGTTGATAGACAAAGTTTTTGAATCTTGAATCACACTACATAAATCAATTTTAATTCATAAATTAAAAACTTTGTTAATCATAGAAAAGATGTATTCGACTGTATTTTTAATTGATTTGTAATTAATTGTGAATAAAATAAAAAAAATCTGCCAAAATTAGAATCAAGTACCATTCATGCCCATTGCAAAAACCGTACAGGACAAATTTAAATCCCAAACTTCTGAGCAACAGCCATAGCGATAACTCATTAAATAAATAAACAAATGCTGGAATAAATGAAGCAAAGTAATTTCACATCTTTCTGAGATGGAGGGACTCATATTCCCTGAGAGTCTGAGGGAAGCATGGTGAAACTTACACACACATCTGTTGTCATCGAGCAGTATCCGCTCTCCTCGGCAGCTGCAGTTGACTGTGCCATCTGGAGTAAGGAGACACAGGTCACCACAGCCACCATTCAGAACCCTGCATGGAGATAGCTCGCCTGAAACAGGGACAAGAGAACATCATGTACCTTCACAACAGTGCTCTGAGTATCTAAAAAAGCCTAAATAACAATATTAAGCAACAAATAAACAAGAACACAGAGAAAAGTAATTCCAAAGTCTTTTAAGTGAGCAATCCACAAAATTGAGCTAAAAACATATTTGCTTTCTTAAAAAGAGCTGACTACACTGACAAATGCATTACATCAGGGGCTTATTCATTGAATACCCTGGAGTTCCTAAAAAGTGTAGTTTCTAAGCAAAACAAAAAAGTTTAAAACGTAAGTGTAATCTCATTTAAAAGGAAGAAGAAAACTATACTGTTCTGCTCTATTTCTAGGTCACTATAATCAAATATGCAAATTTGTGATTGAACATGCACTCTTTAGTACTAATGTTAGTTTGGTATCATTGAGATACTATTATAGTTTTTATTACATTTTTGAATCAGTTTTAATTTGTATATTTTCCTCTTTCTTCTTTGTTTTAGCTTTTAATTTTAATTTTAGTAATTTTGAGTTGTATAATGTTAAAAAATAAAAAAGATAGAACGTCGGGCAGGCCGTGGGGGTGGGGGGTGGGGGATAGGACAAATCAAATACCAAGACATTCTCCAAGTTTGACTAATTATTATGCAGGCAATATATATTTATAATGAAAAACAAAATCAAAATAGAAAAAAATGGTCCATTTAATCAGACTGATCAAAGAACTTTTAAATGAACACCAGACTGTCAGGAAATGTTATGAATCCAGAACATTGTGCCTCTGGGAGCTGCATGAAGCACCCATACCTACGAAGAGCCTCCAACATCTCTAATTCATTGTGCTGTGACTCAGCATGAATATGGAAACGAGTCTCAAAAATCAAAGGTGGTGTGTTAACTTGGCAGTGTCAGATGAAAGAATAGGAAAGAAAGATTTCTGAAAGAAGATCACATGGTTGATTACGACAGCAGTTATCCTCACTTCTGTCTGACGGTGTTGACTGGTAACATTCCTTAGGTAAAAATGGTTAGGGGCAGACAGCTGCAATCATATGGCATGATCAAACAAATGAGAGGAGAAAACCCTTCACAACAGGCTCCCAAACAGAAACCGTCGGGAGTCTCTTAAACCGATTTCCCAATGTCCTACTTTTCATATTTGCAACAGTTCAGAGCATCCTCTGTGACTCGAGGATACTTTTTTAAAATTAATTATGTCTCCAATTTAGTTTGCTTGGTTACTAAATAAGTCCACTCTAATTTATCATTCCTACTATTCCTTGGAAGTCAAAAAGAGCCACCGCCAGCGAAAGCTCAACTGTGAATTCAATGCACGCAACACATATATAAAAGATTCAGAGGTCACTCTCAGAGACCAATCATTTATTTTGGAATACTTACAATTATTAGTGTCTTTGGCAACTGCTATAATTCCCATTGGCTGGTGGGGAATATCAGCCCTGAGTACTTTAGTATCTCCTCCCGTGAACTTGTTGGTCCGTAGCACAGCCCGCCGAGTCCAGTCAGACCAAAAAATGTAGTTTCCGTGGATAGCAAGTCCAAAAAATGTGCCAGGTCCTGACCTTACAATCACCTGACAACAAATACAGAGGGTAAAGTATAAAGCATTCACTTACACATTATATATATTCGATATATGTTATATATTTGGGTGCTGCCATGTATTGTATACAAATCCCATGTTCACCAAGGCTGCATTTATTTTCAATTCTTTCTAATTTAATAGTAAATTTAAAAGAACAGCATTTTTTAAAAATAGAACAAATTGTAACAATCTAAAGGTCTTTATTGTCACTTTAGATCACTTTAATGCATACTTGCTGAATAAGTTTTACTTTATAAATAAACACACACACACACACACACAAATGCACACAAATCATACTGATCCCAAAATAAAACACTGAAAACTTAAAATCAAAATGAATTTAGGCATCACATTATTATAATGTACAGTATGAAAAATGTGTTAAATATTTAGTTTGATTTGTCCTAAAGATAATCGTAAAGGTAATCAAAATGTAAAACCAGGAGAAATGTACATGCATTATTACATATCAAATATTGACCGATAAAATAAATTAAAATACATTTCGGTAACACTTTAGTATAGGGACAGATTTTCATTATTAACTAGTTGCGTATTGCCATGCTTATTAAATAACTTATTGGCTGTTGATTAGTACTGTACTTATAAATCACATATTCTTCATGACCATACTCTACATACCTAATCCGACCCAATACCTAATCTTTAAAACAAGTTTACTAACTTTTAATAAGCAGCAAATTAGGAGTTTAATGAGGCAAAAATCCTAGTTAATGGCTTGTTGATAGCAAGAATTGGACCTTAAAATAAAGTGTGACCAAAATTTCTAATATGGTATGGTACTCATATATTGTGCATCCTAAAATTTCAGCCATCCAGCTGTCAGAATATTCACCCCTATTATCAATCATTGCAAAACATGCTAAAAACATTTTTTGGCCAGCAGAAAGAGAAATTAATAGAATAGAGAAATGCATCTTACACAAGAATCAAACCAATGGCTTACAATTAAAAGCAAGGGACAAAAACACAACTCTGACGACCACTGGAAAGTCTCTTTGAGGGTACTAAAACTAATGTGTAGGTAGAGGACACGTGCTTTAAATAATCCCCCAGAAGCCAGTTTAGCCCAGATCTTGTGAGTGTTAATGCAGGTGTCATGGTGACGGACACAGATATACATCACACGACTCCTCCTGGGAGTTTCCAGGCTGTGGGGCAGGAGGATGTCCCACAGCTCCGGAGACCCAACCATTAACAGGAACACGCTTGTAGCCGTGATCACATTAGCCCTGCCACCATGGTGGGAAAAATAGGACAGGTGTTGATTAAGAGAGCCTAGCTTGAGCAAACAACAACTGGAGATACGAGGGGGGGGGCATGCCAGATGGTTTTTGATGGAGCATATTGATTCAGAATTAAATTTAGGGGTGCAAGCGTTCTGCTCCAGCACTAATTATCTCTGTTTATCTGATCAAATAGATGTCAAATAGAGTTTTTGGTTAACAACTATAGGCACATGCATTTGCTTGCAGTTCTGATGGCTGTTATCAAAAATTTACATCTATAATAACAGTCCTCTTTGTGTGGATGTGATATAAATGATGGCACCTCACAGTATGACAGATTGTGTTTCATCAGAGAAAGTCTAACCATGCGTACCGTTAAGCTTCCACTCAATTTCATCACACAAACCCCTCCGCTAAAACCAGTTGGGAGATTCCAACTGCAAGGCAGTTTGCCAAAAGCCATGTTGATTTAGTTTTGCTTAATTCTTCACAGTTTAATTGGCTAGTTGATAGGACGGCCCGGCAGGGGTCTCAAAATAGGCTTTCATTACCACTAGTGCGCTTAGTTTGGGAGGTTGAGGAACTGTAATTAACTCTTTGCCATGTTTCTTCAAAGTGGATAATTCATTACGATTAAGCTGATCTTGTGAAGGGTCAATGGACCCAGCATCAGTGGACACTAATAACTTCAGAGGGTCACCCGTCCTATGGGTGGTCATCAAGTCATTATCGTCGAGATGTAGAGACCCGCTGCAAAACCCAATTGAGGTTTATGTTTTAGAAAATGAGCAGGAATCACTTCAACTGGTGGTTGTTATTTCTACTAATTAAAAGCACTCCATTACATAATAAGAAACCAATAGAGAAAAAAAATGCAGAATGAACTGGAATAGGAAATGAACTAGGGTTAATTTAACATCATTCATTATTCAAAAAGCAATAATCTGATTAATTAATCATCAATAAGGTTCTTTGTTTATTAGCTGCATTAGATAACATTAGACATGCATCATTGACTAACAATGGAACTATTTTTTTAACAGTATTAATTTTTGTAAATGTAAAATTATAAAACTTTATTTATTATTTTAAAAATATAAAAATATCACATCAACCTAGATTAATAAATGCTGTAGAAGAGTTTTTATTGGAAAAAATGTTTTCTGAAACATCACGAAAGAGAAAAAGAGTGATACTCACATGTCTGTGGGAGCCGTCATATTCACAGCGTTCAATTTTGCCCAGGCTGCCATCAGAGAAATACAGCTTTTCCGCTTTATGGTCAATTGTGAGTCCGTTAGGAGTGAATACATCTGTGCTAATGATGACTTTCATGTTATTCCCTGCAAGAGTGGAGCGCATGATACTGGGGCGCTGCTCGTTCCAATTGGTCCAAAACATGAGGCTACAAAATACACGGGACAAAAAAATGAGAGGAATAGACGCGATTTTACAGACAACACTAGCGAGACAAAATGATTCAATACTGTCGCCTGCTGGTATTTTTAAAACCGGCTCTATGGCGCAAGGGAAATATCACTGACTTCACAAATAATAGTGGACAGAAAGGCCTCAGGGCCTATTTGACATCCCTCTCACAAATTCCTTTCACAGTCTAATTCCACGGACTAATTGAAAATTAGTGATACATGCTGACATTCTATGCCAATGAATCATTTCAGGTTAGATTCTAATTAACAGCAGTCTGTAGTCCATTTGAAAAAGTGCCAGATTACCAAGTAAGCATATTCTCTCCAAGGTTGAGGGTTTAATGTAGTCGGTGAACTCAGGGTCGGCACATCTTTCTGAATATCAATGCTGTTCATCAGTCTCAAACGGTTCTTTTGGAGAGGATATTTAAGTGCATATACCATCCACGATGTCTGGAGAGTTGCTACTCTGCTGGGTCAGGAATCCCAGATATTCCATCCACAACAAATTTCACATGGTGCCCTGCTCATCTGAAGAGGTCAAACTAATTAAGATGTATTCCTTCTTGACTGATTGACATTCCATATATGTCAGTGTTCCTGTGTGTGACGAATCAATTTGCTCTCGATTTTAAAAGTCAATATGCTTCCTCCTGACATAAAAATCAATTTTGTTTCACATTACGTGTCCACAAAGGTTTCTCTATCAAGTGAATGTGTCCATTTTGTTTAGTCTGTAGCGAATTAAATCTTTCCCTCTGATGGAGCGGAAAAATGGCACCTTTTATAGGCGTCACACCAAACACCATTGGTTCTTGCATGTCACATGACCGATGACTGGGCTTTTTGAATGTTCTGAAGTGCAAATAAGCATTTCAATGCACATGACAACAAACTCTCATGTGAAATGATATATGTTTTGTCCTGTATAAAAGTACTGTCCTTGAACAATGCTAAAAAGCACACTCAATGTCATTTTTGTGATTTGACAGTCTTTGAAGACCGACAATATCAGATACCTAAGAAAAAAAAGATCTTACTTTTGACATTCATCCAGGGACAAGACGTGGGGATGGTCATCCTCAGACATGGCGACAACGGCTTGCCTGGTGAAAGCTCCTTGTCGGCTCTGGTCTACTGTGTATCTGCTGATGCTTGACGTGGTGGAGCTAGTCCAGTAAATCGTGTCCCAGGCACGGTGATAAGCCAAGCCCTCAACCGAACCCACATCTACAGAAAACAACAAAATAGCTTGACCGTGATTCATTCCCACTGGCTAAGACATACTGATTCCAGTCACATGGAAGCGTGATTTAATAGCATGTTTTCGTTGACATTACAATTTGTAAATGAACACACCACTGTGTGTTAATGCTTTCAACTGTTGAATTTATAGCTTATTTTATTTTTTTACCAATATTTAGGAAATGCATTTTGAAGAATTCCACGTTAGCACCCAAAAACTGCACAGAAAATGTGAAACTGAGGAAAGACCATTTATCTCTGTGGTATTACCATATTAGAATGTTACAGATGATTTTGATTTCAAATAAATGCTGCCATTTTGAACTTTCTATTAAATCACAAAATCCTGAAAAATCATGTATTTCCAGATAAATATTAAGTGGCACAACTATTTTGAACTGTGATAATAAGAGGAAATGTTTCATGACAACCAAAGCAGCATATTAGAATAATTTCTAAAGGATCATGTGACACTGAAGACTGGAGTAATGGCTGCTGAAAATTCAGCTTTGCCATCACAGGAATAAATTATAAAATATTGTTTTAAAACATAATAATATTTCATATATAATATTTTTTTTTAACTCTAAATACAGCCTTGGTACACTTTTTTCACATGCATTCTTTTTGATATTGAAATCACACAGTGAACGTGTTCATTCAGAAAACTAAATAATCAATCAAAGCGACATCTCACTAAGCATTATAAAATGGTTAGGCTTTGTCTGCTGTCATGTCTAAAAATTCATCAGTGAAATAGCAATTGTTTAAACACAGAGGCTGTAGCCAAAAATGCTACTCTTTGAAAAATCTTAAAGAATACTTTATGAACGGTCTGCAGAAATCCATCACTAATTAATCATTCACAATAAAGAGCGCCTGACAGCTTGCCTTTGCAGAAACTGTTGGAGAGGCCAGGGAGTAATTAACAGGGGATGTATGACTTAATTAGGGAAATACGGAATAGGGTGTTTGCAAATGTGCATGTAGTCAAGGTGGCTGGGATTGGCTTTCATCTCTGGGAAAGTGAGTGAACTCGAGTGTGGAGACGCCATCAAAAGAGCCAGCTCATTTCAACCTGTAGTCAACATCACACTCTCACTCTCTCCGGCTGGTGTACGTATGCTCAAATAGATATAGGTGGAGGATATCTATGTGAGCGTGGCAGTGTGGCAGGGAGATGAGAAGTACACGCAAATGGTCAAATGCACTTCTCCTTCAAAAATGTCTCAAGTGAACATTAACAGGCTGTATACTGATCAAAATATCTAATCTGTGCTTTAGGCTGAAATTTTAATTATAGACGTACTTCCCAGTCAAATTAGTTTTAATGTATCATGTATTTTATGTTAATAAAGTAAATACTCATAAATGTGCATGCCGTTGTTTTAATTTAATTAGTTCATTTGATATTAATAATGTATATAATATTTGATCCCACTTTATATTAGGTGGCCTTAACTACTATGTACTTACATTTAAATTAATAATTTGGTACAATGCACTTATTGTGTGCATACATGTTCTTACATTGTACTTATATTTTTAAAAATGCCTATATGTAGTTACATCTGTAATTAATTTCTGTAATTACATTTATAATTACACTTTTAACCCATCCCTTACACCTTAACCCACCCTTAAACCTACCCATACCACCAAACGTGTCCCTAACCTTACCCGTATCCCACCTCAATAGCAGCAATAGTGTGTTGCAATACAATATGAGCACAATAAGTACATTGTACTTATTTTTTTATTTAAGTACATAGTAGTTAAGGCCACCTAATATAAAGTGTGACCTAATATTTAACTTAATTTAAAAAGGTAATGTATTCAACAGCATATTAGTTGCAGACATAATATTGAAATACCTACCAAGAATCTTGATATTTTCACAAACACTAACACTGTAAAAAAATTATTGATTTTAATGATAAAAGACTGTAAAAGTGCTATGGCAAAAACCTGTTAACTTACTGTATACAGTGAATAACTGTAATAGAGCTAACCTTACCTTATATTTAGAGTAATTTTACATTAAAATACTATAAATTGACATTCCCAGAAGTCTCTGTGTGACAGCTCACGTTTGAGTTATTTTCAATTAAGTAACTATGTATGCTTCAGTTATGGAATTTTCAGTTCTGGCAACCACAGCTACCGTTTTTTCCCCCATCTGTGTGTGTGTGTGTGTGTGTAATTTTCGTTTTTTTTCAGTATACATTTGTGAGAAAAAAAAAAAAACAAACAAAAAAACTGTGATTCTAATTGATGTAAATGATGTTTTGTTACATATGTTAAACAAAGGCAAGGATGAATCGGAACGAAACCATTTTCATGATGACAAAGAGAAGCCTTTAAAAAAAGCTAATTAAGTAAAAGTGAAATCTGAAAAAGGTCTAATACCTAAGGAGCAATGGGGTTAGTTAAAAGAGAATTCAGAGAAGTAGATAGAAGCACTAATCATGCAGCACAGAAGCTTTCTAAGTATATCTGTATTCCATTAACCTGAGCAAAGTGACATGAGCTGGCTTACTAAGTACCAAAAAGGCATTAAGGGATTTTTTTTCCCTGTTTACCTAAGACACAGAAATTGTATTTCGATTTAAAGGATATTCCATCCAAAAACAAAACTTAAGTTGTTTACTCACTCTTGTTTTTTTTTCTATAGCTGTATGATTTACGTTCTGAGGACTGAAGTTTTAAGCTTCAAAGAAGAATCATACCATGAAACAAAATTATTAAATATTTTTTTTTGTACCTTTATTATGATAGGACAGACCAGAGCTGGCAGGAAGTGAAGTGGGAGAGAGAGTGGGGTGGGACTGTGAAAGGTTCTCAACTCGAGAGTCGGCATTCGAACTCGGGACGCCTGTAGCGCAACAGCTCTGTATGTGGCACTGACAAATTATGACAGAATTTAAATTTTTGAGCAAACTCTTTGTTTTAAGAACATCCCCCGAAGTTATCAATTTCATTTAAGCTGCTATCAATTTCATTTAAGAAATTCTGGTTTACACGTACGTTATTGCAACGCCTTATTATTTGCCATTTGAAGCTAATTATGTTGGTATAAGTTCTGAATCTCAAATTACGTTGTGAACGAAATATTAGGATCTGAAAGAAAGTCCATCTGTAAATATGCACTACAGCTTATGCAGCTATAATACATGAGTTGTTTGATATTAAGAACTGTCGTGATTGTCTCATTACATTGTAAATGGATAATACACAGTCATTAGGCGTATCAGGTTTTCATTGTGGGCCACCATCAGACGTGAATATCGATTGCGGCTGAAATGTCTGCCGTATATAGCGAACATGAGGAAATCAATAACCATATTCTGAACTTTCCAACAACAGTGACAGGCAGGATCTTGAAAAATATCACCCTGCTTCCACTCATATTTCTGTTACAGTTTGAGGACGGTGGAAATGAGACAAGCGATTTTAATCCATCAAGGGTGGGGACACAGAAAAAGATGCAGTGTTTTAAACATCTTTTCTGACAGTTAAATTGGTCCCATTTAGTTTCAGAAAAATGGAGGTAGCTATTATACCACTTTTACTAGATGTTGGATGCATCGAGGCCTTGCTGTACATCACAGGCAGTGCCACTTACAGTTTCAAATGGCTGCTAAGAGTCTGGAATGGTTCTAGCGGCAGAACATTAAACAACATGTGGGTCACTGCAATGAGTCTGCATCAGGACGATGACAGGACCAAAAACAAATGCCCACTTTTGTGGAAGAAGCATCTTTGGACATCTTTTATGCCAAACAAAAGCCTAGCAATTAGCAGGATTTTTCAAACGCCCCTTGAAAACCATGAAAGCACTTACAATAAAACCAACTGGACTTACTTTCAACTATGACTTGTCTTCCAGACCAATCATCATTGATCATCTGAATATTCCCAAAATGGATGTCACTGAAGAATATGCGGTTGTGGTGTGAGGTCTGTTGCCGATAATCGAATGCCAGAGCGATGACGTTCTTGAAGTAGTCTGGATTCTCAAAAGGTTGGAGAGGGGAGTTAAGATCGCTCTCATCAGACAGGTGGATGCTTTTCAAGATGGTCCTTTCAGAGTACAGAAGATAGCCCTCATATCTTTGGCAAGCAAAGCCATCTTCGGCTAAGTACCCATGAGCACAGGAACAAGTCCTTCTTCCGCTGCCCAGGTGAAAACACAGCTGCTGACAACCTCCATTGCTCCTCGCACACGGGTTGGTCCCTGCATACAAAGCATAGAAAAATATCACTGGATGCACACTGAGCTATTCAGAATGATTGGGCTTTGTTCAAAGAAAAAATATGTGGCATAATAAAAATAAACTCATTAAGTTGAAACCTCAACCTTTCTCCCGGCCTTTGTTAAACACTTTCACGTCTTTCAGGTTGACGCCAAGACCACTTCTTATCGTGACGGCCTCGGTGGCATCACTCTTGAATCCACGCCGGATCGATCCATTGGCATGGGCTCTGCCACGGACGGCAAAGAAAAAGAGTCTGACATCAGCATTATGGTGGTGGTTATCTAATTAAAAGCAGCGGGACTCGTTAAAACACACAGGAATGCTGCTTTAACTCTAAAGCCGAGAAAACGTCACCTTGGCGGTGCCTTACGGTACACCCTATTTACATATGGCCAACGGAGTCTGCCTGGGAGATGACAGAAACATACGGCAGGTCTCATAATAACCTTGCTCGGAAGGGGTTAATCCATTGAGACTGAAGCAGCTGGCTCCGTGGGCCACTTTGGAGAGTGTAGCACTTAGTAAAATAATAAATTACCTGTCAGACCAGTAGATGTAAGCCCCGAACACAGTCACGGAGAACAGGTCCACATTGGCGGCTGACAGTACAATCTCTCGGCCCTCCCCGGTTTCAAGGTTGATCCTTTCTATCTTGTCGGTCCGGGCGTCGCACCAGTATAATCTATTTTCCTAGAAAGCAATTTTAAAATGCACATCAGTGCCTCTCCCTTTGAACAGCCCCATTTTATCAGCATCAGAAGAAAAGAGAGCGAGTGGAGTATCAGGAAGTGGAACCAATTCGGCCTACCTCATAGTCGATGGTGATTCCATTCGGCCAGGCGATGCCAGAACTGACCAGGGTCACTTGGTCTGAACCGTCCAGTCGTGCACGACCTATGCAAGGATTCTTCCCCCACTCGGTCCAGAACAAATAACTGTTAATTAGAAAAATCAGATGCAGAATACTACTTTAACCATGCCAAATTCTACATTTCATAGTGACTTTAAAGGAATAAAGGACCTCAGCCGAAAAAAGGAGAATTCTGTCATCATTTATTCACTCTATGCAGAAAACAAAAATATGAAGACTCCAAGCTTCAAAAAGGATGCAAAAGTAGCATAAAGTGGTTCATACGACTCATCATCATCAAATATATTTTGACATCAGCCCTAGAGCACATTGGCACGTTCATTAGAGAAGTATGAATCATTGTTTTAAACTGAATCTTTTCAATGAATTATTTGATTTGATTTTTAAAACTTCATAAATCTGGATTACCACCATGCAAAATTCTATATTCTGTCACTGTTTATTCACTCAACTGTCATTCCAAACCGATAAGACTTTAGAATTGAAGACATCAGGGTTAAAAAGGATGCAAAAGCTTCACAAAAAGTGATCAAAATGACACAATATCTCAAGTCTTCACAAGTAATTTTTTTTAGAAACAGTTTATCACTGAATATATCTTGACATTGGCCCTGGAGCACCTTGGCATGTTCATTAGAGAAGATGAATCATTGAATGAATCATGAATACAATATGATAAAATAGAATCTTTCAATTAATCATTTGATTTGATGCTTAAAACTTAAAAAATCTGACTGATATGGTTCTCAGTGATCAGGCTGTAGATATTAACAATGAGTCACTTGTATGATACTTTTTGCATCCTTTTTTAAGGATGAAAGCTTTACTCATTCACTACAAAACTGCAAGGAAAATAGTAAATAGGACAGAATTTCTACGTTTGTGCTCCACAGAATAAATTGAAGGGCTTTGGAACAAAATGATGGAGAGTAAAAGATGTCAGAGTTTTCATTTTTGGGTGAACCATTCCTTTAAAGTGTATAACTGTTGTTACACCACCAAGGAAACATCATTCAAAGTTTGACTCAACTGGAAAAGGAAAAGACAACTTTCACAGCCTAAGGCTTGAATAGGAGGCTGTTTTTTGGATGTCTGGGATTTAGAGGTTCCCACTCCTGATGATGTCTGCTGTCAGCAGATAGATGGTAGATGGGTTAAAGTGTCTAAAACTTGTCTTTTCACTGTGTGATGCTGATTGCAGGTTGTAAACATCAAATTCAAGGCAAACATAGACAAAACCAGCAAGATCAGAAACCGTAAAGTTTGACCCTAATTACTGAAACCATAATGGATTACAAAATGAGCCTGTGCCTAAATGGAGATGCATATCTGCTGGTTTTAAATTCTTAATTTTGTTCATTAGTGGAGGCCAAGACATTTTAAAGCCAATTCTGTCAGCGAAACGGTCTAAGTCAGATCACCAAATTTATTTGACATTCAAAGCTTTGAAATGCATTTTCATTTCTCTTCCAAGAGCTCATTGTATTATCCGGTCTAATGCACTTGCATAGTTCCCCAAAATTCACTCAGTAATTTCTAAAATGATTCTAAATTATTATTTTAAATTACTGAACTGCAGACATGGCTGAAACTGATCCGTACCCTCTCTGTGGATGCACTGCAATGGCTCTTGGCTGGTCCAGCCCTTCTGATATTACAACTGACCGGTAGAGACCATTCAGACGAGCAATTTCAATGAGGTTGAGGCCATGGTCTGTCCAGTAAAGGTTACCTGGTAAAATAAATAATTAAATAAATAAATAATAGATAATCCTTTTAAATTGTATTATACTATATTATGCTTATTGACCAAATATATGCAGCCTTGGTGAGCAACAGAAAAATAAAATAAAATAAAAAATGAAACAAAATAAAATAAACTGGCCCCAAACATTTTAATAGCAGTATATCTAAAGGCTAGAAATGCAATGATTTTATTTGGATTATTTGTGACAGTGGTTAAAAACTGGCAGCATTCCAAATATTACCAGCAATCCAATCGACTGCGATGCCCTCCACTCTGTTGATGCCAGTGGTGATAATGTCTTCCCTCCATGTCTGATCTCTCTTGGCTCTTGAGATCCGGTTTAATCCCATGTCTGTCCAGTAAATTGTATCATTGCCTGTATGAAGGAGGACATATGTCATGAAGAACAAAGCTTGCAACATAAATAGTGTATGAGAAAGCATCTCAGACCCTTTACATCAAGAAAACAAGAGCAGAAAGAAATGAAGCAGAAATATTCTGGAAGCTTTGTATTCTGTTTATAAGAGACCACATGTTTTTTTTTTGGTAGAAACAATAACTGCAGAAACCATCAAGCATTTGGTAGGGAATATCATTCAAAATGCTAAAGTGAAATACAAAACAAATTGTGTAGCAAACAAATCAAACATGATTAGCAATGACTAAAACATTGTTTTGACAGAAGCACACTCTAAATGTAATTGGTATTTTTGCCCTAAAAACTGAATGTGACAAGAGCAGTTATTTATTTGCATCCTCGTGTTATTACTAAATTCACACTCGGCTAACGGATCTCTTACATGTGACAGCAGCCAGCTGGAAGGCCCTCATCTGTTTCATGCTCCAACAAGCTGCCTCTTAATAACATGCAAATGGTATGCATGTGTAATCAGCTGTCGTAGACTGAGTTGGACTGAGGTTTTCTTCACCTGACATGAGCGGATTCTGGTGGTAGGCGAGAAACTCTCTGACCATCTGCCTCTATTTCCCTGCTGCTGAGGTCAGCAATTCTGCCATGTTTCCCAACCCACACAGCATGTGAAAAAAATGACCTGTCCAGCTAATGTTTTAAAGTTGCTAAATTAATATTATTTTATTCGTTTGAATGCATAAACCTCCATTCAGTTTTAAGCAGATACAAAGGATGAAGTAGGCTATATTACAAGGTAGTTTTTTTCTTGTTAAATTCATTTTTTATTGACAACATACATGCTAGTATATCATAATAATAATAATAATAAGTTATTAATAACAAACAAGGTGCACAATATTATAATATTTAATTATATTTTAAAATATAAATATACTATTTTTTTATTGAATGATAGCCCTTATTTGTATGGACCAATCATCATTATCATCATCATCATCATTATCATCAGTCCCCTCAATGTCAAAAATTTCAGGTTTTACTATCCTCATGGAGACATTTGGTCCCCACAATGTAGCATAAACAAGTATACACACTCACACACACACACACACACACACACACACACACCCCAATCTGTATAGTGTACTTTACTTCAGTTCTAAACTGAATGCAAGGCTATATGCACTATTTTCAGCACAGTGTTTGTTTGTTTATGGGAGTAGGAGTAGAAAAGGTCAGGCCACATTTAAATGACTACAGCAGGTAGTCTGTACTACTGCATGCATATGTGTTTGCATGTTTATGGAAATGTCTCATATTATTGACTGTTAGAATGCTAATTTGGTACCATCACATGTGGACTGCCACCTTGACGCTCACTTCATTTATGCCACTTGTCACCACAAAATGTTCCCCTGAAACAGGCTCAATAATCTTGCATAGGACCGCTGTCAAATTAACCTCGTTCACAGAATGAATAATGCATAGTATGACAACAACCCCTCAACGCCATCAGCGTGGTGATGTCGGCTCTACTTCCATTCGCTAGATTATCTACTCTACTGCTTTCTGTCTTTTATAGTTGTAGCTATAAGAGATATAAGGAGAACATTTATCTCTTTGCACCTACTTGTTTAACCCATCTGAGCTGTTTATCTCTTCTACATGTGATATACAGTGTTGCTAAGTCCCTTCTGATCTGGTAAGAGACTGGGTAGCTAATATGAGACTGTACATCTGACAACAAACAACAACAAAAAAGCAATGCACAGAAAGCAATACATGCCTTATCTTTGTTGTACACATAGAGATGATTCAGAGAGCGCTTCTATACACTTGTGAACAGAGTGGAAGCAGAACTGAGTCATGGGAAAAGCCGCGTTTGTACCTGCATGAAAGTCCACGCCAACGGCAAACAAGGTGCCACTGATGGGCATCAGGGTCTCGCCGTGGTCACCGGGATCCAGAGCGATTCCACGTATCCCCTCATGAAAAGAGTACATCAGAAAAGAACTCAGGCCTGTGATAGACAACAGCAAGCGAGAGATGTTAGCTGGAGGTCAAACAAACGTCACACAGTTTTATTTGGGCACCTTCCACATAACAAAACAAGCAGCTAAAACAAAGACAACATTGATTTCCTGATAGAAGTGAAGAAAAAAACGTGATATCCACAAAACATAAGGACAGGGGCCAAGACAGCAGCCTACCTTCACAGGAGAGACGGTCATTGCGCAGGTTGTAGCCAATGGTGCAGGCACATGTGCGTGTGTTTTCAGATGTGGGCAGACAGAGCTGCGAGCAACCGCCGTTATTCAACTGACAGGCATTCCTACCTGAGAGAGACCACGATAAGAAGAGAAAGCATGTTGATGAACGAAAAATCTGTCTACTTGTGCAGAAAACTGCTGACTGTAGCTTTTGGGATTCACTTATACATTGTTACAAGATAATAATAATTCCAAACAGTTCTGAAAACATACATCTGCGATAAGTAAAATATGTAATTTCTGATTTATTAGTGCAACCAAATTAAATAGCAAAAATAATGAATAAAGTTTTAATATATTTCCTGATCCCCTCTTGTATCCCATTGTTTACTGTTTATACAGTGTACAGTGACCCATTTATACAGTATGAGAAAATATGACAGCCTCTAAAATTAAACTAAATATTGTAGTCTTTATACCAAAGCCAAAGCAAATTATTAAAATATCTGTAAAATAATGAAGTTGACTCTGCAGCTTATTTTAAACTCAATTATAATGTGTACACTTTTTTTTAAGACTCTCATGACTCTCACCCAGGCTGTGTTCATTTGATCAAAAATACAGTAAATATAGTAATATTGTGAAATATTATTATAATGTAAAATAATGCTAAAATATTTTTAAAATATATTTTAATACATTATAAAATGTAACTTACTCTTGTGATACCAACGCTGAATTTCGATCATATATAACTACTCTAATTTCATTACAAATCAGTTTTACAGAGAATATTGTCATGCAAACTCCAATTTCTACTGATAAAAACTAGTACTGTCAATAGAGGGGGAAAAAATTGTTCAATATCATTAAAAAGCAGAATGAAATCATAATAATTTTGAATTTGATGTTAACATTAGTGCTGTCAAACGATTATAATCGTGATTAATCGCATCCAAAATAAAGGTTTTTGTTTACATAATATACTGTGTATATTTATTATGTATATATAAATACACAAACATACAGTATATATTTTGAAAATATGTACATGTATTTAAGTTTATATTTATATTCATATAATTTATATTATATATAAATATTTTTAATATATAAACAACATATTTTTCTTAAATATATACATACGTGTGTGTGTGTGTGTGTGTGTGTATTGATATATACATAACACATATATACAAACTACACATACATATACTGTATTACGTAAATAAAAATCTTTATTTTGGATGCTGTTTGGATTAATCATGATTAATCGTTTGACAGGACTAGCTATCATTAAATTATAATCTTAAATAAATTAAAAAATAACTAAATCAAAACTCAGAAAACAAAACTGCAACGGAATTGATTAAGCTGAACAGCAGTTTTAATTTAAGTAATATATACCCATATCTTTTTGGTACATATATGTTCCTCTATATCAATTCATGTACTGCCTCTTGTGTTTTTGCACTTATTAGCCATTTTGGATCATTTCATTATGTTTTTAGGTATCAATAAAAGTATTGTGAGTTCTGTTTAACTTATTTCCTTATGTTTAAATCCATTCCACAAATTTCTGCAGCTTTTCCCCCAAAATTAGCAGATACAATTCTAAAAAAGTTTGCAGATTCTATGTGAGCCTGCTTATGAGCCATACAAGCAAAGCTGAAGCAGAAGACTAATTTGAGACAGTTTCTGAGTTGTGTCATTTACACTTTTATATGAAAGCAATTCATTAACAGGTTCGGCCACAATGGAATGGTCGTAAAATCGGAATATCTCTCCTCATTTGATGAAAGGCTTTAGTGTTGCTGTCAAGTCAAGATGACTTGACATTCTTCCTGGAAGTCTTACTCTTGTCTTAATTGTATAACTGAAAGTGAAGGGGAGGGAAACTGCACCACTGTGTATTAGCGCAAGCTCTCAGGGAAAACTCAGCTTGCACATCTACGACAGTAATAAGACAGCTCCGCATTATGAATAGAGAGGCTAATTGCTGCCGGAGAAATTTGGTGGCTGGATAGATTTACATTTGTGCCCTTTTAATGGTCATTCCTTATTCAAGTCGACAGTTTAGTGGAATCCACAGCAATGCCGTTAATGGATCTGCCATTACTGTGAATTATTTGCGGAATAACTCACAAAATGGAAAACCAATATCTGAATATATCTCTAATTACACACAGGGAAGATAAGCTTGTGATTTTATGAAAAGGTAGAAAACAGAAAAGAGTTGACTCGCTTAAAGCTATTTACAAGTAAATTAAACAACAGTATAATGCTTAAAATTTATGGTCTTGTTTATTTCAGCACATTTATTTTTATATGCTATTTTAAGATTCTACAAAATCAAAATTAGTTTTGTGGCTTTTAATCCATGTCTATTAACTTTAAGGCTAATTTATATGCTCACGTAGTCCTAAACACTGAGCAAAAATATTTTAAATAAGAATTGTGTCCAATAAATGCTCTCAAGAATGAACATTTACAGTAATATAAAGTAGCTAAATCATGATACTTGGCAGTGTTTTTTTTAGCATCGAGATTATATATTTTTTCAAATGATTTATATTAGTGTTTATTTTTGTATTTAAAAAAATATTAATTGATTGAAATTTAAGTTACACAGTTTGAGTAATATTGTTGTCTTTTTCTTATAAATTTTTTATTTTAGTTTTAGCAAATTTTGTACATTGGGTTAAATGACAAAATGAGAAATGGTGCAACTAGAAGTTTATTTATTTATTTATTTATTTTTATTTCAGTTTAACTATATTTTCAGTTACTTTTTTTTTAAAGGTTTTAGTTTCAGATAACTACCATGCAGATAACAACAACCTTGTCTGTATCTCAACACACCTTTCTGCCCATCTCTGTCATACACCTTCATGTGTACCACTCCGCTGGTCTTATTGCGCAGCACCGCCGGGTTACGTCCATCCCGTTTGGCGACCGTTCCCAGCTGAGCCAGATCGTCATCGGCCCACCACAGCTTGCCACCTGGAAAAACAGATGAATTATTCATTTCCCAAAGTCACAGAACCAGCAGGTCTGACTGCCAATGGAGGCACATGCCATTATCGTTTGTTTGTCCCTTTTATACCACATGCATATAATCCGGTGGTGTGCTGTGCTTTTTTGGGTGCCAAAACTATGCTACGCCACAGTGTATGGGTGGGCGAGGGAGGTGGTGGGAAAGAGTGAGTGAGTGAGCGAGCGAGCGAGCGAGTAAAGTAAAGCGATAGGACTTGAGCATTATGCATGTTCCCTTCCCAGTGTGAGTCAAAGAGGCAGAGCTCAGGGCGGCCTGGCTACGTGCCCTGGCTGAAGACAAGGACTCTTCATTCACAAAGCCATCAGAGTGCATCTATTCTCACAGCGGCGCTGCAGCTAGCAAGCCCCTCGTGTTGTTTCCGCTCTGTAAGGCTGAGTGTGCCACAAAGGGCCTCAGAGATTGTCCTTGGCTCTGAGCCTAGACCATATCTGTCTGCTGCAGGAATACAGGAGAGCCGGAGACAGTCTTAGCCGTGCAACCGTAAAATGAAACACATATTTGTATTTGTTAAAGTACAGAGGGATTGAATGAACCGAATGGCATTGAATGAATTTGGATGAAAGAAAATAATCAACAAAATCACAGTTTCAGCCAAAATATAATATCCAACAAGTTATTAACATTTTTACAACAATAACAATTGTAGTAACTATTAACTATAATTACTACAATTATAACTACTACTAAAAGGAAATAAAAAAGTAACTTTGGATTAGTAACTTAAAAATAAAATGACAAAGATTTTAAAAGCATTTTCACTGTTGATATACTGTACCGTGCCCTCCAAAAGTATTGGAACAGTAAAGACTCTGTTGGCTGTGGAGTCAAGGCATTTACAAATATGATTAAAAGATGAATATGAGACAAAACTACAGAATGTCACATTTTATTATTGGGTGATTCAACACATACAGGTCCTTCTCAAAAAATTAGCATATTGTGATAAAGTTCATTATTTTCTGTAATGTACTGATAAACATTAGACTTTCATATATTTTAGATTCATTACAACACAACTGAAGTAGTTCAAGCCTTTTATTGTTTTAATATTGATGATTTTGGCATACAGCTCATGAAAACCCAAAATTCCTATCTCAAAAAATTAGCATATCATGAAAAGGTTCTCTAAACGAGCTATTAACCTAATCATCTGAATCAACTAATTAACTCTAAACACCTGCAAAAGATTCCTGAGGCTTTTAAAAACTCCCAGCCTGGTTCATTACTCAAAACCGCAATCATGGGTAAGACTGCCGACCTGACTGCTGTCCAGAAGGCCATCATTGACACCCTCAAGCAAGAGGGTAAGACACAGAAAGAAATTTCTGAACGAATAGGCTGTTCCCAGAGTGCTGTATCAAGGCACCTCAGTGGGAAGTCTGTGGGAAGGAAAAACTGTGGCAGAAAACGCAGCACAACGAGAAGAGGTGACCGGACCCTGAGGAAGATTGTGGAGAAGGACCGATTCCAGACCTTGGGGGACCTGCGGAAGCAGTGGACTGAGTCTGGAGTAGAAACATCCAGAGCCACCGTGTACAGGCGTGTGCAGGAAATGGGCTACAGGTGCCGCATTCCCCAGGTCAAGCCACTTTTGAACCAGAAACAGCGGCAGAAGCGCCTGACCTGGGCTACAGAGAAGCAGCACTGGACTGTTGCTCAGTGGTCCAAAGTACTTTTTTCGGATGAAAGCAAATTTTGCATGTCATTCGGAAGTCAAGGTGCCAGAGTCTGGAGGAAGACTGGGGAGAGGGAAATGCCAAAATGCCTGAAGTCCAGTGTCAAGTACCCACAGTCAGTGATGGTCTGGGGTGCCATGTCAGCTGCTGGTGTTGGTCCACTGTGTTTTATCAAGGGCAGGGTCAATGCAGCTAGCTATCAGGAGATTTTGGAGCACTTCATGCTTCCATCTGCTGAAAAGCTTTATGGAGATGAAGATTTCATTTTTCAGCACGACCTGGCACCTGCTCACAGTGCCAAAACCACTGGTAAATGGTTTACTGACCATGGTATTACTGTGCTCAATTGGCCTGCCAACTCTCCTGACCTGAACCCCATAGAGAATCTGTGGGATATTGTGAAGAGAAAGTTGAGAGATGCAAGACCCAACACTCTGGATGAGCTTAAGGCCGCTATCGAAGCATCCTGGGCCTCCATAACACCTCAGCAGTGCCACAGGCTGATTGCCTCCATGCCACGCCGCATTGAAGCAGTCATTTCTGCAAAAGGATTCCCGACCAAGTATTGAGTGCATAACTGAACATAATTATTTGAAGGTTGACTTTTTTTGTATTAAAAACACTTTTCTTTTATTGGTCGGATGAAATATGCTAATTTTTTGAGATAGGAATTTTGGGTTTTCATGAGCTGTATGCCAAAATCATCAATATTAAAACAATAAAAGGCTTGAACTACTTCAGTTGTGTTGTAATGAATCTAAAATATATGAAAGTCTAATGTTTATCAGTACATTACAGAAAATAATGAACTTTATCACAATATGCTAATTTTTTGAGAAGGACCTGTAGATGTTTTACCAGCTAAGAAGTTGGTAGCATAAGTATTGGAACAGTTGCCTCGCAGGTCTTTCTAAATGATCAGCTGTGCCCTGTGGCATTAATTCTTCAGATATTAAAAGCAGGGAATTTGTCGTATCAGTTATATCCATTACTTCTGTATTCTGAATCTTGCATTCGATGATGACACACACAAACCAGGATGAAGATGAGGGAGCTGACTTTGAGAGAAAAGCAAGCAATTTGGATGCTAAAACAAAAGAGGAAGTCAGTTAGAGCTCTAGCAAAAACAAAGGGCATGGAGAAATCAAGAGTTTGGAACCCACCAGCGACACCAACGATGACCTGATCGGCTGAGAAAGCAACCGTAGTTGATGACAGACAAATCATAAAAGCTGTGAAAATGAACCCTAAAAGATGTGTCTGTAAAATCACCAACAACTTCCAGAAAGCTGCGCTGATGCTCTGACAATTTACTGTCCTCAGGAGACTTTGACACAGAATTACAGATGCTACACAGCAAGATGCAAACCTCTGACCAGCACCAAAAATAGAAAGGCAAGATTAGAGTTTGCAAAAAAGCACAAAGGTGAGCCAGAAGAGTTTTGGAACTGTGTTTATGGACCAATGAGACAAAGATGAACCTTTATCTAAGTGATGGGAGAGCAAAAATGTGGAGAAAAAAATGGAACTGCAATGATCCCAAGCAGACAGCCTCATCTGTAAAGCATGGTGGAGGTGGTGTCATGGCATGGGCATGCATGGCTGCCTCTGGAACAGGCCCTCTCAACTTTACTGATGACTTAATGTATGATGACAGTAGCAGAATGAATTTGGAAGGGTACAAAACCATCTTGCCTACCAATATTCAAGAAAATGCCACCAGAATCATTGGGAAGTGTTTCATATTACATCAGGACAATGACCCAAAACACCCTGCCGGTTCAGTCAATTAATTTATATGGGCAAAGAAATGGAAAGTGTTAGATTGCCCAAGTCAATCTCCAGATTCAAATCCGATTGAACATGAATTTCACCAGCTGGAGAGGAGAGTAAAGGCAGAAACTCCCCAAAACAAACAACAATTGGAATTGGCTGCATTAAAGGCTGGGAAAAGTATTTCAAAGGATGAGACCAAGAGTCTGGTGATGTCTATGGGTCACAGACTCACTGCTGTGATTGTGTGCAAGGGATCTGCAACTAAATAATGGCTTTTAATCTTTTACATCTGCCTTATGTTCAACTGTCCCACTACTTATGCTCACATTAATGAGTGGGATGAACTCTAAAAGTGCTGTTCTTTTTATTTGGTAAAACATGTATGTGTTGAAATGGCTAACAATAAATTGTGACATTCTGTAGTTTTGTCTCATATTCATCTTTTAATCATATTTGCAAATGTCTTGACTCCACAGCCAACAGAGCAATTTTGTCTTTACTGTTCCAATACTTATGGAGGGCACTGTATATATAAAACAGCAAAAAAATAAAATAAATAAAATAAATATTTATTAACAGTGAAAAAGCTTTTAAATTTTCTGTCATTTTATTTTAAGTTTCTAATATTTTTTCTCTATATGTTAAACTTTCTACTTATCAGAAAATTTTGATAAATCCTGAAAAAATCCTAAAAGTATAAAGTATTGCGTTTGAACAAAAGAAATGCTTCTTAAACACTAAATTAAAATATCATAATGATTTGATGGATCATATATGACAATGAAATCTGAAGTAACGGCTGCTGAAAATTCTGCTTTGTCATCTCAGGAATAAATTACAATTTAAAATGTATTCATATAGAAAACAGTTGTTTTGAATTCTAATAATATTTCACAATCTTACTGTTTTTAACTTATTTTTGACCAAATAAATTCAGCCTTGGTGAACATTTAAACAAAAATTCATATATATATATATATATATATATATATATATATATATATATATATATATATATAAATAAATAAATAACTTACCGACCACAAAACTTGTGAACCAAAGTGTTTATATATTATGTAGCGATGCATTTGCACACCTATAACTTGTACCCTTAAATCCATCCTCTCTCCATAGACAGCACACTAGGTTTTAAAACAGACCAATTGTCTGCTGCATACTTAAACCCTTTCATATGTACACTTAATGATGAGTACAAGCACAAATATATTTTTCAGCAGGACATTCCTCCTCCATAAACCAGAAACAAATACTAGTGTCATTTAGGCCACAGTGAGCCTCCAAGAAGATATTTGCTTTCTGTAGTGAGGCCAGGTGTGTATAAATGACATCCTACTCTGAGCAGTCAGAAGCGTATTTGACATTCAAAGATTGCTTGCATAGGTCATCACTGCAGTCAATATTAATCTTTACCTGTCCAGGGTGAGAGACATCAATGATTGCTTCTGGGTGTAATGTCCACTTAAACTGTTTGATCACAGACGGGCACGGGTCTTAAGGTGACACACAGCCCACTAAACAGCAGCTTGCACTTCCCTGAGTGGTCACATCCCATTAAAGATTGTACCAGCAGAAGGTGGCAAGATTGCATCCTGTCAGTAAAATTGCTTTCATTTCTTCAGTCATCATGCTCTTCAATTACTGCTTCACGGTCTAATAACATATGTGACTTTGATGCAAGGCGGCCATTGGATTTTTTTTTCCTAATAATGATGCTGCATCTTTCAACCAGCCACCGCTCCTTTCGATCTCCTGATCATCTGTCTCTGCCGAGTTTATTTCCCCTGCACACCTCGCTGTAACGATAAGGCTTGTCCCTCATCACATGCTACAGGGTGCTTGATTTTACCGTGCCAGGTGGCTGAAATCGTAAACCATTTCCCTTACTGCAAGACCAAAGTGAATTTACAGGGACATCAACTGATAGCATGTTATACAGGTTAACCTTGGCAAATGCCCTAATTTATGTCGCTTTTGCTGGGAGGGAGATTGTGCCGATAGAGACCAAAGATCTTATGCAGTTTGTATGAAACATTGGCCAGCTACCACATGCATCACATGGAAATGGAATTATTTGGTTTCATTCAAGTTCAAAACATGGATAAGAAAAGTTGTCATTTTGGTATTTAAGTATACCTATGATAAGAGATAAGCAAATAATTATACAAAAAAAAAATGCATGTACTGTATGTGGCTGTCAGATACATCTTAAAAATCTTCAGTTTATAATATCTCCATATTTGCTGAATGAAATCCAGCACTGAATTCTTACTAATTTTGTGGTGTTGATTACATAAATAGAAATTAAAGTTCTCATGTAAAATTCAATAACATTAAATGGAGTATTTGCACATATTTTCCATTCCTTTGCAGACTATAAGTTAGATTACATATTTAATACTTATTTTTGTCATTACATCTGAAACTTTTGACATTTGACTGCTTTCATTATTTTGATAAGTGCAGATAAATCAAATTGTACACATATCATATACAGGGTAGTACAATTTAAAATCGTTAGTTTGTGAAAAACAAGCAAACAATAGTTTTCATCAGTATTTTTAAACACGACATAATCAAATTAAATAATGTTAGGTATAAACTATTATATAAGTATTATTGCAAAGATGTCACGCATCCATTTAGTAAATAAATAATATAACAACAGCAACAACAATAGATATTTAAAAATCCCATTTTAAAATAGTTTAAGACCTGACAGGAAAACCGATACAGCCAATAAGTGTCCAGCACACATGTGAAACTGTTTAAAAAGTATCCCAGAAACTACCATGAAGCTGGTTGAGAAAATGTTCAGAGTTTGCAGAGCTGTAGTCTAAACAATGGATTAAATTTTGTGTACACAAAAAAATAGACACTTAACAGTTTCGATTGATGTATAACACTTATTTGTGCGACCAAAATCAACAGAGTATTTTTAGTGTCTTTTGCACTGATCTGAAAAAAAAAACGAGTTGGTATCGCCGGCGATACAGCCGGCCCCAGAGGGTTAACTTTTTAAAATTTTGTTTAACATTTCATAGTTTTGATGACTTCTTATTTTAAATTCTGCAAAATAATATAAATAAAGATTTAGAAAGTGTGTCCAAACTTTTGACTTGTAATGCACGTGTGCTGAAGGGACAGTAATATATTCCAAAATTTTCTCTATGCTGAATCGGACTCTTTGTTCTCTGATGACAGTCTCATGCTGCATAATAATATATACCATTCTTTTAGATCTCTGTGGGTAACCTGCATGGCAATGTCGGTATGCATTATAAAAACACAGACTGCCAGTATTTGAAAGAAAAGCAGCGTTTTGTGTGCTTGCAAGGGATAGGTGTCTTATCATAAAGACTATACGTGAAAACCCCAGTCTGCTTTACTTATCACAAAAATAACATCAATCACACTGATACTCTTTCATGTCTTCGCCTTGTTTCCTTTCGCATTCACATTGAGGTTGTGATTACTTTAATTTTTTTTTACCTTATGATCAACTCCATATGCATGGTAAGGAAAATATGCTGTGCATTTGCGAAGGAAATAAGGTAATGATCTTATATTATTGCTTGACAAGTTCATATTGGGCAAGGAAGAGGGAAACATGGAATTCTAAGTGAAATTCCACTCACCACCCACTTATACACCAACTCAAGGGTCTGCGAGATCATCCGCCCATGCATGCATATCTAATCGGCCCCTGGCCATTCAGGCTCTGAGATGGTCTTTCCTTTATAAAGGTGTGATACAGCTTGAAAAATCTGTAGAACTGATCCATAAAGCTGGCAGCATGTAGCATTTGTTGGGCATATATATGTATGTGTGCGGCTATACATACACAAATGCATATAAACAAACACACAGTAAACGTCTACTATTTCAAATTTTGGGCTCAGTAAGATTAGATATATTTATTTTTAATAGAAATTAATACTTTTATCGAGCATAAATGCACTGATGAAAAAGTAAGACTTTACATTGTTACAAAAACACTTATATAAACAATAAACACTATTTAAACAATAAATACTATACTTTTAAATTCCATTCTATTCTATTCTATTTTCATCTAAGAATTCTGGAAAAATGTTTTACAAGTTTCTAACATTATAGGCAGCACAACGGTTTTAAACATTGATCGTAAGAAATGTTTCTTCAGCACCAAGAAGCAGCATATTACAAACATTTAAAATTGTAATGATATTTCGCAAAATTAATGTTCCCTTTTGAGGGAACTTCAAACTGCGTCCTCTAGGCATCGCTATGGGGGAACGCCTCAGCGTGACCGGTGTCTTGAAGCATATAGCTAAACACGACAATAACATTGGCCTATGACGTCACTACTGGCGTGACCACAGTATAAAGGGGCGCCGGGAAAATACGTCATTCTATTTTTTGTCTTCACTGACCGTTTGTTTATGTTAGCAGAAGCTAAGCATGACTAGAAGTGTATGTTCTCTAGCCGGAGGATTTGTTCTGATACCCGCAGTTTCACACGGTTCGCGGGTTGTATGTGTGTGGTGAAGATCAAGTGCGTTCAGCTCTCGAGGGAGTTGAATGCGCTCGTTGCATTCATTACTTATTTCCTGTGAGGGAAAAGCACGCTCTGATACCCGCAGTTTTCACGCGGCTCGCGTGTTGTGTGTGTGGTGAAGAGCAAGCGCATTCAGCTCTCTAGGGATTTGAATGCACTCGTTGCATATTTCTTGTGAGGGAGCTTGCTTGACTCATGAGGAGACTGCTTGTGCTCATCGTGATGCATTCGCGGGACTACTGAGAGGGTAGGTGAGTGGTTCACTTTTTACCCGAATTGTAATACCCGTGTCTGCATGAGTGTGTTCGCCTCTGTTCTCCATTCTCGCTTGATTTCGGAGGTAATCTAGTACGTGGGCAGAGCATGTTTAGCTCCCGTGGGAACTGAATACATGCTGCACGTTGCGGGTGCGGTGAGAATTATCTGCCCATTGCCCACGATTTGCAGTTCATGTGCAGAACAGGGAAAGGACCTGACAGGAAATCTTCCTATCATTCAATAGATGGTCAAAACAATCTGCATCTCCCTGTCGCACTGCCCTTATGGACGAACCAGTGAATCACCCCTCTGTGGAGTTGGCTTGAGTACACTGCTTTCCCGGAGGTATGAGTGAGAGGTGTTTCTGCGGAAACCCTTCCTGAGTGCTTTAGCTCTGAGGAGCAATAGCTCTTCAGGCATGTATGGTTATTGGCTCCCGTTGGTCTATGCTCTCTATCAAGGTGGAGAGCGTAGGACTACGTTCACCTACTAACAGTCTCCCTTTGGATGCTGCTGGACTGTCCTTTTAATCTGGCACTGCCTTCTGGTCGAGCTAGGGTGTGCTCCCCTCACGGCGAGGGCTAGCTATGCATCTCCTGTTCCCAGTTTGTGTCGTAGGGACCGCCTCAGCCCGAGGGCTGAGAGCACCGCTCCCGAGAACTCTATATGCAACCGTACCGAGTTGTTAGGCCCATCCCTGTCGCCTTCTTGGTCAGTTGCCTCCATGTGGGACCCTTTTGCTGTTGGAATGTGTGATCCCCTTCTAAGCCTGGATCCCATTTCCGATGTCCCATTTGCAGTTAATCTGCTCTCTGGACATGGCAGTGCTCCCCTCACTGTGGGAGGTTCCTTATGAGCTCTGTGGAGGTGACACCAGGAAGTTTGGCCGCTTGCTGCCTCCCTGATGAGTTACCCTGTTGGCCAGGTCTGGAAATGCTCTCCTCACCTAGAGGTTACCATTGAGCTTGTCACTCCCGGTCGAGGGTCTGAGGACTCCTCTCAGGTTGTTAGGCCCCTCTTTGCCTCCCTGTTAGGTTGCTGTCCTTGTTGGTTGAGCACAGCAGTGCTCCCCTCACCCTAGAGGGTCATCTATGAGCACGCCGCTCCCAAAACTGAACGTCTGAGTCCCTCTCCTATTTTGAGAGTTAGGTCTCCTCTAGAGCTCCGGTTAGCAGTCATGCCAGGCTGTTGGGCCACCTTCTGTCTCCCTGGTAGGCTGTTTTTTGGTCGAGCTAGGATTGCACCCCTCACCATAGAGGGTCACCTATGAGCATGCCGCTCCCTTCTGAGCGTGTGAGTTCCCTCTCATTCTGAGAGTTGGGTTCTCCCCTCCCTGGAGCCCTGTGATTCAGTGGCCTCAGGTTGTTAGGCCTCTCTTTGCCTCCCTGTTAGGTTGCTCTCCTTGTTGGTCGAGCTAGCATCGGTACCCTCACTATAGATGGTCACCTATGAGCATGCCGGTCCCTTCTGAGCATCTGAGTTCCCTCTCATGCTGAGAGTTGGGTTCTCCGCTCTCCAGAGCTCTGTCATTCAGCAGCCTCATGGTGTTAGGCCTCTCTATGCCTCCCTGTTAGGTTGCTCTCCTTGTTGGTCGAGCAAGCATTGCTCCCCTCACTACAGAGGGTCACCTATGGGCATGCCGCTCCCTTCTGAGCATCTGAGTTCCCTCTCATTCTGAGAGTTAGGTTCTCCGCTCCCCGGAGCTCTGTGATTCAGCAGCCTCAGGTTGTTAGGCCCCTCTTTGCCTCCCTGTTCGGTTTCTTTCCTTGTTGGTCGAGCTAGCATTGCTCCCCTCACTATAGAGGGTCACCTATGAGCATGCTTCTCCCTTCCGAGCATCTGAGTTTCTCTCTCATCCTGAGAATTGGATTATCTGCTCTGTGGGATCCACCGTGCAGTCATGCCAAGGGGTCAGGCCCTTTCTCCGCCCTTCCCCTTATGCTGATCTCATGGTGTATTCGGCAGTGCTCCCCTCACTCCGAGGGTCTCTTATGAGCACACAACCCCTCCCTGAGCATTGGAGTTTCCCTCTCATCCTGAGAGTTGAGTTCTCCACCCCCCAGAGTTTCGCAACTTTGAGAATCAGCAACTTCAGTTTGTTAGGCCTCTCGCTGCTTCCCTGTTAAATTGCTCGCTTTGCTCCCTAGAACGGTGTTTACAAATCCATGTTATGTTAAGTCCACACACTAGTCTCTGTGCACTTTCTGAAAACCATGTTGTGGTAAGATCGCACATCAAGTGTTTTGCGTTTTTTTCTAAAATCCTGTACAGTATGGGTTACGTGCTGCGGCTTCGTGCCCTTTCTTTGGATTGGTTAGGCCTTGGGCCCCACTCTACCTATTTCGGTTACACTTTACTTGAAGGGGTGTGCATAAGACTGACATGACACCTTCATAATCATGACATGACACATGTCATGTATATGAAGGTTTTTTATGCATGTTTATGACAACTGTCATTAAGTGTCATTCGCTCAGTTATGTAATTTTTAATGCAAAGATGACTTTGTTTGAGATTTGTCTTTGTTATGGGCTAGGTAAGGTTAGGTTAGGGCTAGGTCAAATAATGTCAAATAATGTCATCTTTGCATTAAAAACGACATAACTGAGCAAATTACACTTAATGACAGTTGTCATAAACATGCATGTGTCATGTCATGATTATGAAGGTGTCATGTCAGTCTTATGCACACCCCTTCAAGTAAAGTGTTACCCCTATTTCTCCCTATGTTTCTGGTGTTTAAAAATCCATGTTATGGTAAGTGTGCACGCTAAGTCTCTGTGCAAGATTTTGCATTTTTTTCTAAAATCCTGTACGGTATGGGTTACGTGCTGCGACTTCGTGCCTTTTCTTTGGGTTGGTTAGGCCCCCAGTTTCAATATTATCTGTCTGCAGTATCGGAGGCCGCACTTTCAGGACTACAGTTGTAGGACCGCATTTCTAGGATCCTATCCGTATGGGATAATGTCACTGACAGCCGTCTAACCATCTCAGGGGCAACTCCCTTATGCCCGGGAGCCCATGACTCCCTTAAGCCCGGAAGAGTTGGTACTTAGTGCTCGCCTTTTCGTGCTTGGCTTGCACTCCCCTCAGCATGGTGGCGTGGGTATTCCATTCCCCATAGCGACCCCTAGAGGATGCAGTTCAAAGTTCCCTCGAAAGGGAACGTCTCAGGTTACGTATGTAACCATGGTTCTCTGAGTAGGGAACGAGACACTGCGTCCTCTAGGCTCGGAGCCATGCTTCGGACGCAAGCTTCAGACAAAGAAGTGAATGTTGTATTTTCCCGGGCGCCCCTTTATACTGTGGTCACGCCGGTAGTGACGTCATAGACTGTCGCCGGCCAATGTTATTGTCGTGTTTACATATATGCTTCAAGACACCGGTCACGCCAAAGCGTTCCCCCATAGCGACCCCTAGAGGACACAGTTCGAAGTTCCCTACTCAGGGAACCATGGTTACATACGTAACCTGAGACGTTTTTACTGTATTTTTGATTAATTAAATGTAGTCTTGTGAGAATAAGAAATGGTTCTAGAAATGGTAGAAATGGTAGTATATATACAATGAATACATATTTCTCTATTTATTTATATACAGTATGAATTAAATCTGCATGTAATTCTGAAAGGGAGAATGTATGCCATAATGATTCAATTCACTATTCATCTTCACAATGTAAAGAAAATCAGAAATTTGATGTAATAGAAAACTGTCTACTATAAAATAATCAACCAGCTACTGGATTTCTGTATTGATTTGTTGAACTTGGAAGTATTTCAAACTTCCAATTTTTCAAATATCCTGTTGTAGCTACCAAGAGGCTCAGCAAGTCTCAGCACAAGCAATCACAAAATAAAATAAAATAAAAAAAACTGGCAGTTTGTCATACTATAAATGAGAAACATAACTGTCCACCAAACAGAGCCATAGGTTTTTGCAGAAGTAATGGGAAGCATTTCCTCTATGGAACAAAGGCCTATTAATTGTGATAGATAGCACCTACTGAATGCATCATTTTGCTGTTTTGCTGTACCATGCTACTTCTTTGAAAGTAACCCATTAGTCTTTGTGGCAGCCTGCATTCTGCTCCCAATTTAATAATGACTCAAACTTTGTTTAATTAAAAGAGTCTGTCACCACTTCTTACTAATTGCATTTGTTTTTCAGCTCATCATAGCTGCTCTAAAATAGAACGTGACTATAGAGGTTTTCCAAAGATTAATACCTTTGCAGCATGCAGACAGTGTAATCAGTTAAAACTGGGGTTTAGGGAAATAAATACATGCTAATGAATAATTTGGGGGCATACGTTTCTACCCACGAAGACAGGCAGAGAGTAATGTGAGAAAACATGTCAGATGCAATCCAAAACAAAGGAGTGTAATACATTTAGGCAAAACCTAAGACAGTGAAAGGGAATTTGTCTAATACAAAAAAGTGAAAGCGTGCAATTACAGGCTTTGCTACGTTTACTGCTTTCATTTGCTTTAGGGTGAACAAAAACGAATAAAAAAAAGAAGCGATTTTTGCCGCTTCTGACGCTGCCAATATGAGTGAATTCTCTATAATCCCTAGAATTACAGCTTTTGGGCAATGGTTAGAGCTGTAATTTGAGTCATACAGCAGGCCTAAAGTGTGTGATTAAAAATCAAATGGATATGTTCCAAGACAGCCTTTATTATCTTGGTCTATATAAAACTAAATCAATCAAACTTCACCACTTCTCTAACACTGAGATGTATGTTTACGCTCCTCAGGGAACCTAAATTTGGTCTTTATTCTCATACCATGATGGGTTTCCTAGGGCTAAACAGAAATTGTTAAATCTATTTTGACAAAATGTCTTGAGTTGTCTGTCTTTTCCCTTCTGAAGCAACATAGCTCATAGACTCACAGCGCCAGGCTTGACTATCGACAAATTCTGATATATTTCACAACTCATTTTGTATTGGCCTTTTAGACATAAAGAGAACATCGGACCAATATGTAAAGTGACTAACAACAGTTTTGCATTAACCAGACGTTTAGGAATGGTAAAATTAAATGCTGGCCAAAAATCACATATTGGTTAAGCAATCTCTGTGAGCAAAACAGAAATAACTGGAAATGTGTGTTGACTTTCTTTTAATACATGCAGGAAAAAGGTGAATATCCAATTCTGAGTATGGTTATCTAATTCAATTGCTAACAGACTATCTTTTCGAAATCCAAAGGCAAAATTCTTGCAAACATTAACAAATCCATTAACCAGATCTTTTTCAGAAACACTCATTGTTCCAGCCTGGTATCTTTTAAATACAAGTCTGTTTCCTTATAAAACTGATAAAATAGCAGCCAGCAGCTAACCAGCTAATTAGATGGTATGTGGGCATGCCACGTGAGACTAATTTACACCTTTCTTTACAACTTTAGATTTTCACTTATTTTTTTAATGGTTTTGTTGCCACAGCAACAAAGCACAGTAATTTAATAAAGAATTCACAAACACAAATATTAATCAGAAAAACAAACGCTGATGTATGCCATCAAATTAACATGTACTGCATGTGTCCATTTTCTTACGGATAATGGTGGTTAACCTTTGACCCAAGCCTGACTAATGAAGATGGAATTAGACACTCTATCACTTACCCATGACTGCTAGAGCCGTGGCTTTAGTTAAGTCCTTCTTCATGCTTTCAATGACCTCAAAGCCACTACCGTCCAGATTGCACCTGTTGATAGTACCATTAGCAGAACTCATCCAATACATCTTGCCAGCTGGAAAGTCAATCGAAAGTCCTGAAGGAAAACAAGAATCAGTTAGAAACTGTTCTTTTGAGTACTGGTATGGAGTTTTTACTTCAAAATATACCTTACGTATCTTGTAACTATATATGTATCTGAACGTGAGTTGATTGAAATATAGTTGCGACCTCTTTGTGACATTCTAAATCAATTCACTAAAATTCATCTCTGTCTAAAACCTGTTTCAAAGGTGGGAATGGTGAGAGTTTGACAGAGTGGTAAAATTGATTGTGACAAGTGAAGGATATTTCAATTGAGCATCAGGACAGCTCTGACTGAGAGGGGCTAGTGCATGATAGACTCCCAACAACAACAACAACTGACTTTCAACTCTCAGGCATCTTCTCCAAGATTGCTGTTAAAACAAAAGAAACATGTGCTTTGCTTATCAATGAGCGCACAGGTACAGGGATATAAAAAGGAAATTTATTTAGGCTTTAGGATGGGAACTGTGTAGATGTTTTACTCCAAAAAAAAGAAAGAAAAAAAACGTCTGAAGTACTACTATTCTGCTGTGCATTAAAAAGTAAACTTTTTTATTAGCTTTTGAAATAGACTGATGAAATCAAAAGCCAGGAAGATTTTTCCATTAAAGTAACTTTTACGCATACACTTTGTAAAGCAACCTATTAAATAGCAATTTTCTCAGGGTCCTGACTTTGTAAGGCTGTGGATAGAATATGTAATATATATGACTTATTATATATATGAAAATTATATTCTGAAAGTTGTTTAAATTCAGCAGCAGTTTGTAGAGAAGTTCACGTTCACAATGGTTATATTTAAAATGAATTAATTTCAGCTATTACTCTACTGTAGGTCAAGACTAGGTTGGGGTGGCTAATCTCTTCACAAGGACAAATGACAACAGTTATTTGACCACAGCCAATTACAATATGGACTGAAATGGATTTTGCTGGCTGTTTTAAATAAAAGTTATGTAAAATAGTTTTTCTTTATAAGTGGAAATGAGACTGGATGGCACTGAAAATATGAACTTTGTACATTGAAGGTCTAAAAAAAATGTTAAGGTATAATAAAAAGCATGATTTTCTTCTTGGAAATCTAATTAAGACAAGTACAAGTGTTCTATTTCAATAAAGTACAAATTTCTAAAACTAAGACTTAAGTATATCAATAAAGCACAATTCCTTTTGTACTTTAAACTTCTGTGATTGTTAGATTAACAAAAGAATTAAGCATACCGACTGGTTCTCTCTGATTTTGATGAAGAACCTTCCTGTTGCTTCCATCCATATTGGCTACATTTATTGTATTTCCATCGGTCCAGTAGATTTTTCTAGACCATGACATAAAGCAAATTTTAGGAGAAACATGAGTCATAGGTTTGTATTTAAGATTTGGATGGATGGATAGATGGATAGATAGATACAAATCTCATGCATGCAATCTGCCCATGTGGGCTGCTTACCCTTTGGCTGGGTGCACAGTCAGACACTTTGGTTTGTCAATCCCATGGATGACTGAGGTTTTTAGAGATCCGTCTAGTCGGGCAACATTGATCTGCGTCTCCTCGTTCTCAGAGCTCAGCCAATACATATTCCTCGAGAGCCAATCTACTGCCAGCCCACGGCAGTTTTGAATATCTGAACGTACCAGAGATAGCCATTAGCACAGAGGTGCACATCACAACAAACCTCATGGGTGACTGCAACACTTCTGCGCACGCTGTAATAAAATGTCTTGTGTGCAAAGGCACATGGTCTGCATGCTGATCAGTTTGAGAACGTTTAAAAAATACACTATGCTTGATAACAGCACTTAAGAAAATCTACATCAGTCTTCATCTCGGACTTCTCTTGCTTTTCTTAATGCAGTTCGGAGAAGCAATCCCCGGAGAACTTCACAAACAAGCTCTCCTATCACCTAAGATATTATTTATGTTCTGCCGCACACTCCTTCAACCGTCATTTTTTAATGCATGCCGCCTGTGAACACAGTCTTCTCGTAATTGAAAAAAACATTTAAGACTGAGTGTCAGCAAAATAAAACAGTATTTCAGCTCAAACCTACAATGTGGCAGCAGAGAGAGAAAAAAACACACAACTTATTAACAGCACAAAAATGTAATAACTGTCACTTAGGTGGTGTTTATTGAGAAAAATCATACACCACACAGAATGTGAAAAAAAGAAACAAGAAAAAACACTTTGACTTGGACTCTCCACTCACCTCCAGAAATGACCGTTTGAAGGCCTGTTCCATTGATAAAGGCACGTTTTATTGTTTGAGTCTTAATGTCCGCCCAGTATATCCTTTCCTCAAGAGCATCGTAATCCACCACAGTTACATCATCGATGTCAGGAACAGTCAAAGCAGTCATGACGTTCATGTACGGATTATCGATATCCACTCCACGGATCTCAGATCGCCTCACATACAACAAAAACTTCTTCAGGGCTGATGTGGGTGACAAAACAAAACATATATAAGGCAATAATTCGTCTAGAAAGCTCAAACCGATCCATACTTCTGTGAGTATGTTTTGTTTGTTGTGTGGGATGTTACAGAGCTGCATACTCACCCACACAAGAGCGGTTGTTGAGGGAAAGCTTCATGAGATGAGGACATGAACAAGATGCCGTACGGTTGTAATCAATGAGACAAAGGTGGGAGCAAGGGCCTCTTCCATCGTTTCCCTCGCACGGGTTTGAGGCTGAAAAACCCAGGGTGACACGCATTTAAAAAAGGGAAAGAAAACACACCATGGAGAAAATCAATATCACATACTATGAATTGTTTAAGGCGAGCAGCTCTTAAAAGAAGCCATGAACAACAGCTGTGAAACAAAGAAACAGCTACTATACAGTGAAACTGAGAACTAGTTTTCTTGAGTTTAGATGTCTGCATTTAAAGAGGGCAACATAAAAATTGGTTCAAAATAAAATATTGCAATACCACTAAGAAAACATTAATCTTAACTCCAGGATAAAGGGAAAAGCTGAGGTTGAATGGACAGGGCTGACAGCTCATGTCTTCTGCCTGCAGTGATCCTTTTGAAAGCACAGCACATTTAGACCTTTTGTACGATTCTTTGTAGAAGGGCTACTGTATTTCAACAGAAGGTAATGTTGAGCAGACAGATAATGGCCTAAAGGCCACTGGTGCGAATAGTCAATTAACCATCTTTCTCAGATTGCTCTGATGGTAAAGATCTTCCTTGAAAACATCTACTCAAAAATTGAGATGAGGATGAGCAAGAGATTGCTGTCATCACATAGTATCATCATCCTGTTTGTAACAAACTTAATTTATATGTAATGCAGTAATATATACACACACACACAAACAGTGGTGGCCACAATTATTAGAACACCAGGATTTTCACCAGCTAAAAATGGGTTTAAGTCAGTTATGTCTATATAAATACTATATATATGTATACACATACATGCAACTTTAATGTGCTATGTGCTGAATTGGTGAAAAATCATCTTCTTTGTAACCAACCGTAATTTATATTTAAGACGTTACATTAGAAATAGAAATTTCAAAAGAACAGCATTTATTTGAAATAGAAAATGCTTAAAAAATTGTAAATGACTTTACTGTCACTTTTGATAAATTGAATGCATCCTTTGACAAAAAATATTACTTTATTTTAAAGCACATAAAAACCCAAACATCTGAACAGTAGTGTATGCAGTTTGACATATTTTGTCAGAACATGTTTATTTAGAAGGTGCTGCCATTTTATTCTGATATTACACAAGACTACTGCCTGTTGTCAAGAGGCTTTAACCCTTCCACGAACCCAGACCAACTACATGCAATTAACTCCACAAGCAGTTGCATCTTGTAAATAATTGATCCATTGGGAGTTTGAATATAGGCCCATTATTTCTTTGCGATGTTGAATCCATTTCACTCTTGTAGCAAGCATATTTTTGCAAGTGAGAATAACAAATAATTTCAAGTGACTAAATTATAGGATAGAATCCCATAGAATTAATTATACATTCCGCTGGTCTGCGGGGGAGAAATGGCTGTTTGAATAAATACTGTATAAACAGCGCGAGTGCACTTGACTCATGATAGAAACACTTGATTTGGATGTACTGATTTTTCATAGTAATAAATCAGCCACATATTTCATAAATCTCCACATCAATCTGACTTTACCTAAACGTTACTATATGTAAAGTGGGTGTGGAGTATAATTTGGATTTTCACTGCTTCAGCTTTGTCTGAATAGGGAAGGATCCACCCCGTCTGCAAACTCCAGTAGTGATTTTGAAGTGGTTTGCCTGTCAGCAATGTGCTAGAAAAGTGCTTACAACACTGCAGGCTACACAGGCACTAAAAATGGGAGCCCTCCAAACTGTTGTCGATCTCTTGAAACTCAACCCTCAGTCCTTTTACCACACATAATGCATTTACAACGTGCTAGCTAAAGGCTGTAGCCTTAGCCCTATTAGGCTAGTTAGCATAGCTTCTTCTCACTCCCTACAGACACGCTAAGGTCCGTCACTCTTCTGCCAGAGCTGCCGGGGCCAAACAAAAACACAATTGCCATGGACTGTAAGGGGCCAGAGCCCAGATTTTGGACACCTTTAATAGCCAGACCTTCCCATGGGCTCTTTAAAATTGGATTAGACATACTTATTGGCTTCTCTGGCAAAGCAGCACAATTTGTCGACACTTATCGGTGTAAAACAGTCGCCCGGCTGCCGGTGCTGTGGCAGGAGACATGAGTTGTTTTGGCAGGGCTTCCTATAGTTTTGGGCTGGTTTAAATGATGCAAATCAGATTATTTCGGCTGATGAACACTCGCAGAAGGCTACATTTCTGGACATCTGGACACCTGGCACACTTGGCAATTACAATAACTTCTGTTAACATGTTTTACAAATCACAAAATGCATTTTTTATAAATCAGAGATGAGCAAGAGTAAAAACAGGTCATGTAAAAATTATGTCATAATTACAGAAAATGTAAAAAAAAAACAATATTTTAAAAATAAATATGCATTAATTTAAAATGATTTAATATGTAAATGTAAAAAATTAATTTCTATAAATAAAATAAAATGTAACTAACCCTATAGTGTACATGTTTTTCTCAGAACATGTAAATTAATATAGTGTTATAATTGCAACAACTTCTGTTAACATGGTTTAAAAATCACAAAATCCATTTTTTTATTAGAGATGAGTAAAAGTAAAGGAAAATGGATTATGTAAGCATTAAATCATCATAACAGACAATTTATTATCTGTGAATATTAATAAATACAAACAAAATTTAAAAACCAAAGTCAAATAATAAAAAAGACAAAGATAAATAACATTTTAAAATCATAATCTTTTAATGTCTTTAATGACCACTGTCTGTTTAACAAAAGATAATCTGGCTACAAAAGCCTGGCTACAAAGCCCTGTGTGACACTGTACCATGAAACAATTAAAATTAATTTGGGTTGAGGAAAGAGCACATCTTGAGTCCACATCATGCCTGCTTACGCTCTGCATGACCCCCTTTTTCAATTATTCTGCTGCTCTCAAACAGAGCCGTTTGGGCTTCCAGATTGGCAAAAGAAATGAATGATCAGCGGGAATCGGCTCAAATGGATCCTCGCCCCACAGAGCATGCAGGAAAATTTCTCCCTGACTCCCAGACTAAAACCGAACATAGGCAGATCATATTATTATTATTATTTTCAATAACGTTCAGCTAAGCACGTTAGGTCTAAGCTTGCTGTGTGTGGTTTGTATGAAGAATGAGCTCACGGGGTACAAACGCTAACAGGAAACCGAAGCGTCAAATAAGATGTTTAAACACTCTGACAGAACATTTGGATCATCAGTAAGGGTGAGATTTTCTCTCCAGATATCATGCCCAGACACCTCCAGCAATTATATTGCTTGTATCGCGTATCTTGTCAGTGTGTGCACTTGCTTGGCCATTTTTAGTTGATAAACAGGAAAGTGGGTCCAGCTGAATTGAAATGGTGATTTGTTGGATTGGTATAAAAAAGGTTATTATACCGCGGCAGTCGTCGTGTGAAGCCCTCTTAGTGTGAAGACCGAAGAGTGTAAAGACCATCAACTCTACCGTGCGACTCCACCGGGCAGGGTCACCGGCAAGGGATAGAAGTATCCCTTTTTATTTTAGTTTTTTCATTTATATGTTTATTATTGAAATGTTGTTATTTGCATGTGTCAATTTTATTTAATTTCTTTATTTTCTTAAATATGTGGGTATATAGTATTTATAGAGTTGTAACTTTTAGTTTTAGTTACTTTTTCTTATTTGTAAATCGCTTTGGACAAAAGCGTCTGCTAAATGACAAAAGTAAAGTAAGTAAAGTAAAAAGTATATTGAAGAAAACTGTGATGCTTGTTAAACATACAGTATAATAAACAGAAGTTGTCACTATGGCAACAGGGTTGTGTTAGTCTAGTTATTTATCATGCTAGTTACACTTAGCATGATACTTGTGAATACGACAATGTAATTATTCTTTTATTTTAAGTGATTTTATTATTCTTTTTTCTGTGACACTGTTGTCCACAGCACAGTACAATGTTTGCGCTTTTTTAAATAGACAACTGTATTTTGTTGATATTGTATTAAATCAGTAAAACTAAAGTAATTATTGTTTAATTATATAGCAATGACCAACATTTAGATAATTACAGACCCACCTTGAGGTTGTCTGCTAGGATGGTATATCTCCAGATCAAATGGCTGGGCGCTTGTCTTCTGGATCACTGTTACATTGCGACCAGTCCATTTATTCGCTCTGGCTAAAGTGTTGGTCCTCCAGTCTGTCCAGTACACACCACCTCCAAAGAGAGACACAGCGAACGGGTGTGACAGGTACTCGTGCCCCCTGAGGATCTCGATGACCCCTGTGCCATCATACAGGGCTGAATATATTGCATCTGAGCTGAAGGGAAAGAGAAACATGAGGTGAGAATAGCACTCTATGCCCATACCAACAAGATGTTACAATGATGACAACTTCCTGAGGGAAATACTGAAGATTCAAGAACATTTTTTTGGCATAAATATGGCTACATACACAATATACTTTAAATGCTCATTCCTGAAAAACTGCTTTTGCCATGAAAGAACAGCGTAAGAATAAATCTAAGATAAACAGATTTAAAATCATAATCTCATTCATTCCTTTTGATTTAAATGTGTTAAGGCTGTTTTATAGTATGTCTGAGAATCATACCTAACATAAAAAAAGCCTTGAGCACTTATGCAAAACATCTAGGCTTAAATTCAGTGCTTCTTGTAAATTGCACCAAAATGTAATTCTTCATTTGCATTTTTAATTTCCCGTACCGAGCATCTGTCCACACTATTCTCCTTTCCTGATGGTCTAGCGTGAGTCCATTAGGCCAGGCTCCAATCTCCATGTCCTTATACACAACATGTCTTCCACTTCCACTCATTGACGTTGCCTCAATCCGAGGAAAAGTGGCATCCCAGTCAGTCCAGAAAAGAATGCTACATACAGAAAAAAAAATGGTTATAAACTATTCATCTGACCATACACCACATCAGTGTAAACATTTAAAGGTAACACTTTAATATAGTGACCAATTCTCACTATGAACTAGTTGCTTATTAACATGACTATTATTAACATGTTGGCTGTTTATTGGTACTTATAAAGCACATATTCTGCATGACCATATTCTACATCCTACACAATAGCTGAACTTATTATTTAATTGTTTGTTAATAGCGAGAACTGGACCTTAAAATAAAGTGTGACCCACAATAATATTCTTCCAAATAAAATTGCAATACACACATCTTAAACACACCTTAATTTTTTTTATTTTACCATCATTTTCAGTATTTACTCATGACTAAACTATTAAGACAGCTGCTTTGAAACAATACGTATTGTGATAAGCACGATGCAAATAAATATGACTTGACTTGGGAAGTATAGTGCAGGGAGCTGCTCGGAAAATAAATTTACCTGCTAGAATAGAATACATTTACAGTGAGCGGTGCCAGTGGTTACAAAACTAAGAGCGGGTACAAACCTGTGAAACTGCTGCATTGGAGCAATAGAGTAGTGAAGTGTGTGTGTGTGTATGAGAGCTGTGTCTGCAGGGCTGCATCCTATGCTGCCCTAGAGAACAGTGCTACTTTACTTCATAAAAATAGCAGATTAATTTCAAACTATTATTTTTATATGCACACTGTAAGGTTCAATGAAAACTGTCTGCCAGTGAAGTCAATGTCAGACATGAGGGTTAATTTTTAACTAATGTCAGTTCTCAGGGGTGGCATGAAAACAAAGGACACATTCTAATGTGGGTATTACAGGGATTATAAAATGCTAAATACTTGCGTCAAGCTCATATGCTAATAAAATATGTGGTCATGTTCCTGCATCCGGCATCAAAATCAATTAAATTGTCAGCCAAACGTTTGAGGTTCATGGTAGGTAAGCATACAAAAAGGCTTCACATGAATTTTGCTTCAAGGATGTAGCCTTCTCCTTTTCAGAAGGCCAATTAATTGGCCAGTGGCATACAGTTATTAAATCAGGCTTTCAATGAATAAAAGAGTTGCTAATTACAAAGACGACTAATCCCTTCAGAACTACAATACATTTTCAACACACCTCTCTATGACACAGCTGTATGGGGCATTTTCTGAGAAACTATGTAATGAATTTTGTGCTTTCTAATATGTGCCACACTACTGAGTGTGAAATCAATCTTTGAATATTTTCCCTAATTGTTCTTTTCAGCTTTCAGTGAAATAATTTACAGTATGTCATCCAACTGAGCACCAATATGAGCTCTAGTTGGACTGCAGAGATACCATATTTCTCCACAATGGGTTGCTCACAGGGTTTGGCAAAAATGTTTCAAATGCATAAAACGGGCAAACAAGCCACAAATAGGGCTACAACAACATATTAACAAAAAGGACTGATAACGAAAATAATTTAATTATATATATCTTTTTGCCAGTGTGCTGTCGTTTGGTAAACTGCCATCAAAAACACCACTGTACTATTTATGAAAAATATAAAAAAACACCTTTTGGGGGAAACAAACAAACAAACAAAAAATATGTTATATTTATACAATTTTGTTGAGCCTTATTATTTTTCCATTACATTTTTCCTATTAATTTCCTATGTCATGAATTTTAGACGGCGAAAGTACCAAGTGTTACTTTTTCTTCCTCGACTCTTTAACATTTCTGAATCATGTCCAATGCTTTTTTTGTGCGTTCACATAGTTAATGCGACAAAGACACCAAGGGCTAGGTTTACTAAACAGGGCAAATTAGCGTTAGAGCGCAGTTCCATAAAAGTGCCGATGGGAGGGGTGTGATTTACTGACAATGCGCACATTAAAGAACACAGCCAGATAATTTCCATAACAACTTGCAATATACCAAGCACAGCGCAAATTACTGCCTTTTAAGGCATGCTTTTTTGGGCGTTAAATAATAGCGTAAAAAACATTAATTTGACGAGCACAAATGTTAGTAAATCGCATTGCGAGATTCATTATAATACTCTCCTCCCATAAATTTTGCGTCTGAAAAGGAAACTCCTACAAATGCATATTCAATAAGGTCCAATAAGTGTCCATGTTTCTCAGCGCTAAATCTTCAATGTGCAAACAGTACTATTTTAACGCTAAAAGACCGTTTGTGCTGGCGCAAGCTGTTAGCAAATCTGGCCCCTAGTGTCATCTCATTCTGATGAAGCAAAATTTTTTACATTTCAAAGTGTAAAATTTTTCAGTCAAAAGTGACCGATGAGGCCCAGAGGGTTAATAGATTATTAAAATTAATGTATAAAATAATCTAAATCTAAGAAATAATTGGCATATTAATCATCAAAACATTAAAAATAGGCTATACTTTTACATTTTATTTTTATAGCCTTCAATGGCAATAAATGGAATAAAATGTTTAATAAATCAGCAATTAAGGAATTCAAATAAATGCATTTAATGTATTAAAAAATGAATAAATAACTGGCATATTATTTGATCATCAAAATATCTGCAGTCTTAATTGTAAGCCTCTTTTTTGTGCATTTACAATGTCGGTGAGCATTATTCATGCTGCTGGGATCATCATGTGACTTTTCTGAGCTCATGCTGTCATATTTGAGACTTTCTTTTCCCTGCATGCCTCCTTAAGAAATGTAGAGCTGAGCAAGAGAAGAGTACAGCTGAGAGTAAGGCGACCAAAAAAGAAACAGAACACAATAAATAAACAGCAAGATGCAACGCGTTATTCTAGAACTATCATTAGTAATAGATGACAAACAAGTCCCTGAAATATGCTCTGTTATGTACCCAAGATAGTCTCTATGAGGACAAATTATGGTAAAAAAGAAATAAAACTATTTTTTTCGCTGTTTGCTTTTGCTGTTGTGAACATTGCTGAAGGGAATGTGAAAAAGAAAAGAATACTAAGGAAAGCAAATTACGCTGTGGTAAATTTTGTATGAGACTAATACACACCCCTGTCCTGGGTCTACAGCCAGTGCTCGTGGGTGCTCCATGCCACCGGCAATCAAAGTTGTTCTCATTTCCCCATTCAGCTTGGCCACCTCAATCTGATCCAAGTTGCTGTCTATCCAGTAAAGGTTTCCTGCAATCCAATCCACTGCGAGTCCCTCTGGGGTGGCCAAACCATGCTGAATCACAACCTCGACCCCGGTCACACCTACAAAACAAACCACTCGCACAAGTTCATAGGGTGGACGGGGTTTCCAATTCAGCACAGCAAAGCATTCTGGCCATTTTGAACTTTCTTTTGAAGTGTTGAGCTCTTCAAAATGCTACTCCATGCTGAAAAGACACCAGCTTGAACCAGAATGCATTTCTACGCAACTAGTCATGTTGTTCAGTAGCAAATGATGCGAGTCTTTCTGATCAAATTGGACAAAGCTGGCTTGCTAGTTAAGATAATTTATGGAAAAAATCACATAAAAAAATAAAACTATTTCTAAAATTATAAAAACTGATATAAAGTTGAAATAAAATATACATATTAAATGAAATAAAGTTAGAATAAACTAAATCTTAAAAAAATAAATAAATAATAATAATTCAACTACCTGTTAAAGTTAAAGAAAACCTAAATAAATTTAAAAAATAATTAATAATAATAAAAAAGACAAATTACTTAAATTAAAAATAAAATTAAATTGAAAACTAAAAATAAAAGCTAAATCAAATTATTAATAAATACTATAATAGTATATAAATTATCCTAAAATAACACTGGTTCCAAACCTGTATCGCTCTCTCTCTCTTCTGTGGAACACAAAATAAGGTTTTTAGAAAAATGTATTTTCTGTCCAGTCAATAAAAGTCAAACATTCTTCTAAAAAATATATTTTGGGCTGAACTATCCCTTTAAGAAACTTGGTATGGACACCAGAATATCAACAGCAGGTGATCAGCATCCAAACACAACATTTGTTGGTCCTTTGGACAGGGTTTCTGAAAATAATTCTGGAGAAGAAAACACTATTGTTTTTAAAGGAAAGGACGTTCTTCTTCAGGAACTCGAGCTGCGTCAGGAGATGCTTTGGGGGACGCCTACAGCATAACCGGCTCTGAATACCAATGAAATCTGTCCAAAGGATGGGAGGGACGTCACGGGCGAGGTGACGTAATGACCAGCTGGTATAAAAGCATGTGCGGTAAAACCGGCGTCAGCTTTTTGTCATTCAGCAAGCGCTCTGTGTTTCTGTCAGTCTTATTTACTGTTGTCTGTATTTAGCTATGGCTAAGAAGAGCCAGTTTAAGGCTTGGATTATGGGAGAAGTGCAATACGAGCTGTGTGTTCCTCCCTGAAGATGTTTTTTTGTGTATGCAGGGGATACACACAGCTTGTGTGTGTTTGGCGTTCCCCGCGGCGCTGCCCGCTTCCGCTGAGGCAGAGCGGAGGCGGCGCTCGTGGGGTTCGTGGCGGGATCTGATGGAGGGATCGGAGACAAGTGAGTCTCTATCTCCATCCTCACCTGTCAGATCCCATGACCGCTCCTCGAGTTCGGAAGCCCGCCTCGCGGTTACTTCCCCTCGGGCAGTGGCGTCAGCGTTTCTCGTGTCTTCCTCCGAGGAGGTTGACATGGGAAGCGTTGAGCATGTGCACCCACTCTGTCACCCCAATATGAGGAGCTTGTGGAGTGGCTTGTCGAACCGCAGAGAAGGTTTTCTGCATTTCTGCGGTTTCAGACTCGCCTCCACATCCGAGCCTTTGAGGTGGATACACACTGAGGTGTCGAGGTCGTGGGGAAAACATTCGGCCCGCCTCTTCGTCCCCTCTTTGATTACTACGGTAATGTAGTGGGGTAATGTAGTGCGTCGTCTCTGAAAGCAAGGGGTACAGGGCAGCAGGTCGGGCAGGCTTATGTCTGCATGCCATGGTGGTGTTGCGGGCATGCCAGGCTGACCTGCTCAAGGAGTTGGATGAGGGCGGGGTTTTCTCCCTCGCCGCTCTCTAGCTCACGGGGCTGCTGGGCGAGAGCAGCCCCTGCCGCGTGCTGGCTCCTCGTATAGGCAAGCTCGCCCGCTGGAGCGGGTCGGGGCGGTAAGAAGGGTACGTGGTCAAGGACCTCCCAGCCAAGCAGGAGAAGAGGTTTTCGGCCAAGAAGCCCTGATGTGAGTGGGATCAGGGCTTATGAGGGTAGCCCCACTGGGGAAGAGCACGATTCACCGCAGCATACGGTGCTCGTCTTCCCCCAGTGCCCTCAGGGGATCGTTCTGCCAACCCTGCCACCTATGGTGCTTCAGGGTGCAGCGGTCTCCAGCGAGCGTACATCTCAGTGTCTTCCGCCCGGTACCGTAGCGGAGCTGGGATGCTCGCCACTCCTTCGGGGGTCTCTAGAGCAGTTAGTTCGGTCGTTCCCTGCCGGTGCGCCGCTTCAGGGCACCGAACTAGCCGCTCCGGTTACACCAGAGGCCAGTCTCGAGAGACTGGTTCCCTTAGTAGACTATTTCGCAGCGTGGAAACTACTACCAAATGTGTCTCGATGGGTGTTGCGCACTATAGAGAGAGGCTACAGAATCCAGTTCGCTTCTCGTCTGCCTCAATTCAACGGGGTGAATTGCACGTTCGTGGGCCCCGAGCAGGCTCTGATAATGGAACAAGAGGTAGATACTCTCTTAAGGAAGGAAGCCATCAAGGATGGGTCCTCCTTACGAAGAGAGTCCGGGTTCTACAGCCGGTACTTCATAGTTCCAAGGAGGATGGAGGATTGCGTCCCATTTTAGATCTGCATCATCTGAACTGCTCAGTCTGCAAGACTGAAGTTCAAGATGCTCAGGTAAGTATCTCAGATCAAGTCTGAGGACTGGTTTGACACGTAGATCTAAAGGACGCATACTTCCATGTCTCCATCCATACTTCCAACTTCCATGTCTTCCATGTCTCTCCATATTGGGTACTTCCCTTCGGCCTAGCACTCTCACCCCGCACGCTTACGAGCGTCTCGCTCGCTAAAAGTGTTGGGGTTAGGACTGAACCCCAAGAAGAGTGTTCTTTCTCCAGTACAGAGAACCACTTATCTTGGTGTGGTGGGGGATTCGACCCCGATGCAGGCACGTATGTCTCCTGCTCGGATTGAGTCAATCCTCACGGAAGTCAGGAGAGTGAGAGAAGGCCAGTCACTCACTGTCAAGCAGTTTCTGAGATTGCTGGGTCTGATGGCGGCTGTGTCCAACGTGTTACCTATTGGCCTGCTGTACATGAGACCCCTGCAGTGGTGTCTCAAGACCAAGGGGTTCTCCCCGAGGGGAAACCCGCTTCGCATGATCAAGGTCACTCGGCGGTGCCTACGTGCCTTGGACATGTGGAGGCAACCTTGGTTCTTGTCCCAGGGCCTGGTGTTGGGAGCTCCTTGTCGCCGCATAACGCTAGCGACGGACGCATCCCTCACCGGTTGGGGAGCGGTCATGATTGGCTGCCCTGCCCATGGTCGGTGGAGAGGTCATCATCTCGCCTGGCATCAACAGGCTCGAGATGCTGGCCGTGTTTCAGGCTCTGAAATACTTTCTCCCAGACCTGAGAGGTCACCATGTGTTAGTTCGCACCGACAACACATCACCTTACATCAGCCACCAAGGACTGCGGGCGCCCCCTGTACAGGTTGGCACACCAAATCCTTGCGTGGGTACAGGGCAAACTCCTCTCACTGAGAGCTGTTTACATCCCTGAGCATCTCAATATGGGAGCAGACACCCTGTCGAGGCAGGGGCTGTTATCCGGTGAATGGATGCTTCACACTGAGGTGTGAAGCAGATCTGGAGAGTGTTTGGCCAGGCTCAGGTGGACCTCTTCGCCACTCAAGAGTCAGCGCAATGTCCCCTCTGGTACTCTCTACGTCATCCAGCTCCGCTGGGGCTGGATGCCATGGTACAGACATGGCCGAGGCTTCGTCTGTACGCCTTTCTCCCAATCGCACTGCTCCCCGAAGTTCTGGAGAGAGTGCGCCGGCCGGCTGCTATTAGTAGCCCCGATCTGGCCGGGCCGAGTATGGTTCTCGGACCTGATTTCCCTCCTCGACGGCTCTCCATGGGAGATTCCAGTCAGGAGGGATCTCCTCTCACAGGCAGGAGGCACCCTTGTACATCCCCGCCCGGAGTTGTGGAAGCTGTGGGCGTGCCCCTGAGGGGGCACAGCTCATAGCTTCCGGTCTCTCAACCGAGGTTGTTGAGACCATTCTCCAATCCAGAGCTCCCTCTACGAGGAGACTGTACGCCCTGAAGTTAGGACTCTTCACTTCATGGTGTGGAGATCTCCAGCTCGACCCAGTTAACTGCCCGGTTGGTACAGTGCTGGAGTTCCTGCAGGCTCGACTCTCCACAGGGTTAGACCACTCCACCTTGAAGGTCTATGTGGCGGCAATCTCGGTTTACCACACCCCTCCTGGTGGACTGACAGTGGACAGACAACCCCCGAGTTACACGTTTCCTCCGTGGTGCACTGAGGCAGTCGGTTCGTGGATGCCACTCAGCTATGAGTCTTCTGACCTCCCCTCGCCTTCGGAGTCAGAGCTCATTCCATGAGGAGTGTGGCGGCCTCCAAGGCCTTTCTCGCAGATGTCCATGTCCAGGACATCTGCAACGCTGCGGGATGGTCTACGCCCCTGACCTTGTCAGGTTTTATGGCCTAGACATACGAGCCACTCCAGGTTTTTCCGTTCTCTTGCCCTAGCTGTGCTCCGTTTGGATACACACAGGGCACGGATTTGGAAGTCTGGTGCCGTGATTATCTCGTTCCCCAAAGCGTCTCCTGACGCAGCTCGAGTTCCTGAAGAGGAATGTCTTAGGTTACGTATGTAACCCCAGTTCCTCGAAGGAACGAGACGCTGCGTCACGAGTCCACACTTCCGGCATCCCTGCCAGCGCTTGCTTCATTCTAGAAGCCGCACGTGCTTTTATACCAGCTGGTCATTACGTCACCTCGCCCGTGACGTCCCTCCCATCCTCTGGACAGATTTCATTGGTATTCAGAGCCGGTTACGCTGTAGGCGTCCCCCCAAAGCGTCTCTTGACACAGCGTCTCGTTCCTTCGAGGAACTGGGGTTACATACGTAACCTAAGACGTTTTCCCTCAGCAGTAAACAAGATTTTTTTCAGCTATCTATAATCAAGCTGTTTGCAATTAGTCTCAGCTGTGGAGGGCTTTATGAAATGCTAACAAAAGGAGAGAGCAATAGCTGCACTGGGGGCCTGTTCCTCTGAGAGAAAGACTCAGATGTGTGCTTAATGCAGCTTCAAAATAGTTTTCAAAACAATACAAGGGTATTCATCGGCTCCTTCAGAGCTTTTCTGCGTCATTCAAAGAGCCTGAGCACATTATGTATTGCGTTACTGTTCAGGGGATGTGACCTGTGTACTAGGAATGGGGAAACAGAATATCTACTCAAACTAAAGCTTAGGTTAAACAAAGGGCGAGTGGGAATGAGACATCAAATTGGGTGTTCATTACCTCCGGTCTCTGAGAGCTTTCCCCGATAGATCTTATCCTCCACCACGTCGGTCCAGTAAAGCAAACTGCGGTTGAAGTGGAAGTCGAGAGCGATGGTGTTCCGCAGGCCGGGCACGAGTAGGCTGTAGTCACGTTTATGAAGGTCGATTCGTCTGATCTCATGCCGGATAGAGAAGATAACAAAAGCCTCAAAGGGATCTTGGAGAAGAAACAAATTGATTATTAGCACGCCACACCTGTGCATTAGAGGTTATAAGAGCATCACGCTTTGTGTTAAGGCGTCTGCCATGCACATTTGTCTGTGCACAACCACTAATTAGATTTTTAGCTGATGTTTTTTATAAAAAGATTTACAGCGGCAATCATCTTAGTGAAACCTGAGGATAATGGTAAAAGACACTTGAGCCGTCTTTAAAAAGAAAGAAAAAACAACCCTATTAATTATGTCAAATTACAAGTTCACAAGTTCCAGCCAAGTCATCCAGGTATATATAAAATATAAAAAAGGAATTAAATAATTAAGCATAATACACATTCTTAATATAATTAACTTATATACTACTAAGCAACATTATCCAAGAAAAAAAACTTTTATATTGCTACTGGATAAAACCTGCTGAGAGCTATAAATGTGGCTGTCTGCTTTAACAAGAACTTACTCTCAAGAGCTATATACGTCACAAAATCCATAAAATACCACACAGATGCTTGTTGTCATATTCTGACTAATGACCCAAATTCAGATTCCCTGAGACAATTTAAAAGCATTTGGCAGGCATGCTGTTGTAAAGACATTAGCTTCTCAATGGGAAGCTCCTGTCTGCATATCCCACTGTCATTGTATTACTGTTGCTCGTATTGTTGTGTACTGTGGACATATCCACTATGGATGGACAGGAATGCACAGTGAAGTTATTTCAATGAGAATCATAAACTAGTCTAGAAAAATAATGCTACTTTCCTGTCAAATTTCAGTCAGTCAAATTTCAGTCTGTTCCCCACACAGCATTATCGTCATAACTGCTTATGATATTTTATGGTGCTTTTTTGTCATTCATAACATCAATAACATCAATCATTATTTAATTATTTATTATTATTATATTAATTGTTGTCTTATTAGGGCTGTCAAATCTATTAATCGTGATTAATGGCATCCAAATTTAAGATTTGTGCAATTCCAAGAGAAATATATATTTTTAAAGTTTGAGGAATTTAAATACCTGTGCTGTGGCAGCTCTCTCCATCTGGATCAAGTCTCCAGCCAGGATAACAGGAGCACTTGACAGTGGTCTTATGCTGTTCGCATATCTGACTGCATTTCAGGTGAGCAGAGCAGTAGTCCACTGTCTCGCATGTTCGGTTGTCAGAGCCAAGATGGTGTCCGGTGGGACATGAACACACCACCCCTTTGCTGGGGATCACTGCACACTGGTGACTGCAGCCCCCATTACCTTGCAAACATTTCTCTGGAATAGACGAGAACAGCATAAGTGAGGACAAAAACAGAATCAATTTGAAAGGCTGGTGATATGAAGCCATGTTTGCAGGCATATGAGATTCAAGGTGTGAATTGAAACAAAAAAGCCACAGACGAACAAAGACCAATGGCTTGCTTTGAACGTTTGCACAAGGCTAGAAGCTTATCGCTCTTTGCCTCAAAAGTTTTGGTGCATCTTTCTTGACTAAGCCATTATTCTGACCTAATCAACATCACCAGCGAAGTGTGTCACAATAATAAAGAATTACTTTATTCATGAGGCAGATTCAATGAAAAACCAAAAGTCTGAATTATGACCGACTTCAGCCATTGCACAGGACAAACAAACTCATTCAAGGTGGAAAATAGCTTTTTCTTAAGTTTAAAACTGGGTCTCGATACATCATCTCTTTTCAAAACGGATCAGACAAACTCCGGTAGTCTTAAGACTCTCATCTCTAATGGATAAGCTTTTTCCTTTCATCGAAGCACCTGGTCCTTTTTATGGGAGAAAGACAAAGGGGAGGGAACTCACAGCGTGCAAGGTCTTTTTGCCTCTACTGATTATGATGATCCCCTCTGCGGCCGCAAGAGAGAATTGAATTTTCTTCACAGGGGGCCCTGAAGTCTATATGGAGTTGAAGAATAGCTGCTTCCCAAAGGTCACAAATAGCATTGAGTCCTGCTGCGCTGGTCTGAGTCAGGCAGTCACCTCAAGGTCCATTGGCACAATCTAATTGGCAATAAGAAGCCCAAGCCAAATGCAGGTCTAGTCAGACAGATAATGCGCCTCGTCCTCAGAACATGAGCGGCAGGCTCCCATGGGCGGCTGCTGGCAATGTACTGAAAGTCACTGAAATGTTTGTCTAGTCGCATTCTGAGAGAATTATACAATAATGTGACTCTCAGGAGACACTTTCCCAAGTGAGGGCTTCAGAGGCAAACAGATCCTCATGTTTAGCTCTCATTCAGACAGACTTCGTGTTTTCTTGTGCTGGTAGCTTACAGAGCATGTGCTGGCTTTCCATTACACTCGCTCAAGGATGCAACTCAAAGAGATTCAAGTAGCCCTGAGGGACATGCCGTGTGGGCATAAACACAGTATTATCAAAATCTTTTCACCCATGGAGAGGTAAACACAGTACATATTGATTTGCTCAAATGTATGCGTCCAAATCTTTACAGCTCAGGTATTTTATTCTCATTGGTTAGTTACAGCTTTTCATGGTTTGGCTTCCTGTGTATTGATAGAACTACTCCACATGACTACTTCCATTCAATCCATCCAGCATTTCTTGCAGAACTGACCAGACTTCACGTAATAGCACAGCGGTTTTCAATTAGCATAAGACACAAGGTGTAGTGAATAAGGCTGTGAATGCAAGCATTATGAACCCAGTGATAAACATGCACCGTGACACTTGCATTGATTAAAGACCAAATGAATTCAAAGTTTTATAGCTTTTAGACAATGTCTGTTCGCTCTGCAGGAAAAACAAACAAACAAACAAAAAAAACCTTTAGCTGACATTTACAGTAATGTACACAAATTTTGTCAAAATTTTGCTGCTCTCTGCCACAGAAAGCCATGCTTTACAGCAGTGTTGTTACTGTTCACTAAAACTGAAACCATTAAAAATTGTTTTTGTTTGATTAAAATAAAAATAAAATATAAATTTTAGATGAAAAACTAATGCCTTGGCAAAGTTAATAATAATCATAATAATAATAATAATAAGTAGTTTAAATTGAAGCACTAAAATTACAAAAAAATAAAATTTATTAAAAAGAAATTAAAGATACCCTGTATATAGAAGTATTAATAACAACAACAAACAACAATAATAATAATAATAATAAAAGCCCATATCAAAATTACTGAAACTTTAGTTTAAAAAATATGAAAAAATTTAAATATTAAAATAAATCCTAACTTTAATGAATGCTATAATAATATACTGTATAAATAATACTAATATCACATTACTTTACAGTCATTTTTTATCATGGGTAAAAGGAGGTTCTTAAATTAATCTCATAAAACCACTGTAAAGCTTATTTTGCTAATACGACAAAAGACAATGTATAGGAAACAATTTGCAATGATAAATAATAACATAACACATACTACAAATACACTGAAAAAATATTTTTTCAAAGTTGTAAATAAAACAGACTACGAAGATTTTACAAGAAAATACTATTTCAGTAAATTTAACATGTTACTTGGCATTTCTTTATAATTGTTTGTGAAATTCACTAGCAATTTCTGAGTGAAAACGGTTTCTAGACCACATTTTTTTCACTGTAATAATAATTGGAATTAATCATTCTTCTGCAAAGTAATACAGTTCCTTACCCTAACTGCAATCTGTTTACAGTTGCCAAGCAACATAGGCCCACTAATGTAGAATTAGCAGTCACAGGTGTGAATTTATTCGGCATGGCTCATCCAATTAAAATTTAGAGTTAAAATTATTCATATTTTATCAAGTCTTGAAGCAATATAGCAAATGAGCCTCTTATCAAAGCCTTGCATGCACTCACCACAGAAAGGACCCTCATCAGAATGGTCAGCACAGTCGTTTCTCCCATCGCAGATGATGTTGGGGGGCAGGCAGGTGCTGGAGTCATTAGCACAGGGCTGAGTGGGGGGCTTACAGACGGAGGACTCACATGACTCTTCATCCGAGCGGTCTTCACAGTCGTTGTCACCGTCACACACCCAGCTCTTGCTGATACACTTCCCTTGGGACACAACATTCAGTCAGACCGCTATATAAATCAAACTGTCAGGCTTAATTTGTTGTTTGTAGGTGAGCATGAAGATACATCTGGGGAAATTTTAAAAGGTGGCAGAACGTCAAACTGGCATGAAGTCAGATGAATACAGAAGCTTCAGCTCATTTAACCCCCAGAGACCCACTGGAACATTTGTTTAAACCTTTTTATTATTTAACATTTATTTTTTCACACAGTGGGGCTCATTTATTAAATTAAAGTTGCTAGATTCCAAATTATTTTTCATTTAGATTAATTACACTTTATTAAGTAACAGAGGGCTGCCGAGATACTGAACATACTGAAGTTTCAGGCTTCTAGCTCACTGGGAAGGCTTTTATAAAGGTCAAAGCAACTGCACTAGAGTCCTATACATTTACAGGGGATCAGAGCAGAGTGTGCAAACCCCAGGATCATGAGGGTTTAGAGGGTGTTAGAGAGATGCTTTGAGATGAATACATCCACATTTCAGCCTCCAAGCTTCTTCAGTGGGAGAAGAGGGTTGCATTGACAATCCAACACAATGGGCAGCACATTGAACACATTTTATAAGTGGTCAGAAACTTGTAAATAACTCATGAACGAATAAAGTTACGTTGAAACCAAGCACACCATTGTTTTTCTTGTGACATTACCAATAAGTTTGATGTGTCACATGGCCCTCTTCCTATTGACAAAACAAAAGTTGTATCCAAGATGGCCGACTTCTAAATGGCCATCATGGTCACCACCCATCTTGAGGAGTTTTCCCCCTCACATATACTAATGTGCCACAAACAGGACTTTAATATCACCAACCATTCCCATGTTATTACGGTGTATCCATATAAATGGCCCACCCTGTACAATAAAAATAAAACAAAATAACAAAAAATATAATAAAATACCTAACTACATAATACTATTATTGTTAGAAATTGCAACAATATAAAAATAGAAATGTAATACATTTATACATTTCAAATTTTAATTAAAACAATAAGTAAACAATAAATAAACACTAATATCCTGGCCAGAGGAGAACTGTCCCCCCCGACTGAGCCTGGTTTTTCCCAAGGTTTTTTTCTCCATTTTGTCACAGAGGGAGTTTTGGTTCCTTGCCACTGTCGCCTCTGGCTTGCTCAATTGGGGACACTTAATGTATAGCGATTATCGTCAATTTGATTTAAAAGATACTATTTAAATTAAACTGAGCTAGACAATGACATCTCTGAATTCAATAATGAAATGCCCTTAACTGAAAATTGAGTGTTTAAAGGAAAGGGAAGCTGTGTGGCCAATTATGGTGACCCATACTCAGAATTTGTGCTCTGCATTTAACCCATCCAAGTGTACACACAGTAGTGAAAATACACCCAGAGCAGTGGGCAGCCAATGCTGCGGCACCCGGGGAGCAGTTGGGGGTTTGGTGCCTTGCTCAAGGGTCTCACCTCAGTCATGGTATTGAGGGTGGAGCGAGTGTTGGTTATTCAATCCCCCACCTACAATCCCTGTCAGACCCGAGACTCGAACCTACGACCTTCGGGTTACAAGTCCAACTCTCTATTCATTAGGCCACATCTGCCTATAAAATTTCAGGGGAGAGTGCGAATGCAGTCCGCCACTACCATAAATTATGCAGTCGAGATTCCCACATTTGGGGAATTCGCAGGGGTCGGCACGACCGGAGAGCAATGGCCGAGCCTCACTCTAGGTGAACTGCCTTCTTGATCATGGTGTCTCCCCTGCCAGGCAAGTATTAATAATTTAATCTTATTATTATACATTACTGACACTCTATCCTCCAATTTGATACTGTTAAGTGCTTTGACACAATCAGTATTGTTAAAAGCGCTATATAAATAAAGGTGACTTGACTTGACTTTGACTGCTTAATATTTTCCTGGAAACCATGATACTGTCTTTGCAGGATTATTTGATGAATAGAAAGTTCAAAAGAACAATTTATTTGAAACCGAAATTGTTTGAAACATTATAAATGTATTTACTGTCTCTTTTGAACAATTAAAGTGCATCCTTGCTGAATAAAGGTATTAAGTCAAGTCAAGTCAAGTCTGCTTTATTGTCAATTCTTCCAAATGTACGGCACATACATAAAGAGAATTGAAATTGCGTTAATCTCAGACCCTTGGTGCATACAGTTAACATTTAAGACACTGACAGTAGACGTTCAAATACAGATAAATACAGTTTAAACATATGTACATACAACTATACAGATATACAAATTAGGATATTGTAGAAAAATAAAGAAAGCGATAGATAAAGTGGCATAAGGCACATGCTAGATAGAGTGCAAACCAGTTAAATTAAACAAAACTGTGCAGATATATGTGTATATGTATAGAGTGTATATATAAGGTGCAAGAGGAGCTTATCAGTCTGAGGACATTGTATTAATTAAAAACAACGACAACAACAACACCAAAAAACTGACTGCCTCCAAACGTTTGAACAGTGTGCTTGTACACTTTGCAAAATTGAAAACCCAGGATTGAAAAACAGTGTACGGCAGTTGGGTTTCCTTGTGTTCAGTCTACCCTCATGATCAGATAAACAGGTGAACACACTTTAGTCTGTTTCTGAGCCTGTCAAAATGATATGGGATTTGGCATTCGGTGTGCGGTGCAATGGTCTGGAAAGAGTGTACGCTGCTGCTTTTTAGCACATTTTTGACATCAAAAGGAATAGGAACAAAACAATGAACAATTCTTGAGCTCTTTTATGGCTTGGCTGTAGATGTCTTTTCAAGGCAATCATTTCCAATTAGGGCAACTGCTACATCAAAAAGCCCCATGTTGACTGATTTCACTATGGTCTGAGTGGAGAAAAAAACTTCTGATAGATACAAATTACACCAAATATGTTCAAAAGAAATACAGAACGCTGAATTCTGCACATAACACTTTTTGTGTAGAGGTGAGATGTGTTGTTACTGCATCTTAATATGCAGGAAAAAAAATTGCAAGTAACCTAAAGTATTTGTAGGTTTGTTTCTTAATAAGTGCAAACACTTTTTCTCTGTGGCATTAGGACAAATGTTCCAGCATCCAATCCAACACAGAAACATTCGCTTAACCAGAACTGCAAATTAGTAAGTTTGTAAGTTTGACAGACCGATAGCAAACTGAGGAGTGTTTGTGAAACCAAGGGTCTTAATTTTGCATTTGTTAATGCTAGCGGGACAGAAATGACCTACCTCACCTTTTTAGTTTAATGTCATATAGCTAACTCTGAATATGGAACAATGACGCTGCTCCCAAAATACACCTTACCGTGAAGTACAAATCATTCCAGCTCACACCATTCATCTCAGCCACTCTTCATAAATACGAATTCTAACATAAAGAGATATTGCAAAGGATTGCACCATGTAACGAAAAACAGGCTGGATTTATCATCCGACTCAATTTGCACAAGGCAAAGATAACTGAAAGCTCAAGAATGACATTGTGGTATAAAATATCACCCGCTGCTTCACAGAATTTAACAGTTTTGATAAATGTTACACAGAACACGAGGAGAAAATATAGCCTTAGGTTAGTGCATGAAATAAATGTAAGGTCAGTGCAGACTAACTGGTTTTGAGGAACACCTGGTAGGCTTACCTGAGCTTTTGCAGGTGAACTTTGCCTGGGGATCACACATTCTTTTGATGCCTTTGCAGTTTGTTTCATCACTGCCGTCTTCGCAGTCTTTATCCCCATCGCAGCGCCAGCGCTCGGGGATGCAGGTCCCATCAGCACGGCAGTGAAACTCCTCTCCACTGCATTCCACAGGAGGCAAAGCTGGACATGACACAAAAAACTGAGATTGATCCTGGGCTATTCTGATTCCCAAACAAATGACTCTAATGAGTTATTTTTTGTGAATCAAACACATATAGTTTGACCAGGTCCTGAACTGTAATGAGTCAGCTCTTTTTAGTAAATAAAACATACACAGAGTGACCATTGTCACTCGGACCAGTTTTTTTTTAGTGTATGAGGAAACATTAAGCATGACCAGTGTAGTCCAGTTCCAACCCAAATGACTCGAAGTACTGAGTCAGTACTTTTTAGTGAATCAAACACACACAGCATGACCAGTGTATTTCAATTCTGGCACAACAGACTTGAACCATGTACAGTGTGATCAGAACTCCAATTCCTTTGCTGATTCTTTTTAGTGAATCAAACACATACACCGCGACCAATTCCTGAACAAAAGACTCTAATGCATCAGTTCATATTTGGACACAGAGATAGAACACAGAGTGTGGCAAGTGCAGACCAATTCTCTAATGAATGATAATAATCAGTTGGTTCTTTTTAGTGACTCAAACACATATAGACTGAGTAATTCTGTCCATTTACTTAACAAACGATCTTAATGAGTTGGTTAATTTTAATGAATAAAGCACATACAACGTGTGTGACCAGTGTAGTTCCATCCCCAAACAAATTACTCTAATAAAACAGTTATTTTCTAACAATATTTATTACTTAAAAGTACTAAAAGAATCAATAATGTCACAGCTAAGGATTAAAAATAGCAAGGTAAGTATAAAAGGAAAGTTTTTAAATCTCACAGACGCTCTTACTTCAATCTACTTCAACCAGCGTTAATAATGTTAAACTGTTTTATCAGTTTATTAATGTTTTATCAAGCATACTTCAAGATTTCCTCTTTTCATGTTAATAAATATTTAAATATTCTCTCCGACACTGGCAAAGACTTTAAGTGTCTGTGCGCTTCAACGCAAAGGACAGGGGCGAGATTTTCTTCAAGAGTAAGCCAAGCACAAAAGAAAAGCCTTTTTTCTGTAGCCTGCCTCAAGTTTCTGATTCATTCTGAACCCTGACAATTGACAGGAGTTAAATACATACTTCAAAAGCGTGTTTATACACCAAACCCACCTCAATCCCCTGCCTGCCATCAAACAAACAAATGGCCTCCTAGAAAAAAAGACAGCTGGTAACATTACGATCCCTTAAAGACTAAAGGGCTCCCTTCTTTTCTTAAGGCTAATGCTGAGAGTTACCAGTGTCTCCTCCACTTTACACATACAGAGCATGTGTTATACAATGATCTGTGTCCTGGTCTGGGATGATATGAGTCGGACAAACCCTCAGAGACAGACAGGAGCTGAGGACCTCCGTCAGGAGCCTGTTTGATGAATGGCTCCAACATTTCTGTGACAAGCTGGTGAGCTGAAAGCATTGGAGGACTCGGCCTCAGCTTTCAGAGGTAATTACAGCAGATTAAAAGATTCAAATCTGTAAGGTGGTTCCCTAGAGAGTTTAGATGAGATTAGATCTGTCAAGTGAAGAAAAAGGGAGAAAGTTTTAAACTTGTGTTCCTCAAATTAGGGACATTGCACCGAGGCAATTACAAGCAAGACTGACTTGATCGCTATCGTTTGGCTCTTTGTTAGTCTGCTAATTAGTCGTGTTAAACAGATTCTCTGGGAACCACTTGGTAAGTTGGTTAAGTTGTTTGTGTACAGAAAAGAACACAAATGCATTTTTAATTAAGGTAACAAGGAAATGTGACCTCTCTAAATGCTATTTGATTACTCTGATGCTTTTATTGGTCATACACTGTAGGGATAAGTACCCAAGTACTCAGAAGTAATGGTAAAGCTGAAAAGACAATTTCTGAATCTTCAAGGTCAAAACTTTTTTTTCATGCGTTTAAATTCAGTTATAATGCCGTATTGGGCGATATCTCATTGTATGATTATAGTCTGACAGCGATGTGATTTTCAGTCTGTGGTAGTAATATCTTTTGTTATATACTTTTAATTAATTATTGTTATATATTTTTAATATCATTTGTTATATACTATAATGGCTCATTTACATTTTACCATCATTTCTGTCATCGCAAATCTCAGAGTTTAGCATGGTAATGACATTGTTAACGTGTTTGGTCTTGGCGAAATAGATCTGCTACACTGCTGCGGCAGAGCAAGTACCAAGACTTGAGCCAATACATCCACAACATGCTGCTGTGGACATGTAAGAAATAGTGCTGCTGCACATATGGCATTTATGAAATAACCCCCATATATAACATATATGAAACCACCCTGTAGCAGATCTATACAGGTGGAGCTGGGGAAGGTGGAGGGTTTCTGAAGTATGCTGCAACTGCTACATCAAGCACTAGCTGAGTATTTAAAAGTTAAGCATCAAGATCATTGGCTGCTGATACGAACAGAAACCAATCAGCTGTGCCATGTGATAATACTGTCATTATGTCAGATTAAGTTATAACCCATCAGACTGCGCCATCTAGACTTTCATGGCCCCTGAATTTATTTATATGCTATATTACTGTTTGTATTTCTGGCTAGATGCTAACTATATTTTACTGGATCTGTATTTTGCAGAATGTATATGAAGTTGAATCTAATATAATCAAATCTAGATGTCACACAGGTGATCAAATAGAACAGAATATGGGAGCCGTCATACAAGTTTTTAAAAATGGATAAAAAATGGTGCCCACAAAAGAGGCAGTGGAAAAAACAACAAAAAAACAATCGGACACGTACTGCACATACCAACCAAAAATTACAGCCACACAGTCCATGAAAAAAAAAAAAAAAACTGTAGGTAATAAAATAGGCAAAGAGAAAAATATGATGTCTTACCAGGGGCAACACCAGCACAAGTCACATTTTCATCACTGAAATCCCCACAGTCGTTGTCCCCGTCACAGGCCCAGTGGTCTGGGATACACCGGCCGCTGGTGCACTTATACTGCCCATTAGCACAGGAGTGGACGCAGCCAGCCTCATCACTGTTGTCTCCACAGTCATCATCTACACTCACAAACACAGTACAGTCACACAGAATTAGTATCATGCAGAATAACTTTATTTACTATAACAGAACACTTTTGACAGTATCATGTAGACATATAATACCATTTAAAAGTTTTGGTAGTGTCTTTTTTTTATATTTTCTGAAAGAAGTCTTTTATGCACACCAAGCCTGTTGTTGTTCAATTAAAAATAGTTTTGTCTCCCCCCAGGATTCTTTGGTGAATATAAATGGCATAAGAAAATTATTTATTTGAAATAGACATCTTTTGTGACATTAAAAATGTCTTTTTCACTTTTGATCAATTAATGCATCCTTGCATTAAATAAAAATATTAATTTCTTAAAAAAATGACTAACTTCTGAACAGCAGTGTATATTGTAGGGTGTTTTTCATCATGCATTGTCACACAAATTGCATTGCTCCATCAAAACACAATAAAAAATAAATAGATTTTATGATCGTCATACACTTTGGTACCAGAAAATGTCACATTTTCCTTAAGGGGGTCTTTAACCCTGCTGTGCCTCATGCTTTGTTGCACAATACTAGGAACTGAAATGATAAAACAGAGGACAGCACCACAGGAGATTTTCAAAGAGTCTTCAGGGCATCGAATTATGCCAAGCCTCATTTTGTGCTGAAAAAATCAGCAAGGTATCCGAAAGCCCTGACCCTGGATAAGAAAAACTGCTTCCATATGTTGACCTTGGCTGAATGCTCTCATTTGAGGACCAAAAAGAGGAGATTGAAAGAAATAAGAAAAACAGATATAAAAAGAGCAAGTTTTATTGTTGTTGATGATCAAGCGCTGCACGCAGGCAGTAACGTATTGCAGACCTTGAGGGCCAGCAATAAATTATAGAGGTCGTTATTTTACACCCTCCTTGATCTGAAAAGGAGATATTTCAGATAAAATAATCTGTGAATATTTAATGGTTATTAATGTGATGAATATCTTGTGCGACAAAAAAGACTGGACAGGATCAATGGACTTAATTGAATTAAAGTGCCGGGCTTTCTTTTAGCAGCTCCCGAGAAAATAGGCTAATACATCATCGGGCTGAATAGAAGAGCAAGTAAAGCAAATGGTAAAGTATTTTCTTACTTCTGGATACACTCACCTGAGTCACAATGCCACTTCATGCTAATGCACCTCCCATTAGCGCAGCTGAACTGGCTGAGAGCTTCGCAGGTAGGGAACGCTGTGAGCAGAAAGAAAGACCGTGAGAAACGTTTGCCGTGATGCTTAAACCCCTTCCAATACATCACTGTCTCTTTGATACACTGGAGAAGAGAAGCCATTTTTCATTTAGCTTTTAGCTTTGAAAAATTGCAAAAGAAGTTTGTCCTGGCACAGATTGCCCTGTCATGCTAATAGATTAAATTTGGAGGCTCTTTTGTCCTCAGGAAATTTCATAGTTTCTTGCAAGTTTGGGGGCGAGCTTAAATCGGTAACTATTCTCTTGCAGTGCACTGCATTTTTTTTTTTTTTTTTTTTAACACAAGTCATACCACTGGGGTTTAGTGCCAGTATTGTGGAAAACAAAACACCCTGAAGGTCACGTGAAATGTCACAGTGAATTATTGCTATTTTCTTGCTAAGGTTAATGAAAAGAAATCACAAACAAAGGGAAAACGAGACCTCACAGATGCAGTGGAAAACAGTCAGAGGCAGTAAGAGCTCGCCAGGAAGCAATAACACACCAGCGATGAAATAGCACGGTGTGTGTGCTTTACTACAGCGTTGATTTAAAGATATCAAAAGGTTATTGTTCAACATTATGAATTACTGCAGGTTTTGCTATTAACCCGTGGATCATGATGCCTTCGGTGAAAATTGACTTTTTTTCAAGATAAATATTAGTTTATGGAAAAAAACACTGACGCATTTACAAGTTTTGGGATGAATGCAATCTGCACAAGTTCATAAGTATCTTGTTTTGTACCGCGTTAAACCTTTTCGTGAATACATCAGTTCTCATATGCGTACAGGAAAAGCGACATGACACGCAGTGAAGGAACAACATCTGTTTCTCTTTAAAGTGTCTCTCAGCTCAAAACCTCCACACAGTCTACCAGATAGTATGCATATATCCACACATGAAACCATTTTCAAGTTACAAAGGTAATTATAAGCGTGTGATCGTGCATTTGCTTTTAGTCAATGTTTTTTGATGCTTCTTTTCGGTAACAAGTCATATGTTAATATTCTCATGTCTTCTAGCTGTACTTGATTGGGGACTATGCTCTGACATGAAAGTATTATTATGGGTAATCATACAAACAGTCCACACAACCAATATATATATTTTGAACATGAACATGGATAGTTCCCTTGGAGCATTTTAGGCTTAAGTGCTGTTTTAATGGGCATAATGTTAATAGCACATGGCTCATAGCTTGAAGGGACTGAATGAACAAGCTTCTTGTTCTAGAATAGATCACAGTTCATACATTTACATAGAAGTGCTAAGAATGTATTTTAATCAAGACAACCCCCCCCTCCCTCTCTTTATTTAATTATTTATGAATGGAAAGTCAAGAAAAACATGCATGAAAATGTGCATATTTATGTTTCTTCATTTCAGAACAATCAAAAGATGGCCATATTTATAATAATTGGGTTGAAACCTGTGAAAATTAATGCTAAATTAATCAACAATTGCTTGAATATGTGCATAGGCATCATTCACTGTTTCTTAAAAGCGATTTTGCTCCACTGCGTGACATCTCCAAAACACCAACAGCTGTAAACTGAGAATGTGAGATTTCAAAAATAATAGATCCCATGGGTTTCCCTGAGAAAATTACTTTTAGGGAATTGTACTTTTCCCCTCACAAATAAAACCTTTGCTGGCACAAATAAGAACTCTTAGAAGTCAGTGGAAAGCACATCATTTGAAGTGTTGCTAATCTAGGAGAGGACTGTTACAAGTCAAGATTACAGGTGAGTCAACAAATAAAAGAAAAAATAGTTGTGTTTGAACATTTATTCCCAGAACATGTTTCGGTTATTGTTGACAGGAGTAAATCCTACTTCTAAATTTCACAACAGAGTGTTCCAGTCCACTGACTTTGGCAATTACTACTTTCAACATCGAGTTTTCACAATAGATCAGGTTCAACAACAAGCAGTGAGACTGCAGGGGTAATAACTCTGCCCACTGAAATTTGATTTGAAGGGGGAAAAAATCACTTATACGAATCTTTGCAGTAGACAGTGGCAGTTGAAGTTCATATCTCTTAGATTATAAAACAATCCTATCTGGAAATGTTTTCAAGATCACCAGAGTTGCTGTCCAATAATGGAAGGCTGTGGAGCTCCACGCCTTTCAGCCCAGCTTGATTACGATTAAGTGAAGTCAGGCGTACACTCTAATTACTGCTTGTACTGGGAGTGTTTGTGCAAGAGTGTACTGAGGCAGCCTAAGACACAGCGGAGGTAAACAATACAATGGCACTTTGGGCAATTTGCAACATTTGGTGACAGAACCCCAGAAAGTTACATTGTTAGCGCATAGCATGATAGAGAAATGGCAGAAGAGTTAGAATTTAAATTTTGCGCTTGAGGGAGTAAAAATGGCAGGAAGGAGAAGTAATATATATATACACTATGAGAAGATGCATTTACACAGACCTTTTAATGTACATATCAATGCACAGAGACCCCAGGGAAACAATGCATCACAAGCTCAAATGGTGATTTTTGTGCATAGTCAACAGAAAACAGTACAAGCACCAATTTTCATGACATAGAGCTAGAAATTATATGAAACTAACATGCATTAAAAAAAAAGAATATATACAGTATATATATATATATATATATATATATATATATATATATATATATATATTTATAGCTGTTCAGCATTTTAAAATAGCAGCCAGATTAGTTTAATTAACTAATTAATTATTACTAATTAACATTCTCATAATAAAGACAAAAAAAAAACATGAATTTTCTTTATTTTGTATCTGTAAAGTTGGAAAATATAGGAATGAATGAATGAATAAATAAATAAATAAACACCCATCAACTTTAAGAGAAACAAACTGAGTAGTTCCATAAAATAAATGTATACATAACCATCATTAAGTTGTATAAGGGAAAAAAAACACTCTTTACCTCCTTTCAAAAGAACTGATGACAAAGGAACATTTTTCTGACTGAGATTGCTGAGCCTCTTCAAAGGGCTACCTGTCTTACCCAACATTCCCAGCATTCGTGTGCTTCTTTGAATAGTCGTTTCACTGTGGGAGTTCACAGTGGTAACCTTCCTGGGTCATTTCCTCTCAAAGCCCTGTGTCATTTCCTTTCGTCTGCTTTCAGGGTCTGGGATGTGGTTATGGTGAGATTTCAACATCAGAGAATCTATGATTTGTATTATCGCCACACTCTTAAAAGCTCCTGCATCTAAGTTTAATTCCTTTTTCCTTTCTGCTTCTAAAAGCACAGACTCGGGGGCTAGAGAAATGTACTTGGTTAGCAGTGTACTCGGTCCTGAACATTGACATGTAGATGTTTTTGGCAAGATAATGTAAGAGTTTGCGGCAAAAATACACCTTTACAGTAAAAGTTCTCTTAGAACTGGAAAGTGTTTTTTGCGAGACAAACTTACCATTTTAACCTGTCCACAAACAATCATGGCAAATTACAGTCAGTCATCTGCTACATTCTTACACCTAGTTTTTCAGTTTGTTTTTAGTTTATTTGGTTGCAGAAACACATGTAATGGGGCCAGATTTGGTACAAGAAGTGGCACTGTGTTGGTGAAAAAGGGATAAGAGAGACTTGTCCTAAATAAAGCAGGTTCATGATGACAGCCCTGACAGATTCACCAGTTACACCACATTCAAATTTGCCAAGGCAATTAGCTAGTAGGACAGTGACTCACCACAGGAAGTGGATTCGTCTGACATGTCTCCACAGTCATCATCTTGATCGCAGCGCCACGCTTCTGGTACACAGCGGCCGTTACCACAGGTGAACTGACCAGCCAGACACGGCTGGGCTAAAGACAAAACGATAAAGGAAACAAGATAATCTGATTATTCATGGTATTTAGAGTATAGCAGTGACCACCTGAGATATTAATCAAAAAGAAAATAATATTGTTGTTGTGCTTCCATATAACGATTCTATTATTTGTTTGTTTGCTTGTTTAGCAATTTTGAGCAACAAAAAACAAACAAAAAAATGTTTAGGAAATGTTTAGAGAACAGAACAATTTGTACTATTCTTGGATAAACTAAACAAAAGTACTTAAACAAGCAAACATTAACAGGAAGAAACTCCAATTAAAACATGTTTAATTCTATAATTAAAAGTTAATAATAACTGATAACAAATGGACAGAGGGGCTACCCGTCAGCATTCTTGTGCTGTTTCAAAACAAAACAAAACAAAAAAAAACACAAAACCAAACCAAACCAAAAAACACAAAACCAAACCCAACCAAAACAAAACAAAACAAATTAACAGAACCTTTAACAGAACAACAACAACAAAGGAATCTTTTTAAACACACACATAATGAAACAACCTTGCACCAGTTTTTACTGGTCATATTTTAAACACACCTATAAGAGGCAGTCAATTTAAGTCTAAGGATAATTTCTTTAAAGTAGTTTAATCTCATGTGTGACTCCAGGAATAAGTCCCACCAAAAGGCAAGCATTTAATTCCAAGTTTACTGATCAAAATTGCACTGATACACCAGAGACTATTTTAGAGCCAATTCAAGCAATTCTCTGCTTCAGATCATCTTGAATCATGAAATATTAAATCGCTTTAACATCTGCTGTCAATTTCAGCTCCTCACTGATTCAGTATAATCACTTGTGTTCCACATCGCTTTGCTCCAACTGCTTCTGCCAAGTCAACAAAGGTTTGAGCCATCTCCGGCTGGAGGGTCAGCTTTATCAGAAGGATGTCAGACTGTTGACAGCATTTATCACATCTGTTCTTCCCTTCCATTGATCTTACAGCACTTAAACTAGTGAAAGAGTGTTAACTCCTGGAAACAGGCCAGGTGTTACTCGAGTTTGCAAAAAGAAGGTTGGGGAAAAGTGATTCTGACAATCTGTAGCGAGAAAGTTCACTTCATTGCACATACGCACTTATCGATTATCATGCTCTCATAAGAAAAAAAGTCAATGCTTCTTGCCCTATTACAGTACCTGAGAAGGTAGAATGACTCTCTAACAGATATTGTGAATTCAAACACTCATCAGTGAGATAAATAAACCAACATTTCAAAAATAGAAGGTGAATCACTCTACAATTACAGAAGCTGATGCTGTCACTCACTCTCAATGGCAAAATAAAACAGCAATGTTCACAGTTCCTACTGAAAACCATGTTTTAAAACATTTTTAACTGTAATAATGTATCTTAGAATTAATATTTTGCCTCTTAAAACATGAAAATATGCATGTAATTATTCAGTAATGCTGCCAAGACAATTTTACAGCTGTATTTTTTAATGGGGGAAGCACTGGCAAAAAACTAATTTATACGCATTACATTTATGTAAAAATTCTTTAACAAAAAATATATATTTTTTTTATGTAGGTTGCTCAGTTATGCCACTTGATTATGTTATATGATGTTAATTATTAAATATTAATAATTAAGTCAAATTAATGTTCGTTTTAAGATCCTACAGCTATGTGACTCAATGACAGGAAGACAAAGAAAAAATATTAAAATTCTTCATAGAGGATTAATAAATTTTATGAGTTTTATAATAAGTGACCCCGATGTATTACTGGCACATATTGGTGGATGGATCTGTTTAATATGTATGAGGGAGTCGAGCTCTACCTGAGCATGTTTTATTAGACTCATCTTCGTTATCTTCACAGTCATTGGCTCCATCACAAAGCCACCTTTTGGGTATGCAGCGATTATTGGGACACTTGAACTGGTCAACCGGGCAACTGTGGTTAGCTGGAAGGAACAACAGAAACAAAAAATTCAGCGCATGTCAAATAGGAAATATTTTGTTTAAAAGAATTAAATAAAACATACACATCATATCTAAGAATGTTACAAAACATTTTCAAGCTTGACATATATTTATATTGTTTTCTTTCTTTCTTTTTTTTGGACATGTTTTGTTATACTGCTGACAGCCCGCTCTACATACAAGTGAGTTCATATGCATAATACTCTACTTTTGTTTTGACACAGCAGTTTTCATTGTGCTATGCATCTATTCTCTTGAGCTAGCTTCACGTTTATCTCAAAAAAAATGTGTTTGCCCTCAGGCTTTTGAGTTTATTTAAAGTAGTGCCTGTGTTTTCCTCTACTATTTGCTCTATTTAATAATAGAACCTGCTATTATTCATAACCCTGGATACTCAACGTGTCCCCAACTGACAATGAGTAACAGATGAAATGGAAAAGCAGATTTGAGTGGGATCAGGCAGTAAAGTTTCAGCCGTATTAAACTATAGGACATCCCAGCAGAGCAGAAAATTGATTTTGCAATTCTGATAATTCTGGCAGAACATCACGTTAAAGTATTTCTCATAGTGAAAAATAACTCAGCCCCCAACGTTTTAACATGGTGCTTATCTTATCGATTAGCTCATGAGATGATTGTGCAGTGGAATGCAGTGCATGGGAGAACAATTTGATACTGGCATTCTTCCCATTTGATATTGAAGCCGTTTCTCCCTGAGATGTCAATTAGCAACTTGTTAATTATCTACAGATGATATGCAAACAGTCTATTTGTTCAGATTTACATTTATGTAGATGCTTTTATCCAGTTCAATTCAAGTTACAGTATACATTTTATCAGCATATATATTTACTTATTATACAGCTGTCTGGAATTATTGCTTTTGGCTGGTCATTTGAGGCATTGTGAATTTTAACATTTTTGCATAATGATCACTAAACTGTATACTGGTCCACTGCATATACTAGATAAGACTAAAAGAAAACCTTAAGGTTTAAAATACAAGTGTAACATTGTTGCAGTGTTCATCTGGTTACCAGGTTGGTAAAAAATGGATGGTGATACCTGAACAGAATGGAAATTTGATATTGAGTGATACATCACATATATGACACTGTGGCTTGAGGCCACAGCTTGAGGCCACAGAGGTTTGATGGTTCAGTAAAGCAGACACAACAGGGATTATACGTCGCTGTCAGAGAGAAAGAAAACAAGGTACATACAGCATATGTGGTCCTCCTCATCACTGCCATCTAAACAGTCATCATCTCCATCACAAATCCAATTTACTCGTATGCAGCGCCAGTTCCTGCACTGAAACTCATCATTTCTGCACCGCTGGGGCTCCTCTAGACCTGCAGAGTCTTCAGGAGAAGAAAAACTGAATTGTACAAAAAGAACTTCAAGAAAATATAGTCTGTCACAGTGTAGCGTGATGTGGAGTCTGAGTTTAATACTACAAATAAAGCAACAGATTCAGCAACAATTTGTCTCCTCTGTGTCTCTCCGCGTCACCGTAGCGCCATTTTGGAGAATATATGCAAACTGCATGCACTCTTCTGTATTAGCCGCAACACAAGGATACGTGTTCTACGTGTATTCACTCTTTGATTTGAATGAAAATAGCGCATTTGGATAATCTCCAAAATGGCGCTACGTTGACGTGGAGAGACAGAGAGGAGACGAGTTGTTGAAAAAATGCTGTTACTTTTATTTTCTTTCCATACAAAAAGTATTCTCGGCTCTTCATTACATTCAGATTGAACCACTGATGGCAGATGGACTATTCTGATGATGCTTTTCATACTTTTCTGGGCCTCGACAGGACAATTTACTTTAGGGTCAATTTGGACAGTCAGAAGCCTCCCGGTTTTCATTCAAAATATATTAAATTGTGTTCCGAAGATAAACTAAGCTTTTACGGGATTGGAACGACATGGGGGTAAGTGATTAATGACAAAATTTTCATTTTGGGGTGGAGTAACCCTTTAATTAAACTATATGTAAAAATATTAGTTCAAATAATTTTAAATATGACAATTTGATTTTGTCAATTTGAGAAATTTACTTACAATTTTACATGAAGAATACACTAGTAAATTATTCCTTTATTTTATTTTATTTAATTTTTTAAGTAACTTTCCTAGTCCTTTTCAGACTTCTTGTCCTGTGTGTGGTGTTTTTTATTTTTTTATTTTCTAAGAGAATGGTTTTTAAAGCAGCCTACCAGAGCATGTGACATTGTTCTTGTCCAGGTGCTGGTTGTCGGCACATGCGCACACCCGGCCTCCCGGGACGGCCAAACAGAGGGTACCGCAACCACCATAATTCACCTGGCAGGCATTGTCACCTAAAAAACAAACATAGGCCTAAACAACAGATATCTACAAATCTTCTTTCCCACTGGCAGGACGGCTGTTTATGTGTTCATCCCTTTATGGCTTTTAGCAACGTCTCTCCTTGAAGCACAGAACATAAAGTTCTTCTTCACTGCCCACTCAGAACCAATTTCCTGCTCTTCAGGGATGCCGGTGGTACACGGGGGCATTATTTTTAATCACACGTCAAGTAAATTATGGGAAACACTGGAGAAGAGAGCCATTTGACACTCTTTTTCTTAATAATCATAATTCGTTGTGTGGGCAATGACACCTACGATGGGGGAGGAGAAGAGAAAAACACAGTTTTGTGAGAAAACTGTCACTTATTAAGTTGAGGCATGGGGACAATAATAAGGTTTCATTTAGAGAGGGGATGAAAGGCATTGCCTGAACCAATGAGATAAAAACTGTTTTGTAATGGCCAATCTGTGGTACTCCAGGGAGCGGAAACACAATTAATCTTTCTCCTGACAAGCGCTTTGAAGAAATTCCTCTTCTGCTGAGAATGTAGACTGTCAAAAAGCCTGCATTTTCAGGCCAGGAAATTCATACATGACATAACGGCAGTTCCCCACATTCTCCTGTCAGAAGTCTTGGTGTTACGAACGCTGTAAGTTCGATGTCAAGAGGAGAATATTTAAAACATGATAAGAGTCTGCTGGTCCCAACTGCCTACGTCGTCATTCTCAAAAGAGTGAGTCTCTCTGACAAGCAGCGTACTGTCTGCTCCCCTAAAACTGCACCGCTCTTAGGTAAGTAAGAGATGTGGGAGCCGAACACACGGCTGTGTTCTCTGTGCCGCTCGTCTGCATGTGCAAGGGCCCCGCTGAGCAGCGTCCCTCCCTCTGCGTGTTGTGACTGGCAGTTATGAGGGAGGATGACAGTAATCATCCCTCCTTGCCTCAGACATCCACACAGAGTTAAACATTCTAAACAGAGCTTTAGCCCCCACTTCAGTGGATTAAACCCACCCACTCAACAGTACGGCTCCTGCTCTGCAGTCGGTTCTGTGCTAATCAAAGCTAAAGGCAGGAACATTTGTAATAGCTGCACTGTGTGTAAAAATGTCATTTATTATGAATTTTCTGAAAGAATGCACTACTACATGTAATATGTGAAAATATCTGTAAACTAAAAAATATCTTTTTAATTCATGCATATTACAGTTTGGTAAAATTAACCATTATGTACCAAAGTCCAATGCTGAGCCTCATTCAGGAATGAATTGAAAAGCATCCAAAAAGTTTGGGTTTGGTAAGATTGTACTGTTTCTAAAAGAAGCCTCTTATGCTCAGCAAGGCTGCATTTATTTGGAATATATATATATATATATATATATATATATATATACACACACACATATATACATACATATACAAATACATATATAACATAGCTAATCTAAGATAATCTACTTATTTATTTTATTTTATATTTATTCATTATTTTGTAAAAAGTGTTAACTGTCACATTTTTATATAATAAATGCATTCCTGCTGTATTAATCTCTTTAGAGAAAAAAAGGAAAAAAATCTTACTTAAGCCCAAGCTATGGAATGGTACTGTACATTAATAAACCAACATTCTTTTTGCCATGGTAGAAGAACAATTAATTTTCCAGAATGGTGTAATTTACTCCAAACTCCAAACCATTATTAATTAGGTCACAAGATTGAGACCATAAACTCAAGTCATCTACTCTGCCAACAATCAAAATTAGATTCATTTCTTGAGTAAATTCATCTTCCTGTCATTGCGAATCAAAATCCTCTATGTTGTGGCCAATTCAATTTACATTCCAACTTACCTGTATGAATTAAAACGGAAAAATATCAATTCCAACCATTACTCATCGAAATATAATTGAAAAAGATGATACATGTGTAATTCTGTAACTTTTATTTAGAGTTAAAGTGACTTTACCCAGCTGGCTTTGTGCATCATATACTCGGAGCCCGAAAAGAGGGGGCCGCTCACTCCTCAGCAGAGAGACTTCACCAGAGACCAGATCCAGCTGGAAGATGGAGGCGTTCATGTACTCAGTCCAGAAGATGGAATTTTGGTACTGTGCAATCCCAAACGGGTGATTGAGTTCCCTGCCACTGTACACAACCTACAGTGAATTGCAAAAAAAACACAAAAAAAAAAACACATTACCGTGCACTTCTCTGACAACTGTGCGAGAAGATAAACCTTTTTTCACTTTAACATCTCTTTTTTTACTCCTACACAGCAATAGGATGACAAGTTTAAAAAGTGATATTAACGATGTTCCAATGCTTCAAATATATGCCATCAACTCTCAAAATGCACTCTCATTTTCTAAGACCAAATTATCTGAGCTATGCAGTCAACATACATTTCATAGCTCTACATGTTTATTCTGTCAATGTTTGTCTCAATAATAGTGCTATTCAGTCATGCCGTCAATCCATACGCCTATCCAGGAAGCTAATTTTCCATGGGTTCCCTCAGGAATTTCTAATGGGTCTTTATAATAGTGGTTTTCGATCTGGAGTAAAATAAGGTTTATGGTGAAATTACATGGAGATACATTTTTTTTAAATATGAGTTTACACGCTTGATTAATTGTTGAGTTGTGGTCTTTATTAGTCAGCATTAGCCCTGGAGTTGTAGCCCATATTAACAATTTAATAGAAACAAAATTCACATTTGAGGTAGGACTGTGGATAATTTGTATGTCGCAGAACAAGAATAAAAAAAGTATTTTCAAGTAAATTATAAGGGAACCCAGGTTAAATACTAATTCTCCTTCAGGTTTTAGGAAGCTCTGTCTCATTTGGTAACAACAATCCCATTTGATTTCTACGATTTCTAAGCTAAGAAATAGCAACATTTGAGCAATTTCACTCACCATTCTGCCCGTCCCATTGAGGTAGATTCTCTCAATGTGATCATAATAGGCATCACACCAGTACATGGTACTGGTTCCATGGTCCAGAGTGAGTCCATTGGGCCAAAGCATGTTAGATGTGACAAATATTTTCCTGTTGGAACCATCCATCCAGGCTTTCTCTATTCTACCGATGCTGTCGTTCACCTCATCCTCTTCCCAATCCGTCCAGTACATCCAACTGCAACCAAAACCAGAACCCAGTCAGTGTAGTCCATGAAAACAGCACTTGTATTTACTTTTGAAGCAGACATGAATATCAATCACATCTTACTCTCTAAGACAGGAAGTGTACAGTTGAAGCAGATTGAAACAAACTGCCTTGAGGTCTAAAAATGTACAAGCTTAACTGAACATAACAAACAAAATCTGCTTAAAAACGTCAGCAACTCGCACCTAAGGGAAATTAAGCTTATCTATATAGCTAGATATATGATATATGATATTTTTTTACACATTTCTTTTTCTATGTTAGGTATATAGACTTCTGTGCCAACATGAACTGTAACTCTCAACGGGTTAGTGATATTTGAAAAGTGATTGGGTCAACGTTCTGACATGATCCTTTCCCTAGTAAGTGTGCTTAAGGGATTTGTTGCCTCTGAGTACTACTCAGCGGTCAACGCAAGCTCTTCTGTCTCATCAATGATAGAAGCTGTACTTCATGTGCACCACATAAAACAGAATTGGATAGAGGGTGAATCAAGCGCTCTCTGTCCCAGTGTGTTGGCAACGTGACCCCATGAATTATTCAGAAGGCAAACAGCATGCTCCAAGTCTCATCCTGCACTGTTCAGAATGTAAGGAGCAAAGATTACATGGCATTTTCCATGAGTAGAGCACAAAACAGGGCCTGAGGCTCTTTAAAAATGAAGTCTTATTATAATTGTTTTACTTTTTCAACTAATCGTCAGTGAAAGAGGTGTTTAACCTTCAGAAAATGTTATATCTAATATTTATAATATAACAGTATAATTTTTAGGAGGTTAAACTAAAAATACTATATGACGAGTTTTATTTTCGTTTAATTTTCTATGAGGATTTTATAAATGTTTAGCAATGAACACTTAAGAAATTAAAGAAGAAAAGACGAAAGTTTTTAATAGTTTTATAAACAAGCATCAGAAATAATAGACATTATTTATACAGTTTAAAAAACGACTAGGGTTGAAATTTAGCCTAAATTAGTTGCTAACAAAGTTGTATTTCTCATAAATTAATGTTAATTTATGCTAGATTAATTGTTTATGTCAGAAGACAGTTTATCAAATAATATTCCAATAATTCTCCCAATCAATCAATCAATCAATCAATCAATCATGCATCTAACACTGTACAACACTGTACAATCAATCAATAAATAAATAAATAACTGTCACATATACACTACAGCTCCAATGTTTGAGGTTGGTAAAATTTTATGTTTTTGACAGAGTGCTCAACATGATGACATTTATTTGATCAAAAATATTGTAGTGTTTGTGAAATAGTTTATGGTCAGAGAGTGAGAGGAAGAAAGACAAAATAAGTAGTACATATAGGTGAGGATATGAGCATGAGAGATAGACATTCCTTAAACTGGAGCATCAAGCTAGGACAACACTGACTTCATTACACTATGGAGTTTATGCGCTATGAACAGGTATAGGAGTTTACAAAATCAGTTTTGACTGGCTGAAAATCCCACAATTTAGGAAATCTGCTCCTGGGGATGAATATAAGACAGCAATGAAGTGAGCACAGAGTAAAGATAAAAAATAAATAAATAAAAAAAAGCATCAAACAAATGGAGAGACAGAGATGTAAATCTTGAAAGTCCAAATGACAGAACACAAGAGAGAAAAGAGTTACTGAGGCAGGCAAGTTCATTCTTATCATGATATCACAGGCTGCTTGTGGCATCAACAGAGAGATGTATACTGTATGGGTGGAAGAGATAAAGAAATCAGGACAGTTGGGTGTTATTTCTGGGGGGAAGCCCATCCAGCAGACCAGACAAAGATCAACATGCCACCTGCTCACCTGATAGATGGCCAACCCCTAACGATGGGACCTAACCCCCTTTCTATAAATAAGCCCATAGAGGTGGGTCAAAACAACACATCCAAAATTATACTAGAGACTATTAAAATAAAGGTTAAATTGGCTGCAAGATATTTGAGAAAGATATTTTTACTTGATTGCTGATATTTACTACACATATAACAATATGTTTGGGTCAACAAATTTAATTGTAATTTATTACATTATTGTTAATTGCATTACGTTTTTTTAGATCTGAATAATTATTAAACTGTTAAAATGTGACCTTGGACCACAAAACCAGTCATAATTGTAAATTTTTCACAACTGATTTTAAAAGATTTTTCAAAAGATTTATACATCTGAAAGCGGAATAAATCAGCTTTCCATTGATGTGTGGTTTGTTAGGATAGGACAATATATGGTTGAGAGACAACTATTTGAAAATCTGGAATTTGAGGGTGCAAAAAATTTGCCTTTAAAGTTGTCCAAATTATGTTCTTAGCAAAGCATATTACTAATCAAAAATTAAGTTTTAATATATTTATGGTAGAAAATTTACAAAATATCTTCATGGAACATGATCTTTACTTAATGTCCTAATGATTTTTGGCATAAAAGAAAAATTGATAATTTTGACCCATACAATGTATTTTTGGCTATTGCTACAAATATACCCCAGCGACTTAAGACCCTCTACTGCATGCATTTTGATGGTACATGATAAAAAATTATTCCACATCATTTGGGAACATTTTATTGATAAAACATTTTTTTGACCACCCTCCCCCATCCCAAAATATGTTTTCGTTGCCTGTTAAATTTGTTAAACTTCAAGAAGCACTTCTTCTCTGCTGTGAAACAGAGGTGCACATTACACATTTTGCACATCAGTTTGGGTGTTGCTTTGCACCCAGGAACCTTGCATCTTCCCTTTTTGTCACACATAATGGGACATCCTGGTTAGGGTTGGGAGCTGTGGACCCCTGCTTCCTTACCCCTTTTTGCGCAATGTTTCTCTGTGGCAACAAAAATAAAAACTGAATTTCTGAACATGCAAAATAAAAATAAAAATCATAAAACCTGACAAAAGTCTTCTCTACACCTTCATACACACACACACACACACACATATTTTTTATGTACATTTCATGTCATTTTAAATAAGATTACTAAAGCAAATAATCTTGCCGCCTTCTCATACCATGTGCTCCTGTGACCATGTGTCAGATCAGGATGCCCCACCTTCAAATGGTGCTTGATAGTGACTCCCACACCTTATTGGACTGTTCTTTGATACTTTTCAAACATTTAATTGGTTGCAATCATTTAAAAAAACATGCACTTAACCTGGGGCATAAGAAAAACTTTCCGAGCCTGAGGGCAAAACTATGCAATAGAGGGTAAAGACTGGTTTTGTGGTCTAGGGTCACACATATCAAATTGTATATGTTATCTCACTATGTTATCTCTTAACTTGTAAATTTGATAAGCTATCTCACTCTGCAATTAAAAATATTTGAGACAATAATATATATATTTTTTCATGTTTTTGAAAGACATCTCATGCTTGTGATGGCTTTATTTATTTGATTGAAAACTGAACTAGAGATTATTAAAATAAATGCTAAACTGATTAAAATGATTTTGATTCCATTCAGTTATATGATATTTAATTAAGATATTGTTTAAGTAGTTAACTCTATATTTTAAATTTACATTGAAGAATATACATTGAAGAATTATATATTTACATTGAAGAATGCCTATTAGACTGGTCAAATTAAATTATAATAATTTCATTATAATATTGTAATTTACAAAAATAATTATATTAGGACAATTTAACGTGTTATCGCATTGACCGTCGGGTAGAAGTCTGCCGCGGAGCTCACCCCAGTGCGGGCTCGGCAAAAGTGCGGATCGAGGGCACATAGCGGCCTTAAAGGGGGCACTCGCAAGCACCCTTCTAAACACTAAAATGATGAATGGGACACCCTACGGTCTCGTGGACTTAACAGACATGCGCACGCGGCGGGTATTGTAAGTCCATAAGACCACAAGTGCACATGGAGTGTTCCATTTGGGACAGGGCCTATTTAGGCTAAGCATCAACATTCACTAACCACTGTTCACAGTTATTTTTAACAGAAAAGATTGCAACGAGCTCGTAATCACGACTTCATAAGTGGGAAATCACACTAGGCAAACGAACCGGGCTTTGGGGTCAAATGCACTCGGATTTGGTTATGGTTGCCTAGTGTGAGTACACTCTTATTCTCCCGGTGTGCATCCTGCACACACGAGTGTCTACCCGCCCGCACCCGCACTTACCCATCAAGTGCTGGCCCACGCCGCACTCTGCTGCGTTGGGTCCTGCGGGTCCCACGGGAGTGCAGGTCTCTACTCGGAAGGTGCCTGTTATAATGTTATGATCGAGGCTCTGGACTCGGAGCATAGCTTGTTTTTCTATAACAGACTATAAAATATTCTCTATAAAAATGTTAATGCCCTGGCAGTGACAAATAGCTTTGATTTTATATTTAATTTGATTACATTAATGTTTATGTTGAGATTTACAAGAAATATTTTATTTTATTTTATTAGCAACTAGGCTATGTAAAAGAAATACTGTGGTAAAAAAGCACCTTATTTGTTTAAAGTGTTTGCAAACAAAATGTTATTGCACTTTTGTTCATATTGTAGTACTTTTGAATGAAAAAAGTGCGCAATACACTACTTTTCAATTCATTATGGAATTTTGTGCATAATAATATGATTAATCGCAATTAACCCTCTATGGTACAGCGTTGCCTCCAGGCAACATACTTTATTTTAGGGTTTTTTTTATAAAATGAGACACCCATTTAATTGATAAATGCTATCTCAGGGTAGTAGAACTCAAACACTAACCAATGAAAATGCAGAAAAAAGTGGTCACATGACCCACAGGAGTCCATTTTGCTTCCACTAGGTGCGTTCGACTTCATGCAGCACTTAGCAGACCGATCGGCGGCTGACTTGAAGCAGTGCATGCCGGTTAGAAATTTAGTCCGACTTGAACCGGCGCCGACCACACGTCACTGTCACGTGTGGCATCAAAGTACCGCGATAGCTTTTCGAGAGCAGCCGGCTGACTCAGCTGGCGCAATTTCTCCAGAGCGACTGCGGGAGCGCTGATGACGACACAGCTGTTTCACGATTGGCCAAATTCACCACATGACAACAAGGACGTGTATTTCGGGTTTATTCTGACAACTTCAGTCCCACTAATGCTCATATACGGACTTTCAAAAAAATAAAAATAAATTAACTTTTCATGTCATCTTCATCTTGTAAATCATGTTTATTAAAAGATTACAATTATTTTTACTGCAATCACTTTTTTGTTAATTCGTTTATATAGGTTTTGTGCATAGGTTTATTTTGGACCTTTTTCATACAGACCCTTTACAGTATTAAGCTGCATAACCTATTTAGATAATTTTTTTATGGAATAAATCAAGTGTCAATCTTACAGACTTTTAATATAATGTGGTCATCATGGATTCTGATTGATACTAATTGTCTAGTTGCTGGGTTCATCCATCTTCACTTGCATGTGATTACTACCAACAACTCTGGCTGGATGTCAACTTAATACAACATTCAGATCACTTTCATAAGATGGTATAAATAATAATAGAAAGGCAAATAAATTGGGCTTATCCCTAGGCCTGTTCATGGTGTTCACGTATGAATGTTCATGGTGTTTTGTCTTACTAAAATGTGCTTACCTAACTGGAGAAATAGTAAAATAAGTAAACAAATATGTAACATCCTAATTCTTTTATCTGTAATGAAAACCACATTTAGTACATACAATTATTATCTTCATAGATTATTTTTATTAAGTTGCAGTAGCAAAAACACACATAATGAATCATACTGCACAAGTCAAATTTTCAATATGTTCTATTTATTTACTTTGTTTCTGTCGTGATGACACCCTTTCAAAATATTACATACATCTTAAAGGTTTATTAAAACATAAACCAACATAGTAATAAAAAAAGAATCACTTCTAATGAAAATTGTTAAGTATAATTGCATTGATTGGTTAGTATTAGAAATAACGAGTCACACTGGTGTTGGGTATGGTCCCATGTCCCTTTGGATATATAAAAACAATACTTATTACATTGAACCTTTACTCACTTTCGTTGCTCATTGTGCTCAATTTCATACAACAATAACGGCATTTCTATAGCTTCCAGTTCGTCTGCAATAAAGCAAGCAAATGCCACGTGATCTGCCATGACTGAGGTAGATGCAGCAAACTACGAGAGCCCCGAAGTGTCCGACTTGACGACTCCGTTTTCAACTACGCCCCTGACTGCAAGCGGCTACTCTCGTTGACCACCGTCTGTAGCCGTGCTTCAAGTCGAACGCACCTAATGTCAGGACATGTGCACATGTCACATGACTCACTATTTTCTCCATTGAAAAGTGCATTTATCATCAATTGTCATACATATAATTGCCTACAAAAATCTGATTCGCCTTCATTATTAAGTAAAGAAGTATTTTCAAAAACTTTACATTATATATCATCAAATGTATTTTAGAAAATTACAAAAAACTTCATGTTGCCTCAAGCCAACATTGTAACGGAATGGAATCACATGAGGCCATGCAGGCCTGCTAGGTTATAATACAAGTATATGATATTTGTAAGGAAAAGAGTTAGAATTATCTAAATGTATTTGCATTTTTGCTAAATTTTGTAATGCATTTGTAAAAAATAGTAATTCAGGTACTATATCTGCACATAATTTTATTTTTCTGTTGAGAGGAATTGCTTTCTGAGCTTTCACAAGCAGTGAGGTGTCATTATTGAGGAAGGAGATTTTACATGCATGTGCTTGTGTGTGTATGTGCATACTTGTAAGAAGAAGGTGCATATTAGGATATGGTTATGCTGATTTTTTAAATTTTTTACCTTGAAACAACTCTGATTGTAATGCTTTGATATGATAACTGATATGATGGTTTGGTTATACTTGTGATCCACGATGGTACAATGTTGCCTGAGAGCAACAGCTGGATATGAAATTGCATTTTTATTAGATATGCAATGCATTAAACTACTAAAACTGTTCAATTATTTGGTTAAAGAAAATGTTAACAATAAATATATTTATTTTTTATGCATGGAAATGTAAAATGTTTAAATTTGTCTGTTCTGGTACAATGTTGCCTTGAGGCAACAAACTTTAAAAAAATGTAATAAATAAATAAATTAATGAAAATGTTTATTGATATTGTTATAGTGTCCAATTTTAAGTAGGAAAAACATCACAAATATTTGTTTCCTTGTTGATATCATATTGCGTACCGTAGAGGGTTAATCGCAGACAATCATGCGATTAAAAATGTTAATCATTGCTCAGCACTAAATTATATATTATTAAGTTATTCAAATAATATTGCATAATATTCTAATAATGATTAACTTGCTAAAATATAAAATGTAATAATCATACATCTTATAAGTTTCTCACTCTAGACTTGAAAAACAGCCACAAAAAGCTAGCTTTGCTTTGAAGTAGTGTACATCAATCACTTTATTTTGGCCATCGTTCAAAGTTCATGCACTCTATCCTCTGATGCCCTGTTAGAAAGGTAAAAAATGTACATCCGCTCCAAATTTCCATCTTCCACCTTCCACTTTTTCCTCAGAGTCTTTTTTTTTTTACCGGCTGTCAAAACAGGACACATCAATGGCACCTCAGAAGAGGTGCTTCTCATTTCCTGTCTGGGTTCTAGCTCCAGAAAGCTTTAACTTTCCACTCCCAAAGAATAGTGTCAAGCAGTCTGCAAGACATTCTCTGAGCTGGCAGTTCAGCAGATGATGCTTTTAATGCAGATTTTAATCGCTTCCACACCACTGAAGTTATCCCATCGGGAATGACATGCAGTGGTGACTGGGAGATAAGTTGGCGTTTTCGTGTTTTACTCACGCAAATGTGCTCTATTTGCAAGTATCTGTTGACAAACTCACAAAAAGACAGTTTTTAGCTTCCTGTCATTGCCCTTTGCTTATTTTATTGTTAACACTGCCATTCAAGATACATTAGCTTCATTAAATGCGAGAGAGAGAGTCACATAAATTGTACAAGCGTGAGGTCTGAGCAATGAATATAATTATGGCTCTGAGCTAATGAACCCATTGTGTCTGGAAATAAAGAAACTATTCTGCATTTGCTTTCCCTCTCTTCAAATGATTTGGTAATCAACACCACTTGGGTTCACTAAAGATGGTAAAAATCTATTCCAATGTATATTAATTACTTAATGATAAGTGCACGCTTTTAAATAAGCCATTTATTTACAGAGATTTAAAAATAAATTCATTAAAAAGTACTCAAAGCGCCCTTAAGATACCACGTGGAATGCCCCAAAAGATCTGACGACCATCGACCAATCAGTATTACGGTACTTGAGTACTTTTTAATCAGATAAAAAGAGAGTGAGCAGGTTGTCTGATTGGATCTGAGAGGACCGAGAGTGGTTGTTTCCTCATTGCAGTATCTCGCTTCTTCAGCCTTGGCTGGCTGCATCTCCTCAGGATTCATGAGTTACTCTCACACCCAGGGAGGGTGATAATGAGATTGGCTCTGGGCCATCAAACGCACCTTTTTATTGGCCGTGCCATGTCAGCTTACTGGTACACACACACACACATTAACCAGTGCAGACGGAGATATGCGTGGATGGGCGCATGCATGCTTCACTACTCTATGTAAAATTGCATTCGCCTCTGAAGCCATGCAGTGTAAACAAATGCTAGTAAATAAACTGGAATGAGGACTGTTCCTTCAGGCCAGGTGGAAAGTGAGTAGAGCTCAGAATTTTATCACAGATTGCAATTGTTGATGTAAATGAAGATTACTCATGTTTTTCCAAGCACGTTTCAACCAGATTTATTGGAAAAACTTAATTTCACTACTCACTTTAGGAATTTTGTTGACTATAAGTAACTTTGCAACTATATATCAACCACCCATCGTTAGAGTATTAGTAGATTGCCTACTTAACTAATGCTTTAATTTGTTGGTGCCCCTAACGACATTCTACTGACTATAAGAAACTTTGCAATTTAATTTTTTTCAGATGGAAATTTACTGTTGATCACAGAACTGTGTTTCACTGACAAGATGCGCATGACAATCACAGCTTTTGCCTAATCGCTATAGCGATTTCATTTTGATTTATCGTGCAGCCCTAATACAAGGTATATGTCCATATCCACAAAACATAGAACACACTTAGGGATGCCTGATATTTTGGCATCAAACTGGTTAATGTCCCTCTAAATTTATCATCATTTTATATATTTTTTTTTTCATCAACATGATATATTTAAAAAAAATTCCCCATGAAAATTATTTATTCAAATCTTAAAATGGAATATATCTCTTGAATACAAGTCTACACCCTTACCTCATTGAGTATGCGTGAAATCCATGAATATGCTAATTAGTCTCCGCCTCCACTCAAACATACTAGCTCAACCTGCACCACTTTCATTCAGTTAACTGAAGTAGTAAATGCTACACAATGGCAAGTAGCAATCTTGGATTAATTGTTATTGCTATGTCATCCATTGCAGTTTCGAGAATGAATTCTTGAGTTATACAAATGCAGAACGGATGATAGCATAGAAAGTGCACAAAAAAAGCACTCCCCTCACAATCACTAAAAGGCTGTCACTTATCGTAATCCATCATGATCTCACAAAGGTATGTTATATTCAATTAAGCTCTACACTGCACAGTTAATCTCTTATTTACAGTGTATCCACACCTTCTTATGAGAGGATCTGCAAACGTGCAGACCTCAGCACTGAAACAAAAACTTTTGAGCGGTGAGTGGATTCTGACTAACTTTAACACCTCTGAATGGCCACTGCATTCAGGAAACCAACACATATGTCTATGATTGGCTACATGACTCAACGCTGCAAAAACACTTGAAATAGAAGCCTTTGACCAGATATGAAAAGCCCTGGTAGTAAAATAACAAAATATAATAATATAAAAGTAATAAATGTTTCTATCCAAATCATGAATCTATGAAAGTTGATTGGCATTTCAAATCACTGTATAATACATAATCTGCATTTAGGATTGTGATGATGTAACAGCTGTTCTCTCTACTGTACCTATTCAGAGGATCCACCACTATGGCTCTAGGGTGAGACATGTCTCCTTCCAAAAGAGTCTTCCGGGTTTCAGATGCCCGCTCTAGCCTAGCCACGCTGATGGTTTTTCTGTAGCCATCGTTGGTCCAGTAGAGATTATTTCCAATCCAGTCCACTGAAATCCCCTCCACATTATCAAGATCTGTAAGAGCACACACAATTCAGCTGCTGAAAAGCTGTTATCGAAAAAAATAACAACCTTTTGTACCATTTATATGATTTCAATTCATGCAATTTCAGGTGTAAACAGAGTCTTTGTGTAAGAAAATGAAGCAGCTTTACAAACTGAAAAGACCAATAATATGTAAAAGAATGCAAAATGTTAGGTAATCACCATCTTTGAGAATTGTTTCCCGACTGCTTCCATCGACTTTCTGCCGACCTATCAAAAAACTTGTAGTATCAGCGAAGTAAATGTTTCCTGTTTCAGCATGATAGTCAAGAGCTCTTGGATTCACCAAGTCCTCAATAGGAACCATGTGCTCAGTGCTAGACTTCACATTCATGTCCAGACCACGGATTATCCCAGGACGTCCCTTTCCGTAGAAGAGGAATAGATCATTCTTTGGTTCTGTAAAGACACAGATAGAAAGTATTAACATAAGTCCTTCTATGCCATATACAAACTACCAGTCAAAAGTTTGTAATAATTATTTATTTGATTTTATTTTTTGTCACACGATCCTTCAGAAATCATTCTAATATGCTGATTTGCTGGTCACTTATTATTAGTGCAACAAATATTTATAATGATTCTTATTATTACCAGGGTTTCTTACTATTGCTGCATATTGATGAATACAAAGTAAAAAAAAAAAGAACTGAATTATTTTAAATAGCAATCTTTTCTAACATAAATGTCTTTGCTGTTAATTTCAGATTATTTTAAGATGCCCTTACTGAATAAATGTATTTTAATAAAATATAAAAAAAAAATTAAAGTAAATATTTCTTAATGTAAAAAAAAAGAATAGTACTGTATCTCGTTTTCCACAAATATATTAAGTTGCAAAAAAACATAATACTAATATGAACATAATAATAATATGAAATGTTTATTGAGCACCAGAATATTAGAATTATTTCTGAAGGATCATGTGACACTAAAGCCAGGAGTAATGTTTCCTGAACATTCAACATCGCCATCACAGAAATAAACTATATGTTAAATATATATATAAATATATTAGGCTACAACAGAAAATAGTTATTCTAAATTATATTACTATTTCACAAAGTTAGTGTTTGTACTGCATTTCTGATAAAAAGAAATGCACCCTTGAATAGCATAAGAGACTTCTTTCAAAAACATTTAAAAAAAAAACATAATTATTCCAAACATTTGAATATTATCATGTTTTTTTTTTTTTTTTTTAGTTTGATCCCAAATCAGTTGTGGGAAGATCTACAAAGCTCAATACTGGCAGTGGCAGACATGTTAAGTTACAGAAATGAATGGCGCAATCAGCCCCACTTAGCATCCCCAGGCAAAAATTATCTTGATTGAGAGGATTCATTTGACAAGCTCCAGCAATGATATTTTTGTTCATTGGGACTCTGTTTAAACAATAAATCTCCTGTTGTCAGATTAACACAAGCGCACAATAGAGGCTGAGGTTATCCATGGTGATACAACAATCTCAAATAAATTAACCTCTAGTCACAGTGGGGATAAAATAAAAGGGCAGACTGGCCTGTCTGTTATGCGGCAGGCCGATGGGAAAAGAGGGTGATTCTGGTTAAAGAGAGGGACCTCACCTCAACATCCACCTCCTCCCTCATGGGGCCACACCAGTGTGGGTGAGACCACACAAATATCACTTCAATTTATCATTCTGAGTGGAAAAGCTCCACTACTTTGAAGACAATTAAGTGGTTTGAGACCTATATGTCAAACAACACAGGGACTACTGGATGCCACAGTCATTTAGCATAGCTTCTCATCTGAAGGAAAGAGGCAGGAAGTATAGCATCTGGGTGGAAGTATAAATCAGAAACTTCTCGAAACAGAGCTTGGTTCATTATTGTAGTCACTTCATGCTTAACTCAGGATCGTCATTAATTGACCCATAGCTTTCATTGTCAACTAAGTAAAACGTCCATTGATCAGGAGGATCTGCGTATGGGGGAACAGAGTGGAAATGGCGGTAATGGCAGTAATGAATCATGCTATAGGCAGTCAATAAAATAACATCACAACCACGTGGGCCAATCTCCTTAAAAGTTCATCTCCATCTCTGTCAATCCGAGCCAGTGCCAAGACTGGCGCAAATGCAGAACCGCTCAATCTTCCCGCTTAACAGTGTAACAACACACACATTTCAATTTCCAGCTCTAGACAGCTGACGAGAATCGAATAAAACAAACACATATTCCATCACCATTTCTGCAGGGATGACGTGACATTAGGTGTCATAAAATCATTGGGTACATTTTTTTTCATTTGGATGGCAGAGAAGAAATATATTTTTATTAGGGCTGTCAATCGATTAAAAAAAACAATAAGGAATTACAGAATTTATGTAAATCGCATTATATTTGTAAATGGTTTTATATAACTGACTGCATTAATCCTATAAATCCTACTGTATCGTACTTGATGCATGCCTTCTGTTGTCTGATTAATAATTTATACATTTTAGCGAGTAAAATGCCTTTCATTCTAAAAGTGATTTTACTGATTTTTATGAAGTACATTTTATGTTGTTGTTAAAAGGATAGTTCACCCAAAAATGAAAATTCTGTCATTAATTACTCACCCTCATGTCGTTCCAAACCAGTAAGACCTTTGTTCATCTTCGGAATACAAATTAAGATATTTTTGGTGAAATCCGATAACTTTCTTACCCTGCATAGACAGCAATGGAATTACCACGTTAAAATAGTCCATGTGACATCAGGTTCAACTGTTTTTTTTATGAAGCTACGATAATACTTTTTGTGCGCAAAGAATGTGCCGTGGTAATCTCGTGAATGCACAGTGGAGACTGACCCAAAAGAGAAAAAAATCATTGAATAAAGTCACTATTTTTGTTTCTTTTATTCACAAAAATTACTCTCATAACTTCAGAAAAAAAGGTTGTTGCGTGGACTATTTTAACAATGTAATTTCCTTTCAGGGCCTTGAATGTGGTAGTTGTGTTGCTGTCTATGGAAGGCCAGGAATCTCTCGGGTTTCATCAAAAATATCTCAAAGGGTTAGTTGGGGTGGTGATGGCGCAGTGGATAAGACACATGCCTTTGGTGTGAGAGACCTGGGTTCGAATCCACTGAGAGACACCAATGTGTCCCTGAGCAAAACACTTAACCCCCTAGTTGCTCCAGAGGTGTGCGACCTCTGACATATATAGCAATTGTAAGTCGCTTTGGATAAAAGCGTCAGATAAATGTAAATGTAGTTCACCCCAAAATGAAAATTGTGTCATTAATTACTCACCCTCATGTCGTTCCAAACCAGTAAGACCTTTGTTCATCTTCGGAACACAAATTAATATATTTTTGATGAAATCAGAGAGCTATCTGACCCTCCATAGACAGCAACGCAACTGAAATGTTCCCAGGTCCAGAAACGTAGTAAATACATCGGTAAGAAGAATGGTTGAGTAAATTGTTATTTTTGTTTTCTTTGCAAAAAAAAAAAAAAGTACTCTCGTAGCGTCGCAAAACTGAAGTTGAGCCACTGATGTCCCATGGACTGTTTTACCGATGTATTTACTACGTTGAGGGTGAGTAATTAATGACATAATTTTCATTTTGGGGTGAACTAACCCTTTAATTTGTGTTCCTAAGGTGAATGAAGATCTTACGAGTTTAGAAGAACATGAGGGTGAGCAATTAATGACAGAATTTAAATTTTTGGGTGAACTACCCCTTTAAAGGGGATGCGATTTCAAGTTTTCCTTTCTCTTTGGCGTGGTACAAGCTGATTGCGCATAGATAAGATCCCTGAAGTTGCAAAGCCCAAAGTCGCAAAACCAAAGAAATATTCTTTATCAAAGTTAAGACTGTGCCACACCCCCCTAAAATGGCTCATTCAAACACGCCCCCACGTCTACGTCATGATGTGGAAAAATTTGCGCAAGGCGTGGTTTCAGTAACCGTAGTAGTGTTGAAGCAGCCATGTCAGGGAGAAGTTCTGTGTTTGGCCTTCCGAAAGTAGATACATTTAGGAATCATTAAGATTACTCACAACAAAACAGCACAACCCAGATGTTATCACAACGCATTTTATGGACGACTGTTTCGTGATCTTAATCGCGGCTTTTGTGTGTGTGTGTGTGTGTGTGAGAGAGACATGTACAGCCTGTCAGAAATCGTCTTAATCGCGGCTTGTGTGTCTGTCACGCGACTTTGTTCCTCTTTCGGGCTTGAAAAAATATATATTTTTCATACTATTACTTCATAACAAAGGCTTACAGGGTTAAAAGTTACACTCGCAGACATAATTATTGTTATTATAATCATTATTTTCAATCATATTATTTCGGAACTACACATTTGAACAGCTAGAGTACACAAAAGTAAGGCTGTGAACTATGGTGGACTGACTTTTGCAGGACAGCCCATCACTTCCCAGGCTGAATCCGGTACGACAGCGGCAGCTCCGGGATTTGTAGCTCCCGCTGAGAAGGCAGATGTGCGAGCATCCTCCTGGTTTACCATAAAGGTCAACTTCACACGCATGGCCCTTGACTGAAGAGAGGACACTGGTGTCAAATTTGCAATTAGCATATTCATATATACATGTAATCTTGGAGAATGTGTTGTTTTAAAATTTATAATACAAAATCTGAAACAAAAACCACAAAGTGATGTCTATGATGCAGGAAAAAACCCCCAAAAAACAGATGCATAGACATGCATGCTGTTCTGTCTAAACAAGCAATGCAAACCAAACACATACTTTACCTTTTGGTTGACTGAGCTTGTGGTAAACCCGTATTGTTTTTGCATTTCCTATGCTGGTTAGCGTCTCCGGGTCTGTGACATTAAAGCGATTTATCCGTAAGATGTCTACCACTGCTCCACTGGAGGGTTCAGAGCGAGTTGCGTACAAGTAGTCCTCAAAGACAGCTAATCCATGCAGGTGGGCCACCTAGAAAAAGGAGCATTGACTACTTCAGGTTGATTAGAACATGCAGAAGCTACTTACAGTAGCTAGGTAAATACCACCTTGTAAGCTCAACAGAAAGCAGAACAGCACAGATACAGTCCTTGGTATTTCCCTTTGGTTAAACATCAACATTCAACATCGAATTAGCCATTAGCTAAAGCTGTTATTAGGCTTAATTTGACCTGGCAACAACCCCCAATCTGAATAAAGAGGTGCAGATTTACAGACAGGCTGAAGGTAATGGAATCGTGTTGATATGCATTCAGGCAGTTCAGGACATTTGGGAGGGTCAGCCAGAGTGCATGTGTTTCTCTGGGGACACCTCAATTCTGTGCAGTGATTTTAGCCTACATGCGATCTCTGCAAGCGACTTGTGATGCGAGCAGACTGGGAGTGCTGAACCCTGCCTGCAAATATACACACATTAAAATGTGCATTGTGCTTCACCTAAACCCACAGGGAGATAATTCATCCTCTCTTTCCCTTACTGCAAGAGGTAAGAAATAGTGACAAAAAAGTGTGGCTCATAATGTTTTTCTCGTTTAAATTTATAGTCAGATACTCAACCATTCCTCCAGGGCAAGAGTGGTTATTCCAAACAAAATTAACAAAGAACATTTCATAATAATACTATATGAAAGCCAGTTTCCACCTTTCCACCTGAACCTCTTTTAGGACGGTACAGTTCCTGAAAGAAGGGTAACACTTTAGTATAGGGACCAATTCTCACTATTAACTAGTTACTTATTAGCATGCCTATTAATAACATATTGGTTGTTTATTAGTACTTACAATGCACATATTCTGTACAACCATATTCTACATCCTTAATTCTACTCAATACCTAAACTTAACAATTATTAATAAGCAAAATAATAGTTTATTGAGGCAAAAGTCATAGTTATAAATATAATGGTTTGTTAATAGTGAGAATTGGACCGTAAAATAAAGTGTGTTCGAAAGAAGTATCTTATGCTCACCAAGGCTGCATTTCTTTGACTAAAAACACAGGAAAACATTAATATTGTGAAATATTATTACAATACTTCTTTCTATCTGAATATGCTTTAAAATGTAATTTATTCTTGTGATGGCAAAGCAGAATTTTCACATGATCCTTCAAAATATTTGTATGGAAACTCAATGATATATCAATTAAATATCAATTTAATGTGCTAAATGCTAAATAAATCTATCAATTTCTTTCAAAATCAATCAATCAATCAATCAATCCTTCTGACCCCAAACCTTTTAATTGTAGTGTGTGTACATATAATAGTCACAGTCATAAAACTGATATACAATTGCAATTGAAAATAAAATCTCAATATACAAATATAAAGAACTCAAATACAATGAAACGTTTTACTTGTAATTAAATAATTTAAGATAAATTTTTGTGCAACTTTTTGCTAGAGCTATGCTTCAAATAAGCACTTGGTTTGATATTGTGTCATCTAATGGAATTGCATTCATGAAATATTAAGTGCAGCTTAAGCATCCAAACACTCTGGTGGCCACTGTATATCGAATTTATTGATTTAAATATATATATATATATATATATATATATGATTACAGCTGTGTGCAGTGGAGTTTAAATGAGCAAAGAACAAAGCATGCTTTAAAAAAAAAAAAAAATGTTATTTTGCATAATAAGAAACCTGTTAGAAAAACAATGAAGTCGAAAAGGGTAGATGCGGTTTTCAGGACTCGCAGAAACTCACCTTAATTTGCTATGGAAATTAAATGTGTTAGCAACCTCTCACCAACACATTGTAGCTCATGTTTAAGAGCTCCATTAAACCAAGCACACCCGCACCTGCGTGCATACAGTCATCCGTTGCTCAATGTACGTGGCCTTCTACACTTTCCAACAATGAGAAGATCTTTGGGTTGCTTAGCTGAGGTCTGCTTTTGAATAATAATGATCCATAATTACCGGCCTCTTAAGTGCACTTCAGGTAAAATATTCAAATGGTGAATCTGTTTCTGTAGCCCGTGTTGATTTAAACTAATTAATGCAAGAACTATCTTGAGAAATTAAAACACAGATGAAGCCACACAGTACAGTTGCTGCTGGGTATAAATGCCATAACCAATTAATACTTGAAATCAATCTGTGTACAACTGTGTTTGTTTCTTTCTTCCACTATCAGGGATTATTTAAATCTTGCATCAGACAAACAACCCTTTACTTCCCTTCACATCACCGTTGGTAAGTATGCATATCGTATTAATTTTACTATTAAGAGCTCAATTATCTAAATCACTTTTTTGGTATATTAATGTATGGTAACATTAGCGAAATTTCAGCAAGATTTCGCAAGACAAAAAAGTCCATTGTCCATTGTCAATAGATGCAGCTCAAACACAAGTCACTTTCAATCCAAGCTGTTTTTTCCCTCCAAAATCGCATGACCAATGTGAAAATGAGCGAAATCAAAAGGAGTAACTTTTTTGCCCAGTCACACGGATTCAAAATCAAATGACAAGATTTTTGCATACAGAATTTTTCCAAGCATCAGTAAATGTGACTGCATCCTTAGGCTGGGATAACCTTAAGAAGAATTCTCTTTTATGATCATCTGCTGCTAAGCTGCTACATTTTTTATTCTACCCACATACTCTACTGTTCAAAAGTATGGGGTCAGTATTATTATAATTATTATAATTTGAAGAAATTTGAATAATAATAATATGTATTTGTTTGTTTGTTTGTTTGTTTTTCTGCAAAAAAAACACTCAATTGATCAAATGTGACAGAAGTTTCCACAAAAATATTAAAGTCTACCAGTGAATAGGATGATTTCTGAAGAATCATGTGACACTTAAGACTGGTGTAATGGCTGCTGAATATTCACCTCTACCATTGCATAAATAAATGTCATTTTAAAATATAATAAAAAAAAGAGTCTTTTTCAATTGTAACAACATTTCACAACATTTCTGTTTATACTGTATTCTTGATCAAATAAATGCAGCCTTTGTGAACATAAGAGACTTCTTTCCAAAACATAAAATAAAATAAAAAAATCTTCAACCCCAAATCTTTAAACAGTAAAGTATAAAGCTGTAAAATGACAAACCACGATGCCAAAAAAAGAACAAGAACTCACTTGATATCCCTGGATGATAGTGTGTCTGTTCTTGCCATTGTAATCCACCATTTCAATGTAATCCAGATATGCGTCTGCCCAGTACACCAACTTTTTTACCAGATCCAATGCTACGGCAGTCGGCCGCTCAACCTTATAATCCACAAGTCGAGTTCTGTTGGTGCCATCCATGTTGCAGCGCTCCAGTTTGGCTTGATTCCCATAGTCGGTGAAAAAGAGCATCCTGCATGTGATCAGGAAAGAAAGTGCAATGTTTTATTAAAAACAAATTGAGGTCACCCAAAACTGAAACTTTTATCCTTATTTACTCATCTTCATTTCATTCCAAACCTGTAAGTCTTTCCATAAGACAATAGCTAGAAGTCACCAAGAAAGCATTCTGTATGCTATAGGTTTGAAACAACATTCGGTTGAGTAAATAATGACACATTATTTTTTTATCCCCTTAAAAGTACAAATTACTGTGACACATAAAACAACAAGATCTCATGAGTACAGTTTTTCATCACTGGCTTTCCTGTAAGACTTTCTTTTTGTTTCCACCCATAAAACATGTTGCCAATTAAAGCAAGACCTCATTAGTGACATGCATAAATGCATTTATCAAATGACGCCATCCTCCTTTGAAGTATTTCAATTACAGTAGCCCTGCTCAAAAAAGCTTTATTTTTTTCCCTTTGTGTATGCAAATAGATAACCAGGCTACAAACCGCTACAAAAAGTCTACCAGTGAATGCAAAGTGTGTTCAACTGAGTGTTCAAGCTCTAACAACATCAGATACCTAGTGGCTGATACTGCAAACACATCATTGAATTAGGAATCTAACAAGGAAAGAGTTCACATGCAGCCAGCGGTCCCCAAGTGCTCCAGAGAAGCAAACATAAAACATAAAGGAAATTTTAAAAAAAGCTTCACCGTAAGGAGCTTTTTATCATGGCAGATCCATCTCGTAGTCTCTTGTTATCCGGAATTCTTTTCAGCGCGGTATCAACCTTTTCTTGTAAGTCATTTAATTTGTCCCTTGGGGACTGAAGTCGCAGAACTCATTAAATGTTTCAAAGTCAGACTTTTAGCTGGTTAGAATATTAGTAAAAGATGTAAAAAGCATGTCTCTCTAAGGCTCCTGCTTCTTGACCCTCCTCAAATCTTTTGTTTTCTGAATGCTAGAAATAATTGAACCTTGTATCAGTGATGCTTTTCCCGCCTGCCAACAATAAAAACGAATTGGCTCCTGTCACACGTACAAAGTTCCAGTACACTGTGGTGTGTTTGACTTGCTCTGTGTTCCTCAGCCAGATCCATTTTCTTTTTTTCTTCAGATTTGGAACAGTTCAGCGCCCAATACAGAAATTGATACTACATTCTTCCATAAAAAACAGAACAATTCCTACTAGAAGGAAAAAAAAACACTAACTGCATTGTTCCGTTATGTTCAAAGCTGTTCAAACTGGATTAAAAATCAGATAGACATACTCTCAGCCACATCTTCAGACCACCCACAGTCTAATGAATATTGTACAAAAACCAGAAAGGCCATTTTTGATTTGGCAAGCTTCACTGTTTTTAACTTGACATACCATCTTAAAAATGCAACAAGCCGCTTAAAAGGAAGGACTAAATGCATTACATAATATGAATAATATACACTACCGTTCAAAAGTTCGGTGTTCTATAAGAAATTATTACTCTTATTCAGCAAGGATGCATCAAAGGCATTTATATGTGTTACAAAAGATGAAAGAAAAAGATGAAAATATGTTTACCGAGCACCAATCAGCATATTAGAGTGATTTCTGAAGGATCATGTGACACTGAAGACTGGAGTAATGATGCTGAAAAATGGCTACCATTACAGGAATAAATGGTCATATTTTAAGTTTGGGCACAATTCTAAACTATACCAAATTAACTATTAACTACAACCTTTACCTCAGTAAACTCTTAATTTGCTGCTTATTAACAGTTAGTAAGGTAGTGGTTACATATAAGGGTTAAGGGATCTAAAATATGGTCATGCAGAATAAGGCATCAACGAGTGCTTTGTAAATACTAATAAACAGCCAATATGCCAGTAATAATCATGTTAATAAGCAAACAGCAAATAGTGAGAGTTGGTCCCTAAACTAAAGTGCTACCAAATACATTACATTTTGAAACATTAAAATAGATCATTTTAAATTGTAATAATATATGTTTTGTTTAAATATATAATTATATTATATATTGTTAGCAAGAGGATCCATCTCTTTCTGAGCAAGTCACTGCCATTTATTAGATTCAAGTGCTGCTGAATGTGATTTTAACACCAAAATAAATGACATACAGAAGGATAAAGCTGATAAGGTATCTGCAAGTTCAGTGTCTTGTTCCTGCTATTATATGGAAGAAAAGCTTTCATACAGCAATCCATGATAGCATTCACTCATCCACAGTCAGCATCCTACATCCTGTAGTTTATCTCTGTGCCTCTAGAGGTCCCTTGTGCTCTCCTCTGCCTTCGTGTGGCCTTGTTATTATTATCCAGCTCACCTGTGCCTTGTTTCCCCAGTGTATTTAAGTTGTGTATTTTTTCCTAGGTTCCTCACTCGGTTTTTGAGTCTTTGCCCTGTGTTTCCTGCCTGGTCCAGCAAAAGCCTCTCTTGCTACCCCAAGTAAGGTATCCTGAGTTCCTTTCTTTGACTGTAATTGTTCTCTGGCTTTGTTATCTGGCCTCGTGGAGTTTTTATCTTCTCTTTTGGTTTTTCCATTGTTTTTTGATGTTGTTAATACCTCGGTCCGAGAATAACTTTTGTTGAATTATTCTTGCAAAGATTTGTATAAATCTTCATTTCCTGGAATACTGCCTTAAGTGCAGTGATGAAGGCAAAAAAGTAAATTAATTAAAAATAAATCTTTAACTTGTTTACGTATATTCCGTATATTGCTCTGCGCTCTAGCACTGAGTTTGTGTTTGAGGAAAAAAAAAAAAAAAACACTATCCACCATTGTCCACTGTACTGTGTATATACTTTCTACATCTGATTCTAATCATGCAAATAGATGAGACATGGATGCAGACAATATTCTTGCAGTGAATGTTGCATTCTAATACCACATAACAATAACCACAGAATGATAAATCAACAATACTTTATTTATTTGTTTGGTGGTTAGATAACAAACTCAATAAGCCCAGGCAAAACACAATGGGAACCAATCTGACCCAGTCATACATCTCATCTGCTTCTTTAGACCTTTCGACCCTGACTTTAAGTAATCACTGCAAGGTGACACAATGGTCCAACCCAAACCCGGACCGCAGGGGAATTTCATTACTGTAGAGAATACCGAGCAGAAAATGCCTCCCCTTTCTTTCACCAAGACAGATTACCAAACAAGAGAGAGGGGAGGGTGAAAAGCGGATGTATAAAGATTTGCGCACAGCTCTGTTTTCATTTTGCTCTAAATCAAATTCAAGTTTCACACTCTCCACTGACTAAAGAAATCTCACCCTGCTTTTCGAATTGATTTGGGGAATATAAGTTAGACTTTGAAAATCGAGGTTAAACCAAGTTCAGTCTTATTCCCTCTCTGGGATTTTTGTTTCAAATTAGAAAGCTAAATTTTACATAAAGCCTCTCCAGAAGCGTACAAGAGGACGGAGGCTCCTTCAGGAAAACAGGCGAGAAATTTGACAAATATATATATATATATATATATATATATATATATATATCAGAACCACAAACGAAACACTTAACGTTTCGTGAACTCTTTCCATAACTACTACGCCTCATGCTGAGCCACTATCACAAACCGCCTCAATTTCTTTTGTTTTCACTCAAGCGCTCCAGGCTGACAGACTTCCTGCGTTCCCTCAGCCTCCCTCACACACAAGCAGCTCCAACCTCATCTTGCCAATTACAGGAGGAGGACCAGGAAAAGCAGAACAGTTGGCTGTGTAATGTAGTAAACTGCACTTTGCTGAAGCCTGGAGGTTTAACCACTGCACTCCTCTCCCACATTCCCGGGAGGAAACTGGCTGGATGCACTGAAGGCCATGTACAAATGTGAGAGAGCCATTCCCGTGGGTTATGTTCATGTAAACGCACCAACGGCGTGTAAAAAAAAAATGCCTTTAAGTTGGTACAATTACATGCTCATCATGGACCATAAAAGGACACAAAAAGACACGTTCACAATGAATGGAGGAGGAACAGTGTTGAGCTTGTTTGATAAGGGTAAAAAGGGCCAACTTCAAGATTTTTCCTAAACCGGATTTTCTGCTTAAGGTCGGCTCTGTGAGGTGAATAAGGGGATCTTTCAAAAACATATGGGAGCCCAAGAGAAAAGCACAAAACCAGAAGCATATATTTCTAAAGCCACATCCTAAAGCATATGTACTGCACACTGAAAGCTTTGCAGAGTTGAAAGCTAGAAAAACAAAGCAATTATGTATCTAGCCAAGCGTTTTATTTGGCCAAAAAGACTGAAGCATTTGCTTTCACTTTACTTGTGCACTTTGTACAACTTCTGCTTTGAAATCATAGATAATTTTATTAAATGTATTCCATGGTCTGTCTGAATACTCAATTCTGATTGGCTGGAAGGTGTTGATTAAATTCGTTTAACTGCACAGGTAGTTCCAGGTCAGTTTAATCACCGTTCCATATTAATGCGATGCTTTAATTGATCATTACACACTAACCAACACACATCACTCGCTCGCACACACACACACGGAGAGAGAGAGAAAGAAAGGGAGAGAGAGAGGTCGGAGATCGCAGATTGTGCTGCACACACATATTCACTTGTTGTCAACGCTTCCCTGCGATTTTTATTACTAAAATAAGGTGATAAAATCGCAGTTTTTGAAGTAATTGTTTGTAGAGAGAGACGCAGCAAGCAGGTACACACAACTATCATCTCTCTCTCTCTCTCTCTCTCTCTCTCTCAATCGACAGTTAACTGAAATACATGCTATAATTCATTCAAATAAATGTGGTGTTGCAGCACTATTTCATCTCTGTGTCTGATTTGAAACTGGCAGAATGCTAGCGCTAACTAGCCGTAACTGACGAAAATAACCGTCATTTTTACTCTTCCGGTCAAATATTGCACTGCAAAGAGCAATACAAGTTTTAACTTGACTATAACTTGGCAAATGGCCACGGAATAAGCAGGATAATCAATGGCTAGCCGTGCATTAAAGGATTTTTATCGCGTCGGGCTGTTCTTTGCTTCCACGTCGTGCATTAAAATCCATTAATGCACATCTAGCCGTTGATTATCCCTTGCATGTTTTTCTTTGCCCATAATGCATATATAATATTTTTTAGTGCATCCGATACATTGATACTGTACATATTTTTATAAGTGTATGCATTAAAATAATTAATAAACTAATTTGAAGATATCTTAAATGTAATTTATTTTTTTTTAAATGTAAAAAAACAAAAAACAAAATCAATAAATTTGTACATTATTTTACACATTTATTTATTTATTTATTTTTATTGTTATTTTTTAATGATATAATGTATCCCTGAATTATCTGATACCTGATACAATATGCAAATCAGATCATATTAAAAACTGGTGAAAAATTTGATTTAGAGTGAATAAACTCGTGATATTTTTTTCCCTTCAGTTGTAAAATGGACTTTTATTTCAACAGACACTATATTGAGCATCGAGATGCCTTTGCAAAAATACTTTTGTCTCTTTTTAGCAAGAAGACAGCCACCATATTGAGTGTTACAATTTCTATCATTCATATGTACGAATGGACCACCTCTGCCTTATATACAGTTGGCAATAAAACATACTTTAGCACTAAAATGCCAAACACTAAAGTGATGCAACTAGAGAATTCAGTCCTCTGTGCATTCCATTCTAAATCTTTTGAAAGTTTTTGAAAGATTTGCGAGGTTGTTGATGATCACAGGAGAAAGAACAGCATTTGGAATCAAGGAGATAAACAGCTGTCATTTCCTTTAAAAACGCCTTCATTCAGGGCAGTCAGGATTTCGTTTTTGTCAGAGTCACAGCACGAAAACAAAAGGATGACAACCACAGACTGAAGAACGGAAGCAAAATTTATGGCCTGGGCTCTCCTTGCACTCTTTAGTCTGCTGAACACCGGTGCTACAATTTAGGTTCACTGGGCACAAGGCGTCTCATTAAAAAACCCGGAACGGAGTGCTCTGCCTGTCCTTGCACTCTCATGAATAAATGGGACAAACTCTCTCCTGAATTCCTATTCTAAGCTCGCCGGGGATATTACCACGGTGCTCCTTTTAGCAGCTAATAACTAGTATAATCATGCTGCCCTTCTCTCCTTTGAGGACTCTTTGTGTTCTTTTACTCATTTCCCCCGAAACATTTCCACAATCACCATGCTGACATGAGGGATCCACCACCCCCTTGTTTCAACTGCGGCTTTGTGGTGTCAAAGCAAAACAAAACTCATGTAAAGCAGATTTCTGCAAGGGCGTTCGAGACTGTGGGATGCCGGATAAATCATGGAATACTAATGACACTCCTGACTGTGGGAGTCGTAGCACAATCATGCAACCAGACAGTGTCGAAAAGAAGAGTAAATATTGAGCTCTGGGAACAGTACAGGCAAGATGCATTCAGATAAATATTTGACTAAAATATTGCAATATATGTGAGAGGATTTAGATCATCAAAAGCCTTGTCAAAGATGAAATCTCGCTTCATGCATTTTCAACTCACCCCATTAGAGGATCCAGAGCGATTGCTTTAGGGTTCAACAGATCGAGGTCTATCACCGTAACACAGGTGTCTCCGTACTGGTTGCAAACGAATATCCTGTCGCTTGCTTGATCCATGAAGTAAAAGTTTCCTGTGAGCCAGTCAAAAGCTAATTGATCAACGTCTGAAACAAAGGAAAACATGGTCAATTTACACAAAACAAGATGATATACGTATTGATGTGACACATCACTAATTGGCATATGTTCATGCACAAGTCATTGAGAATTCTTGCCATTAAGTAATAATCAATTAATCATATTCATGAAAGACCTTATTCATGAAAACTAATTCCTAATCTACATATTACAATTGCTACTTTTATTTTTTAAATTAATATTTCATTGTTCAATGTTGTTAGTGCTTTTTATGATGTATTATAAAGAATATTTGTCCATTTTAATTGGATTTTAGATGGAATATAAAAATTACGTAATGAAATGCATTAACAAGCATGAAAAAAAAACTACAACAAATAAATAAAACAAACAGTGCACTTTATAAACTAAAAAGAAAATGCCTACAATTGAACAAAAACAAAAATTGCCCCATAAACTAAGTCATATTAGTACAATTTATTGAACAAAAACAAAAAGTGCCCCATAAACTAAGTCATATTAGTACAATTTATTTACTTTTTCAAGATCATAAACGTGGGGTCTATTAGAGGCTCTTAATGCACTGCACCAAACTTGAAATATGCTATAACCGAAATGCTTTGCTTCAAGTCATAAAGAAATTCTTGGTTTAGAGGCTATTGTTTGGATCAATATCCTGAAATGAAAGCATGTTCTTAATCTATGATTCAACACTGAAAACGAATAGGCTAATTATTAAAAGAGTAATAAATCATTTTCCATTTGAGATCTTTTAATGAATACTTAATGGATACATACTGTAGGTTGAACTACACAAATGTGCATAAAGCATTTAATGTAGTGGTAAATAAATTATAAGCTCTGTTAGTTTCCATACAGCTTGCATTGATAAGCACTATGCAGTCAAGCAGAACTCAGTGTTACACTAAATGTTTTGTCCAGCATGAGAAGATTAGGTCTCATGAGCATAGGACAAAATGTACTGAACATTTAACATAAAGATTTAACATAAGATTTGTTTTACATTGCATTAGTACTTTACATGAAACCTACATTTCTTTGAATTTTATTATATTTCAATTCCACAGAAATTCCAATTCAGTTCAAACAGGATGCAGAATTTGAATTCCAAGGCAGATTCAACTCAGAATTGTGCACAACCGTAAATTTTGTCATATCCCTTTGTCTAATCACTCATCAAAATCAATGCATCAGTTTTCTTTCAACGTATTGTATTTTCAATGTACTGTAGCAGGAGAGTTTAACAGGAATCATACCGTGGAGATTCTGGACTGTCTTTACTTCCTGTTCTTTAGTGAAACCACTTGCTTTCCTCATCCTGGCACACCGGAGTTGTCCGGAGGACTCTGAGGATGTGACCCAGCATACTGATTCCTCTTTATGGTTGAAATCCAAGCCATGAGTTCCATTTGAGTCCAGTTGTTTGAGGGTTTGCAAGCGGGATCCATTTAGGGCTGTGATTATAATATTATCCGAGCCTCCAATCAGCAGTGCTGCAGGGTTTTCACCAGTCTCTGGAATAGATGGATAGGAAAATAGTGACAAGACAGCTTGAGGCCAGGCATTTCCTGGGCATTCCATGCTTTCAGTAGAATAGGATAATACAGGCTTCCGCAGAGGGCACGGGTAATTGAGAAGCATGTCTCTTAGGAGAGAAACCCATTTTCAGAACACGGCAGTCAGCTGGACATATCTTTTCTTATTGCGTTTTGCAATGTGCAAAAGTGAAAGTGGGTGTTATATTCACATTGTATAATGCAATTGGTGTGTGTATATATGTGCATGTGTGTGTGTATTTCTCTGTCTGCGAACACTTTTTTTCAATTGTGTGTGTGTGTGTATATATACAGTATATAGCATGAATATATAGTATACACACACACACACACACACACACACACACACACACACATATATATGTGTGTGTGTGTGTGTGTGCATGTTTATGTGGTTTATTCACATTGTATAATGCAATTGGTGTGTGTATATATGTGCATGTGTGTGTGTGTGTATATATATATATATATATATATATATATATATTTTGTGACGAGTCGGCTGCCTCCCCCCTGTCCATCATCACCACCCCGTCCCGTATTCGCCGCCCTTCACCAGGCTCCCGACGGGAGTGGGTGTGTGAGAGAGGAGGGGCGCTGAACACGCAGGGCTGGCGGCGTGTGATGAGGCGCACCTGACGTGAATAGAGCCTCATCACCGCCGCCGTTTAAAGGCCGAGCGCGCCTCTCCTCGGGAGACCGGTCTCTTCCCCGTGCATGCACGCTGGTGTCCTCGTGGGTCCAGGAAGGGTGCGTCGAGGAGGACTGCCGCACCCGTGAGACGGCTGACGGGCCAGGATGCCGGGCCGTCGAATCCCCCAGAAGCGCCGGGAACCAAGGAGATGGAAGGAGCCGCGCACGAGACGCCGCCGCCACTCGCTCCCGGCCCCGAGAGGGGAGCGCGTGCGGCCACCGGACTCCGCCCCTTCCCTGGACCCTTCCCTTCTGAACACTACCTTCCTGCACAAGCCCCGCGGCACAGCGAGGACACCAGGTTCCCTGTTTATTTGGACACTTTTCCCCTTGGACACTTTATTTTCCCTTTTTATTGTTTAATAAAAACCTCTCCGAGGCTTGACGCCACGCCCACTGTGTCTGTCGTTAGCTCCTCCCGCCACAATATATATATATATATAAACATGAATGAACAATGAACTATATTCATTACACTCTTTATTAATCTTTGTTAATGTTACAGTCGTTCATTGTTTGAACGACTGTACAAACAATGAACGACTGTAACATTAACAAAGATTAATAGTGTAATGAATGTAGTAGATTTTAATAATGCATTAGTAAATGCTGAAATTAACATGAACTAAGATTAATAAATGCTGTAGAAGTATTGTTCATTCATAGTTCATATTAACTAATGTAGGTAACTAATGTTAACTAATGAACCTTATTGTAAAGTGTTACCTATATATATATACTGTATATATACTGTATATACTTTTGCAGTGTATTTTAGTTTTAAGAGTCTTATTAAACATTCAACTTTCTAATGGCTATGTCATCCTCCGCTGGTCCCCGTCAGATGGCCGGGAAAAGATGATGCATTGAAATTTATATGCATGAGCTTTTACATCTAATGGAAACCCCATAGTTATCCCGGTGCAACAACCTCTTTCTGCTAAATTAATATTAATGTGGGTGAGCACTGAGTTCAGTTAAGTTTATGGGTAATGATATTCAGTTTATTCCTCATAGGAAAGCAGTCACATTGATTAAACGTGGGACAGATTCTGCATCCAGCAGCAAGGTGTGCTGCTGCCTGCTAGCTATTTCCCACCGAGCGTACAGTGGTGTAATCTCCATTTAATTTTAAACACACATGCAAACCGGTTGCAGTGCACCACACCAACAGACATACTAGGATGCATCATCTTTTTAGGTCACAAAATGCACGAGGCATCTTTTAAGATGCCATCACACCAAGCACACACTGTAACAGGCGTTCATGAATTGTGTGTACGCAATATAATAAATTTAAGCAGGGACGGTTTGTAACGCCAAAATTCATAGGAATGCAAATGACATTAAAGGACCTAAAAAACCTGGAAAACTTAAAATTGCTTGGTGTGTATAATTTCCCAGATTAGTTCTAACAACATTTAGCTGATATTTTCCACAACGTTTATGATTAAAAATGAATATCAATCTTTTTAATATATTAATAATATATTTGAACACATGGATCCTCTGCAGTGTCAGAATGAGAGTTCACCGGAGAACGCAATATCATGGAGAGAAGACTCATATTTTAGCCAAAATACATTTTAATGAAGGATTTGTTTATTACAAAGCGGCAGATTTTTACTTCACAAGATCTTAATTAATGGACTGGAGTCGTGGGATTACTTGTGGACTCACTGCAGAGGATCCATTGGTGAGCAAGTGATATAATTCTAAATTTCTCTAGATCTGCCCTGATGAAAATACAAACTCAGCTACATCTTAAATTACTTGAGGTTAGTAAAATTTCAGCAAATTTTCATTTTGGGTGAATTATTCCTTGAATGGCTCCTAAAACACACCAGCCAATCCAACAAGAAAACCTGAAAAAAAATGTTCACAGGCAGTGAAAAGAGCAAAGCTTTATAGATGATCCACTCATATACGTGCTCACTATGTTTGCTCTAATTTATATAGTTTCCCACTGCTAACACTGTAAGCCATTCAAATATATGCAGCACATTGTCTCCTTATTTTATAATAATTCTCACAGCTGCAGAAAAGCTAGTTATTGAACATTTGAGACTCAATAACACTTTTTTATTAAAGCGACTTCAATTACCTGAGCCCAAACAAATGACCAATCTACAAAAGGGATTAGACTCCATTTAGAATTGTAGTGAGTGTTTTCCCTACAAAAACCCCTTATTACAAAAGCAGCCGATTTAATGATAAACTTGATTGGATTTGTGGCTGGTGGGGAGACACTCTCACAGGCAGGTGCCATTAGGCAAGTAATCATTGGCATGGGCTGATAAAGACAGAGAATAGCTGTCCTTCAGGCCCTGCTCTTCATAAAACTCCAGCCTCCACTTAATCCTCAATGTCTGGCTTATCTTCCACCAATAGCTCCATTATTTCTGTCCCTTGGCACAGCAACACTGATATAAGGACTGTAGCAGAATATCCAAAGCAAACTGCCTCAATTTTCAGGTCCTTATAGGAATGAGAACTGGTTTAGTCTGGATTCATACGTTATCCCTGAAAGCTTACTTGGAAAAGGCAAACCTGACAACTGAGAAGAATTTCTATACATACGTAGAAATACTAATGACTTGAAGAAAAAAAAAAAAAGTTAAATGACTTAGTAGAGGGGAATGTTGTCACTTTATGAGGTATATGGAAGAAAAACAATTAATATAATATATATACAATACATTATAAAATAAAATGATTTTAATACAATTATATTTTATTTAAGAACATTTTATATTTATAACATATTATATATAATGTTAAATTAGTAATACATTAATATTAGATTAAACAAAAAAATTATAAACATATAACAAATGCTATCACTTTATCCTGACATATTATATATATTGAAATGAAGCTTTTGAAACTGAAGTTCGGGGAAGAAATAAATAAAATATCTCAGAAAGCATTGACATTTGAAAGTGTTGTTGAACCAGGTGTCTGAAATCAGCTAAATTTCTGACTCAAAATCTTATACGTTTGTGAAATCTATTGTGACAACTACCCTGTGTGACAGCAAGCCAAGCACCAATCTCTCCTATTTGCATGGCAATCGCTGAGCAGAACTAACTTGTTTCAGATATATATAATTTCAGAGACACGTAACATCTAATAAGCATTGCATATTTCTCAAGCATACAGAACATATTTTTCAAGGTCAGAAATTTTCCAACGCCAAAAGCGGCTTAAGGCAGTGCTGCAGCCGCTGTAAATTAATTTCATTCATATCACACAGAGTAATAATCCACCTTGTTTCAACTCGGTGCACTCTTGTGAAAAAACAATATCAGGACGTGACAACATTTCAGGCGGCTTATGCAGATCCCCGGTCATTAATTTATCATGCTCTTACCGTGTTTGGCTATGCATGAGCGTCTGTTCGCCTGCAGGCTGTACCCATCTGTACAGCTGCAGCGATATGACCCATAGGTGTTCATGCAGGTCTGGCTGCATGTCCCGTACATGCCGCATTCATCATGATCTGTACACAGAGGAAGAGTCATTTATGACAAATTAGGTGTGCTCAAACATGACCCAAATACATAAAATCCACTTAATGTGGCCTCTTGGTGGCTTCTCCCTACGCCACCTCGTATCTCCGGGCAGGTCCTGCCTTGCACCAGTCTCTAGAGCTTTGCCTGTTTAAGCTGTACTGAAGTGTAATGTTCCACTGGTGATTTACTGATTTGTCTTAGAATGTTCGGAGGAACCTTCTGTGATCAGGGTACAAAATAGTGCCTAAAAAGTTTTTTCTTCCTCCAACAAATGAATAATAAGTGAAAGGGTTGGGTGCTTAACCTTCAAAAAAAAAAAAAAAAAAATCTATGATATTTTTGAGACCTTAAAAAAGAAATGAAAACTATTTCAAACGAAACTATAACAAAATAAGTATGCATATACTCTATATAAAATATTTATTAAAACATATCTAATATACAGTAATTCTAATACATTGTTTAACAGTTTGGAGCATTATCAGGGTTGAAACACCTTAAAAATTAAGTAAGCAAATAAATAAATAAATAAATATAATCATATGCCATATCCACATTTAAGGCTACATTGATGAAAACTCAAGAATACTAAAATTAGTCTAAATAACAATACTTCAATGAATTGTACTTTTTTTTTTACTACATTGCAAATCTTACGTACAAACAAACAAACAAAACTAAACAACTCAAGTACAATCTTTTTCTGAGGAAAAAAGGTTTCTAGTATCATTTAAAGCTGATGTTTTTACAGTCAAGGTAAACTTACAAAAATTACATAAAGGCAATTCTACAACTTTCAATAAATATACTGTAAATGGGCAAATCTTGTTTGAGCAATTCTACATTTTGTTTATACAGTAGGGTTAAATAAATAATTACATATATACATTTAATACAACAGAGTAAATATTAGTTCTATAATCTTATATGTTGGATATAGTCCAAAAAATCATTAAAAAATTAAATTAAATAAAAATCACAATTTTATGGGGATACAAACATTTGATGTATTTTCATGATTTGATGTTAGATATTGTTTTATGTTAGCTTTGATAAGTAGTTAATCTACCATATCTAATGTACTCTCAACAACAACAACAACAACAACAACAACACAAATATAGGATTTGTGCTTGCTTAAAAAGGTAAGAGACCTCAATGTGCACTGTATTCCCTGACTGGAACAGATTCATCACTGTAAAGAGACAAATCTATCCCGTTTACAACTTCCTATTTGAGCCTGAGACAATTAGTCATAACAAGGTAATGGATCAGCTATATTTCACCATCATGTACAACAACCAGCCTCGATATCATACTCAAAGTGTCTCATTTAGGCCAAACCAGACCAAGAAGTCACTTTGACCTTTCTGGAGTCAATGCCACATGTCAAATAAAGCAGGACAGAGGTGTGAAAAGACATGTTTGGGATGGACAGCCACCCCTCTCCCCCAAAGCCCATCATTTGTCTGAGATGTGTGACCTTGAGAGCACCTACCTCTGCAGCTACGCCCATCCTCTCCCACCTCGAAACCATCCGCACAGAAGCAGAATGTGCCGTTTCTGGTCATGATGCATCCGTAGCGGCAATGCAGCTCGTGACAGGCTGACAGGAGTTCTGTGGGAGGAGAGAAAGAGTTTGAGGGAGAGGGAAAAACATGTAAATTGCTTTTTGATTTCACTCCCTCTAAAAGCCCTTCCTTGCCATCAGCACAAGGATGTGCCAGCGAGTACTGACAGTTGTGAGCCAGAGGCGGGGATCAATAGCACTCTGTGAGGGTGGAATCAGAGAGGTGCTCCACACAGGGAAAAAGAGATGAAATTAGAAGAAATACCTAACCTTTCTGCTGAAAATTCTATGAGGAAAGAAAAAGGTTTTGTATGGAGACCTGCAGAAGCTTTTAGCAATCCTTCCTGGTCTTCGGTCCTCAAAATTCAATCAACCTGCCACAAAAGAGTTGTGCACAACTGCTATTAGGTTTTTCATTAATAGTTTCCACAGTGAACGTTTGCTGAACACCATATTTAGCAAGCGTAAAATGGAGGGGGCTGTTTGTGCCCTGATTGTTTGGCATCCTGTATGAAACATTCTAATTGGTATCCAATGCCTTTTTCTTATAACTGAATATGAATCTCCCATTGCTATTGGCACAAGCACTATTGAGGAACAAATATACAGTTATGGTTGCATAATGTACCACATGCAGAAAGGTTCATGATCCCGATGAACTACATCTCTTTAGTTTTTTTTAATCGCCATTTTATTGTCCAGTTGCAATAAGTACAGGAAATGAAAGCAAAACACGCTCTCTGAACAATGACACAAAGACCCAACCACTGATATTGATTTGTTTTCTCCTTAAATGTAATGATATTTACATTTGGTTTTTTAGGGTGAATTTGACAAGTTTTGGAAATTTTAGGAAAGTAGGAAATGAAATAAATAAATAGTTTGTTATAATTAAGTAGCTTTAACTAGAAGCTAGGAGGAAGCCATTTGAATATATTCATCTCAGGACAGTCTCATGATGCTCAAATATTCCTACACCTCACTGACCTCTGCGTGAAGCTACACTGAACTCAAAAAAGCCTCCCCAGTAAGCTAGAAGACAGAACAGAATGCCCCCTCTTATACTCTATGAAGTTTTATTATATATTTTGTATAAAAAAATAAAAATAAAAACATAATTTGGAATAGTTTTCCATGATTTACTGCATTGGCTCTACTGTGCAAATTGAGTTGACCAATGAGACCTTGTGAACATTCCACCAAGCTTCAGAAAAAAAAGCAAAGTTCATATTTTTGGAATATTTCCATTTTTCTATCACTAAACAAGAGAACTGTGAAAATCAGAAAATAAATCTGAAGTTTTAACCCATAATTAGTGAAACATATTATTTAATTGCTTTAAACATTCAATTGCATTGATGCAATTAGTGCATCTCTGAAAGCCAAGCGGCAGATGTCTTCATAAAGATAAAAAGACAGAAATATAAAGAAAACAGATCTACAACTGAGCATACAGTCATATTTCAAAAATGTCACTGTAAGATATAAAAACCAAAACATCACAAAACATAATTTTTATCATTTGGATTGAAAATAGAGACCCAAATTCACTTTAATAATACTTTTGAAAAACTTAGTTATACATTAATCTTTATTTATCTGATCTGAGCTCTCACAATATATCCTGCAAGGCAAACAGCAAAAATGCATTATATTTTGTGTGTGGAATATCTGACAAAATGAACATAACATGACAATTTTCTACTAAGACGACCCTAAAATTCACTTTCGAGTTGTTTTTTGTCTGCCTTGCGTGCTGTGCTGCCTGTCATTCTCTCTTGAAGGTCTCAGTGGAATATGAGTGCAACAACCTAAAATTATTTTCATACAGTGCAAGCAACAAAGGCCACATCAGCACGTCTCTGAATCCCTCTGTCTGCCTGTCACATATTAAATCATCTGGCAGTTCCTGAGAAAGGCAACAGACCCAACCGGCTATTGTTCACTGCACTCTTCAGACGTTTGTGGGTGTGGATTCAACTGCATAATTACAATTACTACAAAGACAACTGATTTAACAGCTTCACAAAAACACATGTGAACAAGACACCATTTCGATCTGAAATCAAGAGCTCTCACAAAGAGGAGCTTCCGTTGTGGGAAGTCGTGGCCTAATGGTTATAGAGTCGGACTCGTAATCCAAAGGTTGTGGGTTCGAGTCTCGGGCCGGCAGGGATTGTAGGTTGGGGGAGTGAATCTCCAGCGCTCTCTCCACCCTCAATACCACGACTGAGGTGCCCTTGAGCAAGGCACCGAACCCGCAACTGCTCCCTGGGCGCTGCAGCATAAATGGCTGCCCACTGCTCTGGGTGTGTTTTCACGGTGTGTGTGTGTTCACTGCTGTGTGTGTGTGCACGTTGGATGGGTTAAATGCAGAGTTCCAAGTATGGGTCACCATACTTGGCCGTATGTCACTTCACTTCACTTTCCTTCAGCTATTTCAAGACATGCGACTGCTAAACATTCATTACTGTCAAAGGAATGTATGCAAATCTGTTCTTTGATTTCTTATATCTCGTATCTGATTACCATCATTAACAGAGCATCATTTCAAAGAATCAAGCCATATATCTGGTTATATATTATTCATTGTATCAAACCAAATCTATTTCTGTATATTTTCTTTTTTCTGCCCTGAGCAACCTATAATACTGATTTTATACATCCAATCTGCATACATTAAAATACTACTACTATTATTAGTATTACTACTAGTAGCAAAATATGTATAAAATTAACATCCATTGACACTCTTTACTATTGAGTTTATTACAAAACAAAATAAAAAATAAGTTATTATAAATCAGTAAAAATATGACTACTACTAATAATAATACTAATACTAATACAATATTTATAAAATTAAATCTATTGATATTCTTCATTTAAAAAATAAAATAAAATAATATAACCAATTTGCTTTTCAGTTATGTGTGCAATATAAATCAGTCACTCAGTTAACAAACTGCAGATGGTCTCTGAGATTGCCATCTAAGGCTGACACTCGTAGCTGGCATGCTAAACAAGGTATGAAGGATTTATGGATTCATAAGTTTCAAGACATGTCTTAGCGGCAACACCAATGCCATGCTTAGATGGAACTACTTTTGCTACAGATATTGCAAATACAGGCTGAATCATATATGGTAGTATCTTAAAAACATAAAAGGATAAATACAATTTTCATATAGAAAACATTACAAGTAACATTCCAACAACCCAAACCGAGGACCTTTTCTCAGCATCAAGAGAAGGGATTAGTAATTTCACAGCATCTGGTTAAAAAATAAGTAAATGTTTACCTGTGGCTAAGTACGTAATTGCTGACTAGCATAGTATATTTTTCAATGGTTAATCAACACCATTCACTGCTAAGTGCTAGCATGTAACAAGTTATCAATTCTTAGAAGGCAAAGCATAGATTTTAAAAGTGCTGTAAACGTTTTTTTTATATATATATAAAATGTCCCTATACCTGCCATATATCACTGAAATAGGTGTCCTGAGAAATCACACCCATCGCTGCGAGAGTCCTCGGCTCTGTAAACAACAAAATTGTCAGGAGAGAGGCAGATGCATTTTTAGCCAATTAGAAAAGCTCTCTGTCTGTATTTCTGAACATTCAGGTTATTGACATGGGGTTGGCGGACTGATTGGAGGTTGGGGTTTTGTAGAAAGAGTGTGTGGTTGAACTAAAATCGCCTACAGCACATTTAGGACCTGTTGTGTTTTGATAGTCCAGAAAAAAGGAATGCTAGTTTAAGCACTGATCTTGCTATTCATATGCCATAAATCTGAGCAGCTGCATTCATTAACTTTTCATTGGATGCAACCTGCTTTGCGGAGACAAAAGGCCAAGCAAAGGAATTAAATGGTAGGCTGACAGATAGGACTAATCCGTATATCTGCTTTCAAACATCAGCATGCTCTCGTGACCCGACACCTAGCCAGACAGACGGATATTCACAACAATGTCTTCCACTGATGCTGAAAATGTCATGGCTTTACTAGGAAAAGTTACAGAAAAGTATACAGAAGTCAAATCAGAGAATGATAAACATTAAAACAGAATCATGTGACACAAGTAAAACACATCTTCAAAGGGACAGTCCACCCAAAAATCTATTTGTGAAAGGTTTGTGAGAATATGATCTTAAAAACATTTTTTTTTTTCTTAAGAAGAAAATGAAAGGCTTTGGTATTGTCTGATTGTAGGCCAGTTTTCTGGTGAATATTTGCATATCATTTTCATGAAAAACACTTGAAAGGTCGTCTGTCTGAAAACCGTAATAATCATCATAAGCATGCACACTATTTTTGTTGTGACTGCCTTGCCGTCAGTTCAGCACTTGTTGTTGTTGTATTTTTTAATGCAGCGTTTATTTTAAATAGTTATTTTTAAAGAGACATCTTAAGGTAGAGCGTCTGTTGCATTCATTTGTATTCTGCAAATGTTGCATTCGGTTTCATTCATTCTCTGTCTTTCTTGTGCTTTTTCTAGAATAATTGTGTCCTGTATCACTGTGTGTGTGTTGCTAGAGAGAATGTGTTCTGCTTATGGGTGTGTTCATATGCCCTGGGTGCTGCTGAAAATTATAAATTACAATTTCTTAAATTAAAAATATAAGAGGCCCCTATTGGAGGTTTTTTTGTTTTTTTTTTGTACATTTTGTACATTTGTTAGCATATTCCTAGTAATATGTATTTTATATAGCTAGTGTAGGGTATCAGAGTGAATCAGACAATTTAAGATTTGATCAGAACATAGTCGGAACCACCCAAAAAGCCACATTACACAAAGAGGCCCAAGATAACCAGACAACGTCATAAATCTGTCCACGATACCCTGGCGCCACCAACAAAAGAACACTTATTAATAATTCCAACTCAGGAAGGAGTTTGTCAAATTTGGTGCAAGTAACCGATATTAATGGTCAAAGAGATGCACAGCATGACAATCACATGTAAATCCATGATAGAAATCATGAGCTAAAGACTTCCTCAGATTGACATCCCCCAACTAGCAGACAAAGACCACACTGAGATTCCTTCTAAACCATTTTGAACTTTGGTTTTCACAGAACGTTGTCACATTCACAGAATGGCACAGAAACTGCCTTTACATGTATATGCACCTAATTGATGCTAAAAGGACTTATGAGCAACTAATAATTTATATTCATAACTCCATATTATGTAACCCACACATTTGACATCATGTCCTAATCACTCATTGTGTATGTCTTTTTAATAACTACTGAATAGTTTATAGGTTTATATTCATGTTGGGTATGTATGAGTTAAATAAGTGATTGATGGTTGTTCAGGTCTATGCAATTGCATATATTGCTATAAACTTGGGATTTCACATTTTTATTCTCTTAAACTCATTCTATCCTCACTTTCTCTCTTCCTGCAACTTGGGTGAATGTGTGAGTGCATGTGTTTGTGTTAGATTAGTTTATATGTCTTACATTTAGCCAAATAAAGTCTTATTTATATTGAAAAGAGAAGTATCTTGTGTTTTGTGCTTACAAGTTAATGTCTTAAACTGCCAATCTTGTTACTGTGCTAATTAATAGTGTTTTCACTATATTTTGACTTTTACTATCCACTGCAGAGTTGATGTTATACGGCTCATTCAATGAATCTCTGGCCATCTCCGTAAAACAGTGATTCTGTCCAAATTCCCTATACAATAAAGAAATAATACCCTTTGAGCTAAATTGACCTGTTTCCCTTACATTAGTGTTATATTGCATGCTTAAATACAGTAAATAAAGTAATACTTTCAGTAAACATCTTAACTTTGGGTCAAGTTATCCTAACTTTAAGAGGTTATTTATGATCTCATTCAGTAACGGTGCATAGACACAAATGTACCTACAAATGTTTTCAGGAGCAAAACATGATTCACAAATAACTTTCATACTAAAATTGATTCAAAATATTTGAAAAATAGGTGCAAATATGCATATGTGCAGCTGACTAATAAGAGACCTGTAATCACGGTCTGTTTTAAAGGTGTTTATTGAGTTCAAGCTGGTTTTGAGAACAGCAGCATTGCTCAAAGATTTTTCAATGCATCTCTCAGGTGAAAATTTTTCTTTTTAGAAAGTGTAATATGGTTTCTGAGAATTAAGAAAGGCCATAACGGAGAGTTTTCTGGAAAGCCCTTATATGTCGCTAGTTTGGGTGCTTTTTATGCAAATGACTAACCTCTGGCACACAGTTGCTTAGTTAAAATATTCCAAATTCATTAACATTGAATTGAAGTTAAGAACAAATTCATGTGCAATTGCATATATTGCTATAAACTTGGGATTTCACTTCCACTTCATATTTCATATTCCACTTCAGGAATTTGGCAGAAATTATAAATACAATATGCTTATAAATACAAATAATCCATAGAATTATTAGGGAATGAAACACATTCTTTCCAGGAATTATTCAAAAGTTTTGTTTTTAATGCAAAATACTCTTAACTAAACTTTAATCTCAAATTAGAAAAATTAGATGAAAATAGCAGTGAAGAATTTTTTTAGAATGTTTCATAAATTTGGGGCCAGAAGCAGTAAACTTTTTTTTTTTTTTCTCCATGTCAAACCATTTATGTTTTGTGTGACAGAGGGTCCGCATCCCTTCCAATCACTGTCGCCCCAGCCCACACGAAGCCTCCCCACAGGAGGCGCGTGATAACAGAATGCTGCTGGCAGCGCGTGACGAGCCGCACTTGACGCTTATTGTGCCCTGTCACCGCTGCAATAAATCCAGCATCACGTCTCTCCTGTGCTGAACCAGCCTCCCCTTGTGCATCACAAACCGTCCTCGAGGTCAATGTACGGGGTCACGAGTAAGCCGTTGACTCCCTGGCCCAGCCAAGTGGGAACAATCTCCTTTTAAGGGACCCTTTCTTTAAAATTCCTACAGAAAAATTTCAAGGACAGATACTAACTTTAGAGGCCTTGAAAAACATAGCAAGAGATCAGTGGGAGTCCTGGCTCACTTTCTGCCCTAGGTGACAACATCCTGTGACTTTCAAAAATACAATAAAATACAATACTCCCCATAACACACGATGTACTCGTTACATCGTAAGAAGAATGGCATCTACGCTAATATTTGTCTGTTTCTTTCTTATTTTGTTTCTCAGTCTGTATCCGATCAGATGGTGGATCAGCACCAAGAGATGATGTCTACAGCCCTGATCGTCAGCGGAGACCAGGACACCTAGATGAGGCCCAGAGACATATCCCCAGTGAAGATCTCGACTAAAAATACAATAAAACAAAAAATATAACAAAATAACTAAAAATATAATAAAATACCTAACTACATAATACTATTATTATTGTTGTTAGAAATTGCAACAATATAAAAATAGAAATATAATACATTTATACATTTAAAATTTTAATTAAAACATAATACTATGCAAATATGAAAAAATAATAAATACATATTAAAATAATAAATAGTATAATATAAATAAATATATATACACACAACAGAAATATATTAAATTAATTAAACTATAAATTTAAATTATAATAAACAAATATATATTATAAAAATAGACAGAGAAACAATATATGTATTAAACTACACATTAAAATTATAGCAAATGAATAAATCGTATAAATGAAAAACTTCAATTAATGAATAAAACACAAATATAACAAATACATTAAATTATAAATTAAAATGCCCCATAGGGACAAGACCATGGGAATCAGATAAACCCTTTACACAATCTGACATGGCTGTGGTTGGAATTTAACTGTGGGTTTCATCTGGCCAGAGGAGAACTGGCCCCCCGACTGAGCCTGGTTTTTTTCTCTATTCTGTCACAGAGGGAGTTTTGGTTCCTTGCCCCTGTCGCCTCTGGCTTGCTCAGTTGGGGACACTTAATTTCTAGCGATTATCGTCAATTTGATTGCATGGATACTATTTAAACTAAACTGAGCTAGACAATGACATCTCTGAATTCAATAATGAAATGCCTTTAACTAAAATTTGAGTGTTTAATCTTATCATTATACATTACTGACACTCTATCCCTCAATTTGATACTGTTAAGTGCTTTGTCACAATCTGTATTGTTAAAAGCGCTATATAAATAAAGGTGACTTTTAATTGACAACACATTATCAAATAAAAGTAAGTCAAATATCCAAGCAATTGTCTTAAAGGGAAATTTCTGTCTTTATTTACTCACCTTCAAGGAAGCCGATATATGTTTCTGCCCCTCTATGTTTCTAGCCATTCTAAAGAGGCATCTGTGTATATTATAAGCCACAAGAACACAACCAATCAGATTTTTTTGAAGTTAGATCAAAATTGTCAGCAATTATACTGTATTTATACAAATAGTTCTATCCATAAATGAATCATAAAAAGTATATATAATTTTCACAGAAATATTAAGGGGATAGTTCACCCAAAAATGAAAATTCCGAAAAATGCTGTCATTTCAGTGAGCGGCTCAACAGAATTCAGAGAACAACAAATTAAACCTATGGCAAATGAACTATGTGTGAGCACAAAACATATAAAGTTGTTATTCTTATCAATAACTTAGATAAGATTCTTTCTTCTATTGGAGTGATACACAGATGGCCTGAAAACTACTTATTACCCCACCCACACAAACATGAGTGAAAAGAAAGAACAGCAGAAGTCTGTAATTTTACTTCCCAATATGGATTAATTACAGGCCAGCTCTGGAGACCTTCATGGCCTTTGCTTCTCCAAGGTCTGTCTTAATCCAATCATTTGCCTGGTTTTCAGGGCCCCCTAATTAATCTTGGACCAAATTAAGATGCTGATCTTTGCACAAGCCATGGTCATTGGAGAAGCAGTAGTGTTTAATAAGCATGCCATAGGCCTGCCTCTCTGAGAGGAATTCGATTTGTTAAAAATGGTACTCTCTTGATAAATGAAAGTTCACACAGTATGTATCCTAATTTATGCATTCCTGATGTTAAACTAAATGTCATATTTATCAAGATCTGTTTGTGTATGGAAAATACACAAAACATTTCCATAATTACATTGCAATAAATTTTATATAAACACGCAATACAATGTTTTGGAAGAACACTATGTTCACCAAGGCTGCAATTATTTTAAGAAAAATACAGTCAAAAACAGTATTACTGTAAAAAATGTTACAATTTAAATAAAATAAACCAATTATTTTATTTATTTATATGTTTGTTTGTTTGTTGTTTTATTATTATTATTTTTTGAATAATGTCCAAGCTGTGAGTATTCTCGCACTGATACTTAAATGTCAATACCTAATGCAATAAGCATTATGAATTATCTTCTGTATTCAATCATGTGATGGAAATTCCCATAAATATGCAAGACAAAAGCATCAGTGTAAATCATTTAGCATCTCAATACATTTTTAAACCTCCCTTCCTGCAAAGAAAGAATAACGCTGTAATTGGATTTGATATCACCAGATTGTATTGGGTTATTTCAAAACATTACAAAAGATAATGATTTGACAGATGATTCAGACGATACAGTATAAGCAGAGAAGCACATCAAACACTGACTGGCATGTTAAGAAGTCAAGCTTTAAGTCAGTCACAGCTGAGTTTAAAGCTCAAGCATTTACTGTTAAAAAGTTGTAAATAAAACAAAGATTATTGGAGTAAATTTTTTTTCAAGAAACTACTATTTTAGTTTGCATACTTCAATATTTCATGTCTATTTTAATGTGCTACTTATTTCCTTGAAATTTGCAATTACCAATTTCTGAGTGAAAACTGTTTCTTCGTCTTTTATTTTCTTCAGTGTTGCCATGTGTACTGGATTTCAGTTGCGTCATGGGATATCACATAACCTTTAGTTTAAAACACCACAAAAGTCATGCATAAAAACCGAAAGCCAGCTATGTCGCGATCATTACCAACACGACTGTTCCTTCTCCTCTAGATAATCCTATTACTAAAAACGACCATAGGATCCTGGATTAAGAAGCACTGGTTCCCGGATTAATCCTCTAGAGTTAGCCTATGCCTTTATGAACTCAAACGGGTCAAAAAGTCAACGGTGATTGCTTGTTATTGCCCAAATTTGACCCCACATTACAATTTAGGACTATCCCCAAAGGAGGCACAGTCAACTGCACATTGAGCGCAACCCTGTCATTATACTATTCTAATGAGGTACTTGACTTTCACATTTATGGTAGCCTGATAATGAAAGGTGCGTGACCCACTGAGACTAACAATATGAGCCATCTTCAAACAACAGTGAACGGCCACAAACTGCACGGCATCACTGAAAATCATCGGTTTCATCTGAAAATGACCAGCAGCTAGTGAGGGGAACACTTAATACGTTCTGGATGATATTCCATATCATTACACAAAACAACTTCAATAAATATGCTAATAGCTTATGTGTAGGTGAGTGCTCTCCACTTTTCTTTAAACTGAAGGGAAAACAGGAAATGGCTTGCACTGCATTTGTGGATATTTACATTTGTACCGTTGTTACCCCTGCCGTCCTGACCCTGGGGGATACTGTTTGTTTGTTTGTTGGAAATTAAAAGTTAATCAAGTGAAATAATTGAATGCTGTTGAGAGGCAAAGCGAGGGAGGGAAGGTACATCTGTGACATGGTTTTTCATTACTTCGCAAAAGCAGCGTTATCTATTAACAATGGCATCCCCAATTTATACAACTATGCAAATGTTTGTTTCACTTACGACAAGCTAATGCCTGCTGATGTGCACATTGATTAATTTACTTTCAGCCAGGTTTTTCTTGAATAATAGAATTAAATAACAAAGTTGTCTTTTTAGGGTATCATTAATACACATGGCGATAAATAGAATTTATACCATACATGCACTACTGTTCTAAAGTTTGAGGTCAGCAAGATTAAAAATAATAATTATAAAATAATTAAATAGCATTTATTAATTTATTATTGTGTGTGTGTGTGTGTGACCATGTACCACAAAACTGAGATTTCTACATCATCTGAAAGCAGAATAAATAAGCTTGCCATTGGTGTATGGTTTGTTAGGATAGGAACATATTTGGTCGAGATACAACTATTTGAAAATCTGGAATCTGAGGAGAAAATCAGCTTTAAAGTTGTCCAAATGAAGTCTTTAGTAATGCATATTACTAATAAAAAAATTAAGTTTTGATATATTTACGGTAGGACATTTACAAAATATCTTCATGGAACATGATCTTTACTTAATATCCTAATGATTTTTGGCATAAAGAAAAATATATATTTTTGACCTATACAATTTATTGTTGGCTATTGCTACAAATATAACCGAGCGACTTAAGACTGACTTTGTGGTCCAGGGTCTCTCACAGACACAGACACGCACACGCACACACACACACACACATGTTGGTTTTTGTGGTTTATGGGGACTCTCCATAGGCGTAATGGTTTTTATACTGAACAAATTGTGTGTGCTATTGCCCTACACCAACCCTACACCTAAACTTAGCCCTCACAGGAGACTTTGTGCATTTTTAGATTTTCAAAAAAACACCATTTAGTATGTTTTTTAAGCCTTTTGAATTATGGGGACATAGGCAGTGTCCTCATAAGCCACCTTCATATTGTAATACCTCTGTCATACCCATGTCATTATACAACTTTGTGTCCTCATAAACCACATAAACATGCACACACACACACACAAACACACACACACACACACACACATATATAGATATACATTGTATATAGTTGTCACACCCCATTGGACTTTTAGTTGTGTTTTCTCCCTCATGTGCCCATATTTGGTTGTTCCTGTCCTCGTTGTGTCATTAGTTAACCTCTGTTCACCTGTGTCATCATTAGTATCATTCTCACCTGTCTGTTCCACCATTAATGTTCCCCATATAAGTTGCATTCTGTTCAGTGTTTCTTTGTCCGGTCTCGTCTATGTATATTACCCGTATGTGGATTATTATCGCTATTCTTCTTCGTGCGTTAACTCCTGCACCACACCGTGACAATAGTACAGTTATTTTAAATTGTACTTATAATTCATAATCTTACTGTTTTCTTGATTAAATAAAGGCACACTTTGTGGAGCATAAGACTTTCAAACACAATTTTAAAATGTTTCAAACTTTTCAATGGTTCTGTATATCTAAACATGATCAAATTAAACTAGACATCATTAAAACAAACTTTGAATTTTGCTTAATTGCTTTGCATGTCTTTAAGCATAGATAGATAGATTTGTTCCTACTTTGAAGTGACATTCAGCCAAGTATGGTGACCCATACTCGGAATTCGTGCTCTGCATTTAACCCATCCAAAGTGCACACACACAGCAGTGCACACACACAGCAGTGAACACACACACACCGTGAACATACACCCGGAGCAGTGGGCAGCCATTTTATGCTGCAGCGCCCGGGGAGCAGTTGGGGGTTCGGTGCCTTGCTCAAGGGCACCTCAGTCGTGGTATTGAGGGTGGAGAGAGCGCTGGACATTCACTCCCCCCACCTACAATCCCTGCCGGCCGGAGACTCGAACCCGCAACCTTCGGAATACGAGTCCAACTCGATAAACCATTAGGCCACGACTTCCTTTCCTTTAAACTTCTTTCTTCTTTCCTTTAAACTTCTTTCCTTTAAACAGGAAAGAAGCATCTCGATGGATCAAAACTGTACAACAGTAAGCAGGCAGTTTTAATGTGCATCACATATGGAGAATTATTTCTGTAATCACATTTCAGGACTGTGAAGAGACTTCCTTTGTACTGAAAGAGACTTTAAGCTTTCTTCTTTTTTATTTTCTACTTCTGTAATTACTCTAATTGGTATGTAATTGCTTTTGAGAAAAGGAATCATGAGCTTCTTTTTAATGACTGAACATAATACAAGCACATACCACAATCGATGAAATTACTTAAGTGTGTTCATTTGTTATTGCATTTCAGCATAAAGACAATGCAAATTAAATTTGTTCTGATATTAGCTTGCTTCTAACATAACCAGTTTTAAAACATTCTCTAGCCAAAAAAATAAATAAAAATAAAAATAATTGTCATTACTAGTTTTTACAACTGTAGCCCTTGTCCTATAGCTGCATGAAATGAGAAAACATTTTTAATATTTCTTCGGTCAAAAAAAGTTTGCGATATATTCCTCCTCTGCAGATCGCTCGCTGTGGTTGGTTGCACCTAAATCAGGTGTAAGGACATCTTCCTGTCACATATCACACATGCACATATGCACATGTTTCAATAAGACGACAGAACGCAAGTTAAGGTGTTTCTATACAGGAAACAAATCCGGTTAATGCACAAAAATCCATCAATCGGTTTATTATTAAACCATTTGTAACATTATATTGATAAAGAAAAGCGGTTTAACACATTTACATGACCATGCAGATTATTAAGCATAGGTGGTTTAAGAACGTGCATGTAAATATACTCAAGAAAGCCTAGGACCACTCAGTTCCAAAAATAAATATAAAACCTGTGCCTATTTAAAGAAAACAAGATGGCAACAAAAAAAAATCAAGATTTGGTGATAATACAGCATAATGAGAGATTTACGTTTTTTTTTTTTTTTCTTTACCAAATTTGGTGAAGTATTTTCAGAACAGCACAAGGGTCAATCAAATCTGTGGGAAAAAATAAAATAAAATAAAACAAAATAAAATACAAAATCATAGGTCTTAACTAGTCCATACAGATCTATAAATTTTCCATATAATAATAATAATAATAATAATCATTTGATGTTGAGTTGCAGCATAAACAAAGTCTCTGACAGCCCCTTTGAAAGACCTTATGTACATAACCACCTGTAACTATGACCAAATGCTGTCCCCACAGACATTTTCTTGCCACTTGTATGCTCACAGCTTGTGAGGAACTTCTGAAAATTCCACCTAAGAGCTCTTAAATTCAAATGTGAATTTCCCTCTTCTCATCTCCACCTGTCAAGTACCAGTGCTGGCTGAGAGGAGCGAGATTTTGCACAGTGAAAAGGAGGCAGCCAGGTGGTGGAAAAGAAAAAAAAGAGGAGAAAAAAAGTTTTTCATGCCATCTCTGAAAATCTCCACTCCACTGAAGCACAATCATTAAAATAAAGAATTGCAGAAGTGTGTGAAGGTGAAATAGAATGCTGTCTTTGTCTTCCATATGGGCATAGTTTTGTGTAATGCCCTCCTGGGATTCATTATGTATATTCATTACGAGAGGGGAAGGGAAAGTTTCAGCAGAGACCCAGCTGCCATGCTCCAACTTCTCCGTGGTGACCTCATTTCCTCCCGTCTGCAGGTGTATGGCTGGAAACACATGTCGAATGTCCCAGCCCGAACTCCTCCGTGGCCAGTGCTTACTCATTCAATTAGCCTCTTTGATGAAGTATACTGTTGCTTAGTTCAGTAGACGGTTAAATCACCAACAAAAACACGTCCAGACTTTCCACCTCTAAATCTGTCTTACGTATCATTACTAACATCTGCATGCAGTTTAAAAGCTAATGTAATTTTCCTTGCACACAAGCTGCAAAAACATCAATTTAGAGGTGAAAAACTAAACAGAACGAAGACGCTTGAGTAAGGGAACATTTGTGCTAGGACTGCAGTGAAGTAAACGGCAACCCAGAAGTCTGCAAACTGAGAAAGAGTGGAATGAAAAAAGGATTTATTGCCCCAGGCACTCGTTGCTTAATTAGCTGTATCTAAAAACAAACAAATGGAGGAGGAGAACAATGAACATAATGTCTCTTAATGCTTCCTAACACCCAAGGATAACTTTCTGTGATACATCACTTCACGCTCTGAGCACCTCTCTCTTTTAGCTGCAATACGTCAAGTCAAAACCTTAATCTTTCTGTCCACTGAACTAGACCAATCTCTTTCCTTGCGCAGGAAGGCGATTGGTTCTTCTGTCAGAAAAAGATGTTTTGAGGTCAGCCCTTCCTTTAGGGCAGATAAACCTGAAAACTGAGGTTTGGCTCACAAGGAATGAGCTAATACTATATGGTGGCGAAGGGTAACACAACTAATAATGTCATGTTTATAGACCAATGTAGAAAAAAACTACACAACAGGCAGTTTTCCACTGCTTGAGAGGAAATATCATCTGAAGTTAATTTAAAGTGGGACCCAAAAGTAAGAGATCCCTATGGAAAAAAATATATATTTAGAATTTAACAAAATTTCCAAAACCCAGAAATAATTAATCTTAAATATGTGCATCTTTTACAATTAGCTCAGTTGTTAGTTGCAGTAACTTTGCATAGTTATTAGATATTTCAAAAAAGGAAAAAAAAAAGAAAAGAAAAGAAAAGAAAATTAGTCGGGAGTAGGGTAATTTTAAATGTGTTTATATTTATTATAAATAAATTATGGAACTTTGTTTCTGCAAATAAAATAAAATAAAATGAGAAATACATGTTAAAAATAAAATAAAATAAAATAACCACTTTTGGGACTAGTGTAAATTTTCAATTAATTTGCTATAAATAAATGATAAAAGCTAGTTTCTATGGGATAAAAACATAAAGGAAATGGTGACTTTTTCACAATTCTGACTTTTTTCTTGAAATTATAATACAATATAATAACATTTCAGAATTGTGAGATAACAGAATTGCGAGAAAAAAGTCACATATAGTATCGTGAGATTAAAAAAAGTCACAAAGACCTTTTCTGTGGTGGAAACACGCTCCCAAAGAAAGAAAGAAAGAAAGAAAGAAAGAAAGAAAGAAAGAAAGAAAGAAAGAACACTTTTGGATACAACTCTGTAATCTAACCAACAGCATGTACATAAGTCTCATTTCTCCGGCAATACAAAAGTAATTATTATTCTTCCACCAGTCTCTCAAGTCTAGAGAAACATGTTGATTCAACCCTGCAGGAAACCCCTGCAATCCACCTGACCTTATAATCTGGTGTTGTTTATATGGGTCACTGGCCAGCTTTCAGCCAGGCTCTGGATCAAAGGGCAGGATCAGCTGCTCCTGGCACTGCCCAGCTGGGTGCCACACGCTTCCAGTTCACCAAAGGTCGCACAATTGGCCAGCCTGAGGTGTGCCGCCTCTACTAACGGGCATCCACCCAATGCCAACTGCTGAGTCGGTATTGTCATATCACAGAGTCCAGGTGGCTCCACCTGCTTGATATTGTGGCTTGGATGATTGCGAACAAGAGTTGATTGTGTCCAACATCAAACCTGCGGCGTCATTCACCTGTTCGTCTTCCATTAGCATAAAAGCAATTTATGTAAAGATATGCCGCATTAGGCTTTCAATAGAAAGGCTGTTTGTGTCCAAACAGTGAGCTTACTGATATTGACAGATCAAAATAAATATCTGTCTAGCAAAGACATCTAGTGTCCTACCTCGACAGTGGACTCCTTCATCAAAACCGTCCTCACAGTCTTTCGCCCCATTGCAGAGCTTGTTGAAGTGAATGCACTTTCTCGTCCCGATGCACTGTATGTGATTTAGAGGACATCTGACTATCACCTCCACCTTACCTAAAGAACAGAAAAGAATGATGGTTTGCATACACGTCTGGTGTTATTTTAGCTAAAACATATCATCCACACAGTTTGACTGTATTGTCAGTAATTACTTTAATAACTGCTAAGACAGTTTTATGAAAATCTACGTGGTTCAGACAAATGTCACTTGCTTTAATTTGCTAAGCTTCGAGGGATGCAAATGAAAATGGGAAACAATCCATTTGATTAAATTCAGCTTAAAATGCACTGCCAGCCTCAGAGTGATTTCGTTTTGTGGCAAAATCTTTCCTTCAGCACCATTTCCTGTCGGTGGTTCTTTAGAGAAATGCTAATAAATGGTTACAGGTTTCTAATTTACAATTCAACCTTCCTCTTTCCTATCCTAATGAATGCTAATTCAATTAACAACTTAAAGCCAATACATCTCTTACTGTAAAAGTAAAGTTCTGCAATTCAATGAGGTTGCAGAAATACTAAGTAGAAGTAGAAATACTAACAAAGTAGAAATTACTAATTATTACCTATTTCTGCAAGGACGGATTAAATTGATCAAAAGTGACAGTAAATATGCAATGTTACAAAATATTTCTATTTCAGATAAATGTTGAAATTTGTCTTGAATTCTCTTGAATTCACAAAGAAGCCTGAAAAAATATTAAGCAGCAAAAACGTCCACAACTTTGATGATAAAAATAATAAATGTTTCTTGAGAACCAAATTACTTCTGAAGGATCAGTGTGATACTGAAGACTGACTCAAAGACATCACAGAAGTAAATTATTATGTAAAATATATGAAAGTAGAAAACAGCTATTGTAAATTGTAATGTTTCACAATACTACTGTTTTTTTACTATATGCAGTGCACACACACACACACACACACAATGCAATGCAATGAGTTTGCAGAGCCACATACTTTCTATAAACTAGGTTCTGAATATAAAACCAAAAAATGAAAAATAAAAAAAAATTATTTAACATTTATAAAATTACATAAACAGATATTACACAATAATTAGAATCAATATGTAGCCATGTGCATGTAAAAACCCTCCAGAAACAACATTATTCAGATATTTTCAAAGATAGCACTCCAGATAAATAATGAAGTTCACTAAAACGGGTTGTATAAAATAAATGATAGCATTGCTGTAAATAGCCCTTTTCTCCATTAAAAAAATGCATCAACAGTCTGTAAACTCAGCCACAAATGCAAATGTATTTACTTGAAGGCATTACTCTGTACAGTAATCAGACGTTCGCATATAGGCTACACTGCTAAGCTATTCTGAATCACTCTGCGTGTGAGAGAAAGAGAGCAAGAGAAAGAGAGAATGAAAGAGAGAGAGATGGAGCCAAAGCCTCAGAGATATCTATTGACACGGCTGCACCAAGCAGCTGTTTAAAGATTCATGAGGCACATAGGTGACCCTCATCTGCTTGAGCAGCCACAAGAACACATAAAACACGTCTAACTGAAACATTGACTTCCATCTTGCACACTGTGAATATGTCACATTGCACCTTAACTACATTGGTATCAATTACCATAACTGCAACACAGCCACTTAGCGTGAGATTTATAGCTCATGTGACAGGACCTCTTACAAATCTCCGGAGTCCCAGTTTCCTCCGAGCTCTGATCCTACACCACTGAAAACATCCTCCGGAAGAGTCGAGGTTATTCATCAGCTTTCATTTAGACTTCATAAGATAAAATGACGCTGTAATTAAGGGGGTCGTTTAATGGGGGAGTGTCATCCCTTAACGTATAACAAGCGTATGATTTATCCGCCGATGCACATTTATGCTTTTCACATTTCACAAATGCATCTCATTGTTCTCACAGACGTTTTCCTTTTTCTCGTTCATGTTAATGTGCCGAAACTTTTTTTTTTTTTTCTAGACCACATCTTTCCGAACCCCAAGGATATTCTAAATTAGGGAAAGTCAGATGTAAGTGACCTCAACTTTGCATACTCATATTTCAAACGTGAGTACAAAAGGCAGGCTAAACAACCTCACAACCTCGTGACTTTTCTTCCGAGAGCTGGAGGAGAAGATCCAGGACAGGCTTTTCAATTAAAACGTCATTTGTTTCTGTCCTTGGCCATTCATATACACATACACAACTCAGTAGATTTAACAGTGTCAGAGGGATTTTGGGGCCCAAATATATTGATTAATAGCCATGCTAATTTTCAATTAAAACTGTACAGATATACTGCCACACATCTCTCTAATTATGCATTCATGAGGCGCTTTTCCATTATTCATGAGTAAATACAGCAGTAAAACAATCGAGGGGCCCATGTCACATGCAATGCTCTGTTAACGCAGTGGAGTGAGGGGCTGTGACAAACTGTGATTATCCTAATAAAACTGCATTGTCAAATACAGAATCATTCCACTCACAAACTGATTGGGGACTAATCTAATCAGATGAGAGGGAGAGATGAATATTCAGGAGTTTCAGATGCACCGTGCTGGATAACACAGATGGCGTCTGTGCAGTTGAGGGATGATAGGAAATTATTTATCTTCACCCTGTACTGAATTAGAAGCCAGATAGCACTCGTGGTGAAACATCCTCCATCATGAGAAAACTCATGAAAGTGGAGGCGGAACACACATGCCTACCGTACTAGCATGTAGGAGAACTGTCAAAAAAAAAAAAAAACATTACAGTTTGGATAACAGTCTATAGTGAATATTTATGCCTTTGGCATTTTAACTTACATGTCTTGTAAAGTGAAAAGCTTTGTTTTTAAGACACAAATCCAGCATTAACTTTAAACCATCGCTTTGAGCCAAAACACCAGTCCATAATTCATAATTCACTGTTTAGAGCTGTTTTTAGAACAGTGTTGGATCTGTGCATATTTCTCACCTGATTCACTCAAGATGACTGTTTCACTGGAGAAATCAATATTATGGATAGAAGACTTGTATTTTAGCCAGAAGCAAATGTTTGAAGTTAAAAACATCTTGATGAATTTATTACAAATATGGAGTGTTTCACTTTACACAATGTCAACTGATGAACTAATGAACTTGTGGATTACGCCAATGTTTTTATCAGCTGTTTGAACTCCCATTCTGACGGCACCCATTCACTGCAGAGGATCCATTGAAGAGCAAGTAATGTAATGCTAAATTTCTCCAAATCTGTTTTTATGAAGAAACAAACTAATCTACATCTTGATGGTTTGAAGGTGAGTATGCAAATTTCCATGTTTGAGTGAACTATTACTTTAAATGTGTACATAGCCCAATGTTCTTTATGTCTAATTCAAATAGAGAATAGCGATTTTTTCCCAGCTATTTGTTTAATTGGCAAGAGATTTGTAACTTGTTTCACTCTACGTAACAACTAAAACAAATAGCCAACTCCATTTCAGGACTGTGCATACTGAATAATGCATTATAAAGTAAGGCTGAAGACGGCTGAAGTTCTAAATTGCTATTCAACCTCTGGTGGTAAAGAGGAGCTAGTCTAAAGTTGGTGTAATTGCACTGATACCTTTTCCTATATATAAAAAGCATTTTAAGTTCTCTTACAAATGCACACATTATCTCACTAGAATTCATTACAGTTCAAGGTCTTCTGCTATGCCAGCTGTCTGGCTCTGGCAGTAAAAGGCCTTCAGGATGAAATGCAAATATGAGCCTCAATTAGTTGCCCAAAGAAACCAGGAGTCTCAGGAAATCAAATGATTTGGGCTGAACAATAAGCATAAAGATGGAGACTGCACTCCTGCTCCATACAAAGTAGGGCCTCCTCAAGTGAACAGCATTTTGTCCTTTTCATTAACTTGCTGGAATGGCTGTAGTGTCACTTTAAAGATAGCCCATTGCCAAAATAAACCATTTCCCTTTCCTTCACATATTGCTTTTAATTAAAAAACCATGGTGATATTTACCCACTTTTCTCAATGTTAAAGAAGAGAGATCAGCTGGGAGTTGCTAATCCATCTACTTAATGTGTAACGAAAGGCTTTCATATGAAATCATCCGTTCTGCCTCTTTAATCGAGGAATCTAAAATAATGAATTCTTTGAGGACAATAATTAAAAAATGTTCATGGCAAGCTTAAGGGTTAACACAATGCCAACATTTCAGTAGTCAATACCAAAACCTGTAAAATTTCATTCTCAATGGCAATTTTAAAATCACAGCAAAAAATAATATGATTAGTACACCTGAAAATAATAGTCATTTACGTCCAAAGAAAACAAAAAATAAATAAATAAATAAAATAAAAAAATCGAAAAATGGAAAATGGGCAGTCAATTTAAATGAGGCACAAATTAATAGATTAAGAGTGATACATCTTACCTATTACCGCAAATACCGACTCTCCCCTATTCTGAATCCCCTATGTAAACCAGTTATCCTTTCATGATTATGTGTATGGCCCCACCAATTTACGTATATATGTTTCTATAAAATTGCTGACATTGCATATTAAACTCCCACATTAAATGCTCCTAAAGTAATTTACGCTAAGAGTGTTTTCCTCTATCCTCATTTCTGAAATCACTTTTTTTTTCTCTTCTACACACAGAGTCACTCAGACACGGTATTTATGTTCTCTCCCTTGCTTTAGGTCAGTGACATTTGAAATGTTCAGTGCACTGACATTCGAGAAAGTAAAGCCAGTTTAAAACTGACCTTGGACAGGAAAGCAAACCGTTCCCAGTACATGAGGTCCCTGGGCATGCCTTTTGAGCTCCACTTTCACCAATATCTCTCAGAACCAAAGAACGGCCTCAGGTCCAATAAAAACACAAGCGAAAAGACAACTCTACAATGGTTATTCCTCAAAGACAACCCTATGGCTCCATCCATGGTTTATGTGCTGTCTATTTTTCACAAGAGAGAGATCATATGGACCTCCATATGGGGTTCTCAGAGTTTGAGGCCTCAGGATGGTTATTCAATAATCCCTTCAGTGCTGATCCTGCTGCACGATCAGCACTAATTGCCCAGACCACGAACTACCGAACATGACAGGACAACACAGACAGCACGAGGAGCCAAGAAGGCACCCTGAACCGTGACAGCTCCTAGATGCATTGTTCATATACATGCAAATAAGGCTAATATTTTTGTTGCAACACTTTAAAGTGATTTAAAACAACATATATCTCCTCAAAGCTTGAATGAAAATGAGAAAATCAAACACAAACTTGCTGGTCACTTTTACAACTATGAAAAGAAACAGAGCACAATAAAAGCCTTTTCTTGCCTGCCAAGAAATCATAGATAAATGTATTGTATGTGTCACATACTATATATTTATCTGCCTTTATTACACACTCTGACCCTCAAATCTTTTTCACTGTGAATCCCGCATTTATATGAGGGATGCGGGTTATATGTCACTCTTGAAGATTTTGCTGCATGTACAGGGTATGTGGCCGGTGGTCCTATTAGCAGCACGCAAAACAACTTTTATTGAAATTCTGAATTGATTATAGCCTAGAAAGTGAGAAAATAGCACTTCCATAATCACTAAAAAGCCTTCACTCACTTTAATTTATCGCAATCTCACAATGTTCCATTATAATCAATGAAGCTATACAAACTGCAAATATAATATCTCATTTACATTGTGTGGCATTTAGCATTGAGTGAATTCTGACTGTCTCACGCTTAATGTGCAAGAGTTGGCAGCCCCGTATCTATTTATATACTTCTTTATTATTATCTTAATATCTTATTAATATCTTATATTAACCATTTACACACATGAGCATTATCCAACTCGGCTCCTCCCGACTGCAGACTCAGGTTTACAAGTCACTTTTTCCTGCGTTTTCCCCCCTTTATGAATAACAAATTTTCGTACACGATAAAAGCTCCTTGTGGTTTCTCGGTTTGATCGATTTGAGCATCAATAAACGACACAAAACATAGGCAAAACAGAGTTTCTGCTAGCGATTCCTATATATAAAAAAAAGTAACTTCCTGCCTTCCAGCTGCATTTCGCGCCACAACAATGCCGTCATGTACAAACAAGTTGAACAACCCATTTCCCTCTCCACTTCCTGTGTACTAATATGTTCAGATGTACACTACTAGCTGTTTAGTGCAGTGGCCCAGTAGTACGCAACACAACAAAATCTCCACAACACAACGTATAGGACTAATTTCATTGTGTCATGATAATGTTGCTGTGTTGTTGCTTATTTCCATTGTGATGTGGCTTGTTTCTGTCGTGTTGTGCTAATTTCTTTGTGTTGTCGCTTTTTTATGTTGTGTTGCGGCTTGTTTATGCTGTGTTGTGCTAATTTCGTTGTGTTGTGGCTTTTTTATGTTGTGTTGCGACTTGTTTATGCTGTGTTGTCCTAATTTTGTTGTGTTGCTGCTTTTTTTCGTTGTGTTGTGTCACGGTATGAGTGATGAAGGACTCAGATTCAGAGTAGAGCAGGAGAAACTTTTATTTTCGCCACCAAAACACAAAATAACATAAACAATATATGACAGCGGCTTAAGGAAGTGTTGAATCCAGAGCTGGCCGGCTGCGTCTGCGGACCACACAAGCTGCTGGATCGCCGTGCTACGAGTCCTGTAGCACAAGGGAACAGAGGGTCAGAAATAAAGAAGTGAGATTCTCAAACACAACACAAGCAAGGACAAAACAATCTACTCACAACGAGGAACAGAAAAACAGGAACATATATGGGAGTGGGGGAATTAGCGACAGGTGGGGGAGAGTCAGCTCGTGATCCGTGCCCTCCTGCTGCACGATCAGCACTGATTGCCCAGACCACGAGCTACCGAACATGACAGGACAACACAGACAGCACGAGGAGCCGAGAAGGCACCCTAAATAATAAACGGTGCAACAAATTTGGGTCCCAGTTTATGCGAGGGAAGTCTGAAGTTGATGTCCTTAGAAGACAACCAGACCTTCTGACTACACACATAAAGTCGGGGCTTGGTACGTGACCATCCGCCGACGCCTTGTTCCTCTCGCCAGTCCGGCTTCTCTGGCGATCCTCCAAGTACGGAGGCATCTCTGAATAAACGCATGCGCGGAAGGAACAACGGTATCAGATTCTTGAGAGGGGAATAATGGTGGCTGGTAGCCTAAACAACACTGGAAGGGAGATAAACCCGTAGACGACACAGGGAGGGAGTTATGCGCTTACTCGACCATGGTTAACCTGGAACTCCAAGATGACGGTTCGGCAGACGCCACACAGCACATCACACTCTCCAAGTCCTGGTTGGCACGCTCAGCCTGACCATTAGTCTGCGGGTGATATCCGTAGGATAGGCTTGCAGTCGCCCCCAGCTGTCGACAGAACTCTATCCAAAATTTAGACACAAACTGTCAGAAACCACGTCCACCGGGAGGCCATGAATATGGAAAACGTGATCCAAGACAATAGTCACTGTCTCCCTCGCTGAGGGTAATTTGGGGAGGGGAATAAAGTGGGTCGCCTTTGAGAACCTGTCCACCACAGTGAGGATTACCGTCTTGCCATTAGAAGGGGGCAAGCCAGTAACAAAGTCCATCGCTATGTGTGACCAGGGTCGCGAAGGGAACGACAGCGGCTGGAGTAGCCCTACTGGGGGTCGATTGGAGCCCTTACCCGCACAAAAAATGCTGCTTGATTAACAGGACAACACAGACAGCAGGAGGAGCCGAGAAGGCACCCTGAACCGTGACATGTTGGGCTATAATTTCATTGTGTTGTGTACTATATGTCACCATAGTTTGGGACTGAAAATACACACTTCAAACAAAAATGCAAACTTACCCTCGGGTCTTTCCAAACCTGCATGTCTGTCAAACATTTTCAGAATGAAAGAGTCTCAAAGGCATTTCTCAGAATAAGAAAACATGATGTGTGCTTAGTGTCATAATGTCACAAATTCAGCCTCTGTGGCTCCCTCCGCTCACCACCAGAGGGCACCGTCACCTGAGTACTAAATATCATTGGACTTCATTTCCCATATACCCCGTACCTGTGGCTGATTACACTCACAGGTGTTTCCCATTGACTCTGAACTATTTAAACTGTCCTCCCAGCTTCCTCATTGCGAAGTCTTGTCTTGCCATGCAAACATTTCCGAGCGTTTATTCCGTGTGTGATTCCCCGTGTATGACCTGACCTGGACTGGTTACTGGACTCTGATTCTTTGCCGCCTGCCTATTCTGATTCAATCTGCCCTGATCTTCAGCCTGAACTCTGACTTTGATTCTGCCTTACCTTCGTTGTGTTTGAAACCCGTGATTGAACTCTGCCTGTTTGACTTGCATTCTGTTTTAATAAAGCTGCACATGCATCCTAACGTCACTGACTCCTCGTTACAGAAGACTTCGCCAGATCTCGATCAATCTGCATTCTAGCCGAGGTCTCTGCTCAAGCATCGGTCCTGGCCACACACCAGCAGCAGCTCAACCGATTGACCTCGATTACCAAAGAACTGGTAAAGGCTTTACAAATGCTTTGTCTCCAAGCACCCAATGATCCTGCTCCAACCCCCAATCCACCTCAAGCTCATGCTATTCCCAACACCTCCAGCCCTTTTCTCGCCTTTCCAGAGAAATTTGATGGATCTCCAGACAAATGTACGGGCTTCTTACTTCAATGTTCTATGTTTGTCAATCAACAACCCATGTTGTACCCTGCAGACGAGAGCCGCATAGCATTCGTGTGTTCGCTTCTCACGAGGAGAGCACTGGATTGGGCTACTGCAGTATGGAGTGAGGATAGACCAACCTTCCCTTCGTTCAGAGCAATTATTCAACGCTTCAAGGAGGTGTTCGAGCACTCCGCTGGAGGAAAGGAAGTGGGTGAGCAACTGCTATCTCTCCGGCAAGGAAGGGGTTCGGCGGCGGATTATGCTCTATCATTCCGCACTCTCGCAGCTCAGATGGGGTGGCCAGATGATCCTCTCAAGCTCCACTACCGTAAAGGCTTGTCTATGGAGTTACAGTCCGAACTCACCTGTCGCGACGAGGGAAAATCACTGGAACAATTCATCGAGGTGTCCATCAAGATCGACAATCTCCTTCGATCTCGTCGCACCAACCGTCTGCCCACTTCTCCCATGACACTTTCAGCAGCTAACTCAGACGTAGAACTCAGGCAAATTGGCTTAACACGCATCAGCAAGGAAGAGAGAGAGAGAGACGCATTCGACAGTACTGCGGATTACCGGGACATCTACGTGCAGCCTGTCCCACTCGTCCATCTTGTAATCCCGCTGCGCTGAGTTCAATTTCCAAATCTACTACCAGTTTAGAGATTGCAGTCACTCTGGAGGTCAATGGGAGGATCATTGAGACAGTAGCATTGATCGACTCAGGGGCTGCAGGAAACTTCATCGATGTATCATTCGCTAAGGATAATAATATTCCCCTTGTTCCCTATGACTCTCACTTGGCAGTCGCAGCGCTGGATGGCCGACCTCTGGGCTCCGGTTGCATCACATTCACCACTGAAGATCTGCAGTTGAGCACCGGAGTCCTCCACACTGAAACCAGGATCGCAACCTCCCAAGGGCAGAGTCTTTCTGTTGTCACAACCCGAAGCAGAGGCAATGAAATCCTACATTCAGGAGGAGCTCGCCAAAGGTGTCATCCGTCCCTCCACGTCACCCGCAACAGCAGGATTCTAGAAGAAAGATGGAGGTCGTCGTCCCTGTATCGACTACCGATCCCTCAATGACATCACAACCAAGTTCCGTTATCCTCTATCACTCGTCCCTACTGCTCTCGAACAACTCAGACAAGCAAGATATTTAACCAAATTGGACCTTGGTTGTGCCTACAATCTCATTCGCATTCGTGAAGGGGACGAATGGAAGACGGCATTCTCCACCACGACGGGGCACTACAAATATCTTGTTATGCCGTTCGGCCTGTCCAATAGTCCTTCAGTGTTTCAGGCTTTCATTAATGACGTTTTCAGAGACATGCTGAACCAATGGGTAATTGTTTACATTGATGACATCCTGATTTACTCCGAAACTTATGAGGAACATGTTAAACACGTCAGAGCAGTCCTGAAACATCTCATACAACACCAACTGTACGCCAAGGCAGATAAATGCGAGTTCCACCAAGAGACCATCTCCTTCCTCGGGTATGTGATCAGCTCTGGAGGGGTCGCCATGGACGAGAAGAAGGTAAAGGCGGTAGTTCACTGGCCCCAGCCTACCACCCTCAAGAAACTACAACGCTTCTTAGGATTTGCCAACTTCTATCGACGGTTCATACTTAACTTCAGCACAAACGCTGCCCCCATGACGTCCATGATCAAAAAGGGAACCCAACGTCTCACCTGGTCTTCGGCGGCTATAGCAGCGTTCCGTTCACTAAGAGAGAAATTCACGACCGCTCCCATCCTGCACCATCCCGATCCCGAACGTGAATTCATAGTAGAAGTAGATGCTTCCAGCACAGGCATTGGGGCAGTGCTTTCACAACACCAGGGTGAACCTCCCAAACTTTTCCCCTGTGCATTCTTCTCCCATAAATTGAACTCTACAGAACAGAATTATGACGTTGGCAACCACGAACTCCTCGCAATTAAGGCAGCATTCGAGGAGTGGCGTCACTGGCTGGAGGGGGCTAAGCATCCGTTCACTGTTCTCACTGATCACCGTAACCTAGAGTATCTGAAATCAGCCAAACGACTCAACCATTGACAAGTCAGATGCTCACTCTTCTTCACCAGATTCGATTTCAGAGTTACTTATCGTCCAGGCTCTCAAAATACCAAGGCAGATGCTCTCTCTCAACTTCATGAGTCTGACCTCCTATCCCCAGATCAAGAACCCATCATTCATCCACTATCATTCTCGCACTTGTGCAGTGTGACATAATAACCGAAATCGCCGAAGCTCAGGTCACCGAGCCACCACCGGCTGAAACTCCACCCAACCTCATGTACGTTCCACAGGCCCTAAGACAGAGAGTAATGCAACTGGTACACACTAACCCTAGTTCCGGTCATCCAGGTATAGCGGCTACAGTACAACTCCTCAACAATAAGTTATGGTGGCCTTCTCTACGAACTGACACCATCACGTTCATCCAGAACTGCACCATCTGCAATACCTCCAAATCTCAGCGTTAATTACCTGCCGGCCTCCTTCATCCATTACCCATCCCACAAAGACCATGGTCACACATCGCCATTGACTTCGTGACTGACCTACCATCCTCTCAGGGCCACACTACCATTCTCACAGTAATTGATTGTTTCTCAAAAGCCTGCAGGCTGATACCACTTCCCAAACTCCCCACTGCCCTTGAAACTGCTGAAGTTCTCTGCAATAATGTATTCAGGTTCTATGGCCTAACGGAGGATGTAGTCTCTGATCGGGATCCGCAGTTCACCTCCCGAGTCTGGTCCGCCTTCTGCCAACTACTGAACATTAATGTCAGCCTCACCTCCGGATACCATCCTCAAGCCAACGGTCAAGTGGAAAGATTAAACCAGGAACTCACCCGCTTCCTTCGCTCATACTGCCAGAAAAATCAGTCCGACTGGAGTCGCTATCTGCAATGGGCAGAGTATGCTAAATTCACTCCACAAGCCATCTACAGGTCTCACCCCCTTCCAATGCATCCTAGGCTTCCAACCCCCATTATTTCCGTAGTCTGGAGAACCCTCGGACTTACCTGCGGTTAACTCATGCTTACAACGCAGCGAGGAGACGTGGAACAATGCTCATGTCCATCTACAAAGAGCAATTCGTCGCACCAGAGGACAGGCCAATAATCATCAGCGAGCCAATCCCAACTACCAACCAGGGCAATGGGTTTGGTTGTCCACCCGTGACATACAGCTCCGGTTACCCTGCAAGAAGCTCAGTCCCAGGTACGTGGGTCCTTTTAAAATCATTAGACAAATCACTCCAGTTTCATTTAGATTAGCTTTACCTGCCTATTATCGTATCTCACCCACTTTTCATGTCTCCTTGCTCAAGCCTGCTGGTGGTCCGAGAGGAGAGGAGGTCCTAGATGAGGCTGGTGACCAGAGAGCTCCTCCCATCATCATCGACGGCCAGGAAATCCTGGACTCTCGTCGTCGGGGCAGGTTCCTCCAGTATCTCGTGGACTGGGAGGTGCTGTCCTGGATCAATGCTGATGATTTTCTAGACCCTTCACTCACTACTGATTTCCACAGAGATCACCCGGACAGACCTGCCCCAAGACCTCGAGGAAGACCCCGGCGTTGTTTGCCTACTCACGTCAGGAGCCGCTCACAGGGGAGAGGCTCTGTCATGAATTCAGCCTCTGTGGCTCCCTCCGCTCACCACCAGAGGGCAGCGTCACCTGAGTACTAACTATCATTGGACTTAATTTCCCATATACCCCGTACCTGTGGCTGATTACACTCACAGGTGTTTCCCATTGACTCTGAACTAACTGTTCTCCCAGCTTCCTCATTGCGAAGTCTTGTCTTGCCATGCAAACATTTCCGAGTGTTTATTCCGTGTGTGATTTTCCCCGTGTATGACCTGGACTGTTTACTGGACTCTGATTCTCTGCCGCCTGCCTACTCTGATTCAATCTGCCTTGTCATTTGATTATCCTGTGTGTTTGCCGCCGCCTCCTGATCCCTGAACTCTGACTTTGATTCTGCCTTACCTACGTTGTGTTTGAAGCCCTTGATTAAACTAAAGCTGAAAATCTACAACTTTCTGAAAAACCATAACAATATTCTTTTTCTGCTTTGTAAACAGTGGTTATTTCCTTCAGGATACACAGAACTAGTTTAAATTCACTAATATAAACAAGAATTGAAGTACTCTGAAAATGTAACACCTTTGACTGAGCAGCCACAACCCTTGTGGTTATGTACAAACATGTCACTTGAATTCCTTGTTTCTTGCTGTTTATTAGCTCTTTTAGCTATCGGCCTCTTGTTGACGCTCTTGGCAACAGTACAGCAATCTGTCAAGGTGGCGCAGGTGTTGTGGCATTGTGTATTTTTCACTATCCTAAGAGAGAAGCATTGTAATTTCCTTCCTTCCTTTACTATCAGAAGCTATATCTGCCATTTACATGGGGTGCAGAGTTGTATGTTTGTGTTCTTAAAGTTGGTTCCGAGAGACAGTGGCATTCGTTCCGATGTCCACCTGGGTTTATCTTCAAATGTCAAAGAGAATATCTTCAGGCCACACTGTCCACATCTGTTATCTCAACGTAAGGACAATTTCACATCCCCCCTCCCATATCTATACACTATGCGGGGCTCGAATGAAAACACTTCGATTTAATGGATTTTAAAGACTAAGCGGTAATTTCAGATGAGGATGTGTTTGATTTTTAATGACACAGCTGACAGACTAATTAAGGCCTATGGATGATGATTATTATTTTGAGGCATTTGCCTAGTAAATGCTCACAGTTCAGATTTTTGCCCAGGTATAATTTTCTGTTTACTAGTGAGCCATATTATTTGGCTGATTAAACAAATGTACTATTGTTTAATTGATGTTCACTTATCTTAATTCCTTAAATCATCAATTCCAAATATATGCATTAGTAAGTTCCAATTAAAAATAAATTACAATTATTATTCGTTGTACAAATTATTAAAATGTTTTTCAAGGATTATTTTCTGAATAAAAAGTTAAAACAGCATTTATTTGAAATGTAACAATGTAGAAGTCTTTACTGATAAATGTGCTTTCTTTTTTAATAAATGATAATATTATTTTTTTCTTATTGATCCTAATCTTTTAAACAGAGTGCATTTTGTCTTGAGCAAAAGCAAAAATTATATATACTGCATATATAATTTGTGTATAAATTATATATGTATATATAACTTATATATGATTTCAACTAACAGTAACAATTGTATAATGAATTCCATAGAATGGCACCTCAAAAAAGATAACAGCTGCACGTGGGAGATCAAACTTGCAACCTTCCGGTCACCAGCACCTGGACCTTAACCAGTACACCACAGCTTCCCTCCCCTCCCTAAAAGGAACAGAAACTTCAATAAGAAAGTCCACAGGGCAGTAACATGCACAGAGCCCATTGTTTCTCACTGAATATTGGCATATATCCTCTGTAAATCATTGGATGGATTTAATTAAACTAATTCATCATCATCGAGTAATGTAATCAACATCCTATGAAATGGAGCCATCACTTCCTCCGCCGGGCTATGCCTTCCAATGCACCGTCTGTTAATACATCACATTCAAAACCACTCATTGCTCAATAAAGTGTCCATACATCACACCCAAGCCCCTGCAGGAGAATCGGCACATTCACACTTCCATGCATTTTTAAACACCACTATTCAGTCCCTTTCAAAGACCCGATGCATTCAGAAGGCTTTGTGTTTGGATCCATAGCAAAGCCGATAGAATTTATATACCCCGATCTTTTGATGTCTGTTGTTATGTAGATCACCGTACAGGCTCCATTCCTGGGTAAACACCTTAGTATTAATGTCATTCATATAAATAATGCATAGCTTCTTTGGAGAAACAGAGCCAAAAAACAACTTCTCTGCAAACAATTATTTGCAAAGGACATATTTTACTGCATTGTTTTCGAGTCTGCCAGTCCATTACTCTGGGAATAAATGTACTGTACTCATGAACACAGAATAACCATTGGCTTGGTCCCAACTCTATAAAAAATCACAGGAGAACGCAGTTTCGGGGTAAAGAGATCCACAGACATAGAAGACAGGATCCACATAGAGAAAATGATTCTGTGATATTAATAATTGTAAAGATTCACATCCTGTCCTTCAGAGAAAATAGACTACTGTTTGTACTTTCCAGCATGCTGATATGCTGACTTGCCTTCAAGGGATGTTGGTCACCCAAACCACTGAATGAATGATGAAATGCATGTTCTTTGATGACTGTCATTGACTACAATATGACTGTTGTCCAATCGAACCGTTTACCATTTCCTGCCATCTAAAGCTGCTGTTTGTACTTTTTTCAAAGTTAAAATGCCCATACCATGAAAGTCAATAGGGTCCAATGTTGTCATGACCACAGCATTCTTTAAAGCATCAACTTTTGTGTTCTGTAGAAGAAATAAATTCATATACTGTAGGTCTGAAGAGTAAATGATGACATTTCCTCTAGCTCATATGACTATTTGCAATATGATTTTATTAGTAAGGTATTCCTTGCATGCATTACGAACATACTAACTTAAGCATTGTATACTGTATCCAAATGAAGAGAAAATGCACAAGTAAACATTACGTATGAATACCTACAAATATTAATGAGATCAGATCATCTTATGGTGACAAAGGCTGCTTAATTAACATACTTAACTGGAGTACTTAACTGAAATGTGCATAAAGCAGCTCTGGCAAAGGCAACATTTTGTAGGAAATACTCTATTCATAACAGATGATTGGTTAAAAAATGTAGAATGATCTTATAATACGTCTAGACTTTTCTGTTTGTTTAACTGAGGATCCCTGTTTGAAAGCGATTGCGCTGCCACATAACATACAGGCATAAATTATTCACAAAGATGAGGTGTTAGTTTCATCATTATTGTGGAATGTGAAGGTCCCTCTGCTATTGTGCCTCACAGTAGACAATTTCCACACTGAATGAAAACCATCTGTTTGCTCTCCTGCCTCTAAGCTTAGCATATACCAACAGAGTTCTCTTCGACAACAGCAGGGGGCTAATGTAGGCTTTAGTAGTTTGATGTCATCCAGAAGTATCGTGACAGCGAAGCTGTCAAGGTGTTGAAATATGCTCTTTTCACAGGGCTGCTGGTGACAAGCTAGTGATTTTGTCCCTAACAAAAGGAGCGGAGGAGTGAAAGAGAGAAGACAGCAGTGAAACTCAAAGATCTGTCAAGAAAAGAAAAAGAATCTCTAACTATGGAGGCATCATATCTGCCAAGAAACATTGTGCATTCCAAAGTATATTATGACAAAATCTTTACAAACTGAAAGTAACCAGACCTGATGTAGCATTAATACTATAAAGACGAGTGATTAAACAGAATGAACAGTTAGCATTATTACATATATGGTTATGGGGATACATATAAGGTATTATACTGTACATACAAGATGAGTGAATAAACAGAATGCACAGTTAGCATCATAATTACATATAAGGTAATGGGAGAGTCAAAGGAAATTCATTCCTGTTAAGCAGTTAAGCTTTTGATCGACTGATCAAACGAACAAATAAACTTTTGTTAATTACAAATTAATAATAAGATGGAAAGTAAAACTATAAATTAATTGCCAATTAAAATAATAGTCTCAAGAAAATGTTTTGCTTAAAATATTGTAATTACAGCGACAGAAATAAGAAACACCTGGAATATATCTTAATTATTTGCAATTAATACATTTTTCAATTTAGCCACCTTTGAAAACAAAACAAAACAAAATAGTGGTATTATGATGAAAGACAACTAATAATTTTTACATTAATTACTTCACAACAAAAAATATAATGAAATAAACATAATGAAATAGTATGACCCAGCTATGATTTTTGAGCTAAAATATCGTATGCACTGGGTAAAACCTTCACATCTGACTACCTCTTAATTTAGAAAATAAAATCAAGTCTCAACCTTATTTAAGCTGCACCCAACTCTGCATGCTTCACGCACAGACAGTGAAGAAAGCTTTGCCTTTGTTTGGTCTGTCTGTTTGTTTGCTGCCCCCAAGCAGATGGCATCATCCACAGGAAGTGAATCAGCTTGGCTCACAGCACAGAGGCTCCCACTAAATTAAAAGGATCATCTCCAAAGCTCCCTGCTCACATGCCAAACCCCCTGGATGTCTGAAGTTATGATATATATGCTATACACACTCACATGCATTTATTTAATATATTTTGATGGCCACAATAAGGTGAAGAAAACACATTTTACACATTTAATCACATTTAGTCTGATTAAGTACTTGCCAATTCAACTATATTTAAGTCCTAGTCAGGAACACACCACTTCCTGCTTTCAGAATTCTGTTCCCTGTGGGCAATTTGTCACGATATTTAAGGCACAGACTTTTTTTTTTTTTTTAAATCAGCCAAACTGTACAGATGCCTAAGTGCATATAAACATAAATTTCACCATTTGATGTCTATATATGTGGGCTGCAACTGTATCTAACAACTGAGAGAAATAAATGAGAAAGTACCAGCATAATGAAATTCCCATTTAAAAAACTGTCATTCTAATAAGCTGCTTTGATTTGGATCATCTTGATGTTGTGAGACAATACAGAAATCATAGGGGGAAAAAAATGACAGCAGCTTGTGCTCTGAACTTAGCATTCTGCTCATTTCCAGATGACAAATTTGCCTCAAATAATTGCACAACACTCTCCTCTAACAACAAAGCCCATTGCTCTCAGACAAAAACGGTACAAAGCTGTAACTGGGACAGTAACCTAAGGTACAAAAGTATAAATGTACATCACTGTACATTTTAACTTACTAAATGGTACATATTAGTACCTTTTGAAAAAGTACCATCATAGTTTTGCACCTTTTTTTTCTGAGAGTGCAGTGTTTTTTAGAAAGAGTATAGATCTACAAATCCATATTTCAATACAAAGCTACCCAGTGTATTTTCACCTCCAACATGTGCTGTACTGTATGTGTCCTCATGAAGCACAGAGCTCAAAAGATGTTAATCAAGTTAAATGTCACCTGATGATCTCATAAATGTCCCCCACGCAGTCTATTTTGTTAGCATTTCATTCTGCGCTCAGAGGCAGCCATTGAGGTAAATATTGCATAATGCAGAATGCCTGTCCCTCAGCTCAATAACAAGATGCTATGCTACATTACCTCTCAAACCTCCTTTCTGCAGGTGTCAGTTCTCTTGGGAAATAGGCACATTTACTCTCCATTTATTTCAGTATGAGAGGGGCCATAGGAAACTGCCCTGAGAGGAGTGCTCATAAAATCCATACGCATTTCTATGCATCTTAGATGGAACGCGACAACCAAGCTATTTTTGCAAGACCACCCCTTAATTCTACACAACCTCAGTCCAATGTTATTATACTGCAATATGCACTTTTGTTTTGGGGTCAACTGTTTTTAAGCCAAGGACCCTCAGTGGACAGAAAGACAGAGCAGATGGCTTTATATTGTACAAAATTAAAAATTGCAGTTTAATCAAACAATAAAATAAAATGCATATTGTACAATATTATGTATGTATATATTTTCTTATGATGCTTATAATGACTATAACCATTATTGATGTACCTGTACTTTATTATGTAATTTTACAGAATAGGTATACAGTACATTAATGTAGCATTTAGCTGAATTTTAACTTCTTTAAATATAAATTGCATACTGCATACCTAAATTTTAATATAAAAAGAGAACAACCAGTAATCGGAAGGTAAAAATAAATATGATGAAACAAAATTTACAGAGCCCCACACACAACAAGCAAAAAAATAAACTATTGTGGCTACAAATTAAGAATGTAGTGAATGAATTAGTACAAAGTGGCCACAATTAACTAAAAGGAGGGAACAGATTATTAATTTGAGGCCATGATTTAACTAAAATAAATTAAGGAATTAATAAAATGATGAAAAAACCTTTAAATTTGTGGCCATGATAATATATTTTTGTCTGAATGTCATGTGTGAGGCTTTGTACAAAAGTGCAAAAGGAAATAAAAACGAATAAATTCCATGTAGAGCTTCTTATAAAAATTTAAAATTCAGGTACTATATCATATAGTTGATCAAAGAAGGGTTTAAGGGCCAGTAATGTAAAATTAACTTGACAGATGTCAAAAGAAAACAGCTGCCATCCCTTCAAAAACAAGAACATCATGTGCTCACCGCCTGCATCGCCTTCTGAGTGTTGTGAGTTAATGCTTTGCCCAGAACAAAAATGAGAACAAAACAAAAATCAATCTCTCTCACCCTCTCTGTTCAATTCAAACTTCAAGGGAGGGAAAAAAAAAGAATAAGAGTCGAGCAATTTGTCACTGAAGCATGTCTTTGTGTTTCCTGATAAAGAACACTGCGCTCAAGACAAAAGGCAGAAGCATACAGAACAGACTGAAGAGCACTGAAATGACCCATATCGTTTTATTAAAACCCTAAGAAGCCGTTCCTCGGTAAGCTTTCAATCTCTTCAGCGATACAGGGATTATTTTGGCTATATGGTTATTCTACTCATAACTCATGTCAAAACATTCACATGAGGGGTCATACTCCACTGACCAATATAAGAAACAGCACGATGTGCTTGGAAAGCTCCAAGCTTTTTCTTCATTACAGGAAAGTGGGCTGTCTCCCAGCTCTCCTGATAACCCAAGATGTCGGGCTGGTCCCATAGGGAAACTGGATGGGCAGCCTATCCAGGTCCCCGCTGGCCATGTGGCACTGAAAATGTGCAGCTGCCCTTCCCTGGAGGCCCTGGGAATGCGGTGATTACATTTCTCTGTGGTGGCAGAACTTGGGCACACCAATGCACAGTCCAGAAACTGGAACAGCAAAAACAATAACTATGCGATGAAAACCAAGGACTTAATATCAAGTAACAGCTAGGCTCAGAAATTAAAAACACTCCAGGTGAATCGTATTATAAAACTAAGAGGATAAAGAGTTGAACATCATAATATGAAGGGGCTGGTGACATGTACACGAGCCGAGAGGTGAGAGCTTCTACATTATCATTTTATTATTAGATTCAGTTACATGAGAACAAGTAGGCAGTCGTTTAAAGTGTTTTCAAGCAAGTATTACTTGAAGAATATCAGAAGCGACATAGTATAATCTAAACAGTCCCACTGTGAGTGATACATTATTTAGGGATGTACTTGCAAATTATAACAGTTTTCATCAACTTTGAAGCAATAAGATGCTTCAAAATTTCAATTACTTTGAAGATTGGTCTGAGTATTAACCAATGAATAAGAATGCCAGCTCAGTGTCTCAGAATGATGACTTTAAATAAATGTAGTCCTTTCTACGAAGAGTCAAAATTAATGAAGTGTCTTAGCCTAAAAAAGTGAGGATAAATTAAAGCAGTTAGAGCACAGAGCAGGGTAAGCTGTGCCACTTTTTACTTAAGTTAACCTCTAGTCAAGGAGAAAGAAGATAGAGGTGAAATTAATGCATCTAATTAAATTCCAATGTCTGCTATCAAGTGAAATTAGAGGAAAGTGTCCAGAACGCAGAACCATAGAAAAAGGACTTAATAATAATTATAAGGGGAGGGGGGGGGGGGGGGGGGGGACCAAATAAGACCATAACGAGATATAAAATAAAATAAAATAAATACTTCATAAAGGTTTAATTTAAATCACTTGTATATACTTTTTTTGACAAAAAAGTATATAAAAGATCTATTATTAGACTGAAGAAAGTTGCAGGGAAACTACGTCCTAGTAGTTGTCCAGACTTTTTGTGGCTGAGGTAACTTCTTCAGTGTGGGAACCAAACTCTTGATTGTTTTCATTGAAAGGTGGATTTTTCTTTGCCAGCACTCCTTCAATTTTTGGAAAAGAAATTGGCTACCACTTTAACAAGAGCAATGTAATTTATTATCAACATCAGTTGAGTTACTGGCACTGCTCACCCTGAAGCAGATGGCACACTTTACCCCACAGCTACCATTTTGGGAAAATGTTTTGTTTAATAATTTAATAGATAATCTTTATCCAAACAATTTACATGGTTTTAAGATTGGCAAAAATATATTTCAGACCTGGATAATTTTGATTTTACTTTCCATGTAGAAAATTTACATTGACATGTTTTTTTATTTTTGTTTTTCTAATGTGCATCCTTCAGTCCTTGGCAGATCTTTATGATTAGGACTGTCTAAATACATAGATAAATACATAACATGATAAAAAAAAGTACACAGCTTCCTAGATTAAAGGGGCAGCACAGCTTACTCACTGATTTTACTCCACTATCGTAAGCAACACGGTAACCTCAAGGTGCCCAATATGCACAAACACATGAATAAAATTACCCATGCCAGTGGAGTGCTGTTAGAACACTCATGCGATAGCAGTCTGTGTTGGCTTACAAACACATTAAATTGCACTGCACATTTTGTTATGAAAAGCTGATTGAAATGCATTTCCTATCGATACATAATCTATGTTAATGAGCTCCTCAAAATTCCCATGATAAATACGCCTGGAATCCATTCTAAGGTATTATAAATAAAACAGAGTGAACATGATTAATCTAAATGATAATAGAATACCAGTGGTGAGAATAGTTGACCTACTGTGCCTGGAATCTGTAATAAATTAAGCTCTTCTAGAAATGTCCTGCATCTACATGAAGCAATTGGGCACCAGGTTTTAGCATAAATTGATCAATCTTTTCATGAATACAATTAAATATTAAAATCAGGACACTTTTATCTCCTTAAAATTCCCAGCTATCATTCCCCACACTTTGCATGTGAAGTGTAATCTGGAATTAAATAAAGCGAGGAGCAATCATGTGCAGGTTGATGCTGATTATTTGGTGCATAGAGATATGGGAACGCAGAGATGTTGATATAATGATCTGTTTTGTGGCATTGTGGGTTGGTGTAATGGTTACTTACATTTGTCTAGAACCTCATCAGAACCATCTGGACAGTCTGGTTCCCCATCACAAAGCCAGCTCTCGGACACACAGGTCAGCTGGTCACCGCACAGAAACTCTCCAACGTCACACAAAATGGGCTCTAATGAGAGAGGGGGTGGAGACAGAGATGGAGTATGGAATGAGGTGCAGTAGAGTTATTAAATGTCTAAATTACATGATTGTCTGATTAGTAAGAATACATGAAATGCATGAACTCACAATGATTTATTATAGTGACATGAATGTAATGACAATTAATTTTACTGAACAGCCAGGCAGGAATAATCAGTATTAAGGGCAAATTCAGTTTCAGAAACATCACAAGATCATTTTTCCATTCTCTTTTGTTAGTACAACAGCCCTGCAGTGACGTCCAATGATATTTACAAGAAAAACACGACTATAAGACTATCAGAATATTAAGCAGCTGTGAGAATCCTTCAGGTATTACTCAGAACTGGCCAACACATTTCTCTGCTAAATTCATGATTTATGAACTGTAACGTAATAAAAACATAATATTAATATGTAATTTAAAGAAATAGTTTAATTTAGCTCAATTGGAATCATTTATGATTTTATGGAGATTTGAACAGAATCACTGTTACAACAAACTCTGCACTAGATATTAAAATCCAAAATATAGTGAAAACACTATTTAATAGCACAGTAACAAGATTGGCAGATTAAGACATTAACTTGAGAGCACAAAACACAAGATACTTCTCTTTTCAATATAAATAAGATTTTATTTATATAAACCTAAGACATGTAAACTAATCTAACACATGAACACAAGCATTCACACATTCACACGTTGCAGAAAGAGAGAAAGTAAGGAAAGGATGAGTTTAAGAGAATGGAAATGTGAAATCCCAAGTTTACAGCAATACTTATTTAACCCACACTTTGAGTTTCTCAATGAGGCTAAGATTTATATTAAATACACCAATTCAATTAGAACCTGGATGTGTTGCTTGCTATGCCTGTGTTAAGGGGTTTCCTTTGTGTCGTCCTCGTTGCAGAAAGGGGGTTCCCCGAAGTGTCTGATTGGTTGAGAGTTCAGTAGTCGTGAAGTGACGTCTTGGGAAGCCAATGGAGTTGTGGCTTGTAGAAGTTTTGAGGTGGTCACAGACTCCAGTTGAACTCGGAGACGAGACGTGGCGGCAAAACTTAACCGAGTACACAAAACTCACAACGGAAAAGAAAATAAAGTAAAAGAATAAAAGGATGTAAAGACTAGGTTGGTTTTCTTCTCATTATGGTAGCAGCTGGGACGTGGGCCAGAGGACGCTCAAAGAGCAGCATCAAAACGCGGTGGCAAAAGAGAAGAAGAGGAGAGAGAGTGACTAAGAGGACCAAGAGAGCATTTTTAAGAAGAAGAGGACCAAGAGGTTGTAAGAGAGCATTTTTTAAGAAGAAGAGAGTGTTTGATGGTGTCCTGAGTTTTTAAACTCGGCTTTCAGACTGTCCCATCTGGACGTCTTGACCAATTAGATACTGTCCTTGCTCGGGGTATTGCTTTGTTTCTCCACCCCATCAATAAATCAACATGTTATCTGTTCAGTCAGCGGTCCGAACTTTACAGGCCCTTGCAAAGTATACTTTTGAACATGGTTTCTATAACAAGACTATGATACATTTGACAAAGAATTGATTGGAAGAAACATTTAAAGCATGATTTTTCAAACTTTTTCAAATACCAAACACGCATAGGATTCCTTCAGCTATTCAATAATGATTAAAAAGACATACATAATATATGATTAAAACTTGATAGTCTAATATGTGGGTTACAAACATAATATTGGGTTCTGCATAGAAATGTCATTTTAGGATGATTTTATGTGCATATGAAAAAAAGTCTTTGTATAGTTCCATGGAGAACGAAGGTATGCTCTTTAGACAAAGGAATTTTGGTTTGTCTGTCTTCTATGTGGGGGAGAAGTCAGTCTAAGGAAGCTCGTGAATTCAATCGTGGAACACGTGATGGCCATCTCTTTGACCATCAGTCTTGATTATTTGCCCCAAATTTGACGATCTCCTTCCTGAATTGGAATTATCAATAAGTGTTCTTTTGTCTCAAGGTTGCAAGCTGTTCTGTGAAAAAGTTGGTTAGTTTGCTTGCTTCAGACTAGTGGTGCCAGAATCTAATTTATGACATTGTCCTGTTTCCTTGGGGCCTCTCTGAATTCCAGCTCCTCAGGTTTCAATGTTCTGATGCATCTTAACTTTGTCTGATTCAGTCTCTGATATTCTACAGAACATATGAAAATGATTTTGATCCAAAATGCTCCAATTCCAAAATGTTGAGACAGGAAAGCAAGTGATAATTCTATGCACCACTGGTCTCTGTCCTTGCTATGCCCCACCACCACATTACTACACACTCACCAAACACACAGACACACACACACACACACACATATCCCCACCAAGCAAATTCACTATCAAGGGACAGAATTATAAATGTCAAACGGTTTCATCTTGCTCCCGGTCTCTCCCTCTCTGTCTTTCTCAATCGCTCTATCGCTTTCAAGCTACAGGCCCCAAAATTAGGCCGCAACAAACTGTACATAAACAGCGTTTCTCACTACACCTCTATGTTTAATGCTTTGATAGTGATACACTTTGGAACTTAACAATTCCCAATTCCACATACAACGACTGAAGCTCACTATACATGCCAAGGAATACTACCTTGTTCTGGTTCTGGTCACATGAAATCTATAATCTATTCCAATGCTTTGCATTTAAAGAAGCTGACAAATTTTTGGATGAAGTAAATTTGAAAAATCTATCAATCACTTACTCACTTTCTTTCTATGGTGGAACACAAAAGACGTCTTCCACTTTCTTTCTATGGTGGAACACAAAAGACGTTATTCAAAATATCTTTGTCTTCCACAGGAGTCTTACAGGTTTGAAATGACATAAGCACGAGTAAATCACATAAATTTCATCCCTTTAATATCTCACTTACAAATAGGAACTGAACAAAGCGCTTGATTGAACATGTTGTGGTTTTAAACTGGTGTTTTGTTAGGTTAGAAATACACAGGTACACATCTTCAGATGCAGCAACATGGGATTCAGCACAAGACTACTGATTTCACAAGTTCATCCTACATAATTTGAAAATCCAAAAATGTTATTGCACATCTTACAATAAGAGGCACCGCTGCATTTCTCTCCAGCATGACTGAAGATTAGTTCTATGGGAAAGAATGGATCTAGCAAATTGTTCGAGGGCTGGGTTCTTCTACAATTGATTCACTTTCTTTAGAGCCACGGTAGCTCTGAAACTCGGCTGGTAATCTGGCCTGATTCAATTCAATGGCAGCTGCACATCAGTCAAAAAGCAATTACAGGGAATATGATGATGGCTGCCCTCTGTCCTTCATTCTTACTAACAAAAACAACAGCAATTCTGCTGCCCCAAATGAATAGTGACGGTGATTTGATTGTTGTAGTGGCTTTAAAAAGACGTGTCTATATTTTTGGATGAGTGGTTATTGAAACGTATTTCAAGTCAAACTTTTTTACCTAGAGAGACTGGCCTCATATTTTGCAGGAAAATGCTGACAGTTAAAACAAAAAACAAAAAACAAAAAAAAAGTTCACCTGAATCAAATTCAACTGGAGGAAAAATAGCCAAGGAGAGGAAAGGTTTGGTCAGATCTCCTGATAGAAGATCTCCTGAGTCCAGTCTGAAGGCATTTTTATCTTTGCAGCTGAATTGGTTACCATTTAAAAAACATTCTTTTTACCTGACGATAGTTTATTTCGCAAGCTGCAGAACCCATAAAAGAGGCAACTTCAGAACCCAGGAGCGGCATCTGTCCACTGATGTGTACCTGCTTTCATGTCGGGATGCCCTTTAAAGCACAGCCCAATTTGAATTATTGGAATGACCAGTGATGCCACTTTACCTTCCCTCTTACCTCAAGAGGCCTTCACTTCTTGACTCGAGTGTTTGATGCTTCCCCAGCTCTGTGTTTCAATAGATTCTCCACAGAAAGTTCAAAATGCTCAAAAAGAAAAAACTGCACAAAACACTTCAAGCCTGTCAAGGAATAAAATCTTGCATCATTTGTTTTCTGAGGCAAAAAATGGAATTTACATCTGAAAGGAGGGAATGCTACACTGAACTGCTAAATGCTGCGGTCATTCAGAGATAATTTCAAACAGGCACGGGGAAGGAAGATAAAAATAACAATGGAGCAAAATGGCCCCAACTCTTTGATGAGGTAGCGGTAATCCATTACCATAACAGTAGAAAATGTTCAGTGGAGCTTGGACCGGCATGGTATTATGAGCTTAATTTCTGACACAAGCTGCCACCTCGACGAGCAGAGAACTTTGCCTCATTAAAGCTCCTCAGCCTTTGTGATTCTGCCAGCTTCGATACGTAAAACTGTGACAGGAAGCTCGTGAATAGAAGCGATGGTCTTCAGAACTCTAGATGGAGGCTCTGCCAGTCTTGTTTGATGAATCTGTCAAGGAGAATGGTTGTTTGACACAAGGTGCCTACGCCACTGAGTAAGCTCAATTCATCTATGATGTTGTTCCATGCAAATATTCAAGCACAACCCATTCAAGCTTCTTCACAAACCATACAGCTAAATCTTTTTTTTTTCTAAATAAAAATAAAATATTTAATTTTTATTTTTCACTTGTTTGGCCATAAAACATTTAAAATCTATTCTAAATGTATTACAAAAAGCACTTCTTAAAGAGAATATATTTTTCAAATTGAAAAAAAAACTATAATATATAAAAGCATGTGTGTGTATACAGTATATATATATATATATATATGTTTGTGTGTGTGTGTGTGTGTGTGTGTGTGTGTATACACACACACATATACATATATATATATATATATATATATATACACATACAGTATACATACACATACATATACACATATATGCATATATATATATATATATATATACATGCATATATCTCAAACGATTATTCACGATTAATCGCAACCAAGATAAACATTTTTGTTTACATAATATGTGAGTGTGTACTGTGTATATTTATTATGTATATATATAAATACAAACACATCCATGTATATATTTAAGATAAATATGTCATGTTTATATATTAAATATATATATATATAAAATATAATAATATTAATATATAAATGTATATACATGTAAATATTTTCAAAATATATACTCTATGTTTGTGTATTTATATATACATAATATAACAAAACTTTTATTTAGGATGCAATTAATCGTTTGACAGCTCTGATATTTCCATATATTTATATTCTTATATTTTACATTCTATATAAATATGTTTAATATATAAACAAAATAATAATAAATATTCTTAAATATATATGTGTTTGTATTTATTTATATATATATATATATATTATATATATATATATGTTACATGTGTGCCTGTCTAGTTTCCTATTTACCCTTATTTGGTTTTGTTCCGGTTCCTGTCATTTGTTAATCATCGTTTATTCCATTCACTTGTTTTACATTAATCATCTCATTTGCTCCTTTGTTTCCTGATCTTTATAAGCACTCAGTTTTGTTGCAGTCTTGGTCCGATCTTAGTTATGTTTACGTGTGTATTTTCAGATATCCTGAGTTTTCTATTAAATGTTGCTTCTCACGAATTCTCCTGTTGTCTCCAGCACCTTCCTGCCTTAACACACTATAACAGAAGATCGGACCATACCGAAGATGAGGCTGAAGTTAGTTCCCTGCAAGATTTGCCAATAAGACGTCAGCCAACCGCCGCCCATGGTCAATGCAAGACAGCCGCCATCAGCGGCCAACGCAAGACAGCTGTCCGTGGCCAATGCAAGACAGCCGCCGTCAGCGGCCAACGCAAATCTGCCACCCGCGGCTCCCCCAGACCCGCCATTAACGGAAGATTGTCACCGCCGTCTGCGGCTCATCCAGACCCACCGTTCGCGGGAAATCGTCGTCGCCGTCCGTGGCTCCCCCAGACCAGAGGAGGAGCGGAGGAGCATTCCCAAAACTTTTTTGGGGGGGGCATATACCCGCCGGTTGGACAACCATAGTTGCCGAGGGGAAGCCCACTATGGTTCCCCAGTCCAGCTTGCCCGAAAAAATATGGCCACCGGAGCCCCCTGTCCCACCATGGCCTCCCGAGTCGCCTGTCCCGCCATGGCCTCCCGAGTCCCTGGATCCGCCATGGTCATCCAAGTCTCCTGACCCGCCCTGGAGGCCTCCCTCGTCCCGGTCCTGTACTGGCCTCCAGGGCGCCCCCCCTTGCGCCTTCCTGGAGGGGGGCGATATGTTACATGTGTGCCCGTCTAGTTTCCAGTTTACCCTTATTTGGTTTTGTTCCGGTTCCTGTCATTTGTTAATCATCGTCCGATCTTGGTTATGTTTACGTGTGTATTTTCAGATATCCTGAGTTTTCTATTAAATGTTGCTTCTCACGAATCCTCCTGTTGTCTCCAGCGCTTTCGTGCCTTAATACACTATAACAATATGTATGTACACTCACCTAAAGGATTATTAGGAACACCTGTTCAATTTCTCATTAATGCAATTATCTAATCAACCAATCACATGGCAGTTGCTTCAATGCATTTAGGGGTGTGGTCCTGGTCAAGACAATCTCCTGAACTCCAAACTGAATGTCAGAATGGGAAAGAAAGGTGATTTAAGCAATTTTGAGTGTGGCATGGTTGTTGGTGCCAGACGGGCCGGTCTGAGTATTTCACAATCTGCTCAGTTACTGGGATTTTCACGCACAACCATTTCTAGGGTTTACAAAGAATGGTGTGAAAAGGGAAAAACATCCAGTATGCAGCAGTCCTGTGGGCGAAAATGCCTTGTTGATGCTAGAGGTCAGAGGAGAATGGGCCGACTGATTCAAGCTGATAGAAGAGCAACTTTGACTGAAATAACCACTTGTTACAACCGAGGTATGCAGCAAAGCATTTGTGAAGCCACAACACGCACAACCTTGAGGCGGATGGGCTACAACAGCAGAAGACCCCACCGGGTACCACTCATCTCCACTACAAATAGGAAAAAGAGGCTACAATTTGCACGAGCTCACCAAAATTGGACGGTTGAAGACTGGAAAAATGTTGCCTGGTCTGATGAGTCTCGATTTCTGTTGAGACATTCAGATGGTAGAGTCAGAATTTGGCATAAACAGAATGAGAACATGGATCCATCATGCCTTGTTACCACTGTGCAGGCTGGTGGTGGTGGTGTAATGGTGTGGGGGATGTTTTCTTGGCACACTTTAGGCCCCTTAGTGCCAATTGGGCATCGTTTAAATGCCACGGCCTACCTGAGCATTGTTTCTGACCATGTCCATCCCTTTATGACCACCATGTACCCATCCTCTGATGGCTACTTCCAGCAGGATAATGCACCATGTCTCGAAGCTTGAATCATTTCAAATTGGTTTCTTGAACATGACAATGAGTTCACTGTACTAAAATGGCCCCCACAGTCACCAGATCTCAACCCAATAGAGCATCTTTGGGATGTGGTGGAACGGGAGCTTCGTGCCCTGGATGTGCATCCCACAAATCTCCATCAACTGCAAGATGCTATCCTATCAATATGGGCCAACATTTCTAAAGAATGCTTTCAGCACCTTGTTGAATCAATGCCACGTAGAATTAAGGCAGTTCTGAAGGCGAAAGGGGGTCAAACACAGTATTAGTATGGTGTTCCTAATAATCCTTTAGGTGAGTGTATATATATCTAGAGAGAGAGAGCTCAATGGCCAATTCATTTCTATTTTGGGTAAAAAAAATAGGGAGAATAATACTTCTATCAAAAGACATGTACACATATGATAATCCATTTTTTTCAGTGTACAAGAGTTATTTATTTATTTTTCAATCACATTTTAAATAACTTTTTTTTTTGCGCAAATTGCAAATTGCAAAAAAAAAAAAACTGGGCAAACCATATTGTTGCATCCCTAATATATATATACATTTCTAATATACTAAAGAGAACAAAACTACTGTTTGAATTTACTCATCTACAATTGTGAGCCCCATTAATGAGCATGAATCAATGATGCTTCAGTATAAAACTCAAAAATGAGTCACCTTGCATTTAATTTAAACTTTAACCGGATGCTCAACAGCTGTTCAAGCCGCTTCAGTCTCATTATCTTTCCAACTGTTCGCTGTCACGCAACGCACCCAAGACTGTTTCCTTACCTTGACAACCCTACTGAGGCATAATAGAAAAGACAACCTAACAATTTCCAAACTCAAGAAAGTCTACTGTGCCACTGAGATCATTACTGTCAATTAAAACTGAGTTAAGAGAAAAGAACTACGTCAACAGCATAGAATGAGCCACCTAATTTGCACCAAAAAGTTATTAGGCCATGTAAGTAAAGTGACATTTTCATGTTGAGGTCAATGTACGCAGTAATGTGACATTCTCCTAGTTGGATTTCATAGGAAATCTTGTTATAAGTCACTCTAAGGCTGTGAAAATCCTTAGCTTAGATATGATCCATATAATGCTTCTCTGACACTTGTGAAAGGATAAAAACTCACGCATGCTAAACCTTGCGTCTAACACAAACACATGCAACCACCATGCGCTTCTGTTTTAGAGCTTTCCAACCCAAGTCGGCCAGTGAACTGTTTAATGCTCACCTTGACATATACTATATGGTATTTTGATCTAAATGTCAGCTACCTCAGTTTTGATCAAAAAAACGTAATTAACATTAATATCACCTGACACCTATTACATAAATGTCTTGAGAATGTCATTCGGCAGTAAGATTCACCCATATAACACCAGAGAATGTCAGTGCGAGAGCCAAACTATTTGTTCTGCTTCACTTTTCATTCATAATGATCTGCGAATCCACTGAAAAAGCACATCAAATGGGATTCGCAGAGACCACGCTTGAGGCTCCGGTCTGTGCCGATATGTGGCCGGCCAGCTGAGTTCGAGGGGGGAAGGGATAATGATGCTCGAAGGTGCCGCGCATTTACAAATTCCACAAGGCACTCCATCCAGGAAACACATCCACTGCCAAAAGACCTTTACCATGGCAACTCTGAGCCAGTCGGACTGCGTGTAGCCAGGCTAGCGGAGAAATCAATGGGAAAGGACAACAGGGCCTTCATTAAGCTCTGCCTGACCTTCACTTTTCCAGTGAGGTCATTTTTATTTTCAAAACAACAGCAGGGGCATGTCAACAAATTATCAAGGGGAACGCAGTCAGATTTTTAACAGCCATCACCAGAGAAGCCGACTGCTTGGTATGATCTACCTTGTAAACAATGAATTATTCATGAGCGTGGGTTTAAATGTACAGTCCTCAAAAGATATTCTTCTTTTCATGATGTTGCTCGATGCAAGACAAATAAAGGGATAATCTGAATCTCTGTACACATCAGATAGATTTAAACTCACAATGCATCATAGGCGACTACGTGCTTGTATGCAGTTTCAGGGTTATGTATACAGTGCAAATGCAAAATTGGATGCATCAAAAGCTATATCCTGCGAGGGTTCTCAACCTTTTAAACATGTCTGAAACATTTTTTGACTTAACACTGCATCTGTCTAAAATAATTAAGCTGCACACTTCTAAGTGGTGGCATTTTTGAGAAAACAACACATTTTGCTATTTAGTTTTTCCGTTATTACTGACAGAACAAGAGTGCTGAAAATAAGTGCGAAAATAGATGCAGAAAATTCCAGCAGTTTAAGGGCACTCAGTCAGTGACACTTGCATATTTGCATATTCATCTTTTGAGGCTGTGGGTTTGACACATGGAGTTCATCTTTGCATCCAGGTCACCTTTGCATGCATTATAACCTACATTTAACAGAATATTTTAAGCACCATATATATATATATATATATATATATATATATATATATATATATATATATATACACTACCATTCAAAATGTCTGCGCTAGCCAAAAGAAATGAATACTTTTATCCAGCAAGTATGCATTAAATGAATCTAAAGTAACAGTAAAAACACTGTTGCAAAAAAAAAATCCTAATTAAAAACATCTTATTCATAAGAAAATAAAAAATAAAAGCACAACCCGCCATTAAAAAAAAAAATCACAAAATGCCATTACATACCATAATCTTTTAATACACTGAATATATATATATATATATATATATATATATATTTTTTTTTTTTTTTTTTTTTTTTTTTAAAGCAAATCAGCATATTAGAATGATTTCTGAAGAATGGGAATAATTATATTTTAAAGTGTATGAAAATATAAAACAGTTAATTTGCATTACATAATTTCACATTAGTGTCTTTCCTGTATTTTTCATAAATTTTCAACCTACAGTCAATCAATCAATCAATATTTGTTTTCAAATATAGATAATGTCTCTCAAAAGTACACCATTAAATGAATCTCAACTAATTTCTGCATTCACTGCAAAAACTGCAGTGCATCTTCAAAGGAAAAGTATTTTAAGCTGTGAACAGAGTTGAATCCAAAGACAAGGTTGCAATGTTGCAAGGTTGAATACCAAAATTTCAATGAATTTTTTAAACAAACTGTTTTGTACAGATGTAAAAATTCTGCTTAAAAACTAAATTAGCATATAGCATAAATTCTGTCACACTTCATATAAATCACTCATGACCCCATTTGCATCTCTGGTGACCTCTGCTATACCGTATTCGTCCGTATTCATCATCAAACTTCAGAATTGTGCGCTCAAGGTCACATTGAACGCTGACATTCTTAACAGTGCTAAGCCTCATTTATGGGTTTATATCCCTCCTCATGCCATGATGATCAATCAGGGAAGATAATGGGCACTGAAGCAGGCAGTATCTCAGTCACTCAATGAGGTGAACCACCAGTCAAGGTTCCCTAAACAGCATATCTTCCTGAGGAAGACGTGAAGGGTTCTATTCTCTTGATATCATTGTTTCTTTACAGCCGAGAAAGATTGTCTCTGTAGCCCTGATAACCGAAAAGAGCACTCGAACACTTCAAGTTAAATGCATCTCGTTTTAATTTGCACAATTAAAAGATGTTTTTTTTGAGTTCCTTGAAATCCATATTACCATTTGTAAGAAAAAGATAAGAGTCTTTTTCTCAAATGAGCACTTAACAAAGACTTTATCCACTTTGGACCGTTATTTCCAGTAGGAGTTTCCCGCTGTGTGGGAAGCAGCAGAGGGGGGCTGTGATTAAGATGCCCAAACTCTTCTGATATTACAGCTTCTGCAGTTTATCTGCCAATGAAATCAGCGGGTTCATGCAGCAGGAAATCTCCTGCAGAAGATCTGATTAGTTTCTTTCCACTAAAATCAGGGATGTGCACTTCAGATCTAAATGTAAAGTTAGCATAACAATATCAAGTTAGAGCCATCAGCTGCTAATTATCCTGTATGTGAGATCAAAAATAATGGGCTATAACTGATGTTTTGGGTGAAGTTAATATATATGTAATCATTACTATGCATGTGGGTGGTGATAAGTACGGTTGAATGGGCTAATCTTATAAAGTGTTTCTCCATATGCTGAGATCATTTGAAATGCTACAGTATAATGTGGGTGGTTGCAAAATGCTGAATTAAACTGCTTTTGGCACTCTCAGGTGTACAGTGCAGAAGGGGTTTATCCCCAAGGGCCATGCAGGAAGTTAAAACCCTGACAATTCAGTTTGTCTATTTGCATCTTTCCATATGTATGTCATTATTTGGATTCACAGTCCTAATGGAGAAAAAGTCACTTAGCTAATCTGCATAAACCCAGGATACCGCAATTATCAACAGGCCCCGCTGTTCTCCAGGGACTTTAGAGCTGTCCGCTCTTACCGAGGGGACAATTAACATAAATGCTTCATCTATTGGCATGTATTTAAACTAAGGCTTTTTCCCACCTTTTACAAGACCATATGAAAACTAGAGCAAATTCAGTCACTATTAAATCCATAAATGATTAGCTAAACTAGAAAAAACCACATCGTTTTTGAATTATGAAGCCCTTGATTTCCTAGCAAGGGCTGGGCTGGTACAGTCGTTGCCGCAGGTCTAGAAGCTCAGTGAGATAAGAAAATGATGAACGAACTAAAGAATCATTACACAGAGCTGAGTGTGAGAAGTTTTCTTCCCATGGGCCTAAAGCTTGGCTTCTATTTGTAATTACCTAAAGTGCTTTTTAGGATCTCATTGACATGCTTTGAGCAAAAGAAAAGGACAAAGTGAAAAGGAAACCCAAGTTTGTTTTGTAGTCTGAAAAGGGGGAAAAAATCCATACAACCTCCAGAAACAGCTACATGTGAGTGTGATGGTTGCAAAAAGCAGCTATAAAAAAAAAATCATTGCTCCAAAGCTTATTGACACTGTTTTTAATATAATATCGTCTAACCATTGACAAAAGATTAAAACCATTTAAAGAGTTCTTAAAAGATATGTTTTTGAGCCCTGAGGTCAGATACGAAAGGAAAAGTATGCTATCAGGAAGTCTGAAATGTTTTGACACAACCATTAAGTGTGACAACGAAACCAATGAGTGTTTTTCAACAAAATCAATATTAGCTTTACTGTTATATGGGTCCGGTTAGACTCTAATAAACACGTGGAAGAGCAAAACGAGGCCTGAATGCTTCATTTGAATCCACCATGCGAGTCAATCGCTGCTTTTTAAAAGCTTTATAAACCGTGAGTGCAGAAGGAGGGTATGGCACATCTGATGCTGCAAATGATTCAATCAATTAGCTCTATCTGCTTCTAGAGGTAGAAGAGTGGAGAACATAAAAGTGTCTGCTGCGGAAGACCTCAGGAGAGCAGTAAAGTTTGACCTGGCATCAACTATAGGTGAAATAATGTGAGATAGGAAGTTGCATTAAGATAAGAAGACCATATGCACGAGCATGATACGTCAAAACGGTGCACATATGGAGCATGTGAGGGTTAAGGGTCAAAAAGGCTCTGGCATGCTGAATGGCCATTGGCTGAATTGATTTCACACAATCTTGAACCTCAGGGCTCAGTATTGATCCCACTAGATTTTGATTTTCACACACCATGAACACTGGCACAGCAGCTCATTTCAAATGATCAATCTTTAACAGTCTTAGGTAAGACAAAGCTGGACTCAAATATTTTAGGACAACTGCTACTCAAGTTTTTAAAGATTCAAATGCATGCAAAAGTTTGTCAGTCAAATTAGAAAAGTAATAAAAACATTATACAAACAATGATGAGGTTTAAATTGAAAAATGGCTATTTGCAATAAATGGTATCCAATTAAAGTGCATCTTAGTGGCTGGCCTCGTTGCTTGACATGTGACCTTATTCATACAGCTAGTTAACAAGGTTGTTAGCAGCACATTGTTAAAATGGATATTTTCCAGACATGCCGCTTCATCATAATTATAGCATGTAATTGCAGCATCTTAAACAGCAGATGTATGTGAATCTAGTTTCATTGTCAGAGAAGTAGAGCTACACTGAAAAATTATTCACAACTGACTGATATAAAGAGCTCTGGAATTTAATTTATTAATTATGTTGGCAAATAATTCTGTTAATCACAATGCATTCACACCACGGAAGATCACATTAATTCTTACAGAACACAACACAGTCAGACACAAAGCATCACTGTTTTTGAAATATGAGTGTATTATGAAATGCCATAAATCACGGTGTATAAATTAGAGGTACAAGATATATTGCTGGTTTATATATTATTTGATAGATGGGGAGAGTAATGAAATGAATACCAATACTGAAACTGCAGCATATATATATATATATATATATATATATATATATAGTCACGGTGCACACAGTAGGGAGGATCAAGAACACGCAGATGAGGACGTAAACTCAAACAATACGCTTTAATGTCAACATCAGGACACGGCAGGGCAAGGCAGACACAGACAGGAACACCAGGGAGTAACGAGTAGACCAGACGAAATAACACTGAACAGACAGGACTATAAATACACAGGATAATTAACTCAAACACACCTGGAACACAATAAACTACTAATCACATTTAACAAGGACAGGAAACAAACCAAATATGGGCACGGAAACAGAGGGAGCACGTGGAAACACAAGACACACACAACAGAGGACTGACATACGTATACATATATATATATATATATATATATATATATATATACACTCACCTAAAGGATTATTAGGAACACCTGTTCAATTTCTCATTAATGCAATTATCTAATCAACCAATCACATGGCAGTTGCTTCAATGCATTTAGGGGTGTGGTCCTGGTCAAGACAATCTCCTGAACTCCAAACTGAATGTCAGAATGGGAAAGAAAGGTGATTTAAGCAATTTTGAGTGTGGCATGGTTGTTGGTGCCAGACGGGCCGGTCTGAGTATTTCACAATCTGCTCAGTTACTGGGATTTTCACGCACAACCATTTCTAGGGTTTACAAAGAATGGTGTGAAAAGGGAAAAACATCCAGTATGCAGCAGTCCTGTGGGCGAAAATGCCTTGTTGATGCTAGAGGTCAGAGGAGAATGGGCCGACTGATTCAAGCTGATAGAAGAGCAACTTTGACTGAAATAACCACTTGTTACAACCGAGGTATGCAGCAAAGCATTTGTGAAGCCACAACACGCACAACCTTGAGGCGGATGGGCTACAACAGCAGAAGACCCCACCGGGTACCACTCATCTCCACTACAAATAGGAAAAAGAGGCTACAATTTGCACGAGCTCACCAAAATTGGACGGTTGAAGACTGGAAAAATGTTGCCTGGTCTGATGAGTCTCGATTTCTGTTGAGACATTCAGATGGTAGAGTCAGAATTTGGCATAAACAGAATGAGAACATGGATCCATCATGCCTTGTTACCATTGTGCAGGCTGGTGGTGGTGGTGTAATGGTGTGGGGGATGTTTTCTTGGCACACTTTAGGCCCCTTAGTGCCAATTGGGCATCGTTTAAATGCCACGGCCTACCTGAGCATTGTTTCTGACCATGTCCATCCCTTTATGACCACCATGTACCCATCCTCTGATGGCTACTTCCAGCAGGATAATGCACCATGTCTCGAAGCTCGAATCATTTCAAATTGGTTTCTTGAACATGACAATGAGTTCACTGTACTAAAATGGCCCCCACAGTCACCAGATCTCAACCCAATAGAGCATCTTTGGGATGTGGTGGAACGGGAGCTTCGTGCCCTGGATGTGCATCCCACAAATCTCCATCAACTGCAAGATGCTATCCTATCAATATGGGCCAACATTTCTAAAGAATGCTTTCAGCACCTTGTTGAATCAATGCCACGTAGAATTAAGGCAGTTCTGAAGGCGAAAGGGGGTCAAACACAGTATTAGTATGGTGTTCCTAATAATCCTTTAGGTGAGTGTATATACACACACACACACACACTATATTGCCAAAAGTATTGGGTCACCCCCTTCTAATATATAAAATACATGCATTTAATAGACATTAGTTAGACAATGGTGAACCTGCCAAACTTCCAATTCATATTACTCAGTTGCTGCAATATGTCTTTTTGTGGCTTTGAATGCATCTGTATTCAAACTGTATAAGAATTGGTGACAGCCCGGGTGCTGCAGTGATGGTGTACTCATTAAAGGCCAAGGAAAGGGGTTTTGAAATCTCCTGGGAAACCCTTAGATGCGTGGATGAAGCTGTACACAGGAAAATAAATATACGTCCCTTTCAACTAGTGTCAGTAGCCAACTTGTCTTTTCATTCAGCACACATTTTTTTCACCAGTGTTTTCCATTTTGTTCCCATTGTGCCAGTTATGCCTGATTCCCACCCTCTCATTCTGAGCATATTTGCTTTCTAAGTTTACATGTATTATTTACGAATGTGACATTTGGGATCGCTTCCAAACTTCCGTTTATAATATTTAAAAGAACAGTTACAGAAAAAGATTCATTTTGTGGTAACCAGCCTGACATAAAGTCCATTCCAACATTCAGTATTAACTATGAAATGCCTGAAGAATAAAAATAAAAGTCTTGGATCTCTAGAAAAAAAAGAGATATGAAGTTGTCATGGGAACATTAAAATTGCTTTGTATTTTAAGAACAACTTTCCCCAACTCTATAGTATCTAATGCT